>NC_142578.1:13460500-14863500 GCF_041283825.1 Pyrus communis | reverse complement strand
ATATGATGAGGTAAGTGTAGGCAACGAGGATAGCCAACATCGTATCATCGTGAGGTTATTCTTGAACCCCTACACGAACTAAGCATGGTGGGAATAACTTAACTAAGTGCAATGGTGCCAACATCGTATCATCGTGAGGCAACATTCTCTAGAGGCCAAACAAGATGGGTAATTACAAACGTTGTAAATGAGTAAAGCGTTATTCTCTCATCATTATTTTTGCTAACCAACATCGTATCATCGTGAGGTGGGCTTGGTAATGGTGAGTCTCCCATACCCCGCTAAGAGTTCAACATAACTCTCGGATTCTATTGAGGGATATGGAATTTGCCAAAAATAGTGGGTGGTACTATTTGATTCAAGACCCAATCAAGTAGTTAATCAACAATCTAATACGATTTCTGTTATGTTATGTAGTTAACGACATGCCTAAAATACTACCCACCATTATACTTGACAAAATGGCCTAAGACTTTTTCCTTGCATATCTCTCGGATGATTTCACTAAGTTTATTGTAAACTATAAAGTGAATAGATTCGATCATACTTTTAACGAGATGATTGACATGTGCTGTAAATTTGAAAAATGTTTCAAAAAGGACAGTGGGAGTGAGAATGCAAAAACAAGGAAGAGGTTACATAAGAAGAAGGCAAAGAAATCCAAAGGAACATGCTTTCATTGTGGAAAGGATGAACGTTGGAAGAAGAAATACAGGGTGCGCATTGCGAGCCTTATGACACGAACTTTTGAAGAGAGTATTTCGGTCATAGAAAGTGCTTTTACAGTGAGCTCCAATTCCTGGATATTTGATTCAGGCGCTAGTCAACATATCTGTAATACGATGCAGGGACTAGTAGGGAGCAAGACACTACGCAATGGGGAGATGGTTGTGCGAGTTGGGAACGGCGCTAAAATCTCTGCAAAAGCAATAGGCACCTACATGCTTAACCTACCCTCTGGGGAAGTCCTGGAACTTAAAAATTGTTTATATTTTCCTTCATGTATAAAGAATTTGATTTCTATCTCTAAGCTTTTACGAGATGGGCATTCAGTATTGTTTGACAAAATGAGTTGCACTTTATACTTGAACGGTCGTATTATCTCTCATGGTAATATGATAGAGGGACTTTTTCACCTAGAGACGAATAGTGGGATGCACTGTATTGAAAGCCGGAATACCTCAAAACCCAAAAGGGCTAGAGAAGAAGTTAACCAAGAAAGGATGTGGCATCTTAAACTTGGACATGTGAACCTTGAAAAGATTCGCAAGATGTCGAAAGACGGATATGTCCGCCCATTAGGTAATGACCAGATGGGTACTTGTGAATGCTGTTTGAAAGGGAAGATGACCAAATCTCCATTCACTGGGAAAGGAGAGCGTGCCACTGAAATTCTAGGGTTAATCCACACTGACGTATGTGGACCTATGTCTACTACGTCGAGAGGAGGTTTCTCCTACTATATCACATTCACCGACGATCACTCTCGGTTTGGCTATGTGTATCTTATGAAGTACAAGTCAGAATCCTTTGAAAGGTTCAAAGAATTCAAGAATGAAGTTGAGAAGCAAACTGGGAAACAGATAAAAATCCTAAGATCAGATCGAGGGGGTGAATATCTGAGTAATGAATTCCTAGATTATCTCAAAGAGTGTGGAATAAAATCACAGTGGACTCCACCGGGAACTCCACAACTTAATGGAGTTTCTGAAAGGAGAAATCGAACCTTGATGAACATGGTTCGTTCTATGATGAGTTCCGCTGATCTGCCAGTAACATTCTGGGGATATGCTCTATATACAGCAGCTTACTTGCTTAATAGAGTACCTTCCAAATCAGTTTCACAAACGCCCTATGAGATATGGCATGGTAGAAAGCCAAGTCTTAATCACATTAAGATTTGGGGTTGTGAAGCATATGTCAAGAAGCTTGAAGCTACTAAGCTTGAAGCGAGATCAGAAAGGTGTTATTTTGTGGGATATCCTAGAGAAACTATGGGATATGAGTTCTACCATCCTGACGACCAGAAAGTCTTTGTCGCCAGAACTGCTAAGTTTCTAGAGGACGAATTTGTTCTCAAAGAAACTATAAGTAAAACGATGGAAATTAATGAGATTAATGATGAACCACAAACAAGCACACGACATGTTGACAACCCTGTTCCTGAACCCCTAGCTCCACGTAGATCTGAACGGGTCAATAAGCCACCTAGGAGGTATGGCTTAGACAAAGACTTTGGGGAATTGTACCTTCTAGGTGACAATGACACAAAGGAAGACCCTAGAGACTACATTGAGGCAATGTCCGATATTGACTCAAAGAGATGGCAAGAGGCCATGAAATCCGAGATGGATTCCATGTATCAAAATCAAGTCTGGACTCTTGTAGACCCTCCAGAAGGTATAGTACCTGTTGGAAACAAATGGATCTTCAAGAGGAAAATAGGCGTTGATGGGAACGTGGAGACTTATAAGGCTAGACTAGTAGCCAAAGGTTACAGGCAACGAGAAGGGATTGACTATGAAGAAACTTTCTCTCCTGTAGCCATGATTAAGTCCATTCGGATTTTGCTTGCTATAGCTGCGTACCATGATTATGAAATCTGGCAAATGGACGTGAAGACAGCCTTTCTGAACGGCTACCTAGAGGAAGAGCTTTATATGGCTCAACCCGAAGGTTTCGTGTCCAAGTCTGAAAAGACTAAGGTATGCAAGCTTCAAAGGTCCATTTATGGACTTAAGCAAGCCTCCAGGAGCTGGAACATTCGTTTTGATACTGAAATCAAATCGTTTGGTTTTACTCAAAATGAAGACGACAATTGTGTTTATCAAAAAGTCGTTGGGGAAGCAGTTGTATTCCTAGTGTTATATGTAGACGACATATTACTATTCGGGAATGACACTGCAGTACTTTCTTCTGTAAAAGTGTGGTTGTCCAAAACCTTCCACATGAAAGATTTAGGAGATGCATCTTATGTACTTGGGATAAAGCTCTATCGTGATAGATCCAGAAAATTAATTGGATTATCCCAATCTATGTACATTGATAAGGTGTTAAGTAGGTTCCAGATGGAGCAATCTAAGAAAGGTATTCTTCCTGTAGGACATGGAATTCATCTTTCTAAGTCCATGGGACCTAAGACTCCTGAAGAGATACGGCATATGAATATGATTCCTTATGCTTCCGCCATAGGAAGTCTTATGTATGCCATGATATGCACAAGGCCTGATATCGCATATGCTGTGAGCATTACTAGTCGATATCAATCTAACCCAGGATCAGAACACTGGGCAGCTGTCAAGACGGTCCTTAAGTACTTAAGAAGAACTAAGGACATGTTCCTCATTTATGGAGGAGCGACAGAGTTGCGAGTGGAAGGCTATACAGACGCAGATTTCCAATCTGACGTCGATGATAGAAGTTCCAACTCCGGATATGTATTCACTCTAAATGGTGGGGCTGTCAGCTGGAAAAGCAAGAAACAAAGTGTAATTGCTGATTCCACGACAGAGGCTGAATATGTCGCTGCAGCTGAAGCCGGCAAAGAAGCGTTCTGGATGAAGAAGTTCATCACTGAACTTGGAGTGGTTCCAACCATTACATCACCAGTAACTTTGTACTGTGATAATAGTGGGGCGATAGCTCAAGCCAAGGAACCCAGGGCACATCAAAAGAACAAGCATTTTGATAGGCGCTTTAATATCATTAGAAGATATGCTGCCGAGGGGAAAGTCAACATCCTCAAAGTTGCTTCAGCCGATAACGTAGCAGATCCACTAACGAAGCCAATGTCTCAAATCCAACTTGACCGTCATATGGAAAAGATGGGTATTAGATACATGGGAAGATGGCTTTGAGTGCAAGTGGGAGATTGTTGGAAGTATGCCCACAAAGCCACTCATTTGATGTAATAACTTTTTGGAATACTTATTGTGTTAAACTTTTATATGTTTAATAGAGGGCAAAGCTTATTGTTAATCACTATTTATAGTATCTTGTGTTTAAGCAATAAGGGAATCCAAGGAATGTAATTGATCTAAGAGACAAGTGATTTAAGTTAGTTAAATTAACGAGACCTTTCTCTTATGTTCATTCCTAAAACGTTCCTAGCCATAGGATTGCCAATTGGGCATTGACAATCCGCTAAGGTTAGTATGTGTTATGTCGACTCAAGCGTGAGTATGAACTAGTCTCAAGTCATTTGGTGTTGGACACTAAGGCAAACACATAGGTGCTCGAAAGAGTAATCGAGTACACTGAACAACGATCAAACGAGAGTTCGAACATACATGTCATGTGAGAACTCAATAGTTGCAATATGCAAAGTAGTCCTTTGACCTGAGGCATCATTGATGTCTAATGGTTAGATCCTTGATCTTTGATTATGTCAACGGCATTCCATTGGAGTGTCCACGGCATTGTTGGGGTCAAGCTATCTAGTCATGTAAGCATATGAATGCACAACAAGGGATCTCTAACCTTCCATAGTGGAAGGAGAATACTCTAAGATATGATTCGAGAGTCTTTGGCCAAAGCATATGAATATGACTAAGGAAGGTTGTTCCAAATCTTATTCAATTGAATCATATAGAGAAATATCACATTGGATAGTAGACATGAAACAAACTATCACTTAAACAATGTAATTAAGAGTATTGTATTAGAGAAGGACCATATTGCATTGTAGTTGTAACTGGATAGGTTCTCCAACCACTTCTACTTAGCTTGGGTAACCATGACATGCTGCTAGGCGTCACCCATGGTTTGTGGAAGCCCTAAAGATTAGCAAACACTAATTTTAAGGGAGAATTGAAATGTCGTTTCAATTCACAATCGATCGTTAAGAGTAACATCGCCCACTACCTCGCTAATTGGAACCTAATGGATCGTACACCGAGTAAGGATATAAGTGAAGAAATTATATGAAATGGATAAGCAATTAAATGGTTTAATTGAAGAATGGTCAAGATTAATTAAATAGTTAATTAATTATACGAAACGTTCGTATTGGGCGTTTAAGTTAGTTTTGGGCTTCGGGACACAAAAACGTTTTGGTCCACAAGGCCCATTATGTTTAAGTTGTATGACAACTAAAACAAAATGGGAAATTAAGCCCAATAACAACATATGGCCATAAGGGTGAGGGGTAGCAAACTTGTATTAATTACAAGTTTGCCACTCACATGAAATGAAGTGTAAAATCAACATTATAGCTTGGTTTCACATTAAGGGGTTTTCTAATGGAATTTGGGTGAAACCTATTCTCTCATTTTCTACATAGAGGCCGGCCACCTTAGGGGAAGAATATCTAGCAATCTTTCTTCCCTAAGTCATCCATTTCATCTTCACACAACATCTTTGGTGTGGAGACTTAGAGACACCAAACTTTTGGTGTTTTGGAGAACAAATCCTCAAATCCTCAAAGAAGAAAAAGGAGCACTAAAAGGGAGGAAAACACAAGGAAGATCCAAGGAGCAAGGAGGTGACTTGAAGGCCCTCCACTTGGGTGAATCCCTTGTGTAATCAAGGATGAGCTTCAAGGGTAAAGAATCTCTAAATTCTTATTCTCTTTAATATTGTTAAAGAGTCTTATGGTTCACCATATACTAGGCTTTGAAAGTCATGGGTTTTATGAATTGTTTTTGAATGCATGCCTACTTTAAAGTGTTATTAGTATGCCTATGTATTCAAATGTTCATGCATGTTCTTAGCTAGGACAAAAATTTTTCCTTCAGTTAAGTGATAAATGAATGATATGTGGTGATTGATAAGTGAATGGAAGTGATAAGTGATAAGTGAATGGAAGTGATAAGTGATAAGTGAATGGAAGTGATAAGTGAATGGTTTGATAAGTGAATGATATGATAAGTGAATGCTTATAATAAGTGAATGATAGGGAACAAAGCCCTTCCTTGCATGGCAAGGAAGGGAGACACAAGGAAACACACGACAATGTCCTAAGGTTGCAAGGAATGTTGTTTTTGTGTTCTAAAATGCGTAGGAGTCTTCAATGATGCTTAAACATGAGGTCTTTTAGGATTTAACTTTCCTACTTCAAGTCTTTAATTTCGTCCATCCTCTTGGCTCCAAGCATATGATATCCATTCCAATCTCTAATTTGCTCCAAAAGGCTCCAAAAGGCATCCTTTTGCATACCTTGCCCTTAGAACCTGAAAACACACAAAAGAAGCATAAAGGACTAAAATAACTAGAGAAACATAACGTAAATGCACGAGAACAAGCCATTTAAGTCGCATGAATATGCTCCTATCAAATACCCCCACACTTATCTTTTGCTAGTCCTCGAGCAAAACAGAAAGAAAAACAAAACAAAACCAAACGAAACAAAACAAGTAAAACACAACCTAAACCTTCCAACAACCGTCTTAGGGATTTCCAATGCACATGACACGTTAAAAATCATCATTCCCACATATTTTAGTCATCTTCACACTTAAGTACATTCTTAATCATAGTCACCATATACTAGTTCACAATTAAGCATTTAAAACCATATTTTGAATGTAGTAACATGCCTTAGAGAATTTGCTCAATTCCTTACAAGATATGCACTCGACTTTCACTCAGATTTTCTAACTACACACCCTAATCTAGTCATATGTGAGAAGATTGATGTAAACATGTAGACGAACACTCACATAAGTTATAACAAGGAAAGCATTTTCTGGATTTACGATAATGACATGAATATGATCTCATGAATGGAATGCTACTACTTAGAATGAGAACCAGTGATTCCATAAGCTCATATCAATTCCAAACTCCACAAATTGAAACACATAACACTCAAGATAGAAGCATAAGGGTTGAAACGGAGCTAAAGGTGTTTGGCTAACAAAGAAGGGATATGGAAAACAAAGGTTCTTAAAGAAATAGCGAGCAAAGCATTTGAATTAACGTAGAATTCACTTTTGAATGAAAACTCAACTTTTGAACAAGGGGGAACAAGCTCTTTTTCCTTTCTTTCTTTTCTTTTCTGTTTTTCTTTTTCATATGTTTTTCACAATTTTTTTTTTTTTTCTTTTCTTTTGACTTCTCAAAACATACATAAACACTTAAGAACAAAACATTCTCTCCCCCACACTTATTTTCTTTCATAATGTAACTCAAAAGGAATTCAATTAAGTCATGCTCACTATCTTTCAAGAACAAGGGTACGGATGGTCCTAATCTAGGCTAGGTGAGGATGATATGGGTTAACAAAGAACATGGGCTAAACAAGGCTCAACGGGGGTTAAAACTTACAACATATACGAAATATGGGAAGTAAGGCTATTTGGCTATGGTGGCAACTACACAACTTCATCTTGATATATCTTATGCAATTCAATGTCATGCTTTGAATGGAACGGATATAAGTTCTAGCATTTAGTTCTATCATGATACAATTGCATTCTAAGTAGCAACCAAGCAAGGAATAATGAGATCATGCAACAACTTTAGAAAACAAAGAATCACAGAATATAACTCTCCAAAGAAGGTAATGGCTCGAGTCTCACAAGGATGTAGCGTTATTATGAGTTCCTTCTTTCAAGCATGTTACAAAAACGAATTTTTCTTTTATGATTGCATGTGAAGTCATACATTATAACCATAACTAAGCATATACCAAGAGTAAATCAAACTTTCATCCATGTTTATAATGATTTTTAACAGTCATGCAATTACAAACCAAATCCTCATCATTGTGTTGGAAGGTACCCTAAGACACAAACAAACACACAAAAACAACTCAAAACACTCTTTTTAGGCTTTTTAAAACAATTTTTTTTCAAACTTTTATGGTATTTTCGGAGTTATAAAAACAAAACATACTAAAACACTCTAAAACAACTTACAAACACCTTAAAACAGTAAGGAACAACATTTGAAGTTATGGGTGATAAAATCCCACGAATTTGCATTAACAACATTAGTTACCCCCCCACACTTAAATCAAACATTGTCCTCAATGTTTTAAGCATAGATTCATACAAAGCATAAGTAAACACACAAAAAGCATTTAAACATACTAAACATGGCAGAATGCAATTAACAAAGAGAAGAGTTTAGAGACGCAAATCTGGTTATGGAGTGTAAATTCCCTCTTCTCCTTGGTGATTGCATTGAGGCTTGATGTTGTTGATTCCACAGGCTTACTCTTGAACTGGTTTCTGCCCATCGTTGATTTTCCTTTGTGCTACTTCTTGAACTGGGCAGCATGATGGTTCATTTGGTCTCCCCCGAAGGTCTGAGCTTATCCCTTTTATCTGTTTCTTTGTTCAATCTTTCCAATTCGTATTGAAAAGGGTTGGAGGATAACTCAGCCTATGTTTGTCTCCACATGCTTCAATGTATCATTTTCACTTGCCTTACTCGCTCCCCTTTGCAGAAGTGGTCCCTTCTCCGGAAGTGTATTAACCGTTGAAGATGACTACTCGAGAGCAACGCTAGGTAAGCAATCAGGAATAGATTCCAGGCAGTTGGCTCCAGATCGGAAGATTGACTCCAAGTGCCGGCTGATTGCTTCTTTTACTTTGCCATGCGAGTAAGAACAAGGACAAAGAAAAAGACAGGGAAAGAGCATGATATGAGATACTTTTGCTTTTGACCTTGATGATATGAGATACCTTTGCTTTTGAAGAAGCGGTGAATGAATCAGCACATGTATTTGTTGTGCTGTTTCCTCCTGGGTCATCTGTACTCCAGACATCTGGTATCATCTTTGGGGAAGAAGAAAGAATTGAGTATTTCGAAAGGCTTTGCTGGGAGTGCGCCCTCAGAGGTGAGGGAGAGTTGGGCATTTTCTTCAGGTTTGCCCTGCCATAAAATACGAAGGTCGACATATATAGAGATAATAGCAAGTGGTGGTACTTTTTACCTTTGTCGACAAACGTTTTGATCCCGCAACTCTGGCTTTTTGAAATAGTGGCGCATCTTCGATCTTTGAATACGCCTCTTCGATTTCTGAGCAGGCGCCCCTTCGATTTCTGAACGACGCCCCTTCGCTTTCTGAACGACACGTGGTAGTGCAGATGCGGCTCCTTTTGACAAAGCTGCACGCGTTTTCTGAAAAGCAGAGAAAGCGTCGCCGAACTTTGCGCTTGTCGGCTAAAGACGTGTAGTTGCGATGATGGCCTCCACGTGTTTTCAGCTTTGTCAGAAATCTTTTGACAAAGTTGAACGCGTTTTCTGAAAAGCCGAGGGAGCGTCGCCTAACTTACGCCGGAAAATCCGGCTCTTTGAATCGGTGGACGCGTCGCCTTGGCTTTTTATAGAGCTATCGATCACCGCCAACATACACACTCTGAAGAACTCCCATTCTTGAAAATTGTCTCCGGCCCTTCGAAATTTAACTCCATCCACTCCTTCTCTTTGAACACTTTTGAAAGAAAATGGCAAACTCATCGAACCTTAGCTTAGATTTGAGTCTCAGCAGCGATCCGGTTGCGCCCCGTCAAGGTAATGTATGGCGCCCTTCTTTTTTATCTTCTAACGGTCCTCTTTCAGGTGAAGACTCTGTGATGCAGGACGCCACAACAGCTACAATAGTAGCTAAGAATCTCCTCACTCCGAAGGATAGTAGGCTGCTGTCAGGACGGTCCGATGAGTTGGCCGTTCAAGAGTCCCTCGCACTTAGTGTTCAGTGTGCGAGCTCTGTGTCCAACATGGGCCTACGCCTGCTTGCTCGGTCCCGCCAAGTGGAATCGTTGATGGCAGAGGTGGAAAGACTTAAGCAAGAGATCCAGCAGCTTAAGTACGAGAATAGAAGTTTGCATGTGCTTGCAAATAACTATTCGTCGGGGATGAAGAGGAAGCTTGATGAGCTGCAAGAATCTGAGGGTCGAATTCACAATGACCGTCAAAGGCTTGCGTCTTATCTCCAGAGGCACCTTTTTCCTGGGTCATCCAGCGCTTGGCCAAGTATTGAGGCCTGGAATGCTCTAGCTCCGATGCCTCCCGCTCCGATGGCTTCCGCTCCGATGCCTCCCGCTTCTATGCCTCCCGCTTCTGCGCCTTCCGCTTCTGCGCCTCGTAGTGGGGCTTCACGTAAACAACCTTTGTGAAGCTCCACCTTTCTCCATGTTTAGTATCTTTCTTTTTTTTTTTCTTTTTTTTTTTTTTTTTTTTTTTAATATATATATATATATATATTTTTTTTTTATTTTTTAATCAACATAAATAAAATCAAACGGCATGGAATTGGTCCTTGAATGGAAGGTGATACTTGAAGTGAACCGGCATTGGTTTGAATTCTAGTGTAGGTGCCTGATTCAAAAAAAATAGCAAGTTAGTATAAAATCTAATGGAATTTGGAAAAAAATACTTACTTGTTTTGTCCGACAAGAACTCAATGACAAATACCACTCCTTTGAAAGTTTCAGGGATATTGGACTTGGCCAGATTGCAAGTGATGGTTATTACTTGTCCAATGTCATCAAATTTAACTTCTTTGGATTTTGTGGTTTCAAGAACGTCCTCTTTGATGAATTCATGACATTCCCTACTTGTCACCTTTGGAAGGGCTTCCAAGATGTCTTTTTCACCTTCTTCTTCCTTGGAAGTCATGAATCTGCAAGGAATAGGGATACTTGTTAGAACGGGGTTAAAAATAATGACATTTGGAACAACCATACCTGTATTAGATGGCATAGGAGCAATAGGTGCCTCCGGCAAAGGTGTTTCCACCCTTTCCGTGGGTTGGGTGTATTTCTCTTCCTTGTGATTTGATTTTGATGGTTGAGGGTCCGTTCCAACCTCCTTGTCACTTCTCAACATGAAAGCATTGGTGGTTTCAAATTCTCCCTTCTGATTTGCAATGGTTGAACTAGGGAGTTCGCCTTGGTCGCAAAATTGTCCTTCGAACTCCGCTATCTGCCCAATTTGCTTTTCCAGAGTAGTAAGTAATTGAAAAATCGTATCATTATCATTTGAATTACCTACATTACTTTGGGCAGGTTGTGGTGGCTGCATAGGCGTTGAATAGAACTCCTCATACGGCTGCCAATATCCTTCTTGTTGAGCCTCATTGTCTTGATTTTGTAAGCCCTGCACCAAACAAATTAATTCATCAAGCTTTTGATTATAATTTATTGACGAACTTAAATTTGGTTGGGCATATTGAATATGAGGTTGTGGTGGCTGCCAATATCCTTCTTGTTGAGCATTTTGAGGTTCCCACCACAAAGAGTTTGAATGATCACTCCAATCTGAACTGTAAGTATTGGAAAACACGTTATTCCTTGATTGAAGATCAAATATATCGACCCTTTGCATTTGGGACCTTTCCATGAGTTGTGACAAAAGAGAAGCATTATCAAGTGCCATCTTGTTCTTAACAAACAAAACACAAATAATAAAAAAAAAACTAAATCTAAAAGACAGTACAGAAACAAACAATCCAAGGGATTAGCAAATTTTCTAATCCCCGGCAACGGCGCCAAAATTTGATGCGAGAATTATATGCGCACAAATTAAACCCTCTTTTTGACAATTGTAGTATAAGTATAAGTAGGGATCGTTCTGGACCGGGGATTAGGAGGGATTGCAAATCTCTTGGAAACTGACTCAAAAACGTAAAATAAAGTTTAAAACACTAAACTAGACTCAAAGAATGCAAAATTAAAGTTTAAAAACACTACGACAAACCAAAAACTCAAAATGCTTTAAAAACACAAACTAAATTGAATTCTAACTAAAATGAACATTAAAGCAAAAGGGGGATTGAGGTTTTTACGAAAATTGAAATAACGAAACAAGTTAATAAACTAGACAGAATGTAAAGATGAAATTTATGGATGAATGCTAGCTAAGGGGTTCATCTCCATACATGTTACACTTGCATACAAGATTGATTCTCAGTTGGTCTTTCGATAAATTATGAAACTCAACACCCCGGGTTAATTAGGTCCGCTTAAATTAACCGTCAAGTTCTCCTTAAGTTAATGAATTGGATGGGTTAGCGCAACGCAATTCACCACATTCTCCAAAAGTCCTTTACGTGAAAAGCACAATAAAGATACAATCAAAGATCATTAAGCATTATGAAAACTATAAGTGTTGACGAGGCATTCGCTACTATGGAATACGCATGAAACTAGTGCCAAGAATTCATTTAACGCGATTGTTTATAAGCAACCTCCACTACTTGTGAATATAAGTTCATAACGATTAGGTGAAATTCACTTATATTCTAGCGTCATATTTATGCATGAAAATTAAGCGCGCATTCTTAATAAACATTCATAAATAAGTTATCAATCAAACGGTTAAACAAATTGAATCCACAACTTATGAAATTCCAACGAAAGTTAATCAATTCATATTGCAAATATAAACATAGTTTCGAATCACCCCCTAGCTAAAGGGGGTTTAGTTCCTCATATCTTTGAAATCAAAGAAACGCCTAAACATTCCAACAACTCAAACTTGAATTGTATGAACGTTTAGGCACTCTTCTCTTCCATTCCTCATACGTACAAAACAAAGAGAATTAAAATGAAACATTGAAATCAAAGAATCACCTAAACATTCCAACAACTCAAACTTGAATTGTATGAACGTTTAGGTCCTCTTCTCTTCCTCGTTGTTGTAGCACAAGGTCTAAGGTGAGGTTTGGGGGATTATGGAAATGGATGAGGAGTGGTGGAATGGGGACTCACGGTTTTGGATTCTAAGGGGAAGTGTTTGTGTTAGTTGTGGTGTGAGAAATGGAGAGATGGAATGGGGAGTGAATGAATTTTGAGGAGTGTTGGATGCTTATTTATAGGTGAAATGGGGGGACCAAAAGAGGGAATATTGCAGCTAGGAGGGGATGAATGATTATGGGTGCATGTGTTTGGAATAATGAAGGGGGAATGTATGTAATAAAACAACTAGGAAAAGTTATGGAAAGCTGGAAATAAATGTGTTTGCATGAGAAATAAAGCTAATGGTGAATGAATGTGAATGCATGTGAATTAAAGAAGGAATGCTTGTTTGGAAATGAATGTGAAGACATGTGAAAGCTGGAAATGCATGTGAAAATGTTGGAAATGGGAATGAAGGTCACGGCAAAGGTTGGAGAATTGATTATGGATGCATGTGTTGAATGATTTCTTGGTGAGGGATGTGGAGTGGTTGAATGTGGTGCAATGATAATGTTTTGTGGCTGAATTGGTGGTGGAATTATGATGGGAGTGCATATGATTAAAGAGTGGGAGTGCATGTGGGTGAATGTGAAGGGAATGCATGTGTTGATGACTAGGTTAGTGGGTGGAAATCTGAAAATGGCATAAGGGAATGAGAGCTCACGGTTTTGAGTTGTTTGTTTGTGTGAAGTGTGTGTGAATGCATGTGAAGATGCTAATAAATAATGCATGTAGGGTTAGGAAATAAAATCATAACTTAAAGGGAGATGATTAAAGGGTGTTGAAAGGTTTGAAATGCATGTGTTGAATTGGTGGTTGAATGATGAAAGAATAAGTGAATGATTATGATAAGTGTATGATATGTTAAGTGATAAATGAATGATATGTTAAGTGATAAATAAATGATATGTGGTGATTGATAAGTGAATGGAAGTGATAAGTGATAAGTGAATGGAAGTGATAAGTGATAAGTGAATGGAAGTGATAAGTGAATGGTTTGATAAGTGAATGATATGATAAGTGAATGCTTATAATAAGTGAATGATAGGGAACAAAGCCCTTCCTTGCATGGCAAGGAAGGGAGACACAAGGAAACACACGACAATGTCCTAAGGTTGCAAGGAATGTTGTTTTTGTGTTCTAAAATGCGTAGGAGTCTTCAATGATGCTTAAACATGAGGTCTTTTAGGATTTAACTTTCCTACTTCAAGTCTTTAATTTCGTCCATCCTCTTGGCTCCAAGCATATGATATCCATTCCAATCTCTAATTTGCTCCAAAAGGCTCCAAAAGGCATCCTTTTGCATACCTTGCCCTTAGAACCTGAAAACACACAAAAGAAGCATAAAGGACTAAAATAACTAGAGAAACATAACGTAAATGCACGAGAACAAGCCATTTAAGTCGCATGAATATGCTCCTATCAATATCCTCACTAGGGGGCACGGCCAAGGATTCCTCATGCATGTCGTGGGGTTCCTTGGTGGTTGTTTCGATGTTTTGCATGTCCCTTCCTTGTGCAATGACCAATTCAAGTGCATCGTCCTTCAAATTGTCCAAATGGTCCTGCGCGCCAAAGAATCAATTATATCAATAGCAAAACACGAATGATTCTCACTAGGGTACTTCATAGAATCAGAAAGATTGAACTTAATAACTTCCCCATCAAATTCCATTGTCAAAGTGCCATTATATACGTCAATCTTCGTACAAGCAGTTTTCATGAATGGCCTTCCAAGATGGATGGGCAATGAAGGGGCATGGTCTGATTCATCCATTCAAGCACATAGAAATCCGCGGGAAAGATTAAATGATTGACCTGCACTAAAACATCTTCCAAAACTCCCTTTGGATAGGCATTAGATCTATCGGCCAATTGTATAATAACACCATCGTTTTTCAATGCTCCTAGATTCATAGATGCATAAATTGAATATGGCATGACGTTTATTGATGCACCTAAATCTAACATGGCAGATTCAAAACGAGTGTTACCAATGACACATGGAATTGTAAAACTACCCGGATCCTTGCATTTAGGGGGCAATTTTCTTTGCAAGATGGCTGAGACGTTTTCACCCACTTTTACAACCTCCTTGGTCGAAATCTTCTTCTTATTAGTGCAAAGTTCCTTCAAGAACTTGGCATACCTCGGGACTTGCTTGATTGCATCCAAAAGAGGGATGTTGACTTGAACTTTCCGAAACGTCTCGAGAATGTCCTTTTCTGCGTCCTCTTTCTTTGTTTGCATGAACCTGCTAGGAAAAGGCACATTCGGAGGAAAAACATTAGTAGGAACTGAAGTTAACATGTTTTAACCTTTATTGGACAGATTGGATGGTTTAGGGTCACTCGAAACTTGCGGCAAAGGGAGTTCCACCCTTGCCGTGGGTTTGGTTACTTCCCCCTCTTCAAAATGCAGTTTTTCATCCTCTTTGTGACCTGTTTTTGATGAAGAACCTGCCCCAACTTCTTTTCTGCTTCTCAACACTATGGCTTTTGCAGATTCGAATCCACCTTTTGGATTCACCTGCGTTGAACTTGGTAACTTACCTTGTTCTCTACTAAATTGCCCCATGAATTCAGCCATTTGTTCCACTTGTCTCTTCAACTCAGTCACCTCTCGAGCTTGATTTTGCACCTCATTGGCGTAATTGTGCATGTCCTTTGCTTATTTTTCTTGCCCCTGCGCCAATGTAGTTAGCAATTGAATAACTTGAGAATTATCAAAAGACGAACCTGAGTTGTTTTGGGACGATGGTGGTTGGTTGGATTGGTATGGCCGTGGGAACCCAGGGGGATTTTGTTGAAATCCCCTTTGTTGTGCAGATTGTTGGGGCTCTCTCCACTTGAAATTAGGATGATCTCTCCACCCGGGGTTGTGATAGGAGCATATTCATGCGACTTAAATGGCTTGTTCTCGTGCATTTACGTTATGTTTCTTTAGTTATTTTAGTACTTTAAGCTATTTTCGTGTGTTTGTAGGTTCTAAGGGCAAGGTATGCAAAATGATGCCTTTTGGTGCCTTTTGGAGCAAATTAGAGATTGGAATGGATATCATATGCTTGGAGCCAAGAGGATGGACGAAATTGAAGACTTGAAGTAGGAAAGTTAAATCCTAAAAGACCTCATGTTTGAGCGTCATTAAAGACTCCTACGCATTTTAGAACACAAAAACAACATTCCTTGCAACCTTAGGACATTATCGTATGTTTCCTTGTGTCTCCCTTCCTTGCCATGCAAGGAAGGGCTTTGTTCCCTATTTTAAACACTTAAACCATTCACTTAACATATCATTCACCACATATCATACACTTATCATATCATACACTTATCATCACCACTTATCACTTATAATAACCACATACACTTATCACTTATCATACCCATAATCATTCACACCTTGCAGCCACATTCATCACCAAAGAAACCATCATTTCAGCACATTCCCTTGCATTCCAACCAAAACCGTGCACATGCATTCACATGCACTTGTTCCTCCATCATTCCATCCTTTAAAACATTGCACATGCACTTTAATCATTCAACACATGCACTCCCATTCTTTAATCCATGCAGCCACACATTCACCCACATGCATTTCCACCCACATGCTCTCCCATTTCAGATTGCATTTCCATTCACACACCAACACATCCCTTTGTGCCGTGCACTTTAATCATTCAATTCAGCCATTCCACATGCCATTGTCATTCCACTTTAGCTTTAATTCACATGCACATTCATTCATCCAGAAAATACATCCTTTGCCATGCACATGCACTTCCCACTCTTTAATTCATTTCAGCCACATGCATTCCCCCTTTAAGCCACATGCACTCCCATCCATTCCACATGCTATTGCAGCCACATGCATTTCTCTTTTCATTTCCAGATTGTCCCCTTGCACATGCAGCCACATATTCATTGCACATGCATTTCCAACCCACATGTATCCTTTAATCATTCAAACATGCAGCCACATTCCCTCCTAGCTGTCATGTTCCCCCCATATTCAGAAAATCATCCAAAACACCACCAGAAATCATCCCCTTGTGCCGTGAGTATCCCTACTAATCCAAACACCACTCCAACCACTCCCCATCCCTCCAAAACACTTCACACTATCCCAAAACTCACCTTAGACCTTGTGATACAACAAGGAGGTAGAGAAGAGTGCCTAAACGTTCATACAATTCAAGTTTGAGTTGTTGGAATGTTTAGGTGTTTCTTTGATCTCAATGTTTAAATTCAATTCTCTTTGTTTTGTACGTATGCGGAATGGAAGAGAAGAGTGCCTAAACGTTCATACAATTCAAGTTTGAGTTGTTGGAATGTTTAGGTGTTTCTTTGATTTCAAAGTTATGAGGAACTAAACCCCCCCTTGGCTAGGGGGGATTCGAAATATATGTTTATGCTTGCATTTTGATTTGATTACTTCTAATTGCGTTTCATAAGTTGTGGATTCAATTTGTTTAACCATTTGATTGATAACTTATTTATGTATGTTTATTGAGAATGCGCGCTTAATTTTCATGCATGAATATGACGCTAGAATATAAGTGAGTTTCGCCTAATAGTTACGAACTTATATTCGCAAGTAGTGGAGGTTGCTTATAAACAATCGCGTTAAACGAATTCTTGGCATAAGTTTCATGCGTATTCCATAGTAACGAATGCCTCGTCAACACTTATAATTTTCATAGAGCGTAATGATTCTTGCTTGTATCTCTATTATGCAATCATGTAGAGGACTTGTGGGGAATGTTTTGGGTTGTCGTATGCAATCATCCAATCCAATAACGTTAGGAAGATTTGAAAGTTAATTTAAGCGGACCTAATTAACTTGGAGCGTTGAGAATTCATGGTTTATTGAAATGCAATTGGAAATTGATGCGTGATTTACTTGACACTCAAATTAAACCCTCGTTTGACAATTGTAGTAGAATGGATAAGTGAGGGATCGTTCTAGACCGGGGATTAGGAGGGCTTGCTAAAACCTTCTAAATTGACTTAAAAACATAAAAACACAATATAAAACACTATTTAATGCTCGAAGAAAGCAAAACTAAAAATAAGAAAGATTAAGACTAAGATTTCAACGAAATAGGGGGGGGAATTGGATTTGGACGAATTTAAACTAAAATGAATACTTGGAAACAAAACAAATTGTAAATATGGATTTGACGGAAATGAATGGATGGGAAGCTAGCTAAGGGTTCTTTCTCTACACATGATATTTATGCATATGAATCAATTTCCAGTTATTCCTTCATTGAATTATGAACGACAATGCCCCAAATTAACCGTGACATCACTAGTTAACCCTCAGATTTTCCTTATATTATTGGATTGGATGGCATCATTCGACAACCCAAAACATTCTCAAAAGTTCCCTACATGTCATCATAATAGAGATACAATCGAAGATCATTAAGAATAATGAAAACCATAAGCATTGACAAAACATTTGCAACTATGACATCATGTTACTCATGCTAAGAATTAAACTTAACGCGATCGTGACAAGCGACCTTCACTACTTTCAAGTATAAGATAGTAACGATTATGTGAAACCTTCTTAAACTTTAGTCACATATTCATGCATGCTAATTAAGTGTCGACCCTCAATCAACAAACACAAATAAGTTAATCATCAAATAGTTAAGCCAATTGCATTCACGAATCAAGAGTTCATAACCGGAATTCATCAATTCATATCACATAAATAAACATGGTATTGAAATCACCCCTAGCCAAAAAGGGTTTAGTTCCTCATAACTTTGAAATCAAAGAAACACCTAAACATTCCAACAACTCAAACGTGAATTGTATGAACGTTTAGGCCCTCTTCTCTTCGTCTTCTTTGTAGCACAAGGACTAAGGGATGTTGTTGGTGTGTTGAATGGATTGGGGGATTATGGAAATGGAAGAAATGGAGGAGAAAGGGAAGGGAATGGTGCAGAAAATGGAGAGACTCACGGCTAGGGAGAAGATGGAAGTGTTTTGTGGTGTGTTGTGTATGAAAATGAGATGTTCTTGAATGAATGAATGCAAGGGTATTTATAGGAGTAGTGGAGGGAACATATGGTTGTTTGTTTAAGATGCAAGTGGCTAATTAATGATGGAAAAGTATGTGATTTAAAGGATGCAAGGTGAATGAATCATGAATCATTGTGGATGAAAGGTGGAAGTGCATGTGTTGATGACTAGGTTAGTGGGTGGAAATCTGAAAATGGCATATAGGAATGGGAGCTCACGGTTTGAATGTGTAAAGTGTGTGTGAATGCATGTGAAGATGCAATAAATAATGCATGTAGGGTTAGGAAATAATGAAGAAATGCATGTGAGATGTTTGGAAAGGAAATGGGAACCCACGGCAATGAAGTTGTTTTGTGTTGTGAATTATGATGAATGCATGTGAGTTAAAGAGGGAGAATGTGGTGAAATGATGAAGTAGGAAGGTGGAAATGCATGTGAGATGTTTGGAAAGGAATAAAGAATGAATGGTGGAAATGTGAGTGAATGATGTGCATGTGTGAGAATGCATGTGGATTAAAGAGGGAGAATGTGGTGAAATGATGAAGTAGGAAGGTGGAAATGCATGTGAGATGTTTGGAAAGGAATAAAGAATGAATGGTGGAAATGTGAGTGAATGATGTGCATGTGTGAGAATGCATGTGGAATTAAGAGGAGTATGGAAGTGAAATAAATGAATGATATGTTAAGTGATAAGTGAATGATATGTGGTGAGTGATAAGTGAATGGTTTGATAAGTGATAAATGAATTAGTTTAAAGGGCTAGGGTTTAAGTACATAGAATGGGCCTAAAATAGGTTGGTTTGTATGGCATAATGTGTTTGATTGGGCTAGAGCCATTGTTTTGTGTCTTCAAGTGCATACAAGGCCTTCAAATTCGTCCATCCTCTTGGCTCCATGGATAAGCTATCCAATCCATGCCCAAAAATGCTCCAAATGGCCTCAAAATGCACTTTCTTGCTCCCTAGGCCCTTAGAACCTGAAAACACACAAAAGAAGCATAAAGGACTAAAATAACGAGAGAAACATAACGTAAATGCAAATGCACGAGAACAAGCCATTTAAGTCGCATGAATATGCTCCTATCAAATACCCCCACACTTAGCTTTTGCTAGTCCTCGAGCAAAACAGAATAAAAACAAATAAACAAAACGACACTAAACACGTAAAACACAACCTAAACCTTCCAACAACCGTCTTAGGGATTTCCAATGCACATGACAAGTTAAAAATCATCATTCTCACAGATTTTAGTCATCTTCACATTTAAGTACATTCTTAATCATAGTCACCATATACTAGTTCACAATTAAGCATTTAAAACCATGTTTTGAATGTAGTAACATGCCTTAGAGAATTTGCTCAATTCCTTTCAAGATATGCACTCAATTTTTACTCAGATTTTCTAACTACACACCCTAATCTAGTCATATGTGAGAAGATTGATGTAAACATGAAAACGACACTCACATATATGTATCACAAAGAACGCAAATTCTGGAGTTAATAATCAAGTTTAGATATGATCTCATGAATGGAATGCTACTACTTAGACGCGAGAACCAGTGACACCATAAGCTCATACCAAGTTCAAACTCCACAAATTGAAATACACAACACTCAAGATAGAAGTCAAGGGTTGTAACGGGGCTTGGGGTATGTGGATAAAGAAGGGATATGGAAAACAAAGGTTCTTAAAGAAATAGTGAGCAAAGCATTTTAATCAACTTAGAATTCACTTTTGAATGAAAACTCAACTTTTGAACAAAAAGGGAGAATTTAGACAATTTACGCCCAGAATTGGTGTTTTGGAACCTTTCTTCAATCACTTATTCTTTTCTTTTTTTTTTTTTTTTTTTTTTTTTTTTTTTTGAATCTCAAAACAAAAACACTTAAACATTCTCTCCCCCACACTTATTTTCTTTCATAATGTAACTCAAAAGGAATTCAATTAAGTCATGCTCACTAGCTTTTAAGAACAAGGGTAAGGACGGTCATATTCTAGGTTAGGTGAAGATAAAGTGGGTAAACAAAGAACATGGGTTAACATGGCTCAACGGGGGTAAAACTTACAACATATACGAAATATGGGAAGCGAGGCTATTTGGCTATGGTGGCAACTACACAACTTCATCTTGATATATGTTATGCAAATCAATAACATGCTTTGAATGAAATGGGCATGAGTTCTAGCATTTGGAACTATATGATGAAACGCCTTCTAAGTAGTAACCAAGCAAAGAATAATGAGATCATGCAACGATTTTAGAAAACAAGAAATCACAGATTATACTCTCCAAAGAACGTTATAGGCTCAAGTCTCTCAGGGTTGTAGCATTTGTTTGAGTTCCTTCCTTCAGGCATGTTACAAAAACTAAATTTTCTTTTATGATTGCATGTGAAGTTATACATTATAACCATAACCAAGCATATACCAAGAGTAAATCAAACTTTTCTCTATGTTAATAACTCTTTTTAACAGTCATGCAATTACAAACCAAATCCTTATCATTGTGTTGGAAGGTATCCTAAGACACAAACACACACACAAAAACAACTTTAAAACAACACTTTTTGGGTTTTTCAAAACAATTTTTCAAATTTTTATGGGATTTTCGAATTTTTAAGACAAAACACACTAAAACAGTTTTAAAACAGTGAGAAACAACATGTGAAGTGATAGGTGATAAAATCCAACGAATTTGCATCAAATATACTTAGTTACCCCCCCACACTTAAATCAAACATTGTCCTCAATGTTTTAAGCATAGATTCACACAAAGCATAAGTAAATACACAAAAAGCACTTAAACATACTAAACATGGCATAATGTAATTAACAAAGAGAAGAGTTTAGAGACGCAAATCTGGTTATAGAGTGTAAATTCCATCTTCTCTTTGTTGATTGCATTGAGGCTTGATCTTGATGATTCCACAGGCTTACTCTCGAACTGGTTTCCGCCCATCATTGATTTTCCTTTGTGCTACTGGGCTGGAGGATTCTTTTGGTCTTCCCCGAAGGTCTGAGCTTACCCTTTTGGTCTGTTTCTTTGTTCAATCTTTCCAATTCGTATTGAAAAGGGTTGGAGGATAACTCAGCCTATGTTTGTCTCCACATGCTTCAATGTATCATTTTCACTTGCCTTACTCGCTCCCCTTTGCAGAAGTGGTCCCTTCTCCGGAAGTGTATCAACCGTTGAAGATGACTACTCGAGAGCAACGCTAGGTAAGCAATCAGGAATAGATTCCAGGCAGTTGGCTCCAGAACGGAAGACTGACTCCAAGTGCCGGCTGATTGCTTGTTTTACTTTGCCATGCGAGTAAGAACAAGGACAAAGAAAAAGACAGGGAAAGAGCATGATATGAGATACATTTGCTTTTGACCTTGATGATATGAGATACCTTTGCTTTTGAAGAAGCGGTGAATGAATCAGCACATGTATTTGTTGTGCTGCTTCCTCCTGGGTCATATGTACTCCAGGCATCTGGTATCATCTTTGGGGAAGAAGAAAGAATTGAGTATTTCGAAAGGCTTTGCTGGGAGTGCGCCCTCAGAGGTGAGGGAGAGTTGGGCATTTTCTTCAGGTTTGCCCTGCCATAAAAGACGAAGGTCGACATATATAGAGATAATATCAAGTGGTGGTACTTTTTACCTTTGTCGACAAACGTTTTGATCCCGCAAATCCGGCTTTTTGAAATAATGGCGCCTCATCGATCTCTGAACACGCCTCTTCGATTTCTGAGCAAGCGCCCCTTCGATTTCTGAGCAGGCGCCCCTTCGCTTTCTGAACGACACGTGGTAGTGCAGATGCGGCTCCTTTTGACAAAGCTGCACGCGTCTTCTGAAAAGCAGAGAAAGCGTCGCCGAACTTTGCGCTTGTCGGCTAAAGATGTGTAGTTGTGATGATGGCCTCCACGTGTTGTTTGAAAAGAAGAAATCTTTTGACAAAGTTGAACGCGCCTTCTGAAAAGCCGAGAAAGCGTCGCCTAAATTACGCCGGAAATTCCGGCTTTTTGAATTGGTGGACGCGTCGCCTTGGCTTTTTTTATTGAGCTATCGATCACCACAACAAACACACACTGAAGATTTCCCATTCTTGAAAATCGACTCCGGCCCTTTGAAATTTAACTCCATCCCTTCTCTTTGAACACTTTTGAAAAATGGCAAACTCATCGAACCTTAGCTTGGAATTGAGCCTTAGCAGTGATGCGGCCGCGCCGCGTCAAGGTAATGTATGGCGCCCTTCTTTCTTTTCTTCTAACGGTCCTCTCACAGGTGAAGACTCCGTGATGCAGGACGCCACAACAGCTACAATAGTAGCTAGGAACCTCCTCACTCCGAAAGATAGTAGGCTGCTGTCAGGACGGTCCGATGAGTTGGCCGTTCAAGAGTCCCTCGCACTTAGTGTTCAGTGTGCGAGTTCTGTGTCCAACATGGGCCAACGTCTGCTTGCCCGCTCCCGTCAGGTGGAATCATTGATGGCAGAGGTGGAAAGTCTCAAGCAGGAGATCCAGCAGCTGAAGTATGAGAATAGAAGTTTGCACGTGCTTGCAAACAACTATTCGACGGGCATGAAGAGGAAGCTTGATGAGCTGCAAGAGTCTGAAGGTCGGATTCACAGTGACCGTCAAAGGTTCTCGTCTTTCCTCCAGAGGCACCTTTTTCCTGGCTCATCCAGCACTTGGCCAAGTATTGAGGCCTGGAATGCTCTATCTTCGATGCCTTCTGCTCCGATGCCTTCTGTTCCTACGCCTTCCGCTTCAAGAGTAAAGCCACGTAGTGGGGCCTCAAGCAAACAACCTTTATGAAGCTCCATCTTTCTTTGTTTAGCAGTGCCTATCAATAAATCAAACATTTTCTCAATGTTACAATCATAGACTCACACAATTAATAAACAAACAAACAATAACAACTAAACAACCTAACAAGGCAGAAACGAAATAGCAACAAAGAAAAGAATTTTTTTTTTTTTTTTTTTTTTTTTTTATCAAATTTTCGGAGTTTTATACCAAGACACTATAAAACACACTAAAACACTCTAAAAACGCTTAAAACAGCAAGAAACAACATTCTAAGTGATAGGTGAATAAATCCCACGAAATTCATGCAAATACAAATTGTTTACCCCCCCACACTTAAATCAAACTTTGTCCTCAATGTTTTAAGCAGAAAGTCACAACAGAGCAAGCAAATAAACAAATACGAGAAAGAAACCAAAGTAAAGGCAGTAAAGAAAAAGAAAGGAATAAAAGGGGTTTCCAAGTTCTTCTCTATTCGGATGCATGGGTTGCCTCCCAAGTAGCGCTTTCTTTTACGTCTTTCAGCCGGACGAGTACCCTCTTTTAATCTTCATTTGAGCCCACGGAATGGAAAGGAATGTCTTCCACCACTTGCCCCACACCATGCTCGTAATATGGCTTCAACCGATGCCCGTTCACTTTGAATTCTACGCCATTCCTTAAGCTTTTTATGTGGACTGCACCATAAGGTAAAACGTTAGTAACAACAAACGGGCCAATCCATTTAGAACGCAACTTACCAGGAAACAAACGTAGGCGAGAGTTGAAAAGTAACACTTTCTGCCCAACTGTGAAGGTCTTGGTTCGAATCATTTTATCATGGAATGCTTTGGTCTTGGCTTTGTACATCCGGGCATTCTCATAGGCTTCATTCCGAATCTCCTCAAGTTCATTCAATTGGAGCTTCCTATGAACTCCCGCTGCATCTATGTCCATGTTGAAAGTCTTCACGGCCCAATGTGCCTTGTGCTCTAACTCTACGGGCAAATGACATGGCTTACCATAGACGAGCCGAAAAGATGACATCCCAATGGGTGTTTTGTACGCCGTACGATATGCCCACAGTGCATCATCTAAACGTAAGCTCCAATCCCTCCTTGTTGGTCCAACGGTCTTCTCCAAAATTTGTTTGATTTCTCGGTTAGACACCTCGGCTTGGCCATTTGTTTGAGGATGGTAAGGTGTGGAGACCTTATGGTTGACATGGTACTTTCTTAGCAACGCCTCAATGGTCCGATTGCAAAAGTGAGACCCTCCATCACTTATGATTACTCTCGGCATTCCAAACCTAGCAAAAATGTTAGTTTTCACGAAATCTGCAACCACCTTAGAATCGTTAGTACGGGTGGCTTTTGCTTCCACCCATTTGGAAACATAATCAACGGCTAGCAAGATATAAGTGAAACCATAAGATGGAGGGAAAGGGCCCATGAAATCAATGCCCCAAACATCAAAAATTTCAACATTAAAGACAGGGGTTTGCGGCATTTGGTCCTTGGTACCTATGTTACCCATTCGTTGGCAACGATCACAAGACATACAAAAGGTTCTAGCATCCCTAAATATAGTCGGCCAATAAAAACCACACTCTAAAACCTTGAGGGCAGTGCGTTGTGTGCCAAAATGACCACCACATGCATATGTGTGACAAAAGCTTAGAATTGAGTGAAATTCAGAATCATGCACACATCTACGTACAATTTGATCTGAGCAATACTTCCACAAATAAGGGTCATCCCAAACATAGAAACGTGCATCATTTTTAAGCTTATCACGTTGGTGCTTGTTTAGTTCATTTGGAATTTGTTTAGCCACCAAGTAATTCACTAAATCTGCATACCATGGTTCACTTACCTCAATGGAAAGCAGCTGCTCATCGGGAAAAGTTTCAGGGATAGGTACGGCATGTTCATGCTCCTCGTGGATCATTCGGCTTAAATGGTCAGCCACTACATTCTCGCTTCCTTTCTTATCCCGGATTTCAATATCAAATTCTTGAAGAAGAAGAATCCAACGGATAAGCCTCGGCTTTGCTTCCTTTTTCGTGAGCAAGTACCTCAAAGCTGCATGATCAGAATAAACGATTACTTTAGTACCAATTAAATATGAACGGAATTTATCTAAAGCAAAAACCACAGCTAGAAGTTCTTTTTCCGTCGTGGAGTAGTTCAATTGGGCATCATTGAGAGTCCGAGAGGCATAGTATATGACATGCGGCCGCTTGTCTCTTCTTTGTCCTAGAACAGCTCCTAATGCATAGTCGGATGCATCGCACATGAGCTCGAACGGAAGGCTCCAATCTGGAGGTACAATAATGGGGGCCGAGACTAGCTTCTCCTTGAGTTGGCTAAATGCCGAATTACACTCTTCATCAAACTTGAATGGCACATCTTTTTGAAGCAATCGGCAAAGAGGGTTGGACATCTTGGAGAAGTCCTTGATAAAACGCCTATAGAACCCTGCATGGCCAAGAAACGAACGTACCTCTCTAACCGAAGTAGGAGAGGGTAAGTGACGTACAAGGTCTATTTTTGATTTATCTACTTCTATTCCTTTTTCTGAAACAATATGTCCTAAAACTATACCTTGTTTCACCATAAAGTGACATTTCTCCCAATTCAAGACAAGGTTAGTTTCAACACATCGTTTCAAAATTAAGGTCAGATTATCCAAGCAATTATCAAATGAACTCCCAAATACACTGAAATCATCCATGAAAACCTCAATGATCTTTTCAACAAAATCGGAAAATATACTTACCATACACCTTTGGAAAGTGGCCGGTGCGTTGCATAAGCCAAATGGCATGCGACGATAAGCAAATGTTCCAAAGGGACATGTGAATGTGGTCTTCTCTTGATCATCCGGGGCTATCACAATTTGGTTATATCCAGAGTATCCATCAAGAAAACAGTAAAAAGCATGACCGGCTAACCTTTCGAGCATCTGGTCGATGAATGGCAAAGGAAAGTGATCTTTCCTAGTCATGGCATTTAGCTTCCGGTAATCGATACATACTCGCCATCCAGTTTGAATGCGTGTAGGCACGAGCTCATTCTCATCATTCTTGATAACAGTTACTCCGGACTTCTTGGGAACGACTTGAACTGGAGAGACCCAACGGCTATCGGAGATAGGGTAGATCACTCCGCAATCCAAAAGCTTGATTATTTCTTTCTTCACCACTTCCATCATCGGAGGGTTGAGACGGCGTTGAGCCTCTCGAGTTGGTTTAGCCCTCTCCTCAAGAAGTATACGGTGCATGCATGTGGTAGGGCTTATTCCTTTAATGTCGGCCAAAGTCCACCCTATGGCCGTTTTGTGCTCTCGCAGCACCCTCACAAGCTTCTCCTCCTCCATTGCCGTGAGACTT
This sequence comes from Pyrus communis, assembly GCF_041283825.1. NCBI lineage: Eukaryota > Viridiplantae > Streptophyta > Magnoliopsida > Rosales > Rosaceae > Pyrus > Pyrus communis. The sequence goes on along the minus strand of NC_142578.1, from coordinate 14,836,660 downwards.
GATGAAATGATGACGGGCAATGTTTCGCCTTCTCCCAAAAACACATACTTCAAATGGTCCGGCAACGGCTTAAGTTCAAGCGATGGTGCCTGAACAACAGAAGGTAGCATCTTAGTGGAAACTGAATTTGAAAGTGAGAGTGGAACCTTACCATATTGTTGTGGCAATGACTCAAGGGCTGCCACAACCTCAATTATTTCTTCACTAGAACCCATTGCAAAGAATTCCTCCTCCTTGCCGTGGCCTTGCATTGGCCAAAATCCTTCATTTTTGCACTCTATGGCCTTAGTGATGGTTGTTTCCAGGGCGTCCTCATTCAATTCTTCAAGGTATACCTGCGCCAAAGAGTCGATAACATCAATGGAAAAACAAGAATGGTCATCAACGGGATATCTCATAGTTTCAGAAATATTAAAATCAATCACTTGCCCATCGAATTCCATTGTCAAGGTGCCTTTGTATACATCAATCTTCGTTCGGGCCGTCTTCATGAATGGCCTACCAAGGAGAATCGGCAAAGATGTAGAATGGGTTGAATCCTCCATGTCTAGGACGTAGAAATCAGCCGGAAAAATTAAATGGTTCACCTGCACAAGCACATCTTCCAAAACTCCTTTTGGATACGCGTTAGAACGATCGGCCAATTGTATAATTACACCATCTTGTTTTAATTCACCCAAATTCATAGATGCATAAATAGAATAAGGCATGACATTTATGGATGCACCTAAATCAAGCATGGCATGTTCAAAACGATTATGTCCAATCACACAAGGAATCGTGAAACTACCGGGGTCTTTGCACTTGGTAGGCAGTTTACGTTGCAAAACAGCGGACACATTCTCGCTTACCTTCACTACCTCTTTGTTTGCCCTTCTTCTCTTTGTATTGCATAGGTCCTTGAGGAATTTAGCATACTTTGGAACCTGTTTGATTGCATCGAGAAGCGGTATGTTCACTTGCACCTTCCGGAACGTTTCAAGAATGTCCTTCTCGCTTTCTTCCTTTTTTTCTTGCATGAACCTGCGAGGAAAAGGTACATTGGGCAGATTAGGACGTGAAGTACATGAATTTGAACTTAAATTACCTGATTTGGCCGAGTTAGGGTGATCTGCCTCAGGTTGTGTCGTCTCTTCATCTACTTTCTGGGCAGATTTGGGATTGTTTGGCTCGGTCCCAACTTCTTTTCCACCCCTTAGGGTGATGGCCTTGGCGGATTCGAATCCTCCCTTTGGATTGACTGTGGTTGAGCTAGGAAGCTTTCCTTGCTCTCTAATCTGTCCAAGGAACTCAGAAATCTGCCCTATTTGTTTCTTCATATCCGTCATCTCCTTCTCGTTATTTGCTATTCGGTTGTTTTGATTTTGCAACCCCTGCGAAATAGAGGTTAGTAATTGCATAGCTTGATCACTTTCCAAGGATGTACCTGAATGAGATGATGTCGAAGGTTGTTGGGGTTGTTGGGGTGCATACGGCTTGGAATAAAAACCAGGGGGGTTTGGCCTAAATCCTCCTTGTTGGGCAGCTTGTTGTGGCTCCCTCCATTTGAAGTTTGGATGGTCCCTCCATCCGGCATTGTAAGTGTTCGAGTATGGGTTGTTTTGATTTTGTCCTTGGAAACCAATTGCATTGGCAGATTCCCACCCACCATTCTCGATTAGTTGAGGGCACTTGTCGGATGAATGCCCTTGAATTGAGCACACGCCACAAACTTGGTGTTCTTGTGCTTTTGGACCAATCACAACCTGAGAAACAAGAGAAGTAAGATTAGCAAGTTGTGATTGAATTTCAGAAATAGCACTCACCTCATGTACACTTTGTTGTCGTGGGGCTTCCCTTTAACCCACTCCTTCATATTGTTGAGCGTTGAGCGCTCGGTTGGCTATGAGAATCTTGGCATCCCTTGGTGTTTTGTCCACCAATGCTCCTCCCGCTGATGCATCAAGCATTTGACGTTCGATAGGAAGGAGGCCCTCATAGAAATATTGAAGGAGAAGTTCCTCCTTCATTTGATGTTGAGGACATGAAGCTACAAGGCCCTTGAAGCGCTCATAATAAGCCGGGAATGTCTCACCATGATTCTCTTGAATACCACTAATTTTCTTCCGTAGGAGAATCACTCTCGAAGTAGGGAAGAATTTCTCCAAGAAAGCACGCTTCATACTCTCCCACGAAGTCACAGTTCCCGGGGCTAGTTCGTAGAGCCAATCTTTGGCCTTGTCCATAAGTGAAAATGGAAAGGCCTTCATCTTCAATATACTCCCATCCACATTGACGGGGGTCATGCTCGAACAAACCACCTCGAACTCCTTCAAGTGTTTGTTGGGGTCTTCCATAGACAAGCCATGGAACTTCGGAATATGGTGTAACAAACTGGATTTGAGTTCAAATTCCTCAGTCTTCCCCTCTGCAGCCGTGGGGTATTGGATACAAAGAGGCAATGCATTATCCAAACCCGAGGCCGAAAGCTCCTTGATGGTTCTATTATCTGCTGCCATGGCTTGTTCTTCTTCAAAAATCTGATCCGTGGGCTTTTCTTCTACACCTACTTCGTCTTCTTCAAGCCCAGGTTGTGGTGGAGGTTGTGGTGGCTCTTGTTGACTCCTCGTTCTCCTCAAAGTGCGTTCAAAATCACCGTCAAAGTCGGAGATGTTCTCTATAATAGGCCGAGAGCGACGAGTCATACACAGTACCTAAAAAACAAGGAAACAAACAAACTAAGAATCTGAAATAAGAATGCACGAAAAACAAAAAAAATATAAAAATAAAGACAAAGGATTAGCAAAGTTGCTAATCCCCGGCAACGGCGCCAAAATTTGATGCGTGATTTACTTGACACTCAAATTAAACCCTCATTTGACAATTGTAGTAGAATGGATAAGTGAGGGATCGTTCTAGACCGGGGATTAGGAGGGCTTGCTAAAACCTTCTAAATTGACTTAAAAACATAAAAACACAATATAAAACACTATTTAATGCTCGAAGAAAGCAAAACTAAAAATAAGAAAGATTAAGACTAAGATTTCAACGAAATAGGGGGGGGAATTGGATTTGGACGAATTTAAACTAAAATGAATACTTGGAAACAAAACAAATTGTAAATATGGATTTGACGGAAATGAATGGATGGGAAGCTAGCTAAGGGTTCTTTCTCTACACATGATATTTATGCATATGATGAAGGAAAAAATTTTGTCCTAGCTAAGAACATGCATGAACATTTGAATACATAGGCATACTAATAACACTTTAAAGTAGGCATGCATTCAAAAACAATTCATAAAACCCATGACTTTCAAAGCCTAGTATATGGTGAACCATAAGACTCTTTAACAATATTAAAGAGAATAAGAATTTAGAGATTCTTTACCCTTGAAGCTCATCCTTGATTACACAAGGGATTCACCCAAGTGGAGGGCCTTCAAGTCACCTCCTTGCTCCTTGGATCTTCCTTGTGTTTTCCTCCCTTTTAGTGCTCCTTTTTCTTCTTTGAGGATTTGAGGATTTGTTCTCCAAAACACCAAAAGTTTGGTGTCTCTAAGTCTCCACACCAAAGATGTTGTGTGAAGATGAAATGGATGACTTAGGGAAGAAAGATTGCTAGATATTCTTCCCCTAAGGTGGCCGGCCTCTATGTAGAAAATGAGAGAATAGGTTTCACCCAAATTCCATTAGAAAACCCCTTAATGTGAAACCAAGCTATAATGTTGATTTTACACTTCATTTCATGTGAGTGGCAAACTTGTAATTAATACAAGTTTGCTACCCCTCACCCTTATGGCCATATGTTGTTATTGGGCTTAATTTCCCATTTTGTTTTAGTTGTCATACAACTTAAACATAATGGGCCTTGTGGACCAAAACGTTTTTGTGTCCCGAAGCCCAAAACTAACTTAAACGCCCAATACGAACGTTTCGTATAATTAATTAACTATTTAATTAATCTTGACCATTCTTCAATTAAACCATTTAATTGCTTATCCATTTCATATAATTTCTTCACTTATATCCTTACTCGGTGTACGATCCATTAGGTTCCAATTAGCGAGGTAGTGGGCGATGTTACTCTTAACGATCGATTGTGAATTGAAACCACATTTCAATTCTCCCTTAAAATTAGTGTTTGCTAATCTTTAGGGCTTCCACAAACCATGGGTGACGCCTAGCAGCATGTCATGGTTACCCAAGCTAAGTAGAAGTGGTTGGAGAACCTATCCAGTTACAACTACAATGCAATATGGTCCTTCTCTAATACAATACTCTTAATTACATTGTTTAAGTGATAGTTTGTTTCATGTCTACTATCCAATGTGATATTTCTCTATATGATTCAATTGAATAAGATTTGGAACAACCTTCCTTAGTCATATTCATATGCTTTGGCCAAAGACTCTCGAATCATATCTTAGAGTATTCTCCTTCCACTATGGAAGGTTAGAGATCCCTTGTTGTGCATTCATATGCTTACATGACTAGATAGCTTGACCCCAACAATGCCGTGGACACTCCAATGGAATGCCGTTGACATAATCAAAGATCAAGGATCTAACCATTAGACATCAATGATGCCTCAGGTCAAAGGACTACTTTGCATATTGCAACTATTGAGTTCTCACATGACATGTATGTTCGAACTCTCGTTTGATCGTTGTTCAGTGTACTCGATTACTCTTTCGAGCACCTATGTGTTTGCCTTAGTGTCCAACACCAAATGACTTGAGACTAGTTCATACTCACGCTTGAGTCGACATAACACATACTAACCTTAGCGGATTGTCAATGCCCAATTGGCAATCCTATGGCTAGGAACGTTTTAGGAATGAACATAAGAGAAAGGTCTCGTTAATTTAACTAACTTAAATCACTTGTCTCTTAGATCAATTACATTCCTTGGATTCCCTTATTGCTTAAACACAAGATACTATAAATAGTGATTAACAATAAGCTTTGCCCTCTATTAAACATATAAAAGTTTAACACAATAAGTATTCCAAAAAGTTATTACATCAAATGAGTGGCTTTGTGGGCATACTTCCAACAATCTCCCACTTGCACTCAAAGCCATCTTCCCATGTATCTAATACCCATCTTTTCCATATGACGGTCAAGTTGGATTTGAGACATTGGCTTCGTTAGTGGATCTGCTACGTTATCGGCTGAAGCAACTTTGAGGATGTTGACTTTCCCCTCGGCAGCATATCTTCTAATGATATTAAAGCGCCTATCAAAATGCTTGTTCTTTTGATGTGCCCTGGGTTCCTTGGCTTGAGCTATCGCCCCACTATTATCACAGTACAAAGTTACTGGTGATGTAATGGTTGGAACCACTCCAAGTTCAGTGATGAACTTCTTCATCCAGAACGCTTCTTTGCCGGCTTCAGCTGCAGCGACATATTCAGCCTCTGTCGTGGAATCAGCAATTACACTTTGTTTCTTGCTTTTCCAGCTGACAGCCCCACCATTTAGAGTGAATACATATCCGGAGTTGGAACTTCTATCATCGACGTCAGATTGGAAATCTGCGTCTGTATAGCCTTCCACTCGCAACTCTGTCGCTCCTCCATAAATGAGGAACATGTCCTTAGTTCTTCTTAAGTACTTAAGGACCGTCTTGACAGCTGCCCAGTGTTCTGATCCTGGGTTAGATTGATATCGACTAGTAATGCTCACAGCATATGCGATATCAGGCCTTGTGCATATCATGGCATACATAAGACTTCCTATGGCGGAAGCATAAGGAATCATATTCATATGCCGTATCTCTTCAGGAGTCTTAGGTCCCATGGACTTAGAAAGATGAATTCCATGTCCTACAGGAAGAATACCTTTCTTAGATTGCTCCATCTGGAACCTACTTAACACCTTATCAATGTACATAGATTGGGATAATCCAATTAATTTTCTGGATCTATCACGATAGAGCTTTATCCCAAGTACATAAGATGCATCTCCTAAATCTTTCATGTGGAAGGTTTTGGACAACCACACTTTTACAGAAGAAAGTACTGCAGTGTCATTCCCGAATAGTAATATGTCGTCTACATATAACACTAGGAATACAACTGCTTCCCCAACGACTTTTTGATAAACACAATTGTCGTCTTCATTTTGAGTAAAACCAAACGATTTGATTTCAGTATCAAAACGAATGTTCCAGCTCCTGGAGGCTTGCTTAAGTCCATAAATGGACCTTTGAAGCTTGCATACCTTAGTCTTTTCAGACTTGGACACGAAACCTTCGGGTTGAGCCATATAAAGCTCTTCCTCTAGGTAGCCGTTCAGAAAGGCTGTCTTCACGTCCATTTGCCAGATTTCATAATCATGGTACGCAGCTATAGCAAGCAAAATCCGAATGGACTTAATCATGGCTACAGGAGAGAAAGTTTCTTCATAGTCAATCCCTTCTCGTTGCCTGTAACCTTTGGCTACTAGTCTAGCCTTATAAGTCTCCACGTTCCCATCAACGCCTATTTTCCTCTTGAAGATCCATTTGTTTCCAACAGGTACTATACCTTCTGGAGGGTCTACAAGAGTCCAGACTTGATTTTGATACATGGAATCCATCTCGGATTTCATGGCCTCTTGCCATCTCTTTGAGTCAATATCGGACATTGCCTCAATGTAGTCTCTAGGGTCTTCCTTTGTGTCATTGTCACCTAGAAGGTACAATTCCCCAAAGTCTTTGTCTAAGCCATACCTCCTAGGTGGCTTATTGACCCGTTCAGATCTACGTGGAGCTAGGGGTTCAGGAACAGGGTTGTCAACATGTCGTGTGCTTGTTTGTGGTTCATCATTAATCTCATTAATTTCCATCGTTTTACTTATAGTTTCTTTGAGAACAAATTCGTCCTCTAGAAACTTAGCAGTTCTGGCGACAAAGACTTTCTGGTCGTCAGGATGGTAGAACTCATATCCCATAGTTTCTCTAGGATATCCCACAAAATAACACCTTTCTGATCTCGCTTCAAGCTTAGTAGCTTCAAGCTTCTTGACATATGCTTCACAACCCCAAATCTTAATGTGATTAAGACTTGGCTTTCTACCATGCCATATCTCATAGGGCGTTTGTGAAACTGATTTGGAAGGTACTCTATTAAGCAAGTAAGCTGCTGTATATAGAGCATATCCCCAGAATGTTACTGGCAGATCAGCGGAACTCATCATAGAACGAACCATGTTCATCAAGGTTCGATTTCTCCTTTCAGAAACTCCATTAAGTTGTGGAGTTCCCGGTGGAGTCCACTGTGATTTTATTCCACACTCTTTGAGATAATCTAGGAATTCATTACTCAGATATTCACCCCCTCGATCTGATCTTAGGATTTTTATCTGTTTCCCAGTTTGCTTCTCAACTTCATTCTTGAATTCTTTGAACCTTTCAAAGGATTCTGACTTGTACTTCATAAGATACACATAGCCAAACCGAGAGTGATCGTCGGTGAATGTGATATAGTAGGAGAAACCTCCTCTCGACGTAGTAGACATAGGTCCACATACGTCAGTGTGGATTAACCCTAGAATTTCAGTGGCACGCTCTCCTTTCCCAGTGAATGGAGATTTGGTCATCTTCCCTTTCAAACAGCATTCACAAGTACCCATCTGGTCATTACCTAATGGGCGGACATATCCGTCTTTCGACATCTTGCGAATCTTTTCAAGGTTCACATGTCCAAGTTTAAGATGCCACATCCTTTCTTGGTTAACTTCTTCTCTAGCCCTTTTGGGTTTTGAGGTATTCCGGCTTTCAATACAGTGCATCCCACTATTCGTCTCTAGGTGAAAAAGTCCCTCTATCATATTACCATGAGAGATAATACGACCGTTCAAGTATAAAGTGCAACTCATTTTGTCAAACAATACTGAATGCCCATCTCGTAAAAGCTTAGAGATAGAAATCAAATTCTTTATACATGAAGGAAAATATAAACAATTTTTAAGTTCCAGGACTTCCCCAGAGGGTAGGTTAAGCATGTAGGTGCCTATTGCTTTTGCAGAGATTTTAGCGCCGTTCCCAACTCGCACAACCATCTCCCCATTGCGTAGTGTCTTGCTCCCTACTAGTCCCTGCATCGTATTACAGATATGTTGACTAGCGCCTGAATCAAATATCCAGGAATTGGAGCTCACTGTAAAAGCACTTTCTATGACCGAAATACTCTCTTCAAAAGTTCGTGTCATAAGGCTCGCAATGCGCACCCTGTATTTCTTCTTCCAACGTTCATCCTTTCCACAATGAAAGCATGTTCCTTTGGATTTCTTTGCCTTCTTCTTATGTAACCTCTTCCTTGTTTTTGCATTCTCACTCCCACTGTCCTTTTTGAAACATTTTTCAAATTTACAGCACATGTCAATCATCTCGTTAAAAGTATGATCGAATCTATTCACTTTATAGTTTACAATAAACTTAGTGAAATCATCCGAGAGATATGCAAGGAAAAAGTCTTAGGCCATTTTGTCAAGTATAATGGTGGGTAGTATTTTAGGCATGTCGTTAACTACATAACATAACAGAAATCGTATTAGATTGTTGATTAACTACTTGATTGGGTCTTGAATCAAATAGTACCACCCACTATTTTTGGCAAATTCCATATCCCTCAATAGAATCCGAGAGTTATGTTGAACTCTTAGCGGGGTATGGGAGACTCACCATTACCAAGCCCACCTCACGATGATACGATGTTGGTTAGCAAAAATAATGATGAGAGAATAACGCTTTACTCATTTACAACGTTTGTAATTACCCATCTTGTTTGGCCTCTAGAGAATGTTGCCTCACGATGATACGATGTTGGCACCATTGCACTTAGTTAAGTTATTCCCACCATGCTTAGTTCGTGTAGGGGTTCAAGAATAACCTCACGATGATACGATGTTGGCTATCCTCGTTGCCTACACTTACCTCATCATATGTTTATGGACTCCTCCTGAGTGTAAGCATGCACTTTGTACTCCCCCATGATAGGGTGAAGCCGGTGTACAAGTCACAAACGATTGGAGCCCACCACGGTGGAAGGCCTACGAAGAGATGTTCAAAGCATCTCTCGCTTATCAACTTAATATCCATTTTATTTGAGGGAGTAGTGTTGGGCTACATCAAAAACATTTTAATCATATTAAAAGAACATGGGCCTATCACAACTATTGGTCCAAGTTAATATGAATTAGTAGCATATAATACTCCCACTGTTTCGTTGAAACAAGCGAGACTATATGGAACTACTAACGAACGCATTGCATCCTCATATGGACTATATAGTCGTTTTAGGTTTTAGGATGATTATGAACCGTTTGATTTGATCCAACACGAGCCTTGTGTTGGACCTTGGGTTTAAGGTAGATAGTTGTTGATTTTAGTTACGCGTTTAATCCAATTAAACCGTTATTTCCTATTGGGCGTTGGACCCAACTATTCCAATTTGCATACATATAAACAAAGAGGAATACATGAAATAATAAGAAGGGCTTATGCCCTTTTACAACACAAATAATGGGCTTATGCCCTTTACAACAAATTGAAGGACTTATGCCCAATACAACAACTTGAATTAATCAAATTACATTCAAATCTTCATTACTTAAAACCCAAGCATTCATAATGTAAATCGGCCAATCACATAGCTCAATTATCGAGGCCTTTGGTTCATAATCACCCTTTTCTTAATTAACTAAATTAACTAAGAAAGCAACTTTAAACAATTGGTTTTTGGATCCATAGAATTGATTTAAATGGAACTAAATATAATGAAAATCCAATTCTCATTAAAGAGACAAAACAATTTTTGTTCTCATTTTATTTGGGCCATTTTGCAAAAACACAAACTTTTGGGCCAAAATACAAATACACAAAAGTATCAAAACTTTATTTAATTGCACAAAAGCACCCCACTAGAGGGGTGGCCGGCCAAGGATAGTTGTTATAGAGATTTTTGATAAAAAGAATTTTGTAAGTGGATTTTGGTGGGTGAGATTAAAGATGGTGGGGATGGTTTGAAAAGAAAATATATCTTTGATATAATTAAAACCATTTAATCATTTCTTACCAACAATCATCATCCATCAACTAATATTCAAAAATATATCTTTGACATAATTAAAGCCATTTAATCATTTCTCACCAATAATCATCACCCATCAACTAATAATCAAAACTTTATGTAAAACATAAAACTTTTGAATCAAAACTTCAAAACTTTTTGTTCTTGATAAGAACTTCAAGAAATATGAAGAACATACATGAAAACTCATAATAGCTCCATGGATGTTTTCTTTCACCAAAAACTCAAATTTTCACAACTCAAAAGAGGGTTAATATCCTAGGGTACTTAGGGGTTCCAAAAAGCACTTTAAAACCATTTTAACAAGCCTAACATGAACCCAAAAAATCACCCTTTGGATTTGGCCGAAAATCCCAAAACACTTGGCACCAACTTTTAGTTCCATTATTCATGCTTTAATGAAATACATCTACAACATTTGAGATGCTAAATTTTCAAGTAAAATTTATATTCAAAGCAAGAACAAAGCTTGTAACATTTACAACACTTAAATCACAAAATATGAAAAATCACAAAACCCAAAAGGATCCACCATAAACTAGGCCTAGGCTCTGATACCACTTGAAGGAAAAAATTTTGTCCTAGCTAAGAACATGCATGAACATTTGAATACATAGGCATACTAATAACACTTTAAAGTAGGCATGCATTCAAAAACAATTCATAAAACCCATGACTTTCAAAGCCTAGTATATGGTGAACCATAAGACTCTTTAACAATATTAAAGAGAATAAGAATTTAGAGATTCTTTACCCTTGAAGCTCATCCTTGATTACACAAGGGATTCACCCAAGTGGAGGGCCTTCAAGTCACCTCCTTGCTCCTTGGATCTTCCTTGTGTTTTCCTCCCTTTTAGTGCTCCTTTTTCTTCTTTGAGGATTTGAGGATTTGTTCTCCAAAACACCAAAAGTTTGGTGTCTCTAAGTCTCCACACCAAAGATGTTGTGTGAAGATGAAATGGATGACTTAGGGAAGAAAGATTGCTAGATATTCTTCCCCTAAGGTGGCCGGCCTCTATGTAGAAAATGAGAGAATAGGTTTCACCCAAATTCCATTAGAAAACCCCTTAATGTGAAACCAAGCTATAATGTTGATTTTACACTTCATTTCATGTGAGTGGCAAACTTGTAATTAATACAAGTTTGCTACCCCTCACCCTTATGGCCATATGTTGTTATTGGGCTTAATTTCCCATTTTGTTTTAGTTGTCATACAACTTAAACATAATGGGCCTTGTGGACCAAAACGTTTTTGTGTCCCGAAGCCCAAAACTAACTTAAACGCCCAATACGAACGTTTCGTATAATTAATTAACTATTTAATTAATCTTGACCATTCTTCAATTAAACCATTTAATTGCTTATCCATTTCATATAATTTCTTCACTTATATCCTTACTCGGTGTACGATCCATTAGGTTCCAATTAGCGAGGTAGTGGGCGATGTTACTCTTAACGATCGATTGTGAATTGAAACCACATTTCAATTCTCCCTTAAAATTAGTGTTTGCTAATCTTTAGGGCTTCCACAAACCATGGGTGACGCCTAGCAGCATGTCATGGTTACCCAAGCTAAGTAGAAGTGGTTGGAGAACCTATCCAGTTACAACTACAATGCAATATGGTCCTTCTCTAATACAATACTCTTAATTACATTGTTTAAGTGATAGTTTGTTTCATGTCTACTATCCAATGTGATATTTCTCTATATGATTCAATTGAATAAGATTTGGAACAACCTTCCTTAGTCATATTCATATGCTTTGGCCAAAGACTCTCGAATCATATCTTAGAGTATTCTCCTTCCACTATGGAAGGTTAGAGATCCCTTGTTGTGCATTCATATGCTTACATGACTAGATAGCTTGACCCCAACAATGCCGTGGACACTCCAATGGAATGCCGTTGACATAATCAAAGATCAAGGATCTAACCATTAGACATCAATGATGCCTCAGGTCAAAGGACTACTTTGCATATTGCAACTATTGAGTTCTCACATGACATGTATGTTCGAACTCTCGTTTGATCGTTGTTCAGTGTACTCGATTACTCTTTCGAGCACCTATGTGTTTGCCTTAGTGTCCAACACCAAATGACTTGAGACTAGTTCATACTCACGCTTGAGTCGACATAACACATACTAACCTTAGCGGATTGTCAATGCCCAATTGGCAATCCTATGGCTAGGAACGTTTTAGGAATGAACATAAGAGAAAGGTCTCGTTAATTTAACTAACTTAAATCACTTGTCTCTTAGATCAATTACATTCCTTGGATTCCCTTATTGCTTAAACACAAGATACTATAAATAGTGATTAACAATAAGCTTTGCCCTCTATTAAACATATAAAAGTTTAACACAATAAGTATTCCAAAAAGTTATTACATCAAATGAGTGGCTTTGTGGGCATACTTCCAACATATGAATCAATTTCCAGTTATTCCTTCATTGAATTATGAACGACAATGCCCCAAATTAACCGTGACATCACTAGTTAACCCTCAGATTTTCCTTATATTATTGGATTGGATGGCATCATTCGACAACCCAAAACATTCTCAAAAGTTCCCTACATGTCATCATAATAGAGATACAATCGAAGATCATTAAGAATAATGAAAACCATAAGCATTGACAAAACATTTGCAACTATGACATCATGTTACTCATGCTAAGAATTAAACTTAACGCGATCGTGACAAGCGACCTTCACTACTTTCAAGTATAAGATAGTAACGATTATGTGAAACCTTCTTAAACTTTAGTCACATATTCATGCATGCTAATTAAGTGTCGACCCTCAATCAACAAACACAAATAAGTTAATCATCAAATAGTTAAGCCAATTGCATTCACGAATCAAGAGTTCATAACCGGAATTCATCAATTCATATCACATAAATAAACATGGTATTGAAATCACCCCTAGCCAAAAAGGGTTTAGTTCCTCATAACTTTGAAATCAAAGAAACACCTAAACATTCCAACAACTCAAACGTGAATTGTATGAACGTTTAGGCCCTCTTCTCTTCGTCTTCTTTGTAGCACAAGGACTAAGGGATGTTGTTGGTGTGTTGAATGGATTGGGGGATTATGGAAATGGAAGAAATGGAGGAGAAAGGGAAGGGAATGGTGCAGAAAATGGAGAGACTCACGGCTAGGGAGAAGATGGAAGTGTTTTGTGGTGTGTTGTGTATGAAAATGAGATGTTCTTGAATGAATGAATGCAAGGGTATTTATAGGAGTAGTGGAGGGAACATATGGTTGTTTGTTTAAGATGCAAGTGGCTAATTAATGATGGAAAAGTATGTGATTTAAAGGATGCAAGGTGAATGAATCATGAATCATTGTGGATGAAAGGTGGAAGTGCATGTGTTGATGACTAGGTTAGTGGGTGGAAATCTGAAAATGGCATATAGGAATGGGAGCTCACGGTTTGAATGTGTAAAGTGTGTGTGAATGCATGTGAAGATGCAATAAATAATGCATGTAGGGTTAGGAAATAATGAAGAAATGCATGTGAGATGTTTGGAAAGGAAATGGGAACCCACGGCAATGAAGTTGTTTTGTGTTGTGAATTATGATGAATGCATGTGAGTTAAAGAGGGAGAATGTGGTGAAATGATGAAGTAGGAAGGTGGAAATGCATGTGAGATGTTTGGAAAGGAATAAAGAATGAATGGTGGAAATGTGAGTGAATGATGTGCATGTGTGAGAATGCATGTGGATTAAAGAGGGAGAATGTGGTGAAATGATGAAGTAGGAAGGTGGAAATGCATGTGAGATGTTTGGAAAGGAATAAAGAATGAATGGTGGAAATGTGAGTGAATGATGTGCATGTGTGAGAATGCATGTGGAATTAAGAGGAGTATGGAAGTGAAATAAATGAATGATATGTTAAGTGATAAGTGAATGATATGTGGTGAGTGATAAGTGAATGGTTTGATAAGTGATAAATGAATTAGTTTAAAGGGCTAGGGTTTAAGTACATAGAATGGGCCTAAAATAGGTTGGTTTGTATGGCATAATGTGTTTGATTGGGCTAGAGCCATTGTTTTGTGTCTTCAAGTGCATACAAGGCCTTCAAATTCGTCCATCCTCTTGGCTCCATGGATAAGCTATCCAATCCATGCCCAAAAATGCTCCAAATGGCCTCAAAATGCACTTTCTTGCTCCCTAGGCCCTTAGAACCTGAAAACACACAAAAGAAGCATAAAGGACTAAAATAACGAGAGAAACATAACGTAAATGCACGAGAACAAGCCATTTAAGTCGCATGAATATGCTCCTATCAGAAATCGTTTTATTATGCAAGTGTAACATGTATGGAGATGAACCCCTTAGCTATTCTATCATCCATTCATTCCATTTCATCAATTTCATATTTACATTCTGTTTTAATTTACAATCTGTACATTTAATTTAATTTCGTATAAACCTAAATCCCCCTTTACTTTAATGTCAAATTAGTTAGAAATCAATTTAGTTTGTGTTTTTAAGAGTCTTGAGTCAAGTTACAACTTAATTTCGTCCAAATTTGTGTTTATACTCAAAACTGCCCAGAAAGTGGTTTTTAGGCAGATTTGAGTGTGTTTGTGCTGTTTTGAGTCTTTTAGTTTGTTTGAGTGTTTTAAAGTTTAGTTTTGCATTCTTTGAGTCTAGTTTAGTGTTTTATATTGTGTTTTTACGTTTTTGAGTCAAATCCAAGTGATTAACAATCCCTCCTAATCCCCGGTCCAGAACGATCCCTACTTATACTTATACTACAATTGACAAAAAGAGGGTTTAATTTGTATGCGTATAAATCTCGCATTAGGTTGTAGGTGTTGGAGTACGGATCATATTTGGGTTGGTTTTGGCCTTGGAAACCAATGGCATTGGCAGATTCCCATCCTCCATTCTCTATCAACTAAGAGCATGTCTCGGATGGATGCCCTTGCATTGAACACACGCCACACACTTGGTTTTCTTGTGGTTTTGACCCCTTGACAACCTGAGACACAAGAGAAGTAAGATTAGCCAATTGTAATTGAATGTCAGAAATTGCACTTACCTCATTTACACTTTGTTGCCGTGGGCCCTCTCTTTGTCCAACACCTTCATATTGTTGAGCATTGTGTGCTCGGTTTGCAATTAGAGTTTTGGCATCCACCGGAGTCTTGTCCACTAATGCACCACCCGCCGAGGCATCTAGCAGTTGACGTTCCATAGGAAGGAGTCCCTCGTAGAAATATTGAATGAGCAGCTCCTCCTTCATTTGATGTTGTGGACATGAAGCAACAAGTGATTTAAAACGTTCATAATAAGATGGAAACGACTCACCTTGATTTTGTTGGATGCCACTAATTCGTTTCCTCAAGAGAATGATCTTTGCAGTGGGAAAGAATTTCTCTAAGAATGCACGTTTCATACTTTCCCAAGAATTGACAGTTCCGGGGGCCAATTCAAACAACCAATCTTTGGCCTTGTCCACAAGGGAGAATGGAAAGGCCTTCATCTTCAAAATACTCCCATCCACGTTGATGGGTGTCATACTTGAGCAAACTACTTCAAATTCCTTAAGATGTTTGTTAGGATCTTCCATGGACAGCCCATGGAATTTAGGAATATGATGTAATAAACTAGACTTAAGTTCAAATTCTTCTGTCTTACCTTGAGCTGCCGCGGGGTATTGTATGCATAAAGGAACGGCATTGTCCATACCTGAGGCAGTGGTTCGATTGTCCACGGCCATGGTTTGTACTTCCTCCACAAACTGTGCCGTGGCCTCTCCTTCCTCACCTCCTTCGTCAAACTCGGATGTAGAGCTAGAAGATGGTGGGTTAGGGTTTTGTTGATTCTTTTGCTTCCTCAAGGTCCGCTCAAAATCGTCGTCAAAGTCCAAAATATTCTTATGAACAGGTTGGGAACTTCGAGTCATACACTAGTACCTGAAAACAATGAAACAAAAAAAATCAGTAACTAAGATAGAAAACAAACGAAAAATAAATAAAAAGAAATAACGAGGGATTAACAAAGTTGCTAATCCTCGGCAACGGCGCCAAAATTTGATGTGAAAATTACTTAACACACAAATTAAACCCTCTTGTGACAATTGTAGTAGATATGTAAGTGATGCGTGATTTATACGCACACAAATTAAACCCTCTTTTTGTCAATTGTAGTATAAGTATAAGTAGGGATCGTTCTTAACCAGGGATTAGGAGGGATTGCAAATCACTTGGAAACTGACTCAAAAACGTAAAAACACAATATAAAACACTATACTAGACTCGAAGAATGCAAAACTAAACTTTAAAACACTAAGACAAACCAAAAGACTCAAACATCACCCAAAACACTCAAAACTGCCTTAAAATCACTTTCTGGGCAGTTTTGAGCACTTTGGTGAATTTGGACGAATTTGTGTAACAAATTGAATCAAAACACTTATAAACACAAACTAAGACACTTTCTAACTAAATTGGACACTAAAGTAAAGGGGGATTAAGGTTTTGACGAAATTAAATTAAATGGACAGATTGTAATTAAGAGCAAAATGTAAATGTGAATGTGTGATAGAATTGAATGGAATGAAGGCTAGCTAAGGGGTTCATCTCCATACATGTTATACTTGCATAATAAAACGATTTCCAATTGCATTTCAATAAATCATTAATTCTCAACACTCCAAGTTAACCGTGATGCACTAATTAACCTTCAAATCTTCCTAACGTTATTGAATTGGATGATTGCATACGACAACCCAAAGCATTCCCCACAAGTCCCCTACATGATTGCATAATAGAGATACAAGCAAGAATCATTACGCTCTATGAAAATTATAAGTGTTGACGGGGCATTCGTTACTATGGTATTCGCATGAAACTTATGCCAAGAATTCGTTTAACGCGATTGTTTATAAGCAACCTCCACTACTTGTGAATATAAGTTCGTAACTATTAGGTGAAACTCACTTATATTCTAGCTTCATATTCATGCATGAAAATTAAGTGTGCACTCTCAATAAACATACATAAATAAGTTATCAATCAAACAGTTAAACGAATTGAATCCACAACTTATGAAACGCAATTAGAAGTAATCAAATCAAAATGCAAGCATAAACATATATTTCGAATTCCCCCCTAGCCAAGGGGGGTTTAGTTGAATTTAAACATTGGAATCAAAGAAACACCTAAACATTCCAACAACTCAAACTTGAATTGTATGAACGTTTAGGCCCTCTTCTCTTCCATTCCTCATTCGTACAAAACAAAGAGTATTGAAATTAAACATTTGAAATCAAAGAAACACCTAAACATTCCAACAACTCAAACTTGAATTGTATGAACGTTTAGGCCCTCTTATCTTCCTCTTCGTTGTAGCACAAGGTCTAAGGATAATTTGATGGTGTGAATGGTTTGGGGAGTGGTTGGAGTGGCTGCAATGGAGGAGAAAAGTGTTTTGGTGGCTGCTGCAAGGGTGTGGAGAGGTTTTGACGAATTTCTGGAATATGGAAGAGTGAATGAATGAGAATGAATGCAATGGATGCTTATTTATAGGTGAAATGGGGGGGGGGGGGAACATGACAGCTAGGAGGGAATGTGGCTGCATGTTTGAATGATTAAAGGATGCATGTGGGTTGGAATTGCATGTGCAATGAATATGTGGCTGCATGTGCAAGGGGACCATCTGAAAATGCATGTGAAAGCATGTGTTGGCTGCAATGATGAAATGGATGGGAGTGCATGTGGCTTAATTAATTAAAGGGAGTGCATGTGCAATGTTTTAAAGGATGGAATGCATGTGAATATGATGGAAATCTGATGGGAACTCACGGCAATGATGGTGTTTGTTTGAATGATTGCAGATTGTGTGGGTGAGTGATTAGGTTGGAAATGCATGTGAATGCAAGGTGTGAATGATTATGAGTGCATGTGGGTGAATTAAAGGATGGAATGCATGTGAATTAGGTTGGAAAGGCTGATTTATTTGAAGATGCATGTGCAATGAAGTGGAATGACAGCTAGGTTGAATATGCATGTGAAATGACAACTAGGGTGTGTTGGTGTGTGTATGGGAATTTCTGGTTCTAAGGCTTTGTTTGATTGGGCTAGGCCCTTTGTTTTATGTCCTAAAGTGCATAAGTGGCCTTCAATTTCGTCCATCCTCTTGGCTCCATGGTTAAGCTATCCAATCCATGCCCAAAAATGCTCCAAATAGCCTCAAAATGCACTTTCTTGCTCCCTTTTTCATTAGGACCTAAAAACAAACGAAAATAGCTTAAACTACTAAAACAACTATGAATTAACAACATAAATGCACGAAAACAAGCTAAGTAAGTCGCCTAAATATGCTCCTATCAGTAAGTAGGGATCATTCTTAAACCGGGGATTAGGAGGGATTGCTAAATCACTCTAAACTGACTCAAAATCGTATAAACAAAGTTTAAACACTCAACTAGACTCAAAGAATGCAAAACTAAACTATAAAACACCAAAACAAACCAAAAGACTCAAAACAGCAAACAAACACTCAAAACTGCCTTAAAAACACTTTCTGGGCAGTTTTGAACACTTTACTCAAATCTGGACGAAATTGAGTTATCACTTGACTCAAAACACTTAAAAACACCAATTAAATTGATTTCTAACTAATCTACACTTTAAATTAATGGGGGAATTGGGTTTGACGAAAATTAAGTAAATTAAGACAAAGACAAAGAAAACAGATTCTTTAGACTAAATTAGGTGAATTGATGAATGATGGGCTAACTAGAGGGTTCTTCTCCACACATGATACACTTGCATTCAAATTGATTTCCAATTGCTTCTTTCAATAAACCATGAAACTCAATACTCCAAGTTAACCGTGAACAACACTTTTTTAACTTTCAAGTTTTCCTTAAGTTATTGAATTGGATGGGAATGCGCATACAACAAGTTAAAACATTCTCTAAAAGTCCCTTACGTGAAAAGCACAATAAAGGTACAATCAAAGATCATTAAGTTTCATGAAAACTATAAGTATTGACGAGGCAATTGTTACTATGAAAAGCATGAAACTCTTGCCAAGAATTCACTTAACGCGATCGTCGATAAACGACCTTCACTACTAGTAAATATAAGGTTATAACTATTCGGTGAAATTCCCTTATATTTTAGCTTCAAATCCCTGCATGAAAAACTAAGTGGCCACCTTAATCAATCACACAAGAATGAGTTATCAATCAAACAGTTAAGCAAATTGAATTCACAACTTATGAAATAACAATTGGATGTAATCAATTCATCTTGCAAGCATAATCATGGTATTGAATAGCCCCCTAGCCAAAAGGCTTAGTTCCTCATGTTCACAAAACAAAGGAAAACAAATTTATACATTGTAAATATAAGAAAGAGAACACCTAAATACTCTAACGATCCAATGTTGAATAGCTAGAATCTTCAAGCACTCTTCTTCCTCTCCTTTGCTACGGCACAAAAGATTCTGTGAGTTTAGGGGGTTATGGATGATGTAGAATGATGGACTTAGGTTTGGGATGGATGTAGGGGACAGCAAGGGTTGGTTTTAGGCAGAAAATATGGAGTATGGTGAAGTATGGATGTGTTAGAGGGATGGGATGAATTTCTGGCGTGAATGGTGAATGAATGACTCCCTTGTGGCTGCAACAAGGAGGTTTATTAATATGATTTCAGGAATTAAAACCCTAGGTTATTTAGGTAATCAGAAATTAAGTCAAAAGCTTCTAGAAATAGGAAATCAAATCAGAAATTTAAGGGAAAGTGGTTAATAGGTGCGGCAAGGGAATAAAACACAAAAGGAATGTGTTTTAATGGAAGGAAATAGGAAAGAACTATCTCCCTTGCACGGCAAGGGTTTGTAAGAAAAGGAATGCTTTTTATTTCTGAAATTAGGCAAGAATTTTGGAATAGAAAAGGGTATGTGAGTTATGGCTGAGCTAGGTATGAAAGAGGAATGTGTTTAAATGGTTTAAAACAGGAAACAAGGCCCCTCCTTGCACGGCAAGGAAGGTGAACACCAAGGGACACACGACATGGCTTAAGGTTGCAAGATTTGTGACCTAGAATAGGTAGGATCCTTTGATATTGCTGAAATCTAGAGTCATTAAGGCTTTAGGAAAGATTAAACCAAAATAGGAAACCTTGGCTTAATTTTCCTACTTCAAGTAGGAAACCTTCTTTGACTAGGATTCCTCATTTGATTAGGAATCCTCTTGTGATTAGGAATCCTCTTGTGATTAGGAATCCTCTTGTGATTAGGAATCCTAACTCAATTTGATCTTCAATTTCGTCCATTTCTTTTGCTCCAACATAAGCTATCCATTCCAAGTCCAATTTTGCTCCAAAATGCACCATTTTGCTTCCTTAGCCATATGAACCTAAAAACACACAAAAGAAGCATAATGGACTAAAATAACTAAGGAAACACAACGTAAATGCACGAGAACAAGCCAATTAAGTCGCATAAATATGCTCCTATCAGGGAGTTTGCCTTAGTTTCAAAATTGTCCTACGAACTCCGCTATCTGCCCAACTTGCTTTTCCAAGTGGTCCAACCTTTTGTCTTGATTTTGCATTGCTTTGTTTTGATTTTCTTGCCCCTGAGACAAATTGGTGAGTAACTTAATAAGCGTATCATTATACAAAGACGTACCTGAATTTGTTTGGGCAGGTTATGGTGGCTGCATAGGTGTTGTATAGAACTCCTCATATGGTTGCCAATATTCTCCTTGTTGAGCCTCCTTGACTTGATTTTGTGAGCCCTACACCAAAGAAATTAATTCATTAAGAATTTGATTATAATCTATTGACGAACCTCAGTTTGGTTGGGCATATTGTATATGAGGTTGTGGTGGCTGCATAGGCATTGAATAGAAGTCCTCATATGGCTCCCAATATCCTTTGTGTTCAACTTGTCGAAATTCCCACCACATAGAGTTTGAATGATCACTCGAATCTCTTTGTGCACATTGATTTCCTTGATATTCTTGCCTATAAGAAGCACAAAATGTAGGGACACTTTGCATTCTTGACCCTTCGGCATACTGTGACAACTGACAAGTAAGATTCGCTATTTGAGCTTGAAGATTAGCAATTGCCATGTCTTGCTCCTCTGGTACCTGAAATCAAAGAAATAAAACTAAATCAAATATCAAAAGAAAAATAAATAAACAAACAAAGGGATTAGCAATTTTACTAATCCCCGGCAACGGCGCCAAAATTTGATGTGAAAATTAACTTGACACATTCAAATTAAAACCCTATGATTGTAGTATATGGAAGTAGGGATTGTTTTAGGCGGGGGATTAGAATGGATGCTAATCTACTCAAATTAGACTCTAAAACACCAAACTAGACTCAAAAATAGAAAACTATACTTATATGACTCAAAACAAACTAAAAAGACTCAAAACAGCACAAAATAATCAAATAGACTCAAACTAGACACTAAAGGATGATTTGGACGAAAATTACTTTTAACTTGACTCAAAACACTTAAAAACATAAATTTGGACAGATTCTACTAATTTGGCACAACAAATTAAAGGGGGATTGGTTTTTGGATGAAATTAAGGTAAAAACAAACAGATTATAAAGACTCTAAACAACTTGGACGAAATTAGGGAAAACTATGGGTGATAAGCTAGCTAGAGGGTCCTTCTCCACACATGACACATATGCATATGAACCAATTTCCAGTTATTATTCCTTTAGACTATGAATGACAACGCCCCAAGTTAGTTGCATCGCACAATTAACCATCAGATTTTCCTTATTTCATTGAATTAGATGGAATACACATCTAAACCAAATTATCTTTCTCAAGTTCCCTATATGAAACGCATGATAGAAATACATGTCAAAAGTCATTAAGTTCTATGAAAATCATAAGCATTGACAAGGCATTCATCACTATGAAACGCATGAGACTTATACCAAGGATTTACTTAACGCGATTGTGACTAGCAACCTCCACTACTTGTGAATATAAGTGAATAACTCTTACGTGAGACCCCCTTATACTCTAGCATCAAATTCATGCATGCAAATTAAGTGTCGACCCCCAACCTGCATACATAAACAAGTTTTAATAACTTAGATAAGCAAATCACATTCATGCCTTAAAAAACAGTAATTGGACATAATCAATTCATAGAAAACATATAATCATGGCTTCGAATTCACCTCTAACTAAAAAAAAGTTAGTTCCACATGTTCGCAAAACAAAGATAATTAAACTTAAACATTAAAAACAAAGATAGAATACACCTAGAAACACTCCAGGTGGCTCCTCCTTCTTTCCTTGCTGCCAACAATGGGGATTTGTGTGAATTTAAGCTCTTGAGGTGTGGTGTGAATTTGTGGTAGAGGGTGGTGGTTTTTGAGTGTTGTGGCATCATGTATTTATAGGGTGAAGGGGAGGCATGAAATTGGGCTAAAAGGAGAGGAATTAGGACTCCAAATCACCAAAGAACAAGGACACTTTCAATCAGATTCCAAGGAGGACAAGGAATGGTCCTTGTGGCATATTCTAGAACTTCTAGAAGGGTTACATGTGGCATAAACTTAATGCACGAAAATAGGGCTTCTAGAACTTGATATTTAGGTGATTTAATGTGAAAATGAGTCCTCTTTTAAGTTGGAATTAAGGTAGGAAAAGATTAGGATAGGATAAGATAAGATAAGGTTGGATAAGGTTTGGATAAGATAAGGTAATTTGGATAATATTCCTTCTTTGTAGCTGATTCCTTATCTTCAAAGTCTTCGATTTAATTCTTCTAGATCTTAATCACATTCCTAGCCTCTCTTGATCTTCAAATTCGTCCATCCACCTTGCTCCATGCATGTGCAATCCATTCCAAGCTCTAAAATGCTCCAAATTGCACTTTCTTGCCAACTTTGTCAATTGAACCTAAAAACACACAAAAATAGCTTAAAACACTCTAACAAGTAGAATTTAGCTATCTAAATGCAAGAAAACAAGCTAACTAAGTTGCATAAATATGCTCGTATCATGTATCTTATTCTCAAGCTTCTTGCTTTTAGCATAAGCTTCAACATCAAGGTTTTTTAGATAACCAGGTCGATCCCTGATGTTAGACCTGGCATTTTTCACCTGACCCGTTAATCTGACCCGACCCGACCCGTTAAAATTAGTATTCAGGTAGGTGATAAACTGGTTGGGTAGTTAACGGGTCAACCCGTTAATCACCCGTTAAATAACGGGTCATTTTGGTTGAACCCGCTAAACCTGTTAACCACCCGTTAAGGCCCGTTATTAAGGACTTTTGTGTAATTTCAACAGTCCTAATAGCAAACCCTCAGGGCTCAAGTTCCGCACGTCTCTCTCTCTCACACTGTCACACTGTTTTGCTCTCTGAGACTAAGAGATCGCTCATCGGCCATCGTTGTGCTCCTTCCCTTTCGATTCCACCACTCTATCTCTCTGGTAAGCTCCAATTCCCTTCCATAGTTCCACCTCTTCTTTCATGCGTAACAATATACATACTGAAAATTGTTCATAGGTTGTGCTCCTTCCCTTCCACCTTTGGTTTTCCTTTTTTCTTTTTTCTTTTTTTAATTTTTTGGTTGTGTTTTGGATAATGGGTTTTGTGTAAAATTTTTTCATTTGTATATTCTCCGATTAAAATTTGGATAATGGGTTTTGCTTTTTGGGTAATTTGGAGCTGTTAATTTACCTATTTCTTCACATCGATTAAAAGTAATGGATGAAAAAAGAAGAAATGTTTTGTGATTTGTTAATGCCGAGGTGTGTAATTTGGATGACGAAAGAAGAAATGTTTTGCGATTCGTTAATGCCGAGGTGTGTAATTCTTTAAGGCTCATGTTTTGCGATTCCGAGGCTCATGAAGTTAAAAGTATTGAGTTTGCTTTGTTTTGGTTGGTTTTTGGATTGGAATTGGGTTGTTGTTGTTGTTTGGTTTTACTGAAATTGGTACGAACAACATAAGTTACTGCTCAGTGCTCAGTAAGTTTCTATATCCTCCCTGTGTAGGCATTCTGCTCTGCTACTCATAGTTATATATTTCCTTCTATTTTTCTCCTAGCCTTTGAAATGTGATAGAAAAAGGAAGAGAATACGGCTCCCAGAGAGAGATCTATAGGATGTTCTTCCTGAAACTCAGCACGTACATGTCACTTTTATGCATAGGAAATACATTCTGGTGCTTCTTATATTCATAGTTGCTTACTGCTTAGTAATTAATTTGATTGAGATTTGAGACTCTGTAGTGAATTACCCAGACTTGAGACTCTGGAGTTTGGGTTGGATGTTTATTGCTTTCCTCTATTACATTGAACTTTTTTTATCACTTGGAAGATTTTGTTGTTTTCCTCAGCAATACAATATACGCTTACACACTTATGCAGCACATGCACTCACACACATAGTACACACATTGTTGTTTTTCCTTATTTGATTATTGGGATGTCAAACTTTAAGAATTGTGTTTAATTTGATTCTTTGGTATAATCAGTTAATTAAGGCTGTTCTTAACTTTCTGTTTCCTGATTGAATTTGTTTTGATTCAATTGGGTTTGTGAGCTAAATTGCAGAGAAGGGGGGTTTGGTTTCCGAATGGCTCTTATGGGTTGTGTATAAGGCTAGAGGATTTGAACTAAACCACGCAACGGACATTCATAATAATGTGCAAGTAGGTATTGCATATACACTTAATGGTTTGCATTGCTTGCTGTTTTTGCATAATGGTTTCATTATGTGCTTAGGTTGGTTTAAAACCCAGGTTCCTTTGAGTTTAGCGGTTTAATTGGGGGAATGAAACATTAAAGTTGGCCTTTCATTGAAGATGGTTAAACAATTGGAGTTTGTTTTATTAGAAAGATGGTTACACATTTTTGGTTGCTCCTGTGCTGTTTTTTTCACTGTGGCTCTGTTTCAGGTATATAGTTTGGGGTTCTCCTTTTTTCCCCTTATTTTTTTCACATTTTCAGATCTTCGATGAACCTTTTTATTAAATTTGGTTTTTCTATTTGTCGTTAACTGGCAGTGAAACCCCATCACTGTAACTGGATAGAATAATTTAAAACCCATAGTGGGTTACAAAATTTTGATTACAAAATTTTCATCATTGTGTTGTTGGTATTCACATAGTTTATTCATTTATGGTTAGTGCAGATGGATATTGATAAAGAGAACACTGAGGCTACATCAATCTAAGTGATACGCAAGGTACAACAAGTGCACCAAGTCCTTCAAAGAGAAAGGCTAAAGGTATACGAGTAGGTAAGATACGTCAAAAGAGATCCCGTGTTTGGACTTTGTTTGAAGAATTGCCTATTGGTCTTGATAATAAACATGCAAAGTGTAAAAACTGTGGGATAGTTTACGTATATGATAGTAATTGTGGGACGAAAAACCTATTGAATCATATAGATTTGTGTAGTAAAAAGCATCACATTCATTCGAAGAAATCTCAAGTTGGATTGTGTTCTCCTCAGTTTAACCATATTAGTTTTTGTGAGCTATTGATTGAGGCTATAGTTAAGCATGATTTGCCCTTTAGGTTTGTTGAATATGAGGGCATTAGAACTTTGTTTAAATACATATCTCTTGATATCAAATTGCCCTGTAGAAATACCGTTAAAAAACATGTGTTGAGGATGTTTGAAGATGAAAAGATAAGACTTCGAGATTGGTTAAATACAATTGAGGGAAGAATTTGTTTGACATCTGATCTATGGTCTTCTGCTGCAACTGATGGATATCTCACACTCACAGCTCACTTTGTTGACAAAGAATGGAAAATACACAAAAGAATCTTAAATTTTTGTCATATGCCTCCTCCATATACCGAGGTTGCTTTGTCTGAAAAAATTAACGCCTTATTTGTTGAGTGGGGGATTGAAAAGAAACTGTTTTCCATTACTTTGGATAATGCCTCTGCAAATGATTGTTCTATTGAGCTATTGAAGAAACAATTAAATTTTAGAGGTTTGCTACTAATGGATGGAAAGTTCTTCCATGTTCATTGTTGTGCTCACATCCTAAACTTGATAGTCCAAGATGAACTATAGGAAATTGATGGATTAGTGACGAAAGTTCGTGAGTGCATCAAATATATAAAGTGTTCAGAAGGGAGAAAAATAAGTTTTTTGCTTACGTTGCACAAGTAGGGTTGGTAGGTAGTAAAAGAAGGTTGAGACAAGATGTGGCTACTAGATGGAATTCAACGTATACAATGCTTGATAGTGCTATTTTCTATCGTCATGATTTTCTCAATTTAGCACTTGTTAATTCTAATTTTAGTTCATGTCCTTCCTTGGAAGAGTGGGATAAAATAGAGAAGATTTCCAATTTCTTGGGGTATTTTTATGAAGTTACTTGCTTATTTTCCGGAACAAATTACCCTACATCAAACTTGTTCTTCCCCAAAGTGTTCAAAGTCCATTATTGT
The DNA here is from genome assembly GCF_041283825.1 of Pyrus communis. Lineage (NCBI taxonomy): Eukaryota > Viridiplantae > Streptophyta > Magnoliopsida > Rosales > Rosaceae > Pyrus > Pyrus communis. Next base: position 14,810,157 of record NC_142578.1, on the reverse strand, counting down.
ATTCAAAATGTTATCGAAGATTGTGATGATTTCATGAGACAGATGGGGAGTTATATGAATTTAAAGTTTGAAAAGTATTGGTCCGAGTATAGTTTGATCCTTGCCATTGCAGTGATTCTTGATCCTCGCTATAAATTGCAATTTGTAGAGTGGGGTTATCACAAGCTTTATTGTAAGGAGTCGAGAAAGTTGAAGGATGTTAGTGGCACATTGTTTGCACTATTTGCTCGTTATATGGACGAGTTCTCTCATCTTCTTGTATCCAACCCAGTTAATCAAACTCTTGCTCAAATAAAAGTTGGAGACAAACTTTTTGAGGTAGTATTTATATTTGTTATTCCTCTTTTTATACTTTTTATATGCATGTATGTTGATGCCTTTGTTTCTATTTTATTTTTATATGAAGGAATTTGATAATATTTACCAAGATGGGTCAACTTCAGTTGAAAAAACTGAAATACATCTATATCTTAAAGAATAGAGACTCGATAGAAAACAAGAGTTGGATATTCTTTCATGGTGGAAACTGGGGCAATTTCGTTATCCCGTACTTTCTTGTATGGCTTCTGATGTCTTAACAATTCCTATCTCAACTGTTGCCTCGGAATCAAGATTCAGTATTAGTGGTAGGGTGCTTGATCAATATCGAAGTTCTTTGTTGCCTGAAATCATTCAAGCCTTGCTATGTACTAGAGATTGGCTTTTTGGCAAAGAAGGTAAATTTTATATTACTTTGTACTTTTTTCCTTATATAATAGGTTATAATTGTTTTTATTTTTTTCCTTTTATGCTTAGCTTTAGAGAAAGAGGGTGCCGACTTGGAAGAACTCGCTGAAGAAATTTTTGACGTAAGCCTTAATGAAAACTCGGGACAATGCTCCAATAGTATTACTCTTGATTAATCATGGTATGTATTTTAACTTGTTCTTTTAAAGATATTTTTTTGTGTTGTTTAATGATTAAGATGGATTGTGCAAGATTAATGCTTACTTGTATTGTGATAAGCTTCTTACTAATGGAAATTTCACTTGTCAAGGAAATTTCACTTAAGGTGAATGTTGAAGGCGAAAAAGAAGCAGAGGATGCAATGCAAGAAGAAGGTTGGCAAAAAAGCAGCAGAGAATACAATCATGCAATGCAAGAAGAAATAGAGCCACTATAGACTATCTAGTGAGACATTGATCAAGACTTGAGAAAGAGAATTACTGTGTTTTACTTAAACAATTTCCCGATCTATGTTAAGATTCGGGGACGCATGTAATTGATCTGTGTTTTAATTTAATCTGTTGTTATCCATTTTAATTGGCATATTAATCAACTTGATGTTCAAAATGTGTTTCTACATGGTTCTTTGAGTGAGGAAGTTTATATGTGGCAACCTCTTGGTTTATTGATCAGCAACGCTTGTTGCAACCATGGGTCGTGGTTGTAGTTGTTTCATTTAGTTCTTGAGGCAAAGTAGACATGACAAACATAAACATGTTTTGTGACATTCCCAATCTTGTATTATTGTGCATCGTAATAAAGCTCCAGTTGTTCATCAAATCACTCCATGACTTGCATATGCACATAAACCGAATGAAGGAGGTGGCTAGCACAAGCACTCGGATGCTAAGAACCGGTGTAATTGATTTGGATGAAATGTGTGTAAAAAAAAAAGAAGAAAAAAAAAAAAAAAAAGGAGGTTAACGGGTGAAATAGGTTGAAATGGGTGACCTGTTAAGCTTAACGGGTTGGGTTCGGGTGACCCGTTAGCTTATCGAGTTGGGTTCAACACGACCCAAACCCAATAAACTCGATCCGTTTACAGGTCTACCTAACGTGTTCTATAGCCATCTCCAAATCCTCATCATCACTATTACCATCCACTTCATAAACATCTTTGGCCAAGTCTTGCGCAATTATATAGTATTTTGGATGAATTCTCGTATCATCCAACAGATCAATATATTGGTTGTTGCTAGCAACCAACCCACTCCGCCAAACACATAAGAAAACGGATGCATTAACAAATACCTTTCTACCAAGCCCATGTGGGTTCACCAAATCCTTTCGAGTAAATATTGCACCAGATCTTACCAATGACCTCTGCAAAGATGCTGCCTTTCTAGGTCCAAGCCCAGAAATGAATTAGAAATGTGCAAATAACCATTCATGGCTTATAGCCAAATTAATATCAAGGCCTACCTGGTTTGTGACATCTACCATGACCTGTTCAACCATCACATGCTTCTCATCTAGGGTGAGAAAGTTCTCAAAAGGATTGAGTTTCCAAGATAAGATTTCTCTTCCTGGTCCACAAAGTGTGGCAACCATTGCCAATGGATTTTGAAGATAACGCCCAAGAGCCACAACCCTTTTAACAATGCTTGACAATAAAAGAAAACAAAATCAAGACATCTTTAAGAGTACATAGGAATTGGAACGTTGGAAACATTTATACCTTGTTGTGCAGGTAGCTGATTAGATGAAATTCGAGAACTTTCATACAGTCGGGCCAAAGATTCATCCCCATATACAATGCTTAAACCACCCATATCATGGCCAACATCTCTAGGATTTTCCTCCACCATCTTAAAAATTATCTGATCATGGCAAGAGTTGAGCAAAATAAGCATCAAGTGGAACAGAGGTAGATTTTGAAATACGAAAAATGAAGAAAATGACAATCCCCAGATGACCAGATAAAAATGAAAAACAACATAAGTAAACCCATCCACTGACTTCATCAGGCTAGCTAGTTGGACACTATATCGGCTAAAAGATATCAATATTATAGTAACACATACCTCATACACATCATCTTTTAGGCGAACACAAGACAAATTAACAGCTCCTAGGACAGCGACTTATGGTTGATGATCAGTCATGAACTTCAAAACACATTCTTGATCATTTTTCTTTCGTTGCTGATCATTAACATTATGAGAGCGTAAAGTGAGGGAACCCGTGTAAAGTACATCTAGAACCTCACCAGATGAATCTAACATTAGAAAAGTGGTTGCTGGCTTCCCAAGGCCCCAGCAGCAAGCCATGACCCTGGGTGCAGCTTCATCGTCTGAGCTATTATCATTTTCCTTTCGTTGGTATGGTCTCACTGAGACTTTATTCCACAAAACCTTCCCATATTCCATAAGTAACCAGTTTTTTGCTCTACTAGTCAACAAGGATCTTGCTTCTTTTTCCGTTGAAGGAAGAAGAAAAGTAAATAAGGCATCCTGTAATATCAACTTCCGTTGCTCATTCCATAGTGGTGTGGATTTACTAACACCATAACTAAGATAGTACTCATTAAAGTCGCTTATCAACTTATTTAGCCTGTCTTCTGGCAACTTAATAGTAACCTGAAGAAGCTTCTCCTCCTCAGCCTTTTGGATAAGCAGTCATTGTGCATCCTCAAATTTATTTAATGGCTTTTTTTTGCAACCACTTCATGCCAGAGAACTGATGAAAAACTTAATGATATATAAGTAGTTGCTTCGAACATACTTCCTAACACATGGCTCATAACTTATCTCAACAGCTGCCTGAAACAAGCCATGAAAGAACATCACACAACTTACAAGAAGATATCATTTGAAGAGGAATTTCAATGAACTACAAAACTACTAATGTGTACCATATGCCTAACCTTTTTTAGCACAGCTTGAGGTGTCTCAAACATTGCACATGTAAAGTTCGAAGCCATCTCCTCCGGTGTCTCCTTGGCATCCTCCAACTCATCCATTCTCTATAATCAAATGAACTATGAACCTTGTGTCTCTCTATTTAGTCTAAACATTGAAAATTGCACGACAAACCAGACATACCATTTTTTCTAGAGATAATTGCAGTCCAAACTGCTCAGAGCTATAACCGAATTTGCTTGCAACTTCCCACAGGCCAGCCTTACTCTAGACACTGTAAAAAGCTTTCCTCTTGGGCCTCTTATATCATCCCTCATCCATTCCAGCCTCACCCGGAGGGAAATGCAAGTTAAACTTGTTGTCAACATCATCAACCTCTCTTTTTGATTTTACAGCCTTGAGAGACTTCATGATTGACTCAAAAAGTTGTTGATTCAATGTAAGTCTGCTCTCATCATATATACGTCGGGATTCTTCCTCAAACCGTTTATTGTAGTAAGATTCCAAAGCATTTTTTCGCTTCTGAAGTAGCAACCATTCTGTCCAAGTCCTAAATAGTCCAAAGGACCTACGTAGAAAAAAGGCAACATTTTCAACATATTGCTTATTCATTCTGCAACGCTATATGAGCAACACATTTAGAAGTCAACGACGAGTACCTTGTGCCACTTTAGCATAGATGATATCTCATTTTCATTCTGATTTACATCTTCCAATTCAGAATGGTCAGGATCTTTCAATAAACTAGGGCAATCCTCTTTCCGATACATAGCAATAAAAGGAATCTGAAAACAAGTTGAGTATGACGTATTAATAGAATAAATCTCAGATAAATAAATAGAAGTACACCAACACTAAATACTAACGTCGAGCTTCTGCACATGATGCAAGTCCAAAAATCTGTTGATATCTTCCTGATAGGAGCATATTCATGCGACTTAAATGGCTTGTTCTCGTACATTTACGTTATGTTTCTTTAGTTATTTTAGTTCTTTATGCTTCTTTTGTGTGTTTTCAGGTTCTAAGGGCTTAGGGAGCAAGAAAGTGCATTTTGAGGCCATTTGGAGCATTTTTGGGCATGGATTGGATAGCTTATCCATGAAGCCAAGAGGATGGACGAATTTGAAGGCCTTGTATGCTCTTTGGGGACATCAAACAAAGGGCCTAGCCCAATCAAACAAATCCTTTGAGCCATGGAAAACCTCTAGCCCAATCAAACATATTATGCCATGCAAACCAACCTATTTTAGGCCCATTCTATGTACTTAAACCCTAGCCCTTTAAACTAGCCCTATTATCACTTATCGCTTTCATTCACTTATCACTCACCACATATCATTCATTTATCACTTAACATATCATTCACTTATCACTTATCATACTCATAATCATCTACACATTTCAACCATTTAAACATATGCATTTCAACTCACATGCACATCCACCTCTTTCCACCTAATCCACATGCTTTCAAAACCTAAAACACATGCACATGCACCACTAATCCCTTCACTTTCATGCCATCATTTCTTCCCCCCCCCCCCCCAATGTCGTGCACTCCTTGAGCATTTCCAGTTTTTCCCCTTCTCTTTGTATTCACAAGTCACATGCATTCACTTCATCATTACACCACCACTCATTCTTTAAATCCACATGCACATTCAATCATTCATTCAAGCCCCCTTGTGCCATGTTTCCCCCTTTGTTCCCACCCATCACATGCATCATCATCAAACAAACTCTCAATGCCGTGGGTTCCCTTTGCTCCCCTTGTGCAATTCCAGTTTTCACATGTGTCCTAGCTGTTTTTCCATCATTCCTCCACACAAATGCTTAAACAAACAGCCATATGTTCCCTCCACTACCCCTATAAATACCCTAGCATTCATTCATTCATGCACATCTCATATTTCCATTCACAACACTTCACACAACACAAACACAACCCTTGTGCCGCAAATCATTTCCATTTCTGTGCAGTTTTTCTCCTCCATTGCAGCCACTATCCAACCACTTCCCATCCCTCCAAAACATTTCACATAATCCCCAAAGCTCACCTTAGACCTTGTGCTACAACAACGAGGAAGAAAAGAGTGCTTAAACGTTCATACAATTCAAGTTTGAGTTGTTGGAATGTTTAGGTGTTTCTTTGATTTTAAAGTTTAAATTTAATTCTCTTTGTTTTGTACGTATGAGAATGGAAGATAAGAGTGCCTAAACGTTCATACAATTCAAGTTTGAGTTGTTGGAATGTTTAGGTGTTTCTTTGATTTCAAAGTTATGAGGAACTAAACCCCCTTTAGCTAGGGGGTGATTCGAAACTATGTTTATATTTGCAATTTGAATTGATTACGTTTGGTTGGAATTTCATAAGTTGTGGATTCAATTCGTTTAACTGTTTGATTGATAACTTATTTATGTATGTTCATTGAGATTGCAAGCTTAATTTTCATGCATAAATATGACGCTAGAATATAAGTGAATTTCGCCTAATCGTTATGAACTTATATTCACAAGTAGTGGAGGTTGCTTATAAACAATCGCGTTAAACGAATTCTTGGCATAAGTTTCATGCGTATTCCATAGTAACGAATGCCTCGTCGATGTTTATGATTTCCGTTGAACTTAATGATCTTGGTTAAATGTCTCTATCATGCGTATTCCATAGTTAGGGACTTTGATTAAGAATAATTTGGTTGTAATGCGTATTCCATTCAATCCAACGAATCTAGGGAAATCTGAAAGTTAATTTAAGCGGACCTAATTAACTTGGAGCATTGAGTTTCATAATTTATCGAAAGACCAACTGAGAATCAATTTTGTTTGCAAGTGTAACATGTGTGGAGAAGAACCCCTTAGCTATTCCATCATCCATATTTTCATCACATTCATCTTTACTATCTGTTTTAAATTATAATCTGTCCGTTTAATTTAATCTCGTCCAACCACAATTTCCCCCTCTATTTTGTTAAGTTTTAATCATTTGATTTGTCTTATTTTATGTTTTTAAGTATTTGGAGTCTTTTGAACTTGTTTTGAGTCTTTTAGTTTGTCTTAGTGTTTTAAAAGTTAGTTTTATTTATTTGAGTCAAGTGTTTAGCATCCCTAGTTAATCCCCGGTTAGAACAATCCCTACTTACATCATTACTACAATTGTCACAAATAGGGTTTAGTTTGTGTGCGTGAAGTGTTGTGAATGGAAATATGAGATGTGCATGAATGAATGAATGCTAGGGTACTTATAGGGGTAGTGGAGGGAACATATGGCTGTTTGTTTAAGCATTTGTGTGGAGGAATGATGGAAAAACAGCTAGGACACATGTGAAAACTGGAATTGCACAAGGGGAGCAAAGGGAACCCACGGCATTGAGAGTTTGTTTGATGATGATGCATGTGATGGGTGGGAACAAAGGGGGAAACATGGCACAAGGGGGCTTGAATGAATGATTGAATGTGCATGTGGATTTAAAGAATGAGTGGTGGTGTAATGATGAAGTGAATGCATGTGACTTGTGAATACAAAGAGAAGGGGAAAAACTGGAAATGCTCAAGGAGTGCACGGCATTGGGGGGGGGGGAAGAAATGATGGCATGAAAGTGAAGGGATTAGTGGTGCATGTGCATGTGTTTTAGGTTGTGAAAGCATGTGGATTAGGTGGAAAGAGGTGGATGTGCATGTGAGTTGAAATGCATATGTTTAAATGGTTGAAATGTGTAGATGATTATGAGTATGATAAGTGATAAGTGAATGATATGTTAAGTGATAAATGAATGATATGTGGTGAGTGATAAGTGAATGAAAGCGATAAGTGATAATAGGGCTAGTTTAAAGGGCTAGGGTTTAAGTACATAGAATGGGCCTAAAATAGGTTGGTTTGCATGGCATAATATGTTTGATTGGGCTAGAGGTTTTCCATGGCTCAAAGGATTTGTTTGATTGGGCTAGGCCCTTTGTTTGATGTCCCCAAAGAGCATACAAGGCCTTCAAATTCGTCCATCATCTTGGCTCCATGGATAAGCTATCCAATCCATGCCCAAAAATGCTCCAAACGGCCTCAAAATGCACTTTCTTGCTCCCTAAGCCCTTAGAACCTGAAAACACACAAAAGAAGCATAAAGAACTAAAATAACTAAAGAAACATAACGTAAATGTACGAGAACAAGCCATTTAAGTCGCATGAATATGCTCCTATCACTTCCCTACTAATAGAATTTGTCAAGCCTGTTTTGCTAAACAAAGGTATTGTACCACTTGCTAATTGATCATATATCCAGGTACTCTCATCATCTATACTAATTCCATCCAGTGGAAAAGAACCAGTGATTTCCTCATATACCTACAAAGAAACAAATAAAAGACAGCCGATGTGATATGGAATCTGAAATTACACTATATTAACAAAGGGCAAGTGAAAGAACCTGCACTTTTTCCGGAACATCAAGCTTCCGAATTTGGTTATCCTTCTCTATCATATACTTTTCAGAAAGAATAATTGTTTCAAATTCATCCTCAAGATTCCTTTCCCTCCATTCACTAGAATCTAAACCTTGTTTACGGAGATGCAGTAGTTCATCAACATCACCAAATATATCATGGGCTTCCTACAAAGCATCTGATGATATTCCTGGTCCTGCCTAGACTTTTTTCTCTTAAGCTTCCTCTGTCTAAACAAGGAATTAACAACCAAAAAACAAAAGAAGTTGATTATTTATTAGAAAATTGAGTTGAAAAACAAAAACAAAAAAAAAAAGTTCAGGCATGAGCATGCAAACACAGCAGAAAAATACCTCACAAGAGTCCCAGTCTCATTACACTCTTCATCAATTATAAAGTTTGCCATTTCATCCTCTTCACCAACTTTTCCATCATCTTCCGCTTCTTCTGGTTCCTCCTCTTTAGCGATGTCCTCAAATGGAGTACCTATAGGGTTACAGTGTATAAGCAATAACAATAAACCAATTTTAGACACTCATTCTTCTACGATTCAAACTCTGCCTGTGTAAGTTTATCTTACATTGCCGGTCCCAAGCCCGGATAAAGAAGGAGGGGGCTAGGCTACGTTGAATCCTTATGAAAATGAATCCAGAATGAAATCGCACTAAAGCTACGACGTCACCCGTAAGTGGTGCGCTGTGTGGCCCGAGCACAGTGATAAGTGAGTAAGGGTTGCTGGATCTCCGTCGGCACCCGAATGTAGTGTTAAATGAGTAACGGGGTCATAGAATCATCTTTTTGAATGACTCTATTCAAAGTTGTTTGGGAGCATATGCTCCTATCAACTTTACACAGGACACACAAAAGAAGTACTTTGATCCTATTAGACAGGGGAGGGTAAAGAAGCTAGGACACAAGGGTAGAGTAGAGAGTAGAATGCGCTTAGTGATAGAAGCATATTCATGCGACTTAAATGGCTTGTTCTCGTGCATTTACGTTATGTTTCTCTAGTTATTTTAGTCCTTTACGCTTCTTTTGTGTGTTTTCAGGTTCTAAGGGCTTAGGGAGCAAGAAAGTGCATTTTGAGGCTATTTGGGGCACTTTTGGGCAAGGATTGGATAGCTTAATCATGGAGCAAAGAGGATGGACGAAATTGAAGCCTTGTATGCTCTTTGGGGACATCAAACAAAGGGCCTAGCCCAATCAAACAAATCCTTTGAGCCATGGAAAACCTCTAGCCCAATCAAACATATTATGCCATGCAAACCAACCTATTTTAGGCCCTTTCTATGTACTTAAACCCTAGCCCTTTAAACTAGCCCTATTATCACTTATCACTTTCATTCACTTATCACTCACCACATATCATTCATTTATCACTTAACATATCATTCACTTATCACTTATCATACTCATAATCATCTACACATTTCAACCATTTAAACATATGCATTTCAACTCACATGCACATCCACCTCTTTCCACCTAATCCACATGCTTTCACAACCTAAAACACATGCACATGCACCACTAATCCCTTCACTTTCATGCCATCATTTCTTCCCCCCCCCCCCCCCCCCAATGCCGTGCACTCCTTGAGCATTTCCAGTTTTTCCCCTTCTCTTTGTATTCACAAGTCACATGCATTCACTTCATCATTACACCACCACTCATTCTTTAAATCCACATGCACATTTAATCATTCATTCAAGCCCCCTTGTGCCATGTTTCCCCCTTTGTTTCCATCATTCACAACACAACACCCCTCAAACACTTCCATTCTTCCCTAGCCGTGAGCTTCCCATCTCTCCCTTATAATCCAAACACCACTCCTCATCCATTTCCATAATTCCCCAATCCATTCAACACAACCTCACCTTAGACCTTGTACTACAACAACGAGGATGAGAAGAGTGCCTAAACGTTCATACAATTCAAGTTTGAGTTGTTGGAATGTTTAGGTGTTTCTTTGATTTCAATGTTTCATTTTAATTCTCTTTGTTTTGTACGTATGAGGAATGGAAGAGAAGAGTGCCTAAACGTTCATACAATTCAAGTTTGAGTTGTTGGAATGTTTAGGTGTTTCTTTGATTTCAAAGTTATGAGGAACTAATCCCCCTTTAGCTAGGTGGTGATTCGAAACTATGTTTATATTTGCAATATGAATTGATTAACTTTCGTTGGAATTTCATAAGTTGTTGATTCAATTTGTTTAACTGTTTGATTGATAACTTATTTATGTATGTTTATTAAGAATGCGCGCTTAATTTTCATGCATGAATATGACGCTAGAATATAAGTGAGTTTCACCTAATCGTTATGAACTTATATTCACAAATAGTGGAGGTTGCTTATAAACAATCGCGTTAAATGAATTCTTGGCATAAGTTTCATGCGTATTCCATAGTAACGAATGCCTCGTCAACACTTATAGTTTTCATAATGCTTAATGATCTTTGATTGTATCTTTATTGTGCTTTTCACGTAAAGGACTTTTGGAGAATGTGGTGAATTGCGTTGCGCTAACCCATCCAATTCATTAACTTAAGGAAAACTTGACGGTTAATTTAAGCGGACCTAATTAACCCGGAGTGTTAAGTTTCATAATTTATCGAAAGACCAACTGAGAATCAATCTTGTATGCAAGTGTAACATGTGTGGAGAAGAACCCCTTGGCTATTCCATCATCCATATTTTCATCACATTCATATTTACGTTTTGCCTTTAATTACAATTTGTCCATTTAATTTAATCATTCATCCATAAATTTCATATTTACATTCTGTCTAGTTTATTAACTTGTTTCGTTATTTCAATTTTCGTAAAAACCTCAATCCCCCTTTTGCTTTAATGTTCATTTTAGTTAGAATTCAATTTAGTTTGTGTTTTTAAAGCATTTTGAGTTTTTGGTTTGTCTTAGTGTTTTAAACTTTAATTTTGCATTCTTTGAGTCTAGTTTAGTGTTTTAAACTTTATTTTACGTTTTTGAGTCAGTTTCCAAGAGATTTGCAATCCCTCCTAATCCCCGGTCCAGAACGATCCCTATTTATACATATACTACAATTTGACAAAAAGAGGGTTTAATTTGTGTGCGTATAATCTTCGCATCAAATTTTGGCGCCGTTGCCGGGGATTAGCAACTTTGCTAATCCCTTGGTTCTTTTCTTTTTTTTGGTTTAGTTGTTTTCGTTTTAGTTTCTAACTAAGTGTTGTTTTCTTTGTTTGTTGTTACTTTTGATATTTGATTTAGTTCTCTTTCTTTGATTTTAGGTACTAGAGAAGTAAGATATGGATTTTGCTAGCATTCAAGCTCAATTGGCAAATCTTACTTCTAAATTGTCGCCGTATGCCGAAAGGACCACAATGCAGAGTGTCCCTACATTTGGTGCTTCATATAGGCAAGGATTTCAAGTCAATCAATGTCCACAAAGAGATTGGAGGGATCATTCAAACTCTATATGGTGGGAAGATCAACAAGTTCAACGTGAAGCATATTGGCAACCATATGAGGAGTTCTATTCAAGACCTATGCAGCCACCACAACTTCATATGCAATATGCTCAATTAAATTCAAGTTCGCCAATAGATTATAATCAAATTCTTAATGAAATAAATTCTTTGGCGCAGGGGTCACAAAATCAAGCCAAGGAGGCTCAACAAGAAGCATATTGGCAACCATATGAGGAGTTCAATACAACACCTATGCAGCCACCACAACCTCCCCCACAACAATTCCAATCAAGTTCAAGTATGTCCATGGATAATGATAAAAATTTTCAATTACTAACCTCTTTGACGCAGGACGAACAAAATCAAGACAAGAAGTTGGGTAAATTGGACGAGCAATTTGGGCAGATTATGGAGTTCATGAAACAAATTCAAGAGCAAAGTGAACTCTCCAACTCAACTATTGAAAACTCGAAGGAAGATTTTGAAATCCATAATGCTATCACTTTGGGAAGTGCTATGGAGGTTGGAGCTGACCTAAAAATGTCCAAACATAGCCTAGAAGTGGATGAGGAGCTGCTAATTGAGGAGGAGGAAGAAGACATGCACACGGCAAGGGTAGAACAACCCTTGCTGCAGCCCCCTAAGCCCTCTAAACCACCCACCACCAGTAAGGACGTCCCAATTCCATGTTATTCTGATGTTATTCCACCCAATGTCCCTTTTCCTAGCAGGTTTTTGATTCCCAACCAAGAAGAGAGTAAAAAGGACATCGTGGAAGCCTTCCCAAAGGTGCAAAATGCTATTCCAATTCTTGGTGCAACACAACAAGTTTTAGATGGTGTTGAATTCTTCAAAGGACTTTGTACACCAAGAAGAATGATTCAAGAGAAGGTAGTGGCTGGAGAAGATGTAGAAGGCATCAAAGAGGGCATATTTGAAACCACAATTCCCAAGGAAGTTGGATTTTATGACACGGGACAAGTCATAACTTTCGAAGGGGTGTTTATTCTGGAGTTCATTTTGGAGCACACAGGTAAACCGCCTCCCCGAATTTCAATTTTCTTTTATACTAACATGTGGTTAATGATTCAGGCACCCAATCTGGAATTTAAACTATTACCGGATCATTTCAAGTATCACCGCCCATTCAAAGATAAATTCCATGCCGTTTGATTTTATTTATGTAAAAAAAAAAAAAAAAAAAAAAAAGATACTAAACATGGAGAAAGATGGAGCTTTCACAGAGGATGTTTACGTGAAGCCCCGCTACGAGGCGTCGAAGCAGAAGGAATAGAAGCGGAAGGCATAGGAGCGGAAGGCACAGAAGCGGGAGGCATAGAAGCGGGAGGCATCGGAGCGGAAGCCATCGGAGCTAGAGCATTCCAGGCCTCAATACTTGGCCAAGCGCTGGATGACCCAGGAAAAAGGTGCCTCTGGAGATAAGACGCAAGCCTTTGACGGTCATTGTGAATTCGACCCTCAGATTCTTGCAGCTCATCAAGCTTCCTCTTCATGCCCGCCGAATAGTTATTTGCAAGCACATGCAAACTTCTATTCTCGTACTTAAGCTGTTTGATTTCTTGCTTAAGACTTTCCACCTCTGCCATCAACGATTCCACTTGGCGGGATCGAGCAAGCAGGCGTAGGCCCATGTTGGACACAGAGCTCGCACACTGAACACTAAGTGCGAGGGACTCTTGAACGGCCAACTCATCGGACCGTCCTGACAGCAGCCTACTATCTTTTGGAGTGAGGAGGTTCCTAGCTACTATTGTAGCTGTTGTGGCGTCCTGCATCACAGAGTCTTCACCTGAAAGAGGACCGTTAGAAGATAAAAAAGAAGGACGCCATACATTACCTTGACGGGGCGCAACCGGATCGCTGTTGAGACTCAAATCTAAGCTAAGGTTCGATGAGTTTGCCATTTTTTTTCAAAAGTGTTCAAAGAGAATGGGTGGATGGAGTTAAATTTCGAAGGGCCGGAGACGATTTTCAAGAATGGGAGATCTTCAGAGTGTGTATGTTGGCGGTGATCGATAGCTCTATAAAAAGCCAAGGCGACGCGTCCACCGATTCAAAGAGCCGGATTTTTCGGCGTAAGTTAGGCGACGCTCCCTCGGCTTTTCAGAAAACGCGTTCAACTTTGTCAAAAGATTTCTGACAAAGCTGAAAACACGTGGAGACCATCATCGCAACTACACATCTTTAGCCGACAAGCGCAAAGTTCGGCGACGCTTTCTCTGCTTTTCAGAAGACGCGTGCAGCTTTGTCAAAAAGAGCCGCATCTGCACTACCACGTGTCGTTCAGAAAGCGAAGGGGCGTCGTTCAGAAATCGAAGGGGCGTCGTTCAGAAATCGAAGGGGCGCCTGCTCAGAAATTGAAGAGGCGTATTCAAAGATCGAAGAGGCGCCACTATTTCAAAAAGCCGGAATTGTGGGATCAAAACTTTTGTCGACAAGGGTAAAAAGTACCACCACTTGATATTATCTCTATATATGTCGACCTTCGTCTTTTATGGCAGGGCAAACCTGAAGAAAATGCCCAACTCTCCCTCACCTCTGAGGGCGCACTCCCAGCAAAGCCTTTCGAAATACTCAATTTTTTCTTCTTCCCCAAAGATGATACCAGATGCCTGGAGTAAAGATGACCCAGGAGGAAATACATGTGCTGATTCATGCACCGCTTCTTCAAAAGCAAAGGTATCTCATATCATCAAGGTCAAAAGCAAAAGTATCTCATATCATGCTCTTTCCCTGTCTTTTTCTTTGTCCTTGTTCTTACTCGCATGGCAAAGTAAAAGAAGCAATCAGCCGGCACTTGGAGTCAGTCTTCCGATCTGGAGCCAACTGCCTGGAATCTATTCCTGATTGCTTACCTAGCGTTGCTCTCGAGTAGTCATCTTCAACGGTTGATACACTTCCGGAGAAGGGACCACTTCTGCAAAGGGGAGCGAGTAAGGCAAGTGAAAATGATACATTGAAGCATGTGGAGACAAACATAGGCTGAGTTATCCTCCAACCCTTTTCAATACGAATTGGAAAGATTGAACAAAGAAACAGACCAAAAGGGTAAGTTCAGACCTTCGGGGGAGACCAAAAGAACCATCCTGCTGCCCAGTTCAAGAAGTAGCACAAAGGAAAATCAACGATGGGCAGAAACCAGTTCAAGAGTAAGCCTGTGGAATCATAAAGATCAAAGCCTCAATGCAATTACCAAGGAGAAGATGGAATTTACACTTCATAACCAGATTTGCGTCTCTAAACTCTTCTCTTTGTTAATTACATTCTGCCATGTTTAGTATGTTTAAGTGCTTTTTGTGTGTTTACTTATGTTTTGTGTGAATCTATGCTTAAAACATTGAGGACAATGTTTGATTTAAGTGTGGGGGGGTAACTAATGTTGTTAATGCAAATTCGTGGGATTTTATCACCCATAACTTCAAATGTTGTTCCTTGCTGTTTTAAGGTGTTTTTAAATTGTTTTAGAGTGTTTTAGTGTGTTTTGTTTTATCACTCCGAAAATCACATAAAAATTTGAAGAAAATGTTTTGAAAAGCCTAAAAAGAGTGTTTTGAGTCGTTTATATGTGTTTGTGTCTTAGGGTACCTTCCAACACAATGATAAGAATTTGGTTTATAATTGCATGACGGTTAGAAAGAGTTATAAACATAGAGAAAAGTTTGATTTACTCTTGGTATATGCTTGGTTATGGTTATAATGTATGACTTCACATGCAATCATAAAAGAAAAAAATTCGTTTTTGTAACATGCTTGAAGGAAGGAACTCAAACAAACGCTACAACCCTGAGAGACTTGAGCCTATAACGTTCTTTGGAGAGTATAATCTGTGATTTCTTGTTTTCTAAAGTCGTTGCATGATCTCATTATTCTTTGCTTGGTTACTACTTAGAAGGCGTTTCATCATATAGTTCCAAATGCTAGAACTCATGCCCATTTCATTCAAAGCATGTTATTGATTTGCATAACATATATCAAGATAAAGTTGTGTAGTTGCCACCATAGCCAAAAAGCCTCACTTCCCATATTTCGTATTTGTTGTAAGTTTTAACCCCGTTGAGCCTTGTTTAGCCTCTATTCTTTGTTTACCCATATTTTCCTCACCTAGCCTAGTTTAGGACAATCCACACCCTTGTTCTTAAAAGATAGTGAGCATGACTTAAATGAATTCCTTTTGAGTTACATTATGCAAGAAAATGAGTGTGGGGGAAGGAATGCTTGTTCTTAAGTATGTTTGAGATTCAAAAGAAAAGAAAGATAGAAAGAAAAAAAAAAAGAGCTTGAAAAAAAAAAAAAAAAAAAAAAAAAAAAAAAATATGTTGAAAGAATGAGTGATTGAAGAAAGGGTCCAAAAAGTGAATATGGCCCTAAGTTTTGTGTGACTTTCCCTTGGGTGTTCAAAGTTGACTTCTGCGTTCTTAAGGGAATTCTAAGTGCTTGATTCAATACTTTGCTCACTATTGCTTTAAGAATGTTTGTTTATCCTTCACCTTTCATTGTTAGCCAATACCCTAGCCCCGTTACAACCCTTTGACTTCTATCTTGAGGGTTATGTGTTTCAAAATGTGGAGTTTGGAATTGATATGAGCTTATGGTGTCACTGGTTCTCGCATCTAAGTAGTAGCATTCCATTCATGAGATCATATCTAAACATGCTTATTAACTCCAGAAATTGCGTTCTTTGTGATACATATATGTGAGTGTTCGTTTTCATGTTTACATCAATCTTCTCACATATGACTAGATTAGGGTGTGTAGTTAGAAAATTTGAGTGAAAATCGAGTGCATATCTTGTAAGGAATTGAGCAAATTCTCTAAGGCATGTTACTACATTCAAAACATGGTTTTAAATGCTTAATTGCAAACTAGTATGTGGTGACTATGGTTAAGAATGTACTTAAGGGTAAAGATGGCTAAATTCTGTGGGAATAATGATTTTTAACTTGTCATGTGCATTGGAAATCCCTGAAATGATTGTTTGGAAGGTGTAGGTTGTGTTTTACGTGTTTAGTGTCGTTTTGTTTATTTGTTTTTATTCTGTTTTGCTCGAGGACTAGCAAAAGATAAGTGTGGGGGAGTTTGATAGAAGCATATTCATGCGACTTAAATGGCTTGTTCTCGTGCATTTACGTTATGTTTCTCTAGTTATTTTAGTCCTTTATGCTTCTTTTGTGTGTTTTCAGGTTCTAAGGGCTTAGGGAGCAAGAAAGTGCATTTTGAGGCTATTTGGGGCACTTTTGGGCAAGGATTGGATAGCTTAATCATGGAGCAAAGAGGATGGACGAAATTGAAGCCTTGTATGCTCTTTGGGGACATCAAACAAAGGGCCTAGCCCAATCAAACAAATCCTTTGAGCCATGGAAAACCTCTAGCCCAATCAAACATATTATGCCATGCAAACCAACCTATTTTAGGCCCTTTCTATGTACTTAAACCCTAGCCCTTTAAACTAGCCCTATTATCACTTATCACTTTCATTCACTTATCACTCACCACATATCATTCATTTATCACTTAACATATCATTCACTTATCACTTATCATACTCATAATCATCTACACATTTCAACCATTTAAACATATGCATTTCAACTCACATGCACATCCACCTCTTTCCACCTAATCCACATGCTTTCACAACCTAAAACACATGCACATGCACCACTAATCCCTTCACTTTCATGCCATCATTTCTTCCCCCCCCCCCCCAATGCCGTGCACTCCTTGAGCATTTCCAGTTTTTCCCCTTCTCTTTGTATTCACAAGTCACATGCATTCACTTCATCATTACACCACCACTCATTCTTTAAATCCACATGCACATTTAATCATTCATTCAAGCCCCCTTGTGCCATGTTTCCCCCTTTGTTTCCATCATTCACAACACAACACCCCTCAAACACTTCCATTCTTCCCTAGCCGTGAGCTTCCCATCTCTCCCTTATAATCCAAACACCACTCCTCATCCATTTCCATAATTCCCCAATCCATTCAACACAACCTCACCTTAGACCTTGTACTACAACAACGAGGAAGAGAAGAGTGCCTAAACGTTCATACAATTCAAGTTTGAGTTGTTGGAATGTTTAGGTGTTTCTTTGATTTCAATGTTTCATTTTAATTCTCTTTGTTTTGTACGTATGAGGAATGGAAGAGAAGAGTGCCTAAACGTTCATACAATTCAAGTTTGAGTTGTTGGAATGTTTAGGTGTTTCTTTGATTTCAAAGTTATGAGGAACTAATCCCCCTTTAGCTAGGGGGTGATTCGAAACTATGTTTATATTTGCAATATGAATTGATTAACTTTCGTTGGAATTTCATAAGTTGTTGATTCAATTTGTTTAACTGTTTGATTGATAACTTATTTATGTATGTTTATTAAGAATGCGCGCTTAATTTTCATGCATGAATATGACGCTAGAATATAAGTGAGTTTCACCTAATCGTTATGAACTTATATTCACAAATAGTGGAGGTTGCTTATAAACAATCGCGTTAAATGAATTCTTGGCATAAGTTTCATGCGTATTCCATAGTAACGAATGCCTCGTCAACACTTATAGTTTTCATAATGCTTAATGATCTTTGATTGTATCTTTATTGTGCTTTTCACGTAAAGGACTTTTGGAGAATGTGGTGAATTGCGTTGCGCTAACCCATCCAATTCATTAACTTAAGGAAAACTTGACGGTTAATTTAAGCGGACCTAATTAACCCGGAGTGTTAAGTTTCATAATTTATCGAAAGACCAACTGAGAATCAATCTTGTATGCAAGTGTAACATGTGTGGAGAAGAACCCCTTGGCTATTCCATCATCCATATTTTCATCACATTCATATTTACGTTTTTCCTTTAATTACAATTTGTCCATTTAATTTAATCATTCATCCATAAATTTCATATTTACATTCTGTCTAGTTTATTAACTTGTTTCGTTATTTCAATTTTCGTAAAAACCTCAATCCCCCTTTTGCTTTAATGTTCATTTTAGTTAGAATTCAATTTAGTTTGTGTTTTTAAAGCATTTTGAGTTTTTGGTTTGTCTTAGTGTTTTAAACTTTAATTTTGCATTCTTTGAGTCTAGTTTAGTGTTTTAAACTTTATTTTACGTTTTTGAGTCAGTTTCCAAGAGATTTGCAATCCCTCCTAATCCCCGGTCCAGAACGATCCCTACTTATACATATACTACAATTTGACAAAAAGAGGGTTTAATTTGTGTGCGTATAATCTTCGCATCACTTAGGAACGTGGAATATAGGAACCTTAACGGGGAAATCTATGGAAGTAGTGGAAGTTATGGTGAGGAGAAGGATAAGTATTATGTGCCTATAAGAAACTAAGTGAGTTGGTCTTAAGGCAAAGTGATAGGAGCATATTCATGCGACTTAAATGGCTTGTTCTCGTGCATTTACGTTATGTTTCTCTAGTTATTTTAGTCCTTTATGCTTCTTTTGTGTGTTTTCAGGTTCTAAGGGCAAGGTATGCAAAAGAATGCATTTTGGAGCCTTTTGGAGCAAATTAGAGATTGGAATGGATATCATATGCTTGGAGCCAAGAGGATGGACGAAATTAAAGACTTGAAGTAGGAAAGTTAAATCCTAAAAGACCTCATGTTTAAGCATCATTGAAGACTCCTACGCATTTTAGAACACAAAAACAACATTCCTTGCAACCTTAGGACATTGTCGTGTGTTTCCTTGTGTCCCCCTTCCTTGCCATGCAAGGAAGGGCTTTGTTCCCTATTTTAAACACTTAAAGCATTCACTTATCATCTCATTCACAACACAACACCCCTCAAACACTTCCATTCTTCTCTTTGCCGTGAGTCCCCTTAGAATCCAAAACCATCTTTCCATTTCCACCACTTCCCAACCCTCCAAACCACTCCTCTACCATTTCCATAATCCCCCAAACCTCACCTTAGACCTTGTGCTACAACAACGAGAAAGATAAGAGGGCCTAAACGTTCATACAATTCAAGTTTGAGTTGTTGGAATGTTTAGGTGTTTCTTTAATTTCAAAGTTATGAGGAAATAAACCCCCTTTAGCTAGGGGGTGATTCGAAATAAATGTTTATGCTTGCATTTTGATTTGATTACTTCTAATTGCGTTTCATAAGTTGTGGTTCAATTTGTTTAACCGTTTGATTGATAACTTATTTATGTATGTTTATTGAGAGTGTACACTTAATTTTCATGCATGAATATGACGCTAGAATATAAGTGAGTTTCACCTAATAGTTACGAACTTATATTCACAAGTAGTGGAGGTTGCTTATAAACAATCGCGTTAAATGAATTCTTGGCATAAGTTTCATGCGTATTCCATAGTAACGAATGCCTCGTCAACACTTAAAGTTTTCATGATGCTTAATGATTTTTGATTGTATCTTTATTGTGCTTTTCACGTAAAGGACTTTTGGAGAATGTTGTGAATTGCGTTGCGCTAACCCATCCAATTCATTAACTTAAGGAAAACTTGACGGTTAATTTAAGCGGACCTAATTGACCCGGGGCGTTGAGAATTAATGATTTGTTGAAATGCAATTGGAAATCTTTTTATTATGCAAGTGTAACATGTATGGAGATGAACCCCTTAGCTATTCTATCATCCATTCATTCCATTTCATCAATTCCATATTTACATTCTGTTTTAATTTGTTCATTTAATTTAATTTCGTATAAACTTAAATCCCCCTTTACTTTAATGTCAATTTAGTTAGAAATCATTTTAGTTTGTGTTTTTTTTAAAGCATTTTGAGTTTTTGGTTTGTCTTAGTGTTTTAAACTTTAATTTTGCATTCTTTGAGTCTAGTTTAGTGTTTTAAACTTTATTTTACGTTTTTGAGTCAGTTTCCAAGAGATTTGCATTCCCTCCTAATCCCCGGTCCAGAACGATCCCTACTTATACATATACTACAATTTGACAAAAAGAGGGTTTAATTTGTGTGCGTATAAATCTCGCATCAAATTTTGGCGCCGTTGCCGGGGATTAGAAAATTTGCTAATCCCTTGGATTGTTTGTTTCTGTATTGTCTTTTAGATTTAGTTTTTTTTTTTTTTTATTTGTGTTTTGTTTGTTAAGAACAAGATGGCACTTGATAATGCTTCTCTTTTGTCACAACTCATGGAAAGGTCCCAAATGCAAAGAGTTGATATATTTAATCTTCAATCAAGGAATAACGTGTTTTCCAATACTTACAATTCGGATTGGAGTGATCATTCAAACTCTATGTGGTGGGAACCTCAAAATGCTCAACAAGGAGGATATTAGCAGCCACCACAACCTCATATTCAATATGCCCAACCAAATTTAAGTTTGTCAATAAATTATAACCAAAAGCTTGATGAATTAATTTGTTTGGTGCAGGGCTTACAAAATCAAGACAATGAGGCTCAACAAGAAGGATATTGGCAGCCGTATGAGGAGTTCTATTCAACGCCTATGCAGCCACCACAACCTGCCCAAAGTAATGTAGGTAATTCAAATGATAATGATACGATTTTTCAATTACTTACTACTCTGGAAAAGCAAATTGGGCAGATAGCGGAGTTCGAAGGACAATTTTGCGACCAAGGCGAACTCCCTAGTTCAACCATTGCAAATCAGAAGGGAGAATTTGAAACTGCCAAGGAAATCATGTTGAGAAGTGACAAGGAGGTTGGAACGGACCCTCAACCATCAAAATCAAATCACAAGGAAGAGGAATACACCCAACCCACGGAAAGGGTGGAAACACCTTTACCGGAGGCTCCTATTGCTCCTATGCCATCTAATACAGGTATGGTTGTTCCAAATTTCATTATTTTTAACCCTATTCCTTGCAGATTCATGACTTCCAAGGAAGAAGAAGGTGAAAAAGACATCTTGGAAGCCCTTCCAAAGGTGACAAGTAGGGAATGTCATGAATCCATCAAAGAGGACGTTCTTGAAACCACAAAATCCAAAGAAGTTAAATTTGATGACATTGGACAAGTAATAACCATCACTTGCAATCTGGCCAAGTCCAATATCCCTGAAACTTTCAAAGGAGTGGTATTTGTCATTGAGTTCTTGTCGGACAAAACAAGTAAGTATTTTTTTCCAAATTCCATTAGATTTTATACTAACTTGCTATTTTTTTTGAATCAGGCACCTACACTAGAATTCAAACCAATGCCGGTTCACTTCAATTATCACCTTCCATTCAAGGACCAATTCCATGCCGTTTGATTTTATTTATGTTAATAAAAAAAAAAAAAAAAAAAAAAAAAAAAAAAAAAAAAAAGAAAAAGAAAAAAAAGAAAGATACTAAACATGGAGAAAGGTGGAGCTTCACAAAGGTTGTTTGCGTGAAGTCCCACTACGAGGCGCAGAAGCGGAAGGCGCAGAAGCGGGAGGCATAGAAGCGGGAGGCATCGAAGCGGAAGGCATCGGAGCGGGAGGCATCGGAGCTAGAGCATTCCAGGCCTCAATACTTGGCCAAGCGCTGGATGACCCAGGAAAAAGGTGCCTTTGGAGATAAGACGCAAGCTTTTGACGGTCACTGTGAATTCGACCCTCAGATTCTTGCAGCTCATCAAGCTTCCTCTTCATCCCCGACGAATAGTTATTTGCAAGCACATGCAAACTTCTATTCTCGTACTTAAGCTGCTGGATCTCTTGCTTAAGTCTTTCCACCTCTGCCATCAACGATTCCACCTGACGGGAGCGGGCAAGCAGGCGTAGGCCCATGTTGGACACAGAGCTCGCACACTGAACACTAAGTGCGAGGGACTCTTGAATGGCCAACTCATCGGACCGTCCTGACAGCAGCCTACTATCTTTTGGAGTGAGGAGGTTTTTAGCTACTATTGTAGCTGTTGTGGCGTCCTGCATCACAGAGTCTTCACCTGAAAGAGGACCGTTAGAAGATAAAAAAGAAGGGCGCCATACATTACCTTGATGGGGCGCAACCGGATCGCTGCTGAGACTCAAATCTAAGCTAAGGTTCGATGAGTTTGCCATTTTTTTCAAAAGTGTTCAAAGAGAAGGGGTGGATGGAGTTAAAAATTTCACAAAGGGCCGGAGTCGAGTTTCAGGAATGGGAAATCTTCAGAGTGTGTATGTTGGCGGTGATCGATAGCTCTATAAAATGCCAAGGCGACGCGTCCACCGATTCAAAGAGCCGGATTTTCCGGCGTAAGTTAGGCGACGCTCCCTCGGCTTTTCAGAAAACGCGTTCAACTTTGTCAAAAGATTTCTGACAAAGCTGAAAACACGTGGAGGCCATCATCGCAACTACACGTCTTTAGCCGACAAGCGCAAAGTTCGGCGACGCTTTCTCTGCTTTTCAGAAAACGCGTGCAGCTTTGTCAAAAGGAGCCGCATCTGCATTACCACGTGTCGTTCAGAAAGCGAAGGGGCGTCGTTCAGAAATCGAAGGGGCGCCTGCTCAGAAATCGAAGAGCCGAATTCAAAGATCGAAGAGGCGCCACTATTTCAAAAAGCCGGAGTTGCGGGATCAAAACGTTTGTCGACAAAGGTAAAAAGTACCACCACTTGATATTATCTCTATATATGTCGACCTTCGTCTTTTATGGCAGGGAAAACCTGAAGAAAATGCCCAACTCTCCCTCACCTCTGAGGGCGCACTCCCAGCAAAGCCTTTCAAAATACTCAATTCTTTCTTCTTCCCCAAAGATGATACCAGATGCCTGGAGTACATATGACCTAAGAGGAAACGGCGGATTGAAGCATGTGCTGATTCATTCACCGCTTCTTCAAAGCAAAGGTATCTCATATCATCAAGGTCAAAAGCAAAAGTATCTCATATCATGCTCTTTCCCTGTCTTTTTCTTTGTCCTTGTTCTTACTCGCATGGCAAAGTAAAAGAAGCAATCAGCCGGCACTTGGAGTCAATCTTCCGATCTGGAGCCAACTGTCTGGAATCTATTCCTGATTGTTTACCTAGCGTTGCTCTCGAGTAGTCATCTTCAACGGTTGATACACTTCCGGAGAAGGGACCACTTCTGCAAAGAGGAGCGAGTAAGGCAAGTGAAAATGATACATTGAAGCATGTGGAGACAAACATAGGCTGAGTTATCCTCCAACCCTTTTCAATACGAATTGGAAAGATTGAACAAAGAAACAGATAAAAGGGATAAGCTCAGACCTTCGGGGGAGACCAAATGAACCATCATGCTGCCCAGTTCAAGAAGTAGCACAAAGGAAAATCAACGATGGGCAGAAACCAGTTCAAGAGTAAGCCTGTGGAATCACAAAGATCAAAAGCCTCAATGCAATTACCAAGGAGAAGATGGAATTTACACTCTATAACCAGATTTGCGTCTCTAAACTCTTCTCTTTGTTAATTACATTCTGCCATGTTTAGTATGTTTAAGTGCTTTTTGTGTATTTACTTATGCTTTGTGTGAATCTATGCTTAAAACATTGAGGACAATGTTTGATTTAAGTGTGGGGGGGGGGGGGGGGGGGTAACTAAGTATGTTGATGCAAATTCGTTGAATTTTATCACCCATAACTTCAAGTGTTGTTCCTTGCTGTTTTAAATATTTTTAAGGTGTTTTTAAACTGTTTTAGCGTGTTTTGTTTTATAACTCCGAAAATCACATAAAAATTTGAAAAACATTTTTTTGAAAAGCCTAAAAAGAGTGTTTTGAGTTGTTTTTGTGTCTTAGGAAACCTTCCAACGTTATGATGAGGATTTGGTTTGTAATTGCATGACTGTTAAAAAGAGTTATAAACATGGATGAAAGTTTGATTTACTCTTGGTATATGTTTAGTTATGGTTATAATGTATGACTTCACATGCAATCATAAAAGAAAAATTCGTTTTTGTAACATGCTTGAAGGAAGGAACTCATAATAACGCTACATCCCTGTGAGACTCGAGCCATTACCTTCTTTGGAGAGTTATTTTCTGTGATTCTTTGTTTTCTAAAGTTGTTGCATGATCTCATTATTCCTTGCTTGGTTGCTACTTAGAATGCAATTGTATCATGATAGAACTAAATGCTAGAACTTATATCCGTTTCATTCAAAGCATGTTATTGATTTGCATAACACATATTCAAGAAGAAGTTGTGTAGTGACCACCACCATAGCCAAATAGCCTTACTTCCCATACTTCGTATATGTTGTAAGTCTTAACCCCGTTGAGCCTTGTTTAGCCTTTATTCTTTGTTTACCCACATTTTCCTCACCTAGCCTAGTTTAGGACAATCCCCACCCTTGTTCTTAATAGATAGTGAGCATGACTTAATTGAATTCCTTTTGAGTTACATTATGAAAGAAAATAAGTGTGGGGGAGAGAATGTTTTGTTTTTAAGTGTTTATGTATGCTTTGAGAAGTCAAAAGAAAAGAAAAAAAAAAAAAAAATTGTGAAAAACATATGAAAAAGAAAAACAGAAAAGAAAAGAAAGAAAGGAAAAAGAGCTTGTTCCCCCTTGTTCAAAAGTTGAGTTTTCATTCAAAAGTGAATTCTACGTTAATTCAAATGCTTTGCTCGCTATTTCTTTAAGAACCTTTGTTTTCCATATCCCTTCTTTGTTAGCCAAACACCTTTAGCTCCGTTTCAACCCTTATGCTTCTCTCTTGAGTGTTATGTGTTTCAATTTGTGGAGTTTGGAATTGATATGAGCTTATGGAATCACTGGTTCTCATTCTAAGTAGTAGCATTCCATTCATGAGATCATATTCATGTCATTATCGTAAATCCAGAAAATGCTTTCCTTGTTATAACTTATGTGAGTGTTCGTCTACATGTTTACATCAATCTTCTCACATATGACTAGATTAGGGTGTGTAGTTAGAAAATCTGAGTGAAAATCGAGTGCATATCTTGTAAGGAATTGAGCAAATTCTCTAAGGCATGTTACTACATTCAAAACATGGTTTTAAATGCTTAATTGTGAACTAGTATATGGTGACTATGTTTAAGAATGTACTTAAGTGTGAAGATGACTAAAATCTGTGGGAATGATGATTTTTAACGTGTCATGTGCATTGGAAATCCCTAAGACAGTTGTTGGAAGGTTTAGGTTGTGTTTTACTTGTTTTGTTTCGTTTGGTTTTGTTTTGTTTTTCTTTCTGTTTTGCTCGAGGACTAGCAAAAGATAAGTGTGGGGGTATTTGATAGGAGCATATTCATGCGACTTAAATGGCTTGTTCTCGTGCATTTACGTTATGTTTCTCTAGTTATTTTAGTCCTTTATGCTTCTTTTGTGTGTTTTCAGGTTCTAAGGGCAAGGTATGCAAAAGAATGCATTTTGGAGCCTTTTGGAGCAAATTAGAGATTGGAATGGATATCATATGCTTGGAGCCAAGAGGATGGACGAAATTAAAGACTTGAAGTAGGAAAGTTAAATCCTAAAAGACCTCATGTTTAAGCATCATTGAAGACTCCTACGCATTTTAGAACACAAAAACAACATTCCTTGCAACCTTAGGACATTGTCGTGTGTTTCCTTGTGTCCCCCTTCCTTGCCATGCAAGGAAGGGCTTTGTTCCCTATTTTAAACACTTAAAGCATTCACTTATCATCTCATTCACAACACAACACCCCTCAAACACTTCCATTCTTCTCTTTGCCGTGAGTCCCCTTAGAATCCAAAACCATCTTTCCATTTCCACCACTTCCCAACCCTCCAAACCACTCCTCTACCATTTCCATAATCCCCCAAACCTCACCTTAGACCTTGTGCTACAACAACGAGGAAGATAAGAGGGCCTAAACGTTCATACAATTCAAGTTTGAGTTGTTGGAATGTTTAGGTGTTTCTTTAATTTCAAAGTTATGAGGAAATAAACCCCCCCTTTAGCTAGGGGGTGATTCGAAATAAATGTTTATACTTGCATTTTGATTTGATTACCTTTCGTTGGAATTTCATAAGTTTTGAATTCAATTTGTTTAACCGTTTGATTGATAACTTATTTATGAATGTTTATTAAGAATGCGCGCTTAATTTTCATGCATAAATATGACGCTAGAATATAAGTGAATTTCACCTAATCGTTATGAACTTATATTCACAAGTAGTGGAGGTTGCTTATAAACAATCGCGTTAAACGAATTCTTGGCATAAGTTTCATGCGTATTCCATAGTAACGAATGCCTCGTCAACACTTATAGTTTTCATAATGCTTAATGATCTTTGATTGTATCTTTATTGTGCTTTTCACGTAAAGGACTTTTGGAGAATGTGGTGAATTGCGTTGCGCTAACCCATCCAATTCATTAACTTAAAACAGAATGTAATTGGAAACCATTTTATTATGCAAGTGTAACATGTATGGAGATGAACCCCTTAGCTAGCCATACCATCCATTCATTTCCGTCAATTTCATATTTACAATTTGTTTTCTTTACAATCTATCCATTTTAGTTTAAATTCGTCCAAAATCAATCCCCCCCATATTTCGTTTAAGTCTTAGTCTTAATCTTTCTTATTTTTAGTTTTGCATTCTTTGAGTCTAAGTTAGTATTTCATATTGTTATTTTACGTTTTTGAGTCAGTTTCCAAGAGATTTGCAATCCCTCCTAATCCCCGGTCCAGAACGATCCCTACTTATACTTATACTACAAATCGACAAAAAGAGGGTTTAATTTGTGTGCGTATAAATCTCGCATCACAAAGGATCTAGAAAACTCAGGTTTTAAACTTTGGTATTCGGGCACATATAGAACGAGAAACGGTGTTGGCTCATTGTGGACAAGACCTTGACATAAGATGTTGTAGATGTCAAGAGGGTAGGAGATAAAATTATGGCAATCAAGATTGTAATAGGACAAGAACTCATCAATGTGATTAGTGCGTACACACCTCAAGTAGGGTTGGATACGAGTTTGAAGGAGAAATTTTGGGAACATCTTGGAGACTTGGTGCAAGGAATTGCTCAGACGAAGAAGGTATTTATAGGAGGAGATTTAAATGGACACGTGGGCAAGGAGACAGGTAACTATAGAGGTTTTCATGGTGGCCATGGTTTTGGGGAGAGAAACGAGTGGGGAAGCTATCTTGGATTTTCCAATGGCATATGATCGTTTC
This sequence comes from Pyrus communis, assembly GCF_041283825.1. Lineage (NCBI taxonomy): Eukaryota > Viridiplantae > Streptophyta > Magnoliopsida > Rosales > Rosaceae > Pyrus > Pyrus communis. Next base: position 14,782,599 of record NC_142578.1, on the reverse strand, counting down.
AGCCAACACCTTCTTTAAGAAGAGAGAAGAACAAGTGATCACCTACAACAGTGGGTCATAAAAGACAAATAGATTTTCTTCTAATGAGGAAAGGGGATCGTATAACTTATAAGGATTGCAAAGTTATACCAGGAGAGAGCTTGGCTAAACAACATCACTTGTTGGTGATGGATGTACATATAAAAAAAAAGAGAAAAAAGAACAAGACTTGGAAGTGCCAAGGACTAGATGGTGGAATCTAAAAGGAGAAAAACAAGCCATTTTCAAAGTGAAAGTAATCACCCAATGCGAGTGGGATAAAGAGGGGGAAGCTAGCCAAAGGTGGGATTCCATGGCTAGTTATATCCGACAAGTAGCGAAAAAGGTATTAGGAGAGTCCAAGGGCTTTGCTCCACACCAAAAGGAATCTTGGTGGTGGAATAAGGAGGTACAAACAATGGTGAAGGCTAAGAAGGAATGTTGTAAAGCCTTATACAAGGATAGGACCGATGAAAATGGTGAAAGGTATAGAATAGCAAAGTAGGAGGGGAAGAAAGTTGTGAGAGAAGCTAAGCTAGCGGCTTATGACGATGTGTATAAGCGACTAGATACCAAAGATGGAGAGTTGGATATTTATAAACTAGCTAGAGCAAGGGAAAAGAAGACAAGGGACCTAAACCAAGTGAGGTGCATCAGGGATAAGGATGGAAAGGTTCTGGCTATAGAGAACGCAGTCAAAGACAAATGGAGAGGTTATTTTCATAATCTTTTCAATGAAGGACATGAAAGGAGTACTTCTTTGGGGAGTTGAGTAACTCAGAAGAGTGTAAAAACTACTCCTCTTACGGCCAAATCAAGAAGGAAGAAGTGGTTGTAGCTTTAAAAAAGATGAAAAAACAGTGAGCCCAGATGATATACCGATCGAAGTGTGGAAAGTCTTGGGAGAGACGGGTATAGCATGGCTCACAGACCTTTTCAATAGGATTTTGAAAACGAAGAAGATGCCAAATGAGTGGCGAAAGAGCACTTTGGTGCTTATTTACAAGAATAAGGGTGATGTACAAAATTACTATAGGGGTATTAAGCTAATAAGTCATACAATGAAGCTTTGGGAGAGAGTCATTGAGCATAGATTGAGGCAAGAGACATGGGTTTCGGACAACCAATTCGGGTTCATGCTAGGGCACTCAAACATGGAGGCAATCTATCTCTTACGAAGATTAATGGAAAGATATAGAGATATGAAAAAAGATTTACACATGGTCTTTATAGATTTGGAAAAAGCGTACGACAGGGTCCCAAGAGACATTCTTTGTAGGATTTTAGAGAAGAAAGGAGTACGAGTAGCATATATCCAAGCTATAAAGCATATGTATGATGGAGCAAAGATTGCCGTAAGAACTCCTGAAGGACAAACCGAAAGCTTTCCCATAACTGTAGGGTTACATCAAGGCTCATCCTTAAGTCCCTACCCTTCTTCATTGGTAATGGATGAGTTAACGGGACATATTTAAGATGATATTCCTTGGTGTATGCTTTTTGCAGACGATATAGTGTTGATGGATGAAACTCAGGAAGGGGTAAACGCGAAGCTTAACCTTTGGAGAGAAGTGTTGGAATCTAAAGGTTCGCCTAAGTTGATCAAAGACAGAATATATAGAGTGCAAGTTCAGTGCAAATGGAGGCCAAAATGAGTTAGGCGTGAGGATCGGAGATCAGGAAGTACCAAAGAGCGACCGCTTTCGCTACCCAGGATCTATCTTGCAAAAGAACGGAGAATTAGATGGAGACCTCAACCATAGAATACAAGCTCGATGGATGAAGTGGAAGAGTGCATCCAGTGTGTTGCGTGACCGCCGTATGCCACTGAAGCTCAAAGGAAAATTTTATAGGACGGCAATAAGGTTGGCGATGTTGTATGGCATGGAATGTTGGGCGGTGAAGCATCAACACATACGTAAGATGGGTGTAGCGGAGGTGAGGATGCTTTGTTTGATGTGTGGGTGATAGGAGCATATTTAGGTGACTTAGTTAGCTTGTTTTCTTACATTTATGTCATTGTCATAATTCCAGAAAATGTTTTCTTTGTTATAACACATGTGAGTGCTAGTCTACATGTTTACATCAATCTTCTCACATATACTTAGTGTAGGGAGTGTAGTCAGAAAATCTGTGTGAAAATAGAGAGTATATCTAGTGAGGAATCAAAGGAATTCTCTAAGGCATGTTACTACATTCAAAATGTTGTTTTAATTGATTAAATGTGAGCTAGTAAGTGGTAACTATGGTTAAGTGTTTACTTAAGTGTAAAGAGAGCTAAAATATATGGGAGTAGTGTTCTTTAATGTGTCATGTTCAATGGAAATCCCTAAGGTACATGTTGGAAGGTCTAGAGTGTGTTTTGTTTTGTTTTGTTTTGCTCGAGGACTAGCAAAAGCTAAGTGTGGGGGAATTTGATAGGAGCATATTCAGGCGACTTAGTTAGCTTGCTTTCTTACATTTATGTTGTTAGTTCATAGTTATTTTAGTATTTTAAGCTATTTTCGTATGTTTGTAGGTCCAATTGACTAAAGTGGCAAGAAAGTGCATTTTGGTGCATTTTGGAGCAATTTTGGGCTTGGAATGGATAGCATATGCTTGGAGCAAAAGGAATGGACGAAATTGAAGACTTAAAGATGTTAGGATTCCTAATCAAAGATGGATTCCTAATCAAAGAAGGATTCCTAATCAAAGTAGGATTCCTAATCAAAGAAGGATTCCTAGTCAAAGAAGGAATCCTAATCAAAGTAGGAAAGTTAAGCCAAGGTTTCCTATTTTGGTTTAACCTTTCCTAATCCTAAATGTCCCTAAGTTCCAGCAACATTGAAGGTTCCTTATGCATTTTAGGACACAAACCAAAGGTCCCTTTTCTCCTAGTCTTTGCCGCACCCTCCTTACCCTTTTCTTCCAAAATCTGCCACATATCTCCCTTTCCCTTTTCTCAAAGATGTGCCACACCCCACATTCCCTTATCCCCCATTTCCTTGCATTAAAACACCTTTCCCTTTCTCCCTAGGTGTTGCCGCACCTTTTCCTTCCCTTTTCCTCTTAGGATTCTGATTTGTTACCCTTTTCTTGGAGGATTTGGAGTCTTAAAACCTTCCCAAATTAATTACTTAATGCTCCCTATATATACACAATATGTCGCACAAAATAGCTCTCTCTCATTCTCTCCATTCATTCAGCCATCATCCATCCTCTACCACCATCCAACCTATCCATCCATCACCATATTTCATACCCAAACACCCTTGTGCCGCAACAAAGAAGGAGAAAGAAGAGTGGAGAAGCCTTGGACGTTTTGGCCATTCAAGCTTGGATTGTTGGAGCATTTCTAGGTGTATTCAATCTTTGTTTTCAATGTTTAATTTATATTCTCCTTGTTCTGCTGTAAACATGAGGAGCTAAACTTGTTTTAGCTAGGGGAGACTTTGAATCCATGATTATATTTGCAATATGAATTGATTAATTTCAGTTGTGATTTCATAAATTATGAATGCAATTTACTTAACCGTTTGATGGATAACTTATTCTTGTTTGTTGATTAAGGGTGCACACTTAATTTGCATGCTTGAATTTGATGCTAGAATATAAGGGAGTTTCACGTAATCGTTACAAACTTATATTCACAAGTAGTTAAGGTTGTTTTCACAATCATGTTAAGTAAATTCCTAGCATGAGTATCATGATGTCATAGTTACAAGTGCTTTGTCAATATTTATGATTTTCATGGAACGTAATGATCTTTGATTGTATCTCTATTATGATGTCATGTAGGGAACTTTTGAAGAATGCTTTGGGTTGTCGTATGATGTCATCCAATCCAATAACTAAAGGAAAATTTGAGGGTTAATTAGTAATGTCACGCTTAATCTGGGGTGTTGAGGTTCATGGTTTATAAAGAAAGGAATTGGAAATCAATTTGTGTTCAAATGTATCATGTGTGGAAAAGGAGCCTCTAGCTAGCCAATCATCCATAGTTTTTCCCAAATTCGTCCAACCCTTGTTTAAGTCTTTTAGTTACTTGTTTTTACCTTAATTTCGTCAAAAATCCAATCCCCTTTACTTACTTGTGTCAAATATGTCCTATTGTGTGTTTTTAAGTATTTTGATTCAAAACCAATTCTATCTTCGTCCAAATTAAGTCTTAGAGTCTAGTTTGAGTCTATTTGATTGTTTTGTGTTGTTTTGAGTCTTTTGAGTTTGTTTTGAGTCATATACGTTTAGTTAAGAGTCTTTGAGTTTGTTTAAGTGTTTTTAAGCATATTTTTACATCTTTGAGTCAGCTTTCATTAGATTAGCAATCTCTCCTAATCCCCGGCCTAGAACGATCCCTACTTACATCTTTACTACAATTGTCAATAAGAGGGTTTAATTTGAGTGCTATTATTTATCACATCAGTAAGCACACGATAAAGGATAAGATTAGGATTGAGAATATCCGAGGTAAAGTAGGAGTAGCTGAAATTGAAGGAAAAATGAAAGAAAATCAGTTATGGTGGTTTGGACATGTGCAAAGAATGAAGAAAAAAGAAGCTTGTTATAGATATGTTGGGAAGAAAAAAAAAATCAAAACATACTTTTACACTGTTTCTTAAATTGTAGAAAGCACAAAGTGTATGTAGAAGTAAAATTGTTGTAATTTTTTATTTTTTATTTTTTATTTTTACTTATGAAGTTGATTTCTATTGTGCACATGTTCTATCTTCATTGACTTGGAATTCAAAATCACTTTTGATAGAATTAATTTTCTTCTTTGTGTTTTGAGCTGAGTCCATAAGATTTGTATCACTGCTTGTTTGTTCTCTTGCCTTTTCAATCCAATAATGGACGAAGTTTCCCTACGTAAAATTGTAGAGGTCAATAATGTACTTGTTTTTTAAGTAAATAGGATAAAGTATTTTTAGGTATTGTTTGTTGTTTTGCTGACCACTATTGCTGCATTTTACCAGTAGCAATCAAATGCTAGATCTTTATCTTTTGAACCATGTCGAAGAGAATTGTAATGTGTCATTTCAGTAGTGTTTGTGTCCAAAACTACCAAGGAGAAGTGGTTGTAATGAAACAATGGGAAGAAAATCTTTGATACTTTTCCATGTTGGTGCATCAAATGTCTGTATAGCCTTTCCTTGTGTTTACATAGTTGCTTCAATGCTTTGTTCATTGATGTTGTGTTGGTTTAACAAAAATCCTTTTTATTTACGAATAATTCATGAAACTAATGTCTAGGATGATATGCATGAAACATCATAACTAGATATTTTATATATTCATATAACTATATACAGAGAACTTTAGTTGTATAATTTTTCAACTTTATAATGTATGTAGTTGATTAAAAAGTTATATAATGGATTTATATACTTACAAATATTGTTCCTTTGTGTTCTCTTTTTCTCTTTTCATGTAACAAAAAAAATCAACTATCTGAGTTGATATTGGTCCATTTGCCATCAAACTGTGCAGGTCTTCTTTCAACACCATTATTTGATAATAGTTAAAGTCTGTACTTTCTGCTGTCCAATATTTATCGCTGTAGAAAAGTAGAAAAAGTCTTAGAAATTATAATAATTTGTTATTATTGTACTAGGAAAGCTTTTTTATATACTAAACCTTAGTTTAAGAGTGTGTCTACTACTTACGTGTCCTCTGTTAAGCTGAACTGAATTAATCTTCTTCGGTCATCTAGTTTAAGCATATGGTACACTTGCAATTAGGTCTATTGCATGTTTTTGTCTCTGTGATTTGTTGGTGAAAAGTCATCCAGCTATGATGAAGGCTCATCTTTTAAATTCAAACTAAATGAGGGAATGCCTCCTATGATTTTCTTTCTCTTTTTGGTTGTTATTCTCCCAATTGTTTGCATTTTGCCTTACACGTCATTCCTCTGGATAACTTTAATGTCTACTTCTTGATCTGTTACTTTTGTCAATAATGTAACAGTTTTCTCCTGGAATGTTTGTTGTCCATCATCAAATTCAGTTGTTTGTTGGATTCCCTTGCCATGGACCATGCCTTCTTCGTTTTATTCCTTCTTTGATTCATAAACAGCATTTGGTTTCTCTTTTTTCTTGCTCTTAGTCACTGTTTGTTGTTGCAGCTTTTTGAAATTTCTCTTCTGCCTCTTTGATCCATCTTCAATTTTTTCGTTAACTTCCTTCTTTCTTTCTTTTTGCCTTTGTTGTGGTTGTTGAATCTACCCTTTTTTCTGTGTGCTTTGCGTTGGTTTTGCAACATTGTCTTCTTTGGAAATGGTGTCAATTTGTAGATGAATAGTTTCCTTCTTTGTACGTGATTCCTTTTCTGTATTTCCAACCATTTTCCTTTGTTGTGTCAGTTTGGTGGTGGTTGATATAATTTGAACACTGGTTTTGGTTAAGGTCGACATTTGGAGTTCTATGTTAACTAAGACCATTTGCAAAAACAGTGATTTATATTAGGGTAAATGACAATTACTTTTATAGCTATAATGCAAATAAAGAGTACAATAATATAGATGTTAAACTATTTCTTAAATTGAAGCTAAATGGGAAACTATTTATATCAAACTATTTATGAAACTGAAGATATTTTGTAGAAACTATTTATGAAAGTGAATTGAACTATTTACGAAAATGAATATATTTTGCACACTATTTATGAATCTAAATATATTTTTGCAAACTGTTTATGAAATGTACCAACATAAGGGACTTTTATATGAAAGTGAAAGGAACGCAAATTTTTTTTGTAGATCTGCGGAAATCTTTTTATTTTTGTTGAAGTGAGTAAAGTATGAAGATGAAGTCACAGTAGTAAGTGAAATTTAGGATGATATAAGTTGATACATTACTATCTAAGCTCGTAAAAAGTGGTACTTCTTGTGGATCTGTGATGAAATGATGTTAAGTAAAGAGAAATAGTTGATTTTTATGAAAATGATGTTTAAGTTCTTTACATGTTAGTGTTTTGTGCTTGATTCTAGTTGATCTAATTTATGCAAGTAGTGAACTAAGTATAAATGTCACATCCCGGCCCGGGGTCCACCACATCCCGGGCCCGCTCTTCCACCGTAGCACGATATTATCCGTTTTAGGGAATGCTTTCACAAGAACTTCCCAGTGGGTCGCCCATCATGGGAGTGCTCACACGAGAACTTCTCAGTGGGTCACCCATCATGGGAGTGCTCTCGCGCATTACTCACTTAACTTCGGAGTTCCGATGGAACCTGAAGCCAATGAGTTCCCAAAAGGCCTCGTGCTAGGTAGGGATGAGAATATACATATAAGGATCACTACCCTAGGCGATGTGGGATCTTACAATCCACCCCACTTAAGGGGAACTCGGCGTCCTCGCTGGCACATCTGTACCGAACGGTAGAGTGGCTCTAATGCCAAATTGTCACATCCCAGTCTCGACTCCACTGTAGCACGATATTGTCCGCTTTGAGCCCCGACCACACCCTCATAGTTTTGTTTCTAGGAACTCACGAGCAACTTCCCAATGGGTCATCCATCCTGGGATTGCTCTAGCCCAAACTCGCTTAACTTCGAAGTTCTGATGGAATGCAAAGCCAGTGAGTTTCCAAAATGCCTCGTGCTAGGTAGGAATGAAAATATGCATATAAGGATCACTGCCCTGGGCAATGTGGGATCTTACAATAAAATTGTTAAATTTGTGGAGGAATATAGTAAGATTGTTACCTTGGGTTTTTCTGCGTAGATTTGTGCGAAGAAGTTGTTGATGGAGTTTGACAACTTTTGCTCGGTTTTATCTGCGCAGAGCTTGGATGATGGAGACTGGATGATATGGATAATTAAGGACCATTTACTTAGTTTTTTGTACTGTGTTTCTGGAAATGGAAAATTGGCTGCATGCATTGATGGAAGTTTGTTTTTGCACGGGGATGTTGTGGGTAGGTGGTATTATTTCGACCTGTATTGGGCTTTATTTTTGTACTATATGGTTTGGGGTTTTTTTTTATTGTAATTTTTAAATTAAAAATAATAAAAATATTTTGGTTTTAGTTTCATAAATAGTGTAAACTTAATAATATTTTTTATATTAATTGGGATTTTGTTTGTTTTACTTCTACTTTTCCAAATACCAATAGGTTGAAATTTTTCATTTTTGGCGCTGATTAATAAGATTTAGTACGATTTTTATGTTAATAGGATATAACAATGTAGAAATATGGTGGCTTGAATCAACTTGCTTGAACTCTACCCTCATAATCTCACATGCCTATATTAATTTAAGAAATAGTACAAACTTATTCATAAACAATGTTCATTGGCACTTTCCATTTATATGTCCTTTTTTAGCAAATAGATGTAATTAATTAAGGCAAAACTATTATAAATGTGACAAGTCAAACCTATCGAGGAAAAGTGTTTGCTGTCAAATTCAACAATAACTTGAAATTTGACACCAACTTCATATAGAAATGCCACGAATGGTGTATATTATATAATATGAAGTTAGAACTGTTAAAAATTGCACCATTGTTTTATATCTAATCATATAATGCAATATGAAATTACATTCACAGGTTAATAATGTCTTCTTCATTATAACCATCTGGTATTGTTGCTTTTGCCCTTGATTTCCTTCTTTCTTCAAGCCCCCCTTGCAGTCCATTCACCAATGTAGTTATAATTTCTATCCTTTTCTTAAATACTTCTTCCTTGTTGAATGTGGGTTCTATCAATTTGCCCTTTTGTACTTGTTGTGCATAGTGAATGACAAATATCCCACAATCCAACCTGCATTTTTTAGTTTAACTATGAGTATGATAGATGAATACATCACTCGATAGTATTAGATGACATATAATGATGTCGTTTATATTTGAAGTTAGAGTAATTCTAGATATTATAAAGTTTGTACTTACGAGTCTTCTTGTTGTTTGATGCGAGATTTATACGCACACAAATTAAACCCTCTTTTTGACAATTGTAGTATAAGTATAAGTAGGGATCGTTCTGGACCGGGGATTAGGAGGGATTGTTAATCACTTGGATTTGACTTAAAAACGTAAAAACATAATATAAAACACTAAACTAGACTCAAAGAATGTAAAACTAAACTTTAAAACACTAAAACAAATCAAAAGACTCAAAATGCTTTTAAAAACACAAACTAAAATGCTATACTAAACTCGAAGAATTCAAAACTAAAAATAAGAAAGATTAAGACTAAGACTTAAACGAAATATGGGGGGATTGATTTTGGACGAATTTAAACTAAAATGGATAGATTGTAAAGAAAACAAATTGTAAATATGAAATTGACGGAAATGAATGGATGGTATGGCTAGCTAAGGGGTTCTTCTCCACACATGTTACACTTGCATAATAAAAAGATTTCCAATTGCATTTCAATAAATTATGAAACTCATCACCCCGGGTTAATTAGGTCCGCTTAAATTAACCGTCAAGTTTTCCTTAAGTTAATGAATTGGATGATTGCATACGACAACCCAAAGCATTCCCCACAAGTTCCCTACATGAATTGCATAATAGAGATACAAGCAAGAATCATTAAGTTCTTTGAAAACTATAAGTGTTGACGAGGCATTCGTTACTATGGAATACGCATGAAACTTATGCCAAGAATTCGTTTAACGCGATTGTTTATAAGCAACCTCCACTACTTGTGAATATAAGTTCATAACGATTAGGTGAAACTCACTTATATTCTAGCGTCATATTCATGAATGAAAATTAAGCGTGCACTCTCAATAAACATACATAAATAGGTTATCAATCAAATAGTTAAACAAATTGAATTCACAACTTATGAAACGCAATTAGAAGTAATCAAATCAAAATGCAAGCATAAACATTTATTTCGAATTACCCCCTAGCTAAAGGGGGATTAGTTCTTCATAACATTGAAATCAAAGAAACACCTAAACATTCCAACAACTCAAACTTGAATTGTATGAACGTTTAGGCACTCTTCTCTTCCATTCCTTATACGTACAAAACAAAGAGAATTAAAATGAAACATTGAAATCAAAGAATCACCTAAACATTCCAACAACTCAAACTTGAATTGTATGAACGTTTAGGTCCTCTTCTCTTCCTCGTTGTTGTAGCATAAGGTCTAAGGATAGTTGGTTTGGGGGAATGGAAGTGTGGAATGGAGTGAGGAGTGATGGAAATGGAAAGATGGTTGGTGTTTGGATTAGTAGGGAGGGGGGACTCACGGCTAAGGAAAGAATGGAAGTGTTTGAGGGGTGTTGTGTTGTGAATGAGATGATGCTTGAATGAATGAATGCAAGGGTATTTATAGGGGGAATGGGAGAATATGTGGGTGATTGTTTAAGAGTGAATGTGGTTGTTATGATTGAGAGTGCATGTGGATGAAATAATGATGGAAAAAGAGCTAGGTTGTTGGTGTGTGAATGCATGTGTTGAATTGGTGGTGCAATGATGAAAGAGTAAGTGCATGTGTGTGTGAAAGAGTAAGTGCATGTGTGTGTGAATGGTGGTGTAATGATGAAATAGGAAGGTGGAAATGCATGTGAGATGTTTGGAAAGGAATAAAGAATGAATGGTGGAAATGTGAGTGAATGATGTGCATGTGTGAGAATGCATGTGGAATTAAGAGGAGTATGGAAGTGAAATAAATGAATGATATGTTAAGTGATAAGTGAATGATATGTGGTGAGTGATAAGTGAATGGTTTGATAAGTGATAAATGAATTAGTTTAAAGGGCTAGGGTTTAAGTACATAGAATGGGCCTAAAATAGGTTGGTTTGTATGGCATAATGTGTTTGATTGGGCTAGAGCCATTGTTTTGTGTCTTCAAGTGCATACAAGGCCTTCAAATTCGTCCATCCTCTTGGCTCCATGGAAAAGCTATCCAATCCATGCCCAAAAATGCTCCAAATGGCCTCAAAATGCACTTTCTTGCTCCCTAAGCCCTTAGAACCTGAAAACACACAAAAGAAGCATAAATAACTAAAATAACTAAAGAAACATAACGTAAATGTACGAGAACAAGCCATTTAAGTCGCATGAATATGCTCCTATCAAATACCCCCACACTTAGCTTTTGCTAGTCCTCGAGCAAAACAGAATAAAAACAAATAAACAAAACGACACTAAACACGTAAAACACAACCTAAACCTTCCAACAACCGTCTTAGGGATTTCCAATGCACATGACATGTTAAAAATCATCATTCTCACAGATTTTAGTCATCTTCATACTTAAGTACATTCTTAATCATAGTTACCATATACTAGTTCACAATTATGCATTTAAAACCATGTTTTGAATGTAGTAACATGCTTTAGAGAATTTGCTCACTTTCTTTCAAGATATGCACTCAATTTTTACTCAGATTCTCTAACTACACACCCTAATCTAGTCATATGTGAGAAGATTGATGTAAACATGAAAACGACACTCACATATATGTATCACAAAGAACGCAAATTCTGGAGTTAATAATCAAGTTTAGATATGATCTCATGAATGGAATGCTACTACTTAGACGCGAGAACCAGTGACACCATAAGCTCATACCAAGTTCAAACTCCACAAATTGAAATACACAACACTCAAGATAGAAGTCAAGGGTTGTAACGGGGCTTGGGGTATGTGGATAACAAAGAAGGGATATGGAAAACAAAGGTTCTTAAAGAAATAGTGAGCAAAGCATTTGAATCAACTTAGAATTCACTTTTGAATGAAAACTCAACTTTTGAACAAAAAGGGAGAATTTAGACAATTTACGCCCAGAATTGGTGTTTTGGAACCTTTCTTCAATCACTTATTCTTTTCCCTTTTTTTTTTTTTTTTTTTTTTTTTTTTTTTTTTTTTTTTGAATCTCAAAACAAAAACACTTAAACATTCTCTCCCCCACACTTATTTTCTTTCATAATGTAACTCAAAAGGAATTCAATTAAGTCATGCTCACTATCTTTTAAGAACAAGGGTAAGGACGGTCATATTCTAGGTTAGGCGAAGATAAAGTGGGTTAACAAAGAACATGGGTTAACATGGCTCAACGGGGGTTAAGACTTACAATATATACGAAATATGGGAAGTAAGGCTATTTGGCTATGGTGGCAACTACACAACTTCATCTTGATATATGTTATGCAACTCAATATCATGCTTTGAATGAAACGGATATAAGTTCTAGCATTTAGTTCTATCATGATACAATTGCATTCTAAGTAGCAACCAAGCAAGGAATAATGAGATCATTCAACAACTTTAGAAAACAAAGAATCACAGAAAATAACTCTCCAAAGAAGGTAATGGCTCGAGTCTCACAGGGTTGTAGCGTTTGTTTGAGTTCCTTCCTTCAAGCATGTTACAAAAACGAATTTTCTTTTATGATTGCATGTGAAGTCATACATTATAACCATAACCAAGCATATACCAAGAGTAAATCAAACTTTTCTCTATGTTTATAACTCTTTTTAACAGTCATGCAATTACAAACCAAATCCTTATCATTGTGTTGGAAGGTACCCTAAGACACAAACTCACAAAAACGACTCAAAACACTCTTTTTAGGCTTTTCAAAACAATTTTTCAAATTTTTATGTGCTTTTCGGAGTTATAAAAACAAAACATACTAAAACACTCTAAAACAACTTAAAAACACCTTAAAACAGCAAGGAACAACATTTGAAGTTATGGGTGATAAAATCCCACGAATTTGCATTAACAACATTAGTTACCCCCCCCACATTTAAATCAAACATTGTCCTCAATGTTTTAAGCATAGATTCACACAAAACATAAGTAATCACACAAACAACAACTAAACATACTAAACATGGCAGAATGTAATTAACAAAGAGAAGAGTTTAGGGACGCAAATCTGGTTATGGAGTGTAAATTCCCTCTTCTCTTTGTTGATTGCATTGAGGCTTGATCTTGATGATTCCACAGGCTTACTCTCGAACTGGTTTCCGCCCATCATTGATTTTCCTTTGTGCTACTTCTTGAACTGGGCAGCAGGATGGTTCTTTTGGTCTCCCCCGAAGGTCTGAGCATACCCTTTTGGTCTGTTTCTTTGTTCAATCTTTCCAATTCGTATTGAAAAGGGTTGGAGGATAACTCAGCCTATGTTTGTCTCCACATGCTTCAATGTATCATTTTCACTTGCCTTACTCGCTCCCCTTTGCAGAAGTGGTCCCTTCTCCGGAAGTGTATCAACCGTTGAAGATGACTACTCGAGAGCAACGCTAGGTAAGCAATCAGGAATAGATTCCAAGCAGTTGGCTCCAGATCGGAAGACTGACTCCAAGTGCCGGCTGATTGCTTCTTTTACTTTGCCATGCGAGTAAGAACAAGGACAAAGAAAAAGACAGGGAAAAAGCATGATATGAGATACTTTTGCTTTTGACCTTGATGATATGAGATACCTTTGCTTTGAAGAAGCGGTGAATGAAACAGCACAAGCTTCAATCCGCCGTTTCCTCCTGGGTCATATGTACTCCAGGCATCTGGTATCATCTTTGGGGAAGAAGAAAGAATTGAGTATTTTGAAAGGCTTTGCTGGGAGTGCGCCCTCAGAGGTGAGGGAGAGTTGGGCAATTTCTTCAGGTTTGCCCTGCCATAAAAGACGAAGGTCGACATATATAGAGATAATATCAAGTGGTGGTACTTTTTACCCTTGTCGACAAACGTTTTGATCCCGCAATTCCGGCTTTTTGAAATAGTGGCGCCTCTTCGATCTTTGAATACGCCTCTTCGATTTCCGAGCAGGCGCCCCTTCGATTTCTGAACGACGCCCCTTCGATTTCTGAACGACGCCCCTTCGCTTTCTGAATGACACGTGGTAGTGCAGATGCGGCTCCTTTTGACAAAGCTGCACGCGTTTTCTGAAAAGCAGAGAAAGCGTCGCCGAACTTTGCGCTTGTCGGCTAAAGAGGTGTAGTTGCGATGATGGCCTCCACGTGCGTCTTCTGAAAAGCTGAGAAAACGTCGCCTAAATTACGCCGAAAAATCCGGCTCTTTGAATCGGTGGACGCGTCGCCTTGGCATTTTATAGAGCTATCGATCACCGCCAACATACACACTCTGAAGATTTCCCATTCCTGAAACTCGACTCCGGCCCTTTGTGAAATTTTTAACTCCATCCACCCCTTCTCTTTGAACACTTTTGAAAAAAAATGGCAAACTCATCGAACCTTAGCTTAGATTTGAGTCTCAGCAGCGATCCGGTTGCGCCCCGTCAAGGTAATGTATGGCGCCCTTCTTTTTTATCTTCTAACGGTCCTCTTTCAGGTGAAGACTCTGTGATGCAGGACGCCACAACAGCTACAATAGTAGCTAAAAACCTCCTCACTCCAAAAGATAGTAGGCTGCTGTCAGGACGGTCCGATGAGTTGGCCGTTCAAGAGTCTCTCGCACTTAGTGTTCAGTGTGCGAGCTCTGTGTCCAACATGGGCCTACGCCTGCTTGCCCGCTCCCGTCAGGTGGAATCGTTGATGGCAGAGGTGGAAAGACTTAAGCAAGAGATCCAGCAGCTTAAGTACGAGAATAGAAGTTTGCATGTGCTTGCAAATAACTATTCGTCGGGGATGAAGAGGAAGCTTGATGAGCTGCAAGAATCTGAGGGTCGAATTCACAATGACCGCCAAAGGCTTGCGTCTTATCTCCAGAGGCACCTTTTTCCTGGGTCATCCAGCTCTTGGCCAAGTATTGAGGCCTGGAATGCTCTAGCTCCGATGCCTCCCGCTCCGATGGCTTCCGCTCCGATGCCTCCCGCTTCTATGCCTCCCGCTTCTGCGCCTTCCGCTTCTGCGCCTCGTAGTGGGACTTCACGCAAACAACCTTTGTGAAGCTCCACCTTTCTCCATGTTTAGTATCTTTCTTTTTTTCTTTTTTTTTTATTTTTTTTTTATTTTTTTTTTATTAACATAAATAAAATCAAACGGCATAGAATTGGTCCTTGAATGGAAGGTGATAATTGAAGTGAACCGGCATTGGTTTGAATTCTAGTGTAGGTGCCTGATTCAAAAAAAATAGCAAGTTAGTATAAAATCTAATGGAATTTGGAAAAAAATACTTACTTGTTTTGTCCGACAAGAACTCAATGACAAATACCACTCCTTTGAAAGTTTCAGGGATATTGGACTTGGCCAGATTGCAAGTGATGGTTATTACTTGTCCAATGTCATCAAATTTAACTTCTTTGGATTTTGTGGTTTCAAGAACGTCCTCTTTGATGGATTCATGACATTCCCTACTTGTCACCTTTGGAAGGGCTTCCAAGATGTCTTTTTCACCTTCTTCTTCCTTGGAAGTCATGAATCTGCAAGGAATAGGGTTAAAAATAATGAAATTTGGAACAACCATACCTGTATTAGATGGCATAGGAGCCTCCGGTAAAGGTGTTTCCACCCTTTCCGTGGGTTGGGTGTATTCCTCTTCCTTGTGATTTGATTTTGATGGTTGAGGGTCCGTTCCAACCTCCTTGTCACTTCTCAACATGATTTCCTTGGCAGTTTCAAATTCTCCCTTCTGATTTGCAATGGTTGAACTAGGGAGTTCGCCTTGGTCGCAAAATTGTCCTTCGAACTCCGCTATCTGCCCAATTTGCTTTTCCAGAGTAGTAAGTAATTGAAAAATCGTATCATTATCATTTGAATTACCTACATTCCTTTGGGCAGGTTGTGGTGGCTGCATAGGCGTTGAATAGAACTCCTCATACGGCTGCCAATATCCTTCTTGTTGAGCCTCATTGTCTTGATTTTGTAAGCCCTGCACCAAACAAATTAATTCATCAAGCTTTTGGTTATAATTTATTGACGAACTTAAATTTGGTTGGGCATATTGAATATGAGGTTGTGGTGGCTGCCAATATCCTCCTTGTTGAGCATTTTGAGGTTCCCACCACGTAGAGTTTGAATGATCACTCCAATCTGAACTGTAAGTATTGGAAAACACGTTATTCCTTGATTGAAGATCAAATATATCAACTCTTTGCATTTGGGACCTTTCCATGAGCTGTGACAAAAGAGAAGCGTTATCAAGTGCCATGTTGTTCTTCTCTAGTACTTGAATTCAACAAACAAAACACAATTCAAAAACTAAAACTAAAATACATAACAGAAACGAACAATCCAAGAGATTAGCAAATTTGCTAATCCCCGGCAACGGCGCCAAAATTTGATGCGAGATTTATACGCACACAAATTAAACCCTCTTTTTGACAATTGTAGTATAAGTATAAGTAGGGATCGTTCTGGACCGGGGATTAGGAGGGATTGTTAATCACTTGGATTTGACTTAAAAACGTAAAAACATAATATAAAACACTAAACTAGACTCAAAGAATGTAAAACTAAACTTTAAAACACTAAAACAAATCAAAAGACTCAAAATGCTTTTAAAAACACAAACTAAAATGCTATACTAAACTCGAAGAATTCAAAACTAAAAATAAGAAAGATTAAGACTAAGACTTAAACGAAATATGGGGGGATTGATTTTGGACGAATTTAAACTAAAATGGATAGATTGTAAAGAAAACAAATTGTAAATATGAAATTGACGGAAATGAATGGATGGTATGGCTAGCTAAGGGGTTCTTCTCCACACATGTTACACTTGCATAATAAAAAGATTTCCAATTGCATTTCAATAAATTATGAAACTCATCACCCCGGGTTAATTAGGTCCGCTTAAATTAACCGTCAAGTTTTCCTTAAGTTAATGAATTGGATGATTGCATACGACAACCCAAAGCATTCCCCACAAGTTCCCTACATGAATTGCATAATAGAGATACAAGCAAGAATCATTAAGTTCTTTGAAAACTATAAGTGTTGACGAGGCATTCGTTACTATGGAATACGCATGAAACTTATGCCAAGAATTCGTTTAACGCGATTGTTTATAAGCAACCTCCACTACTTGTGAATATAAGTTCATAACGATTAGGTGAAACTCACTTATATTCTAGCGTCATATTCATGAATGAAAATTAAGCGTGCACTCTCAATAAACATACATAAATAGGTTATCAATCAAATAGTTAAACAAATTGAATTCACAACTTATGAAACGCAATTAGAAGTAATCAAATCAAAATGCAAGCATAAACATTTATTTCGAATTACCCCCTAGCTAAAGGGGGATTAGTTCTTCATAACATTGAAATCAAAGAAACACCTAAACATTCCAACAACTCAAACTTGAATTGTATGAACGTTTAGGCACTCTTCTCTTCCATTCCTTATACGTACAAAACAAAGAGAATTAAAATGAAACATTGAAATCAAAGAATCACCTAAACATTCCAACAACTCAAACTTGAATTGTATGAACGTTTAGGTCCTCTTCTCTTCCTCGTTGTTGTAGCATAAGGTCTAAGGATAGTTGGTTTGGGGGAATGGAAGTGTGGAATGGAGTGAGGAGTGATGGAAATGGAAAGATGGTTGGTGTTTGGATTAGTAGGGAGGGGGGACTCACGGCTAAGGAAAGAATGGAAGTGTTTGAGGGGTGTTGTGTTGTGAATGAGATGATGCTTGAATGAATGAATGCAAGGGTATTTATAGGGGGAATGGGAGAATATGTGGGTGATTGTTTAAGAGTGAATGTGGTTGTTATGATTGAGAGTGCATGTGGATGAAATAATGATGGAAAAAGAGCTAGGTTGTTGGTGTGTGAATGCATGTGTTGAATTGGTGGTGCAATGATGAAAGAGTAAGTGCATGTGTGTGTGAAAGAGTAAGTGCATGTGTGTGTGAATGGTGGTGTAATGATGAAATAGGAAGGTGGAAATGCATGTGAGATGTTTGGAAAGGAATAAAGAATGAATGGTGGAAATGTGAGTGAATGATGTGCATGTGTGAGAATGCATGTGGAATTAAGAGGAGTATGGAAGTGAAATAAATGAATGATATGTTAAGTGATAAGTGAATGATATGTGGTGAGTGATAAGTGAATGGTTTGATAAGTGATAAATGAATTAGTTTAAAGGGCTAGGGTTTAAGTACATAGAATGGGCCTAAAATAGGTTGGTTTGTATGGCATAATGTGTTTGATTGGGCTAGAGCCATTGTTTTGTGTCTTCAAGTGCATACAAGGCCTTCAAATTCGTCCATCCTCTTGGCTCCATGGAAAAGCTATCCAATCCATGCCCAAAAATGCTCCAAATGGCCTCAAAATGCACTTTCTTGCTCCCTAAGCCCTTAGAACCTGAAAACACACAAAAGAAGCATAAATAACTAAAATAACTAAAGAAACATAACGTAAATGTACGAGAACAAGCCATTTAAGTCGCATGAATATGCTCCTATCATTGTTGTGCACGAGTCTTGTAGCTTTCAATATCTATTGTTAAGGTGCTAGCACTCTTTAAGTCCTTGTATATTGTTTGGATCTTGTCTTGCTGTAAAAAAAGAAAGAAATACAATGTTTTGTATGAAACAATTTGTTTTCACTTGAAATTTAATACATAAAATGGATTATTTAAGGTTGTCTTTACCGCTTGCAAAGCATGGTCAAAATATTGGTCTTTGCCTCCTTCAATCCTTGGTAGTTTTGAATTGTAATGAATCATTCTTCGTTTTTGAATGTCCCAAACTATCAAGGTGAAGTGGAAGTAGTGCTTCATCGGGATGAATACTTTGCCAACCTTGTCCACATTTTCTTCCAATATTGTTTGCAAACGTTGGTCAAGGTATTCGTCATCACTCTTTGGTCTTTGTATCTCCATGTCATTCTGTTTGAATACAAAGAAATATTATATTAAACAAATGGACAATAGTTGTCTAGGCACTATTTATGAAACCATAAACCAAAATAGGTACACTATTTATGAAAGCGGTCAAGTACCTAGGGCACTTTTTATGGAAGTTGACTAAGAACTTGAACTGTTTATGAAGCTAGACGAACAACTGGGCACTATTTATTTAAATGCACTAAGAACTAGTGACTAATTAGAAACTTAAAACAAGAAAAATACATTATTTATGAAAATGAACTAATTGTCATACTATATTTGTGAAATCGTAGAACCACATATTTGTAGAAAAAGTATTGTTGGTACTTACAAAGATGTAGGAGGAAAGATAGAGATTTTGTTCCTTGCCCTCTTTCATTTCATTTTGACTTGATGTAGAAAAAAACATCAATCAATTTCACGTCAATTGGTCCATTAACAAATAGTGAAGTCAAATCAATTTTTAGCATAACAAGCTCAGTGGCCATGCTCCCTGTCTTCGACATCAACCAAAAGTAGTCCCTATGTAAGAAATAGTGTGGATCATGCTATTGCTTTGTGGATCATACTTGTGTCCCATCTTGTGTACCATTGGAAAAAAAACTACATACAAATGGTAGAAACTAACCAAAAAATGATAGAACTCACAGTATTTATGAAATATGTCAAACTATTTATGAAATATCCCACACTATTTATGAATATAGAGCAATATAACCTACACTGTTTATTAATTATGCCACATTATTTATAATGAAAAGGGCAAAACAAAACAAAACAAAATCAATGTACATTGTTTATGAAAGGGGTGAAAACAAAACCAAATCAATCAACATTATTTATGAAATGGAGCAAACTGAATATTAGTCCAAAATAGCTACCAATATTTAAGTCTCCCTAGTAAAGCCACCTGAATAAGGTGGAGGTTTTCCCCCCGTAACTTTTGCTCGACATTTTAGACTACAGTACTGTCATTTGGAGATAAACAACATTCTAATTGCAGTATTTACTACAAGTTTACAACAACACCAAAACTCCGGAATCTATCACAAACGAGGGAAGTAAATGCCCAATTACTGGGATGTATTGGCAATCTGTAACAGCCTCTTTAACATTATAAAACCTAACCTTTCAGCCACTTTTACACACATCTGTCATTTGGAGCGAATTTCACAACTCCAGTCACTATTTTTCTCTCTTTTCATCAACACTCAAAACTCCACCCATTATATACACTCCAACATCAACGAAGACTCATCATGATAGGTTGTTCTTGGAGAAATTTAACATCTGAATTGTTTCAAGGGTTTTCTTTCTCTTCGATTTATTTTCACTCATGTTGTGTATTTCCAATTTCATCTCAGTGAACATGATGTGTAACTAAATGCATAGTTAGGGATTTCGATGTAGCCTTGCACAATTGATTCGTGTTTTTATGTTAAAATATTAAATTTATCAATATGTCTCTTGTTTCATTCATTGAATCTTTTGTTAAATTTGTTTGTTAGTTTTAATGATTGATCACCATTAGGATTTCTTACAGATCATTTGATCAAGATTATAGTAAACATCATGCTTAATCTTGGTAGACATGTGAATGAATAAAGAGAATGCTATGCAAACATCCTGCCATGTATTTTCTTTGGTTCTTTAACGTTTTCTTGCATGCTAAAGACTCTTAATTTGGAACCGAAGTTGAACATCCCAATGAGGTTGTAGATTAGGAGAATTTGATCAAAACCACACATCATATGGCTAATCATATATATGTAAAACAAACTGTGGAAACATGTTGGTAATTGAATATGGTTTAACTTTATTGATTTTGTAAAGGTGCACTTGAAATCCCTGGACCCATCCTCATCGTTTCTCAATCAACATATCATTCATTATTACATTTTTCTTGCTTTTTTAGTTATTCTCATTAACAGCACAAAACCTACATTCAATTTGTTATTTCATTGTTTAGTTAGGGTTATTTCAATACTAGTAATTTATAGAGGTCTAATTAGTCCCTGTGGTACAACACTCTTACTTGTGCCATTATACTAACCATATATTGCACTCGGAATGAACACAACAAAATTATGGCGCCGTTGCCGGGAACTAATTTCAACCCCCTATAATTGCTTGTTCTTCAAACCCTATCAATTTTCATTTTCAGTTTAGATTTCTAAATTTCATTTGTTTTCTTTCTATTTCTCAGGTAGTATATGTCCGAAAAACTGGCTGAGATAGGCCAAAGACTTGAACGGATAAAGAGCAACACTTTTGAGAACTTTCTATCAACTAGTGCTCAAATTAATCGTGAAGAAGAGGACGATCAATCTTCTAGATCAACGAGTGTAGGTGCTTATTATGAGCATTTCAATTTTGAGCAAGAAAAAGAGATGGCAGACAATGACGATGACAATCGAGCTTTGCAGGATTATGCTTTGCCTGTTATACCAAATTCACCTTTGTGCATCTTGTTGCCTGTTGAAGCTAGAAACTATTATCTTAAATCTTCACATTTTCATATGCTTCCTTCTTTTTATGGTTTACTTAACGAAGATCCATTAGCCCATATTAAAGAATTTTATAATGTTATGAGTGGTTTACCTTTGCAGGGAGTGAATGAAGCAAATCTGAGAATGATGGTCTTTCCTTACACATTGAAAGATAAAGCTAAGGGTTGGCTAATGACTTTAGCACCTGGTTCGCTCACCACTTGGGATGCCGTAGCAAATAAATTTTTAGACAAGTTTTTTTTCTACTCAAAAGATAGCCACTTTGAGAGGGCAAATCTTTAACTTTAAGCAAGATGATGGAGAACCTTTCAATGAATGTTGGGAGTGCTTCAAAGGCCTTTTGCTGTAATGTCCACATCATGGGTTACCTCCTTACTTACAAATGAAATTTTTTTTATGATGGATTAAACCAAACATGTCAATCAACTATTGATAATGTAGCAGGTAGGGCTTTGAAGAAAAAGAATGCTCAAGAGTCATATAACATCTATGAGATGTTGGGATCTAATGCTCAACTCAAAGATACAAGAGGTAAATGAGCTGGAGTGTATGAAATAAGTTCTAATAATGATCTTGCATTGGAGGTGGCAAGTTTGGAAAAGAAGCTTGATTTTGTGCTCAATATGGTGCCTAAGATAGCTGAGATGTGTGCCATTTGCAACATACTAGGTCATCCTACTTATCAATACTCAGCTAGTGAGGTTTATCACCAATTCGTCCAAGAGCAAGTGAATCTTATGAACTCTTACAATCAAAGGCCAAGGAATGACACATACTCTAATACATATAACCCTAGTTGGAGAGATCATCCCAACCTCTCACGGAAGAATAACAATCAGTTTCAAAACTTCCAACCAAAGCCTGCCATTACACTTGAAGATACGGTCAAATGCTAGCTCAAAACATCGTTTAATTCCAACAAACTACCAATAGTACTTTCCAACAACACTCGGCTGCTCTAACCAAAATGGAGACACCATTAGGTCAGATTGTAGATGCTTTGAGTCAAAGAGAGGCCGGAATGTTTCTAAGCCAACCAGTGATACTTCAAAGGAACCAAGAGCAGGCCAAAGCAATTACTACACTTAGAAGTGGTAAGGTTATTAATAATGAAGTTGGTAATGAAGTTACTAATGTATCTGATCATGTGAATGCAGGTGCCACTTACGAAGAGAATGAGAAACTGAATGATGATCCAAGCAATGCCACTTCTTCATTTGAAGCCCCAAATCTTCACAAGGTTGAAAAACCTTACACTCATCCCATCCCATTTCCTGGAAGACTTGCCAAAAGCAAGCTAGATAAGTCATCTAAAGAATTTTTTGATATTTTAAGTAAAGTGAATGTTAATTTACCTTTGCTTGATGTCATTAGGAATATGCCAGCGTATGGGAAATTCTTCAAGGAGCTGAACAACTATAAGAGAAGGTATGGACCGAATGAGAAGGTGATTGTGTCTGAAAATGTGAGTGATGTGCTTCAAAGAAAGCTTCCACCAAAACTTAAGGATCCGAGCAGTTTTTCTATCAATATCACCATTGGAGACAAGCTAGTAGAAAAGGCTATGCTCGATTTGGGTGCTAGCATCAATTTAATGCCCTATACAATGTACCTTCAATTAGGTTTGGGGGATTTGAAGGCAACAACTATTTCATTGCAACTTGCTGATCGATCAGTGAAATATCCAAGAGGTATAGTGGAAGATATCTTAGTTCAAGTTGACAAACTAATTTTGCTTGCTGATTTTGTAGTGTTGGATATGGAAGAAGCTCCTATACATGATCGTGAATTACCTATTTTGCTTGGCAGACCCTTTATGGCCACTGCAAAGACTATCATAGATGTGCACAATGGTCTTCTCACCATGATTGTGCTATGAGAAACTGTGCAATTTAAAGTGTTTGAATCTCTTTCTCACCCTTCTAGTTCATTTGATTGTTGTTCTGTTGATGTGCTTGATTCGCTTGTTTTTAATAACTTTTTGCAGGCACAATCTTGTGATCCATTATAATCTATTTTGAGTCAATCTCAAGATGAGTTTGACGAAGAATATGCACTCATGGAGGTGGTGGCTGCCTTGGAAGCATTAAAACCTTATCCCTCTACTATTTCACCTATTATAGAGCCATTAAATCCATCTATCACAGATATGATCCCTTCCAATAGAAGAAGATAAGCTAATTAGGGTGTTAAAAGAGTTCAAATCAGCCATTGGCTGGTCTATTGCAGATATCAAGGGAATAAGCCCTACCATGTGCATGCATTCGATTTTATTGGAAGAGGGAGCAAAACTAACCCGTGAACCACAAAGAAGGCTCAATCCACACATGACAGAAGTAGTGAGAGCTGAAGTGTTGAAGTTGTTAGATGTGGTTATCATATACCCAATTTCTGATAGCAAATAGGCCAGTGCTGTTCAAGTAGTGCCTAAAAGGATTGGAATCACAGTGGTAAAGAATGAGAACAACGAGCTTGTGCAACCAAGACCTGCAACTAGTTGGCGTGTTTGCACTGATTATAGGAAGTTGAATTTGGACACTAGAAAAGATTATTTTCCTATGCCTTTTATAGATCAAATGCTTGAGCAATTAGCTGGTAACTCATATTATTGTTTTCTTGATGGATATTTAGGTATCAAATTACGATTGCTCTAGAAGATCAAGAAAAGACTACATTTACCTATTCCCTTGGCACTTTTGCATATAGGAGGATGCCTTTTGGCCTTTGCAATGCCCCAGCAACATTCCAAAGATGTATGTTAGCAATATTTTCAGACATGATTGAGAGATTCATTAAGGTATTCATGAACGACTTTTCAATTTTTGGTTCTTTTTTTTATGATTGCCTTCACCATCTATCTTTAGTGCTTCAAAGATGTCAGGAAACAAATTTGGTTCTCAATTGGGAAAAGTGTCAATTCATGGTGAAACAAGGTGTTGTGTTGGGTCAAGTAATATCTAACAAGGGAATTAAAGTTGACAAAGCCAAAATTGACATTATCTCAAATATGGCTGCCCCTACATCAGTGAAGGGAGTGAGAAGCTTTCTAGGACATACTGGCTTTTATCGTCGTTTCATTAAAGATTTTTCCACGATCACTCGTCCATTATGTAATCTTTTGGCTAAAAATATTGTATTTCACTTTGGTAAAGATTGTATGAATGCGTTTAACACCTTAAAACATGAACTAACCTCTGCTCCTATTATTATGGCACCAGATTGGTCTTTACCTTTTGAATTGATGTGTGATGCCTCTGACTATGCTATTGGTGTTGTTTTAGGTCAAAGAGTGAATAAGCTCCCACATGTGATTTGCTATGCAAGCCGGACATTAAACGATGCTCAACTCAATTATCAACAACTAAGAATAAGTTGCTTGCTGTTGTTTTTTCTTTAGAGAAGTTTCGTTCATATCTTGTTGGCTCTAAAGTAATTGTTTAATTTGACCATGCAGCTCTTAGGTACTTGTTGACAAAGAAGGATGCCAAACCACACTTGATTAGATGGGTACTCTTATTACAAGAGTTTAACCTGGAAATGAGAGACAAGAATGAGAGTGAAAATGTTGTTGCTGACCACTTGTCACGCATTGTTGATGAAAACCATGGAGATGGACAAATTCTGTCTCTCAATGAATCATTCCCAAATGAACAGCTCTTTGTCATTCAAGAAAAAGAGCCATGATATGCTGATTTTGTTAACTGTCTTACTTATGGTGTAATTAGAGATGATTTCACTTTTCAGGAGAAAAAGAAGTTCCTTTCAATGGTGAAACGCTATGTTTGGGATGAGCCATATTTTTTCAAGTATTGCCTTGACCAAATCATCCTAAGATGTGTCCTGGACAGTGAGCAGCAAAGCATAATAACATTCAGTCATGCATTGGCATGTGAAGGACAATTTGGTGCCAAAATGACAACTTTAAAGGTTTTACAATCTGGTTTCTTTTGGCCTACATTATTTAAAGATGCTTTTGATTTTTGTTCTAAGTGTGATAGGTGCCAGAAAATGGGGAACATCAGCCGCAAGAATGAAACACCATTGAGCAACATTTTGGTGGTGGAGTTGTTCAATGTGTGGGAATCGACTTCATGGGATAGTTTCCATCCTCCTTTGGATACATATACATACTAGTGATGGTGGCAGCCATTTCTACAACAAACCCATCGAGGAATTGATGAAGAAGTACAACATCACACATAAGGTGGTAACTCCATGTCATCCTCAAACCTCAAGCTAAGTGGAGCTTAGCAATAAGGAAATAAAGAACATTTTGATGAAGACCGTCAGCCCTACAAGGTAAGATTGGTCACTTAGGTTGAATGATGCACTTTGGGCTTAGCGAACAACATACAAGACCCCCAATTGGAATGAACCCTTATCAACTTGTGTTTGGAAAGGCATGTCATTTTCCAATAAAGCTCGGGCACTATGCATATTGGGCCATAAAAAGGTTTAATTTGACCTCAAAGAAGCCGGTATAGTGAGGAAGCTTTAACTTAATAAGTTGGACGAGCTCATAAATGAATCATATGAGAATGCTAAGATCTACAAAGAACGAACCAAGCTCTACCATGACAAAGTAATTCTTAGGAAAGAGTTTCAACCAGGTATGAAAGTAATTTTGTATGACTCACATTTGCGACTTTTTCCAAGTAAACTAAAGTCTAGATGGGTTGGACCTTTCAAAGTGAAGTATTTCCCTATGGAGTTGTGGAGATAGAAAACATCAAGAATGGCACTCGTTTTAAGGTCAATGGGCAGTGTTTGAAGGTTTTTTTGGAGAATGTGGCATAAGAGCAGGTCTATCTAGTTGTGGATTATCTCAAGTTTACAACTTAAACATGCTGTCATGTCTTCCTGATGTGAAAATTAACTTGACACACAAATTAAACCCTATTTGTGACAATTGTAGTATATATGTAAGTAGGGATCGTTCAAGACCGGGGATTAACTAGGGATGCTAATCAACACAAATAAGACTAAAAAAGACTCAATTTTAGACCTAACAAGTGATTTTGATGAAAATAAAACTTAACTTGACTCAAAAGACCAAAAGAAAATAGATTTTGACTCAAATAACAAGACTAAATGAAAGGGGGATCGTTTTTGACGAATTTAAAACTTAAAACAGAAACCTTGCATAAAACACTTTGTAAAAACGAATTTGGGTGAATTAAATGGGTGAAAGGCTAGTTAGAGGGTCCTTCTCCACTCATGATATATGAATACAAACCAATTTCTAGTTATTATTCCTTTAGACTATGAATGACAACACCCCAAGTTAGTTGCATCGCACAACTAACCATTAGATTTTCCTTATTTCATTGAATTGAATGAATACGCATTACAATCAAATTATCTTTCTCAAGTTCTCTATATGAAACGCATAATAAAGATACATATCAAAAGAGTTTTGTGAAAATCATAAGCATTGACAAGGTATTCATCACTATGAAACGCATGAGACTCATACCAAGGATTCACTTAACGCAATTGTGACTAGCAACCTCAACTGCTTGTGAATATAAGTGAATAACTATTACGTGAAACTCCCTTATACTCTAGCATCAAATTCACTCTCTTATACTCTAGCATCAAATTCATGCATGCAAATTAAGTGTCGACCCTCAACCAAAACACATAAACAAGTTTTGATAACTTAGATAAGCAAATCACATTCAATACTCAAGAAACAATAACTGGACGTAATCAATTCATATAAAACATATAATCATGGCTTCGAATTCACCTCTAACTAAAAAGAAATTAGTTCCACATGTTCATCATAATTGAAAACCAAATTAAAGTAAACATCAAACTGAAACTAAGGATAGAAAGAACCTAGAAACCCTCCACACTCCAATGGCATGCACAACACTCCCTTGGATGGCAGATTGCACAAGTCCTCTTCTCCTTCCTTCCTTGCTTGCGGCACTAGGGTGATGTGGTGTAAATTATGGTATTTGGTGGCTGAATGTATGAATGAGTGAATGGATGATTGAAACCTGCGACAAAGGCTTATATTTATAGGCTAGGTTTCATGGCAAAGCCTTGGATAACAAGGATAAGGCAAGGCATAAGCTGAATAAGAATAGAATTGTGCAACCAAAACCCAAGTGGAATGGGTTTAAAACAACCAGAAACCAAGGATAGGGAATACACGGCATAGGTTGGGGTTTCTAGAAGGGAATATGTGCGGCACCTTAGGGATAAGGCTTCTAGAATCTGAGTTATGTATTTAAATGTATAACTAAACCCTTCTAAATAGCTAAAACTAAAGCACAAACTGATTTGGATAAGATAAGATAGGATAATGCTAGATTTAGGAAAGGATAAGGTTGGTTAGGATAAGATAAGATAAGGTTGGATAATGGTCCTTATTTCTTGCTCTTTCCTTATCTTCTTTGTATTTGAACTTGTTTCTCCGGATTTGTAGCATGTTCCTAGCCTCTCTTGACTTCAATTTCGTCCATCCACCTTGCTCCATAGTTAAGTTATCCAATCCATTCCCAAAACTGCTCCAAATGGCTCCAAAATGCACTTTCTTGCCTACTTTGCCATTAGGACCTACAAACACACGAAAATAGCTTAAAACACTATAATAAGTAGTAATTAGCTTACTAAATGCAAGGAAACAACATAACTAAGTAGCATAAATATGCTCCTATCACTTGCCTAGACATTAAATAAAGTGCTTGCTAGGAGGCAACCTAGCTGGGTTTGTGTTCTTTCCTTTTATTTGTGTGTTCATTGTTTTTGTTTTATTTTATTTTCATTCCATGTGCACTCTACCTATTCGCATTGCATGCATTCCATTCATTTTTAAGCATCGAGGACAACGCTTAGTTTAGGTTTGGGGGTGGTGGAAATTGAAAATTTTCTTTTGATTTCAGTTTTGGTTAAAGTTTGCTTTTGCTTACTAATGTGAATGTATATGATGGCTGTGTATACAATCTGACTATGGTGCTGTCATGAAAAGTTCCATATCATAATTTTTGTAGTTTACAAAGTTATTACTTTTGAATTATGGTGATTAAAGTGTCATGCCCAAATTATGGAAGAAGAATAGCATGCCCAAATTATGGAAGAAGAATAGCGGAGACTACCCTAGTGAGCTATTTTGAGTCTATTTCATCTTTGGGAGGGTTTAAAGTGTTTCTACTCCTATCTTCTTCTTTCAAATTCACTTTAAATGATCTCATTATTTCTTGTTGATTGAATGCTAAGAATAATTCTCTGTTGCAGATACCATGTGCTTGTTATCACTTATGAATGAACCCATTGAGACGTTGTTAGGCTATGCATGTTTTAACCACCAAATGGCATTATTCCCAACCCTTTGTGTGTTTCATTCATCTTTTTGGTAGCCAAACACTTTTAACCTAATTCTTTCATCACCTACACCAAACTCTACCCATCTTAGCCCATTACAGCCATACCTTATAGTTTGGAGAATACCAAAGTGATGAAGACAAAGAAAGATTGAGCTCTAGATCAAGAATGTGGCGTGTACCAAGGTAACATGTGCTAGAATTGCAAAACAAGAAGAAAAAAAAAAGGTTTCAAACACAAAAAAAAAAAAAAAAAAAAAAAAAAAAAAAAAGAATAAAGAAGATTCAATTTCCAAATCCTTCACTATTCACGTGTGTCCTGGACGCCAAGAACAAACAACGAAGATCAATTCAAGAGGAGAGCTTGCTGGTTTCACAACAAAGATGGTATGTCCCAAGTTCTAGTATTTCCTATCCATTCTTTCGTAGCCCTTAGCTTAAGCCTTACATTACAACCTTGTGAAAGAGCTAGCTGATCTTTGTGGATATATTCATGGGTGCTGGTAAGTATGTGTGTTATCCATATTCTTAGTGTTTGATTGCTTTCATGAGATATATTCATAAATTGTGCTTTTATTTCATATTTCATATGTGAGAATTTTGATTCCCCTTTACATAACTTCACTCACATATGTTTAATGAGAGACAAAACCTTAGGATCTAATTGAAAATTTGAGTGACAATCTGTGAGAATTAGAGTTGAGGTGAATTCTATCTTTAGTCTTTGAGTATGGTGCTTTTGAAGTCATGAGTCATGGAGCAATATTTTTACACTACACACATGATATGATTCTTTGAAGTGGCAGTGTTTTGTTTGATGGTATGACTAAGCATTCATCGGTTCTTATTAGTCTATTTCAAGTGAGTTTTAACCAATTTATTTGTCGAGTCTATAGATGTTTGTGGGCGTCATCGCTGTAAACCCTTAGGAGACACAACTCTTCTTACCAGGGACACCTAGAGGTTTAAAGGCTTGTTGCACATGCTCAATGCAATCGTTTAGCCAGCGAAAGTGGTCTAGTTAGATTTTTCTTTGTTTTGTTTGTTTTCAGTTTTAGTTTTGCTTGAAGACCAGCAAAAACCAGATTTGGGGGTACTTGATAACTCATATATTTCACACATTTATACCATCCATTCTTAGTCCCTTTGTGATATTTTTGAGTTAAACTAGTTGCATTTTACCCTCTTTGGTGTTATTGTGTAGCTAATCATATTTTAGAGCTCAGTTAAGGACAAATAAGGAAAAATGGTGCTAAAAATGGAGAATTGAATAAGGATGCTGATGTAGATAAAGAACTAAAAGTGGAAACTGAATATGGTGATGAATATGGCTCTTTACAAGACAAATAATAGTAAAAAAATGTAAATTAAATGCCTAATTACTGAGATGCATTGGTAATCTGTAACAACCTCTTTAACATCATAAAACCTAGCCTTTCAGCCACTTTTACACACACCTTTCATTTGGAACGAATTTCACAACTCCAATCATTATTTTTCTCTCTTTTCATCCACACTCAAAACTCCACCCATTCTATACACTCCAACATCACCAAAGACTCATCCCGACAGGCTGTTCTTGGAGAAGTTCGACATCAGAATTGCTTTAAGGGTTTCCTCTCTCTTTGATTTATTTTCACTCATGTTGTGTATTTCCAATTTCATCTCTGTGAACATGATGTGTAACTAAATTCATAGCTAGGGATTTCGATGTAGCCTTGCATAATTGATCCATGTTTTTATGTTAAAATATTCAATTCATCAATCTGTCTGTTGTTTCATTCACTGAATCTTTTGTTAAATTTGTTTTGTTAATTTTAATGATTGATCACCATTAGGATTTCTTATAGATCGTTTGATCAAGATTATAGTAAACATCATGCTTAATCTTGGTAGACATGTGAATGAATGAAGAGAATGCTATGCAAACAACCTACCATGTATTTTCTTTTGTTCTTTAACGTTTTCTTGAACGCTAAGGACTCTTAATTTGGAACCGAAGTTGAACATCCCAATTAAGTTGTAGATTAGGAGAATTTGATCAAAACCACACATCATATGGCTGATCATATATATGTAAAACCAACTCTGGAAACAGGTTGGTAATTGAATATGGTTTAACTTTATAACATGGAATTGGTTTTGTAATGGTGAACTCAAAATCCCTGGACCCATCCTCAACGTTTCTCAATCAACATATCATTCGTTGTTACATTTTTCTTGCATTTTTAGTTATTCTCATTAACAGCACAAGACCTACATTCAATTTGTTATTTTCATTGTTTAGTTAGGGTTCTTTGAAGGCTAGTAATTTATAGAGGTCTAATCAGTCCCTATGGTTCGACACCCTTACTTGTGCCATTATACTAACTATATATTGCACTCAGAAGGAACACAACATGTTTGCCTCGTTTGACAATGAGAAGGAAATCACAAGGCAAAATAACAAAATAACTCAAACTAACACACAATATTGCTTGAACTATCCTAAATTAAACATGAAATTGAAAAATAGTAGTTATGAAAATGCATTTTCTAATTTAAAATTGATAGATTATATGGAATCAAGAACATGCAAACAAGGATTTTAGTTTAGTACCTTTTGTTTGGCCCAACTTGTTGTTCCTTGGGAGTTTGTTGTTCAATCGGAAGTGGTTCATCATCGGGAACTTGTTGATGGTGATGAACTTGTTCTCCGGTCGTAATTTGTTGTTCTTCTACCATTGTTGCTCGTCTGGAACTAGTTTCTCGTCAGAATTTGCTGTTTCCGACACGTCCTTTGTAAATTTTGGTTTGAATTTTGCATTTGTTTGAAGTTTGAACTGGGTTTTGCGGAAAGGAGAGGGTGGTTGGTGCAATTAATGGCAGTGTGTAGTGGAGTATTTAATGTAGTAACCGTCATGTTAATATAATGGGCTTGGGTTGTTTATGTCAGGGTTATTTTGGGAAAGTAAATGTTATGCGGGTTGGGCTTTTAGTTCAGCCAGCATTTTTTTATTTTTTAAGGGCTTGGGTTATGTCCTTATGATTAAAACTTAAGCCCTTTTTATTAAATAATAGTTTACGCTGGTTTTTCATTAAATAAAAGTTAGTCCAAGCCCTTTTCGTTAACGCTCCCTAAATTAAAACTAAGATCATTTAGTCAATCTATTGTAGCAAATACATATATGGTTCATAATGCTTTTATCAATACTGTTCATTTGTTTTAAACAGTTTGATGACTAAACGACATTAGTTTTAATTGTTTTTTTGTAGAGGCAATTTTTATAGGGTGATTTATAATATGAACTTTTCTAATTATAAATACGAAATTCTATAAATTGACAACGAACAATTTTGGGAAATTTTGAGTAGAAGTTCCTAGTCATCTTTGAGTAGCCAAATATTGTTCAAGTAGAAATATTACTATAAGGGAGTATTCGTTAGTTGCCTTGCTAGCACGCGTGTGTACCGGGAAAGGGAAGAGGATCCTCTCTAGATCCACTTTGTGGGGATCTTAGGTCTTCTCCAACTAAAGGAGGGCTAAAGGGCTATGTTGCCATATTTTATACCATCTCTAATTGAGGGGGCCAAAGGGCCATAGGCCAAACATAGCCATTTGACAAAAAATTATCTCCAACCGAGGGGACCAAAGGATCATAGGCCAAACATAATTTATTATTTTAATTGAATTAATATAGTTAATTAAATTAAACTACCATATTACAATAAGATTTTCGGACATATTGGAAGATTATTGAAAGAGGTGGCCATTTGAAAATTATTGAAAAAATTAAAGGAAAGATTATTAGAAGAGAATAGAATGTGAAGAATTGAAATAAAATGAGGTAAGATAGTATGGAATAGTGAAAAGTATGTGAGAAATGGTGTAGGAAAAAAATTAGAAATTAAAAAAAAAAAAAAGAAAAGAGAAAAAAAAAATGGGCTGGGCTCATCGGGCTAGTTGACTGGCTGGAAATGGCCAGCTCGCTAGCCTGATTTGGTGGTTTTGACCTGGTGGGGCCCACAAGCCCTTTGGCTTAGCCCTCGATTGGAGACGGTTTTCACGTCATTTTGAGCTATTTTTAGCCCTATGTCCCTTTGCCATGTCAGTTAAAAATTTTCTTACGGATCCTTACATCTTAGTGATTGGTACATCGTGCGACCAATTTTCGTCAAGTACTATATGTGTTTAATTTTAAATTAAAAAAAGTCAAATGATTTCTAACCGCACAATACACGGTAAATGGCTAAGATGTGAGAATCCCTAGGATCCCCACAATTTGAATCTGAATGGAATCCAAATCCCTAGGGAAGAAAGATATGTTCTTTCTTTTCCTGGAATGGTAATGCTATTGGCATGTACTCCATTATTTGTAAAATGATTGATTTGTTATATTATATGTTAGATTAGAGAATTGACAGAATTCGAATCCATGCCCTAGTGCAAAAACAACACTTATTTCTACCACTGTGGTTGAGGACCACTTGCCCACTATGACTTCAGACAATGCATTTAATGTGTTTAAAAGCATATAATTCCTTTTACCTTTATACTCCTCATAAAACTCACCAAAAAAAAAAAAAAAACTTTAACAAAGGATATTACCTCAGTTGGAATTAGGCAAAGTCACAATGGACTAGTAATAATATGGTTGAAATTCGTCTTTAACAATAATCGAACTTAAGACCTTTCACTTACTAGCGAATATGAATATCATTAAACCGTAGTACTAAATGGCAAACCACAAGTTCTTAAACTTCACCAAAACTTAAAATAAGACAGAAGGGAGTGAAGGTGTTTGTAGGGGGCAGTGCGGTGGAGAGATCTGGGAAGAGATAGATTTCAATTTTTTTAATTTTATTTTTAGTAATTTGACTTAAATAGAGGACAAATACGAAGTGCAAATCAAAGTTTAAAATGGCAAACAAGGTTTTGTTCTTTTTTATAATTTAATCCATTTGGTGGTTGTGAATTTATTTACTATAAAGAAAAAAAAGGAAAACTAATGAAAAAGGCTTGCAATAAAGGGTAATGACACACCCCGACCTAGATCGAGGCATCCTGGTCATCACGAAATCGTGAGGGTGTGGTAGGAGCCCAAAGCGGACAATATCGTGCTACGGTGGAGTCAAGCCCGTGATGTGACAGTAAAGTGAATAGTACCAGGATAACTTTTTAGTGTAAAAATGTGGTTTTTCGTTAAAGTGAACAGTACTAGAAGCTTTTCGTTAAAGTTCCCTAAAAAAAATTCCTTTTTTTCCATTAGTCATCAATTTAAAAGTAATAATACTTTGAATTCCTCTTATTCGGTATAGTATCAAATACAGTATAAATAATACGATCATTAGTCTGATATTGCACCAAATGTTAGACTAATTTAGTTAGTACTCTCTGATGGCTATTTATCATATCCGACTAAAATAATCAATAGTGTCCGAGCTACCAAACGAGGCCTTAGGGTATAACCGTATAAAGGGAATATGAATTACATGTTTTTAAAACACATTAAATACATCAAAAACCTTATCCCACTAAGTGAGCTCTAGAGAACGACGACCTTCGTTCATCGCGAAACAGTCCCAAACTAGGTGATCCTTAGGTGGAAAACTAAGTTGGAGTGGCGATGAGTTGTTTGGTGGTGGTGGGTGGCTTCGAAGAGGATCTAGGTTGGTTGCCACTTTTCCATAAAGGATTGGTTGATGTGAAAATTACTTGACACACTCAAATTAAACCCTATTTGTGACAATTGTAGTAGATATGTAAGTAGGGATCGTTCTAGACCGGGGATTAACTAGGGATGCTAATCAATATAAATAAGACTCAAAAACACTAAACTAGACTCTATAGACTCAAAACTAACTTTGGACACTTAAAACAACAACCAATAATAAAAAAGACTCAATTTTAGACTCAATAAGTTTTTTGGACGAAAATAGGACTTGACTTGACTCAAAAGGCTAAAAGAAAACAGGTTTTGACTCAAATATGAAGACTAAGTGAAATGGGGATTGTTTCTGACGAATTTTAAACTTAAAACAAAAACTTTATAGAAAACACTTTTGAAAAACGAATTTAAGTAAAATAAATGGGTGAAAAGCTAGTTAGAGGGTCATTCTCCACACATGATATATGCATACGAACCAATTTCCAGTTATTATTCCTTTAGACTACGAATGACAACGCCCCAAACTAGTTGCATCGCACAACTAACCATCAAATTTTCCTTATTTCATTGAGTTAGATGGAATACGCATCTAAACCAAATTATCTTTCTCAAGTTCCCTATATGAAACGCATAATAAAGATACATGTCAAAAGTCATTAAGTTTTGTGAAAATCATAAGCATTGACAAGGTATTCATCACTATGAAATGCATGAGACTCATACCAAGGATTTACTTAACGCGATTGTGACTAGCAACCTCCACTACTTGTGAATATAAGTGAATAACTATTATGTGAAACCCCTTTATATTCTAGCATCAAATTCATGCATGCAAATTAAGTGTTAACCCTCAACCCACATACATAGACCAGTTTTAATAACTTAGATAAGCAAATCACATTCATGCCTTAAGAAATAATAACCGGACGTAATCAATTCATATAAAACATATAATCATGGCTTCGAATTCACCTCCAACTAAAAGGAAATTAGTTCCTCATGTTCGCAAAACAAAGATAATTAAATTTAAACATTGAACTAAGACTAAGGATAGAATACACCTAGAAACTCTCCACACTCCAATGGCAGATTTTGAACCCTCCTTGGATGGCAGATTGCACAAGTCTTCTTCTCCTTCCTTCCTTGCTTGCGGCACTAAGGTGGTGTAGGGTGAGTTGTGGTGTTTGATGGCTGAAAGTATGAATGAATGAATGAGTGAATGGATGATTGAATGGTGCGGCATAGGGCTGTTTATATAGGCTAATTATGCACACTTAGTGAAGGAAAATGATTGTACAATCCCATGGAAAAAGGGTTAAGTCTTTGTAGAAACCAAAAGGGAAAGGGATAGGGAATTTTCACCAGAAATTAAGGGCTTCTAGAAACTAGGTATTTTTTTGCAGAATTTAGACTTCTAGAAGGGGTAAAGGGTAGATTTCTGGACCTAAATGGATAAGGACTCATGATATAGGTGTAGAGGAAGGATTGCAACTCCTAAATGATAAGTCATATTTTGCATGCATATATATCTCCCTTATTTGGCGTCTTTGTGATGTTTTTAGATTAAACTAGTTGCATTTTACATTATTTGGTGTTAGTGTGCAGCCAAGGGTGAGTTTGGATCAATGAGAAGACAAATAGAGTAAAAACATTCCTTTTGGTAGCTGAGCATTACTCAAAACGTGGAAAGGATTCTAGGGATTTAAATTGAAGTCCAAATGAAGAACCTAGGAGACGTTTGAATGCTGGAATTTCAGGAAATGATGTGAAAATGTTAAGTGGTGCAATTCGGCCATTTTGAGTGATTCTAAACAAAACAAGCATTGAAGTCAGATTAGGTGGTTTCAACACCAAAACATGCATTCACATGCATGTTCAAACACTTTGCCGAGCACTCTCATGCATTTCCAGCTCCCTTGTGCATTTCCACATCCGAAACAAATCACCTTTGCACTTCCATTCCCATGTCCAGATTATTCTAACCAAGTTTCAGATTGTCCACTCCCTTGTGGCAGACTTTGCACATGTTTCTTGGATTAAATATCCACATACCTGCAGATTATGTCCATTCCTTGCATCCTTTATTCCAGAAATTCCATTTCATGCCATCATTTCAGAAATCCAACCCATTCCTTTGTCCATGCCGTGTGTTCTTCCCATTTTCAGACTTGTATAAACATTTTCTGGTGCTCCAATTGACCTTTGCAGGTTCCACTCCCTTGTGGCAGACTTTACACATGCATTTTGATTAAACAAAACACATACTTGCAGAGTTGTCCAAGCCATGCGTCCACTACACTCAGAAACCCATCATTCCATCTAAATTATGCTCTGCCATCTGAGTAAACAAAGGCTAGATCCAATCTGAATGTTGGGGGATCACACACACTCTATTTGGCTCCATTTTCTGTCCATCATACACACTAATTCGCCCTCTCCATTGCAGGGCATTCTACATTCTTTTCCTTTCACAGAAACTGTCCATTATTCTCTCCCTTTTCCATCCGCAAGTTTTCCTCTTCATTTCAGTCCATTTACACACCCATAACCTCTCCCATTTCACTCCATTCTCTGTCCATTTCTGTCCTAAGGGCAGAAACCATTCAAACCAAACCAATCTACTTCATCCGCACCACATTTGGAGAAGCAACACCAAGGAACTCTTCAAGGACTTCAACATCAGTTTTGCTTCAAGGGTTCATTCTTATCAATTCTATGTTCATTCATGTTTTATACTTTTATGTCAAATCTTTTGTAGACATGAATTGTAACTAAGCTTCCTCTAGGGATTCGATGTAACCTTGCAAAGTTTGCTATGTAATTAAGTTAGAATGCTCAGTTTGTCTACCTAGTTCTTGATTCATTCTCTGTTATAATTGTGAATTTGTGGGTTGATTTGTATGCTTGATCGCCATTTGAGTTAACCACAAGTTATTTAGCCAAGATTAAAACATACATCATGTCTAATATTGGTGGAGTTGTGAATGAATGAAGGGAAAGATTGGCAAACATCCTGCCAAGTGTTCCCTTTGGTTTAGTGAACGTTTCTTGTGCATTACATACTCTAGATTATGAACCAAAGTTGCACATCACAATTAGGTTCAAGATTATAGACATTTGATCAAATCCACACATCATATGGTTGATCATATCCAAGTGAAACAAACTCAAGAAATTTGTAGATGAATGAGTATAAACCAACTTAACAAACATGGATTTAATTGAGCAATGGTGAAATCGAATCCCTAGTTTAATTTCCATTGATACTATCTCATTATATTGGTTGTTAATTCATTGATTTGTGTTTACTTCATTCTCTTATGCGTTCAAGTTAAAACAACAAATCTGCATAGTTTGATTAGTTTGATTCAAATCTGCCTATTTAGACTAGTTTGATTCATTTCTTAGATTTCTTGCAAACAAGTAGTTACATAGGTCCAATTAGTCCCTGTGGATTCGACACCCTTGCTTGTGCCATTATACTAAATATATTCTAGCATTAGGAAGGAATTATACATCAACACTAAACCTACAAGGAATGGTCCACATGCGGCAAACAAATGGATAAGGCTTCTAGAAACTGAAATAGGTGTTTAAATGTGTAATTAATCCCCTCTAATTAGCTCGAATTAAGTCCTAACCTGATTTGGATAGGATAGGATAGGATAATGTTAGAGTTAGGAAAGGATAAGGTTGGTTAGGATAGGATAAGATAAGGTTGGATAAGGTTCCTTATTTCTTGCTATTTCCTTATCTTCATTGCATTAGGACTTCATCCACCAGATTTGTAGCCTTTCCTAGCCCTTCTTGACTTCAATTTCGTCCATCCTCTTTGCTCCATGGTTAAGCTATCCAATCCATGCCCAAAAATGCTCCAATTAGCTTCAAAATGCTCGTTCTTGCTCCTTTTGCCATTAGGACCTAAAAACATACGAAAATAGCTTAAAAGACTAAAATAAATAGTAATTAACTCACTAAATGCAAGGAAACAACATAACTAAGTAGCATAAATATGCTCCTATCAAATTCCCCCACACTTAGCTTTTGCTAGTCCTCGAGCAAAACGAAATAAACAAAACACACAAAACACAATCTAGACCTTCCAACATGTACCTCAGGGATTTCCAATGAACATGACACATTAAAGAACACCACATACATAGATTTTAGTTATCCCTACCCTCGAGCATATACTTAACCATAGTTACCACACACTAGCTCCCATTTAATCAATTAAAACATGATTTTGAATGTAGTAACATGCCTTAGAGAATCCCCCAATTCCTCACAAGATATACTCTCTATTTTCACACAGATTTTTTGACTACACTCCCTACACTAGGTATATGTGAGAAGATTGATGTAAATATGTAAACTAATACTCACATATGTCATAACAAAGAAGGCAATTTCCAGAATTATTAACTTGTATATGATCTAATGAATGGAATGCCACTACTTAGACGCGAGAACCAGGGATACCATATGCTCAAACCAATTTTAAACTCCACATATTGAAACACATAACAATCAAGATCGAAGTCAAAGGGTTGTAATGGGGCTAAGGTATTGGCTAACAAAGAAAGGTAAGGATAAACAAAAGTTCTTAAAGCAATAGTAAGCAAAGTAATGAAATAAACACTTAGAATTCACTTTTGAACGCAGAAACCAACTTTAAACATGAAGGGAAGATTCACACATAACTTAGGGTCAAATTCAAACTTTTGGACCCTTTCTTTAACAATCAATAGTTGTGAGTTCATTCTCACTTATTTTCAACTCTTTTTCTTTCTTTTCATCAACTTTTTCTCCTTTTTTCTTTCTTTTTCAGGTTTTTTTTTTTCCCGTGCCCCAATCTTTCCTTTGGCACATAAATCATCCATCCCCCTAGATTCCCACGAAAATCCTTCCCCCACACTTGTTTTTCTGCAATTTTTAGATCAAAAGGAATTCCTTCTAAGTCATGCTTCACTATACTTTAAGAACAAGGGTATGGATAGTCCTATTCTAGGCTAGGTAGGGATAATGTGGGCTAACAAAGACAATAGGCTAACAAAGGCTCAAAGGGGTTGACATACAATACATATGCAAAGGGTAAGGCTTTTTGGCTCTGGTTTAACTAAACAACTTCATCTTATTTTATGTTATGCACTCAATTTTATGCTTTGAATGAAATGGGCATGAGTTCTAGTATTTGGAACTATAGTGATGAAACGCATTCTAAGTAGCAACCAAGCAAAGAATGATGAGATCATGCAATGACTTTAGAAAACAAAAAATCAAGATTAATAACTCTCCAAATAAAGTTTAGGCTCAAGCCTCTCAGGGTTGTAGCATTAGTTTGAGTTTCTTCCTTCAAGCATGTTACAAAAACTGATTTTTTTTCCTTTGTGATTACATGTGAATTCGTAAATGTCAACTACAACTAAGCATAAACCAAAGAGCATATCAAACTTCCATCCATGTTTCTAACTTTCTTTAATAGTCATGCAATTAAAAACCAAATCCTCATCATTGTGTTGGAAGGTATCCTAAGACAGAAACAAACATAAAAACAAAAACGACTCTAAAAACAACTCTTTTTTGGGTTTTTAAAACACTCTTTTTCGATTTTTTTTTCAAATTTTCGGATTTTCAGTTTAAGACACATAAAAATACTTCAAAACACACTAAAAACACTTAAAAACAGTGAAAAACAACTTTAGAAATGATGGGTGATAAAATCCCACGAATTTGCATGAAAAACACTTTGTTTACCCCCCAACACTTAAACCAAACATTGTCCTCAATGTTTTAAGCATAGACTCACAAACAAACAACCAAATAACACAACTAGCAAACACGACAAACATGGCAAAAAAAAAGCAATAAAGAGTAGGGTTTAGGAACGCAAATCTGGTTGTAGAGCCGGAGATTCCTAGGTCTTCTTTATTTGAACGCATGGGTTGCCTCCCAAGAAGCGCTTGCTTTAATGTCTTCCAGCCGGACGATCCTTCCTCTTAAGCTTCATTTGGGCCCACGGCATGGAATGGAAGCTTGCACCATCCACGACATGCTCTTCAAAGTTCTCATAGTATGGCTCAATGAATGGGAGGGGATAGGGATCCTCCCTGATTGTGGTGTTTTGGTTCCTATAGTCCATGTAGACGCTCCCACCACCTTGAAATCGATTTGGAACCTGCACCAAAGAAGGTAACAACCTATTAGTTGAAATGGGAATTCGAATTGGGATTGGAGACTTACTAGGATGTTGTGGCAATGCCCCTAGGGCAGCCACCATCTCGCCAATTTTATCCTTAGGCACGGCCAGATTGGGTGTTTGTAGGGTAGTGGCGTGCTCCTTGTGCTCCCTTTCAATTCCTTCCTCGATGGTGGTTTTAGATGCATCCTTCTTGATTGGTGTTGAACGTTCCTGCCCTATATTTTTAATTATACCAATGGCAAAACAAGAACGAACATCATTAGGATTCTCAATGGATTCAGAAACTTTAAAGTTAATCATATCACCACCAAACTCCATAGTTAAGGCTCCCTTGGCCACGTCAATCTTGGTGTGGGCTGTTTTCATGAAAGGTCGTCCAAGTAAGAGTGGCGATGGTGGAGAGTGGGTTCAATCCTCCATGTCAAGCACATAGAAATCTGCAGGAAAAATCAAGTGGTCTACCTGTACCAAAACATCTTCCAAAACTCCTCTCGGGTATGCATTAGATCGATCGGCTAATTGAATAATAACACCACCATTTTTAAGCTCTCCTAGATTCATAGATGTATAAACAGAGTAT
The DNA here is from genome assembly GCF_041283825.1 of Pyrus communis. Lineage (NCBI taxonomy): Eukaryota > Viridiplantae > Streptophyta > Magnoliopsida > Rosales > Rosaceae > Pyrus > Pyrus communis. The sequence goes on along the minus strand of NC_142578.1, from coordinate 14,741,615 downwards.
GGCATGACATTAATTGATGCACCTAAATCTAGCATAGCATGTTCGAACCTTGTATTACCAATTACACAAGGGATAGTGAAACTACCTGGATCTTTGCATTTAGGTGGCAGCTTTCTTTGCAACATTGCAGAGACATTCTCACTTACATGTACCACCTCTTTCTCCCGAATCCGTTTCCTTGTTGTACAAATCTTCCTCAAAAACTTAGCGTACTTCGGAATTTGCTTTATTGCATCAAGGAGCGGGATATTGACATGCACCTTCTTAAACGTCTCCAGGATGTCTTTTTCATCCTCCTCTGTCTTATATTGCATAAACCTGCTAGGAAAGGGCACATTTAGTGGATTTGAACTAGATAAATTCGAATTTGAACTCACCTTGGTGGTTTGGGATGGTTTTGGTGCACTAGAGGGTTGCGGCAAGGTTTTGGCTTCCCTTGCCGTGGCCTTTGCTCCATGTTCTTCTTCTTGCAGCAGCTTTTCCTCCTCATTAAGGCCTTGTTTGGATGGTTTTGGATGATTTCCAAGCTCCTTACCACTTCTCAACGTAATGGCCTTGGCAGTTTCAAAGCTTCCCTTTGGATTCACAATGGTTGAATTTGGAAGTTTGCCTTGTTCTCTAAACTGCCCAAGGAACTCTGAAATCTGCCCTATTTGCTTCTTTATGTCACTCATCTCTTTTTCTTGGTTCGCTATTCTATTATTTTGATTTTGTAATCCCTGCGATATAGAAGTTAGTAATTGAAAAGTTTGATCATTAGCAATTAGCGAACCTGTGTTTTGTTGGGCAGTTTGTGATGAGATTGTGCAAATGGCCTTTGATATATCCCAGGGGGTGGCTATCGAATTCCTCCTTGTTGTTGAGGTTGTTGAGGTTCCCTCCACTTGAAATTTGGATGATCTCTTCATCCTGGATTGTATGTATTTGAGTATGGATCATTCCTTGGTTGATTTTGACTTTGGTACCCCACGACATGGGCACTCTCCCATCCTCCATTCTCTATCAATTGAGGACATTGATCATTGAGATATCCTTGCATAGAGCACACTCCACATATGGCCGCACCTTGCATTTTGGATCCTTCAACAACCTGCGACACAAGCATAGTGAGATTAGCTAATTGAGATTGAATTTCAGAAATTGCACTTACCTCATTCACTTGTTTCCATGGGGGGTCTCTTTGTCCAACTCCCTTGTATTGTTGTGCATTCAAGGCTCGATTTGCAATTAGGACCTTGGCAGCCACCGGTGTTTTGTCAACCAAAGCACCTCCCGCTGAAGCATCTAGCATTTGTCTCTCAATTGGAAGAAGTCTTTCGTAAAAGTATTGAATTATAAGCTCTTCCTTCATTTGGTGTTGTGGGCAAGATGCAACAAGGGCTTTGAAACGCTCATAATATGCTGGAAAAGACTCCCCTTGGTTTTGTTGAATGCCACTAATTTTCTTTCTCAAAAGAATTACTCTTGAAGTTGGAAAGAATTTCTCCAAGAACGCTCGTTTCATACTTTCCCAAGAAGTAACGGTTCCGGGCGCCAATTCGTATAGCCAATCTTTAGCCTTTTCCAAAAGAGAGAATGGAAAGGCTTTCATCTTCAAAATATTCCCATCCACGTTAATGGGTGTCATGCTTGAGCATACAACTTTAAACTCCTTCAAATGCTTGTTTGGATCTTCCATTGACAGCCCATGGTATTTGGGAATATGATGCAGCAAGCTTGACTAAAATTCAAACTCATCGGTCTTGTTCGGGGCTGCCCTAGGATATTGAATGCAAATGGGCATGGCATTGTCCAACCCCGAGGCCGAAAGTTCTTTGATTGTTTGATTGTCCACCGCCAGGCTTTCTTCTTCTTCAAATTCAAATTCGAACTCTGAACTTGAACTAGGTGGATTAGGTTTTGGTTGCTTCCTCTTTCTTCTCAAAGTTCGTTCAAAATCGTCGTCAAATTCCAATATGTTTGCACGAATGGGTTGAGAACGACAAGTCATAAACTAGTACCTGAGACAAATAACAAAAACAAATCAGTAACCACTTTAAAGGGCACGGCAACCATAAACAAAAAGACACAAAGACACACAAAAGACACAAAGACACGACACAAACAAAAGGGATTAGCAAGTTTGCTAATCCCCGGCAACGGCGCCAAAATTTGATGTGAAAATTACTTGACACACTCAAATTAAACCCTATTTGTGACAATTGTAGTAGATATGTAAGTAGGGATCGTTCCAGACCGGGGATTAACTAGGGATGCTAATCAATATAAATAAGACTCAAAAACACTAAACTAGACTCTATAGACTCAAAACTAACTTTGGACACTTAAAACAGCAACCAATAATAAAAAAGACTCAATTTTAGACTCAATATGTGTTTTGGACGAAAATAGGACTTGACTTGACTCAAAAGACTAAAAGAAAACAGGTTTTGACTCAAATATGAAGACTAAGTGAAATGGGGATTGTTTTTGACGAATTTTAAACTTAAAACAAAAACTTTATAGAAAACACTTTTGAAAAACGAATTTAAGTAAAATAAATGGGTGAAAAGCTAGTTAGAGGGTCCTTCTCCACACATGATATATGCATACGAACCAATTTCCAGTTATTATTCCTTTAGACTATGAATGACAACGCCCCAAATTAGTTGCATCACACAACTAACCATCAGATTTTCCTTATTTCATTGAGTTAGATGGAATACGCATCTAAACCAAATTATCTTTCTCAAGTTCCCTATATGAAACGCATAATAAAGATACATGTCAAAAGTCATTAAGTTTTGTGAAAATCATAAGCATTGACAAGGTATTCATCACTATGAAATGCATGAGACTCATACCAAGGATTTACTTAACGCGATTGTGACTAGCAACCTCCACTACTTGTGAATATAAGTGAATAACTATTATGTGAAACCCCCTTATATTCTAGCATCAAATTCATGCATGCAAATTAAGTGTTAACCCCCAACCCACATACATAGACCAGTTTTAATAACTTAGATAAGCAAATCACATTCATGCCTTAAGAAATAATAACCGGACGTAATCAATTCATATAAAACATATAATCATGGCTTCGAATTCACCTCCAACTAAAAAGAAATTAGTTCCTCATGGTCGCAAAACAAAGATAATTAAATTTAAACATTGAACTAAGACTAAGGATAGAATACACGTAGAAACTCTCCACACTCCAATGGCAGACACAAGTCTTCTTCTCCTTCCTTCCTTGCTTGCGGCACTAGGGTAGTGTAGGGTGAGTTGTGGTGTTTGATGGCTGAAAGTTTGAATGAATGAATGAGTGAATGGATGATTGAATGGTGCGGCATAGGGCTGTTTATATAGGCTAATTATGCACACTTAGTGAAGGAAAATGATTGTACAATCCCATGGAAAAAGGGTTAAGTGTTTGTAGAAACCAAAAGGGAAAGGGATAGGGAATTTTCGCCAGAAATTAAGGGCTTCTAGAAACTAGGTATTTTTTTGCAGAATTTAGACTTCTAGAAGGGGTAAAGGGTAGATTTCTTAAGGACTCATGATATAGGTGTAGAGGAAGGATTGCAACTCCTAAACCTACAAGGAATGTGATGCGGAATATATAAGCACACAAATTAAAACCCTCTTTTGACAATTGTAGTATATGTATAAGTAGGGATCGTTCTAAACCGGGGATTAGGAGGGATTGCTAAATCACTTGGAATCTGACTCAAAAACGTATAACAAAGGTTAAAACACTAAACTAGACTCAAAGAATGCAAAACTAAACAATAAAAACACTAAAACAAACCAAAAGACTCAAAACAGCCCCAAAACACTCAAAACTGCCTTAAAAACACAAGCTGGGCAGTTTTGAGCACTTACACTAATTTGGACGAATTTGGGTAATAACTTGAATCAAAACACTTAGAAACACAAACTAAGACACTTTCTAACTAAATTGGACACTAAAGTAAAGGGGGATTTAGTTTTTTACGAAATTAAATAAAATGCACAGATTGTAATTAAAACAGATTGTAAAGATGAAATTGATGAAAATATGGATGGAATGCTAGCTAGAAGGTTCTTCTCCACACATGTCACACTTGCATACAAGATGATTTTCAGTTGGTCTTTCGATGAATCATGAAACTCAACACCCCGGGTTAATTAGGTCCGCTTAAATTAACCTTCAAGTTCTCCTTAAGTTAATGAATTGGATGGGACAACGCATACACATTTCAAAACATTCTCCAAAAGTCCTTTACGTGAAAAACACAATAAAGATACAATCAAAGATCATTAAGCAACATGAAAACTATAAGTGTTGACGAGGCATTCGTTACTATGATGAGCATGAAGCTAGTGCCAAGAATTCGTTTAACGCGATTGTTTATAAGCAACCTCCACTACTTGTGAATATAAGTTTGTAACTATTAGGTGAAACTCACTTATATTCTAGCATCATATTCATGCATGAAAACTAAGCGTGCACTCTCAATAAACACAACTGATAGGAGCATATTCATGCGACTTAAATGGCTTGTTCTCGTGCATTTACGTTATGTTTCTCTAGTTATTTTAGTCCTTTATGCTTCTTTTGTGTGTTTTCAGGTTCTAAGGGCAAGGTATGCAAAAGGATGCCTTTTGGAGCAAATTAGAGATTGGAATGGATATCATATGCTTGGAGCCAAGAGGATGGACGAAATTAAAGACTTGAAGTAGGAAAGTTAAATCCTAAAAGACCTCATGTTTAAGCATCATTGAAGACTCCTACGCATTTTAGAACACAAAAACAACATTCCTTGCAACCTTAGGACATTGTCGTGTGTTTCCTTGTGTCTCCCTTCCTTGCCATGCAAGGAAGGGCTTTGTTCCCTATTTTAAACACTTAAAGCATTCATTTATCATATCATTCACTTATCACTTCCATTCACTTATCACTTATCACTTCCATTCACTTATCACTTATCACTTCCATTCACTTATCACTCACCACATATCATTCATTTATCACCACATATCATTCATTTATCACTTAACATATCATTCATTTATCACTTAACATATCATACACTTATCATAATCATTCACTTATCACTTATCATAATCATTCACTTATTCTTTCATCATTCAACCACCAATTCAACACATGCATTTCAAACCTTTCAACACCCTTTAATCATCTCCCTTTAAGTTATGATTTTATTTCCTAACCCTACATGCATTATTTATTAGCATCTTCACATGCATTCACACACACTTCACACAAACAAACAACTCAAAACCGTGAGCTCCCATTCCCTTATGCCATTTTCAGATTTCCACCCACTAACCTAGTCATCAACACATGCATTCCCTTCACATTCACCCACATGCACTCCCACTCTTTAATCATATGCACTCCCATCATAATTCCACCACCAATTCAGCCACAAAACATTATCATTGCACCACATTCAACCACTCCACATCCCTCACCAAGAAATCATTCAACACATGCATCCATAATCAATTCTTTGCCATGCAATCACATGCATTTCCCTTGACATTTTCAGCCATCACACTTCATCATTACACCACCATTCACTCTTTAACCCACACACACTTCACACAAACAACATTCACATGCATTCACATGCATTTCCAACACAAAACACAATCAAAACCGTGGCCACCTTTGCATTTCAGGATTCCCATTTGCATTTTCAGATTTCCAGCTTTCCCTTTTATTTTCCAGCTTTCATTCTTCATCATTGCAGCCATTCCACATGCAATTCTCCATCATTCCTCCACACAAACACCTTAAACAAATAGCCATATACATCTCCACTCCTCCTATAAATACCCTTGCATTCCCATCATTCAAAACATCTCATTCACAACACAACACCCCTCAAACACTTCCATTCTTTCCTTAGCCGTGAGTCCCCCCTCCCTACTAATCCAAACACCAACCATTTTTCCATTCCCCTTCCACTTCTCCACCACTCCTTTTCCATTCCACACTTCCATCCCCCAAACCAATTATCCCTAGACCTTATGCTACAATAAAGAGGAAGAGAAGAGGGCCTAAACGTTCGTACAATTCAAGTTTGAGTTGTTGGAATGTTTAGGCGTTTCTTTGATTTCAATGTTTAATTTCGATTCTCTTTGTTTTGTATGAGGAACTAAACCCCCTTTAGCTAGGGGGTAATTCAAAATAAATGTTTATGCTTGCATTTTGATTTGATTACTTCTAATTGCGTTTCATAAGTTGTGAATTCAATTTGTTTAACCGTTTGATTGATAACTTATTTATGTATGTTTATTGAGAGTGCACGCTTAATTTTCATGCATGAATATGACGCTAGAATATAAGTGAGTTCCACCTAATCGTTATGAACTTATATTCACAAGTAGTGGAGGTTGCTTATAAACAATCGCGTTAAATGAATTCTTGGCACGAGTTTCATGCAATCATAGTAACGAATGCCTCGTCAACACTTATAATCTTCATAGAGCGTAATGATTCTTGCTTGTATCTCTATTATGCAATCATGTAGGGGACTTGTGGGGAATGTTTTGGGTTGTCGTATGCAATCATCCAATTCAATAACGTTAGGAAGATTTGAAGGTTAATTTAAGCGGACCTAATTAACCCGGGGTGATGAGTTTCATAATTTATTGAAATGCAATTGGAAATCTTTTTATTATGCAAGTGTAACATGTGTGGAGAAGAACCCCTTAGCTAGCCATACCATCCATTCATTTCCGTCAATTTCATATTTACAATTTGTTTTCTTTACAATCTATCCATTTTAGTTTAAATTCGTCCAAAATCAATCCCCCCATATTTTGTTTAAAGTCTTAGTCTTAATCTTTCTTATTTTTAATTTTGAATTCTTCGAGTTTAGTATAGCATTTTAGTTTGTGTTTTTAAAAGCATTTTGAGTCTTTTGATTTGTTTTAGTGTTTTAAAGTTTAGTTTTACATTCTTTGAGTCTAGTTTAGTGTTTTATATTATGTTTTTACGTTTTTAAGTCAAATCCAAGTGATTAACAATCCCTCCTAATCCCCGGTCCAGAACGATCCCTACTTGCACCTATACTACAATTGATAAAAAGAGGGTTTAATTTGTGTGCGTATAAATCTCGCATCAAGTACACAACGCAACATCTTCAAAAAGCAACCAATTCGTACCTGCACCAGTGGTCATTTTGTTGAAAAAAATGGATTCAAACTTTGAGACAAAGAAAGGAATGTGATTGAAAGTAGTTGAGAAAATATGAAATTGTTGTGTAAGGTAGATGATAATGAGAAGGTATTTATAGAAAAGTAAAAACAATTTTTTTTACAATTTTTTTCATATTTTTCAGATTTTTTTTTTAATTTTTTTGAATTTTTTACAATTTTTTTAAAAATTTTTATTCAATTAATTAATCTCTGCCGTTGGATATAAAAAAATTTTGAATTCCAACACTCCAGATTGTGCCACATGTCACAACGGTAACTTTTCTTAATTTTAAAACTATTTTTTCATTTATTTTTTTATTTATAAAGAATATTAATATCCACCGTTGATCTCAGATCGAACGGTGGATATTAAATCTGACTTTTTTTTTTTACCGTTAAGATCGAACGGTCCACATTAAGTAACCGTTGAGATCTAACGGACCGTGGGAAGCCACGTGGCTTCCCAACGGTAACTGACAAACTTTTTTTTTTCTAATTTTTGTGTCGGCAACGCGCCCCCACGCGTGAGTGGGGTGCACGCGCCTGACACAAAAAAAATTTAATATTCCCTGACGCCAGGCTGACGTCAGCCTGACGTCACATAGCCCTCAGACTCTTGAGCTGGCAATTCGCCACGGGCCCGGAACTCGGGCCTTCACCTTCGGTCGGGCTAGCCCACGCTGGAGCCCTCCCACCGGCCCTCGGGCCCTTGTTTTCTCCACTGTCCCCCGAGGCAAACCCGCTGGGCTTGCTCTAATGACTTGTTTTAACGTGCTTTTAAAATGAGTTTTACTCCCACCGCCTAAAGGTGAAGGGTGACAGATACGCGCGGTTTGGGTTTGAGAAGGCAGAGGCAAATATTACGAAAAGCATTTTTGTCCTGGCTTCCGACCTTACCTGTGTATCCATCGTCCACACGCGCCGTTTGACTAAATTGCAGGCCTCCAATCCAGTCCAGTCCAATGAGAGACAGATAAGCGTCCAATTTCAACTCCCTCAACAGAATCTTATGATCGCCTCTCTCTCTCCGATTGGGTGTTGTAACTGGACAGAGTCTTGAACATGTATCACGCCAAGAAGTTCTCGACGGCGAGCTTGGTCCCGCACAAACCCCAGAGCTCGGAAGAGCTTGCGATCGTCGGGGCTGTCAGCGGCGGTTCCTCCGCCAAAAGTCCAACGCCTTCTGGCGGGGGAAGCGGGAAGCAGCGGCTCCGCTGGACTTCAGATCTCCACGACCGCTTCGTGGATGCCATTACTCAGCTTGGCGGACCAGATAGTGGGTATTTTCTTTTCAGTAAACGTTTTATTTCCTGTGTTTTTAATATTTATGTCCTTTGTTTCCATTGCAATTTTGACATGGCCCTTCCTTAAAACTGAACCAGTCCTTCAATTGAATCGGTTTCCTCGAATTTTTCCTTAGTTTTTTAGAAGAATTTTTAATTATCCTGTATTTTTTTTCTCATTTCTGCCTTCTTTGTAGTTGATTTGTAAAGATATAAGATCGTAGACAAATTTTTTTGTGGAGTTTAACCTCCAAAATTTGTTAAACCTCTAATACGACGACAAGAATTCATGCTCTTTTTTATCCAAATCATGTTCATGCTCTTTTTTATCCAAATCATGTTCATACTCAGCCGCTTTGGGCCTCTTTGATAGCCACTATGCTTCTGGTTTTAATATTTTGTGTTTTTAGTTAAAGATAGGGGGGAAATGTATGGGAAAAGGAGGGGAAGAGGTAGCCGAGGGGGTTGAGGAGGGGAAGAGGTAGCCGGGGGGTTGAGGAGGGGAAGAGGTAGCCCGGGGGGTTGAGGAGGGGAAGGTTGAAGGAACCACTTATGATGATCTGGTGCAAGGTTGAAGGAACCCTTGCACTGGATGTAACCAATCTCTTCCCTAATCAATTTTATGCAGTAAAGGGAGTCTACCAGTTGTGGCCTCTGCTATTGTCTTATGGACCCGAAAGCAGTAGAGTGACCAATCTGTGGGATTCCAGTGATTCACTTCCTTCTCGCTGGAGCTGAGTAAGATACTCTCTTCCTTTGGCATCATGATTGTGGCCACCAATGGTCACAGCATAGGATCCGGATGCGTTCTAAATATTTCTGACTGAAAGAAATTACATTTATTTTGCTCATTTCCATCACAAGGTGCAGGGCTGTCCACGCTACTGACTCTTTTAATGATTTCGTTTATTATCTTGTTCTTCTCTAAGTTTACGATTCTCACCTGGGTCGGACTTCTCATAAATCATGGTTATAATCTGGGCACGAAGTTGCACTATTGGTAGAGCATTCTGTTTAGGCAACTTCGGTCGTTCAACCAGTTGTGAATGATTGGCCATTTGTTTGGGGAGCATTGTCTTTTATGATCATGGCCTCCACTTGTCCCCGCAATCCTTACTTGTATATTGGTACTCTAGTGGCTCCCTCATAGGTCAGGGTACTGGAAATACTACCCAACTTATATTATCTTGTATAAAGGTCCAAAGACATGTGATCTGGAGGTTCTCAGTAAAGATTTGTTTCGACCGCTTAATTTTTCTGCTTTGTCTTGTGTTTGGACCTGCGGAGGATTCTGCAACCATACTTGAAACTGGTCCTCCTTAGGTCTGCACAACCATCTGCTCCTGTGAGCACTTTGACCATGCCTTTTAAGATTAATAAGGAAAGAAGAAAACCATTATTGAGCAGTTACTCCTGCTGCTCTGCTACCACTTTCATGTTGAACTTTCTATCGTGCTGTTGCTTGGTAGACTGGGTGGCGCAAAGTTCCAACTGATAGAACTGTCAATGTCATTACCAGTTCCTCAATATTTAAATGATGCTTGCGGAATATTATAGTTTTCAAGTTTGAAAGGTCCTCATTGTTTTTATTTAAAGGGAAAGTCAGAGTTTATAACTTTGTCTTGCAATTCACATTGTTTTGTCAGTTTTTAAACAGCAGGATTCATGATTAGTTTTCTTTCGAAAGTGAACTCCTCGTTCAATAATTTTGTACAGTTTTATTTTGGGAGTTTTAATGAAAAGGGCTTCTATAATAATTTTCTTAACCAAAAGCATTATAATAACTTTATTTAATGAAAAAGACAGAAAGCTTCAATGAAAAAGGCTTCTCTAAACTTTTTTAAAACTAAAAGCACCCTAATAACTTTATTTAATGAAAAGGACACAAATTACATACATCAAACCCTAAATATTGAAACTCCCACTCTGATAATTATTATCATCATCACCTTCTTTTCATATTATATGTGCCATCTTGAATTAGTTTATTAATTCACCTTAATTTCATTCCATATAATATCCTCTAATTGCACTTATATTCGTACGTACTGCCATTGAATAGTAACTGTCACCAGCAAGAATTATGAGTATAATATATGTATGTATAGGTGTTATAAATGAATTATATTATATATTACATACAAAGTTTTGAAGCCCTTTTCATTAATTTTCCTTTTTATGTTTAATGTTTTGTTAGGGTGCTGTTATTGGCGCTCTAAAATTTGAAAGAAAAATACTCTTATGAGGAGTGCACAATGAATTTTTTGGAGTTTCAATAACAACACCTTTTAATTATGTTTCTTATGAAATAAAAGGAAATATTCAAATTGTTCTTTGTTTGTTAATATCGTAACTGACTCTATTTAGTTGTCCACTTTAAAATCCTAGGTTGAATCAAAGTCAGAGTTTTTGGAGAGATATTAATTTATTTTTGTCCAGCGTATTTTTATTTTTCACTATGTGGTAGTTAGAACTTTGTTAAATTGTAGTACTGTTTTTTGTGTGGATATTTTGCTATTGTGATGTACTTTTTGTTAAATTGTAGTTAGAACTTTGTTAAATTGCTGGCAGTAAACTCGCTCAGGCATAACCGTGTTTTTTATTGTTTGATGAAGAGCCAAGGAAGTTGTGTTGAACCATTAATTCCATTGTTTTTCTCATCTTCACATATCTTCTGTATTATTTACTACAGGTAACCATCTATAGTCTAGCAAAGAATTTAAATTATCATGTTGTACTGTAAGGTACACATTCGTGTGGGTAGTTAATCGTATAATTAACCCCGTCTTGAATTTCTAGGACTAGGAGGTTTTAACTATTCACTGGGATTTATTGTGTGATGGTTACTGTTGCTTTCTGTTAATTTATTTTGAGGAATTCTGATTGATATTGGTCATTTGAATATTTCTCATAGACTTGAGTGTAATGATTCTGTATTTTCTAAATCAACTTTTGATTCCTTATCGACGACTTGTACATTTCTTTTGAGTTAATAAATCGAAAAAAAAAATTGAAAAAATAAATGCTCTCCCAGCATTTTTTTTTCTCAGCTGTGGTTTACTTATTTCATCTACTTGCTCTTTGATTCATTAAATAATAATGAGTGCTTGATCTTATATTCGTAATTCTGTTTAAGGATTGATTGTCTTTAAATTTTTAATTCTTATTGAAGTGGATGTGTTTTGATTTACATGTGGTAGCTAATCATGCTTTGCAAGCTCACGAAAAAATGTAGGACTGGATTAAATTGTCCAATACTTCATTTGTGGCGTGTGGTCCAAGGGACAAATCAGTCCCACAACACTGGGATTGGTGAAATTTTTTTCCATTTCTGCTCCCACTCAAACTAGTGTTTCTAATTGCATTCGTGTATCCTTAATATACTTCACATATGTTCATTTTTTCCAATTCTCTTTAGGGGCAACACCTAAAGGTGTTCTGAGAGTGATGGGTGTTCCCGGACTAACTATTTATCATGTGAAAAGCCATTTACAGGTGTGGGTTTCCTTGCTACACTATATTACATATTTAGGGAGATTTATATGTTCTTATTTTTAACAATGCAATTATTCTTTTGTATAGAAGTATCGACTTGCAAAGTACCTGCCAGAGTCTCCAGCTGATGGTAAAGGCTTCTCCCTACATCCATATATTTTATTTCAGCAATAGAAAACTTGTTTGTACCTAATGAAAATATGAATTTGAATGGAGTACTGTTTCTGACTTATAGGTTCTAAGGACGAGAAGAAGGGTTCTGGAGACAGCCTCTCTTGTTCAGATTCTTCTCCGTGGGTACCTTTTCCTTTACCTTATATTGGTTATACCTCTGTTTATGAACACTTTTTGTCTCTTAAGCTTTAATGACCAATCTCATCATTTTCTTTACTTGCAAAATCATCTCTCTCATGCATATTAATGACTCCGCATCTAACGTGCCATAAAATCTTTGAATTGCTCAGCGGAGTGCAAATTAATGAGGCATTGAGGATGCAGATGGAAGTTCAGAAGCGTCTTCATGAACAGCTTGAGGTAAAGTCTCTTTTTCTCACTTCACCTTACATTGCTGGAAGAGGGATGTAGTCTGGCCTGCAAAATCTTCTCACTTCACCATACATTCCTAGAATAATAAATTAAGGGTTTTTATCACAAATGGTCCTTGAGATTGATCAAACCCATCATTTTGGTCCTTCACTTTCACAATCAATCAATGTCGTCTCTGACATTCACTACTGCACATTAATTTGGTCCTTCCATTAAGTTTCCGTCAACTATTCTGTTAGTTTGTATGTGGGACCTACAAATCCAATGAAATGGTGACACGTGGATTACACAAAAATAAGGGGTTTTATCGCAAATGACCCCTGACATTGATCCAACTCCTCATTTTGGTCCTTGAGTTTCAAAAATCAATACATTTGGTCCCTGACCTTCAATACCGCACGTCAAGTGCAAGTGTTAAGTATGACAAAAGCTTGTAATAAGCTGCTCTTGTATGCGATGTATTGTTATGGTTATTGTCATGTTGTTCTGGTCTGTGTCTAGACATGTGTGGGCTATACTAAGAATTTTACTAATGTCTGAAAAACCGATTCAGGTTCAAAGACAGTTGCAAATGAGAATAGAAGCTCAGGGAAAATACTTGCAGAAGATCATTGAAGAGCAGCAAAAGCTTGGTGGTGCACTCAAAGCGTCAGATGCGTTACCATCAGCTGAGGATAAGCAGAAGCCAGCTCAGTTTGAGACAACGGGAGATGCATTGACCACACCCTCATCTCCCCATAAGAAACAAAGGGTGGATGACCCATTGCCTGACAGTTACGCCACATCTAATCTGCCTCTAAAAGCTGACCAGAAGAACGAATTTGTGGGTCAGTGGGATCGAGACCTGTATGGCAGTGATGGCGGATATGGATTTGGCTTGCAAACAGAGTTTAAAGAAACAGATGGCGGTGCTGAGCAGAAATCGCCTATGGAGTTAGATGCCTTGTGTGGTTCAAAACAATAGGAAGGAATCACCATTGTTGGTAGTCATTTATGAAGCAGCATTGTGCAATTAATTAGAAACCCTGTTATGTATACCGCATAAATATACATGCGATCGATTTGTAATTATACAATGTATTAATTTGCCTCTCTAGTGTATAAGTAGCATGTAAGCTCCAACTCCCCAAAACATAATTTTGTTTAGTTAGTTGAAGTTCTCTCATCGACGTTGAAGTGAGTGATTGTTTTAGATGATGTTTTTGCAAATATTCAGGAAGACATTGTTGCATTTCACTTTGAAAATGTGCGTGCTGCTATTGTCGTTTTAGGTACTATCTCCTGGATTTCTACTTCGGTTTTTTTTTTCGGTTGGATTAAGAATCCAAATTCCGCTTGTTTAACAAAAGGTCTATTATATTAACATCTCACAAATTGTTGAATGCATGCCATGTTTGCATCTCACGTTTGCTTTTTCAATTAAATATTATCTTAATACACTCTCACATACTTTCCTATAATACCCTCGCACCCCACAAACTCAACATACATCTTACATTTTCTACTTACACTCTACATTCTTCACATCCAGACAGTGTTATTTCTGTAATTTTGAAGTAATGGTCATCCCAGAGTCAAGAAAGAACATTTCAAAGTCAAGTAATGGCGATCTACCGAGGAGTCTCCATCAGCCGAGGATAAGAACATTTCAACGTAACATGGTGACAAAAGAAGGGAACAAAAAACTACCACTATTTTAAAGAATATGCTGTAAGGTCTGTCATACTATGTCAAATATGTAGTTGAACTCGTGTGGACAAAACATAATATCCTTTCTTTTCTTTTTTTTTGTCATATGATAGATTTTGACAGATTAGATGTTAAATTAGCTACCGACAGGGTTTGAACCCATGCCGTCATGCAAAGAGCTAAACACCTTTCCACCACTGCTGTAAAAGGAGACTTGCAACCAAAAAAAAAAAAACATAATATCCTTCGATACAACTAAACTACAAAGAAGCATGAAACTAGGAGCTTCAAGATACATATTAAATATGTTTAACTGAAAAGAAAGCAGGAGATGCTAAACGGACACAGCTTTAGCAAACGAAAGGCCTCCTATGAAACCTGCTATAGGCAGGCTAAAATAACGCAGGTTATCATAACCCATAAATATTTGCAGTGACACACCCCAACCGAGATCAGGGCGTGCTGGCCGCCACGCGGAGGTGACGTAACCATGTGCACGTGCGGAAGCTAATAAAATAGTAATATAAAAAGTACGAATAATTAAAAACTAGCATACAAAGTAATAACATAAGTGCTAGCGTAAGTGAGACACAAGTTCAGAGCAATAAGTCTACAGCAGTCCAAAAGAAAAAGATGCGACAACAGTACACCCGAAGGTGACCCTACGCTGGTGAATGTCTGTCAGAAATGCCGGGAAAGCCCTCTGGGAAACCACCGAACCTGCTAGACAACTAGAACCTGGAGGGGCGCAAAACAAAAGCGTGAGTGGGTAAAAACAAAGCTTTTCGAAAACCATTTAGTAAAATGCATTCTAACCCCTCGCCGTAAAACCTGTATACTTCCCAGAAAATAAACATATATACGTATGTATAGATATGCCAATCATGCTCAAGGATATGCCATGTCAAAACCTCATAATGAAATGCAAGTGCTCAGGTATAAATCATATCAATAACATATAATCTGGCAGCCGGAGTCACCTAATGTGACCTGTACGGCTGCATATAGAGCTCAAATCTCAAACTCAATAACTAAACCTGCCCATGAGTCGGAACCACCTAAAGTGGTCTGTACGACAGGCCTGGGTGTAACATATATATATACGCTCAAGTGCTACGATCACGTGAAGACTGTGCGAATAATCGCGGGTCACCTACGAGTCGGAACCACCTAATGTGGTCTGTACGACAGGATTGTGCACCTAACTTGGATCCAAGCTGAGCGTGTGGTGCGGGAGGTGAACATCACGTGAAGGACTATGCCCTACTCTGGGCGGGAGCACTAACACCGGGGGTGCAGGTTATGAGCTCTCTAAGCATCTCAAACCACTACTGAATATAAACATGAATAACACTTACCTGGCACTTACCTATGCGTCCACAGCACCCAATATGCATATGTATATATAACCAATTTATAATGCAACTAACGACGCATAAACAATGATAATGTAATGCATGGCATATAACTAATAAATATTTAAATCAATTTCTGGGAAAATCTAGTATATAGGTATATACGGAAAACCAAAAGCCCACTCACTGGTATGTGGAAGGGTCGTAGCTCCCCTGCCTCGAGTGACCACGCTCGTCCTCGGGATACGTATCACCTATATGCGAAACAACTACAAAAACGTTAATTTTAAAGCACATAACCAACTTCTCGTAATAACTTCTCATACATTGCTCAAATTGGACAAATGAATATACCAACGTGCTCTACACAACCTCAGGATCACGCCCAAATTTTTAGAAAAATTTTCCACCGCCGCACGCGCCCCCACGCGCCGGCCAAGGCACGTGCCTGGCACACTGACGGCGTCAACTGACGCCGTAGGGAATATTCCGTTAGTTCTAACGGATTCCGTCAACGGCGTCAGGAATATTCCGTCTCCTTCCCCGGCGAACCTCCGGCGCCGGAAAACTGGAAAAATTTCAGACGTTGATATCTCGTTCGTTTTTCACCCAAATTTGACAAATTTACTACCAATTTAAAGCTTAGACCTAGGAGAACACGAATATACCACTTTTAAGGGTTAAAAACCACGAGATCTCACCTGTCACCACACTCCAATTCCGGCCAACTTCGAATACGGCGATCCCGACGTCCAATTCCTTCAAACGAACTACTCCGAGACTCCTTGGGACCTCACCAAGCTACCTACAAGCTTCATTTTCCCTAAAACGTGAGAAATCACGTGTGCATGAATAGTACCCCAAATCGGACTTCGTGAAATCAACGTGAAAACGGTGGTTTTCTTACCTGAAAATGGTACAGCTGCACTCCTCCCAGCCTCACGAGCTCGAATGTGGCCTTGGTTCCCTCGATTTGTAAAGGTTTGATAGGTTTTGGGTGTGTGTCCGTACATATATGGTGAAAGGGAAGGGAAACGGGGCTCGGGACAAATTGTTGATGTATATTTCCTTCCTAATGCTAGAATATATTTAGTATAATGGCACAAGCAAGGGTGTCGAATCCACAGGGACTAATTGGACCTATGTAACTACTTGTTTTGCAAGAACTCTAAGAAATGAATCAAACTAAACAAACTAGGCAGATTTGGAAATAAATCAAACTAGTCTAAATAGACAGATTTGTTATTGTAACTTGAAAGCATGTGAAAATGAAGTAAACACAAATAAATGAATCAACAACTAATGTAATGGGGTAGTATCAATGGAAATGAAGCTAGGGATTCGGTTTCACCATTGCTCAACTAAGTCCATGTTTGTCAAGTTAGTTTATACTCATTCATCTACCTATTTCTTGAGTTTGTTTCACTTGGATATGATCAACCATATGATGTGTGGATTTGATCAAATGTCTCTAATCATGAACCTAATTGTGATGTGCAACTTTGGTTCATAATCAAGATTATGTAATGTACAAGAAACTTTCATAAAACCAAAGGGAATAACTCGGCAGGATGTGTGCTAAACACTCCCTTCATTCATTCACATATCTACCAAGATTATGCATGATGTGTGTCTTAATCTTGGCTACACAACTTAGTGATTAATTCAAATGATGATCAAACATTAAAATCAACACACTAAGTCACCATTAAATCAGAGAATGAAACAAGAAATAGATGGACAAACTGAGCATTCTAACTTAATTACATGGCAAACTTTGCAAGGTTACATCGAATCCCTAGAGGAGGATTAGTTACACTTCATGTTTACAAAGATTTAACATAAAAATAAATAACATGAGTGAACATAAGATTAAGAAGGAGAAACCCTTGAAGCAAAACTGATGTTGAAGTCCTTGAAGAGTTCCTTGGTGTTGCTTCTCCAAATGTGGTGCGGATGAAGGTAGAATGGCTTGGTTGAATGGTTTCTGCCCTTGGGACAGAAAATGGACAGAGAATGGAGTGAATATGGGAGAGGTTATGGGTGTGTGGAAGAGAATGGATAGTTTCTGTGAGATGGAGAGAGTATCGAATGTAATGGGATGGAGAGGGAGAATGAGAGTGAAATGATGGACAGGAAATGGAGCAAATAGAGTGTGTGTAATGGAATGGATCCGAGAGAGGAATGAGTGAGTCTCCCTTAGTAAATTTCTGAATGTGGCTCTCACATTCAGATTGGATCTCTATCTGCACAAGTGACATGGAATAGCATCAAATGAGCTGGAATTGAATGGGTTTCTGAGGTGTTGTTCTCACGGCATGGACAAGGTCTGCAAAGGTGTGGTTTGTTTAATCAAAATGCATGTGCCCTTGCTGCAACAAGTGAGTGGAATCTGCCAAGGAGAATTGTTTGTACAAATTCTGGAAGGGTGAAGAAAGCACACGGCATGGAATGATGGAATGAGTGAATTTCTGGAATAAAGGATGCAAGGAATGGACATGATCTGCAGGTATGTGGTTATTTAATCCAAGATACATGTGCAAAGTCTGCCACAAGGGAGTGGACAATCTGAAACTAGTTAGAATAATCTGGAATTGGGTATGGGAGTGCACGGGATGAACATGAAGGAATTGGAAATGCAAAGGTGATTTGTTTCGGTGGTGGAAGTGCATAAGGGAGCAGGAAATGGCATGTGTTTCTGAGCATGTGGCTATTTTAATTGACTCATGCATGTGGATTTCTGCAAGGCTTGATTAGAATCACTCAATATGGCCGAATTGCACCACTTAACACTTCTACATCATTTCTTGAAATTCCAGCAGTCAAACGTTTCCTAGGTTCTTCATTTGGACTTCAATTTAACTCCCTAGAATCCTCTCCACGTTTGGAATAACGCACAGCTACCAAAAGGAATGGTTTTTACTTCATTTGCCTTCCCTTTGATCCAACTACACACTCAACTGCACACTAACACCAAATAATGTAAAACGCAACTAGTTCAATCCAAAAACATCACAAAGACGCCAAATAAGGAATATATAAATGCATGCAAAAAGAGACTTATCACAAATCCCAGAGAAAGGGACAGAGGGTTAGGGAGAGTGACAGTGTGAGTGTGTGGCCCAACACATGCCAACACCACACAAAACAACCAATAAACGTAAAAGAATCAAACTAGGGGCAATTTCGTCTTTTCACACGTACGTTTTGATATTTTCGGGACGGGCTATCACATGCAGGACATTAGAAAGGCTTAAATAACACAAGCTTATATATTAAGGAACGCAGGTATAGTGGTAAGCATAATCAAGCTTAAATAAATACCGATGTTTTTTCTAAAAAAATAATAATAATAAAATAAAAACACCGATGTCGTTGAAATCACATGACAATGAAATATATGAGGTCTTACCTCATTTGAACCTTCCAAAATGTCGATTTCGTGTTCCATTCGTCAAAATTAATTTTTCTCAATCAACGTGTTTGTAGTTTCATTGGTTAGGATTTTGTTCTACAATTGAGGGTGAGCGGAGTTTTGAGAGTTTAAGAAAATAAATAATATGTTAAAAGTGATTTGGAGATTTTTTTTTCTTTCTTTTTTTTTAAACCTTATAAGATCAAAATTGTCATTACATAATAGGATACATAAGTCATTTAATATTTAAGTACCTAATCTATTGAACATTTCAAACAAATTCCCAATCTATTGAAAATGTCACATCCATTAAGTCCCAGTTAATTTTTCAATCATAAATTATATTCAAAACCCACCAACTGGGTATATCATGATCAACATCAATATTAGTTGCCTAAAAATCTAATTTCAAACATAAATTATATTATTTAGAACCCAATGATGAGACGGGTATTGAATGAAATTGAAAATGGACCCAATTTCAAGGAGCTTATTTTTACTCATGTAATTTCCTCATTTGCCGATTATCAGCTTGGAACGCTTCAAATTCTTCTTTATGGGAGATGAAGATGGTGGTAGCCGCATCATAGCGGTGCATACCATTTTCCGCAACCTCTATGACCTTCTTCTTAATGTTGGCAGCTTGAATTGTAGGGTGCATAGACTTAGTGGTTTTGTTTTGGGTTTGGAGGTGCTGGTCTGATGGGGGTGGTGGTGACTGTTAGTTGGCAGAGGCTATGCTTTCATGACCTTCTATTGATTTCGGAGACAAAGGAAGCCATAGTTCATTTAACAAATTTTTAAATGGAATTTTAACAGATATGACATTTTCAATTGATTAAATACTTATTTAGAATGTTTAAAAATGTTGAAACCAATAAGAAATGACGCTAAGAAGTTGAGTTTTAGGTACTTGTATTCAACATAATGTGGCTGTGATTTCATATTATTTTTCTTTGCAATTTCTCTATTGTGGCTGTGATTTGACTTCTGAATTTATATAGATATGCTGATTGCACCTTGATCAGTAGATTAGTCTTTAATTTTCTTATGAATACAAAGTGTCTTCCTCTTTGTTTTTCCGTTGTCCCTATGGATAAGGAATTAAAATGTCCGCATTTGGTGAAAGGTCCATTAAAAAAAAATCTAAGATAGTACGTTCAAAAATCAATTTAAGGAAAAATTAACATAAAAAAAAAAAAATATATATATATATATATATATATATATATTGCAAAATCAAATTACTATATAAATAAATACATACAACCCCATATAGAGCCCAAAAAAAAATAACCCCTCATTAGAAGAGATTCTTTTATAAAGCCCAAAAGATTCCTAGGACTCTAAAATAGGCTTATCCACCACTTTTCCAGCCTCATATAAAACCCCTCCTTGAAGATGCTCTTATTGCAACTAATGAGTTGAGCATCAAAAGAGGGCTAAGAAGGAGGTTGGATTTGGCTAGCCTGATGCCCTTCAGCCAAATAATGGCATGGTGAGCTCCACATAATATAGTCCAATCATCAATTGGAGAAGAGTTTTTTGACAAATCAGACCATTTTTTGGCTTTGGACCCTCAGCCCTCTCCATTCGAGATGGCCTAATATTTCTTGGATAAATCTTTGACAGCACATCTGTAATTCATGTTCTTAAGGAGAAACCGAAAGCAAAATATGTAACATGGCCACATTAATTTATTCTAGTTCAATAGTTTTAAGAGAGAAGGTTTATAACAGGTTCCAGATCTCCACTACCATTAGGAACTACTAGTTACCATGTCAATATAATCTTCACAAACACAATCCCCATGGAAATCTTGTTGGACCCCTCATAATCAATATAAGCACATCGAAAACGTACGCATTATCCCGGTGGCCAGTTCATTTGCCGTCCTCCAAGCAGATGGATGTGAAGGTGATAAACCGATTGACCTGCAGGAAGACATCGCTCAGCATAGACTTAATGATATGTCAATCCCAAGTATTCAGAGTAAGAAATAACACGCACATCCGTTTGGGCCATCGTTGATCACAATCCTGAAGCCATCATCAAGACCCTCCTGCTTGGCAATCAGCTTGGCTGCGTACAGAAGCTGACCAAGAATCTCAGTGTGTCTCTCCTCCGCCTGGAAAGCAAAAACGAACCAATAAAACATTAAATTCCGCCACTGTGTCATCCGTCAATTATGAACTGAAAAATTACAAGGCTAAATGAGCTTATGCTCGTACAAAATTTACAACTTGTAAAGGGAAACTCAACCCAAGAAAAGAAACGTTGATAGATCGCCACAAAAATCCCATTTCATACAACATTTGATGTTCTTCTAATGTTTTTAGAAAAATTAAACCTTGCTAATCATGTTTCCCACCCGTACATAATTTTATACAGATAAAGCATACACTGTTTGGAGAGGGAATGATGCTGCAAGCAGCTTACTGCAGTCAAAGTTTAAATCATATTTTATTATTTTCCTTTTTCGTTGCAGGAACATATAACTGCTAAAATCATTACAAGATAACATTATTTTATAAAATAAAAAATCACTCGCATACAAACACCATAATATTGCAAGATATATATGAAATAGTGACGGGGGAGCATAGTTCAAACTATGATACGACTACCAAGCACCACATGATTAACAGGTTAAGAGACTATATTCTAGTGTGAGGCAGTTCACACGAGTATTTTTAGGTCAACCGTCAACTGCTTCGGAGCCTTATATTCACTGTCTTTGAATCTTTTTATATCACAGGATAAACATCGTAAGTTTCCTCAATTATGTCTATTTGAAATCCTTAAATGTATCAATAACTAACTTGGATATTCAACCATACAAATATAAACAACTCCTATAGAAAGGCTACAGTTAAACCTCTATAAATTAAGTCTTGGGACCAGGAAAATCTATTAGTTTAGGGGAATATTAAATAATCGATAAATCAATAATTTATTAATTTATTGATTAATTAACACTTATCAATTTATCAAGGTAATCAAAAAGTTAGAATTATCGTAATGGAATGGATGTAGAGGACCTCTTGAACTACCCTGGAGAAGACACAACTTCAGAGATGTTGACTGACAAGCAAATTATTGAGAGCGTCATGGGAAATGATCAAGATGATGAAGTCGAAGATGATAGTTCTACTATGGAGCCCGTTTCATGGAAAGAAGTTCTCAAAGCGATGATGATATTTAAGAATTTTTTGTTGCAATATGATTTATCGAGAGGGGTATTACGAGAGTCCAAGGGCTTAGTTCCACACCAAAAGAAATCTTGGTGGTGGAAGGAGGAGGTACAGACAAAGGTTAAGGTTAAGAAGGAATGTTGTAAAACCTTATACAAGGATAGGACCGATGAAAACGGTGAAAGGTATAGAATAGCGAAAAAGGAGGCAAAGAAAGCTGTCAGAAAAGCTAAGCTAGCGGCTTTTGACGATATGTATAAGCAACTAGATACTAAAGAAGGAGAGTTGGATATCTATAAACTAGCTAGAGCAAGGGAAAAGAAGACAAGGGACCTAAACCAAGTGAGGTGCATCAAGGATGAGAATGGAAAGATTCTTGCTACAGAGAACGAGGTCAAAGACAGATGAAGAGGTTATTTTCATAATCTTTTCAACGAAGGATATGAAGGGAGTACTTCTTTGGGGGAGTTAAGTAACTCAGAAGAGTGTAGAAACTACTCCTTTTACCACCGAATTAGGAAGGAAGAAGTGGTTGTAGCTTTGAAAAAGATGAAACATAGAAAAGCAGTGGTCCTAGATGATATACCGATCGAGGTGTGGAAAGTCTTAGGAGAGACGGGTATAGCATGGCTCACAGACCTTTTCAATAAGATTTTGAAAATGAAGAAGATGCCAAATGAGTGGCGAAAGAGCACTTTGGTGCCTATCTACAAGAATAAGGGCGACGTACAAAATTGCATGAACCATAGGGTTATTAAGTTAATGAATCATACAATGATGCTCTGGGAGAGAGACACGGGTCTCGAGCAACCAATTCGGTCTAGGGTGCTCAACCATGGAGACAATTTATCTCTTACAAAGATCGATGGAAAGATATAGAGATATGAAAAAGGATTTGCACATGGTCTTTATAGATTGGGAAAAAGCATATGATAGTCACAAGAGACATTCTTTGAAAGATTTTAGAGAATAAAGGAGTATGAGTAGCATATATCCAAGCTATAAAGGATATGTATGATGAAGTAAAGATTGCCGTAAGAACTCAAGAAGGACAAAGCGAAAGCTTCCCCTTAACTGTAGGGTTACATCAAGGCTCATCTTTAAGTCCTTACCTTTTTGCATTGGTAATGGATGAGTTAACGGAACATATTCAAGATGATATTCCTTAATGTATGCTTTTCGCAGACGATATAGTGTTGATAGATGAGACTCAGGAAGGAGTAAATGTGAAGCTTAACCTTTGGAGAAAATGTTCGACGATAAAGGTCTTCACCTAAGTCGGTCAAAGACAGAGTATATGAAGTGCAAGTTCAGTGCAAACAGAGGCTCAAATGAGTTAGGGGTGAGGATTGGAGACCAAGAAGTACCAAAGAGCAACCGCTTTCGCTACCTACGATCTATCTTGCAAAAGAACAGATAATTGGATAGAGTTCTCAACCATGGAATACAAGCTACATGGATGAAGTGGAAGACTGCATCCGGCATGTTGTCTGAACGTCGTATGCCACTAAAGCTCAAGGAAAATTTTTATAGGAAGACAATAAGGCTGACAATGCTTTATGGCGCAGAATGTTAGGCGGTAAAGCATCAATACGTACATAAAATGAGTGCAGCGGAGATGAGAATGCTTCGTTGGATGTGTGGGCACACGAGAAAGGATCAGATTAGGAATGAGGATATCCAAGGTAAAGTAGGAGTAGCCAAAATTGGTTTGGACATGTGAAACGAAGGCCTACTGACGCTACGGTTAGAAGATGTGATTACGGGACAGATGTTCAGGACCGAAAGGGTAGAGGAAGACTTAGGAAGACTTTGGAAGACTTGAGAGTACTTGGATCTGACAGAAGACGTGACACAGAACCAAGCGCAATGACGTTCTAGGATTCATATAGCCGACCCCACTTAGTGGGAAAAGGCTTTGTTGTTTTTGTTGCAGTATGAGAAGACCACACCAGAACTTATCATGTTAAGAAAAGTTAGAGATGAGATCCAAGGTGACATAAATTTCAAGAAACAAACAATGAATGAGTCATATTTTAAAAAGGCCTCATGGTCGAATCATAAGGAGTATGTATCATGAAATTATTAATTGATATACTGTGGGACCTATATAAACTTTTTTCAATGTGTTATCTTATAAACTTAGTGAATTATTAATTTAGCACGCTATCTAAAAAGTCTACCCTGACTGAACATTGGAGAGCAATGCATAGTGAAAGAAATCAAAATTTATGTGATTTCCCAATCATAGTGAAAAGGTCAATAATCTCCATGGGACGAAGCTCAGATACAATCACAAGAAAAGGGTATTAGGTTATCACAATTCACATACATAGATAAAATCCTGGTCAGATTTTCTATGCACAAATCCAGGGAAGGTTTTTTACCCTTCGAACGGTACCTCATTGAAGACATGATAGGGTGTCAGACAAGAAAGTTTCTAAAGTAATTCTAATATTCCCTCCGTAATTAAATAAAGAGCATTATTGCTTACTGTAATTTCTTATAGGGAGAAAGAGAGGAAATCCATAAACAAAAAACAAACAAAGAACGTTCAGTACCAAGTACCTTAGACAGTCCAGTTAAGCCATCTCTAACTTTGGGAATGATCAAAATGTGCGTTGGAGCTTGGGGATTAATGTCCCTAAAAGCAAGGACCTGTTCAAAGTAAAGAAAAACAAGAGGTAAGCAACCAGAAAAAGGAGAACCGTAAAATCAATAACATACATGAACCAGAAATAAGGTGACTGCATCAAAAACACACAGACGAAGATAAAACTGTACAACAGCTAACACAGCATTGAACTAACAAGATATTATATAATTATAAACATATTAATTTATAATACAGCCCAGGCTTAAGGAAGCTAGTGAATCTCCATGAATCACACTTGATAGGTCGCCTTCTCAAAACATTTGGAGGTCCATTGGAAAATCAGTTGCATCTCTCCACTATTAACCCAATTTTCCACTTTTAAGGGCCCATTCGGTAACGCTTGCCTCATTTTTTTTCCTTCCCAATTAGTGATAAAAGTAGTAAAAATGACAGAATAATGTGAGTAGAGATGATGGATGCGTGAGATTTGAAAATTTACAGAGACTGAACTTGAGTACTAAAAAGAAATTTTAGAGATGTTTGAAATTATAAAACATAATATTATATAAATTAAATTACATTTCAAAATTAATAGAAGAGTTAAATAAGGGCACGTTTGGTAGGCTAGACGGGATTGGACCTTAGGAATAGGATTGAATTGGCAGGGACTTGTAAGACAGGACTTGCAACCCATATATAAGGATAGGTTAGATAACCCACTCTATTGTGGATCCATAACCCATCTTGTCAAGTTGTGTCCATCTCACATTTTGACATAACAAACAACGGACTGGACTCAAGTCCATTTTAATTAATCACAACCTATCCCATCCAGCCCACCAAACGGAGCCTAATAGTATATCCGTCACAGGATCAGGATAGTTGCAACAAGTGTATAAACATAACAAATGGCAGCTTCTTTAGTTTAACACTTTTCAGCCCCAAACTTATAACCAAACAATGGGGATAATATAAAAACAAATTAGCTGAAATGATTAATTCACAAATCCCAATTGATGAACTCATCAAAATCAAATACTGTGAACATATCGAGCTAACATTGACGACATATCGATCAAATACTACAAAACAAACATTTCAGCAATCAGAATTTGTAATTCATCATTTAAGCAATTTTTCCAAAAAGCAAATAAATAAATTATAAATAAATAAATCAATAAAAGGAAAATTCAAAGATACACACTAGGGACTGGGGAGTACCTTGTCGTCCTCAAAAACCACCTTAGCCGGTATTTCCTTGTTGATTATCTTGTCAAATCTGCAAAACATAAACAAATAAATCGAATTAATCTAAATAAATCGAATTAATCAGACAGATTACATGATTTCTAAAACGTAAAATGAATCTGAATCAAAAGTGTTCGAAAATACATGGTGGGAGCATCGGAGGGAACGGCGGCGAGAGCGGCATCCTTCTCAGCCATGGGGTTCGGAGGAGTTCCAAAGTGAGAGCCTATTACTGCAAGCCGGCTGCTTTTATCAGACCTCGCACCTTCGATACTTTTCTCTCCCTTTTCCATCGCATGCCCTCGATTTTACTTTCTGCTCTGCATCGCTATTTGGTCACTACAGTCATTTCGTAACAATTACATTTCCTTTTTCTTTTCTTTTTTTTTTCCTTTTGTCACAAATGTCCTTCAAATCGGGACCTCTATCATTTTGGTCCCGGCGTGGCGTTATACATTAGACCTGATAATTCCTTATACGATATGTTAATACGACATGATTATTGTCAAACTCTTAACTTCACTCTACAATTTGTCTTTGAATTGAAACTCCTCCATAAAGTTGATTTATCCCTTAAAAATAAAAAATAAAAAAATTTCCTAAGTGGCCATATTTGGCTAAAGATAAGAAAAGTAATCAGGCTCGTTTAAAGCCAATTTCTTAACAAAACGTAGAGATAAATGATATAAAATAATAGGAAATAGTGCATTTATCAAGCACGTTAGCAAAAAATTTGACATACTTGAACATTAAGGACCACATTGATGTGTGTGATCAATTCCAGAATGACATTGACTAATCTTTTAAACTTTAGGGACTAAATGATAGGTTACCCCATTTTAGGGATTGTTTACGATAATAACCTTTATCCATATTACACCTTATCATTGGATATGTGGTCCCACATGTGTGCTATTCGAATCAAATTTGTGCATATCCACGGACAGAGGCAGTATTTGATAGTAATCACTCATGAACTTCAATGATGGGTGAATGGGATTGATCAAAGGTGTGATTGATTCCATGATCGAACCACCTACATATCTTTTGGGAAGTAGAATCACATCATGGGTGTAATTTTATAGAAGAGTGGTGTGATGTGTGCGACATCGTGAACCATCTTTGACGAATATGCCTTGACTAAGCCTTGCAGGAGAGAGGAGTTTTCATGTCTACGCATAACGAACAACGTGTAGAGAATGTGTGTTAAATAGATGATTAGAGAGAAATTAAAGAGATCTTATTTGACATAAAAAGATGCATGTGATATACACAAGCTAAGATATTTAGGCATCATAAAGAGATCTAGTAATTCTAGAAGTGGAGATCATATCATATACATCATAAAGAGATCATAAAGAATGCGTTTGATATGACCCTAGCTCGTAACTTGAATACCCTAGCTCATTACATCATAATATATATGCGATTTATCATAAAAAGATGTATGTGATATATACAAGTAAGGTATTTATCATGAAAAGTGTTCCCTTGTGATATGCTCGATTTAGACATAAAAGATCTTATTACTTGAAGAGATGTATGTGATATATTCTAAGTGCGGCGGCAACTTCGGAAGACAAAAAAGTGTGCCGGCAATTCATGTTAAATTAGGATATCTTAGAGATTAGGCAACATAATTATAATCGTATGAGAATTGAATATCTTATCATAGATGATTGAATATATTATCATAAATTTCCTCCTAGATAGTCTCCCGATTGAACAAGGATTACTCTCTCAATTGGTATCTAAAGATAAAATTATTAATTGCCATATTTGTAACATCCCACATCGCCCAGGGGAGTAGATCATGTAAGTATATTCTCATCTCTACCTAGCACGAGGCCTTTTGGGAGCTCACTGGCTTTGGGTTCCGTACAAATTGTCACATCCTAGCCCCGGCCCCCACCACATCCCAGGCTCAACTCTACCGTAGCACGATATTGTCCACTTTGGGCCCCTACCACACCCTCACAGTTTTGTTTCTGGGAACTCACACGAGAACTTCCAAGTAAGTCACCCATCCTGGGAATGCTCTCGCGTAAACTCGCTTAACTTTGGAGTTCCTACGGAACCCGAAGCCAGTGAGCTCCCAAAAGGCCTCGTGCTAGGTAGAGATGAGAATATACATATAAGGCTTACAAGATCCACTCCCCTGGGCGATGTGGGATGTTACAATTAAATTGTCACATCCCTGCCCCGGGTCCACCACATCCCAGGCCCGCTCCACCACCGTAGTACGATATTGTCCACTTTGGGCCCCTACCACATCCTCACAGATTTGTTTCTGGGAACTCACATGAGAACTTCCTAGTGGGTCACCCATCTTGGGAATGCTCTCGCACGAACTCGCTTAACTTCGGAGTTCCTACGAAACCTGAAGCCAGTGAGCTCCCAAAAGGCCTCATGCTAGGTAGAGATGGGAATATAAATATAAGGCTTACAGAATCCACTCCCCTGGGTGATGGGATGTTACAATAACCTGACTCTAATACCAAATTGTCACATCCCGCCCCCTGGCCCCCACCACATCCTAGGCTCGACTCCACTGTAGCACGATATTGTACGCTTTGGGCCCCTACCACACCCTCACGGTTTTGTTTCTGGGAACTCACACGAGAACTTCCTAGTGGGTCACCCATCCTGGGAATGCTCTCACACGAAATCGCTTAACTTCGGAGTTCCTACGGAACCCGAAGCCAGTGAGCTCCCAAAAGGCCTCGTGCTAGGTAGATATGAGAATATACATATAAGGCTTACATGATCCACTCCCCTGTGCGATGTGGGATGTTACAATATTGTTGTACACGCCATTTGTCATATAATATGATATTACTAGCATTATTGTAATCAATACTAGTGTGAAAAAATCGCAAAGTATGCTAAGAATTTCTTGTTTGTATAACTCCTCTCTCAAAAAAATAGTCCATCTAAGATTGACATATCTCATTATTTTGGTCCCTAAAGTATAAAATATATCAATTTCATCACTGAACTTTACTATCGCACATAAATGTCATCCAATTCCATCAATTTTCCAGTTTGTTTGATGACATGACACTTGGAACTATTAATTTTAGGCCCTTGACATGTAACCCTTAAGCTTCTTAGACAGAATCAGAGTAACTATATCCGATTAGCTAACTAGTCATAATACATAGTCAAACAACCTCAGTCCAACAGGCTAGGCTTAAGTCCATTATAAGTATTACTTGTCTCCTAAGTAAGGAAACTCAAATTCATGTCAAATTAGGAGTTCCTTGTGATGTTATTCGGGTTGACGAATGCTCCAGTGGCTTTCATGGACCTAAAGAACTAGTATTCCATCCATACTGTGACATGTTCGTGATAGTTTTTATTGATGATATTCTAGTTTACTCCAAGAGTGAGGTTGAGCATGTTAAACACCTGCGCTTGGTCTTAAGGAAGCTAAGGTATAATTAGCTTTACGCTAAATTCAGCAAATGCCAGGTTGAATCAGGTGTCTTTTTTTTTTGGGGCACATCATTTTAGCAAAAGGTATTCTTGGATCTTCAGAAGATAGCTATAGTGGAAAATTAGGAGCGCCCACAAAATGTTGTGGAGGTACAAAGTTTCCTTGGTCTTGCCGGCTACTATCGGCACTTTGATGCGAGATTTATACGCACACAAATTAAACCCTCTTTTTATCAATTGTAGTATAGGTGCAAGTAGGGATCGTTCTGGACCGGGGATTAGGAGGGATTGCAAATCTCTTGGAAACTGACTCAAAAACGTAAAATAACAATATGAAATACTAACTTAGACTCAAAAGAATGCAAAACTAAAAATAAGAAAGATTAAGACTAAGACTTAAACGAAATATGGGGGGGATTGATTTTGGACGAATTTAAACTAAAATGGATAGATTGTAAAGAAAACAAATTGTAAATATGAAATTGACGGAAATGAATGGATGGTATGGCTAGCTAAGGGGTTCATCTCCATACATGTTACACTTGCATAATAAAATGGTTTCCAATTGCATTTCAATAAACCATGAATTCTCAACACCCCGGGTTAATTAGGTCCGCTTAAATTAACCGTCAAGTTTTCCTTAAGTTAATGAATTGGATGATTGCATACGACAACCCAAAGCATTCCTCACAAGTTCCCTTCATGAATTGCATAATAGAGAAACAAGCAAGAATCATTAAGCATCATGAAAACTATAAGTGTTGACGAGGCATTCGTTACTATGATTGCATGAAACTTATGCCAAGAATTCGTTTAACGCGATTGTTTATAAGCAACCTCCACTACTTGTGAATATAAGTTCATAACGATTAGGTGAAACTCACTTATATTCTAGCGTCATATTCATGCATGAAAATTAAGCGTTCATTCTCAATAAACATACATAAATAGGATATCAATCAAATAGTTAAACAAATTGAATTCACAACTTATGAAACGTAATTAAAAGTAATCAAATCAAAATGCAAGCATAAACATATATTTCGAATCCCCCCCTAGCTAAAGGGGGGTTTAGTTCCTCATACAAAACAAAGAGAATTGAAATTAAACATTGAAATCAAAGAAACGCCTAAACATTCCAACAACTCAAACTTGAATTGTATGAACGTTTAGGCCCTCTTCTCTTCCTCTTTATTGTAGCATAAGGTCTAGGGATAATTGGTTTGGGGGATGGAAGTGTGGAATGGAGTGGGGAATTATGGAAATAGGTGAGGAGTGGTGGAGAAAATGGTGCAGAAAATGGAGAGAAACTCACGGCTAGAGAAGGAATGGAGTGTTTGTGTTGTGGTATCTACAATGGAATGAGATGTTTTGAATGATGGGAATGCAAGGGTATTTATAGGAGGAGTGGAGATGTATATGGCTATTTGTTTAAGGTGTTTGTGTGGAGGAATGATGGAGAATTGCATGTGGAATGGCTGCAATGATGAAGAATGAAAGCTGAAAAATAAAAGGGAAAGCTGGAAATCTGAAAATGCAAATGGGAATCCTGAAATGCAAAGGTGGCCACGGTTTTGAGTGTGTTTTGTGTTGGAAATGCATGTGAATGCATGTGAATGTTGTTTGTGTGAAGTGTGTGTGGGTTAAAGAGTGAATGGTGGTGTAATGATGAAGTGTGATGGCTGAAAAGGTCAAGGGAAATGCATGTGATTGCATGGCAAAGAATTTCAGGATGCATGTGTGTGTTGAATGGTTTCTTGGTGAGGGATGTGGAGTGGTTGAATGTGGTGCAATGATAATGTTTTGTGGCTGAATTGGTGGTGGAATTATGATGGGAGTGCATATGATTAAAGAGTGGGAGTGCATGTGGGTGAATGTGAAGGGAATGCATGTGTTGATTGGTGCGTTATTTATACGCACACAAATTAAACCCTCTTTTTATCAATTGTAGTATAGGTGCAAGTAGGGATCGTTCTGGACCGGGGATTAGGAGGGATTGTTAATCACTTGGATTTGACTTAAAAACGTAAAAACATAATATAAAACACTAAACTAGACTCAAAGAATGTAAAACTAAACTTTAAAACATTAAAACAAATCAAAAGACTCAAAATGCTTTTAAAAACACAAACTAAAATGCTATACTAAACTCGAAGAATTCAAAACTAAAAATAAGAAAGATTAAGACTAAGACTTAAACGAAATATGGGGGGATTGATTTTGGACGAATTTAAACTAAAATGGATAGATTGTAAAGAAAACAAATTGTAAATATGAAATTGACGGAAATGAATGGATGGTATGGCTAGCTAAGGGGTTCATCTCCATACATGTTACACTTGCATACAAGATTGATTCTCAGTTGGTCTTTCGATAAATTATGAAACTCAACGCCCCGGGTTAATTAGGTCCGCTTAAATTAACCGTCAAGTTCTCCTTAAGTTAATGAATTGGATGGGTTAGCGCAACGCAATTCACCACATTCTCCAAAAGTCCTTTACGTGAAAAGCACAATAAAGATACAATCAAAGATCATTAAGCATTATGAAAACTATAAGTGTTGACGAGGCATTCGTTACTATGGAATACGCATGAAACTTATGCCAAGAATTCGTTTAACGCGATTGTTTATAAGCAACCTCCACTACTTGTGAATATAAGTTCATAACGATTAGGTGAAATTCACTTATATTCTAGCGTCATATTTATGCATGAAAATTAAGCGCGCATTCTTAATAAACATTCATAAATAAGTTATCAATCAAACGGTTAAACAAATTGAATTCAAAACTTATGAAATTCCAACGAAAGGTAATCAAATCAAAATGCAAGTATAAACATTTATTTCGAATCACCCCCTAGCTAAAGGGGGGGTTTATTTCCTCATAACTTT
Organism: Pyrus communis; assembly: GCF_041283825.1. Classification (NCBI taxonomy): domain Eukaryota; kingdom Viridiplantae; phylum Streptophyta; class Magnoliopsida; order Rosales; family Rosaceae; genus Pyrus; species Pyrus communis. The sequence continues at coordinate 14,709,266 of NC_142578.1, read as the reverse complement.
GAAATTAAAGAAACACCTAAACATTCCAACAACTCAAACTTGAATTGTATGAACGTTTAGGCACTCTTCTCTTCCATTCCTCATACGTACAAAACAAAGAGAATTGAATTTAAACTTTGAAATCAAAGAAACACCTAAACATTCCAACAACTCAAACTTGAATTGTATGAACGTTTAGGCCCTCTTATCTTCCTCTTTGTTGTAGCACAAGGTCTAAGGTGAGGTTTGGGGGATTATGGAAATGGTAGAGGAGTGGTTTGGAGGGTTGGGAAGTGGTGGAAATGGAAAGATGGTTTTGGATTCTAAGGGGACTCACGGCAAAGAGAAGGAATGGAAGTGTTTGTGGTGTGTTGTGTATGAAATGAGATGTGATTTTTGTGTATGAATGCATGGGTTTTTATAGGGGGAATGGGAGAATATGTGGGTGATTGTTTAAGAGTGAATGTGGTTGTTATGATTGAGAGTGCATGTGGATGAAATAATGATGGAAAAAGAGCTAGGTTGTTGGTGTGTGAATGCATGTGTTGAATTGGTGGTGCAATGATGAAAGAGTAAGTGCATGTGTGTGTGAATGGTGGTGCAATGATGAAAGAGTAAGTGCATGTGTGTGTGAATGGTGGTAGCTAGGGTGAATTATGATGAATGCATGTGGAATAAAGATGGAGAAGGTGGTGTAATGATGAAGGAGTAAGTGCATGTGTGTGTATGTTTTGTTTGTTGGTTAAAGCTTGTGTTTGCATGTGAATGTTGTTTGTGTGAAGTGTGTGTGAATGTGCATGTGTTTTAAAGAATGAATGGTGGTATAATGATGAAGTGTGATGAGTGATAAGTGTATGATATGTTGAGTGATATGTTGAGTGGTAAGTGAATGATAAGATAAGTGATAAGTGAATGATATGTTGAGTGATAAATGAATGATATGTTGAGTGATAAGATAAGTGGTTATTGATATGTAGATGAATGAATGATATGATAAGTAATAAATGAATGATAAGTGGTTATTGATATGTAGATGAATGAATGATATGATAAGTAATAAATGAATGATATGTGGTGATGATAAGATAAATGTATGATATGATAAGTGGTGAATGAAGGAGTGGAATGTTGGAATGTTATGCACGACTAAGGATATAGGAAAGGTTTAAATATCCTAAAACTAAAGGGAACAAAGTTCCAACACTTTGGTCTTCAATTAGGTTTTCAATTTCGTCCAACACTTTGGCTCCAAGCATAAGCTTTCCATCCTTAGCCCAAAAGTGCTCCAAACGTCTCCAAAATGCATCTTTTTGCTCCTTTAGCCCTTTTGGCCTACAAACACACGAAAATAGCTTAAAGTACTAAAATAACTAAAGAAACATAACGTAAATGCACGAGAACAAGCCATTTAAGTCGCATGAATATGCTCCTATCAAATACCCCCACACTTATCTTTTGCTAGTCCTCGAGCAAAACAAAACAAAAGAAACCAGAAACAAAACAAAACGAACAAGTAAAACACAACCTAAACCTTCCAACAAACGTCTCAGGGATTTCCAAAGCACATGACAAGTTAAAAATCATTATTCCCACAGATTTTAGCCATCATTACACTTAAGTACATTCTTAATCATAGTCACCACATACTAGTTCACAATTAAACATTTAAAACACATTTCGAATGCAGTAACATGCCTTAGAGAAATTGCTCAAATCCTTACAAGATATGCACTCGTTTTTCACACAGATTTTCTGACTACACACCCTACACTAGTTATATGTGAGAAGATTGATGTAAACATGTAGACGAACACTCACATATGTTATAACAAGGAAAGCATTTTCTGGATTTACGATAATGACATGAATATGATCTCATGAATGGAATGCTACTACTTAGAATGAGAACCAGTGATTCCATAAGCTCATATCAATTTCAAACTCCACATTATTGAACACATAACGATCAAGATAGAAGTCAAAGGGGTGTAACGGGGCTAAAGGTGTTGGCTAACAATGAAAGGTGAAGGATAAACAAACATTCTTAAAGCAATAGTGAGCAAAGTATTGAATTAGGCACTTAGAATTCCCTTAAGAACGCAGAAGTCAACTTTGAACACCCAAGGGAAAGTCACACAAAACTTAGGGCCATATTCAACTTTTTTGGACCCTTTCTTCAACCAACTTTTTTGGACCCTTTCTTCAACCATCAACGCTCGTGAGTTCATTCTTACTTATTTTCACTCCTTTTTTTTTTTTTTTTTTTTTTTTTTTTTTCTTCTTTTTCTTTTGAATCTCAAAACATACATATAAACGTAAGAACAAACTTTTACTCCCCCACACTCATTTTCTTGCATAATGTACTCAAAAGGAATTCATTTTAGTCATGCTCACTATCAATTAAGAACAAGGGTGTGGACTGTCCTACACTAGGCTAGGTGAGGATAATGTGGGTAAACAAAGAATAAAGGCTAAACAAGGCTCAACGGGGGTAAAACTTACAACATATACGAAATATGGGAAGTAACGCTATTTGGCTATGGTGGCAACTACACAACTTCATCTTGATATATGTTATGCAATTCAATGTCATGCTTTGAATGAAATGGATATAAGTTCTAGCATTTAGTTCTATCATGATACAATTGCATTCTAAGTAGCAGCCAAGCAAGGAATAATGAGATCATGCAACAACTTTTAGAAAACAAAGAATCACAGAAAATAACTCTCCAAAGAAGGTAATGGCTCGAGTCTCACAGGGTTGTAGTGTTTGTTTGAGTTCCTTCCTTCAAGCATGTTACAAAAACGAATTTTTCTTTTATGATTGCATGTGAAGTCATACATTATAACCATAACTAAGCATAAACCAAGAGTAAATCAAACTTTTCTCTATGTTTATAACTCTTTTTAACAGTCATGCAATTACAAACCAAATCCTTATCATTGTGTTGGAAGGTACCCTAAGACACAAACTCACAAAAACGACTCAAAACACTCTTTTTAGGCTTTTCAAAACAATTTTTCAAATTTTTATGTGCTTTTCGGAGTTATAAAAACAAAACATACTAAAACACTCTAAAACAACTTAAAAACACCTTAAAACAGCAAGGAACAACATTTGAAGTTATGGGTGATAAAATCCCACGAATTTGCATTAACAACATTAGTTACCCCCCCACACTTAAATCAAACATTGTCCTCAATGTTTTAAGCATAGATTCACACAAAACATAAGTAAACACACAAACAACAACTAAACATACTAAACATGGCAGAATGTAATTAACAAAGAGAAGAGTTTAGGGACGCAAATCTGGTTATGGAGTGTAAATTCCCTCTTCTCTTTGTTGATTGCATTGAGGCTTGATCTTGATGATTCCACAGGCTTACTCTCGAACTGGTTTCCGCCCATTGTTGATTTTCCTTTGTGCTACTTCTTGAACTGGGCAGCTGGATGGTTCTTTTGGTCTCCCCCGAAGGTCTGAGCTTACCCTTTTGGTCTGTTTCTTTGTTCAATCTTTCCAATTCGTATTGAAAAGGGTTGGAGGATAACTCAGCCTATGTTTGTCTCCACATGCTTCAATGTATCATTTTCACTTGCCTTACTCGCTCCCCTTTGCAGAAGTGGTCCCTTCTCCGGAAGTGTATCAACCGTTGAAGATGACTACTCGAGAGCAACGCTAGGTAAGCAATCAGGAATAGATTCCAGGCAGTTGGCTCCAGATCGGAAGATTGACTCCAAGTGCCGGCTGATTGCTTCTTTTACTTTGCCATGCGAGTAAGAACAAGGACAAAGAAAAAGACAGGGAAAGAGCATGATATGAGATACTTTTGCTTTTGACCTTGATGATATGAGATACCTTTGCTTTGAAGAAGCGGTGGATGAATCAGCACATGCTTCAATCCGCCGTTTCCTCCTGGGTCATATGTACTCCAGGCATCTGGTATCATCTTTGGGGAAGAAGAAAGAATTGAGTATTTTGAAAGGCCTTGCTGGGAGTGCGCCCTCAGAGGTGAGGGAGAGTTGGGCATTTTCTTCAGGTTTGCCCTGCCATAAAAGACGAAGGTCGACATATATAGAGATAATATCAAGTGGTGGTACTTTTTACCCTTGTCGACAAACGTTTTGATCCCGCAATTCCGGCTTTTTGAAATAGTGGCGCCTCTTCGATCTTTGAATACGCCTCTTCGATTTCTGAGCAGGCGCCCCTTCGATTTCTGAACGACGCCCCTTCGCTTTCTGAACGACACGTGGTAGTGCAGATGCGGCTCCTTTTGACAAAGCTGCACGCGTTTTCTGAAAAGCAGAGAAAGCGTCGCCGAACTTTGCGCTTGTCGGCTAAAGATGTGTAGTTGCGATGATGGCCTCCACGTGTTTTCAGCTTTGTCAGAAATCTTTTGCCAAAGTTGAACGCGTCTTCTGAAAAGCCAAGAACGCGTCGCCTAAATTACGCCGGAAATTCCGGCTCTTTGAATCGGTGGACGCGTCGCCTTGGCATTTTATAGAGCTATCGATCACCGCCAATATACACACTCTGAAGATTTCCCATTCCTGAAACTCGACTCCGGCCCTTTGTGAAATTTTTAACTCCATCCACCCCTTCTCTTTGAACACTTTTGAAAAAAATGGCAAACTCATCGAACCTTAGCTTAGATTTGAGTCTCAGCAGCGATCCGGTTGCGCCCCGTCAAGGTAATGTATGGCGCCCTTCTTTTTTATCTTCTAACGGTCCTCTTTCAGGTGAAGACTCTGTGATGCAGGACGCCACAACAGCTACAATAGTAGCTAAAAACCTCCTCACTCCAAAAGATAGTAGGCTGCTGTCAGGACGGTCCGATGAGTTGGCCGTTCAAGAGTCCCTCGCACTTAGTGTTCAGTGTGCGAGCTCTGTGTCCAACATGGGCCTACGCCTGCTTGCCCGCTCCCGTCAGGTGGAATCGTTGATGGCAGAGGTGGAAAGACTTAAGCAAGAGATCCAGCAGCTTAAGTACGAGAATAGAAGTTTGCATGTGCTTGCAAATAACTATTCGTCGGGGATGAAGAGGAAGCTTGATGAGCTGCAAGAATCTGAGGGTCGAATTCACAGTGACCGTCAAAGGCTTGCGTCTTATCTCCAGAGGCACCTTTTTCCTGGGTCATCCAGCGCTTGGCCAAGTATTGAGGCCTGGAATGCTCTAGCTCCGATGCCTCCCGCTCCGATGGCTTCCGCTCCGATGCCTCCCGCTTCTGCGCCTTCCGCTTCTGCGCCTCGTAGTGGGGCTTCACGTAAACAACCTTTGTGAAGCTCCACCTTTCTCCATGTTTAGTATCTTTCTTTCAAATTTTTTTTTTTTTTTTTTTTTTTTTTTTTTAACATAAATAAAATCAAACGGCATGGAATTTATCTTTGAATGGGCGGTGATACTTGAAATGATCCGGTAATAGTTTAAATTCCATTTTGGGTGCCTGAATCATTAACCACATGTTAGTATAAAAGAAAATTGAAATTCGGGGAGGCGGCTTACCTGTGTGCTCCAAAATGAACTCCAGAATAAACACCCCTTCGAAAGTTATGACTTGTCCCGTGTCATAAAATCCAACTTCCTTGGGAATTGTGGTTTCAAATTTGTCCTCTTTGATGCCTTCTACATCTTCTCCAGCCACTACCTTCTCTTGAATCATTCTTCTTGGTGTACAAAGTCCTTTGAAGAATTCAACACCATCTAAAACTTGCTGTGTTGCACCAAGAATTTGAATAGCATTTTGCACCTTTGGGAAGGCTTCCACGATGTCCTTTTTACTCTCTTCTTGGTTGGGAATCAAAAACCTGCTAGGAAAAGGGACATTGGGTGGAATAACATCAGAATAACATGAAATTGGGACGTCCTTACTGGTGGTGGGTGGTTTAGAGGGCTTAGGGGGCTGCGGCAAGGGTTGTTCTACCCTTGCCGTGTGCATGTCTTCTTCCTCCTCCTCAATTAGCAGCTCTTCATCCACTTCTAGGCTATGTTTGGACATTTTTAGGTCTGCTCCAACCTCCATAGCACTTCCCAAAGTGATAGCATTATGGATTTCAAAATCTTCCTTCGAGTTTTCAATAGTTGAGTTGGAAAGTTCACTTTGCTCTTGAATTTGTTTCATGAACTCCATAATCTGCCCAAATTGCTCGTCCAATTTACCCAACTTCTTGTCTTGATTTTGTTCGTCCTGCGTCAAAGAGGTTAGTAATTGAAAATTTTTATCATTATCCATGGACATACTTGAACTTGATTGGAATTGTTGTGGGGGAGGTTGTGGTGGCTGCATAGGTGTTGTATTGAACTCCTCATATGGTTGCCAATATGCTTCTTGTTGAGCCTCCTTGGCTTGATTTTGTGACCCCTGCGCCAAAGAATTTATTTCATTAAGAATTTGAATATAATCTACTGGCGAACTTGAATTTAATTGAGCATATTGCATATGAAGTTGTGGTGGCTGCATAGGTCTCGAATAGAACTCCTCATATGGTTGCCAATATGCTTCACGTTGAACTTGTTGATCTTCCCACCATATAGAGTTTGAATGATCCCTCCAATCTCTTTGTGGACATTGATTGGCTTGAAATCCTTGCCTATATGAAGCACCAAATGTAGGGACACTCTGCATTGTGGTCCTTTCGGCATACGGCGACAATTTAGAAGTAAGATTTGCCAATTGAGCTTGAATGCTAGCAAAATCCATATCTTACTTCTCTAGTACCTAAAAAGAAAGAGAACTAAATCAAAAATCAAAAGTAACAACAAACAAAGAAAACAACACTAAGTTAGAAACTAAAACGAAAACAACTAAACCAAAAAAAAAAGAAAAGAACTAAGGGATTAGCAAAGTTGCTAATCCCCGGCAACGGCGCCAAAATTTGGTGCGTTATTTATACGCACACAAATTAAACCCTCTTTTTATCAATTGTAGTATAGGTGCAAGTAGGGATCGTTCTGGACCGGGGATTAGGAGGGATTGTTAATCACTTGGATTTGACTTAAAAACGTAAAAACATAATATAAAACACTAAACTAGACTCAAAGAATGTAAAACTAAACTTTAAAACATTAAAACAAATCAAAAGACTCAAAATGCTTTTAAAAACACAAACTAAAATGCTATACTAAACTCGAAGAATTCAAAACTAAAAATAAGAAAGATTAAGACTAAGACTTAAACGAAATATGGGGGGATTGATTTTGGACGAATTTAAACTAAAATGGATAGATTGTAAAGAAAACAAATTGTAAATATGAAATTGACGGAAATGAATGGATGGTATGGCTAGCTAAGGGGTTCATCTCCATACATGTTACACTTGCATACAAGATTGATTCTCAGTTGGTCTTTCGATAAATTATGAAACTCAACGCCCCGGGTTAATTAGGTCCGCTTAAATTAACCGTCAAGTTCTCCTTAAGTTAATGAATTGGATGGGTTAGCGCAACGCAATTCACCACATTCTCCAAAAGTCCTTTACGTGAAAAGCACAATAAAGATACAATCAAAGATCATTAAGCATTATGAAAACTATAAGTGTTGACGAGGCATTCGTTACTATGGAATACGCATGAAACTTATGCCAAGAATTCGTTTAACGCGATTGTTTATAAGCAACCTCCACTACTTGTGAATATAAGTTCATAACGATTAGGTGAAATTCACTTATATTCTAGCGTCATATTTATGCATGAAAATTAAGCGCGCATTCTTAATAAACATTCATAAATAAGTTATCAATCAAACGGTTAAACAAATTGAATTCAAAACTTATGAAATTCCAACGAAAGGTAATCAAATCAAAATGCAAGTATAAACATTTATTTCGAATCACCCCCTAGCTAAAGGGGGGGTTTATTTCCTCATAACTTTGAAATTAAAGAAACACCTAAACATTCCAACAACTCAAACTTGAATTGTATGAACGTTTAGGCACTCTTCTCTTCCATTCCTCATACGTACAAAACAAAGAGAATTGAATTTAAACTTTGAAATCAAAGAAACACCTAAACATTCCAACAACTCAAACTTGAATTGTATGAACGTTTAGGCCCTCTTATCTTCCTCTTTGTTGTAGCACAAGGTCTAAGGTGAGGTTTGGGGGATTATGGAAATGGTAGAGGAGTGGTTTGGAGGGTTGGGAAGTGGTGGAAATGGAAAGATGGTTTTGGATTCTAAGGGGACTCACGGCAAAGAGAAGGAATGGAAGTGTTTGTGGTGTGTTGTGTATGAAATGAGATGTGATTTTTGTGTATGAATGCATGGGTTTTTATAGGGGGAATGGGAGAATATGTGGGTGATTGTTTAAGAGTGAATGTGGTTGTTATGATTGAGAGTGCATGTGGATGAAATAATGATGGAAAAAGAGCTAGGTTGTTGGTGTGTGAATGCATGTGTTGAATTGGTGGTGCAATGATGAAAGAGTAAGTGCATGTGTGTGTGAATGGTGGTGCAATGATGAAAGAGTAAGTGCATGTGTGTGTGAATGGTGGTAGCTAGGGTGAATTATGATGAATGCATGTGGAATAAAGATGGAGAAGGTGGTGTAATGATGAAGGAGTAAGTGCATGTGTGTGTATGTTTTGTTTGTTGGTTAAAGCTTGTGTTTGCATGTGAATGTTGTTTGTGTGAAGTGTGTGTGAATGTGCATGTGTTTTAAAGAATGAATGGTGGTATAATGATGAAGTGTGATGAGTGATAAGTGTATGATATGTTGAGTGATATGTTGAGTGGTAAGTGAATGATAAGATAAGTGATAAGTGAATGATATGTTGAGTGATAAATGAATGATATGTTGAGTGATAAGATAAGTGGTTATTGATATGTAGATGAATGAATGATATGATAAGTAATAAATGAATGATAAGTGGTTATTGATATGTAGATGAATGAATGATATGATAAGTAATAAATGAATGATATGTGGTGATGATAAGATAAATGTATGATATGATAAGTGGTGAATGAAGGAGTGGAATGTTGGAATGTTATGCACGACTAAGGATATAGGAAAGGTTTAAATATCCTAAAACTAAAGGGAACAAAGTTCCAACACTTTGGTCTTCAATTAGGTTTTCAATTTCGTCCAACACTTTGGCTCCAAGCATAAGCTTTCCATCCTTAGCCCAAAAGTGCTCCAAACGTCTCCAAAATGCATCTTTTTGCTCCTTTAGCCCTTTTGGCCTACAAACACACGAAAATAGCTTAAAGTACTAAAATAACTAAAGAAACATAACGTAAATGCACGAGAACAAGCCATTTAAGTCGCATGAATATGCTCCTATCATTGATGACTAGGTTAGTGGGTGGAAATCTGAAAATGGCATAAGGGAATGGGAGCTCACGGTTTTGAGTTGTTTGTTTGTGTGAAGTGTGTGTGAATGCATGTGAAGATGCTAATAAATAATGCATGTAGGGTTAGGAAATAAAATCATAACTTAAAGGGAGATGATTAAAGGGTGTTGAAAGGTTTGAAATGCATGTGTTGAATTGGTGGTTGAATGATGAAAGAATAAGTGAATGATTATGATAAGTGTATAAGTGAATGATTATGATAAGTGTATGATATGTTAAGTGATAAATGAATGATATGTTAAGTGATAAATGAATGATATGTGGTGAGTGATAAGTGAATGGAAGTGATAAGTGATAAGTGAATGGTTTGATAAGTGAATGATATGATAAGTGAATGCTTATAATAAGTGAATGATATGATAAATGAATGCTTTAAGTGTTTAAAATAGGGAACAAAGCCCTTCCTTGCATGGCAAGGAAGGGAGACACAAGGAAACACACGACAATGTCCTAAGGTTGCAAGGAATGTTGTTTTTGTGTTCTAAAATGCGTAGGAGTCTTCAATGATGCTTAAACATGAGGTCTTTTAGGATTTAACTTTCCTACTTCAAGTCTTTAATTTCGTCCATCCTCTTGGCTCCAAGCATATGATATCCATTCCAATCTCTAATTTGCTCCAAAAGGCTCCAAAAGGCATCCTTTTGCATACCTTGCCCTTAGAACCTGAAAACACACAAAAGAAGCATAAAGGACTAAAATAACTAGAGAAACATAACGTAAATGCACGAGAACAAGCCATTTAAGTCGCATGAATATGCTCCTATCAAATACCCCCACACTTATCTTTTGCTAGTCCTCGAGCAAAACAGAAAGAAAAACAAAACAAAACCAAACGAAACAAAACAAGTAAAACACAACCTAAACCTTCCAACAACCGTCTTAGGGATTTCCAATGCACATGACCCGTTAAAAATCATCATTCCCACAGATTTTAGTCATCTTCACACTTAAGTACATTCTTAATCATAGTCACCATATACTAGTTCACAATTAAGCATTTAAAACCATGTTTTGAATGTAGTAACATGCCTTAGAGAAATTGCTCAAATCCTTACAAGATATGCACTCGTTTTTCACACAGATTTTCTGACTACACACCCTACACTAGTTATATGTGAGAAGATTGATGTAAACATGTAGACGAACACTCACATATGTTATAACAAGGAAAGCATTTTCTGGATTTACGATAATGACATGAATATGATCTCATGAATGGAATGCTACTACTTAGAATGAGAACCAGTGATTCCATAAGCTCATATCAATTTCAAACTCCACATTATTGAACACATAACGATCAAGATAGAAGTCAAAGGGGTGTAACGGGGCTAAAGGTGTTTGGCTAACAAAGAAGGTATATGGAAAACAAAGGTTCTTAAAGAAATAGCGAGCAAAGCATTTGAATTAACGTAGAATTCACTTTTGAATGAAAACTCAACTTTTGAACAACAAGGGGGAACAAGCTCTTTTTTTTTTTTTTTTTTTTTTTTTTTTTCTTTCTTTTCTCTTTTTTCTTTTTCATATGTTTTTCACAAATTTTTTTTTTTTTTTTTTTCTTCTTTTCTTTTGACTCTCAAAACATACAAACTTAAGAACAAACTTTTACTCCCCCACACTCATTTTCTTGCAAAATGTACTCAAAAGGAATTCATTTAAGTCATGCTCACTATCTTTTAAGAACAAGGGTACGGATGGTCCTAATCTAGGCTAGGTAAGGGGTGATATGGTTAGCAAAGAAAATAGGTTAAACGAGGCTCAACGGTGTTAAGACTTACAATATATACGAAATATGGGAACTAAGGCTATTTGGCTATGGTGGCAACTACACAACTTCATCTTGATATATGTTATGCAACTCAATATCATGCTTTGAATGAAACGGATATAAGTTCTAGCATTTAGTTCTATCATGATACAATTGCATTCTAAGTAGCAACCAAGCAAGGAATAATGAGATCATTCAACAACTTTAGAAAACAAAGAATCACAGAAAATAACTCTCCAAAGAAGGTAATGGCTCGAGTCTCACAGGGTTGTAGCGTTTGTTTGAGTTCCTTCCTTCAAGCATGTTACAAAAACGAATTTTTCTTTTATGATTGCATGTGAAGTCATACATTATAACCATAACTAAGCATAAACCAAGAGTAAATCAAACTTTTCTCTATGTTTATAACTCTTTTTAACAGTCATGCAATTACAAACCAAATCCTTATCATTGTGTTGGAAGGTACCCTAAGACACAAACTCACAAAAACGACTCAAAACACTCTTTTTAGGCTTTTCAAAACAATTTTTCAAATTTTTATGTGCTTTTCGGAGTTATAAAAACAAAACATACTAAAACACTCTAAAACAACTTAAAAACACCTTAAAACAGCAAGGAACAACATTTGAAGTTATGGGTGATAAAATCCCACGAATTTGCATTAACAACATTAGTTACCCCCCCACATTTAAATCAAACATTGTCCTCAATGTTTTAAGCATAGATTCACACAAAACATAAGTAATCACACAAACAACAACTAAACATACTAAACATGGCAGAATGTAATTAACAAAGAGAAGAGTTTAGGGACGCAAATCTGGTTATGGAGTGTAAATTCCCTCTTCTCTTTGTTGATTGCATTGAGGCTTGATCTTGATGATTCCACAGGCTTACTCTTGAACTGGTTTCTGCCCATTGTTGATTTTCCTTTGTGCTACTTCTTGAACTGGGCAGCAGGATGGTTCTTTTGGTCTCCCCCGAAGGTCTGAGCTTACCCTTTTGGTCTGTTTCTTTGTTCAATCTTTCCAATTCGTATTGAAAAGGGTTGGAGGATAACTCAGCCTATGTTTGTCTCCACATGCTTCAATGTATCATTTTCACTTGCCTTACTCGCTCCCCTTTGCAGAAGTGGTCCCTTCTCCGGAAGTGTATCAACCGTTGAAGATGACTACTCGAGAGCAACGCTAGGTAAGCAATCAGGAATAGATTCCAGGCAGTTGGCTCCAGATCGGAAGATTGACTCCAAGTGCCGGCTGATTGCTTCTTTTACTTTGCCATGCGAGTAAGAACAAGGACAAAGAAAAAGACAGGGAAAGAGCATGATATGAGATACTTTTGCTTTTGACCTTGATGATATGAGATACCTTTGCTTTGAAGAAGCGGTGGATGAATCAGCACATGCTTCAATCCGCCGTTTCCTCCTGGGTCATATGTACTCCAGGCATCTGGTATCATCTTTGGGGAAGAAGAAAGAATTGAGTATTTTGAAAGGCCTTGCTGGGAGTGCGCCCTCAGAGGTGAGGGAGAGTTGGGCATTTTCTTCAGGTTTGCCCTGCCATAAAAGACGAAGGTCGACATATATAGAGATAATATCAAGTGGTGGTACTTTTTACCCTTGTCGACAAACGTTTTGATCCCGCAATTCCGGCTTTTTGAAATAGTGGCGCCTCTTCGATCTTTGAATACGCCTCTTCGATTTCTGAGCAGGCGCCCCTTCGATTTCTGAACGACGCCCCTTCGCTTTCTGAACGACACGTGGTAGTGCAGATGCGGCTCCTTTTGACAAAGCTGCACGCGTTTTCTGAAAAGCAGAGAAAGCGTCGCCGAACTTTGCGCTTGTCGGCTAAAGATGTGTAGTTGCGATGATGGCCTCCACGTGTTTTCAGCTTTGTCAGAAATCTTTTGCCAAAGTTGAACGCGTCTTCTGAAAAGCCGAGAACGCGTCGCCTAAATTACGCCGGAAATTCCGGCTCTTTGAATCGGTGGACGCGTCGCCTTGGCATTTTATAGAGCTATCGATCACCGCCAATATACACACTCTGAAGATTTCCCATTCCTGAAACTCGACTCCGGCCCTTTGTGAAATTTTTAACTCCATCCACCCCTTCTCTTTGAACACTTTTGAAAAAAATGGCAAACTCATCGAACCTTAGCTTAGATTTGAGTCTCAGCAGCGATCCGGTTGCGCCCCGTCAAGGTAATGTATGGCGCCCTTCTTTTTTATCTTCTAACGGTCCTCTTTCAGGTGAAGACTCTGTGATGCAGGACGCCACAACAGCTACAATAGTAGCTAAAAACCTCCTCACTCCAAAAGATAGTAGGCTGCTGTCAGGACGGTCCGATGAGTTGGCCGTTCAAGAGTCCCTCGCACTTAGTGTTCAGTGTGCGAGCTCTGTGTCCAACATGGGCCTACGCCTGCTTGCCCGCTCCCGTCAGGTGGAATCGTTGATGGCAGAGGTGGAAAGACTTAAGCAAGAGATCCAGCAGCTTAAGTACGAGAATAGAAGTTTGCATGTGCTTGCAAATAACTATTCGTCGGGGATGAAGAGGAAGCTTGATGAGCTGCAAGAATCTGAGGGTCGAATTCACAGTGACCGTCAAAGGCTTGCGTCTTATCTCCAGAGGCACCTTTTTCCTGGGTCATCCAGCGCTTGGCCAAGTATTGAGGCCTGGAATGCTCTAGCTCCGATGCCTCCCGCTCCGATGGCTTCCGCTCCGATGCCTCCCGCTTCTATGCCTTCCGCTTCTGCGCCTTCCGCTTCTGCGCCTCGTAGTGGGGCTTCACGTAAACAACCTTTGTGAAGCTCCACCTTTCTCCATGTTTAGTATCTTTCTTTCAAATTTTTTTTTATTTTTTTATTTTTTATTAACATAAATAAAATCAAACGGCATGGAATTTATCTTTGAATGGGCGGTGATACTTGAAATGATCCGGTAATAGTTTAAATTCCATTTTGGGTGCCTGAATCATTAACCACATGTTAGTATAAAAGAAAATTGAAATTCGGGGAGGCGGCTTACCTGTGTGCTCCAAAATGAACTCCAGAATAAACACCCCTTCGAAAGTTATGACTTGTCCCGTGTCATAAAATCCAACTTCCTTGGGAATTGTGGTTTCAAATTTGTCCTCTTTGATGCCTTCTACATCTTCTCCAGCCACTACCTTCTCTTGAATCATTCTTCTTGGTGTACAAAGTCCTTTGAAGAATTCAACACCATCTAAAACTTGTTGTGTTGCACCAAGAATTTGAATAGCATTTTGCACCTTTGGGAAGGCTTCCACGATGTCCTTTTTACTCTCTTCTTGGTTGGGAATCAAAAACCTGCTAGGAAAAGGGACATTGGGTGGAATAACATCAAAATAACATGAAATTGGGACGTCCTTACTGGTGGTGGGTGGTTTAGAGGGCTTAGGGGGCTGCGGCAAGGGTTGTTCTACCCTTGCCGTGTGCATGTCTTCTTCCTCCTCCTCAATTAGCAGCTCTTCATCCACTTCTAGGCTATGTTTGGACATTTTTAGGTCAGCTCCAACCTCCATAGCACTTCCCAAAGTGATAGCATTATGGATTTCAAAATCTTCCTTCGAGTTTTCAATAGTTGAGTTGGAAAGTTCACTTTGCTCTTGAATTTGTTTCATGAACTCCATAATCTGCCCAAATTGCTCGTCCAATTTACCCAACTTCTTGTCTTGATTTTGTTCGTCCTGCGTCAAAGAGGTTAGTAATTGAAAATTTTTATCATTATCCATGGACATACTTGAACTTGATTGGAATTGTTGTGGGGGAGGTTGTGGTGGCTGCATAGGTGTTGTATTGAACTCCTCATATGGTTGCCAATATGCTTCTTGTTGAGCCTCCTTGGCTTGATTTTGTGACCCCTGCGCCAAAGAATTTATTTCATTAAGAATTTGAATATAATCTACTGGCGAACTTGAATTTAATTGAGCATATTGCATATGAAGTTGTGGTGGCTGCATAGGTCTTGAATAGAACTCCTCATATGGTTGCCAATATGCTTCACGTTGAACTTGTTGATCTTCCCACCATATAGAGTTTGAATGATCCCTCCAATCTCTTTGTGGACATTGATTGGCTTGAAATCCTTGCCTATATGAAGCACCAAATGTAGGGACACTCTGCATTGTGGTCCTTTCGGCATACGGCGACAATTTAGAAGTAAGATTTGCCAATTGAGCTTGAATGCTAGCAAAATCCATATCTTACTTCTCTAGTACCTAAAAAGAAAGAGAACTAAATCAAAAATCAAAAGTAACAACAAACAAAGAAAACAACACTAAGTTAGAAACTAAAACGAAAACAACTAAACCAAAAAAAAAAAGAAAAGAACTAAGGGATTAGCAAAGTTGCTAATCCCCGGCAACGGCGCCAAAATTTGATGCGAGAATTACTTGACACTCAAATTAAACCCTCGTTTGACAATTGTAGTAGAATGGATAAGTGAGGGATCGTTCTAGACCGGGGATTAGGAGGGCTTGCTAAAACCTTCTAAATTGACTTAAAAACATAAAAACTAAATTAAAATACTCTTAACAAGACTATTATGACTCAGAATGGCTTTGAAAAACTTAAATTGTCTAAAACAATCAAATTGACTCAAATAGAAGCTAGAACTTGATTTAGACGAATTTGCAATTGTTTATGACTCCAAAAGCTTAAAGATACAAAAATAAAACAAATACGAATGATTAAGACTTAACAAAATAAGGGGGGGGGAATTGTGGTTGGACGATATTAAATTAAAAAGACAGAATATAATTAAAGGCAAAATGTAAATATGAATGTGATAAAAATATGGATGATGGAATAGCCAAGGGGTTCTTCTCCACACATGTTACACTTGCAAACAAAATTGATTCTCAGTTGGTCTTTCGATAAGTTGTGAAACTCAATGCTCCAAGTTAATTAGATCCGCTTAGATTAACTTTCAGATTTCCCTAAATTCGTTGGATTGAATGGAATACGCATTACAACCAAATTATTCTTAATCAAAGTCCCTAACTATGGAATACGCATGATAGAGACATTCAACAAAGATCATTAAGTTCAACGGAAATCATAAACATCGACGAGGCATTCGTTACTATAGAATACGCATGAAACTTATGCCAAGAATTCGTTTAACGCGATTGTTTATAAGCAACCTCCACTACTTGTGAATGTAAGTTCATAGCGATTAGGTGAAATTCACTTATATTCTAGCGTCATATTTATGCATGAAAATTAAGCTTGCAATCTCAATGAACATACATAAATAAGTTATCAATCAAACAGTTAAACGAATTGAATCCACAACTTATGAAATTCCAACCAAACGTAATCAATTCAAATTGCAAATATAAACATAGTTTCGAATCACCCCCTAGCTAAAGGGGGTTTAGTTCCTCATAACTTTGAAATCAAAGAAACACCTAAACATTCCAACAACTCAAACTTGAATTGTATGAACGTTTAGGCACTCTTCTCTTCCATTCTCATACGTACAAAACAAAGAGAATTAAATTTAAACTTTGAAATCAAAGAAACACCTAAACATTCCAACAACTCAAACTTGAATTGTATGAACGTTTAGGCACTCTTTTCTTCCTCGTTGTTGTAGCACAAGGTCTAAGGTGAGCTTTGGGGATTATGTGAAGTGTTTTGGAGGGATGGGAAGTGGTTGGATAGTGGCTGCAATGAAGGAGAAAAACTGCACAGAAAATGGAAGTGTTTGTAACTGAAAATGTGTATGGAAGAGTGAATGAATTTTGAGGAGTGTTGGATGCTTATTTATAGGTGAAATGGGGGAACAAAAGAGGGAATATTGCAGCTAGGAGGGGATGAATGATTATGGGTGCATGTGTTTGGAATAATGAAGGGGGAATATCATGAAAACTATAAGTGTTGACGAGGCATTCGTTACTATGATTGCATGAAACTTATGCCAAGAATTCGTTTAACGCGATTGTTTATAAGCAACCTCCACTACTTGTGAATATAAGTTCATAACGATTAGGTGAAACTCACTTATATTCTAGCGTCATATTCATGCATGAAAATTAAGCGTTCATTCTCAATAAACATACATAAATAGGATATCAATCAAATAGTTAAACAAATTGAATTCACAACTTATGAAACGTAATTAAAAGTAATCAAATCAAAATGCAAGCATAAACATATATTTCGAATCCCCCCCTAGCTAAAGGGGGGTTTAGTTCCTCATACAAAACAAAGAGAATTGAAATTAAACATTGAAATCAAAGAAACGCCTAAACATTCCAACAACTCAAACTTGAATTGTATGAACGTTTAGGCCCTCTTCTCTTCCTCTTTATTGTAGCATAAGGTCTAGGGATAATTGGTTTGGGGGATGGAAGTGTGGAATGGAGTGGGGAATTATGGAAATAGGTGAGGAGTGGTGGAGAAAATGGTGCAGAAAATGGAGAGAAACTCACGGCTAGAGAAGGAATGGAGTGTTTGTGTTGTGGTATCTACAATGGAATGAGATGTTTTGAATGATGGGAATGCAAGGGTATTTATAGGAGGAGTGGAGATGTATATGGCTATTTGTTTAAGGTGTTTGTGTGGAGGAATGATGGAGAATTGCATGTGGAATGGCTGCAATGATGAAGAATGAAAGCTGAAAAATAAAAGGGAAAGCTGGAAATCTGAAAATGCAAATGGGAATCCTGAAATGCAAAGGTGGCCACGGTTTTGAGTGTGTTTTGTGTTGGAAATGCATGTGAATGCATGTGAATGTTGTTTGTGTGAAGTGTGTGTGGGTTAAAGAGTGAATGGTGGTGTAATGATGAAGTGTGATGGCTGAAAAGGTCAAGGGAAATGCATGTGATTGCATGGCAAAGAATTTCAGGATGCATGTGTGTGTTGAATGGTTTCTTGGTGAGGGATGTGGAGTGGTTGAATGTGGTGCAATGATAATGTTTTGTGGCTGAATTGGTGGTGGAATTATGATGGGAGTGCATATGATTAAAGAGTGGGAGTGCATGTGGGTGAATGTGAAGGGAATGCATGTGTTGATGACTAGGTTAGTGGGTGGAAATCTGAAAATGGCATAAGGGAATGGGAGCTCACGGTTTTGAGTTGTTTGTTTGTGTGAAGTGTGTGTGAATGCATGTGAAGATGCTAATAAATAATGCATGTAGGGTTAGGAAATAAAATCATAACTTAAAGGGAGATGATTAAAGGGTGTTGAAAGGTTTGAAATGCATGTGTTGAATTGGTGGTTGAATGATGAAAGAATAAGTGAATGATTATGATAAGTGTATAAGTGAATGATTATGATAAGTGTATGATATGTTAAGTGATAAATGAATGATATGTTAAGTGATAAATGAATGATATGTGGTGAGTGATAAGTGAATGGAAGTGATAAGTGATAAGTGAATGGTTTGATAAGTGAATGATATGATAAGTGAATGCTTATAATAAGTGAATGATATGATAAATGAATGCTTTAAGTGTTTAAAATAGGGAACAAAGCCCTTCCTTGCATGGCAAGGAAGGGAGACACAAGGAAACACACGACAATGTCCTAAGGTTGCAAGGAATGTTGTTTTTGTGTTCTAAAATGCGTAGGAGTCTTCAATGATGCTTAAACATGAGGTCTTTTAGGATTTAACTTTCCTACTTCAAGTCTTTAATTTCGTCCATCCTCTTGGCTCCAAGCATATGATATCCATTCCAATCTCTAATTTGCTCCAAAAGGCTCCAAAAGGCATCCTTTTGCATACCTTGCCCTTAGAACCTGAAAACACACAAAAGAAGCATAAAGGACTAAAATAACTAGAGAAACATAACGTAAATGCACGAGAACAAGCCATTTAAGTCGCATGAATATGCTCCTATCACACTTTGTGAAGGATTTCTTAGTCGTAGCTTTACCTCTGACAAAGCTGACCAAGAAAGGAGTTAGGTTTGAATGGGATGATGATTGTGAGTAAAGTTTCCAGCAACTGAAGTACTGTCTCACTCATGCCCATTTTCTAGCACTTCCTGCCGACGTCAGTAATTTCGAGACCTAAAAGGACGCTTCATTGAATGTTCTAGGCTGACCTAAACCTAATATGTAAAGCCCAAGCACCTTTCATTTTAAAAATGAGCCGTATAAAGCCCGTCCCTATGGTTTTCCATACTCTTTTTGTTTTGTTTTTGTTCTGGTTTTGATTAGCAAATTGCAAAAGTGTAAATTGTATTTATTTAGGAAAGTGTTATTGGCACTTCAAAAATCTCATTCTACACTCCTCACAAGTGTATTTTTTTTTCTAAATATAGAAAGTTTGAAGTGTAAAATAAGAATTTTGAAATACCAATAACAATTTTTTCTCTCTCTATATATATATATATTTTTTTTTTTTCTTTCTTTCTTTCTTTCTTGAGAGGTAAGCCAATGTCTCTTTATTTGTAGCTGTATGCTTCTCTCAGTCGAACACTCTACAAACAACAATAAACAGCAGAAAAAAGGAAGAAGAAGATGAGCAGCATCGGAACAGGTTACGATCTCTCCGTCACCACATTCTCCCCCGACGGCCGGGTCTTCCAGATCGAGTACGCCGCCAAAGCCGTCGACAACTCCGGGTACCTACCTTTCCTCTCCAAACCCTATATTCTTCCCCGCGGCAATCCAAATTCTCAATCTCCAGCATTTTTCGCCATCTGATTTGGGGTTTAAGGGGTTTGTAATTGTAAATTTTTCGTGTTGCAGGACTGTCATTGGGATCAAATGTAAGGACGGCGTTGTTATGGTAAACCCTTTTTTCTTATAAAATTTTTGAAATTCTTGCTCTCATACGCTCGGATACTTAAACTTAGGGTTTTTTTTCTTTATTTAAATTGATTTATTCTGAATTTCAGGGTGTGGAAAAGCTCATAGCGTCGAAGATGATGCTGCCCGGTTCTAATAGAAGGATTCATTCAGTTCATCGCCACTCCGGGATGGTATTTACTTGGATTCTTTGTAGAGTTTAATACCCAGTTCTACTAAATGCTCAGAGAGCTCACTTATGGTTAATTTGTTAACTTTTTGTTTTTAACATATCTATTACTGCTAATCAAGGAGGTCAGGATTTTGTTGTGGTCATGATTAGTTTGAATGTTCGATTATATTTTCCATGGACACCTATAATGTTGGGGAAATTCCATATTCTTCATAAGAAATTTGAAATATCAACTGAGTCATAAGGGGAATGGAGGGTGTGAGGAAGGAGTGTTTCTCTTGCGGCTTAAAAATATGAGAGATCTATCTCTTAAACTTAAAGCAATCCTGGTGTTCAAAGAGTGTGATTTATTTTCACAAATTTACAGGCCCTTTTTTTCTTCAACCAAACAGGAGTTAGTCACACCTGAATATCTCTGACTTACCCTCCATATAACGTATATACTCCTATGCTCATCATTGGGATTGTATTTGAAAATGAGTAGCAAATTGCTGCTTATTTTCAAATGCCATTGGGAACAGAAAAGTCACAAGTTGGTTTGAATCTGCAAGACTGGGCTAGCCTGAATCTTGTATCATTCGTGCATTTCCTTTAAGATTTCCTTATTAGGCTGTTGTCAAACTAGTGATATGTTATTCTAAACAGCTTGTGAATTAGTTATAAGTTGATGCATCTTTAATTCCTTAGCTCATGGGCGGATATGTTGAGATATTCAAAGAATGTATGATATACACAGATTTTCATATATTTTGTGCCAGATCTAGATTTTTTGACATCCTATGAGATTCGTCTGATAATTTTGGTTGCTTAACTGTATCCTATCAATCTTACCATCAGAGAACTGACTTTCAAAATTAGCTTGTGATGCATTTTGTGATATTTACCGATTACAGGCAGTGGCAGGATTAGCTGCAGATGGTAGGCAAATTGTTGCTAGGACCAAGTCTGAAGCCACCAACTATGAAAGGTTTGCCTTTTCCTTTGGATTTCAAGTATAAAACAAACAAGAAAACATTGAAGGTTTTTGTTCTGTAGAACATCTGAACATTTTCTCTCTCCCTCTCTCTCACTTGTGGAATTTTGTTAATCTATCCTCCCTTGCTATCCTTACATTTTCTCTTTCAGTTTGTCACACTAGTATAATTTGAAAGAACAGGTGTGTTTAGCTGGATTTGTGTTTAAATATCAACTTAAAGTTGGTCTAATCAATCTGAGTATATATATTCTCACTTTGGCTTTTCATGTAGTTTAATGAGTCAATAGAAAGGCCCAAAATCCCTCACTTGGTGGCTATTATCTGTTTTGCATTACACTTGTATTTTCAGAAATCAGTACTTGTTTATTGTTGTTTGACGCCTGTTAATAATGGACATTAAGAGGTCAATTTTGTTAGTATCCACTTGAGTTATCTAGACAGTTTGGTTGGTGAACAAGTTCTGTAAATTTTGCATTGTAATTTTATGCTTGTGCATAATTGTAAAAAAATATAATCTCTTCCTTTTTTAGAATATTACCATTTGCTATTTCATGATTGGCTCGTAATTATACATGATTGGTCTGTGTACCTTTAGTTTATTATGTTCTTATTTTTATGATTCTTCCTGCAGTGTGTATGGTGAACAGATTCCTGTTAAGGAACTTGCTGAACGTGTTGCTAGTTATGTGCATTTGTGTACACTATATTGGTGGCTCAGGTTTGTTGAGAACTGACTTTTCATGTTATCATTTCAAAGGTTCTTTTCATCCCTTCTGATTATCTGTGAAAGTTATTTGCAGACCTTTTGGATGTGGGATAATCCTTGGTGGTTATGACAGAGATGGGCCACAATTGTACATGGTTGAACCTTCTGGTGTTTCTTATGTGAGTTTACTTTTGTATCTGGTTGTCATTGCTATAAGAATATTGTTTATCCTTGAACATTTTAATTTATCGTTTTAATTAATTATATTTTGTATTAATCTTTGCTTTTGCATATTATCTAGAGGTATTTTGGTGCTGCAATTGGAAAGGGCAGGCAGGCTGCCAAGACGTAAGTTGAGAGTTTGCTTTCTAAATTTTTCTGACAGGATTTTGCAGCATTATAAACTTTTTTTGCTTTGTGTGAAAATCTTCCTATTAATTTGCATTCAATTTGGTCCATCTTGGTCACTCTGAAAGCTTGTGATTAGAATAGGGTAAGAACTTGGGTGGAAGAGAATTTAGGTTTATGGAACATTTTGCTTTGATAAATGTTGAAAAGAGAATATAGAATGTATATAAACCCCGAATCAAACAAAAATTGAACTACCAAACTGTAAGCCTTAAATCAAATAGTCAAAGACCAATCCAAAATCAATCTACCAGGCTGTATACAGCCCATACTAACAACAAGGATTCTTGAGCATGTGTCTTTTACATTTTAACAATGACATTAATGTCAAATATTTTCTTATTTTAATATTTTTTTATTATATTTTATTGTGCTGAGAAATTTGAATGTTGATACTTATATATATCTATGTCATGTGATGACAGAGAGATTGAAAAGTTGAAGCTTTCGGAGTTGACTTGTCGGCAAGGAGTTATTGAAGTAGCCAAGATGTGAGTGACATACACCATGAATACTTTTCTATCTGGCATGTTTTAATTTGATGATGATGACATCTAGCTATGGACTTTTTCTGCATGAAGTTATTTTGTTACAAGGTCTTTAAATAATGGTTTGTTTCTCAACCATTACATCAGATGTGGTTGATAAACAATGTAACCTGTTCAAGACAAACGGCTCTCTTTTTTACGATTTTCTCTTAAAATTCAGCATACCTAAGTTTTGTCATTAATGTGAAACTTCCATTCTTTTCTGTACATGGAGATAACAAGAATGGTTCGTCCTTGGTAATATTTGTCATTTAAGTCGAATCATGTCACTACGAACAAGATAGAGGTCTACAAGCTATTTTTCCCCCTTTAACTTAAATATTTAATGATGCACAACAGCATTTATGGAATTCATGATGAGGCAAAGGACAAGGAATTTGAGTTAGAAATGAGCTGGGTCTGTGATGAATCAAACCGTCTGCATCAGAAGGTATCTGAATTTCTTTCTGAGTTCAAGGAACTTGCAAATTTCAAACTAATTGACGATGTGGCTTTTATTTTATTTGCCACATTTGCTTCTCATACCTATTTTTGACATTTTGTGTTTTCAGAAGTTTTTTTGTTTTGATTCTTTTTTGTTTCATTTTCTTTTTGCCTTTTAATTGTTTGTTACGCACCATTCTTTGTGAATTCTGAGCATGAGTCCATAGCTTTTCTTAAGGATCCACCGATCAGTTGAGTGGCCCATTGACTCCATGACCAATGACCTATATCTCAGTTGGAGGATGTAGAATTGTACATTTCAATTGTGGGTCTTGCAAATGTTAATGTTTGGAACAAAAATTGGGAATATTTTTGGAGCCTGAGCCGATTCTCCTTATGTGTATGTCAATTTCCATCTAGATTTATTTATGCAAAATATTTTCATTGTGATCTAAGACTGTTAATTTGAATCAATGTTTTTAAAAACCTGCCCCAAGGCATGCCTCGGCAGCTTTGGAGGTGGGGCGGGGGTGAAAACGCCTCTAGCCAGTGGGAATAGGCAAAAACTTGCCTGGATGTGGTTGAGGTGCGCCTTAGGACGTTTTGGGCATTTTTATTTTATTTTATAGAACTTCTTCCCAGTCTTCTTCATTCGACACTCAAGTGCTCGACAGCCTCACATTCTTCTTCTCTGTGAAACACTGAAACCCTCCCTTCTCTTCTCGTGAGACCACCAACCAAGCAGCACCATCGCCACCCAGCGAAGAGGGAAAGTGAGAGTGAGGGTGTACCAAGGGAAATAGAGTGGGTGGGGGATGCATGTGGACCATATTAGTGTTGTAAAATGAGTGGATATTAACGAAGGAAAGAGTGTTTGTGGAGCATATTTGGATGAATGGATTTTTATTTTATTTTATTATTATTTATATTTTATGTTTTTGAGTTAAACTTGTTAATGACTTGTGTACTTTTGAATGACAAAGGATGTTTGTTTTACAAAGTATTATATATATATATATATATATATGTAATTTAGGTCCCATGAGGCTTCACCTCACGCCTCAAGGCTTTCACATAGTCGCTATCCGTGGAACGCCTCTCCTATGTCTTGGCCTTTTAAAACATTGATTTGAATACAATCTTTTTTTGAGTGCTGCTATTTGTTCTACATATATTGACCACCTTGCTGGCCACCTTTCTAATGGAGGTGGTTAGGACCGACATTGGTGCGACCCACGTACCTCCGTTTGGTGGTAAGAAAAATGTGGTAAAGGAAAGCATTATGCTTGTCATTTTGAAGGCTTAGTTTCTGTTTTTAGTTTCCTCGTTAAAACGCAAGTCATCTCAACCAGTAAAGGATTTAGAGTTTGTGGTGTTTGATGTGCGGTCATATTCAGTTGTGCGTGATTCCTAGCTAGAAGTGCCTACTGATTCACCGAACTTGTGCACTATATACTCCCACATTTATTATTTTACTCAAATTGGATGATTTAGCACGGAAGGTTCTGATGCATTTAAATGAACAATTTTCCAACGCTCCTCTGTTTCTGTTAGCTACTTCATAGTGATATATTTTTTTTCGCTTTCATTGTATTTGTTATGTGTTCCCCTGCTGGTAGTTATATTTGAAAGCCTGTGTTGCCATCCTGCAGATTGATGATTTTTTTATTGGTTGTTCAGGTTCCGGATGAGCTTCTAGAGGAAGCAAAGGCAGCGGCTAAAGCAGCATTGGAAGAAATGGATGCAGATTAAGAAGCTGATGAAATAATGTGTTAGTATTCTGAAACCCTACTAGAAGAACGTCAACTGAAGATGGATGGATTTTCATTAGCCAATTTGAGCTGCTGAAGTATTTCTTGTACGTTAAAATGTTCAATTTACCGAAGACGCGGTGCAAACCGCATCTGTAGAATGTTTGAGAAACAGAGTTTCACTTACATTATTATGCACTCTCTCCTTTTTAACTGCTCAAAGTAATTCTGTTTTTTCACTTGTGAGTTTGCTATAACTTTTATTTTCATTTCAGTGTGTTCTTTGATGGAGTTCAATTTTTGTTTCTAAACATATCATCGGGTTTTTCCGTAACCGCATGGATTTATTTATTTATTTATTGTTTTTTTTGGCACTTTTTGGCACGAACCATAACATGAAAATAGTGTTGGGAATGAAATGCAAGCCTTTATACGACTTGCTCGGTTGCTCCCGCGCTGCCTGCCCTCTCCAACTCCCCTTCTCCCCATTTCATTTCAAACTCCTAGACGCTATTCAAGTTCAGAGCTACTTGCAGACCTAACCAATCAAATTACGTAGACAGGAATTTATAAAAACTAATTTCTCACGTCTCTTTGTAGAGGATGAAAAATAGAAATTTCTTTCGTGTCCTTATTTTAATGGCCGTTTGATAACCATTTAATTTAGGTTTTTTTTTATTAGCATTTCATTTAATGTTGAATATACTTCACATTAAAACGTAATATTAAATTATTTATGTACCATATTATGTAATGATAATTTCAACCTTAAAAAGTAAAAAAAAATAAGAAATTTCTAAACACAACCCAAATATCTTCAACTCTCAAAATCCCTCTCATCCTCCCTCGTAGAACAAATCCTAACCGATGAAAGCTACAGTCAATAACCAATGAAGGCTACAATCCTCCAGGCCGTACTTGGTGTTCCAGTAAAAGCTACAATCAAAGAGGTACTACCTTGAGTTTGGTATCTACTGGGTTCTTTTCAGTGAAACACATTTAATAGAAGTTTTGAAGCGCCTAGTTTTCATGCTTCTCTGTACTTTTGTATCGAAGGATATTATGTTTTTTGTCCTCAACAGTTCAAGACTACAAAAATTATGTTTTTTTTCTTCACTTTTTCGAAAATTGAAATCTTATTTGGTAACTATTTTTTTCAGTTTTCAATTTTAAAAAAAATTAAAACTGAAAACTGCTTTTTTGAGTTTTCAAAATTTGGCCCTGAGTTTTCAGTTTTCATTTTTTTTTAAAGCTGAAAACTGAAAGTATTCAGACTTCATTTTTTTTAGTTTTTATTTTTTTATTTTTTTTTATTAAATCTTTTTAAAAGACTAAAAATGAAATGATCAGCAAACAAATTCGGAGGAACCAATTTCTCGAGACAGAATTGGCATTTTCAATGGCCAATAAGGATTGATAAGCAGAACGTGAATTAATGCTTGCCTTTTTTTCTGTTAGAGAAGGAAGCGATACCCAAATGAATGGAAGGTTTCTATTTCCCCTTATTTTCCCATGAGCTCTAAAATTATTTCCAAGCATCGGTTTACCGGGGAAAACCAATATTTTCTCATTCCTAGGTCTACTTCCTCACAAATCAAACGCATTCTAGAGGAACATGCTAGATTTATTATACATTTGAACCGCATACTAAAATTACATGATGATTGATAGGAGCATATTCATGCGACTTAAATGGCTTGTTCTCGTGCATTTACGTTATGTTTCTCTCGTTATTTTAGTCCTTTATGCTTCTTTTGTGTGTTTTCAGGTTCTAAGGGCCTAGGGAGCAAGAAAGTGCATTTTGAGGCCATTTGGAGCATTTTTGGGCATGGATTGGATAGCTTATCCATGGAGCCAAGAGGATGGACGAATTTGAAGGCCATGTATGCACTTGAAGACACAAAACAATGGCTCTAGCCCAATCAAACACATTATGCCATACAAACCAACCTATTTTAGGCCCATTCTATGTACTTAAACCCTAGCCCTTTAAACTAATTCATTTATCACTTATCAAACCATTCACTTATCACTCACCACATATCATTCACTTATCACTTAACATATCATTCATTTATTTCACTTCCATACTCCTCTTAATTCCACATGCATTCTCACACATGCACATCATTCACTCACATTTCCACCATTCATTCTTTATTCCTTTCCAAACATCTCACATGCATTTCCACCTTCCTACTTCATCATTTCACCACATTCTCCCTCTTTAACTCACATGCATTCATCATAATTCACAACACAAAACAACTTCATTGTTGTGGGTTCCCATTTCCTTTCCAAACATCTCACATGCATTTCTTCATTATTTCCTAACCCTACATGCATTATTTATTGCATCTTCACATGCATTCACACACACTTTACATGCATTATTTATTGCATCTTCATTATTTCCTATATGCCATTTTCAGATTTCCACCCACTAACCTAGTCATCAACACATGCACTTCCACCTTTCATCCACAATGATTCATGATTCATTCACTTTGCATCCTTTAAATCACATACTTTTCCATCATTAATTAGCCACTTGCATCTTAAACAAACAACCATATGTTCCCTCCACTACTCCTATAAATACCCTTGCATTCATTCATTCAAGAACATCTCATTCCATTGTAGATACCACAACACAAACACTCCATTCCTTCTCTAGCCGTGAGTTTCTCTCCATTTTCTGCACCATTTTCTCCACCACTCCTCACCTATTTCCATAATTCCCCACTCCATTCCACACTTCCATCCCCCAAACCAATTATCCCTAGACCTTATGCTACAATAAAGAGGAAGAGAAGAGGGCCTAAACGTTCATACAATTCAAGTTTGAGTTGTTGGAATGTTTAGGCGTTTCTTTGATTTCAATGTTTAATTTCAATTCTCTTTGTTTTGTATGAGGAACTAAACCCCCCTTTAGCTAGGGGGGGATTCGAAATATATGTTTATGCTTGCATTTTGATTTGATTACTTTTAATTACGTTTCATAAGTTGTGAATTCAATTTGTTTAACTATTTGATTGATATCCTATTTATGTATGTTTATTGAGAATGAACGCTTAATTTTCATGCATGAATATGACGCTAGAATATAAGTGAGTTTCACCTAATCGTTATGAACTTATATTCACAAGTAGTGGAGGTTGCTTATAAACAATCGCGTTAAACGAATTCTTGGCATAAGTTTCATGCAATCATAGTAACGAATGCCTCGTCAACACTTATAGTTTTCATGATGCTTAATGATTCTTGCTTGTTTCTCTATTATGCAATTCATGAAGGGAACTTGTGAGGAATGCTTTGGGTTGTCGTATGCAATCATCCAATTCATTAACTTAAGGAAAACTTGACGGTTAATTTAAGCGGACCTAATTAACCCGGGGTGATGAGTTTCATAATTTATTGAAATGCAATTGGAAATCATTTTATTATGCAAGTGTAACATGTATGGAGATGAACCCCTTAGCTAGCCATACCATCCATTCATTTCCGTCAATTTCATATTTACAATTTGTTTTCTTTACAATCTATCCATTTTAGTTTAAATTCGTCCAAAATCAATCCCCCCATATTTCGTTTAAGTCTTAGTCTTAATCTTTCTTATTTTTAGTTTTGCTTTCTTCGAGCATTAAATAGTGTTTTATATTGTGTTTTTACGTTTTTAAGTCAAATCCAAGTGATTAACAATCCCTCCTAATCCCCGGTCCAGAACGATCCCTACTTACATCATTACTACAATTGTCAAAAAGAGGGTTTAATTTGAGTGTCAAGTAATTCACGCATCAAATTTTGGCGCCGTTGCCGGGGATTAGAAAATTTGCTAATCCCTTGGATTGTTTGTTTCTGTATTGTCTTTTAGATTTAGTTTTTTTTTTTTATTTGTGTTTTGTTTGTTAAGAACAAGATGGCACTTGATAATGCTTCTCTTTTGTCACAACTCATGGAAAGGTCCCAAATGCAAAGAGTTGATATATTTAATCTTCAATCAAGGAATAACGTGTTTTCCAATACTTACAATTCGGATTGGAGTGATCATTCAAACTCTATGTGGTGGGAACCTCAAAATGCTCAACAAGGAGGATATTGGCAGCCACCACAACCTCATATTCAATATGCCCAACCAAATTTAAGTTCGTCAATAAATTATAACCAAAAGCTTGATGAATTAATTTGTTTGGTGCAGGGCTTACAAAATCAAGACAATGAGGCTCAACAAGAAGGATATTGGCAGCCGTATGAGGAGTTCTATTCAACGCCTATGCAGCCACCACAACCTGCCCAAAGGAATGTAGGTAATTCAAATGATAATGATACGATTTTTCAATTACTTACTACTCTGGAAAAGCAAATTGGGCAGATAGCGGAGTTCGAAGGACAATTTTGCGACCAAGGCGAACTCCCTAGTTCAACCATTGCAAATCAGAAGGGAGAATTTGAAACTGCCAAGGAAATCATGTTGAGAAGTGACAAGGAGGTTGGAACGGACCCTCAACCATCAAAATCAAATCACAAGGAAGAGGAATACACCCAACCCACGGAAAGGGTGGAAACACCTTTACCGGAGGCTCCTATGCCATCTAATACAGGTATGGTTCTTCCAAATTTCATTATTTTTAACCCTATTCCTTGCAGATTCATGACTTCCAAGGAAGAAGAAGGTGAAAAAGACATCTTGGAAGCCCTTCCAAAGGTGACAAGTAGGGAATGTCATGAATCCATCAAAGAGGACGTTCTTGAAACCACAAAATCCAAAGAAGTTAAATTTGATGACATTGGACAAGTAATAACCATCACTTGCAATCTGGCCAAGTCCAATATCCCTGAAACTTTCAAAGGAGTGGTATTTGTCATTGAGTTCTTGTCGGACAAAACAAGTAAGTATTTTTTTCCAAATTCCATTAGATTTTATACTAACTTGCTATTTTTTTTGAATCAGGCACCTACACTAGAATTCAAACCAATGCCGGTTCACTTCAATTATCACCTTCCATTCAAGGACCAATTCTATGCCGTTTGATTTTATTTATGTTAATAAAAAAAAAAAATAAAAAAAAATAAATAAAAAAAAAAAAAAAGAAAAAAAGAAAGATACTAAACATGGAGAAAGATGGAGCTTCACAAAGGTTGTTTGCGTGAAGTCCCACTACGAGGCGCAGAAGCGGAAGGCGCAGAAGCGGGAGGCATAGAAGCGGGAGGCATCGAAGCGGAAGGCATCGGAGCGGGAGGCATCGGAGCTAGAGCATTCCAAGCCTCAATACTTGGCCAAGCGCTGGATGACCCAGGAAAAAGGTGCCTCTGGAGATAAGACGCAAGCCTTTGACGGTCACTGTGAATTCGACCCTCAGATTCTTGCAGCTCATCAAGCTTCCTCTTCATCCCCGACGAATAGTTATTTGCAAGCACATGCAAACTTCTATTCTCGTACTTAAGCTGCTGGATCTCTTGCTTAAGTCTTTCCACCTCTGCCATCAACGATTCCACCTGACGGGAGCGGGCAAGCAGGCGTAGGCCCATGTTGGACACAGAGCTCGCACACTGAACACTAAGTGCGAGAGACTCTTGAACGGCCAACTCATCGGACCGTCCTGACAGCAGCCTACTATCTTTTGGAGTGAGGAGGTTTTTAGCTACTATTGTAGCTGTTGTGGCGTCCTGCATCACAGAGTCTTCACCTGAAAGAGGACCGTTAGAAGATAAAAAAGAAGGGCGCCATACATTACCTTGACGGGGCGCAACCGGATCGCTGCTGAGACTCAAATCTAAGCTAAGGTTCGATGAGTTTGCCATTTTTTTCAAAAAGTGTTCAAAGAGAAGGGGTGGATGGAGTTAAAAATTTCACAAAAGGCCGGAGTCGAGTTTCAGGAATGGGAAATCTTCAGAGTGTGTTTGTTGTGGTGATCGATAGCTCAATAAAAAAGCCAAGGCGACGCGTCCACCGATTCAAAAAGCCGGAATTTCCGGCGTAATTTTGGCGACGCTTTCTCTGCTTTTCAGAAGACGCGTTCAACTTTGTCAAAAGATTTCTTCTTTTCAGACAACACGTGGAGGCCATCACCGCAACTACATATCTTTAGCCGACAAGCGCAAAGTTCGGCGACGCTTTCTCTGCTTTTCAGAAGACGCGTGCAGCTTTGTCAAAAGGAGTCGCATCTGCACTACCACGTGTCGTTCAGAAAGCGAAGGGGCGTCGTTCAGAAATCGAAGGGGCGCCTGCTCAGAAATCGAAGAGGCGTATTCAAAGATCGAAGAGGCGCCACTATTTCAAAAAGCCGGAATTGCGGGATCAAAACGTTTGTCGACAAGGGTAAAAAGTACCACCACTTGATATTATCTCTATATATGTCGACCTTCGTCTTTTATGGCAGGGCAAACCTGAAGAAAATGCCCAACTCTCCCTCACCTCTGAGGGCGCACTCCCAGCAAGGCCTTTCAAAATACTCAATTCTTTCTTCTTCCCCAAAGATGATACCAGATGCCTGGAGTACATATGACCCAGGAGGAAACGGCGGATTGAAGCATGTGCTGATTCATCCACCGCTTCTTCAAAGCAAAGGTATCTCATATCATCAAGGTCAAAAGCAAAAGTATCTCATATCATGCTCTTTCCCTGTCTTTTTCTTTGTCCTTGTTCTTACTCGCATGGCAAAGTAAAAGAAGCAATCAGCCGGCACTTGGAGTCAATCTTCCGATCTGGAGCCAACTGCCTGGAATCTATTCCTGATTGCTTACCTAGCGTTGCTCTCGAGTAGTCATCTTCAACGGTTGATACACTTCCGGAGAAGGGACCACTTCTGCAAAGGGGAGCGAGTAAGGCAAGTGAAAATGATACATTGAAGCATGTGGAGACAAACATAGGCTGAGTTATCCTCCAACCCTTTTCAATACGAATTGGAAAGATTGAACAAAGAAACAGACCAAAAGGGTATGCTCAGACCTTCGGGGGAGACCAAATGAACCATCCTGCTGCCCAGTTCAAGAAGTAGCACAAAGGAAAATCAACGATGGGCAGAAACCAGTTCAAGAGTAAGCCTGTGGAATCACAAAGATCAAAAGCCTCAATGCAATTACCAAGGAGAAGATGGAATTTACACTCTATAACCAGATTTGCGTCTCTAAACTCTTCTCTTTGTTAATTACATTATGCCATGTTTAGTATGTTTAAGTGCTTTTTGTGTATTTACTTATGCTTTGTGTGAATCTATGCTTAAAACATTGAGGACAATGTTTGATTTAAGTGTGGGGGGGTAACTAAGTATATTTGATGCAAATTCGTTGGATTTTATCGCCTATCACTTCACATGTTGTGTCTCACTGTTTTAAAACTGTTTTAGTGTGTTTTGTCTTAAAAATTCGAAAGTCCCATAAAAATTTGAAAAATTGTTTTGAAAAACCCAAAAAAAGAGTTGTTTTAAAGTTGTTTTTGTGTGTGTGTTTGTGTCTTAGGATACCTTCCAACACAATGATAAGGATTTGGTTTGTAATTGCATGACTGTTAAAAAGAGTTATTAACATAGAGAAAAGTTTGATTTACTCTTGGTATATGCTTGGTTATGGTTATAATGTATAACTTCACATGCAATCATAAAAGAAAATTTAGTTTTTGTAACATGCCTGAAGGAAGGAACTCAAACAAATGCTACAACCCTGAGAGACTTGAGCCTATAACGTTCTTTGGAGAGTATAATCTGTGATTTCTTGTTTTCTAAAATCGTTGCATGATCTCATTATTCTTTGCTTGGTTACTACTTAGAAGGCGTTTCATCATATAGTTCCAAATGCTAGAACTCATGCCCATTTCATTCAAAGCATGTTATTGATTTGCATAACATATATCAAGATGAAGTTGTGTAGTTGCCACCATAGCCAAATAGCCTCGCTTCCCATATTTCGTATATGTTGTAAGTTTTACCCCCGTTGAGCCATGTTAACCCATGTTCTTTGTTAACCCACTTTATCTTCACCTAACCTAGAATATGACCGTCCTTACCCTTGTTCTTAAAAGATAGTGAGCATGACTTAATTGAATTCCTTTTGAGTTACATTATGAAAGAAAATAAGTGTGGGGGAGAGAATGTTTAAGTGTTTTTGTTTTGAGATTCAAAAGAAAAAAAAAAAAAAAAAAAAAAAAAAAAAAAAGAGAAAAGAATAAGTGATTGAAGAAAGGTTCCAAAACACCAATTCTGGGCGTAAATTGTCTAAATTCTCCCTTTTTGTTCAAAAGTTGAGTTTTCATTCAAAAGTGAATTCTAAGTTGATTAAAATGCTTTGCTCACTATTTCTTTAAGAACCTTTGTTTTCCATATCCCTTCTTTATCCACATACCCCAAGCCCCGTTACAACCCTTGACTTCTATCTTGAGTGTTGTGTATTTCAATTTGTGGAGTTTGAACTTGGTATGAGCTTATGGTGTCACTGGTTCTCGCGTCTAAGTAGTAGCATTCCATTCATGAGATCATATCTAAACTTGATTATTAACTCCAGAATTTGCGTTCTTTGTGATACATATATGTGAGTGTCGTTTTCATGTTTACATCAATCTTCTCACATATGACTAGATTAGGGTGTGTAGTTAGAAAATCTGAGTAAAAATTGAGTGCATATCTTGAAAGGAATTGAGCAAATTCTCTAAGGCATGTTACTACATTCAAAACATGGTTTTAAATGCTTAATTGTGAACTAGTATATGGTGACTATGATTAAGAATGTACTTAAATGTGAAGATGACTAAAATCTGTGAGAATGATGATTTTTAACTTGTCATGTGCATTGGAAATCCCTAAGACGGTTGTTGGAAGGTTTAGGTTGTGTTTTACGTGTTTAGTGTCGTTTTGTTTATTTGTTTTTATTCTGTTTTGCTCGAGGACTAGCAAAAGCTAAGTGTGGGGGTATTTGATAGGAGCATATTCATGCGACTTAAATGGCTTGTTCTCGTGCATTTACGTTATGTTTCTCTCGTTATTTTAGTCCTTTATGCTTCTTTTGTGTGTTTTCAGGTTCTAAGGGCCTAGGGAGCAAGAAAGTGCATTTTGAGGCCATTTGGAGCATTTTTGGGCATGGATTGGATAGCTTATCCATGGAGCCAAGAGGATGGACGAATTTGAAGGCCTTGTATGCACTTGAAGACACAAAACAATGGCTCTAGCCCAATCAAACACATTATGCCATACAAACCAACCTATTTTAGGCCCATTCTATGTACTTAAACCCTAGCCCTTTAAACTAATTCATTTATCACTTATCAAACCATTCACTTATCACTCACCACATATCATTCACTTATCACTTAACATATCATTCATTTATTTCACTTCCATACTCCTCTTAATTCCACATGCATTCTCACACATGCACATCATTCACTCACATTTCCACCATTCATTCTTTATTCCTTTCCAAACATCTCACATGCATTTCCACCTTCCTACTTCATCATTTCACCACATTCTCCCTCTTTAACTCACATGCATTCATCATAATTCACAACACAAAACAACTTCATTGTTGTGGGTTCCCATTTCCTTTCCAAACATCTCACATGCATTTCTTCATTATTTCCTAACCCTACATGCATTATTTATTGCATCTTCACATGCATTCACACACACTTTACATGCATTATTTATTGCATCTTCATTATTTCCTATATGCCATTTTCAGATTTCCACCCACTAACCTAGTCATCAACACATGCACTTCCACCTTTCATCCACAATGATTCATGATTCATTCACTTTGCATCCTTTAAATCACATACTTTTCCATCATTAATTAGCCACTTGCATCTTAAACAAACAACCATATGTTCCCTCCACTACTCCTATAAATACCCTTGCATTCATTCATTCAAGAACATCTCATTCCATTGTAGATACCACAACACAAACACTCCATTCCTTCTCTAGCCGTGAGTTTCTCTCCATTTTCTGCACCATTTTCTCCACCACTCCTCACCTATTTCCATAATTCCCCACTCCATTCCACACTTCCATCCCCCAAACCAATTATCCCTAGACCTTATGCTACAATAAAGAGGAAGAGAAGAGGGCCTAAACGTTCATACAATTCAAGTTTGAGTTGTTGGAATGTTTAGGCGTTTCTTTGATTTCAATGTTTAATTTCAATTCTCTTTGTTTTGTATGAGGAACTAAACCCCCCTTTAGCTAGGGGGGGATTCGAAATATATGTTTATGCTTGCATTTTGATTTGATTACTTTTAATTACGTTTCATAAGTTGTGAATTCAATTTGTTTAACTATTTGATTGATATCCTATTTATGTATGTTTATTGAGAATGAACGCTTAATTTTCATGCATGAATATGACGCTAGAATATAAGTGAGTTTCACCTAATCGTTATGAACTTATATTCACAAGTAGTGGAGGTTGCTTATAAACAATCGCGTTAAACGAATTCTTGGCATAAGTTTCATGCAATCATAGTAACGAATGCCTCGTCAACACTTATAGTTTTCATGATGCTTAATGATTCTTGCTTGTTTCTCTATTATGCAATTCATGAAGGGAACTTGTGAGGAATGCTTTGGGTTGTCGTATGCAATCATCCAATTCATTAACTTAAGGAAAACTTGACGGTTAATTTAAGCGGACCTAATTAACCCGGGGTGATGAGTTTCATAATTTATTGAAATGCAATTGGAAATCATTTTATTATGCAAGTGTAACATGTATGGAGATGAACCCCTTAGCTAGCCATACCATCCATTCATTTCCGTCAATTTCATATTTACAATTTGTTTTCTTTACAATCTATCCATTTTAGTTTAAATTCGTCCAAAATCAATCCCCCCATATTTCGTTTAAGTCTTAGTCTTAATCTTTCTTATTTTTAGTTTTGCTTTCTTCGAGCATTAAATAGTGTTTTATATTGTGTTTTTACGTTTTTAAGTCAAATCCAAGTGATTAACAATCCCTCCTAATCCCCGGTCCAGAACGATCCCTACTTACATCATTACTACAATTGTCAAAAAGAGGGTTTAATTTGAGTGTCAAGTAATTCACGCATCAATGATATGTGATATCTTCGATTAATATTTAATGAGATAAAATTACTAATTGACATAGTATTATACACGTCACTTGTCACATAATATGGTATTACTAGCATTATTGTAATCAAAACCAGTGTGAAAAAAATTGCAGAGTATGTCAGAATTTCCTATTTGTTTAACTCTTCTCCCAAAAAAATAGTCCCTCTAAAATTGACATATCTCATTATTTTAGTCCCTAAAGTATAAGATGTATCAATTTCATCACTAAACTTTACTATTGCACATAAATGTCATCCATGTCATCCAATTCCATCAATTTTCTAGTTTGTTTGAGGACATGGCACATGTGGGACTGACACACCCCGATCGAGATCAGGGCATGCTGGCCGTCACGTGAAAGTGACGTAACCATGTGCGCAATGCGGAAACTAAAAGAATAATAATAAAAATAGTACGAATAAATAAAAACCAGCTTTACACAGTAACAACAAACAGTGCAAGCCTAAGTGTGAAAACAAAGTTCAGAGCGCGAAGACCTAATGCAGTCCGGGAGAAAACGATACGACAAAAGCACACCCGAAGGTGGTCCTACACTGGTAATAGTCTGTCAGATATGCCGGGGAAATCCTCAGGGAAGCCACCAAAAGTGCTAGCCAACTAGAACCTGGAGGGGCGCAAAACAAAAAGTGTGAGTGGGCAAAAACAAAGCTTTTCAAAAACCATTTCATAAACAAGTTCTAACCCCTTGTCGTAAAACCTGTATACTTCCCAGAAAAATAGAATATACACATATATAAGTCATGCTCAGAAATATGCCATGCCAAAAGCCTTGAAATAAAATGCAAGTGCTCAGGTAATGTCAAAGCAATGCCATGTAATCTGTTAGCCGGAGTCACCTAACGTGACCTGTACGGCTGAATCTAGAGCTCAAATCTCCATCTCACTAACTATACCTGCACACGAGTCGGAACCACCTAAAGTGGTCTGTACGACATGACTGGGTGTAATATAAGTACGCTCAAGTGCTACGATCACGTGAAGGCTGGGCGAATAATTGCGGGTCACCTACGAGTCGGAACCACCTAAAGTGGTCTGTATGACAGGACTGTGCACCTAACTTGGATCCAAGATGAGCGTGTGGTGTGGGAGGTGAACATCA
Organism: Pyrus communis; assembly: GCF_041283825.1. Lineage (NCBI taxonomy): Eukaryota > Viridiplantae > Streptophyta > Magnoliopsida > Rosales > Rosaceae > Pyrus > Pyrus communis. Next base: position 14,672,216 of record NC_142578.1, on the reverse strand, counting down.
CGTGAAGGACTGTGCCCAACTCTGGACGGGAGCACTAACACCGAAGGTGCAGGTTATGAGCTCTCTATGCATCTCAAATCACTACTGAACGTAAACATAAATCACAACTCACCTGGCACTTACCTGTGCGTCCGCAGCACCAAACATATATAAACATATGCGACTCATAATGCGTAAATAAATGGCAAACAATAAGCATGGCATATAAATGTATAAACGTTTCAAATCAATTTCTGGGAAAAACATAAGTATATAGATATTAACGGAAAACCAAAAGCCCACTCACTGGTATGTAGAAGGGTCGTAACCCCTTTGCCTTGAGTGACCGCGCTCGTCCTCGGGATAGGTCTCACCTATATGCGAAACAACTATAAAAACGTTAATTTTAAAGCACATAACCAACCTTATGAAATAACTTCTCATACAATGCTCAAATGGGGTGTATGAATACACCAACGTGATCTACTCAACCTCAGGAACATCCCCATATTTTTAGAAAAAATTTTCACCGTCGCACTCGCCCCCACGCGCCGGCCAAGGCACGGCCACACGCGCAGGCCACGCGCAGGCACGTGCCTGGCATGCTGACGGCGTCAGTTAACGCCGTCAGGAATATTCCCTTAACTTTAACGGAATCCGTTAACGCCGTTAGGAATATTCCGTCCAAACTGACGGAATATTTCGTCGTCTTCTCCGGCGAGGCTCCGGCGCCGTCGCTGGCGTCGAAAAATCATGAAATCTTTAAAACTTCATATCTTCTTCATTTTTCAACCAAATTCCACAAAATTGGTACCAAAATGAAGCTTACAACGAGAGGAACAAATCCATACCACTTCCAAGTGCTAAAATCCACGGAATCTCGCCGGGAAAACACCACCAACTCCGGCCAACCTCGAAACTCACGATCCTGACGTCCAAAACCTTCAAACGAACCACCCCGAGCCTCCTGAGGACCTCACCAAGCTTCCTACAAGCTTGAAATTCCCAAAAACACAAGAATTAACGTGTGCATGAACAGTGACAAAATCGGGGTATCCCGAGTTCGACGTGAAAACGAAGGTATCCTTACCTGAAATGGGTATGGTTGAACTCCTACGGACCTCACGAGCAAGAATATATAATTTGTTCCTTCGATCTGTGAAGATTACAAGGGTTTTGGGGTATGTCCGTACAAATGGGATATAAAATGGGGAAGGGAAAATGGCACGGGATAGGGTGCAGGGCAGGGAATGGTGAAGGAGATGTGTGGGGAAATGTGTGTGGTCCACAACCAGCCACACCAAGCTCAAAACAACCACACAACGCAAAAATCACACTAGGGGCAAAATCGTCTTTTCACGCGTACGTTTTAAAAATTTTCGAAAAGGGCTGTCACAACCTACCCACCTTATTAGAATTTTGTCCCGAAATTCACATCAACCATACTAAACAACCCCTAGTGATCAAAGAACAACCGAGGATATAAATCTCTCATCCGATCTTCAGTTTCCCTTGTAGCTTCCTCCACAGAATGATTCCTCCACAAAACTTTTACCAAATTCACTGTCTTGTTCCTCAGAACCTTTTCCTTCCAATCTAGGATCGTTACTGGTTTCTCATCATAAGTCAAATCCGGATTGATTTCCAAGGGTTGAGGAGGTATCACATGAGGCGGATCAGCAACATAATGTCGAAGCATGGACACGTGAAAAACGTTATGTACTCTAGCCAACTCCGGAGGCAACTCCAGCCTGTAAGCTACCTCGCCAACTCGCTCAGTGACCATGTATGGTCCAATATACCTGGGACTCAACTTACCTTTCTTTCCAAACCGTACAACGCCTCTTCATGGTGAAAGCTTCAGAAATACCCAATCGCCAACCTCATACACTTTGTCAGTAGCATGCCGATCTGCTAAACTCTTCTGCCTATCCTGGGCTGCCTTCAGGTTAGACTTAATTACCCGAACATTTTGAGTAGTCTCCTCAACAATCTCCGGGCCCACCAAAACTCTTTCTCCGACCTCTGACCAACACAACGGTGTGCGACAAGATCTACCATACAATGCCTCAAATGGTGCCATGCCGATACTCGAATGAAAGCTGTTGTTGTAGGCAAATTCCATTAAATCCAACTGCTTGTGCCAAGCATCACCAAACTGTAACACCGAAGCTCGCAACATATCCTCCAAAGTCTGAATGGTTCTCTCCGACTGTCCGTCCGTCTGAGGATGATACGCAGTACTATAAAGTAGTCTCGTACCTAAAGCTTCCTGAAACGCCACCCAAAATTTAGAGGTAAATCTTGGATCACGATCCGAGACAATACTCACAGGGACACCATGGTACTTCACGATCTTCGAGATAAACAACTCAGCTAATCGGCCCAAAGAATATTTCTCCCTCACTGGAATGAAATGTGCTGATTTAGTAAGCCGATCAACAATCACCCAAATGTCGTCAAAACCATTATGTGTACGCGGAAGCTTGTACAAAAAATCCATAGTAATGTTTTCCCATTTCCACTCTGGAACGGGAAGCAGCTGCAACAACCCAAACAACTTCTTCCTTTTCGCCTTAACTTGCTGACAAACGGCACACTTACTCACATACTCAGCTATCTCCCTTTTCATACCCGGCCAATAATAAAATGGTCGAATGGTATGATACATTTTAGTAGCTCCTGGATGCATAGCATAAGCCGAGATATGTGCTTCATCAAGAATTGCTTTCTTTAAATCCAAATTATTAGGCACAAACATCCTACCCTCTTGCATCAGCATGCCATCCGAATCACGAACTCTGAGGTCTCTCCTCCTCCCTCGATCTCGAGCTTGAATCAATTCTTGAGTTTCCCCATCAGCTACCTGAGCTTCAAGCACCCGATCAACTAAAATTGGCCTAACTTGAAAATTAGCAAGTAAAGCCACCTCTCGATTTTCTGCCTCCAACCTCACTCCCGTAGATCTTAAGTCTGTAAGAAAAGGAATGCGACTAGCGTACAACGCATTGATACGGCCCTGAGACTTCCTGCTAAGTGCATCAGCCACAACGTTTGCACGACCAGGGTGATAATCAATCGTGCAATCATAATCACTGAGCAGCTCCATCCACCTCTGCTGACGAAGATTAAGATCTTTCTGCGTAAAAAGATACTGAAGACTCTTATGATCTGTAAAGATCTTACATTTCTCTCCATAAAGGTAATGTCTCCACAACTTCAACGCAAAAATAATGGCGGCTAACTCCAAATCATGTGTAGGGTAATTCAACTCATGAGGTTTCAATTGTCATGAAGCATAAGCAATCACCCTACCATGCTGCATCAACACGCATCCCAGACCATTCAAAGAAGCATCACTATAAACTTCGAAATCACCACTATCGTCCGGGAGTGCCAAAACAGGTGCATGAGTAAGACAATATTTCAACTGCTGGAAACTCTGCTCACACTTATCATCCCACTCAAACTTAACGTCTTTCCTCGTTAATCTCTTCAGTGGTAAACCAATCACAGAAAAATCCTTAACAAACCGTCGATAATACCCTGCTAAACCAAGGAAACTCCTCACCTCAGTGACGGTTCGCGGTTGCTCCCATTTCTCCACAGCTGCCACTTTTTGAGGATCCACTAAGATACCCTGAGCTGAAATGACGTGCCCCAAAAACGTAACTTGGTCTAACCAAAACTGGCACTTACTAAACTTAGCATACAATTGGTGCTCCCTCAACCTTTTCAACTCCAAAGTAAGATGTCGAACATGCTCCGCTTTAGACTTAGAATACACCAAAATGTCATCGATGAAAACAATAACAAACCTATCCAAATATGGCTGGAACACCCAGTTCATCAAATCCATAAAAGCAGCTGGTGCATTCGTCAAACCAAATGGCATAACCAGGAACTCGTAATGACCATAACGAGTCCTGAACGCCATCTTAGGAACATCATCCCTACTAATATTCAGCTGATAATATCCAGACCTCAAGTCAATCTTGGAGAATACACAAGCACCTCGAAGCTGATCAAACAAATCATCAATATGCGGCAACGGATAACGGTTTTTAATCGTCACCCGATTCAATTGCCGGTAATCAATACATAGCCTCAAAGTTCCGTCTTTCTTTCTCACAAACAACACTGGAGCTCCCCAAGGTGAAGTACTAGGCTGAATAAAACCCTTATCCACTAATTCCTGCAACTGAACTTTCAATTCCCTCAACTCAGCGGGAGCCATACGATAGGGAGTCAAGGAAATAGGATTAGTACCTGGAAGCAACTCAATGGTGAACTCCATGTCTCGGTCTGGCGACAAACCAGGTAAATCCTCAGGAAAAACATCGGGAAAATGTCTGACTACCCTCACATCCTCTACTCTACTAGGAGCAGCCTCATCCAACACCACATGAGCTAAGTACCCCTGGCAACCTTTAGATAACAACCTTTTCGCTTTCACGGCCGAAATAACACCATGTCTCACCCCACTCTGCTTGCCCACAAAAGTAACCACAGGTAATCCAGGACGATGGAACGTAACTATTTTCCTGTAACAATCAATATTGGCACGATTGAAATGCAACCAATCCGTGCCCAGAATCACATCAAAGTCAACAATATCCAATGGGATAAGATCAGATGGCATAACAACATCCTCCACTATCACTGGACATCCTGGGTACACACGATCTACAATACATCTCTCCCCTCTAGGCATAGCAAACTCTAAATCATACCCTAGAGGTGTGGGGCGAGGTTGCGTCACTTGAGCAAATGTATGAGAAATCACATAATGTGTAGCCCCACAATCAATTTATACTCTAGCAAAATAACCAAGGATATTTAACGTACCCATGATCAAATCTGGATTGTTTTGAGCGTCCTGTAGAGAAATATTATGAATGCGCCCCTGGGTTTGCTGCCGTCCACCTCGACCTCTGCTCGTCTGGCCACCGCGACTCTAAGTGCCACGCCCCTGACTGGGCTGACCAGACTGCCTCGAAGACCCTGCACTACTCGTAGCATTCTCCCCCTGCTGAATCTGTCCTCCCTGAAACCACTGAGACCCGCCTGCTGGAGCTGGAGGATACGGCATATAGCCACCAGAATACTGAGGATAACCACCCTGAGAATATGGGTCCTGGGGATATTGATATTGCCCCGGGGCATAAGGAACAGCATCGCCCTGATAGTAATAGGCACCACCTCGACCTGTCTGCACATAACTACCAGGACCAGGAATTTGCTGAATCGGTACAGGTGGTGGCAAGAAAGTCTGCTGAGGCTTCTGCTGACTCTGGGGACAATTTGCAGCCCGATGTCCCATCTGCCCACAAGTAAAACAACCACTGCTGCCCCGCCTACACTCACCAAAATGCCGATTATTGCACCTGCGGCAAACTGGGGCCCTACCTCTACCAGCATCACTCTGTTTCTGGCCTCTAGCACCACCAGCAAACCTACCACCACGACCTTGACCAGTGGTGCTAAAACCACCGCTAGAAGAGCTAGAACTAGTGCCACCTCTCTTGAAGTTCTGTGTCCTACGAGGTCCAAGCGACGCCTGACCTTTACCCTTATCATCATTCCTTTGATTACCGTCTTTCTCTTCCTCCTCACTCTCGCTCGGCATATTTTCTGAATCCTCAATTCTCAGCAGAATCTCATAAAACTCCTGGTAGGTGTCACAAGGGGTAGTGGTCGCCATCGAACGCCACTTCTTTTTAGTGCCTAAACGGAAACGACGAAACATCTCCGCCGGATTACCAGCAACATCTGGATGATAGCGAGACAAATCAGTGAACCTCCGGTAGTACTTATTTGCTGTCAACTTCCCCTGTCTCAACTCAATGAATTCCTGCTTCTTGCGGTCAATATACTCAGGAGGCACAAACCTTCTCCTGAACAACTCTTGGAATACATCCCAATCAGTCTTCTCAGCTGGAGTCAAACGACGAAGTTCCTGTTCCCACCAGGATGCAGAATCCTTACCCAAAAACCACGATGTCGTCTCTACCCACTTCTCGACAGGGAGATTCCCCTGATTATGCAAAACACGAAAAATATTCTCAATATGTTCTAGCCACCGCTCCGCACCCTCATAACCCTCGTTGCCTTCAAACTTATCCAACTTCATATTATACATAGTCTCCAGAGGAGTCCTCTGGGGAGGGCGGAGCGCCGAATGAATAGATGTAGCAATAGCTTCCCCCAGCTGAGCTATATCGGGGAAACTAGGCTCAGCAGAGCGACGTGGTTCCCGACGAGGCGGCATAATTCTGACAGAAGACACCAAAACCATTAGAATACTCACAAAAGTACAGGACTGCCAAACCTAGGCTCTGATACTAAACTGACACACCCCGATCGAGATCAGGGCATGCTGGCCATCATGTGAAAGTGAAATAGCCATGTGCGTAGTGCGGAAGCTAAAAGAATAATAATAAAAATAGTCCGAATAAATAAAAACCAGCTTTACACAGTAACAACAAACATGTGCAAGCCTAAGTGTGAAAACAAAGTTCAGAGCGCGAAGACCTAATGCAGTCCGGGAGAAAACGATACTACAAAAGCACACCCGAAGGTAGTCCTACACTGGTAATAGTCTGTCAGATATGCCGGGGAAATCCTCAGGGAAGCCACCAAAAGTGCTAGCCAACTAGAACCTGGAGGGGTGCAAAACAAAAAGTGTGAGTGGGCAAAAACAAAGCTTTTGAAAAACCATTTCATAAACAAGTTCTAACCTCTCGCCGTAAAACCTGTATACTTCCTAGAAAAATAGAATATACACATATATAAGTCATGCTCAGAAATATGCCATGCCAAAAGCCTCGAAATAAAATGCAAGTGCTCAGGTAATGTCAAAGCAATGCCATGTAATCTTTTAGCCGGAGTCACCTAATGTGACCTGTACGGCTGAATCTAGAGCTCAAATCTCCATCTCACTAACTATAACTGCACACGAGTCGGAACCACCTAAACTGGTCTGTACGACAGGACTGGGTGTAATATAAGTACGCTCAAGTGCTACGATCACGTGAAGGCTGGGCGAATAATCGCGGGTCACCTACGAGTCGGAACCACCTAAAGTGGTATGTACGACAGAACTGTGCACCTAACTTGGATCTAAGATGAGCGTGTGGTGCGGGAGGTGAACATCACGTGAAGGACTGTGCCCAACTCTGGGCGGGAGCACTAACACCGGGGGTGCAGGTTATGAGCTCTCTATGCATCTCAAATCACTACTGAACGTAAACATAAATCACAACTCACTTGGCACTTACCTGTGCGTCCGCAGCACCAAACATATATAAACATATGCGACTCATAATGCGTAAATAAATGGCAAACAATAAGCATGGCATATAAACGTATAAACGTTTCAAATCAATTTCTGGGAAAAATATAAGTATATAGGTATATACGTAAAACCAAAAGCCCACTCACTGGTATGTAGAAGGGTCGTAACCCCCTTGCCTTGAGTGATCGCGCTCGTCCTCGGGATAGGTCTCACCTATATGCGAAACAACTATAAAAACGTTAATTTTAAAGCACATAACCAACCTTATGAAATAACTTCTCATACAATGCTTAAATGGGGTGTATGAATACACCAACGCGATCTACTCAACCTCAGGAACATCCCCATATTTTTAGAAAAATTTTTCACTGTCGCACGCGCCGGCCACGCGCAGGCACGTGCCTGGCACGCTGACGGCGTCAGTTAACGCCGTCAGGAATATTCCCTTAACTTTAACGGAATCCGTTAACGCCGTTAGGAATATTCCGACCAAACTAACGGAATATTCCGTCGTCTTCTCCGGCAAGGCTTCGGCACCGTCGCCGGCGCCAGAAAATCGTGAAATCTTTAAAACTTCGTATCTTCTTCGTTTTTCAACCAAATTCCACAAAATTGGTACCAAAATGAAGCTTACAACGAGAGGAACAAATCCATGCCACTTCCAAGTGCTAAAATCTACGGAATCTCGCCGGGAAAACACCACCAACTCCGGCCAACCTCGAAACTCACGATCCCGACGTCCAAAACCTTCAAACGAACCACCCCGAGCCTCCTAAGGACCTCACCAAGCTTCCTACAAGCTTGAAATTCCCAAAAACACAAGAATTAACATGTATGAACAGTGACAAAATCGGGGTATCCCGAGTTCGACGTGAAAACAAAGGTATCCTTACCTGGAATGGGTATGGTTGAACTTCTATGGACCTCACGAGCAAGAATATATAATTTGTTCCTTCGATCTGTGAAGATTACAAGGGTTTTGGGGTATGTCCGTACAAATGGGATAGAAAATGGGGAAGGGAAAATGGCACGGGATAGGGTGCAGGGCAGGGAAGGGTGAAGGAGATGTGTGGGGAAATGTGTGTGGTCCACAACTAGCCACACCAAGCTCAAAACAACCACACAACGCAAAAATCACACTAGGGGCAAAATCGTCTTTTCACGCGTACGTTTTAAAAAATTTCGGAACGGGCTGTCACAGGACTATCAGAGTAAATATTCTGATTAGTTGACTAATCAGAATACGTAATCAAACAACCTTAGTCCAACAGGCTAGGCTTAAGCCCATTATAAGTTATTACTTGTCTTCCAAGTAAGGAAACTCTAATTCATGTCAAATTAGGATACCTTGGGGATTAGGCAATGTAATCATATAATCCTAAGAGGATTGAATATTTTATCCTAAATTCCCTCCTAGATTGTCTCCTGATTTAATAGGGATTACTCGGTCAAGATCTTAATAAATACCCTAGTCTGGGTATTTATCTAGGAGAATCTCTGGATCTCGAGTGATCTTTTTAACTTCTCTACGATCATCTAATATCAACACATATTCTCTACAGGCTATTTGTCCACACATAGACATGGAGACTCCTCTTTCTTACACACGTAAGTCAAGGCATCTTCGTCAAAGATGGTTCACGATGTCGCACACACCACACCACACCACTCCATCTCTAGAACTATACCCGTGATTTGATTCTTCTTCCCAGAGAAATGTAAGTAGTCCGATCATGGATTCAATCACAAATCCGCCCTCAATCAACCCCATTCACACTTCGCTGGAGTTCATGGGTGGTTTTGATTAAATACCTCATTTTTGTGCATATGTGTCCAAATTTGCATCCAACAGTTGGTGATTTCATTAGGAGATCGAAGAAGAATCCTTTTTCATTTCCAAGATTTAATATATCATATATGTTCAAATGTAGGAATATGGTTAACTCCTACTAATCTTCTGTAAAACTAGTAAATAAAAGATTCATTAACATCTTTATGAGAAATCAAATGATTTGATCTTTTCTCATGAGACGCTTATAGCTCCCACTAGCTTGCTTAGGTTTATGGTGGATGGATCTCTACAACTTATACACCTTGTGGTTCCTAGTCTTAGACATATATCATCAAGACTATCTTGATAATGGTTTTAGAAACCCATATTATGTCCAAACGTTGAATCACCGTTTAGTTGTAGCAAGCAATCTTTGAATTAATTGAAACCAAGACTACGTCAAAGATGGTTTCTTCCAAGTCAACCAATCTCTTTGATTGTAGTCACCTTGAGCTATCAATTAGCTTTAAGGTTTCACTATTTCAGATCAAATGGTATTATACGATTTCCTTGAGTATATGTCCTACACACACCCAATGTAGTCATAAGGATCTTCATTCTTATTTCTTTCGAATTAAGAGGTGTAACTTTATGACATAATCACAAAGTTCAAATCATTCAACTGAGACGGTTTACAGATCCTTCTCGACTACCTTGGAGTTCGTGTTGTAGGAACTAGGTTGTTACATTTGTTGAGTATCATCTTGTCTCTTAAAGAACTTATTCCTTGAGTTCTATCTCTCGTTCATTTGCTCTATCTTAGGCAAATCCTGTTGTAGGATTATAATGAACTACCCAACATGCAACATTTGTTAGTTGGTTTATAGAAGTGATATCCTAAGGTTAATTTAAGGATATCCCACAAGATTGTTCTCAAACAAATATTGCTTATTCGCACATTACCCCAAATCTTAACTCGATTAAGACTTGTCTTTATTTCCAACTACATCCTATGGAGTTATGAAACTTTTTGGAAGACATTCTTGTTGACAATCAGATTGTCTTAAAAGTGTATATCCTATATATGGGTAATTTGATAATATGTAACAAACTACATCTAACTAGAGTTCGTTCTTCTCCTAATGGAGAAATCCATTCTTATGATGCTACTTTCCTTGATACCTTTCAAGCAAACTCTTCTAAAGTGTTCATTTTCCTTTGATCAAATCTAAGAAGAAAAATACTTTATACGTCATACTCATCAACTTACATTTTCTTTGAAACCTTTTGCAAAGTCTTCGGACTTGTGTTCATTCAAAATACACGATAGTCCAATCGATAGTGATCTTCGGTGAATGTCACACAACATGAGTAGTATTATGTAGTGGACATATTCCACTAACATCTAAGTGAATTAACCTCAACAACTTTGGGACCCTTTCTTCTTTCCAAAATAATAAAGATTTGAACAATTTGCCCTCATAAAAGTTTAACAAGAAGGCATCGGATCCGGACCTAACGATCCATAGCATCCATCTATGGCCAACTTGCAATTTATGTTTTTGAGATGTCACGACTTAGTATGGTTAGTCACTACCTTGTAACCTTTTGGGTAAGTATCATTATATTCTAAACAGTTAACACTACCACATAATCTCTATAATATAGAGACAATGAATCGGATTACAATAATCCAATTATTCGTTAATAACGAACAATGTTTTGTCAAACAAAACAATCCATCCATCTCTTAAAATTATAGTGACGGAATTAAGTTCCTTATTCAAAATTGGGATGTAAAGACAATTTTGGTTTTTCCAATTTCTTTGGTAGTTCATATGAGGAAGTAAGTATAATCTGCTTTCGCAATGATCTATATCTTTATTCACATTCCGAATGTGAAGTACTTTCTCTTCTCTCATTAATCTTCTACTTTTTATTAGTCACTCTTTTACAATGGTTGCAAAACACAGTTACTAGAATCAAACATTCAAACAAAAGAACCAACTATTTTGAAAAATTTCAAGAACAATTTACAACACCTTCGAAAGGTGAGTTCTCGACACTTGCAAGACGATGCTTGCAAATAACCTTTTCCATGTGCATCATTTCATAAAGAAAGTTTGTTCCCTTGGAGTTATTTTGCCTTCTTCATTGGACTTCTCCTATGACTACAACAGTAATGGTCCCTAAACTCCCACTGTCTCTCTTGAGACTTATTTCAATTATGTTATACACATCAAACGATTTGGAGAGTGTGTGGTTGTTGTTCACTATATAGTTTACAATAAACTTAGCGAACCATTTGCATAGGACGCAAAGGTGAAGTCCTAACTTAGTTTCTGTCTAGTGAAGTGGTTTAACACTTTCAACACCTAATGATTCAAAATCATCATTAGTGCATATTGATGGACTATTTTTGTTAAACAACCATCTTGTTCTAAACAAGATTACAAACTTTCAAGACTTGTTCAAGGCAAGTCTCACTTCTTTATACAACAATTTGTAAGTGAAGAATCATGGCACATAAACTGTCCATGCCTTTGTGTTTACTTCTCAAGTTCCATGTTTATTTAACAAAGAAACAAGCGCTGGTGTTAACTAAGGGTTGTTCAAAGAAACTCTTATTTCTTCATACAACGATTTGTAATTGAAGAATTATGGCACTTAGAGTGTCCATGTCTTTGTGCTAATCTTCTCAAGTTCCTTTGTCCATTTAACAAAGGAATAAGCACATATTGTTTGTGTTATCCTCTTTATGATAGACATATATAACATGTTCTTCCAATGATACATTATGAATAGGAAGATTGTGAGGAGTAGGTACATATCCAATCCATCCAAGACAATCTATGAGATTGTGGTACCAAGTATGGAAACTAAAGCCTTCAGTTTTTCTTTGTCAAGTTTTGGATAGTGCTTGCAAATATATCAGTAAATAAATATATAATGAATATAAATTGATTGATTTTAAGCTATTTGATCCGGGTCTTTAAATCAAATAGCACCACCCACTATTTGTCAAATTCCATATCCCTCATTGGAATCCAGGAGTTTTGGAGGAAACTTTTAGTAGGGTATGGGAGACTCACCATTACCATGCCAACCTCATCATATCTGATTATTGGCTAGCATTAATAATAATGAGAGAGTAACTCTTACTCTACAACTCTTGTAAGTTCCCATCTTATTTGGCCTCTAGAGAATCTATGCCTTATAATATCTTCTTATTGGCACTTCATTCACTTAGTCAAGTCTTACCCACCATGCTTGTTTGTGTAGGGGTTCAAGCATGCCTTAGAATGTCTTCTTATTGGTCACACTCGTTGCCTACCTTCACAACATCAAATGTATAGAATAGACTCCCTAAATGTAAACGCATGCTTTGTGCCCCCTCTAATGTAGAGTTAAAGCACGGTGCATTTGTGTACATTCGAAGAGAGCCAACCATGGTAGAAGGCCATGAAACGGTGTTCAAAGCACTTTCACGCTTGTCAACTTAATATTGGTTTGATTGAGGGTTTTAGGTCTCATCACATATTAATATACATTTTAATCCAATTAGAACTATTTGGTCCTATCACAACTATGGGTCCATGTGATTGATATAGTAGTATATGATACTCCCACTATGCTTGTAAAATGTTTTTAAAGTAAGAGTATATGGTACTACTAACTTGAGCTTTGCATTCTTTGATGGACTATATAGTTACCTTAGGGCATTAGGATGACTATGAACCTTCGATTTAATCCAACAAGAGCCTAGTGTTGGATCTCAGTCTAGGGATGGTAATTGATTTTAGTTACGCATTTAATCATATTAAAGCGTGGTTACCTATTGGGCGTTGGACCCAACTACTCCAATTTCATGCATATCAAATAAAATAAGAAAGGGGTACTTTAATGTAAAGAAGAGCTTATGCTCTTTTACAACATTTGATCAAATCAAATTACAACAAAAAAAAAATCTAATCTACACATTCCCATGGTTCAAACAAATTCGAGAGACGGCCTATCACATAGTTCAATTATAGTAGGTTCATAATCACCCTTTCTTTAATTAATTAACACTTTAACTAATTAAACTAGAATGTAACAATGTCATTTGGTTTTTGTATCCATAGAATTGATTTAAATGGAGCTAAATGAAATGAAAATCCAATTCTCATTTAAAGAGAAAACTATTTTGTTCTCAACCTAATTTGGGCCAAAATGCAATAACCTCAACAATTGGGCTATCATGCAAAACACAAACTTTTGGAGTCACTTTCTAAAAACACAAAAGTCCACTACTTCATGTAATTACAACTAGAATCTAAAATTTTTTACAATTACAAAAACTTTATTAAAGGAGCAAAAGAATTTGTCCTTTAGTGATTTTGGGAATTGTTATTGGCACTCCAAAAATCTAATTTTGCACTCCAAACTTTTTGTAATTAGAAAGAAAAATACACTTGTGAGGAGTGTAGAATGAGATTTTTCTAGTGCTAATAACACTTCCTTACGTAAAAACATAAACTTTTGGGCCAAAGTGCAAATACACAAAAGTATCAAATTTTATGTAATTGCATAAAAACCCCAAAAGTACCCTACATGTAGGGTGGCTGGTTTTGGGGAGAGGGATGGTGTCAAATATATTTTTAAGTTTAAAAAAAAAAAAAAAAAAGGTGATAGGTGATGTCCATGAAACATGAAAAAAATGTTGATGTGAATAGTGCAAATCATCTCACATCAACTATTACAAATAAATTTTTATAAAAAATCCAAAAACAATTTTGAATCAAACACCCAAAACTTTATGTTCTTGTTATGAACATGAAGAACACAACAAGAACATTGAAGAACATCCATGAAAACCCATAAGAGCTCCATGAACATTATTCACCTAAAGGCACCCCAAAACCCCTCAAACTTAAGGGAAATAACATATTAGATACTAGGGGTACTTAGGGGTTCCTAATGTCACTTTAAAACCATTTTAACAAGACAAACAAGAACCCAAAAATTCCACCCGTGGATTTGGCCGAATTTCCCCAAACAAAAGGCACAAAATTTAAGCTCCAAAATTCATGCTCATATGAACCAAATCTACAGCATTTGAGATGAACAACAAAACTCAAAACTATGAACAACATTCAAATCATTAACTATGAACAACAAAACTCAAAAGGATTCACCAACGGCTAGACCTAGGCTCTGATACTACTTGAAGGAAAATTTGTGAAAAACTAAGAACATCTGCACCTGCAGTTAACAATTAAAGGCGGAATCATGCTTATATGTACTAAAAAACAAAACTTTGCCCATTAAATTCAAAGCCTAGTAGTTGTGAACCAAGACTCAACTCAAATCAAAGAGAAAATAGTTGAGGTTTCTTATACCTTCGTTGAATCCTCTTTGCATAAGCAAAGGCTAATCACCCAGGAGAGAGGGCCTTCATTCCTTGCTTATTTGCTCCATGGATTTTTGAAAAATGGATGAGTAGCTTCTTCAAGTTCCCAAGAAAGGGAACCTCTAACATCACCGCACCAAGGAGAGGATGAAGAAGAGATGAATGACTTTGGGGAGAATTTGATGCTAGTAAAAACTCCTCAAAGGGCCGGTCTCCTAGAGGTGGAAGGAGAGCTTTTGTTCTCTTCAATTTCCTCAAAGAGAACCCTAATGAATTTTAGCTATAAAGTCCCTTTTATAGTCACTTAAGTGACAAAAATAACAAAACCTTTCCTTCATGCTATGGCCGGCCTTCTAAAGGCTTTTGGGCTGTTTGGGCCCTTTTGAGTCTTTAATCATTAAGTTTTAATACAACTTAAGTTAATGGGCTTGACGGTTCTAAGCCCAATGGGCCTTGAGGTCCAATAATTACTCAAAAGCTAAAACAAACTTATTCGTTTGATTAATTAACATATTAATTAATCCTAACCATAAACCATTAAAACATTTAATTGTCCTTACTCAACTTCGTTGTTTCTTCAATCTCTACCTTGCACGGTGTACGATCTATTAGGTTCTAATTAGCGAGGCAGTGGGCAGGTAGAACTTTTACTAATCGATTATCAATTGAAACTTACTTTCAATTCCCCTTTAACAAAAATTAGTGATTGCCAATCTTCAGGGCTTCCACAAACCATGAGTGACACCTAACCATATGTTATGGCTATGCAAGCTAAACAGAAGAGGTGGAGAACCTATTCAGTTTGGGATTACAATGCAATAAGGTCATTCTCTAAACCAATACTCTTGATCACATTCTTTGTATGATTACCTTGAATGTGATTTGGAACATACTTCCTAAATTGTATTCAAATGCTATGGCCATAGACTTTTAATCATATCATAGAGTATTCTCCTACAATGATTTGAAGGTTAAAGATCCCTTGTTGCCCACTCACATGCCTCTACGATTTGGTAGCTTAACCCCAACGATGCCGTGGACACTCTTAACGAAATGCCTTTAACATAATCAAAGATTAATGACCTAATTATATGACAACTATGGTGTCTCAGGTCAAATGACTACTTTGCATTATCCCAACCATAAGTTCTCATGTGACATGAGTACGAGAACTCCTCGTTGATCGCGTTTAGTGGACTCATTCTCTATTGAGCACCTACATACTTGTCTTGGTGTCAATCACACCAATGACTTGAGACTAATAACTTTTTTAGAGAGAAGACATAACATGTACTGATCTTAACGGATCGTAAATGCCTAATTGACAATACTATGATCACGAATGTTTAGGATATGTGTACGAAAGAGAATGACTTCATGAATCTAACTTCTTTCGATCACATTCTCCTAATTACATATTCATCGGACTTATTTTTTAAGCGTATACCATTTATATGAGACGACTTTAAACAATAATCTTCGCTCTTATATTAAACTAGTTTAGTTTAACATGTGAGATTCCACAAAATATCATCATATTATTGGATTTAGGGCATAGGTCCAACATGTATAAGTACTAATCAATTGGATTGATACCAATAACCCCATTGCCTTGCTAATTGGAACCTAAAACGATTGTGCACCAATACACTCGTGTGATGAGATAACCAAAGGTTGATGGAATTAATTAATTAGATTATTTAAGTAATGATTAATTAGAAAATCTAAATAAATCATAGAAGCAATGAAACATCATTTTTGGGCTTAACGGAAGTTTGGGTTCTTTCAAGCCTACTGGGCCTCAATCCCATCTGACTTTTAACTTAAGTATAAGATGGCTTGAAATGAGAAAATCCCAAGCCAAGCCAAGCACAAAGTGAGGCCGGGCATTGAGGGTGAAAGAGAGGGAGAAATTCTAATTGTTAGGGTTAGTTCTCTCTTCCTATAAAAGGGAAGTTATAAGGAAAAGTTCCCTTAGGGTTTTTGTGTGAACATCTTGCCTCAGGAGCAACAAAAACAACTTTCTCTCTCTCACTTAGGCCTGCCACCAAGGGAAGAAGATAGTTGCTTATCTCTTTTTCTTTTAGTTATTCCTTCATCCATCTCAGTACACTAGTAAGTGTGGATCTTTAGAGGTCTTCAATCTTGGAGACTAAAGGAGAATAAAAGAAGCCTAAATTCTTCATAATTTCCAAACTCCTTATGTTTTATGCTTACACACTCTGAGAAATGTAAGCCCACATGTGGATATAATCTGTTCTCCTCAACCAAGCAGACAAGCTCTGAAAGTTGGAAACAATCTTTAAGAATGAACTAGAAGCCAAAATTTAGTTTGAAAGACAATTTAAGGAGAAGTCTGCTGAGCTTAAGGTTCTAAAAAATGTTAGGCGCTAGTCAGACGGCGCGCTAGAAGCTAGCGCCTAGGAGCCTAGTTTTAGGCGTGCTAGGTAGATTTAAGCACATTTATGATATATGATATAAATAAGTAACTATTTACACAATAAACCTAGGCTTGCATTGGAATTTAGATTTATTAATTTATTATCTAATATATAACATACAAAAAAAATATTAATTGAGCGATACAGTTCTTTACTAATTAAATTGCCACAAAAGGGCCCCACCTCCTGCATTTTCAAAGCAAATGATCTAATTGAATAATAATTAAAAATAAAAAAAAACGAAAAGAAGCAATTGGCCACGCGAAAAAAGGTACAATCATCTCCCTTATCCTTTTCTCAAAACTGCAACATATCTCGTTTCTCTCTTTCTGCAACATCTACCGACTGCTCACATCGTGCTCCATCTGCAACGGTCATCGATGGCATTTTCACACTTGCATCTTCTTCTGTGCAACAATCATCTAATGCCTCCTCAAAATGCACCATTAGCCTCTTTTGCACGCAACTTATCTCACCCACTAGTCACTCTTCCACCAACGTCCCATGACATTTCTTTCAAAGTGATAGAGTTGTCGGTGGCCAATTAACTCACCAAGTGCCCACCTAGCCCACTAGATGCCGCTTAGCCATTCTAATCAGCTGCCTAATAGCCTAGATTGATTTGCTAAACGATTTTGGGTTAGTCGTGGCGGTGCTATGTCGCCTACCGCTTAGGTGGCTGCCTAGGCCGCTTTTTAGAACATTGACTGAGCTAGAGAGAGCGTTAGTAGAATAGCGATTGGCGAAAATTTCCAGCAAGTCCGAGCTGGTGATAAACTGTTCCATGAGGAGATTAAGGCCATAAACCTCTAACTAGAGATGGTTAAGGTCAAACCGAACTTGGAATTGGAGTAGAAGGCCAAAGCTGAGGTAGAAAGGACATTGACGGTGAAACAGAGTAATTGGAACACAGATTGTTCCAATCTGAAGTCTGATGTCGACAAGCTAGTCCATGAGGTGGAGTTTAAGGAAGAAGCGCATGCCATAACCCTTTAACAAACAAGAGAAAAAGGAGAGGCATGCCACCACCAACTGTGGTGATACACGCAAAGAATATTTTATGGGTTAAATTATTGCTGCTACTGTCCGCGGTTAAGCTTAACATAATCAAAATATGAAAAGCCTGCTACTGCACGCATATAGATAAGCATGAAGAAGCCATTGCAATTGCAGGATATCAATTATCATGCCCATATAAGCTTAACCATTCTTCTGCAATTTTTTGTTTCTATCCATTGTTATTTGACGCTTTTTAAATTACACCTAGTAGAGAATTATATCTCTATTACTGAAAATGAGTTTGTTGGTTTTACACATAAAAGATTAATGAATCTACTACTCGTTGTTTGTTGAAGTGATTCATGAAAAAAAAACCATGTTTTTTCTCTTACCACTTTGCATAGCCCTTTTTTTTATTTTTTATTTTTATTTTTATTTTTTTATGGCACAGTTTGTACTAAAGAAGCAATCAGGTCTCCGATGTGAACGTGAAGCTCCTGATAATTCATATATTTCATGCATTTATACCATCCATTTCTAGTCTCTTTGTGATGTTTTTGAGTTAAACTGGTTGCATTTTACCCTATTTTGTGTTAGTGTGCAATTACATGTACTTTAGGATCATTTTGAAGGCAAAAGAAGGGAAAACATGCCTTTTTTGGAGTTGATCCTTATTCGAATGCGGAGAGAAGTTTAGTGGCTTGTTTTGGAGCCCATATACAGTTGTTACTTGTTTTGAAGTCCAAATAAAGAATCCAAGATGAATCTGGCTTGTTAGAAGATCAGAAACAAAATGGGAAAGGAATTGGGATTTCTAGCCTGATTTGGAGGTGCCAAATAAGGCACAAACCTACAAAATAAAGGCTAAGTTGCTGGGATCACTTTGGAATATCTTCCAGCCTCTTTTACCCCATAAAAAATTGCCTTTTAGCCACTTTTACATGCCCTTTTTATTTTGGGCGAATTACACAATTCTAATTATCTATTTTTGCTCTCTTTTCATTCACTTTAAAAAAAACCCTAGCCATTCCATACACTTTCACCACTACTGAAGACTCATTGCAAAATGTTGTTCTTGGAGAAGTTCTACATTAGAATTGTTTCAAGGATTTCTTCTCTTGAATTTATTTTCACTGATATTGCGTATTTTTGTTTTAATTTTTGTGAACATGATGTGTAACTAAGTTCATAGCTAGGGATTTCGATGTAGCCTTGCAAAATTGATCCATGTTTTTAAGTTAAAGTATTCAGTTTATCAATCTGCTTCCTGTTTCATTCACTAAATCTATTGTTAAATTTGTTTGTTGATTTTAATGTTTGATCACCATTAGGGTTAACTACATATCATTTAATCAAGATTATAGTAAACATCATGCTTAATCTTGGTAGACATGTGAATGAATGAAGAGAATGCTATGCATACATGTTGCCATGTATTTTCTTTGGTTCTTTAACGTTTTCTTGCATGCTAACGACTCTTAATTAGGAACTGAAGTTAAACATCCCAATTAGGTTCCAGATTAGTAGAATTGATCAAAACCACACATCATATGGCTGATCATATATATGTAAAATGAAATCAGGAAACAAGTTGGTAGTTGAATGCGGCATAACTTTATAAACATGGAATTGGTTTTGTAATGGTGAATTCAAATCCCTGGCCTTATCCCCATTGTTTCTACATCACTATATTATTTGTTGCTAAATACTTCTTGCATTTTAAGTGATTTAAGTTTACAGCACAAAAACTACTCTGAATTGGTTACCTTCATTCTTTAGTTAGGGTTCTTTCAAAGTTAGTAATTTATAGAGGTCCAATCAGTCCCTGTGGTTCGACACCCTTACTTGTGCCATTATACTAACCATATTTTTTCACTAGGAAGGAACACAACAAAATTATGCCGGGGACTAATTTTAGTCCCCTATAAATGCTTGTTTTTGTTTAAAACCCTATCTATTTTCATTTAAAGTTTAGATTCCTAAATTCCTTTTTTTTTCTTTCTTATGTAGTATATGTCAAATAAACTTGTTGAGATAGGCCAAAGACTTGAACAGTTAAAGGGCAACACCTTCGAGAACTTTGTATCAACTAGTGCTCTGATTAACCGTGAAGAAGAAGATGATAGTTCTTATAGATCAGCGAGTGTAGGTGCTTATTCTGAGCACTCTAATTCGGACGGAGAAGAAGAGATGGCTGACAATAATGATGACAATTGAGCTTTAGAGGATTATGCTCAATTGATTATACCAAGTTCATCTTCATGCATCTTGCTGCCTCCTGAAGCTAGAAACTATGGTCTTAAATCTTCACATTTTCACATGCTTCCATCTTTTTATGGTTTACCTAACGAAGATCCGTTAGCCTATATTAAAGATTTCTATAATGTTGTGAGTGGTTTACCTTTGTAGGGAGTGAATGAAACAAATCTGAGGATGAGGGTCTTTCCTTTCACATTGAAAGATAAGGCTAAGGGTTGGCTAATGACTTTAGCACCTGGTTCGCTCACCACTTGGGATGCTGAAGCTAAGAAATTTTTAGATTAGTTTTTTTCTACTCAAAAGATAGACATTTTGAGAGGGCAAATCTTTAACTTTAAGCAAGATAATGGAGAACCTTTCAATGAATGTTGGGAGTGCTTCAAAGGCCTTTTGCTGCAATGTCCACATCATAGGTTGCCTCATTACTTACAAATGCAAATTTTTTATGATGGATTAACCCAAACATGTCAATCAATTGTTGATAATGCAGCAGGTGGGGCTTTGAAGAAAAAGAATGCTCAAGAGTCATATAACATCTATGAGATGTTGGGATCTAATGCTCAACACAAAGATACAAGAGGTAAACGAGTTGGAGTGTATAAAATGAGTTCTAATAATGATCTTGCATTGCAGGTGGCTAGTTTGGAAAATAAGCTTGATTTTGTGCTCAATACGATGCCCAAGATAGCTGAGGTGTGTGCTATTTGCAACATACCAGGTTATCCTACTTATCAATGCTCAGCTAGTGAGGCTTATCTCAAATTCGTCCAAGAGGAAGTGAATCTCATGAACTCTTACAACCAAAGGCCAAGGAATGATGCATACTCTAATACATATAACCCTAGTTGGAGAGATCATCCCAACCTCTCATGGAAGAATAACAATCAGTTTCAAAATTTCTAAAAGCCTCGCACTACACTTGAAGATACGGTCAAAATGCTAGCTCAAAACACCGTTCAATTCCAACAAACTACCAATAGTACGCTCCAACAATATTTAGTTGCTCTAACCAAAATGGAGATACAATTAGGTCAGATTGCAGATGCTTTAAGTGAAAGAGGGGCCATAACATTTCTGAGCCAACCAGTGATACTTCAAAGGAACCAAAAGCAGGCCAAAGCAATTACTACACTTAGAAGTGGTAAGGTTATTAATAATGGAGTTGGCAATGAAGTTACTAATGAATTTGATCATGTGAATGCAGGTGCCACTTAAGAAAAGAATGAGAAACCGAATGATGATCCAAGCAATGCCACTTCTTGATAGGAGCATATTCATGCGACTTAAATGGCTTGTTCTCGTGCATTTACGTTATGTTTCTCTAGTTATTTTAGTCCTTTATGCTTCTTTTGTGTGTTTTCAGGTTCTAAGGGCAAGGTATGCAAAATGATGCCTTTTGGAGCCTTTTGGAGCAAATTAGAGATTGGAATGGATATCATATGCTTGGAGCCAAGAGGATGGACGAAATTAAAGACTTGAAGTAGGAAAGTTAAATCCTAAAAGACCTCATGTTTAAGCATCATTGAAGACTCCTGCGCATTTTAGAACACAAAAACAACATTCCTTGCAGCCTTAGGACATTGTCGTGTGTTTCCTTGTGTCTCCCTTCCTTGCCATGCAAGGAAGGGCTTTTTTCCCTATTTTAAACACTTAAATCATTCACTTATTATAAGCATTCACTTATCATATCATTCACTTATCAAACCATTCACTTATCACTTCCATTCACTTATCACTTATCACTTCCATTCACTTATCACTCACCACATATCATTCATTTATCACTTAACATATCATTCATTTATCACTTAATACATCATTCACTTATCACTTATCATACTCATAATCATCTACACATTTCAACCATTTAAACATATGCATTTCAACTCACATGCATCATCATCATGCAACCAACCTTGCCACATGCTTTCCAAGCTTTCCCCCTTCATCATTAAGCCACATTCACTCCCATTTCTCTCCCCTTAACAGCCCTAAACCGTGCATAATTAAAGGACACCATTCAACACACACATGCACCAAAAGACAACATTGGCATGCATCACATGCATTTCCAACACTTCCCCCTTTGTGTTGTGCCTTCCCTTCCACTTTCCAACCACATTCTTTCAATTCCCACTTCATTACACCACCTAAGCCACATGCACTCCCATTCTTTAATTAAGCCACTTAAACCACAAAACAATCACACAACACACCAACACACATGCATCCTGAAATTCTTTGCCATGCAATCACATGCATTTCCCTTGACATTTTCAGCCATCACACTTCATCATTACACCACCATTCACTCTTTAACCCACACACACTTCACACAAACAACATTCACATGCATTCACATGCATTTCCAACACAAAACACACTCAAAACCGTGGCCACCTTTGCATTTCAGGATTCCCATTTGCATTTTCAGATTTCCAGCTTTCCCTTTTATTTTCCAGCTTTCATTCTTCATCATTGCAGCCATTCCACATGCAATTCTCCATCATTCCTCCACACAAACACCTTAAACAAATAGCCATATACATCTCCACTCCTCCTATAAATACCCTTGCATTCCCATCATTCAAATCATCTCATTCCATTATAGATACCACAACACAAACACTCCATTCCTTCTCTAGCCGTGAGTTTCTCTCCATTTTCTGCACCATTTTCTCCACCACTCCTCACCTATTTCCATAATTCCCCACTCCATTCCACACTTCCATCCCCCCAAACCAACTATCTTTAGACCTTGTGCTACAACGAAGAGGAAGAGAAGAGGGCCTAAACGTTCATACAATTCAAGTTTGAGTTGTTGGAATGTTTAGGTGTTTCTTTGATTTCAATGTTTAATTTTAATTCTCTTTGTTTTGTATGAGGAACTAAACCCCCCCCCTAGCTAGGGGGTGATTCGAAATATATGTTTATGCTTGCAATATGATTTGATTACTTTTAATTACGTTTCATAAGTTGTGAATTCAATTTGTTTAACTATTTGATTGATATCCTATTTATGTATGTTTATTGAGAATGAACGCTTAATTTTC
The DNA here is from genome assembly GCF_041283825.1 of Pyrus communis. Classification (NCBI taxonomy): domain Eukaryota; kingdom Viridiplantae; phylum Streptophyta; class Magnoliopsida; order Rosales; family Rosaceae; genus Pyrus; species Pyrus communis. The sequence goes on along the minus strand of NC_142578.1, from coordinate 14,649,025 downwards.
ATGCATGAATATGACGCTAGAATATAAGTGAGTTTCACGTAATAGTTATGAACTTATATTCACAAGTAGTGGAGGTTGCTTATAAACAATCGCGTTAAACAAATTCTTAGCATAAGTTTCATGCAATCATAGTAACGAATGCCTCGTCAACACTTATAGTTTTCATATTGCTTAATGATTCTTGCTTGTATCTCTATTATGCAATTCATGTAGGGAACTTGTGAGGAATGCTTTGGATTGTCGTATGCAATCATCCAATTCATTAACTTAAGGAAAACTTGACGGTTAATTTAAGCGGACCTAATTAACCCGGGGCGTTGAGAATTCATGGTTTATTGAAATGCAATTGGAAATCATTTTATTATGCAAGTGTAACATGTATGGAGATGAACCCCTTAGCTAGCCATACCATCCATTCATTTCCGTCAATTTCATATTTACAATTTGTTTTCTTTACAATCTATCCATTTTAGTTTAAATTCGTCCAAAATCAATCCCCCCATATTTCGTTTAAGTCTTAGTCTTAATCTTTCTTATTTTTAGTTTTGAATTCTTCGAGTTTAGTATAGTGTTTTAGTTTGTGTTTTTAAAGTGTTTGAGTCTTTTGGTTTGTCTTAGTGTTTTAACGTTTAGTTTCGCATTTCTTGAGTCTAGTTTAGTGTTTTATATTGTTTTTACGTTTTTAAGTCAGTTTCCAAGAGATTAACAATCCCTCCTAATCCCCGGTCCAGAATGATCCCTACTTATACTTATACTACAAATCGACAAAAATAGGGTTTAATTTGTGCGCGTATAATTCACGTATCACTTCTTCATTTGAAGCTCCAAATCTTCACAAGGCCGAAAAACCTTAACTTCTCTCATCCCATTTCCCGGAAGACTTGCCAAAAGCAAGCAGGATAAGTCATTTAAAGAAATTTTTGATATTTTAAGTAAAGTGAATGTTAATTTACCTTTGCTTGATGTCATTAGGAATATGCCAGCGTACGGGAAATTCTTTAAGGAACTAAACAACTATAAGATAAAGTATGGACTTAATGAGAAGGTGATGGTGTCTGAAAATGTGAGTGTTGTGCTTCAAAGAAAGCTCCCACAAAAACTCAAGGATCCGGGTAGTTTTTCTATCAATATCACTATTGGAGACAAGCTAGTAGAAAAGGCTATGCTTGATTTGGGTGCTAGCATCAATTTAATGCCCTATTTAGTGTATCTTCAATTAGGTTTGGGGGGTTTAAAGGCAACAACCATTTCATTGCAACTTGTTGATCGATCAATGAAATATCCAAGAGGTATAGTGGAAGATATCTTAGTTCAAGTTGACAAACTAATTTTGCCTGTTGATTTTGTAGTGTTAGATATGATAGAAGCTTGTATACATGATTGTGAGTTCCCTATTTTGCTTGGGAGACCCTTTAGGGCCACTGCGAAGACTATCATAGACGTGGAAAATGGTCTTCTCACCATGACTGTGCTAGGAGAAACTATGCAATTCAAAGTGTTTGAATCTCTTTCTCACCCTTCTGGTTCACTTGATTGTTCTTTGGTTGATGTGTTTGATTTGCTTGTTTTCACTAAGTTTTTGTAGGCACAATCCATGGATCCATTACAATTTGTTTTGAGTCAATCTCAAGATGAGTTTGACGAAGAATATACACTCATGGAAGTGGTGGCTGCCTTGGAAGCATTAAAACCATATCCTTCAACTATTTTACCTTTTATAGAGCCATTAGAACCATTTATCACATATATGATCCCTTCCATTGTTAAGCCTCCAAAATTTGAGCTTAAACCACTTCCACCACATCTAAAATATGCTTACTTAGCTAAACTTGAAACTCTTCCAGTTATCATAGCATCTGACTTCACCCTAATGGAAGAAGATGAGCTAATTAGGGTGTTAAAAGAGTTCAAATCAGCCATTGGCTAGTCTATTGCAGTGTTGGAAATGTGCCCTAAAACCGATCATATGATGATACTTTACGGACATTTCACATGTTAAACTAATCTAGTTTAATATAAAGGGCAAAGATTATTGTTTTAAGTCATCTCATATAAATGTTATATGCTTAAACGATAAATCCAAGGAATATGTAATTGGGAGAATGTGATCTAAAGAAGTTAGATTCATGAAACCATTTTTTTTTGTATACATACCCTAAACGTTCTTGATCATAGGATTGCCAATTGGGCATTGATAGTCGGTTAAGATCAGTACGTGCTATGTCTTCTCTTAGGGAGAGTGATTGGTCTCGAGTCATTGGTGTGATCGACACCAAGACAAGCTTGTAGGTGACCAATAGAGAATGAGTCCACTGAACACGATCAACAAGGAGTTCTCATATTCATGTCACATGAGAACTCATGGTTGGGATAATGCAAAGTAGTCATTTGACATGAGGCATCATAGTTGTCTTGTGGTTAGGTCCTTGATCTTTGACTATGTCAAAGTCACTCCATTAGAGGGTGTCCATGGCATAGTTGGGGTTAAACCACTTAGCCATGAAGGCAAGTGAATGCGCAACAAGAGATCTCTAACCTTCAAACCGTTTGAGGGAGAATACTCTATCATATGATTAAGAATCTCTGACCAGAGTATGAATGAGATTTAGGAAGTCGTTCTAAATCACATTCAAGGTAATCATATAAGTAAGATGTTGAGAGCATAAAGTTATATTTATATGTCCTCTTTTACTTAGGTTTTTGACGTAAAATCTCTATGCATCATAAGGTATTTTTTTTTGTTTGTATTGTATTTTAGGATGAAAGTAAGGGCTTGAAGAAATCATCTTATTTTGAATATTGTAACACGTGGCCCAAGATCTACCAGAAAAGGCCCTTGCAGAACAGCTAACTTGCGAGCTTTGCCCTAAAATGCTCAGACCAAATTAGAAAATGGGCCATATATCGTTGGAAAGCCCTCGAAGCCTTCTTTCTGATGGTCTTCACAGCTTCTGATAACAACTAGTTTTCAGTTACTCCAATATTAAAAGTTGGTTGTTATGAGCTTCAAGGATGTAAATGTGTTAGATGTTAAATAAGTCCTAAGCCTTTTAATAGGAGACAAATACTCAACAGAAGGAGGAAAATTTGGAGAGAGCATGAGTCTTTAGCCTTGAGCAGTTTCTAGGTTCTAGCTTTCTTAATTTTTTATGTATTTTGTTATGTTTTTAATTTAGTTTATGGATACTTAGGGCTACTTTGAAGCACTAGACATGATTGAAGTAATGTTATGATGCAGTTTTAGTTTATCAATTTCATTTGCAAGCTAGAATCAGTTTTCCATTTCAATCATTTCAAGCACATATTTTCAAGCTTAACTACCTTGTTTATGTTTGCATTTTGTTGAGAATGATAAGGATGACTGCCATATCTTCTTTCATTCATTAGCAATATGTGGTTAGTGATGTGAAATATTCTAACACTCAAATTAAAACCCTATGATTGTAGTATATGAAAGTAGGGATCGTTTTAGACCAGGGATTAGAAGGGATGCTAATCTACTCAATTTAAACTCTAAAACACTAAACTAGACTCAAAAACAGAAAACTAGACTCTTATGATTCAAAACAAACTAGAATGACTCAAAACAGCACAAAATAATTAAATAGACTCAAACTAGACACTAGGCATTGACAAGGCATTCGTAACTATGAACAACATGATACTCCTGCCAAGAATTCACTTAACATGATTGTGACTAGCAACCTCCACTACTTATGAATATAAGTTCATAACGATTAGGTGAAACTCCCTTATATTCTAGCATCAAATTCATGCATGCAAACTAAGTGGGCCCTCTTAATCAACACACAAGAATAAGTTCTTAATCAAACAGTTAAGTAAATTGCATTCACAATTTATGAAATCACAACTGGAAGTAATCAATTCATATCGCAAATATAATCATGGTTTCAAAGTCTCCTCTAACTAAAACGAATTTAGTTCCTCATGTTCGGAAAACAAAGATAATTAAATTTAAACATTGAAAACAAAGAATAGAATACACCTAGAAACGCTCCAACAATCCAAAGTCTTGAATGGCAAGCATGGCTCCAGGTGGCTCCTCTTTCCTTCCTTGCTGCGCACAATAAGGATTTTATGAATTTAGGGTCTTGAGGTGTGGTGGATGGTGTGGTGATCTGATGGTAGATGGTGGTAGTTGATTTATGCGGCAGAATGTAGTATTTATAGGCTAGGGTTTTGCACAATTTTTGAAAGGAAAAGGATTGCACAATGGAAAAGGACTAGGGTTTGGCAGAAACCAAGGGGGAAAAGGTTCACAAGGTGTGGCAGGTTCTTACGCTTTTAGAAAAGGGTTTTGTGACAGGTTTCTAGAAGGACAAGGGATAAGATATGTGGCACAAACTTAGGGCACGAAAATAGGGCTTCTAGAACCTGATATTTAGGTGATTTAATGTGAAAAGAAGTCCTCTTTGCAGCTGGAATTAAGGTAGGAAAAGATTAGGATAGGATACGATAAGATAAGGTTGGATAAGGTTTGGATAAGGTTAGGTAATTTGGATAATGTTCCTTCTTTGTAGCTGATTCCTTATCTTCAATCCTTCCAAATTTGTTTCTCCAGATATTAAGCACATTCCTAGCCTCTCTTGATCTTCAAATTCGTCCATCCACCTTGCTCCATGCATGTGCAATCCATTCCAAGCCCAAAACTGCTCTAAAATGCTCCAAATTGCACTTTCTTGCCAACTTTGTCAATTAAACCTGAAAACACACAAAAATAGCTTAAAATACTCTAACAAGTAGAAATTAGCTATGTAAATGCAAGAAAACAAGCTTACGAAGTCGCATAAATATGCTCCTATCAAATTCCCCCACACTTAGCTTTTGCTAGTCCTCGAGCAAAACAAAGAAAACAAAACATAACCTAAACCTTCCAACAATTGCCTCAGGGATTTCCAATGAAACATGACATGTTAAAAATCACTACTCATATAGATTTTAGCCATCCTTACCCTTGAGCATATACTTAACCGTAGTCACCACTCACTAGCTCACATTTAATCAATTAAAACAACATTTTGAATGTAGTAACATGCCTTAGAGAATCCCTCAATTCCTCACCGGATATACTCTTTATTTTCACATAGATTTTCTGACTACACTCCCTACACTAGGTATATGTGAGAAGATTGATGTAAACAGGTAGACTAACACTCACATATGTATAATCAAAGAAGGTGATTTCTGGAATTATTAACATGTATATGATATGATCTCATGAATGGAATGCCACTACTTAGACGTGAGAACCAGGGATACCATATGTTCATACCAATTTTAAACTCCACATATTGAAACACATAACAATCAAGATCGAAGTCAAAGGGTTGTAATGGGACTAAGGTATTGGCTAACAAAGAAAGGTAAGGATAAACAAAAGTTCTTAAAGCAATAGTAAGCAAAGTAATGAAATAAACACTTAGAATTCACTTTTGAATGCAAAAACCAACTTTAAACACCCAAGGGAGATTCACACAACACTTAGGGCCAGATTCAAACTTTTGGACCCTTTCTTCAACAACCAATACTTGTGAGTTAATTCTCACTTTTTTTTCAACTTTTTTTCTTTCTTTTCTTCAACTTTTTCTTCTTTTTTCTTTCTTTTTCACGTTTTTTTTTTTATTTTTTATTTTTTATTTTTTTATTTGTTCATTCCCTATTCTTTCTTTCTTTGGCACACTAAACGTACATCCTCATAAGTTTCCATCGAAAATCCTTCCCCCACACTCGTTTTTCTGTAAATTGTAGATCAAAAGGGGTTCCCTCTAAGTCATGCTCCACTATACTTTAAGAACAAGGGTATGGATAGTCTTATTCTAAACTAGGTAAGGATAATGTGGCTAACAAAGAAAATAGGCTAAATAAGGCTCAAAGGGGTTAAACCTACAATACATATGCAAAGGGTAAGGGTTTTTGGCTCTGGTTTAAACTAAACAACTTCATCTTGTTTTAAGCACTCAATTTTTATGCTTTGAATGAAATGGGCATGAGTTCTAGAATTTGGAACTATAGTGATGAAACGCATTCTAAGTAGCAAGCAAGCAAAGAAATAATGAGGTCATGCAACGACTTTAGAAAACATTTGTTTACCCCCCCCCCCCAACCACACTTCAACCAAACATTGTCCTCAATGTTTTAAACATAAACTCACAAACAAACAAACATGACAATTATGGCAAAGTAAAACCAATAAAGAGTAGGGTAAAAGAAAGCAAATTTGGTTGTAGGAGCCAGAGATTCCTAGATCTTCTTTATTTGAATACATGGGTTGCCTCCCAAGAAGCACTTGCTTTAACGTCTTCGAGCCGAACGATACCTCCTTTTAAGCTCCCCTAGGTCCCATGGCATGGAATTGATCTTTGAATGGGAGGTGATACTTGAAATGATCCGGTAATGGTTTAAATTCTAGAGTGGGTGCCTGAATCATTAACAACATATTAGTATAAAATAAAATTGAAATTCGGGGAGGTGGCTTACCTGTGTGCTCCTACGTGAACTTAAGAATAAACACACCTTCAAAAGTTGTAGGACTAGAAAATTCAGCCAGATTTGGTGTTTTGAGAGTTATGACTTGTCCCGTGTCATAAAATCCAACTTCTTTGGGAATTGTTGTCTCAAGTATATCCTCTTTGATGAATTCTAGACGTTCCCCATCCACTTCTTTCTCTTGAATCATTATTCTTGTTGTACAAAGTGCTTTGGACAATTCAACACATTCTGGAACTTGATTTCTTTGCACCTTTGGAAGGGCTTCCAAAATGTCTTTTTCACTCTCTTCTTCCTTGGAAATCATGAACCTGCACAGAATAGGGACATTTGGTGGAATGGGCTTAGGAAGAATTGAATTTGGAACAACCTTACCGGCGCAGGAGCCTTAGAAGGCTACGACAAGGGTGGTGTTATCCTTGCCGTGGCTTTGGCATCCTCCTCTTCCTTGAGCATCAACTTTTCATCCACGTTCAGGCTGTGTTTGGACGTTTTTGGGTCAACTCCAACCTCTATACTACTTCCCAAGGTGATAGCTTCAGTGACTTCAAAATCTCCCATTGAATTTACAATAGTTGATCATGGGAAAATAACAGGAAATAGAAACCTTCCATTCACTTGGGTATCGCTTCCTTCTCTATCAGAAATAAGGGCAAGCATTAATTCATTTTTTGCTTATCAATCCTTATTGGCAATTGAAAATGCATATTCTGTCTCGAGAGACTGATACCTCTAAGTTTGTTTGATGATCATTTCATATTTTAGTTTTTTGGTTTTTACTTTTTTGAAAACTAAAAATTGAAGTATTTCGGTAAGTACTTCCAACTTTTAGTTTTTATAAAAATGAAAACTGAAAGTAATTACCAAACAAGATTTCAATTTTCAGAAAAGTGAAATAAAAACTAAAAACTAAATAATTATCAAACGGCCCTTAGTTATAAAAACAAGAAAGAAATGTCTATTGTTCATCCCCTACAAAGATGTGAGAAATTAGTTCCTCTAAATTCCTTTCTAGGAGTGGGCACGGTGTGGTTTGGTTTGGTTCCACCCTCAAAAAAAAAAAAAAAAAAAAAAACACCCAGAACCGGAACTGGAAAATATCAACGGTTCGGTTTACGCCCGTTTTGATTCGGCTCATGCCGGTTTACGGTTCTGAATACCTTGGATGCATGCATTCAAATACTTCTAAAATGGTTATACAAAGTTGCAAATAAAATGAATCATTTCCAAGTACTAAATCCAAATGCAAATATTTTTGGCACTTTGGCAGCAAGCAAACAAAAAAAAAACAAATTCAATAAACCAAAAAACAAAACTCAAATTCAAAAGATAAAAAAATAACACCATATATCACATCCCCGCCCGAGCCCTACCATATCCCGGGCTTGACTCCACCGTAGCACGATATTATCCGCTTTAGGCCCCGACCACGCCTTCACGGATTTATTTTTGGGAACTCACACGAGAACTTCCCAGTGGGTCAGCCATCCTGGGATTGCTCTTGCACGCTACTCGCATAACTTCGGAGTTCCGACAGAACCCGAAGCCAATGAGCTCCCAAAAGGCATCGTGCTAGGTAGAGATGAGAATATACATATAAGGCTTATAGGATCCACTCTCCTGGGCAATATGGGATGAATTGTCACATCCTGGCCCTGGCCCCCACCATATCCCGGGCTCGACTCCACCGTAGCACGATATTGTCCGCTTTGGGCCCCGACCACGCCCTCACGGTTTTATTTTTGGGAACTCACACGAGAACTTCCTAGTGGGTCACCCATCCTAGGATTGCTCTTGCGCGCTACTCGCTTAACTTCGGAGTTCCGACAAAACCCGAAGCCAATGAGCTCCTAAAAGGCCTCATGCTAGGTAGAGATGAGAATATACATATAAGGCTTACAGGATCCACTCTTATGGGCAATGTGGGATGTTACAATCGACCACCCTTAGGGGCCCGACATCCTTGTCGACACACATTCGGCCACATCCCAGACTCGACTCCACCGTAGCACTATATTGTCCGCTTTGGGCCTCGACCACGCCCTCACGGTTTTGTTTTTGGGAACTCACACGAGAACTTCCCAATGGGTCACCCATCCTGGAATTGCTCTCGCGCGTTACTCGCTTAACTTCGGAGTTACGACAGAACTCGAAGCCAGTGAGCTCCCAAAAGGTCTCGTGCTAGGTAGAGATGAGAATATACATATAAGGCTTACAGGATCCACTCCCCTGGGCAATGTGGGATGTTACACCATACATAGCAACATTATTGTCCTAATTCCCCTATAGAGAAACTAATTTGAATAAAATTTTCTCCTCTCTAATTTGAATAACATTATTGTACTAATTCACCCTAGGCCTTAGTATGCACCATAAGCAAATCAACTTGTCCAAAAAGGTGAAGGGTTAATCCTCCTATTTTAATGTTCATCATTCTGGTGGCCATCCCAGTTTCTAGCCACTGCTCCCTTCTCTAATCAGAATCCTCAAAGCACACAATTCTCATGAAAATAAACAAGAATAAAAATATGAGAAAACTAATGCAAATGACTTCAAATCTTTGCATTTTAATCAAAAACTATCTACTAACTTTATTAATGATAAGGACAAAGAATAAAAAATAAAAAAATAAAAACATTAAAAACACAACTTGCTAAGCGCGCATCCCCTACTCCCCCCCTTTCCACTCTTTTTTCTCCTGTTGTCAGTTATCATTAAGAGATTTTTTTTTTCTTACAGTAAGAAAAAGACTACTAATTGAATTACATTTCTTAGTTTTATTTTTATGGTGTTGGTTCCCAATAGTAGTCAAGATGACGAGAGATTTTTCAATATGCCTAGAACACAAGGTGGTACACAACATGTCTCTATACAGTGGTGAGATTCTTTTGTTAAAAAAATAATAACATAAAAAATAAAATTCCCACCACTTACATAATAACACATGGTGTACCACTTGTGTTACAAGCACAAAGAAAATTTCTCTAAGATGACATCCAAGCTAAAGAAATTGGATGGAGAGCTACATTTAATTATTGTAGGTATGTAAAAAATGTGAGGGAATTTTAATTTGGTAATTGAAAACAACTTCTTAAATATAATTACTGAGAACATAATCTTCTCAAGGTTTTAATCTAAAGGATCACTTCTAGATTTATCATTTTCGATGCAATAGGTGCTTTTATAGGACCAAAAAGGGTCCAAGTTCCAAACCTTAAGAAATTGAACCAAGAATTAGGCACTATTTATAAAACTTGACTAATAAGTAGACACTATTTATAAAACTTGACCAATAAGTAGACACTATTTGTGAAACTAGACCAATAAGTACACTATTTATGTAACTGGACCAATAAGTAACACTATTTATGAAACGAAACCAAGAATTAGACACTATTTCTAAAACTAAACCAATAGGTGGAAACTATTTATGAAATTAGACTATATACTATTTATTAAACTGGACCAAGAATTAGGCACTATTATTGAAAGTGGACTAATAACTAGGCACTATTTATGAAACCGAGCTAAGAAAGAGACTATTTATGAAACTGTAGGCACTATTATTGAAAGTGGACCAATAAGTAGACATCATTTATGAAACCGGACCAAGAAAGAGACACTATTTATGAAACTATACCAATACTATACACTATTTATGAAACTGAACCCAATAACTAGGCACTATTTATGAAACCGAGCCAAGAAAGAGACTATTTATGAAATTGTAGGCACTATTATTGAAAGAGGACCAATAACTAGACATCATTTATGAAACCGGACCAAGAAAGAGACACTATTTATGAAAATGTACCAATACTATACACCATTTATGAAACTGAACCCAATAACTAGGCACTATTTATGAAACCGAGCCAAGAAAGAGACTATTTATGAAATTGTAGGCACTATTATTGAAAGAGGACCAATAACTAGACATCATTTATGAAACCGGACCAAGAAAGAGACACTATTTATGAAACTGAACCCAATAACTACGCACTATTTATGAAATATGACCAAGAACTAGGCACTATTTATGAAATTGGATCAATAAATAGTGTAGCACCGTTCATTTTCATAAATAGTATTCAATTTCATAAATAGTGTTTAGTTTCATAAATAGTATATGTGATGGACGCACAGGTCCTGCGCATTAGGTCCTTTTTTATTTTTTTATATTAAAATTATATCATTTTCATTAAAGTTTAAGCTCTTTTGCCCTTTTTATTAAAATTTAAAGGTTTTTTTTATTAATATTTAATTATTTTTCATTAAATAAAATTATAGCATGGTTTTTGTTCAAATAAACTTAGCCCAAGCCCTTATCATGAAAGCTACCTAAAAATAATCCAAGGATGAGGCCTCACTAGGTGAAAGTGAAATGGAACCGAATTGAGAAGTGAAGCCTAATTGAGAAATGCACCAATGCAGTCGCACTAAATAAAACCAGTCTGGGTTTGACTACTCATCTGATGACATATGTATATAACTAATAAATTTAAATAATTATTTATATTCATAGTTCGCTTCGGTTATAAGTGGTTCTACTAAGGTGAAAACTAGAAACAGAACTAGTATGAACGGTTTGGTCCAATTCTTGAACCTAAGTTGACTTTTTTTTGTCAACATGGTTTTTTGCAATTTAAATTGGTTTCTCGGTTCCACAGTTTTTATGGCCACCCCTATTCCTTTCCACGTAATTTGATTGGTTAGGGTCCGCAAGTAGCTGTGAACTTCAATGGCGTCAAAAGGTTTGCATTTCATTTGTAACACTATTTTCATGCTATAAATTCGATAGATATGATTCTTGTAAAAAGTGCCACCAAAAAAACAAAAACAAAATTCCCATTCGTTTACGGAAAAATCCCAAAATATGTTTAGAAACAAAAATTGAACGCCAGCAAAAGTTATAGCAAACTCACAAGTGAAATAACAGAATTACTTCAGCAGTTCAAAAGGAGAATGTGCATTATAATGTAAGTGAAACTCTGTTTCTCAAACATCCTACAGATGCGGTTTGCACCACAACGTTGGTAAATTGAACGTTTTAACGTACAAGAAATACTACAGCAGCCCAAGTTGGCTAATGAAAATCCATCAATCTTATCTCAGTAACCCTTTTCTGTTGATGTTCTTCTAGTAGGGTTTCAGAATACCAACACATTATTTCATCGGCTTCTTAATCTGCATCCATTTCTTCCAATGCTGCTTTAGCCGCTGCCTTTGCTTCCTCTAGAAGCTCATCCGGAACCTGAATAACCAATAACAAAATCATCAATCTGCAGTATCGCAACACAGCCTTCCAAATATAACTACCAAAAAGGGAACACAACCAACAAAAACAACTAAGGCAAAAAAAATTATAACAGTATTGAAGTAGCTAACAGAAACAAAGAACAACAACAAAGCCTTTTCCCACTAAGTGGGGTCGACTGTATGAATCCTAGAATGCCATTGCGCTCAGCTATGTACCACATCTTCCACTAGATCCAAGTACTCTAAGTCTTTTCTTAGAGTCTCTTCCAAAATCTTCCTAGGTCTTCCTCTACCCCTTTGGTCTTGAACTTCTGTCCTGTAATCACATCTTCTAACCAAAGCGTCAATAGGCCTTCGTTTAAATGCATCAGAACCCTCCGTGCTAAATCATCAAATTTGAATAAAACAAAAATGTGGAGGTATATAGCGCACAAGTTCGGTGAATCAGTAAGCAGCTAGGAATCACACACAACTTAAACACCACAAACTCCAAATCATGTACTGGTTGAGATGACTTGCATTTTAACAGGGAAATAGACTAAAAACAGCAACTAAGCCTTCAAACGAGAAGCACCACATTTTTTTTACCACCAGAGGTACGTGGGTCCCACCAATGTCGGTCCTAACTACCTTCATTTGAAAGGTGGCCAGCAAGGTGGTCAATATATGTAGTACAAATAGCAGCACTCAAAAAAGGATTGTATTCAAATCAACGTTTTAAAAGGCGAAGGCATAGGCAAGACGTTTCATGAATAGCCCTAGCTATGTGAAAGCCTTGAGGCGTGAGGTGAAGCCTCATGGGACCTAAATTTTATAAGATATAGGTACATATATTATAGATATAAAATATAATACTTTGTAAAACAAACATCCCTTGTCATTCAAAAGTGCACAAGTCATAAACAAGTTTAACTCAAAAACATATAAAATAAAAAATAAAAAAATAAAATCATTCCTCCAAATATGCTCCACATACATTGAAATAAAAACAAACAAAAAAACAAAAAAATTGACAACGAACAGTCTCTTTCCCTCGTTAATATCCACTCATTTTACAATACTAATATGCTCCACATGCAGCCCCCACCCACTCTCTTTCCCATGGTACACTGTCCCTCACTCTCACTTTCCCTCTTCACTGAGTGGTGGCGGTGCTGCTCAGTTGGTGGTATCGTGAGAAGAAGAGAAGGGAGGGTTTCAGCGATTCACAAAGGAGAAGAAGAACGTGAGGCTGTCGAGGACTCTAGTGTCGAACGAAGAAGACTGAGAAGAAGTTTTATAAAATAAAACAAAAACGCCCAGTTCGCCCTAAGGCGCACCTCGATCATGTCTAGGCGAGTTTTTGCCTACTCCCACTGGCAAGAGGCGTTTTCACCGCCGCCCCACCCCAAAAGCTGCTTAGGCATGCCTTGGGGTTTTTTTTTTTTTTAAAACATTGATTCAAATTAACAGTCTTAGATCATAATGAAAATCTTTTGCATAAATAAATCAAGATGGAAATTGATCATACAAATAAAGAGAATCAGCTCAGGCTCCAAAAATGTACTCAATTTTTGTTCCAAACGTTAGCATTTGTGAGACCCGCAATTGAAATGTACAATTCTACATGATCCAACTGAGATATAGGTTATTGGTCATGGAGTCATGGGCCACTCAACTGATCGGTGGATCCTTAAGAACAGCTATGGACTCATGCTTAGAATTCACAAACAATGGTGTGTAACAAACAATTAAAAGGAAAATAGAAAATGAAACAAAAAAGAATTAAAACAAAAATACTTCTGAAAACATAAAATGTCAAAAGGATGGTATGAGAAGCAAATGTGGCAAATAAAAATAAAAGCCATGTCGTAAATTAGTTTGAAATTTGCAGGTGCATTGAACTTGGAAAGAAATTCAGATACCTTCTGATGCAGACGGTTTGATTCATCACAGACCCAGCTCATTTCTAACTCAAACTCCTTGTCCTTTGCCTCATCATGAATTCCATAAATGCTGTTGTGCATCATTGAATATTTAAATTAGTAGAAAGTTCAGATTGAGTATCACTAGAGATGTATAAATACATGAATGCTACAATATTTGTTATGCAATGTTGGGGTGATATAACATGAGTGAGTTTACTATTAGATCACTTTTTACAAAAAGCACATTAGTTCAGGATATAAATCAGGGCTAACTCATGAAGCGATTGAAACAACCAAGTGTCTGAAACAGAAAAACAAATGACCCATTAAAATAAATATATGATCAAAGAAATACAAACTAATATTCATAACAATTATGCAACATGCCACTGCCTCTTTGAGGATCCAACTTGAGGAGTTGTATTTCATCCGTGATATCAAAACATTGACAACTAGATGCACTGTGAAATAATAAGTGAGAAACATCTGGCTAATAACTTTTTTATTTTTGGTGGAAGATAAAAATGAATTCTCTTTAGAGATTAATAAGAGTACTTGAGAGTTGAGACGGGAATGCTGCACCACAACATGGCTAAGCCAAAAGGAAGAAGAAAATAAAAAACAACAGCAATAGGACCAGAACAAAGCCCACAATTAAGAACCGCAGAAACCTTAAACCCAAGGAAGAAAAGGGCCTTGAGGTGCAAAATCATTAACTTTTACAATAGACTTGTAAAGATGTATCTCTAACCCCACAAATTCCCCACCATGTAGACTTTTTTGGATCTATCTCTTACCCTATATTACCTTCCATATGGGTAACAAATATAAATTTTTGTCCAAAATCCCAGCTACAGGGCATAGAGTCCAAGAGCAGTTCTGCCCATGTGCAGTCCTCATCTGCTCAATTCTCGTTTAATCTTACACAGACACCAAAATTGCACAAAGTCAACTGCCTTTGTTTAGTTCACAATGAAGTCTTCTTTCCTTTTTCTTTTCTATTATAGTTTGTCCAGTAATTATTCCGTTAAGAAGGCACAGTTCGAATAGCTGTTGTAGCAACTCTCATTTGTTACAGTACAATAAAAAGATAGGACTCGTACTGGTTTAGGCATATAAATGGAACAGTACACTTTAAACTAACCATTATTTAATGACCTTGTAACAAAATAACTCCATGTCTAGAAGTCTATAGCTAGATGTCATCATCATTATTATCAACTTAAAACGTGCAGAGCAAAGTATTCATTGTATATGTCACTCACATCTTGGCTACTTCAATAACGCCTTGCCGACAAGTCAACTCCGAAAGCTTCAACTTTTCAATCTCTCTGTCATCACATGATATGGATATATAAGTATCACCATTCAAATTTCTCAGCACAATAAAATATAATTAAAACGTATTAAAGTCAGAAAAAAACTGACATTAATGTCTTTGTTAAAATGTAAAAGACACATGCTCAAGAATCCTTGTCATTACTATAGGCTCTATACAGCCTGGTAGATTGATTTTGGTTTGGTCTTTGACTATTTGATTCAAGGCTTACAGTTTGGTAGTTCAATTCTTGTTTGATTCGAGGTTTATAGACAGCCTATATTCTCAAATGTTCCTTAAACCAAAACTCTTCCAGCCTAGTTCTACCCTATTTTGTTCACAAGCTTTCAGAGTGACCAAGATAGACCAAATTGAGCCCATATTAATAGGAAGATTTTCACACAGATAAAAAGTTTATAATACTGCAATATCTGTCAGAAAAAATTTAGAAATCAAACTCTGAACTTACGTCTTAGCAGCCTGCCTGCCTTTTCCAATTGCAGCACCAAAATACCTCTAGATGATATGCACAAGCAAAGATTAATACAAAAAACCAAAGAAAAAACATAATTCAAATGTTCAAGGATAAACACTATTCTTATAGCAATGACAACCAGATACAAAAGTAAACCTACATAAGAAACACCAGAAGGTTCAACCATGTATAATTGCGGCCCATCTCTGTCATAACCACCAAGGATTATCCCACATCCAAATGGTCTGCAATATAACATTCACAGATAATCAGAAGAGATGAAAAGAACCTTTGAAATGACAACATGATTAGTGAGTTCTCAACAAACCTGAGCCACCAATATAGTGTACACAAATGCACATAACTAGCAATACGTTCAGCAAGTTCCTTAACAGGAATCTGTTCACCATACACACTGCAGGAAGAATCATAAAAATAAGGACAAATAAACTAAAAGTACAAAGACCAATCATGTATAATTACGAGCCAATCATGAAATAGCAAATGGTAATCATTCTAAAAAAGGAAGAGAATATATTTTGTTACAATTATGCACATGCAAACAATTATGATGCAACATTTACAGAACTTGTTCACCAACCAAACTGTCTAGATAACTCGAGCGGATATTAACAAAATTGACCTCTTAATGTCCATTATTAACAGGCGTCAAACAAGAATAAACAAGTCCTGACTCCTGAAAATACAGGTGTATGCAAAATAGATAATAGCCATCAAGTGAGGGACCAAAAATTATTTTCATTTTATAAAGGTGCCAGCAGTTGTAAAGATTACACTGTGTGCATGTAGCATGCAAGTAGGATTCAAACAAAATATTTTGGGCCTTTCTATTGACTCATTAAATTACCTGCCAAAGTAAGACTATATATACTCAGAATAGATTAGACCAACTTAGAGTTGATATTTAAATACAAATCCAGACTAACAGACCTGTTCTTTCAAATTATACTAGTGTGACAAACTGAAAGGGAAAATGGAAGGATAGTAAGGGAAGGATAGATTAACACAAATCCACGAGTGATAGAGAGGGAGAGAGAAAATGTTTAGACGTTCCAAAGAACATAGACCTTCCACGTTTTCTTGTTTGTTTTATACATGAAATCCAAAGGAAAAGGCAAACCTTTCATAGTTGGTAGCTTCAGACTTGGTCCTAGCAACAATTTGCCTACCATCCGCAGCTAATCCTGCCACTGCCTGTAAATGGTAAATATCACAAAATGCATCATACACTACTTTTGAAAGTCAGTTCTCTGATGGTAAAATTGATTGGATATACTTAAGCCACCAAAATTATCAGACAAATCTCTTAGGATGTCAAAAAATCAAGATATGGCACCAAAATGTTTGAAATCTGTGTATATCATACATTCATTGAATATCTCAACATATCCGCCAATGAGCTAAGGAATTAAAGATGCATCAAATTATAGTTTGGAATTAGTTATACAAATTCACATGTTATTTAGAATAACATATCACCAGTTTGACAGCATAATAAGGAAATCTTAAAAGGAAATGCACAAATGATGCAAGATTCAGGCTAGCCCAGTCTTACAGATTCAAACCAACTTGTGACTTTTCTGTTCCCAATCGCATTTGAAAATAAGCAGCAGTCAATATGCTACTCGTTTTCAAATACAATCCCAATGATGAGGATAGGAGTATATACATTAAGATATGGAGGGTAAGTCAGAGATATTCAGGTGCTAACTCCTGTTTGGTTGAAGAAAAAAAAAGGTCTGTAAATTTTTGAAAATAATCACTCTTTGAGCACCAGGATTGCTTTAAGTTTAAGAGATAGATCTCTCATATTTTTAAGCTGCAAACACTTCTTTCTTTTCAAAACGCAGTTAGAGGCCAGAGCAACTGAACTTTCAGATAACCCAACAGCAAAACTGAACTATTTAACATGTAATAAAAGATTTCTGTAACTTTATATATAAAAATTAAGGATAATATTGATTCAACAGTTACAAGTAGTATTGCTCCTTCCTCACACCCTCCATTTCCTTCATAACTCAGTAGTTAATTCAAATTTCTTATGAAGATTATGGAATCTCCCTCACATTATATATGTCCATGGAACATATAATCGAACATTCAAACGATCATGACCACAACAAAACCCTGACCTCCTTAATTAGCAGTAAAAGATATGTTAAAAACCAAAAAGTTAACAAATTAACCATAAGTGAGCTCCCTGAGCATTTGGTAGAACTGGGTATTAAACAAAACAGCAAAAATCTACAAAGAATCCAAGTAAATACCATCCCGGAGTGGCGATGGACTGAATGAATCCTTCTATTGGAACCGGGCAGCATCATCTTCGACGCTATGAGCTTTTCCACACCCTG
Source organism: Pyrus communis (assembly GCF_041283825.1). Taxonomy (NCBI): domain Eukaryota; kingdom Viridiplantae; phylum Streptophyta; class Magnoliopsida; order Rosales; family Rosaceae; genus Pyrus; species Pyrus communis. Next base: position 14,631,184 of record NC_142578.1, on the reverse strand, counting down.
AAATTCAAAAGAAATCAATTTAAATAAAGAAAAACCCCTAAGTTTGAATATCCAAGCGTATGAGAGCAAGAATTTCAAAAAATTTATAATATCAAATATTTTTTATATAAATAATAAATAAGAAAAGGAAAAAACGGTTTACCATAACAACGCCGTCCTTACATTTGATCCCAATAACAGTCCTGCAACACAAAAATTTCCAATTACAAAACCCTTAACCCCAAATCAGATGGCGAAAAATCCTGCAGATTGAGAATTTGGATTGCTGCGGGGAAGAAAATAGGGTTTGGAGAGGAAAGGTAGGTACCCGGAGTTGTCGACGGCTTTGGCGGCGTACTCGATCTGGAAGACCCGGCCGTCGGGGGAGAATGTGGTGACGGAGAGATCGTAACCTGTTCCGATGCTGCTCATCTTCTTCTTCTTCCTCTTTTTTATTTTTCTGCTGTTTATTGTTGTCTGTTGAGTGCTCGACTGAGAAACAAACAGCTACAAAATAAAGAGACAATGGCTTCCCTCTCAAGAAATAATAAATAAATAAAAATGACTTTAACGAATAGTGTGCTTTTCATTTTAATGCAAAAATATATTTTTACATTAAAAAGTTAATTAATGTAATATATACTTTATTTTTTTAGTTTATTCTTATCGTTAAAATTTAAAATTTTCAAACTATTTCCATTAATTTTTTTGTAAATAAAACAATACAATTTTGCTATTAGCTAATCCAAACCAGAACAAATCTAAACAAAAAAAAAAGTATAGAAAATCGTTAATGAACAGTGATTGGGCCTTACATATTTGATTAGGTCAGCCCATGTATGCACGCTAATCTCATTTAGATCTCGTTTGACAGCTTGGACTGTACTAACTATTTCAGTCGAGTAGAATAATTACTGCATCTATTGACTTAATTAATCGGACGATTAGTGCAATATCGGAGTAATGACTGATTTGTTGAAGTAGAAAAACTCATTTTTTGTTATTGCGTAAAGTGCAGATTTGAATCTGAGGAAGGGGAGGGGAGCAACAACAATTCCATCACTCCCTTCAATCACTGCTGCTAGATTCCAACATTTCTAACCCATTTAAATAAAAAGCCCAGATCAAATCTTTCCTTCAACTGGATTTTGAAATATAAAGAATTCTGCAAATTGATTTTGTTTTGGGCGAAAGCTAAGGGACAGAGGAATGGTGATTACTGAATCGATGTTTTATTGAAATTGATTTTTGCTGACTGAAATTGCAATAAGTGCATATTGGAAGAATTAGCCGTCCTACAGCCGTCAAGCCGTCCTACAACTGTCCTACAGCCGTCAAGCCGTCCTACAGCCGTCCTACCTTGTCCTACCTACACACTAGCCGTCCTACAGCCGTCAAGCCGTCCTACAGCCGTCCTACAACCGTCCTACCTTGTCCTACCTACACACTAGGACGGTTACCTTGTCCTACCTACACACTTGTATCATGTATATATATCCTTGTAATCTTGTAGAGAAATATAATGAGAAAAAAGCATTCTCTTCCATATTTTTCACAAAGCATTCTCTTCCATATTTTCCACATGGTATCAGAGCCGGAACCTTAACCAGCCTGACTCCATTGTTGTCCCTTCTCTTCTTTTGCACATTTGTTTCGATAATGGCAGAAGATAATCTTTTTGTCTCAGAAGCTGAAAGCTTCACAGCTCCTCGCCCTAGTTTTCCAGAAGCTGAAGTCAACCCAAACCAACGTTTGTGTTCTGTGTTGTTAAATGAGTTTAACTATCTTCCATGGTCCAGATCAATATCTCTTGCCCTTGGAGGAAGATCCAAACTTGGATTCATCAATGGAAGTATTGAAGCACCTGACGTCGCGTCACCGGAGTATGAAGCATGGCTGTGCAAAGACCAGCTGGTCATGTCGTGGCTCCTCAACTCCATGGATCCTAAGCTATCTGAAATTTTCAGTTTTTCAGAATCCTCTAGTGCTCTTTGGAAGGCAGTCAAGGACATGTATGGAAATCAAAACAATGCTGCTCGAGTGTTCCAGCTTAAGAGGAATCTTGCAAGTCTTCAACAAGGTGATAAATCCTTTGTTCATCATCTCGGTTGCATGAAAAACATGTGGAACGAACTAGAAATGTATCGACCACACACTATCGATGCTGCCGTACTGTTAAAAAAGTCCGAGGAAGACAAAATCTTTCATTTGCTTGCAAGTTTGGGTTCTGAATATGAAGATCTTAGAAGCCATATTCTAATGAATCCCGAACTTCCATCATTTGCAAGTGTTTGCACTACTATCCAGCGAGAAGAAGTACGCAGAAAAGTCATGAATGTTGACGTAAAACCTAGTGTGTTTGAGGCTAGAGCTTTTGTGACAAATCACAAGTCATTTGGAGATAAAGTATACAAGGGAAAAAGGCCAGATCTGAAGTGTCTACATTGTAATAATGTTGGACATCTAATAGATCGATGCTGGATATTACACCCTGAGTTGAAGCCAAGGTTTGAGAACAAGCCTTTAAGAGATCATAAGGGCTCACACGCTAGACCACATACAAACAAGTACCATGCTGCTACTGCTACATCCATCGGTGGGTCGATGAACTTTACAGCCAATCCGGCTGACTTGTTGAATGAGTTCTCAACCTACCTTCAAACCAGAAAAGGAAGCACAGGTGAAACGTCGACTGGGGAAAGTCAAACTGCTCTTCTTGGACAGTTTGCAGGGTTCTTAGCTGAATCTGGTCATGTACCTCAAGGAGACATGGTGCGAAATTTATACGCACACAAATTAAACCCTCTTTTTGTCAATTGTAGTAAGTATGTAAGTAGGGATCGTTCTGGACCGGGGATTAGGAGGGATTGTTAATCACTTGGAAACTGACTCAAAAACGTAAAATAAAGTTAAAAACGTTCACAAAGACTCAAAGGACTCAAAACAAGTTCAAAAGACTCAAAACTGCCTAAAAACACTAACTAGGCAGTTTCTGACCTTAAACCCAATGTTGGACGAATTTAAGATTATGGTTTGATTCAAACGTAAAAACACAATATAAAACACTATACTAGACTCAAAGAATGTAAAACTAAACTTTAAAACACTAAAACAAACCAAAAGACTCAAACATCACCCAAAACACTCAAAACAGCCTTAAAATCACTTTCTGGGCAGTTTTGAGCACTTTGGTGAATTTGGACGAATTTTGGGAAATAAATTGAATCAAAACACTTTAAAACATAAACTAAACAAAGTCTAAACACTAAAGAACAAGAAAGTAAAGGGGGGGTTTTAAATTGACGAGAATTGAAATAACGAAACAAGTTAATAAACTAGACAGAATGTAAAGATGAATTTGATGGAATTGAATGGATGGGAACCTAGCTAAGGGGTTCATCTCCATACATGTTATACTTGCATAATAAAATGATTTCCAATTGCATTTCAATAAACTATGATACTCAACACCCCAAGTTAACCGTGATGCACTAATTAACCTTCAAATCTTCCTAACGTTATTGAATTGGATGATGCATGCGACAATTCAAAACATTCCCCACAAGTCCTCAACATGAATGCATAGAAGAGGTACAAGCAAGAATCATTACGCTCTATGAAAATTATAAGTGTTGACGAGGCATTCGTTACTATGATTGCATGAAACTTATGCCAAGAATTTGTTTAACGCGATTGTTTATAAGCAACCTCCACTACTTGTGAATATAAGTTCGTAACTATTAGGTGAAACTCACTTATATTCTAGCGTCATATTCATGCATGAAAATTAAGCGTGCACTCTCAATAAACATACATAAATAAGTTATCAATCAAACGGTTAAACAAATTGAATCCACAACTTATGAAACGCAATTAGAAGTAATCAAATCAAAATGTAAGCATAAACATATATTTCGAATCACCCCCCTAGCCAAGGGGGGTTTTAATTCCTCATAACTTTGAAATCAAAGAAACACCTAAACATTCCAACAACTCAAACTTGAATTGTACGAACGTTTAGGCACTCTTCTCTTCCATTCCTCATACGTACAAAACAAAGAGAATTGAATTTAAACATTGAAATCAAAGAAACACCTAAACATTCCAACAACTCAAACTTGAATTGTATGAACGTTTAGGCACTCTTCTCTTCCTCGTTGTTGTAGCACAAGGTCTAAGGATAGTTTGATGGTGTGAATGGTTTGGGGAGTGGTGTTTGGATTAATAGGGAAGGCACGGCACAAGGGTGGTTTGATGTCTACATTTTTGCAATGGATGAGTTTATGGAAGAGTGTTTGGAATGGATGAATTTCTGGCACAAAGGCCTTATTTCTGTGGTGAATGGATCCCCCTCCTTGTGGCTGCAATGAAGGGTTATTTATAGGTGAAATGGGGGGAACATGACAGCTAGGAGGGTGGTGGAAATCTGGAATGGTGATGGGAGATGCATGTGGCTGATTTATGCATGTGATTAAAGGGTGGAAATGCATGTGCTTTGAATAAGTGGCTGCATGTGCAAGGGGACAATCTGGAAATGAGATGGGAGATGCATGTGGCTGATTTATGCATGTGATTAAAGGGTGGGAGTGCATGTGCTTTGACAGAAATGAAAGGGAATGCACGGTTTTGGTTGATTTCTGGTGGTTGTGAGATGGAAAGCTAGGTGGAAATGCATGTGGATTAAAGCTTTGTATGAATGCATGTGGCTGAAATGGTAAAGGATGGGAGTGCATGTAAGCCACGGCAATGATGGTGTTTGTGTGAATGATGGCAGATTGTGTGGATGAATGATTAGGGTCTTGTAAGGGTGGAAATGCATGTGGAGTGCATGGTTGTGTTGGTTGAATTAAAGAATGGGAATGCAATCTGAAATGCATGTGAATTAAAGCTATGTGAATGATTAGGGTGAATGTGCATGTGAAATCTGCCAAGATGCATGTGTTGAATGATTTCTTGGTGAGGGATGTGGAAGATTGCATGTGGATTAAAGGGGTGTGAATGATTATGGGATGCTGGAAATCTGGAGGAGGAGCCACGGAAATGAGTGTTTGGGGTTGGAAATGCATGTGTTTGCATGTGATTGCTATTTGTGTGAAGTGTGTGTGAATGCATGTGGATTAAAGATTGAATGGTGGCTGCAATGATGAAGACATGTGGTTGAAATGAAAGGTGGAAATGGGAAGGAATGTGCACGGCAATGATGGTGAATATGAATGCATGTGGCTGATTTAAAGAATAGGTATGCATGTGAATTAAAGGTGTTGTGTTAGGTGATGGGTGCATGTTAAGTGATAAGTGATAAGTGATGATGATAAGTGATAAGTGATAAGTGATGATGATAAGTGATAAGTGATAAGTGATATGATATGTGGTTATGATAAGTGATAAGTGGTGATGATAAGTAATGGGAGCATGTGAGGGAATGAATAATGAATGCATGTGTATGGTTTTGGGAGAAAGGTGGAGATGCACGGCATAAGGGAATTGGAAAGGTTTAAATGTCCTAAAACTAAAGGGAACAAGGTTCCAACACTTTGGTCTTCAATTAGGTCTTCAATTTCGTCCACCACTTTGGCGCCAAGCATAAGCTATCCATCCTTAGCCCAAAAGTGCTCCAAAAGTCTCCAAAATGCATCTTTTTGCTCCTTTAGCCCTTTGGACCTACAAACACACGAAAATAGCTTAAAGGACTAAAATAACTAAAGAAACATAACGTAAATGCACGAGAACAAGCCATTTAAGTCGCATGAATATGCTCCTATCAAGACATTCCTGGTATCATGTGTGCTCTTTCAACTTGAGGGGGAGTATTGGAAGAATTAGCCGTCCTACAGCCATCAAGCCGTCCTACAGCCGTCATACCTTGTCCTACCTACACACTAGCCGTCCTACAGCCGTCAAGCCGTCCTACAGCCGTCCTACCTTGTCCTACCTACACACTAGGATGGCTACCTTGTCCTACCTACACACTTGTATCATGTATATATATCCTTGTAATCTTGTAGAGAAATATAATGAGAAAAAAGCATTCTCTTCCATATTTTCCACAAAGCATTCTCTTCCATATTTTCCACAGTGCAGTTGGGTTGCTCCTAATCTTTGCAAATCTAATGGTGTTCTAAGAATATAGAAGTAACAAGGAGTGGCGTATCAAGGAGGTGAGAGAGAGGAGATGCGAACAAGACTCGAAGACGAGCGGGAGAAAGCAGAAACGTGTTTTAGAGCTCAAGACATCGGACAAATACTACTAGGCTTTTGGAGGGGACAAAGCAGCGGGTGCTGACCATATAAAATAGGTCGGATAGTTTAGTTAATCTGATGACTATCTTCAATACAATTACACCAAACATCTCATATTATTAATCATATCCAGTCCTTTATACAAATTATTAAACGAGGTCTTATGTGACATCCCACATCGCCCAGGGGAGTGATCCTTATATGTATATTCCCATCCCTACCTAGCACGAGGCCTTTTGGGAGCTCACTGGCTTCGGGTTCCGTAGGAACTTCGAAGTTAAGCGAGAAGGGGGCTAGAGCAATCCCATGATGGGTGACCCACAGGGAAGTTGCTCGTGAGTTCCCAAAAACAAAACCGTGAGGGAATGGTAAGCCCAAAACGGACAATATCGTGCTACGGTGGTGGAGCGGGCCCGGGAAGTGGTCCCGCCCGGGCCGGGATGTGTCAGTTTGGTATCAGAGCCTAACCCTGGCCGCGTGTGTGCCGATGAGGACGTCGGGCCCCTAAGGGGGGTGGATTGTGACATCCCACATCGCCCAGGGGAGTGATCCTTATATGTATATTCCCATCCCTACCTAGCACGAGGCATTTTAGGAGCTCACTGGCTTCGGGTTCCGTAGGAACTTCGAAGTTAAGCGAGAAGGGGGCTAGAGCAATCCCATGATGGGTGACCCACTGGGAAGTTGCTCGTGAGTTCCCAAAAACAAAACCGTGAGGGAATGGTAAGCCCAAAGCGGACAATATCGTGCTACGGTGGTGGAGCGGGCCCGGGAAGTGGTCCCGCCCGGGCCGGGATGTGACATCTTATTTACCTATTCTCTTTCGATCATTAAATATAATACTTTTTTTTTCTCAAAAGTAAAAAATAAAATAAAATTTGGTAAGGGACTTTAGAATATATGAACTACCACAAAAAATAATTTTTTTTTTTTTTTTTTATAGATTACATTTTACCATCTCAATTTTAGGCCACATAGCAAACTCATACATTATATTTTGAACATTGCAATGTTATATATTAATTTACAGATTCGTTGCGATGTCAAACCTCTCTGTTAAATTTTCTGTCAATTTGGTTGTTAAAAGGATAATGTGGTAGGCGTAGGACCCACCACCTTGCCCAATTAAATTGAAAAATTAATTAAATATTAATACATTGAAGAAAAAAAATTTTAAAAAGTTAAAATTAATTAAGAATCTTCCGGTTCATCTTGCTCCTGTTCGATTTCCTTTTGTGTGATTTCATATTGAATCTTCGAGTACATGTTTAATTTCGTACGAGTCCTTGTGGAGTAGCTCCGCCGGCACCACCCGAGGAAACATTCATAGAACCGATTGTTGCTCCAATCGAGCTCAAACCCATATAGCTAGAATACGCAACACACAAATCCTGATGCAGACGCCGCTCTCAATTTCTCAGTATCACCATCGAACCATCCTTCTCAAACTTTTCCAAAGCTTTATCCTGCACCGTGTCGCCACACCATACCCTTTCTTCTTCATAACATCAACCAAACCCAAAAATCATTTACAAACCATTAACTCCCAAAACACTCAGCTTTGAATTATACGACTTGGAGTTCAATTTATCACCTCATACAAGAAAACCCAATCGAAAAACCTCCTCGCGAAATCGGAGCTCGATTCGAAGCTCCTCACAACCGGTGTATTTGTAGACATAAGATCCGACCCAATTGCCTGTAATGTTGAGCGGGTCGGAGAAAATGGCCTGCTTCCACGCCTGCAGAGCTATGTAAACGTTCTGGAGCGGGTCATTCTCGCAGGTGCTTCTCGAAACTTGGGGAGCTCGACGTAGATGAACACGAAGAACTCAGAAAAATTTTGTTCTGGGTTTTTAGAGTGTTTATATTTTTTTTAATTATTCAATTATCTTTTTAATTATTTTAGTTAAATTTTTAATTAGTTTTAACACAATTCTTTAGTTGTTTTTTTCTTTGTTTGGTATTTCTGTGAATAAAAAAAAGGACTCACTTATTCCACGTTATCATTTAACAATCAAATTGATAGAAAATTTAACAGAGGTCTAGCATTGCAACAAATTCGTAAGTTGATGTATGATATTGCAATATTCAAAAGACAGTTATGAGTTTGCTATGTGACCCAAAGTTGAGATGGCAATATGTAATATACCTAAGATTTTTGTATAAATTGTTCATTTAATTAATTTCAAATTTTAACTGTGGAATTTATTGTGTGTGTAGATTAAGTTTCTTCTAGGTAAAGAGATGTTTAAGGCTTTCATGATTTGTGAAGATTCGGCATATTTCCCCTTAGAGATAGTGTCACCAGATTTTAGAGCAAAAACAACAAATGCTAGCTCCGAATTGTGGGTAAAGTAGTTCTTCTAATGAAGTTTTAACTATTGAGATGCATACACAATCACCTTACCATGCTGCATCTACGTCCAGCCTAGACTATTCAATGAAGTGTCATTATAGATCTCGAAATTACCTACGTCATTGGGAAATGCTCGAAAATGGGCATAAGTGAGACAATACTTCAGCTGCTAGAAACTTTACTTGCAATCATCATCCCATTCGAATCTAACTCATTCCTGGTTAGCTTTGTCAGATGTAAATCTATGGTTGAGAAATCTTTCATAAAGCCTCGATAGTAGCCGATAAGACCAAGCAAACTCCATATCTCCGTAGATGCTCCCAATTTTTCATCGTAACTATCTTCTGAAGATTACCATGAATACCTTCTGCTAAAATCATGTGTCTCAAGAAGCACACTTGATAAAACATTTGCTGAAATTGGCGTAAACCTGATTCTACCTTAGCTTCTTTAAGACCAAATGCATGTGTTTAACATGCTCGACCTTGCTAAACCAGAATATCATCGATGAAGACTATCACAAACATGTGCAGCACCAACAAAATACCAATTCTTCAAGTCCATATAAGCCGCTTAAGCATTTATTAACCTGAATAGCATCACAAGGAACTCATAATGACCATATCGAGTCATGACGCAATCTTGGGAACATTGTCACTTTTGAGTTTCATTTGATAATATCTAGACCTCATATCATTTTTGGAGAAAACCTAAGCACCACGGAGCTGGTCAAATAGATCATTAACGTGAGACAAAGGATAACGATTTTTAATCCTCACCAGTTCAACTATATGTAATCGATGTAAAGCCTCAAAGTTCCATCATTCTTTTTCACGAACAAGACTAAAGCTCCCCAGGTTGAAGTGCTGGGCTAGATGAATCATTTATCTACAAGCTCTTGTAACTGAGCTTTCCATTCTCTAAACTCTACTAGAGCCATGCAGTAGGGTGCAAAAGAAAGAGATTTTGTACTGGAAGTAGATTGATGGTGAACTTCAATTCTCTATCCGGCCATATTCTAGGTAAATCTTCAAGAAAAATAACATAAAACTGGTTGACCACATGCACATACTCAACTCCTGGATGAATTTCTTCCTTCACCAACAAGAGCTAAGTAGCCTTGACAACCTTTCCTCAACATCCATTTTGCTTTCTTAGCAGAAGCTAATTCGCGCTTCAGTCTTTTGTGTTTGCCTGTGAAGGTCACAATAAGCATGTTGGGTCGTTGGAAAGTGAGTACTTTCTATCGACAATCTACCACAGTATAATTCTAATGTAGCTAAACCATCCCCAAGGTCATATTGAAACCCTCGATGTCCAACAGAAGGAAATTAGTTTGCATTGTTTGATTAACAATAAAGACGTGGCATCCTTTGCATTCCCATTGGCCATAACAGGCTTTGCCTTTGGGCATTGTGATTCCCATATCATACCATATAGGAGTATCTTGTGGTTAGTTCATACAAGCAAATAAAGGTGATCAGACCAAGTGGGTGAAGAAGCCATAATATGCAAGTGATGTGTAAGAGTATGGGTAAATTAAAAACCAAAGTCTAAAGTTAAGTTAAACTAGGAGTGCAGAGTGTAGGGATGAACCCTTGTTACAATGCATTCAATGTCAGAGCACAAATAAAACTGTAGCATAAATAAATAATATTCCCATCCTAGATAAGATGGATAGTTACACAAAATAACAAGAAATAATTTCCTAGATTATCGAAAGTGGATGTCAGCAAGTGCTAGTTATTGTTGGAAATATGCCCTAAAAGCCAATCATATGATGATACTTTACGAACATTTCACATGTTAAACTAATCTAGTTATATATATATATAAAGGACAAAGATTATTGTTTAATTTGTCGCATATAAATGTTGTATACTTAAACGATAAGTCCAAGGAATATGTAATTGGGAGAATGTGATCTAAAGAAAGATTCATGAGACCATTCTCTTTCTTATACATGTCCTAAACGTTTCTAATCATAGGATTGCCAATTGGGCATTGACAATTCGTTAAGATCAGTACATGTTATGTCTTATCTTAGATAGAATAACTAGTCTCGAGTCATTGGTGTGACTGACACCAAGACAAGTATTTAGGTGCTCAATAGAGAATGAGTTCACTGAACACGATCAACAAGGAGTTTTCATACTCATGTCACATGAGAACTCATGGTTGGGATAATGCAAAGTAGTCCCTTGACCTGAGGCATTATAGTTGTCTTGTGGTTAAATCCTTGATCTTTGGCTATCTCAAAGTCACTTCATTAGAGGGTGTCCACGACATAGTTGGGGTTAAGCCACTTAGCCATGGAACCTTTAAACCGTTTAAGAGAGAATACTCTATGATATGATTAAGAATCTCTGTCTAGAGTATGAATGAGATTTAGGAAGTCGTTCCAAATAACATTCAAGGTAATCATATAAGTAAGAGAATCACATTGGATAGTAGACATGAATAAACTATCAAACCAAACAATGTGGTCAAGAGTATTGTATTAGAGAAAGACGATATTGCACTGTAATCCTAAACTGAATAGGTTCTCCACCTCTTATGATTAGCTGGGGTAGTCATGACATACTACTAGGTGTCACTCATGGTTTGTGGAAGCCCTAAAGGTGTATAATCACTAAAGGGAGAATTGAAAGTAAGTTTCAATTTAGAATCGATTTGAAGAAACAACAGAGATGAGTAAGGATAATTAAATGGTTTAATTATTTATGGCTAGGATTAATTAATATGTTAATTAATCAAATGAATATGTTCGTGATAGGAGCATATTTAGGTGACTTACTTAGCTTGTTTTCGTGCATTTATATTGTTAATTCCTAGTTATTTTAGTAGTTTAAGCCATTTTCGTGTGTTTTTAGGTTCATATGGCTAAGGAAGCAAAAAGATGCATTTTGGAGCAAAATTGGGCTTGGAATGGATAGCATATGCTTGGAGCCAAAGTGTTGGACGAATTTGAAGGCCTTGTATGCACTTTGGACATAAAACAAAGGGCCTAGCCCAATCAAACAATCCTTTGAGCCATGCAAAACCTCTAACCCAATCAAACAATCCATCAAAGCCATGCAAAACCACCATCCACACACACTTCACACAAACCACAACCCTTAGCCGTACCTTCCCCTTGCATTTCCAGCATTCCACTTCATCATTACACCACATTCTCCCTCTTTAATCCACATGCATTCATCATCATTCACTCTAGTTTTAATTCACATGCAAACACATGTATTTCCAACACTAAACACACCTTGCCGTGCATCCTATTCCATTTTCCAGCTTTTCTCCTTCTCTTTGCAGCCACACTTCCACATGCATTCCCTCTTTTCCTAGCTGTTTTTCCATCATTATTTCAACCTAACATTCACCCACATGCACCCTTTAAACAAACCCAAACATGCAGTGATAGGAGCATATTCATGCGACTTAAATGGCTTGTTCTCGTACATTTACGTTATGTTTCTTTAGTTAGTTTAGTCCTTTATGCTTCTTTTGTGTGTTTTCAGGATAATAAGACGTGTTTGACGAAAGGATGCATTGTGGAGTGTTTTGGAGCACTAATTGGGCTAAGGATAGCTTATGCTTGGAGCCCAAGTGTTGGATGAAATTGAAGGCCTTGTATGCACTTGAGGACACAAAACAATGGCCCTAACCCAATTACATTCACCTTGCCTTGGGCTTAACACAAACACCATTCCTTGCCATGCAAGGGGGAGCAATTTGGGTCCATTTCATGTACTTAAACCCTAGCCCAATCCACAATCACTTCAAAACCATGCAAAACCTTTCAACACCCTTTAATCATCTCCCTTTAAGTTATGATTTTATTTCCTAACCCTACATGCATTATTTATTAGCATCTTCACATGCATTCACACACACTTCACACAAACAAACAACTAAAAACCGTGAGCTCCCATTCCCTTATGCCATTTTCAGATTTCCACCCACTAACCTAGTCATCAACACATGCATTCCCTTCACATTCACCCACATGCACTCCCACTCTTTAATCATATGCACTCCCATCATAATTCCACCACCAATTCAGCCACAAAACATTATCATTGCACCACATTCAACCACTCCACATCCCTCACCAAGAAATCATTCAACACATGCATCCATAATCATTTCTCCAACCTTTGCCGTGACCTTCATTCCCATTTCCAACATCTTCACATGCATTTCCAGCTTTCACATGTCTTCACATTCATTTCCAAACAAGCATTCCTTCTTTAATTCACATGCATTCACATTCATTCACCATTAGCTTTATTTCTCATGCAAACACATTCATTTCCAGCACCAAACACCATCCTTGCCGTGAGTTCCCTACCTTTTCAGCATTCCATTTCATCATTTCACCAACAATTCAGCCACATTTCACATGCATAACCAACCTAGTGTCACTCCCATTCATTCCCTTTAATCATTCAGCCACCATCATACATTTATTCTCTTCCCAAACACATACACAACCTGCCATCATTCCAGAAAACCATCCATGCCGTGGGTTCCCTTTCATTTCTGTCAAAGTACATGCACTTCCACCCTTTAATCACATGCATAAATCAGCCACATGCATCTCCCATCACCATTTCAGATTTCCACCAACCTCCTAGCTATTATGTTCCCCCCATTTCACCTATAAATAAGCATCCAACACTCCTCAAAATTCATTCACTCTTCCATACACATTTCAGTCACAAACACCAAGCAACAAACCCCTTGTTGCCGTGTATCTCCCTTACAATCCAAACACCATTCCAACACTTCACAACACCACTCCTCTACCATTTCCATAATCCCCCAAACCTCACCTTAGACCTTGTGCTACAACAACAAGGAAGAGAAGAGGACCTAAACGTTCATACAATTCAAGTTTGAGTTGTTGGAATGTTTAGGTGATTCTTTGATTTCAATGTTTCATTTTAATTCTCTTTGTTTTGTACGTATAAGGAATGGAAGAGAAGAGTGCCTAAACGTTCATACAATTCAAGTTTGAGTTGTTGGAATGTTTAGGTGTTTCTTTGATTTCAACGTAATGAGGAACTAAAACCCCCTTTAGCTAGGGGGTGATTCGAAATAAATGTTTATGCTTGCATTTTGATTTGATTACTTCTAATTGCGTTTCATAAGTTGTGAATTCAATTTGTTTAACCGTTTGATTGATAACTTATTTATGTATGTTATTGAGAATGCGCGCTTAATTTTCATGCATGAATATGACGCTAGAATATAAGTGAGTTTCACCTAATCGTTATGAACTTATATTCACAAGTAGTGGAGGTTGCTTATAAACAATCGCGTTAAATGAATTCTTGGCACGAGTTTCATGCTCATCATAGTAACGAATGCCTCGTCAACACTTATAGTTTTCATAATACTTAATGATCTTTGATTGTATCTTTATTGTGCTGCTCACGTAAAGGACTTTTGGAGAATGTAGTGAATTGCGTTGCGCTAACCCATCCAATTCATTAACTTAAGGAAAACTTGACGGTTAATTTAAGCGGACCTAATTGACCCGGGGTGATGAGTTTCATAATTTATTAAAATGCAATTGGAAATCTTTTTATTATGCAAGTGTAACATGTATGGAGATGAACCCCTTAGCTATTCTATCATCCATTCATTCCATTTCATCAATTCCATATTTACATTCTGTTTTAATTTGTTCATTTAATTTAATTTCGTATAAACTTAAATCCCCCTTTACTTTAATGTCAATTTAGTTAGAAATCATTTTAGTTTGTGTTTTTAAAAGCATTTTGAGTCTTTGGTTTGTCTTAGTGTTTTAAAGATTAGTTTTGCATTCTTTGAGTCTAGTATAGTGTTTTATATTGTTTTTACGTTTTTGAGTCAGTTTCCAAGAGATTAACAATCCCTCCTAATCCCCGGTCCAGAACGATCCCTACTTATACATTTACTACAACTTGACGAAAAGAGGGTTTAATTTGTGCGCGTATAAATCTCGCATCATGCAGCCACATATTCCTCCCTTTGCCGTGGCTTTCCCATCACAATTCCAGCTTTCCAACCTAGCCACATCCACATGCATTCACTCATAATCATTCACTAACATTGCAGCCACATTTCCACCCACTTCCTAGCTGTCATGTTCCCTCTTATTTACCTATAAATAAGCATCCATTGCAGCCACAATTGATTCATTCCATTCACAACACAACACCTCAAACCAACACAAAAACACATCCATTCAAGCTTTGCCGTGGGTTCCCTTCCAATTCCAGCAACCCCTCTTCTATTTCCACCACTCCCCAACCCTCCAAAACACTATCCAACCATTCCTCCATACAAACACCAACCCAAAACCTATCCATAGATCTTGTGCGACAACAAAGAGGAGGAGAAGAGTGCCTAAATGTTCATACAATTCAAGTTTGAGTTGTTGGAATGTTTAGGTGTTTCTTTTCCTCGATTTCAATGGTTAAATTTACTTATCTTTGTTTTGTACGTATGAGGAACTAAACCCCTTAGCCATTCCATCATCCATATTTTCTATCACAACTTGTCTTACAATCTGTTTTATTTATAATCTGTCCATTTAATTTAATCTTGTCCAAACACAATTCCCCCCCCCCCCCCATATTTTGTTTAGTCATTACAATCTTTCTTATTTTGAGTTTTGCATTCTTTGAGTTTAGTTTAGTGTTTTAAACTTTGTTTTACGTTATTGAGTTAGTTTCCAAGTGATTATGCAATCCCTCCTAATCCCCGGTTAAGAACGATCCCTACTTACATACTTACTACAATTGTCAAAAAGAGGGTTTAATTTGTGTGCGTATAAATCTCGCATCAAATTTTGGCGCCGTTGCCGGGGATTAGCAACTTTGCTAATCCCTTGGTTCTTTTCTTTTTGGTTTAGTTGTTTTCGTTTTAGTTTCTAACTTAGAGTTGTTTTCTTTGTTTGTTGTTACTTTTGATATTTGATTTAGTTCTCTTTCTTTAATTTTAGGTACTAGAGAAGTAAGATATGGATTTTGCTAGCATTCAAGCTCAATTGGCAAATCTTACTTCTCAATTGTCGCCGTATGCCGAAAGGACCACAATGCAGAGTGTCCCTACATTTGGTGCTTCATATAGGCAAGGATTTCAAGCCAATCAATGTCCACAAAGAGATTGGAGGGATCATTCAAACTCTATGTGGTGGGAAGCTCAACAAGTTCAACGTGAAGCATATTGGCAGCCATATGAGGAGTTCTATTCAAGACCTATGCAGCCACCACAACTTCATATGCAATATGCTCAATTAAATTCAAGTTCGTCAATAGATTATAATCAAAAGCTTGATGAATTAATTTGTTTGGTGCAGGGCTTACAAATTCAAGAGCAAAGTGAACTCTCCAACTCAACTATTGAAAACTCGAAGGAAGATTTTGAAATCCATAATGCTATCACTTTGGGAAGTGCTATGGAGGTTGGAGCTGACCTAAAAATGCCCAAACATAGCCTAGAAGTGGATGAGGAGCTGCTAATTGAGGAGGAGGAAGAAGACATGCACACGGCAAGGGTAGAACAACCCTTGCCGCAACCCCCTAAGCCCTCTAAACCACCCACCACAAGTAAGGACGTCCCAATTCCATGTTATTCTGATGTTATTCCACCCAATGTCCCTTTTCCTAGCAGGTTTTTGATTCCCAACCAAGAAGAGAGTAAAAAGGACATCGTGGAAGCCTTCCCAAAGGTGCAAAATGCTATTCCAATTCTTGGTGCAACACAGCAAGTTTTAGATGGTGTTGAATTCTTCAAAGGACTTTGTACACCAAGAAGAATGATTCAAGAGAAGGTAGTGGCTGGAGAAGATGTAGAAGGCATCAAAGAGGACATATTTGAAACCACAATTCCCAAAGAAGTTGGATTTTATGACACGGGACAAGTCATAACTTTCGAAGGGGTGTTTATTCTGGAGTTCATTTCGGAGCACACAGGTAAGCCGCTTCCCCGAATTTCAATTTTCTTTTATACTAACATGTGGTTAATGATTCAGGCACCCAATCTTGAATTTAAACTATTACCGGATCATTTCAAGTATCACCTTCCATTCAAAGATAAAGTTCATGCCATTTGATTCAAAAAAAAAAAAAAAAGAAAAAAAAAAGAATGTAACTTTCACAAAGGTTGTTTGCTTGATGCCCCACTACTTGGCAAAACTCTTGAAGCGGAAGGCATCGGAGCGGAAGGCATCGGAGCAGAAGACATAGGAGCGGGAGGCATCGAAGATAGAGCATTCGAGGCCGCAATACTTGGCCAAACGCTGGATGACCCAGGAAAAATGTGCCTCTGGAGATAAGCCGCAAGCCTTTGACGGTCACTTTGAATTCGACCTTCGGATTCTTGCAGCTCATCAAGCTTCCTCTTCATGCCCGACAAATAGTTATTTGCAAGCACATGCAAACTTCTATTCTCGTACTTAAGCTGCTTGATCTCTTGCTTAAGACTTTCCACCTCTGCCATCAATGATTCCACTTGACGGGACTGAGCAAGTAGGCGTTGGCCCATGTTGGACACAGAGCCTGCACACTGAACACTGAGAGCGAGGGACTCTTGAACGGCCAACTCATCGGACCGTCCTGAAAGCAGCCTGCTATCCTTAGGAGTAAGGAGGTTCCTAGCTACTATCGTAGCTGTTGTTGCATCCGTCATCATGGAGTCTTCACCTGAAAGAGGACCATTAGAAGATAAGAAAGAAGGACGCCATACATTACCTTGACGGGGCGCAACCGGATCGCTGCTGAGACTCAAATCTAAGCAAAGGTTCGATGAGTTAGTCATTTTTCAAAGGTGTTCAGAGAGAAGGGTTGGATGGAGTAAAATTTCAAAAGGTCGGAGACGATTTTCAAGAATGGGCAATCTTCAGAGTGTGTATGTTGGAGGTGATCGATACCTCTATAAAAAGCCAAGGCGCCGCGACCACCGATTCAAAGAGCCGGATTTTCCTGCGTAAAGTTCGGCGACGATCTCTCGGCTTTTCAGAAAACGGGTTCAACTTTGTCAAAAGATCTCTGACAAAGTTGAAAACACGTGGAGGCCATCATCGCAACTACACATCTTTTGCCGACAAGCGCAAAGTTCGGCGACGCTTTCTCTGCTTTTCAGAAAACGCGTGCAACTTTGTCAAAAAGAGGTGCTCGTTCAGAAATCGAAGAGGCGCTCGTTCAGAAATCGAAGAGGCGTCGTTCAGAAATCGAAGAGGCGTCGTTCAGATATCGAAGAGACGTTTGTCGACAAGGGTAAAAGAACAGTACCACCACTTGCTATTGAGAAATCCCTATATATGTCGACCTTCATCTTTTATGGCAAGGCAGACCTGAAGAAAATGCCCAACTCTTCCTCACCTCTGAGGGCGCACTCCCAGCAAAGCCTTTCGAAATACTCAATTTTTTCTTCTTCCCCAAAGATGATACCAGAGGCCTGGAGTATAGATGACCCAGGAGGAAACGGTAGATTGAAGCATGTGCTGATTCATTCACCGCTTCTTCAAAAGCAAAGGTATCTCATATCATCAAGGTCAAAAGCAAAAGTATCTCATATCATGCTCTTTCCCTGTCTTTTTCTTTGTCCTTGTTCTTACTCGCATGGCAAAGTGAAAGAAGCAATCAGCCGGCACTTGGAGTCAGTCTTCCGATCTGGTTCCGACTGCCTGGAATCTATTCCCTGGTTGCTTACCTAGCGTTGCTTTCGAGTAGTCATCTTCAACGGTTGATACACTTCCAGAGAAGGGACCACTTCTGCAAAGGGGAGCAAGTAAGGCAAGTGAAAATGATACATTGAAGCATGTGGAGACAACCAACAGCTGCATATGCTAAGCTATCCTCTAACCCTCTTCAATACGAATTGGAAAGATTGAACAAAGAAACAGATAAAAGGGGTAAGCTCAGACCTTCGGGGGAGACCAAAAGAAACCTGCTGCCCAGTTCAAGAGTAGCACAAAGGAAAATCAACGATGGGAGGAAACCAGTTCAAGATTAAGCCTGTGGAATCATCAAGATCAAGCCTCAATGCAATCACCAAAGAGAAGATGGAATTTACACTCCATAACCAGATTTGCATCCCTAAACTCTTCTCTTTGTTAGTTACATTCTGCCATGTTTAGTATGTTTAGTGCTGTTTGTGTGTTTACTTATGTTTTGTGTGAATCTATGCTTAAAACATTGAGGACAATGTTTGATTTAAGTGTGGGGGGGGGGGTAACATTCTGTTTTGAGATATTTTTGCATGAAATTCGTAGGGTATTACCACCTAACATGTCTAAACTTGTTTCCCACTGTTTTTAAAGTGTATTTAAGCTATTTTAGAGTGTTTTAGAATGTTTTGTTTTATAACTCCGAAAATCACATAAAAATTTGAAAAACATGTTTTGAAAAGCCTAAAAAGAGTGTTTTGAGTCGTTTTTGTGTGTTTGTGTCTTAGGGTACCTTCCAACACAATGATAAGGATTTGGTTTGTAATTGCATGACGGTTAAAAAGAGTTATAAGCATAGAGAAAAGTTTGATTTACTCTTGGTATATGCTTAGTTATGGTTATAATGTATGACTTCACATGCAATCATAAAAGAAAAAATTCGTTTTTGTAACATGCTTGAAGGAAGGAACTCAAACAAACGCTACAACCCTGTGAGACTCGAGCCATTACCTTCTTTGGAGAGTTATATTCTGTGATTCTTTGTTTTCTAAAGTTGTTGCATGATCTCATTATTCCTTGCTTGGTTGCTACTTAGAATGCAATTGTATCATGATAGAACTAAATTCTAGAACTTATATCCGTTTCATTCAAAGCATGACATTGAATTGCATAACATATATCAAGATGAAGTTGTGTAGTTGCCACCATAGCCAAATAGCCTCACTTCCCATATTTCGTTTATGTTGTAAGTTTTATCCCCGTTGAGCTTTGTTAAGCCTTTATTCTTTGTTAACCCACATTATCCTCACCTAGCCTAGTTTAGGACAATCCACACCCTTGTTCTTAAAAGATAGTGAGCATGACTTAATTGAATTCCTTTTGAGTTACATTATGCAAGAAAATGAGTGTGGGGGAGGGAAAGTTTGTTCTTAAGTATGTATGTTTTGAGATACAAAAGAAAAAGAAGAAGAAAAGAAAGAAAAGGAGTGAAAATAAGTGAGAATGAACTCACGAGCGTTGATGGTTGAAGAAAGGGTCCAAAAAAGTTGAATATGGCCCTAAGTTTTGTGTAACTTCCCCTTGGGTGTTCAAAGTTGATTTTTGCGTTCTAAAGGGAATTCTAAATGTCTAATTCATTACTTTGCTCACTATGGCTTAAAGAACCTTTGTTTTCCATCTTTGTTATCCAAACACCCCAAGCCCCATTATAACCCGTGACTTCAATCTTGAAAGTTATGTATTTCAATTGTGGAGTTTGAACTTGGTATGAGCATATGGTGTCACTGGTTCTCGCATCTAAGTAGTAGCATTCCATTCATGAGATCATATCTAAACATGCTTATTAACTCCAGAAATTGCTTCCTTTGAAATACATATATGTGAGTGTTCGTTTTTATGTTTACATCAATCTTCTCACATATAACTAGTTTAGGGTGTGTAGTCAGAAAATCTGAGTGAAAATTGAGTGCATATCTTGTAAGGAATTGAGCAACTTCTCTAAGGCATGTTACTACATTCAAAACATGGTTTTAAATGCTTAATTGTGAACTAATATGTGGTGACTATGATTAAGTATGTACTTAAGTGTAAGGATGATCAAAATCTGTGGGAATGATGATTTTTGACATGTCATGTGCATTATAAATCCATGAGACCATTGTTGGAAGGTGTAGGTTGTGTTTTGTTCATTTTGACTAAGTTTCGTGTTCTTCTGTTGTTTTGTTTTGCTCGAGGACTAGCAAAAGCTAAGTGTGGGGGAATTTGATAGGAGCATATTTAGGCGACTTACTTAGCTTGTTTTCGTGCATTTATATTGTTAATTCCTAGTTGTTTTAGTAGTTTAAGCCATTTTCGTGTGTTTTTAGGTTCATATGGCTAAGGAAGCAAAAAGATGCATTTTGGAGCATTTTGGAGCAAAATTGGGCTTGGAATGGATAGCATATGCTTGGAGCCAAAGTGTTGGACGAATTTGAAGGCCTTGTATGCACTTTGGACATAAAACAAAGGGCCTAGCCCAATCAAACAATCCTTTGAGCCATGCAAAACCTCTAGCCCAATCAAACAATCCATCAAAGCCATGCAAAACCACCATCCACACACACTTCACACAAACTACAACCTTTAGCCGTACCTTCCCCTTGCATTTCCAGCATTCCACTTCATCATTACACCACATTCTCCCTCTTTAATCCACATGCATTCATCATCATTCACTCTAGTTTTAATTCACATGCAAACACATGTATTTCCAACACCAAACACACCTTGCCGTGCATCCTATTCCATTTTCCAGCTTTTCTCCTTCTCTTTGCAGCCACACTTCCACATGCATTCCCTCTTTTCCTAGCTGTTTTTCCATCATTATTTCAACCTAACATTCACCCACATGCACCCTTTAAACAAACCCAAACATGCAGCCACATATTCCTCCCTTTGCTGTGGCTTTCCCATCACAATTCCAGCTTTCCAACCTAGCCACATCCACATGCATTCACTCATAATCATTCACTAACATTGCAGCCACATTTCCACCCACTTCCTAGCTGTCATGTTCCCTCTTATTTACCTATAAATAAGCATCCATTGCAGCCACAATTGATTCATTCCATTCACAACACAACACCTCAAACCAACACAAAAACACATCCATTCAAGCTTTGCAGTGGGTTCCCTTCCAATTCCAGCAACCCCTCTTCTATTTCCACCACTCCCCAACCCTCCAAAACACTATCCAACCATTCCTCCATACAAACACCAACCCAAAACCTATCCATAGATCTTGTGCGACAACAAAGAGGAGGAGAAGAGTGCCTAAACGTTCATACAATTCAAGTTTGAGTTGTTGGAATGTTTAGGTGTTTCTTTTCCTCGATTTCAATGGTTAAATTTACTTATCTTTGTTTTGTACGTATGAGGAACTAAACCCCCCATGGCTAAGGGTGTATTCGAAACCATGATTATATATGTGAAATAAGTTGATTACTTCCAGTT
Organism: Pyrus communis; assembly: GCF_041283825.1. Taxonomy (NCBI): domain Eukaryota; kingdom Viridiplantae; phylum Streptophyta; class Magnoliopsida; order Rosales; family Rosaceae; genus Pyrus; species Pyrus communis. The sequence goes on along the minus strand of NC_142578.1, from coordinate 14,609,453 downwards.
ATCGTTGCATAAGTCGTGAATACAATTTGCTTAACCGTTTGATTTAGAACTTATTCTTGTATGTTGATTGAGAGTGAACGCTTAATTTGCATGCTTGAATTTGGTGCTAGGATATAAGTTTGTTTCACCTAATCGTTATGAATTTATATTCACAAGTAGTGAAGGTCGCTAGTCACGATCATGTTAAGTAGATTCCTGGCAAGAGTATCATGCTTTTCATAGTTACAAATGCCTTGTCGATGCTTATGATTTCCAAAGAACGTAATGATTCTAACTTGTATCTTTATCATGCTGTTCATATAGAGAACTTGTTAGGAATAATTTGTTTGCGATGCATATTCATCCAATTCAATGATTCTAGGGAAATCTGAAGGTTAATTTAAGCGGACCTAATTAACTTGGAGTGTCGAGGTTCATAACTTATTGAAGTGATAACTGGAGAGTGATTGACGTTGCATATATTTCATGTGTGGAGAAAAACCCCTTAGCCATTCCATCATCCATATTTTCTATCACAACTTGTCTTACAATCTGTTTTATTTATAATCTATCCATTTAATTTAATCTCGTCCAAACACAATTCCCCCCCCCCCATATTTTGTTTAGTCATTACAATCTTTCTTATTTTGAGTTTTGCATTCTTTGAGTTTAGTTTAGTGTTTTAAACTTTGTTTTACGTTATTGAGTTAGTTTCCAAGTGATTATGCAATCCCTCCTAATCCCCGGTTAAGAACGATCCCTACTTACATACTTACTACAATTGTCAAAAAGAGGGTTTAATTTGTGTGCGTATAAATCTCGCATCAGTTCGTTATAGACCTCGGGTTAGTTTAGGGCCGCAAGGCCCAATGGGATTTGAATGTCAAGCCCATTAACTCAAGTTGTATGACAACTTGAAACCCAAAGGGCCTTAAAGCCCAAAGAACCCAATATGGCCGGCCATAAGAGTGAGGGGTAGTAAACTTGGCTTAATTGCAAGTTTGCCACTCATTGTGAGGTGGTATAAGGGTAACTTTATAGCCATTTCATCCTTAGGGTTTCTTTTGGAGAAAAAGACGAGAACACAAGCCCTCATTTTCTCTCTAGGAGGCCGGCCACCATGGAGAAATTACTAGCATCTATTTCATCCAAAGTCACTCATTTCTTCATCAATGCTCTCCTTGGTGTGGAGACTTAGAGGTTCTCTATTTTGGGAACTTGGAGAATCCATTCTACCATTCTCCTCCAAGAAATCCATGGAGCTAAGAAGAAAGGAATGAAGGCCCTCTCTCTAGGGTGATTAGCCTTTGCTTATGCAAAGAGGAATCAACTAAGGTATAAGATTTCTCAACTCACTTTGTTTTGAGTTGAGTCTTGGTTCACCATAACTACTAGGCTTTAAATTTCATGGGTTAAGTTTTGTTTTTGAGTGCATACAAGCATGATTCCGCCTTTTAATTGTTAATAAAATGCATAGATGTTGCTCAAATGAACTTGTTTTTACAAATATTTCCTTTAAGTGGTATCAGAGCCTAGGTCTAGTAGTTGGTGAATTCTTTTGGGTTTTATATTTTCATAGTTTATGATTTGAATGTTGTAATTGTTACAAGCTTTATTCTTGCTTCTTTGAATGTAAATTTTGTTAGAAAATTTGCCATCTCAAATGTTGTAGATGTAGTTCATATGAGCATGAATTTTGGAGCTAAAATTTGTGCCATGTTTATGGGGAAATTTGGCCAAATCCAAAGGGTGGATTTTTGGGTTCATGTTTGTCTTGTTAAAAGTATTTTAAAGTGACATTAGGAACCCCCTAAGTACCCTAGTATGGTAATATGTTATTTCTCTTAAGTTTGAGAGTTTTTGGGGTGTCTTTGGGTGAAAAATGTTCATGAAGCTTTTATGGGTTTTCATGGATGTTCTTCATTGTTCTTGTTATGTTCTTGCCAAGAACAAAAAGTTTGTTGTTTTGATTCAAAAAGGTGTTTGGTTGTTTTGTCTTTGTTAGTGATGGATGGTATGATTTTTCAAACTTCACCTATACCTTTTCAACTATTCACACCATACCAATCACTTACAACTTTCAATCACCTTTCAAACCAAAAATCCTCTCACTCTTACCTACCAAAACCGGCCACCCCTATGATGGGGGTACTTTGGGGTGTTTTTATGCAATTACATAAAGTTTTGATACTTTTGTGTATTTGTACTTTGACCCGAAAGTTTACATTTTTACATAAAGGCCCAAAATCACTAAAGGACAAATTGTGTTACTCCTTTAATGAAGTTTTTGTTTTTGTCGAAATTTTTGGGTTCTAGTTGTAATTACATGAAGTAGTGGACTTTTGTGTTTTTACAAAGTGACCTCAAAAGTTTGTGTTTTGCAATATAGCCCAATGGTTGAGGTTATTGCTTTTTGGCCCAAATTAGTTGAGAACAAAATAGTTTTGTATCTTTAAATGAGAATTGGATTTTCATTTCATTTAACTCCATCTAAATCAATTCTATGGATACAAAAACCAAATGACAATGTTGCATTCAAGTTTAATTAGTTAAAGTGTTAATTAATTAAAGAAAGGGTGATTATGAACCTAAGCCTACGATAATTGAGCTATGTGAAAGGCCGTCTCTCAAATTTGTTTGAACCATGAGAATGTGTAGATTAGATTTTGGTTGTAAATTGATATGATCAAATGTTGTAAAAGAGCATAAGCTTTTCTTTACTTTAAAGCAATTTTTTTTGATCAAATGTTGTAAAAGAGCATAAGCTCTTCTTTACTTTGAAGTACTCGTTTTCTTGTTTTATTTGATATGCATGAAATTGGGGTAGCTAGGTCCAACGCCCAAAAGGAAAACAAGCCTTAATATGATTAAACGAGTAACTAAAATCAATCATCATTCTAGACCGAGATCCAACACTAGGCTCGTGTTGGATCGAATCAAAGGTTCATAGTCATCCTAAGGCCCTAAGGCAACTATATAGTCCATTAATGAATGCAAAGCTTATGTTAGTAGTACCATATACTCTTGCTTTAAAAATCGTTTTACCAGCATAGTGGGAGTATCATATACTACTAAAACAATCACATGGACCAATAGTTGTAATAGGACCAAAATTGTTTTAATGAGATTAAAATGCAAGCTTATATGTGATGAGACCTAAAAACCCTTAACCAAACCATTATTAAGTTGATAAGCGTGAGAGTGCTTTGAACACTTTTTCGTCGCCTTCCACCGTGGTAGGCTCCAATCGTTTGTGACTCATACACCGTATTCGTCCAATTCTGGGGTATACAAAGTATGTGCTTACATTCAGTAGAAGCCTATAAACATATGATGAAGTGAAGATAGGCAACGAGTATGGTCAATATGATATTCTTCTTAGGCCATTCTTGAACCCCTACTTGAACTAGCATGGTGGGAATGACTTGACTAAGTGCAATGGTGCCAATATGATATTCTTCTGAGGCATCATCCTCTAGAGGCCAAACCAGATAGGTAATTACAAAAGTTGTAAATGGCTAAAGCATTATCCTCTCATCATTATTGTTGCTAGCCAATATGATATTATTTTGAGGTGGGCTTGGTAATGGTGAGTTTCTCATACCCTACTAAGAGTTTGTTCCAAAACTCTCGAATTCCGATTAGGGATATGGAATTTGCCAAAAATAATGGGTGGTGCTATTTGATTTAAAGACCCAGATCAAATGGCTTAAAATCAATCAATTTATATTCATTATGTATTTATTTATCGATATATGATAGGAGCATATTCATGCGACTTAAATGGCTTGTTCTCGTGCATTTACGTTATGTTTCTTTAGTTATTTTAGTCCTTTATGCTTCTTTTGTGTGTTTTCAGGTTCTAAGGGCAAAGTATGCAAAAGGATGCCTTTTGGAGCCTTTTGGAGCAAATTAGAGATTTAAATGGATTGCATATGCTTTAAGCCAAGTAGATGGACGAAATTGAAGACCAAAGGAGGCTAGTAATAAATAAAGAGATGAAGAAATGAAGAACAAAGAGTTCACATTCATCACCAACAAAACCATCTCAACCACAAAAATCCCTTTAATCCGTAGCCTCCCATTGATCTATGAAACCATCTCAACCGCACCTATTTTCTAACCCAAGGGCCTTTTCATTGTTTCATTTTTCATTTACATATTCATTCAGCCACTTTCACACACATATCAACCCTACTTGCATTCACTCTTCATAAATCACCCACATGCACCCATAATCATCCACATGCACATTCATCCACCTTTCTCCCAAAACCGTGCACATTCCCTTACATTTCCAGCTTTCCCCCTTCAATAAACAACCAACCTAGCTGTCATTGCACATGCATTCATCATCATAACCTAGCTGTCATTCCACTTCACACCTTGCCGTGCATAACCCATCTTCATTCCAGCCAAAACACATGCATTTCCAACCCACATGCACCCTTTAATCATTCAACTACACAACCTGCCATCATTTCAAAAATTCACCATCATTGCCGTGCATCCCATTCCACTTTCCAGCCATTCCACATGCCATTGTCATTCCACTTCATTTCACCTTGCATTTCCAGATTATTCCTTCATCATTGCACCACAAATCAGCCACATTCCACATGCATTCATAATCATTCACCCTAGCTTTAATTCACATGCATTTTCAGCACATTCCATTGCACACTCCAACCATGCCGTGCATTCCCTTTCATTTCTGTCAAAGCACATGCACTCCCACCCTTTAATCACATGCATAAATCAGCCACATGCATCTCCCATCACCATTCCAGCTTTCCACCAAGTTCCTAGCTGTCATGTTCCCTCTTCTTCACCTATAAATAAGCATCCATTGCAGCCACAATTCTCATACACTCTTCCATATTCAGAAAATCATCCATACACACCAACAACACCCCCTTAGAATCCAAAGTGTCGTGCAAACCATCCAATTCCCATTCATTCAGAAATTCATACCAAAAACTTATCCTTGCCGTGCCAACCACATCAATCTATTGCATCCATAATCCCCAAAACTCACCTTAGACCTTGTGCTACGACAAAGAGGAAGAGAAGCGGGCCTAAACGTTCATACAATTCAAGTTTGAGTTGTTGGAATGTTTAGGTGTTTCTTTTCCTTTGAATTCAATTTTTAATTTCAATTCTCTTTGTTTTGTACGTATGAGGAACTAAACCCCCCTTGGCTAGGGGGGATTTGAAATATATGTTTGTGCTTGCATTTTGATTTGATTACTTCTAATTACGTTTCATAAGTTGTGGTTTCAATTTGTTTAACCGTTTGATTGATAACTTATTTATGTATGTTTATTGAGAGTGCACGCTTAATTTTCATGCATGAATATGACGCTAGAATATAAGTGAGTTTCACCTAATAGTTATGAACTTATATTCACAAGTAGTGGAGGTTGCTTATAAACAATCGCGTTAAACGAATTCTTGGCATAAGTTTCACGCGTATTCCGTAGTTATGAATGCCTAGTCGATGTTTATGATTTCCGTTGAACTTAATGATCTTTGTTGAATGTCTCTATCATGCGTATTCCATAGTTAGGGACTTTGATTAAGAATAATTTGGTTGTAATGCGTATTCCATTCAATCCAATGAATCTAGGGAAATCTGAAAGTTAATTTAAGCGGACCTAATTAACTTGGAGCATTGAGAATTCATGGTTTATTGAAATGCAATTGGAAATCATTTTATTATGCAAGTATAACATGTGTGGAGATGAACCCCTTGGCTAGCATCCATTCATTCCATTTCATCAATTTCATATTTACAATCTGTTTTAATTACAATTTGTTCATTTAATTTAATTTCGTATAAACCTAAATCCCCCTTTACTTTAATGTCAAATTAGTTAGAAATCAATTTAGTTTGTGTTTTTAAGAGTCTTGAGTCAAGTTACAACTTAATTTCGTCCAAATTTGGGTTTGTGCTCAAAACTGCCCAGAAAGTGGTCTTTAGGCAGATTTGAGTGTGTTTGTGCTATTTTGAGTCTTTTGATTTGTCTTAGTGTTTTAAAGTTTAGTTTTGCATTCTTTGAGTCTAGTATAGTGTTTTATATTATGTTTTTACGTTTTTGAGTCAAATCCAAGTGATTAACAATCCCTCCTAATCCCCGGTCCAGAACGATCCCTACTTATACTTATACTACAATTGTCAAAAAGAGGGTTTAATTTGTGCGCGTATAAATCACGCATCAATATATTTGCAAACGCTATCCAAAACTTGACAAAGAAAAGGTGAAGGCTTTAGTTTCCGGACTTGGTGCCATAATCCCATAGATTGTCTTGAATAGATTATATATGTACCTAAGTAGTCTCATCCTCACAATCTTCCTATTGATAATGTTTCATTCGAAGAACATGTTAGATAAGTCTATCATAAAAGAGGACAACACTTTTGTGTCATAATTCTTCCATTACAAATCGTTGTATGAAGAAATAAGAGTTGTTTTGAACAACCCTTGGTTAATGCAAACACTAGTGCTTGTTTCTTTGTTAAATGAACAAGGAACTTGAGAAGTAAGCACAAGGGCATGGACACTTTATGTGTCAAGATTCTTCACTTACAAATTGTTGTATGAAGAAATGAGGGTTGCCTTGAATAACTCTTGAAAGTTTGTAATTATGTTTAGAATATAATGGTTGATTGACAAAAATAGTCCATCAACATAGACTTATGATGATTTTGAATCATTGAGTGTTAAAGTGTTAAACCACTTTAGGAGACGGAAACTAGCGAAGAACTTCACCTTTAAGTCCCTATCCAAATGGTTCGCTAAGTTTATTTTAAACTATATAGTGAACAATAACTGCACTCTCTCCAAATCATTTAATATGTACAACACAATTGAAATAAGTTTCAAGAGAGATAGTGGGAGTTTAGGGACCATGACTATTGTAGTCAAGGGAGAAGTCGAATGAAGAAAGTGAAATAACTCCAAGGGAACAAACTTTCTTTATGAAAGGATGGACATTGGAAGGGGTATTTGTAAGAAATGTCTTGCAAGTGTCAAGAACACACTTTTCAAAGGTGTTGTAAATTGTTCTTGAATAGTTCAAAACAGTTGATTCTTCTACTTGAATGTTTGATTCTGTATTAGTAACTATGTTTTACAATCGTTGTAAAAGTGTAGCTAATAAGAAGTAGAAGATTAATGAGAGAAGAGAAAGTACTTCACATTCGGAACATAAATCAAATATAGATCTCTGTAAAAGCACATAGTACTTGCTTCCTTATATGAATTACCAAAGAAATTGGAAAAACAAAGATTTTCTTTACATTCCAATTTGAATAAGGAACTTAATTCCATCACTATAAAAGATGGATGAATGTTTTGTTTTACAAAACATTGTTCTTTATTAATGAATGATTGGATTATTGTAATCTAATTGTTTGTCTCTATAATAAAGATGATGCGGTAGTGTTAACTGTTTAGAAAATAATGATGCTTAAAACCCAAAAGGTTGCAAGATGGTGACTAATCCCACTAAGTTGTGAAAAACATAAATTACAAGTTGGTCATAAATGGATGCTTTGGATTGTTAGATCTGGAACCAATGCCTTCTTGTTAAAATTGTATAGAGGCGAAATGTTCTAATCTTTATTATTTTGGAATGAATAAAGAATCGCAAAGTTGTTGAGGTTAATTCACTTAGATAGTAGTGGCACTTGTCCACAACATAATACTACTCATGTTGTATGACATTCATTGAAGATCACTCTCGGTTGGACTATTGTTTATTTTGAATAAACAAAAGTCTGAATACTTTGCAAAAGGTTTCAAAGAATTCAAGAATGTAAGTTGATGAGTAAGACATCTAAAGTATTTACCTCCTTAGATTTGATCCAAGGAAAAATAACACTTTAGAAGAGTTTCCTTGAAAGATATCAAGGAAAGTAGCATCATAAGATAATGGAGAAAACTCGAATAAGATTTAGTTCGTTGGAAGTTATCAATTACCCATATATAGGATATATACTTCTAAGACAATATGATTGTCAGTTAGAAGATCTTCCAAAAAATTTCATGACTCCATAGGATGTAGTTGGAAAGAAAGACAAGTCTTGTTAAGATTTAGGGTTGTGTGCTAATAAGCAATATTTGTTTGTGAACAATCTTGTGGGATATCCTTAAATGTTATTTGTTGGGTAGTTCATTGTAATCCTACAATAGGATTTGCCCAAGATAGAGCAAATGAATGAGAGATAGAACTCAAAGAATGGGTTCTTTGAGAAACAAGATGATAATCAACCAATATAACAACCTAGTTCCTACACCACTAGCTCCAAGGTAGTTGAGAAGGATTAATAAACCATCTCAGTTGATTGGTTTGAACTTTATGACTATGTCATAAGAGTTGCACGTCTTAATTCGAACGAAATAAGAATGAAAATCCTTATGACTACATTGAGTGTATATACAACATATACACAAGGAAATGGTATAATACCATTTAACCCGAAATAGTGAAACCTTCATAGCTAATTGGTAGCTTAAGGTGACTACAATCAACGAGATTGGTTGACTTGGAAGAAACCATCTTTCATGTAGTCTTGGTTTCTATTAATTCGAAGATTGCTAGCTACAACTGAATGGTGATTCAATGTTTGGACATAATATGGGTTTCCAAAACCATTATCAAGATAGTCTTCATAATATATGTCTAAGACTAGGAATCACAAGAATTGTAAGTTGGAGAGATCCATCCATCATGAATCTTAGCAAGCTAGTGGGAGCTATAAGCGTCTTATGAGAGAGATCAAATCGTTTGATTCCTCATAAGATGTAAATGAATCTTTTGTTTACTAGGTTTACAAAAGATTAGTGGGAGTTAATCATATTCCTAAATTTGAACATATATATGATATATTAATTTTAGGAATTCTTCTTCGTTAAAGTTTTGGCTTTAAACATTCTATAACAATAAAATGTATATGGGAGACATAGTATATATACATGGGATGGAATTCTATAGTGATAGATTTCAGGATATAATTGGATTATATCAATCCATAATGATAGACAAAAGATGCTAGGAAGTTTCTCATATGATGATAAACTTCAATTAGAATAACAATTCAGTGAGACTAGGAAGTTGCTCTTCTTAAAAGGAACGTACCCTTTGACTCCCAAAAAAATAATGCATAAATAGAATCCTTTATGCACACGGAGAAAGGTGATTTATGTATTTCATATTGTATGAAAAACATTGATATGAGTTGTACCAAGATTAGTACAAGATGATATCAGTGTAAGCCCATGATCAAAACCATGGCAACTGTCAAGTGAGTCCTTAAGTATTTAAGAAATAATAAAGGATAGATCCTCATGAATGAGGAAGAATTAGAGTAACGCAAAGGAAGAGTAAATGTATTAGATTATGAATCCAATATCGTATCTAACATTGGATGTCTCTTCATTTTGAATGAAGAGATAATTGGATATCTCTTTATTATGACTAAAGAGATATTTGGGTGGAAATGTTAAGAGTAATGACTTTAGTGTGTTCCATAATGCAAAATATATCGTCATATAGAAGCTTACAACATTGTTGTTTGGATAGGAAAGTTCATTTATGAACTCTCCATTTCAATTCTAACCAGAAAGTGTCTCTAGTGTGCCGACACTACGACACTAATGGGGCGATAGCTCAAGCCAGGGAATCAAGGTCTCATCAAGATCCGAACTCAAATGAGAGATTGAACCACATGATTGAGAATCATGTATATGGTGATGTTGTTAATCTCAAGGTTGCTTCTATGGATAACGTATAGATATCCATTGTCTAGGCTTACTACTCAGCCATTTTTGAAATGAATTCAGAAAAAGTACCATCACTGATGACCAAGCTGATAGGCTTTAGTGCAAGTGGAAGATTGTTGGAAATGTGCCCTAAAAGCCAATCATATGATGATACTTTATGGACATTTCACATGTTAAACTAATCCAGTTTAATATATATATATATATATATATATATATATATAAAGGGCAAAGATTATTATTTAAGCTGTCTCATATAAATGTTATAAGCTTAAACGATAAGTCCAAAGAATATGCAATTTGGAGAATGTGATATAAAGAAGTTAGATTCATGAGACCATTCTTTTTCTTATACATATCCTAAACGTTCCTGATCATATGATTGCCAATTGGGCATTGACAGTCTATTAAGATCGGTACATGTTATGTCTTCTCTTAGAGAGAGTAACTGGTCTAGAGTCATTGGTGTGACTGACACCAAGACAAGTATGTAGGTGCTTAATAGAGAATGAGTCCACTGAACACAATCAACAAAAAGTTCTCATACTTATGTCACATGAGAACTCATGGTTAGGATAATGCAAAGTAGTCATTTGACATGAGGCATCATAGTTGTCTTGTGGTTAGGTCCTTGATCTTTGGCTATGTCAAAGTCACTCCGTCAGAGGGTGTCCACGACATAACTGGGGTTAAGCCACTTAGCCATGGAGGCAAGTGAATGCGCAACAAGGGATCTCTAACCTTCAAACCGTTTGAGGGAGAATACTCTATGGTATGATTAAGAATCTCTGGCCAAAGTATGAATGAGATTTAGGAAGTCGTTCCAAATCACAGTCAAGGTAATCATATAAGTAAGAGAATCACATTGGATATTAGACATCAATAAACTATCAAACCAAACAATGTGGTCAAGAGTATTGTATTAGAGAATGACCGTATTGCATTGTAATCCTAAACTAAATAGGTTCTCCACCTCTTCTGATTAACTTGGGTAGCCATGACATACTGCTAGGTGTCACTTATGGTTTGTGGAAGCCCTAAAGGTGTATAATCACTAAAGGGAGAATTGAAAGTAAGTTTCAATTCACAATTGATTTGAAGAGTTCTAATCGCCCACTGCCTTACTAAAAAGAACCTAATGGATCGTACACCGAGTAAGGTAGAGATTGAAGAAACAACGGAGATGAGTAAGGATAATTAAATGGTTTAATTATTTATGGTTAGGATTAATTAATATGTTAATTAATCAAACGAAGATGTTCGTTATAGACCTCGGGTTAGTTTTGGGCCGCAAGGCCCAATGGGATTTGAATGTCAAGCCCATTAACTCAAGTTGTATGACAACTTGAAACATAAAGGGCCTCAAACCCCAAAGAACCCAATATGGCCGGCCATAAGAGTGAGATGTGTAAACTTGGCTTAATTGCAAGTTTGCCACTCCATTGTAAGGTGGTATAAAGGCAACTTTATAGCCATTTCATCCTTAGGGTTTCTTTTGGAGAAAAAGATGAGAACACAAGCTCTGATTTCCTCTCTAGGAGGCCGGTCACCTTGGAGAAATTACTAGCATCTATTTCATCCATGGTCACTCATCTCTTCATCAATGCTCTCCTTGGTGTTGAGACTTAGAGGTTCTCTATTTTGAGAACTTGAAGAATCCTTTCTACCATCCTCCTCCAAGAAATCCATAGAGCTAAGAAGAAAGGAATGAAGGTCCTCTCTCTTGGGTGATTAGCCTTTGCTTATGCAAAGACGAATCAACAAAGGTATAAAATTTCTCAACTCACTTTGTTTTCAGTTGAGTCTTGGTTCACCATAACTACTAGACTTTAAATTTCATGGGTTAAGTTTTGTTTTTGAGTGCATACAAGCATGATTCCGCCTTTTAATTGTCAATATCATGCATAGATGTTGCTTAAATGAACTTGTTTTCCCAAATATGTCCTTCAGTAATCCTTGTCTCCACCAGATCTACTAAGTAAGGGTGGGTTCGAAAAATCAAAAAAACCAAACCCAAAGAAAAACCTGAACCGTATTAGACAAACCGAACCAAACTGAGTTCTATTGGTTTAGTTTCGATTTCAAAGGTTCAGAAACCGAAATGAACTGAACCAAATTGAAAGTTATAAATGAATAGTTTTTTTTATTTACTTAGATTGGATATTTATTTTCGAAGTCTAATTCTAAGTATTAGTTTAATTTCAATGCAAACCTGCATAAGCACAATTTCAAGCCCAAACATATTAACCTAGCTACAGAGCTTTCCATTTTCTTTATATTTGGGGAGACTGTTGTTGAATATAGTAAAAGCACTCTGGTTGGTGTCTTGCAAGAGAAACAATTGGAAAAAAGATTGAAGCAATTTTGCAAAGCCTATTTCATCAGATATAAGCAAACTTGTGCCACTTAAAGCAAGGTTGGGATTCAGCACCATTATCTCTAACTAAAAAGTACTCAAACGTAGTAGGTAATCTTTTAGGAGGTGGAATGTTGAATGGCAATTAAGGGTCTGTTGGAAATGTGCCCTAAAACCAATCATATGATGATACTTTACGGACATTTCACAAAGTTAAACTAATGTAGTTTAAATGTAAAGGGCAAAGATTATTGTTTGAGCCGTCTAATATAAATGTTATATGCTTAAACGATAAGTCCAAGGAATATGTGATTGGAAGAATGCGATCTAAAGAAGTTAGATTCATGAGACCATTCTTTCGTTGACACATCCTAAACGTTCCTGATCATAGGATTGTCAATTGGGCATTGACAGTCCGTTAAGATCAGTACATGCTATGTCTTCTCTCAGGGAGAGTGACTAGTCTCGAGTCATTGGTGTGTGTGACATCAAGACAAGTACGTAGGTGCTCAATAGAGAATGAGTTCACTGAACACGATCAACGAAGAGTTCTCATATTCATGTCACTTGAGAACTCATGGTTGGGATAATGCAAATTAGTCTTTTGACCTGAGGCATCACAGTTGTCTTGTGGTTAGGTCCTTAATCTTTGATTATGTCAAAGTCACTTGATCAGGAGGGTGTCCACGGCATCGTTGGGGTTAAGCCACTTAGCCCTGGAGGCAAGTGAATGCGCAACAAGGGATATCTAACCTTCAAACTGTTTGAGGGAGAATACTCTATGATATGATTAAGAATCTTTGGCCAAAGTATGAATGAGATTTAGGAATGTGTTCCAAATCACATTCAAGGTAATCATATAAGCACAAGACTCACATTGGATAGTAGACATGAATAAACTATCAAACCAAACAATGTGGTCAAGAGTATTGTATTAGAGAAAGACCGTATTGCATTTGTAATCCTAAAACTGAATAGGTTCTCCACCTCTTCTGATTAGCTTGGGTAACCATGACATGTTGCTAGGCGTCAACCATGGTTTGTGGAAGCCCTAAAAGTGTATTATCACTAACGGGAGAATTGAAAGTAAGTTTCAATTCACAATCGATTAGAAAGAGTTTTAATCGCCCACTGCCTCGCTAAAAGGAACCTAATGGATCGTTCACCGAGTAAGGTAGAGTTTGAAGAAACAACGGAGATGAGTAAGAATAGTTAAATGGTTTAATTATTTATCTAAGGCTAGGATTAATTAATATGTTAATTAATCAAACGAATAAGTTCGTTAAAGACCTCGGGTTAGTTTTGGGCCGCAAGGCCCAATGGGATTTGAATGTCAAGCCCATTAACTCAAGTTGTATGACAACTTGAATAAACAAAGGGCTTGAAAGCCCAATAAACCCTATAGGCCGGCCATGTTAGAAGAATAGGGCTTTTGGTCCATTAGGTCACTTATTTGAAGGGACTATATAAAGGACTTTATAGCCTAAAATTCATTAAGGGTTGTTTTTGGGGAAAGGATGAGAACACAAGCTCTCCTTTCTCTCTAAAATTTCGGCCACCTTGGAGGGATCATCTAGCAATCAAACTCCTCCAAGGTCACTCATTTCTTCTTCATTATGCCTTGGTGATGAATCATTAGAGGTTCTCAATTTTGGGAATTTTGGAGAAACCTTTTTCATCCATCCAAATCCATAGATCTAAGATGCAAGGAATGAAGGCCCTCTCTTTGGGTGATTAGCCTTTGTTTAAATACAAAGAAGAATCTACAAAGGTATATATTTCAACTCACTTTGTTTTGAGTTGATTATTGGTTCACCATTTTACTAGGCTTTGAACATTCATGGGTAATGTTTTGTTTTTAAGTGCATGCTAGCATGATTCCGCCTTTAATTTGTTAATTGCATGCTAATGATGTTGCTTAAATGAACATGTCATCTTCCAAAATAATCCTTCAGGGTCGGCCACTTTACATAAGAGAGTTTGCATTCCAAATTGCAAATATCAATTAGGTAGTTTTGATTTTACCAAAAAATCGAATTGATTGAAACCGAACCCACCCCTATTACTAAGTCCTGTAGGGGTGCAAAACAGAAAATGTGAGGTGGGAAAAAATAAAAGTTTTCTAAAACCTTTAACTTTCAAAACATAGTAGCCTCTCGTTCTAAAACCTGTATAGTTTCCAAAATCATACTACGTATAAGTATGAAAACCAAGGCATTAATAATAACAGTAATTCCAAGGATACAAATTAATACAAATATCTCAACAAATAAAATATAATATGATATGCTCATAAAAATGCAGGCACATGAGTCTATGCAAAAAGTAGCTAGATGAATAGGATATGTGTAATAATTACACTCTAGTACTACAGACATGTGAAGTTGGCGCTAAGAGCATCATATACAAGTCTTAGAAACATGTGCAACTAGTACAAGATGACACCTATAATGGATCTAATGTGTGCGCAACAGTGCAATGGGAACATACAAGTGAAATTGGTCCTGGCCTCAAATAGTACTATACAATACATATAATTTCCAGTCACTTGTACCTTGTAGGGTTATAGATGCCTTGCCTTGTTTACCCTTTAAAATTCTCAGGATAAGTCTCTTTTATACCCAGTCGACAATGGCGTGGGCAAGTTGGATAGATATCACCAGGGTGTCATCGTGAGGGAAATCTATTCATTCGACGTCCTGCACGATAAAGCCAACAATTTGTTCGGGTCATATCTATAGCTTTAACCCGAAAGACCGATTTCGCATGCTAAATCTTCTTCTTCTTGGAATTGTTGGTAGTCCCTAGGTACTCGGATTTAACTCGGATCGCCTTGGCATATGGCATCATATTTGCTTCTACATCTCGTCTGGCTATGCTACTGACTTGTCCAAGTACTATCATATATGCCCTCCTTTACAAGCTTTTCGAGGTAGTCCTTCCATTTAGAATAGTTATTAGTTGTGTGGTTGAACCTCGGTGGAATGTATAGTATGTATCTCTATTCGTTGGTGGTGGAAGCTTGAACCATGGTTTATTTTTGAAAACGTAGAGGATTTGGTTGATTAGGATTGAAAACTTTTAGTACGTCTTGGGTGTCTGGCTGCTTTGGGCTACACTTGGAGCTAGCTGTTATGCTTTTCTTTGTCCTTTGTGTTGCCTTCTCCAGTGCATGTTAGAAGAATCTCTTGACTATATATTATGTCTGGAATGCTCTTTAGAGTGCAGACCCAACCGCGAATGCACCTTGACCCGCAAACCAAGTCAAGTGTGTACGTTTCTTCGTGCACTAAGGAGGGAAAAGATGTTTTCCTAAGAGTCGGGATGAAAGTGTACACTAGTAGGATGATTGGTCTATAGCTCGTTGAGCGACTGTGTTCCTAGACGTTGCTAGAAATAATCACCGTCATCCATCCTTGTCCTACTTCAAGGGACCTCGTTTGGGCACGCTACGTCTCGATAGGCTTCATAAACTGACTCACCATGGTCATCTATTATGCAAAGGCATTCATCAAATCTACAACCTTTTATGATAGGTGTTGATTGCCATTTAGAGTGGAAGAGCTTGATTCGTAGGCATCTCTACGAGTGGTGGAAGTGTAATGAGTTGCAGGTGCAAAATTTGAGCTCAGATGGGGCAAACCTATGAAAAAACAAGGCAAAAATACTCCTAATTCAGTCGATGGTCCAAAAGTTTGTCTGGACGGTTCGACCTGAGTTAGAACTGGTTTGGTGACTCGAAGCCAGATTGGCTAAACCGGTATGAAGATCGGTCTAGGGACCTAAGGTCTGGTCAAGGTGAGAGACTCGATCTGGGAAACCACAGAAAATGAATCTACCAATGAAGGTTACAAATTCGGGCAAGAGGAAGAAACCTACATTATCGTAGCTGTTCATGGTTATTTTGGCTGATTGATCTTTCAATATGCTAGTTTCAATAATTCTCGTTCTTTACACTTCTTCCTGGCTGCTTGATAGATGCTAAAACAAAACTTTGTAACAAAATTTATCAAGAAGTCTACGAAGATCGAATTAGATCTCAACAGGAAAATCGTTGTTTTACTACCAGCCATAAGTTTTGTGTTGGACGCTGTACTCATACTGGAAATTATGATCAAGATTTACTCTATCAACCACCGTCTACTTCAAAGATCCTTCCTAAATTATTTTTCAAATAACAAAATTATATAGAATTAGAAATTATAAACAACAAAAATTATATTTTCGATTTGTAATTCGTTTCTTTAGTGTAATCTGTTTCTATAAATAGGCAAATCATCTTGTAGTTATGAATCACTTTCTTATTTTCCACATAATCGTACATAAACTCATTTGAGTCCATATGAGAAATTTTTCAACAAAATCGTGGTTCACTAAAGTCTTGTGAGTGCTACTATTACAAAAACATTGTCGTTGTATCTTGGGAGATAAATGTCGATCAACTATGAGCACCATAGTGGGTGTAAACTTGTCTTAGGGACATAATGTCTAACATTTGACTTGACATTAGGTTTTTCTAATCCATTATGTCATGTTCACTTAACATTTGGTTAATCATGTGCATGATTAAAATTATGTATTTATTGGCATGATAATTTATGAATTTTTTATGTGATTAACATGGCAATTAGACACTAATTTTCCAACAATGATCTTAAGACAATTTTTGGTTTGATTGATATGTTTGTTTCAAAACAATATGTTGTGACATATTCATGCTTGACCATAAAAGGTGCGTTTTCCTTAGGAAGTATATAGTGCCAATTTAGTCTCTAAACTATCACCTCAGTGAAAATTAGGTACCTGAATTATTTTTTCGGTAAAATAAGTCCATAAATTCATTAAAAATTGCTAATTTCATCTCTACTGTTATATTCAAAGTTATTTTATCCAATTTTTTGTCAACTTAAGTCACGTGCCACACTTTAGAGTGTAATACCATCATTTTCTCGCATATAAGCCCTTCACATTTCATATAGGTTGTGAATTTAACATATAATTACCCTCCAAAGTTAACTTACACTATTTCTTATGAAAAAACTACCAATTCGCCCTCCAAAGTTAACTCCATACACTATTTCTTTATGAAAAACTACCAATATACCCTCCAATGTGTGTCACATGCAAGTAACGTGACTTAAATTGACGGAAAATTGAATACAGTAGCTTTGAATATAATATTAGGGATGTAATTGATAGATTTTTATAATTCAGTGACTGATTTTCTGAAAAAAAAAAAAAAAAAAAGTTAAGAGACCTAATTTTCACTGAGGTTATAATTCATGGACTAAATTGGCAATTTACCCTATGTTTTTGCATGGATTTTCTTTTTTGTTATAAAATAGTTTGGTTTCTAATTTTTTTATAAAACAATACATATGTTTCCAAATGGCCATGGAAATCTTTGTTAGAACCCGTGTTTGGATTAGTTGGAACAATGTGATTATTGTATCCCATACTGATTGCTAATCAAATCAGATTGAATGGTTGATTTGTTCAAATTGAAGGACTTAATTGAACATGTATGGCCACTTAGTACTATAGTCTAATAGTATTTCTCTTTATTGGTAAGTGAGAGGTCTTAGATTTGATTCTAGCTCATTGTGAGGCTTAAGCCACTATCCCACCCCGTTAGTGTAAATAATATCGTTTGTTAAATAAAAAATGAACATATATGAGTCTTCCAATAGGGGTTCAAGCAATATTGCAAGATCAGAACCATTTTCTTACTAGTTCAATATTTAAAAACAATAATACAAAATTCAACTAAATAAAAAATTGTTGTGGCCTATATTTAACTGACAAGGAGAGGGGGCCGACGACACATAGAAAATATAGAGAGAGATGTGTTTGTAGGGTTGCGTAGAGGATGTGTTATTCCCCCTACGCAATGCCTTTATTTATAGTAATAAGGGAGGGAAGAAATCCTTCTCCTCCAAGGAATACAAGTCCTAATAGGGAAGAATAACTAGAATCAAATCTAATCTAGGATTTACACAATCACACTTAAATAATAAGTTTATAACACTCCCCCTTAAGTCTGTAAATACTCAAATAGATTTGGCATCATGTAGAGTTGAGGAAGCCGACTCGTTGGCACTAATTCTAGGAACACGCTAGTCTCAAATAAGGTAGGAACTTGTATAAGGAAGTAAGTTTCACAAAAAAACCCAATGAATATGGTAAAACTCGAATAGGGACAAAACCCATAGGCTAAGGAAAAATGCGTAAGAAATGCAAAGTTAAATGAAACGTGTACGGAACGTCATCAGGGATATGATCAACCCAAGGTGGGTGCCTCGTCAAAACCTCGTTAGGTAGCAAAAACCCAGTGAGAAAAATGCTCCTAATCATAGAGAAAAAGTACATTAAGATTAAGCAAGTATACTTCAGGTTACTCCCCCTAAGTTTGACATAATTCCAAAGAGAACTAATAATGTTACAACTCAGAAAGTTTATGCATACCAATTCCTTGAACAAGCTTCTGAAACGTGGCTTTCGGTAGTGATTTGGTGAAGAGGTCGACCAGATTATCTTGTGAACAAATTTGTATGACTTTAATTTTATGATACTTTTGCTATTGATATGAGAAGAACTTCAGCGCAATGTGCTTAGTGTTGTCTCATTTGATGTAACCCTTCTTGAGCTGTTTGATGCATGCTGCATTGTCTTCATAGATCATCATCAGGACATTAATGATGGGGTAAAGATTGCAGGAGCTTCGAATATAACCCACAACTGCTTTCAACCATAAGCATGCCCGAGTTAGTTTATGTAGGGTGAGAATTTCAGGATGGTTAGATGAAGTGGCAACTAAAGTCTATTTAGTTTACCTTCAAGAGATTGTGGTGCCTCAAACGGTAAAGACATAACCCGTTTGAGAATGCGTCTTGTGCAGATCACATAAGTATCCTACATCAGCATAACCAATAAGGCGAGAATCGACTCGAGATAAGGGGGTGCAGCATCATTCAAGGATCCGTAAGGATAGAACAAGCCCAAATCTATGGTACCCTTGAGGTAGTGGAAGATGTCTTTAACACCAGTCCAGTGTCCGCATGTTGGTGCATTATTGTACCTTGCTAAAAGATTAACAACGAAGGAGATGTTAGGTTTAGTGCATTGAGCTAAGTACAATAAAGTGCCTATCGTACTTAGATAAGGAGCTTGAAGCTCCAAAATTTCTTTATCATCTTCCTTCTGACGAAAGGGATCTCGTTTTGCATCTAGCGATCGAATGACCATAGGAGTACTCGAAGGCTTTGCTTTATCCTCGTTAAAGCGGCGCAACACCTTCTGGGTGTAGTTCGATTGATGTACTAAGATTCTATCCGAATGGTGCTCTATCTCAAGACCAATACAGTATCGAGTCATTCCTTGATATTTCATCTTAAATTCTGACTTAAGGTGCGCGACAGTTTTCTCGATCTCTTTTGGAGTTCCAATAAGGTTCATGTCGTTAACATAAATTGCAACTATCGCAAAATCGGAATGTGACTTCTTAATGAACACACAAGGGCATAGTTCATTGTTCACATATCCCTGACTAGTCAAATACTCACTCAAACGGTTATACCACATTTTCCCAAATTGCTTCAAACTGTAGAGTGACCGCCTCAGTCGAATTGAGAACGTTTTGGGGTTTGGAAATATTTGATCCAATCAATGTAAGTTATTTGGGAACTTTCGTATCAATTTCCTTATCAAGATCCCCATAGAGATACGCAGTTACAACGTCCATCAGTTGCATACTCAGTTTTTCGAAAACTACCAAACTGATAAGGTAGCTAAAAGTAATCACATTCATAACGGGTGAATAAGTTTTGTTATAGTTGTCACATCCCGGCCCGGGACGGACCACTTCCCAGGCCCGCTCCACCACCGTAGCACAATATTATCTGCTTTGGGCTTACCATTCCCTCACGGTTTTGTTTTTGGGAACTCACGAGCAACTTCCTAGTGGGTCACCCATCATGAGATTGCTCTCGCGCGCTTCTCGCTTAACTTCGGAGTTCCGATGGAACCCGAAGCCAGTGAGCTCCCAAAAAGCCTCGTGCTAGGTAGAGATGGGAATATACATATAAGGATCACTCCCCTGGGCGATGTGGGATGTCACAATCCACCCCCTTAGGGGCCCGACGTCCTCGTCGGCATACCACGGTCAGGGTTAGGCTCTGATACCAATATTGTCACATCCCAACCCGGGGTCCACCACATCCCGGGCTCGCTCCACCACCGTAGCACGATATTGTCCGCTTTGGGCTTACCATTCCCTCAAGGTTTTATTTTTGGGAACTCACAAGCAACTTCCTAGTGAGTCACCTGATGCGATATTTATACGCACACAAACTAAACCCTATTTGTGACAATTGTAGTAATGATGTAAGTAGGGATCGTTCTAACCGGGGATTAACTAGGGATGCTAAACACTTGACTCAAATAAATAAAACTAACTTTTAAAACACTAAGACAAACTAAAAGACTCAAAACAAGTTCAAAAGACTCCAAATACTTAAAAACATAAAATAAGACAAATCAAATGATTAAGACTTAACAAAATAGGGGGGGATTGTGGTTGGACGAGATTAAATTAAACGGAAAGATTGTAATTTAAAACAGATAGTAAAGATGAATGTGATGAAAATATGGATGATGGAATAGCTAAGGGGTTCTTCTCCACACATGTTACACTTGCATACAAGATTGATTTTCGGTTGGTCTTTCAATAAATTATGAAACTCAATGCTCCAAGTTAATTAGGTCCGCTTAAATTAACTTTCAGATTTCCCTAGATTCGTTGGATTGAATGGAATACGCATTACAACCAAATTATTCTTAATCAAAGTCCCTAACTATGGAATACGCATGATAGAGACATTCAACAAAGATCATTAAGTTCAATGAAAATTATAAGTGTTGACGAGGCATTCGTTACTATGGAATACGCATGAAACTTATGCCAAGAATTCGTTTAACGCGATTGTTTATAAGCAACCTCCACTACTTGTGAATATAAGTTCGTAACTATTAGGTGAAACTCACTTATATTCTAGCGTCATATTCATTCAAACGGTTAAACAAATTGAATCCACAACTTATGAAATTCCAACCAAAAGTAATCAATTCATATTGTAAGCATAAACATGTATTTTGAATCACCCCCTAGCTAAAGGGGGGTTTAGTTCCTCATAACTTTGAAATCAAAGAAACACCTAAACATTCCAACAACTCAAACTTGAATTGTATGAACGTTTAGGCACTCTTCTCTTCCATTACAAAACAAAGAAAATTGAATTTAAACATTGAAATCAAAGAAACACCTAAACATTCCAACAACTCAAACTTGAATTGTATGAACGTTTAGGCACTCTTCTCTTCCTCGTTGTTGTAGCACAAGGTCTAAGGTGAGCTTTGGGGATTATGTGAAGTGTTTTGGAGGGATGGGAAGTGGTTGGATAGTGGCTGCAATGGAGGATAAAAACTGCACAGATTGGAAGGATATGCACGGCAATGGATGTGTATTTGTGTTGTGTGTTGTGTTGTGAAAATGAATCAATGAATTGTGGCTAGGTTGCATGCTTATTTATAGGTAAATGAGAGGGAACATGACAGCTTGGAATAGGTGGAAATGTGGCTGCAAGTTTGGTGAATGATTATGAGTGAATGCATGTGCATGTGGCTAGGTTGGAAAGCTGGAATTGCTGGAATTGTAATGTACCCCACGGCATTGATTGTGTTTGAGTGTTGTGGCTGCAATGTTTGTTGGTTAAAGATGCATGTGGATGTATTATACAATGGGAAAGTATGTGATTGACAATTAGGGTGAATGGTGGCTGCAATGATGAAGTGTGATGGCTGAAAATGCAAGGGAAGTGCACGGCATTGATTAGTTTTAGGTGCATGTGGCTGCATTGTTGTGCAATGATGGAGGAATAAGTGCATGTGGTTGAATTGGTGATGAATGTGCATGTCAAAGAATGGATTTGGCTGCAATGGTGTGTAATTGGGCTAGGTTTTAAGTGCATGAAATGGACCCAAATTGCTCCCCCTTGCATGGCAAGGAATGGTGTTTATGTTGAGCCCATGGCAAGGTGTTATGTAATTGGGTTAGGGCCATTGTTTTGTATCCTCAAGTGCATACAAGGCCTTCAATTTCATCCAACACTTGGGCTCCAAGCATAAGCTATCTATCCTTAGCCCAATAGTGCTCCAAAAGGCCCCAAAACACTCCACAATGCATCCTTTCGCCAAAACACGTCTTTCGATCCTGAAAACACACAAAAGAAACATAAAGGACTAAACTAACTAAAGAAACATAACGTAAATGTACGAGAACAAGCCATTTAAGTCGCATGAATATGGTCCTATCAAATACCCCCACACTTAGCTTTTGCTAGTCCTCGAGCAAAACAGAAAAACAAAACAAAGCGAAACGAAACAAAACAAAACAAACCAAAGACAATCTTAAACCTTCCAACGTTGCCTCAGGGATTTCCAATGCACATGACAAGTTAAAAATCATCATTCCCATAGATTTTGGTTATCTTTACACTTAAGTACATACTTAATCATAGTCACCACATATTAGTTCACAATTAAGCATTTAAAACTATGTTTTGAATGTAGTAACATGCCTTAGAGAATTTGCTCAATTCCTTACAAGATATGCACTCTGTTTTCACTCAGATTTTCTGACTACACACCCTAAACTAGTTATATGTGAGAAGATTGATGTAAACATAAAAACAAACATTCACATATATGTATTTTAAAGGAAGCAATTTCTGGAGTTAATAAGCATGTTTAGATATGATCTCATGAATGGAATGCTACTACTTAGATGCGAGAACCAGTGACACCATATGCTTATACCAAGTTCAAACTCCACAATTGAAATACATAACACTCAAGATAGAAGTCAAGGGTTGTAACGGGCCTTGGGGTATGTGGATAACAAAGAAGGGATATGGAAAACAAAGGTTCTTAAAGAAATATTGAGCAAGGCAATTGAATCAACTTAGAATTCACTTTTGAATGAAAAACTCAACTTTTGAACAAAAAGGGAGAATTTAGACAATTTAGGGCCAGAATTGGTGTTTTGAACCCTTTCTTCAATCACTCATTCTTTCATTTTTTTTTTAAGCTATTTTTTTTTTTTTTTTTTGAATCTCAAAATATACATATAAACGTAAGAACAACTTTTACTCCCCCACACTCATTTTCTTGCATAATGTAACTCAAAAGGAATTCATTTAAGTCATGCTCACTATACTTTAAGAACAAGGGTATAGGAAAGTCCTACTCTAGGCTAGGTAAGGGGTGATGTGGTTAGCAAAGAAAATAGGCTAAACGAGGCTCAACGGGGTTAAAACTAATATATACGAAATATGGGAAGTAAGGCTATTTGGCTATGGTGGCACTACACAACTTCATCTTGATATATGTTATGCAAATCAATGTCATGCTTTGAATGAAACGGATATAAGTTCTAGCATTTAGTTCTATCATGATACAATTGCATTCTAAGTAGCAACCAAGCAAGGAATAATGAGATCATGCAACAACTTTAGAAAACAAAGAATCACAGAAAATAACTCTCCAAAGAAGGTAATGGCTCGAGTCTCACAGGGTTGTAGCGTTTGTTTGAGTTCCTTCCTTCAAGCATGTTACAAAAACGAATTTTTATTTTTTATTTTTATTTTTTATTTTTTTTATTTTTTTTTTTTATGATTGCATGTGAAGTCATACATTATAACCATATCCAAGCATATACCAAGAGTAAATCAAACTTTTCTCTATGTTTATAACTCTTTTTAACCGTCATGCAATTACAAACCAAATCCTTATCATTGTGTTGGAAGGTACCCTAAGACACAAACACACAAAAACGACTCAAAACACTCTTTTTAGGCTTTTTAAAACATGTTTTTCAAATTTTTATGTGATTTTCGGAGTTATAAAAACAAAACATATTAAAACACTCTAAAACAACTTAAAAAAAAAACACCTTAAAATAGCAAGGAACAACATTTGAAGTTATGGGTGATAAAATCCCACGAATTTGCATTAAATATACTTAGTTACCCCCCCCCCACACTTAAATCAAACATTGTCCTCAATGTTTTAAGCATAGATTCACACAAAACATAAGTAAACACATAAAAAGCAATTTAAACATACTAAACATGGCAGAATGTAATTAACAAAGAGAAGAGTTTAGGGACGCAAATCTGGTTATGGAGTGTAAATTCCCTCTTCTCCTTGGTAATTGCATTGAGGCTTTGATCATAGTGACTCCACAGGCTTACTCTTGAACTGGTTTCCGCCCATCATTGATTTTCCTTTGTGCTACTCTTGAACTGGGCAGCAGGATTCTTTTGGTCTTCCCCGAAGGTCTGAGCTTACCCCTTTGGTCTGTTTCTTTGTTCAATCTTTCCAATTCGTATTGAAAAGGGTTGGAGGATAACTCAGCCTATGTTTGTCTCCACATGCTTCAATGTATCATTTTCACTTGCCTTACTCGCTCCCCTTTGCAGAAGTGGTCCCTTCTCTGGAAGTGTATCAACCGTTGAAGACGACTACTCAAGAGCAACGCTAGGTAAGCAATCAGGAATAGATTCCAGGCAGTTGGCTCCAACTCGGAAGACTGACTCCAAGTGCCGGCTGATTGCTTCTTTCACTTTGCCATGCGAGTAAGAACAAGGACAAAGAAAAAGACAGGGAAAGAGCATGATATGAGATACTTTTGCTTTTGACCTTGATGATATGAGATACCTTTGCTTTTGAAGAAGCAGTGAATGAATCAGCACATGTATTTGTTGTGCTGCTTCCTCCTGGGTCATCTGTACTCCAGGCATCTGGTATCATCTTTAGGGAAGAAGAAAAAATTGAGTAATTCGAAAGGCTTTGCTGGGAGTGCGCCCTCAGAGGTGAGGGAGAGTTGGGCATTTTCTTCAGGTCTGCCTTGCCATAAAAGACGAAGGTCGACATATATAGAGATAATATCAAGTGGTGGTACTGTTCTTTTACCTTTGTCGACAAACGTTTTGATCCCGCAAATCCGGCTTTTTGAAATAGTGGCGCCTCTTCGATTTCTGAACGACGCCCCTTCGATTTCTGAGCAGGCGCCCCTTTGCTTTCTGAACGACACGTAGTAGTGCGGATGCGGCTCCTTTTGACAAAGCTGCACGCGTTTTCTGAAAAGCAGAGAAAGCGTCGCCGGACTTTGCTCTTGTCGGCTAAAGATGTGTAGTTGCGATGATGGCCTTCACGTGTTTTCTGAAAAGAAGAAATCTTTTGACAAAGTTGAACACGTCTTCTGAAAAGCCGAGAAAGCGTCGCCAAAATTACGCCGGAAATTCCGGCTTTTTGAATCGGTGGACGCGTCGCCTTGGCTTCTTATAGATGTATCGATCACCGCCAACAAACACACTCTGAAGATTTCCCATTCTTGAAAATCGACTCCGGCCCTTTGAGAATTAACTCCATCCATCCCATCTCTTTGAACACTTTTGAAAAATGGCAAACCCATCGAACCTTAGCTTAGAATTGAGTCTCAGCAGTGAAACGGGCTTGCCGCGTCAAGGTAACGTATGGCGCCCTTCTTTCTTATCTTCTAACGGTCCTCTTTCAGGTGAAGACTCCGTGATGCAGGACCCCACAACAGCTACAATAGTAGCTAGGAACCTCCTCACTCCAAAAGATAGTAGGCTGCTGTCAGGACAGTCCGATGAGTTGGCCGTTCAAGAGTCCCTCGCTCTTAGTGTTCAGTGTGCGAGCTCTGTGTCCAACATGGGCCAACGCCTGCTTGCTCGCTCCCGTCAGGTTGAATCGTTGATGGCAGAGGTGGAAAGTCTCAAGCAAGAGATCAAGCAGCTGAAGTATGAGAATAGAAGTTTGCACGTGCTTGCAAACAACTATTCGTCGGGCATGAAGAGGAAGCTTGATGAGCTGCAAGAATCCGAAGGTCGAATTCAAAGTGACCGTCAAAGGCTTGCGGCTTATCTCCAGAGGCACCTTTTTCCTGGGTCATCCAGCGTTTGGCCAAGTATTGAGGCCTGGAATGCTCTAGCTCCGATGCCTTCTGCCCCTATGCCTCTCGCTTCTATGCCTTCTGCTTCGACGCCTCGTAGTGGGGCTTCAAGTAAACGCCCTTTGTGAAGGCTCCATCTTTCTTTGTTTAGCAGTGCCTATCAATAAATCAAACATTTTCTCAATGTTACAATCATAGACTCTCACAATTAATAAACAAACAAACAATAACAACTAAACAACCTAACAAGGCAGAAACGAAATAGCAACAAAGAGAAGAGTTTTTAGGAATCTGGAATTGGAGTGCTTTCTAAGTCTTCCTTTGTTGAATGCATGGGTTGCCTCCCAAGTAGCGCTTTCTTTTACGTCTTGCAGCCGGACGGTACCTCCGTTTAAGCTTGACTAGGTTCCACGGCATGGAGGGGTACCTCCTCCACGACATGCTCCTCAAACGTCTCATAATAGGGCTTCAATCGATGCCCATTCACTTTGAATTCTTGCTGCGTCCTTGAACTTTTGATTTGTACTGCACCATGAGGGAAAACATTAGTGACAATAAAAGGACCAACCCATTTGGAACGCAACTTACCCGGAAACAACCGAAGGCGAGAATTGAACAACAACACTTTCTGCCCAATAGAGAACGTCTTGGCACGAATCATCTTGTCATGGAATGCCTTCGTTTTCTCCTTGTAAATCCGGGCATTCTCATATGCTTCATTTCGGATTTCATCAAGCTCACACAATTGAAGCTTCCTATGTAAACCTGCGGCATCAAGGTCCATGTTGAATGTTTTGACGGCCCAATGTGCACGATGCTCTATTTCGACGGGAAGATGGCATGGTTTCCCATAGATGAGCCGAAAAGGTGGCATCCCAATGGGGGTTTTGTAGGCAGTGCGATACGCCCACAATGCATCGTTTAAGCGCAAACTCCAATCCTTCCTTGTAGGCCCCACGGTCTTCTCAAGAATCTGCTTGATTTCCCTATTCGAAACCTCGGCTTGCCCGCTCGTTTGAGGATGATAAGGTGTGGCCACCTTATGTGTGACATTGTATTTCTTGAGCAACGCCTCGATGGTTCGATTACAAAAATGGGAACCTCCATCACTGATTAGCACTCGTGGCATTCCAAACCTTGCAAAAATGTTAGTTTTCACAAAATCTGCAACCACTCGAGAATCATTAGTTCGGGTGGCTTTTGCTTCCACCCATTTCGACACATAGTCCACAGCAAGCAATATATAAAGAAACCCATGTGATGAAGGAAAGGGACCCATAAAATCAATACCCCAAATATCAAAGATTTCAACACTAAAAATGGGGGTTTGCGGCATTTGCTGTTTAGGACCAATATTGCCTGTTCTTTGGCATCTATCACAAGACATGCAAAATGTTCTAGCATCCCTAAAGATGGTAGGCCAATAGAAACCACATTCTAACACCTTAAGTGCTGTTCTTTGAGTGCCAAAGTGTCCCCCACAAGCATAAGTGTGACAAAAGGTTAGAATAGCATTAAACTCAGAATCGTGTACACACCTACGTATAACTTGGTCAGGGCAATATTTCCATAAATACGGGTCATCCCACACATAAAACCGTGCCTCTTTCTTCAATTTATCACATTGGTGTTTAAGTAATTCACTAGGAACATGTTTAGACACCAAATAATTCACCAAATCAGCATACCACGGTTCACTTACCTTGACGGACATCAGTTGCTCATCTGGGAATGTCTCTATGATAGGCACGGCATCCTCCTCATGCACCATACGGCTCAAGTGGTCAGCCACCACGTTTTCACTTCCCTTCTTGTCCCGGATTTCGATATCGAACTCTTGGAGAAGAAGCATCCAACGAATGAGTCGTGGTTTGGCCTCCCTCTTGGTGAACAAATACTTCAATGCTGCATGGTCAGTATAAATAATAACTTTAGTACCAAGCAAATAAGAACGAAATTTATCTAAAGCAAATACAACAACAAGAAGTTCTTTTTCAGTGGTAGAATAATTCAGTTGTGCATCATTTAAAGTCCGAGAGGCATAATAGATAACATGCGGCCTCTTTTCCTTCCTTTGCCCCAAAACAGCTCCTAATGCATAATCGGAAGCATCGCACATAAGCTCAAAAGGAAGGCTCCAATCCGGTGGAACTATGATAGGGGCCGAAGTTAGCATTTCTTTGAGGTGATTGAACGCCTTCTCACACTCCTCGTTGAAGTCAAATGCCACATCTTTCTGGAGGAGACGACAAAGAAGGTTTGAGATCTTGGAGAAGTCCTTGATAAATCGCCTATAAAATCCTGCATGACCAAGAAACGAACGAACCTCTCGAACCGAAGTAGGAGAGGGTAAGTAGCGCACAAGATCTATTTTCGATTTATCCACTTCAATTCCTCTTTCAGAAACAATATGCCCTAGAACTATGCCTTGTCTGACCATAAAGTGACATTTTTCCCAATTAAGCACAAGGTTAGTTTCTACACATCGTTTCAAAATTATTGTGAGATTTTCCAAACAACCATCAAATGAATCACCAAACACACTGAAATCATCCATAAATACCTCAATAATCTTTTCCACAAAATCTGAAAAGATACTTACCATACATCTTTGAAACGTGGCCGGAGCATTGCATAAACCAAAAGGCATGCGACGATAAGCAAAAGTACCAAAGGGGCACGTGAAAGTTGTCTTTTCTTGGTCATCCGGCGCTATGACAATCTGATTATATCCAGAATAACCATCAAGGAAACAATAAAAAGAATGACCGGCTAACCTTTCAAGCATTTGATCAATGAACGGCAAAGGGAAGTGATCCTTCCTTGTGGTGGCGTTGAGCTTCCTATAATCAATGCACACACGCCAACCTGTTTGGATACGGGTTGGCACAAGCTCATTCTCGGCATTCTTCACCACTGTCACTCCGGACTTCTTTGGAACACATTGCACCGGTGACACCCAACGGCTATCAGAGATCGGATAAATCACTCCACAATCAAGAAGTTTGATAATCTCCTTTTTCACAACTTCCATCATTGGAGGGTTGAGACGGCGCTGAGCCTCTCGAGTTGGTTTAGCCCCCTCCTCTAGAAGTATGCGATGCATGCACGTAGTCGGGCTAATTCCCCTAATATCGGCCAAAGTCCACCCAATGGCCGTCTTGTGCTCTTTCAACACTCGGATCAACTTCTCCTCCTCTATGGCGGTGAGTGATGAGGAGACAATGACGGGCAATGTCTCGTTGTCTCCCAGATAGACGTACTTTAAATGATCGGGCAACGGTTTAAGCTCAAGTATGGGTGCCTGAATCACTGAGGGTAACAACTTATTAGTGGAAACTGAAATTGAAATTGGATTAGAAGGCTTACCATGGTGTTGAGGTAGTGACTCAAGGGCAGCCACTATCTCGGCCTCCTCCACACTTCTAGGCACGGCAAAACCAGATTTTTGCCCAATTCCTTGTGAAATTGTTGTTTCAAGTGTATCCATCTCCAAACAATCGAGAAAATCCTGCGCCAAATCATCAATTAAATCAATAGAAAAGCAAGAATGATCGTCCTTAGGAAATTTAATACTTTCAGAAAGATTGAAATCAATGACTTCCCCATCAAATTCCATCGTTAAAGTTCCTTTAAACACATCTATCTTGGTGCGGGCTGTTTTCATGAAGGGCCTCCCTAATAGAATCGGCAATGGGGTGGAATGGGGTGAATCCTCCATGTCAAGCACGTAGAAATCCGCTGGAAAAATCAAGTTACCAACCTGTACCAAAACATCTTCCAAAACACCCTTTGGATATGCATTAGAACGATCGGCTAATTGAATTATCACACCATCATTTTTAAGCTCACCTAAGTTCATAGATGCATAAATAGAGTATGGCATAACATTAATCGAAGCCCCTAAGTCTAACATGCATTGTTCAAACTTAGTATTACCCATAACGCACGGAATTGTAAAACTACCCGGATCTTTGCATTTAGGGGGTAATTTCCTTTGTAACACAGCAGAGACATTTTCACTTACTTGAACCACCTCTTTGTTTGAAATCCTTCTCCTTGTTTTACAAAGTTCTTTTAAAAACTTAGCATACCTCGGGACTTGCTTAATCGCATCAAGGAGCGGAATATTGACTTGAACTTTCCGAAAGGTCTCTAGAATGTCCTTCTCAGCTTCTTCCTTCTTTGATTGCCTAAACCTGCCAGGAAAGGGTACATTTAGTGGAATAGAACTAGAAAAAGTTGAATTGGGACTTACCTTGGTGGTTTGGAACGATTTAGGAGGACTAGATGAATTCGGCAAGGTTTGGTTATCCTTGGCCGTGGGCTTTGCTCCCCGTGCTTCTTCTTGCAGCAACTTGTCCTCCTCGTCTTGACTTGATTTGGATGTATTTGAGTCCGTTCCAACCTGTTTACCACTTCTCAACATGATGGCCTTAGCGGTTTCAAATCCTCCCTTCGGGTTCATAACGGTTGAACTAGGCAATGTGCCTTGTTCTCTAATTTGCCCCATAAACTCGGCAATTTGACCCATTTGCTTCTCCAAATTATCCACCCGTTTGTCTTGGATTTGTCTCTCCTTATTTTGAGTTTGTACTTCCTGCGTCAAAGTAGTAAGTAACTTAACAACTTGATCATTATCCAAAGACATACCTGAGGTTGTTGGGGCAGATTGCACTTGGTTTTGAATGGGGATGAATGGCTTTGTATAAAAGCCCGGTGGTTGCTGCCTAAATCCTCCTTGTTGTTGGGGTTGTTGATGATCCCGCCATTTGAAATTTGGATGGTCCCTCCAACCCTGATTGTAGGTATTAGAGTATGGATCATGGCGTGGTTGATTTTGGTTCCCAAAACCCACGGCATTGGCAGATTCCCAACCTCCATTCTCTATTAACTGAGGGCACGTCTCCGATGGATGCCCTTGCATTGAACACACGCCACACACTTGGTTTTCTTGTGGTTTTGACCCCTTGACAACCTGAGACACGAGAGAAGTAAGATTAGCCAATTGTGACTGAATATCAGAAATTGCACTTACCTCATTCACACTTTGTTGTCGTGGCCCCTCTCTTTGTCCAACACCTTCATATTGTTGAGCGTTGTGTGCTCGGTTGGCAATTAGAGCTTTGGCATCCATTAGAGTCTTGTCCACTAATGCACCACCCGCCGAAGCATCTAGCATTTGACGTTCCATGGGAAGGAGTCCCTCGTAGAAATATTGAATGAGCAGCTCCTCCTTCATTTGGTGCTGTGGACATGAAGCAACAAGTGATTTAAAACGTTCATAATAAGATGGGAACGACTCACCTTGATTTTGTTGAATGCCACTAATTCGTTTCCTCAAGAGAATGATCTTTGCAGTGGGAAAGAATTTCTCTAAGAATGCACGTTTCATACTTTCCCAAGAATTTACAGTTCCAGGAGCCAATTCAAACAACCAATCTTTGGCCTTGTCCATAAGTGAGAATGGAAAGGCCTTCATCTTCAAAATACTTCCATCAACGTTGATGGGTGTCATACATGAGCAAACTACCTCAAATTCCTTAAGATGTTTATTAGGATCTTCCATGGACAACCCATGGAATTTAGGAATATGATGTAATAAACTAGACTTAAGTTCAAATTCTTCTGTCTTACCTTCAGCTGCCGTAGGGTATTGTATGCATAAAGGAGCGGCATTGCCCATACCTGAGGCAGAGAGCTCCTTGATGGTCCGATTGTCCACTGCCATGGTTGGTACTTCTTCTTTAAATTCAGGTTCGGGACTAAGAGGATTAGATGCTTGTGATTTCTTTTTCCTTCTCAAAGTCCTCTCGAAATCACCGTCAAAGTCGGAGATATGCTCACGAACAGGTTGTGAGCTACGGGTCATAAACTAGTACCTACACACAAGAGTAAACAAGATAAGTAATCAACTTAATAGACTTGGCAAAAAAAAAACAAAACACATACACACGGTGCAAAAAAAAATTAAAACAAAACAGAAACTAAACAATTTAAACAAGACTCAAGATAAGGGATTAGCAAATTTGCCAATCCCCGGCAACGGCGCCAAAATTTGATGCGATATTTATACGCACACAAACTAAACCCTATTTGTGACAATTGTAGTAATGATGTAAGTAGGGATCGTTCTAACCGGGGATTAACTAGGGATGCTAAACACTTGACTCAAATAAATAAAACTAACTTTTAAAACACTAAGACAAACTAAAAGACTCAAAACAAGTTCAAAAGACTCCAAATACTTAAAAACATAAAATAAGACAAATCAAATGATTAAGACTTAACAAAATAGGGGGGGATTGTGGTTGGACGAGATTAAATTAAACGGAAAGATTGTAATTTAAAACAGATAGTAAAGATGAATGTGATGAAAATATGGATGATGGAATAGCTAAGGGGTTCTTCTCCACACATGTTACACTTGCATACAAGATTGATTTTCGGTTGGTCTTTCGATAAATTATGAAACTCAATGCTCCAAGTTAATTAGGTCCGCTTAAATTAACTTTCAGATTTCCCTAGATTCGTTGGATTGAATGGAATACGCATTACAACCAAATTATTCTTAATCAAAGTCCCTAACTATGGAATACGCATGATAGAGACATTCAACAAAGATCATTAAGTTCAATGAAAATTATAAGTGTTGACGAGGCATTCGTTACTATGGAATACGCATGAAACTTATGCCAAGAATTCGTTTAACGCGATTGTTTATAAGCAACCTCCACTACTTGTGAATATAAGTTCGTAACTATTAGGTGAAACTCACTTATATTCTAGCGTCATATTCATTCAAACGGTTAAACAAATTGAATCCACAACTTATGAAATTCCAACCAAAAGTAATCAATTCATATTGTAAGCATAAACATGTATTTTGAATCACCCCCTAGCTAAAGGGGGGTTTAGTTCCTCATAACTTTGAAATCAAAGAAACACCTAAACATTCCAACAACTCAAACTTGAATTGTATGAACGTTTAGGCACTCTTCTCTTCCATTACAAAACAAAGAAAATTGAATTTAAACATTGAAATCAAAGAAACACCTAAACATTCCAACAACTCAAACTTGAATTGTATGAACGTTTAGGCACTCTTCTCTTCCTCGTTGTTGTAGCACAAGGTCTAAGGTGAGCTTTGGGGATTATGTGAAGTGTTTTGGAGGGATGGGAAGTGGTTGGATAGTGGCTGCAATGGAGGATAAAAACTGCACAGATTGGAAGGATATGCACGGCAATGGATGTGTATTTGTGTTGTGTGTTGTGTTGTGAAAATGAATCAATGAATTGTGGCTAGGTTGCATGCTTATTTATAGGTAAATGAGAGGGAACATGACAGCTTGGAATAGGTGGAAATGTGGCTGCAAGTTTGGTGAATGATTATGAGTGAATGCATGTGCATGTGGCTAGGTTGGAAAGCTGGAATTGCTGGAATTGTAATGTACCCCACGGCATTGATTGTGTTTGAGTGTTGTGGCTGCAATGTTTGTTGGTTAAAGATGCATGTGGATGTATTATACAATGGGAAAGTATGTGATTGACAATTAGGGTGAATGGTGGCTGCAATGATGAAGTGTGATGGCTGAAAATGCAAGGGAAGTGCACGGCATTGATTAGTTTTAGGTGCATGTGGCTGCATTGTTGTGCAATGATGGAGGAATAAGTGCATGTGGTTGAATTGGTGATGAATGTGCATGTCAAAGAATGGATTTGGCTGCAATGGTGTGTAATTGGGCTAGGTTTTAAGTGCATGAAATGGACCCAAATTGCTCCCCCTTGCATGGCAAGGAATGGTGTTTGTGTTGAGCCCATGGCAAGGTGTTATGTAATTGGGTTAGGGCCATTGTTTTGTATCCTCAAGTGCATACAAGGCCTTCAATTTCATCCAACACTTGGGCTCCAAGCATAAGCTATCTATCCTTAGCCCAATAGTGCTCCAAAAGGCCCCAAAACACTCCACAATGCATCATTTAGCCAAAACACGTCTTTCGATCCTGAAAACACACAAAAGAAACATAAAGGACTAAACTAACTAAAGAAACATAACGTAAATGTACGAGAACAAGCCATTTAAGTCGCATGAATATGGTCCTATCATCACCCATCATGGGATTACTCTAGCCCCATTCTCGCTTAACTTCAGAGTTCCCATGGAACCCGAAGCCAGTGAGCTCCCAAAAGGCCTCGTGCTAGGTAGAGATGAGAATATACATATAAGGATCACTCCCCTGGGTGATGTGGGATGTCACAATTAAAAATTGACACCACTGGACGAGGCGATTGGGCCATATTTCTGTAAAAAGAATTAGGCCCAGGAAAGTCCCCGGGCCTACTTCTGCAGAGATGCAGGCCTGGAAATAGGAAGCCTCCGTACGCTTGGAGTCTTATCGCTCTGTGCGATGGGCTGAGACACATGTGGAGCCTTTAGGCTTCAAGCCCGGAGTAATCTTGGCCGACTTAACAGTTATTCGCTTGGTCCATTAGACTAACTGAACTAATTGTCACATCCCGGCCCGGGGCGAATCACTTCCCGGGCTCGCTCCACCATCGTAGCATAATATTATCTGCTTTAGGCTTTCCATTCCCTCACGGTTTTGTTTTTGGGAACTCACGAGCAACTTCCCAGTGGGTCACCCATCATGGGATTGCTCTAGCCCCCTTTTCGCTTAACTTCGGAGTTCCTACAGAACCCAAAGCCAGTGAGCTCCCAAAAGGCCTCGTGCTAGGTAAGGATGGGAATATATATTTAAGGATCACACCCCTGGGCGATGTGGAATGTCACAATCCACCCCCCTTAGGGGCCCGACGTCCTCGTCAGCACATCACGGCCAGGGTTAGGCTCTGATACCAAATTGACACACCCCGACCGAGATCAGGGCATGCTGGCCGTCACGAGCAACCCAAAGTTAAGTGAGAAGGGGGCTATAGCAATCCCATGATGGGTGACCCACTGGGAAGTTGCTCGTGAGTTCCCAAAAGGCCTCGTGCAAGGTAGGGATGGGAATATACATTTAAGGATCACACCCCTGGGCGATGTGGGATGTCACAATAGTTGATCCCGAGTCGTTGTGAGAAGCCTTGTGTAACAAGATGAGCTTTGTAACACACAATTTCATTCTTCTCATTACGCTTCCAAATGAAAACCCACTTGTAACCAACGGGCTTCATATGTGGAGGAGTAGGAGTTACAGGTCCAAACGCCTTACATTTTGCAAGCGAATCGAGTTTGACTTGATTGCTTGTTTCTAGTTTGACCAATCAGTTCTACGTCGACATTTATCAACGAAACGGGGTTCAATGTCATCGCTCAACATGATCTTAGTAGCTACTGCATCGTTGACGATCATCTCATTTCTACACCAAACATCATCCAAGCTAGCATAATAGACCAAATTCTCACAATTCTAAGGAGGTAGATTCGTTTCTTTAAGGATGCTTCCATAATCTATAATTTCCTCATGAGTTTGATATAAAGAGTAGGTGACACAGTAGGTTCTTCAGGGGCCTGTGTCGTGGGTTTCCTCTTCCAAGGGTGTGAATCCTTTAAACCAAAAGGTCTGCCACGCTTTTGTGTAGGGGAAGATGATTGGCTAGCTGCTAATGTATGTGGATTAGCCAAAGTGGCATCTCGGGCCTCCAAGAAGGAAGTCTGTTTTACATTTGGTACATCCATCTTTGCAGGCACTTTCGTAGCTGGAAATATGTGATCTTATCACTCTCGTTAGATCGGTGAAAGCATCTAGCATGCTTTAAGTTACACTCTGCATATCTAATGTGCATTGCACTTTAGTTTTAGACTGAGTGGTGCAGGGATTTAAATGAGATAAGTGGGAGTTGTCCACGATAATTCGGGTTGTTCTTCAGGAACGTTGATGTTCTTATCTCCCCCTAACGATGGGAAGATTGTCTCATAGAAGTGATAATCTGCAAAACGAGTGATAAATAGATTGCCTGTCAAAGGTTTTAAGTAACAAATGATTGAAGGAGAATCATATCCGACATAGATTCCCATCATTCGCTGAGGCCTTATTTTTGTACGTAAGGGCGGTGAAATCGGCACATAAACTGCACAACTAAAAACGCACATATGCGATATGTCGGGTTCGTATCCAGTAACCAAATAAAGGGCACTATATGGTTGGGTCACAACAAGCCTCAGGCGGACTAACATGGTTGCATACAATATTGCATGACCCCAAGCAGCGATTGGGAGCTTGGTACGTATGACTAACAATCGGGCAATCATTTGTAAGCGCTTAATGAATGCTTCTGCCAGGCTGTTCTAGGTGTGAACATGGGGTGCTGGTGTTGGAAGTATGCCCACAAAGCCACTCATTTGATGTAATAGCTTTTGGAATACTTATTTTGTTAAACTATTATATGTTTAATGAAGGGCAAAGCTTATTGTTAATCACTATTTATTGTATTATGTGTTTAAGCCATAAGAGAATCCAAGGAATGTATTTCATCTAAGAGAGAAGTGATCTAAGTAAGTTAGATTAATGAGACCTTTCTCTTATGTTCATTCCTAAAACGTTCCTAGTCATAGGATTGCCAATTAGGCATTGATAATCCGCTAAGGTTAGTATGTGTTATGTTAACTCAAGTGTGAGTATGACTAGTCTCAAGTCATTTAGTGTTGGACACTGAGACAAACACATAGGTGCTCAAAAGGTAATCGAGTACACTGAACAATGATCAAAATAGAGTTCAAACATACATGTCATGTAAGAACTCGTAAGTTGCAATATGCAAAGTAGTCTTTTGACCTGAGGCATCATAAATGTCTAATGGTTAGGTCCTTGACCTCTGATCATGTCAAAGGCATTCTATCGAGAGTGTCCACGACATTGTTGGGGTCAAGCTATCTAGTCATGTAGGTATATGAATGCATAATAAAAGATCTCTAACCTTCCATGGTGAAGGGAGAATACTCTGAGATATGATTCGGGAGTCTTTGGCCAAAGCATTCTAATATGACTTATGAAGTTTGTTCCAAATCATATTCAATTGAATCATATAGAGAAGTATCACATTGGATAGTAGACATGAAACAAACTATCACTCAAACAATGTGATTAAGAGTATTGTATTAGAGAAAGACTATATTGCATTGTAATTGTAACTGGATAGGTTCCCCAACCACTTCTACTTAACTTAGGTAGTCATGACATACTGCTAGGTGTCACTCATGGTTTGTTGAAGCCCTGAGGATTAGCAAACACTAATCTTCATCAAAGGGAGAAATGAAATGCAGTTTCAATTCACAATCGATCGTTAAAAGTAACAATCACCTACTGCCTCACTAATTGGAACCTAATGGATCGTACACCAAGTAAGGATGAAAGTGAAGAAATATAAATGAGGTGAATAAGCAATTAAATAGTTTAATTGAGAATGGTCAACATTAATTAATTAGTTAATTAATCTTACGAATGGTTCGTACTGGGCTTTTAAGTTGGTTTTGGGTTTCGGGGCCCAAACGGGTTTTTGGTCCATAAGGCCCATTGAGTTTAGGTTGTGTGACAACTAAAACTAAATGGAAATTAATCCAAAAACAAAGTCAAAAGCTGGCCAAGGGTGAGTGGTAGCAAACTTGGGTTAATTACAAGTTAGCCACTCACATGTGAGGTGGTATAAAGGCAGCTTTATA
Organism: Pyrus communis; assembly: GCF_041283825.1. Lineage (NCBI taxonomy): Eukaryota > Viridiplantae > Streptophyta > Magnoliopsida > Rosales > Rosaceae > Pyrus > Pyrus communis. The sequence continues at coordinate 14,571,636 of NC_142578.1, read as the reverse complement.
GCCATTCTCTCACTAAGGTTTTCTTAAGGCAAAGAAGAGAAACTTTTTCTCTCTTTTACTTTATAGAGGCCGCCCACATAGGGATTCACTAGCCTTAAAAATTCCTCTAAGTCATCCATCTTCTCTTCACACTACATCTTTGGTGTGGAGACTTAGAGACACTAAACCTTTGGTGTTCTTGGAGATCCTTTCCTCACATCCTCAAGGAGCAAAGGAGTATCAAAAGGAAGAAAATCACAAGGAAGATCTAAGGAGTTAGGAGGTGACTTGAAGGCCTTCCACTTGGGTGAATCCCTTGTGTAAACAAGGATGAGCTTCAAGGGTAATGAATCTCAAAATCCTTTCTTATATTTAATGTTGTTAAAGAGTCTTGTGGTTCACCATTCACTAGGCTTTGAAAGTCATGGGTTTTATAATTGTTTTTGAATGCATGCCTACATTAAAGTGTTATTAGTTTGCTTATGTGTTCAAATGCTCTCACATGTTCTTTGCTAGGACAAAATTTATCTTTCAACTGGATGTTCAACTTCAACCACAACCGATATGCAATAGTCATCCAAAGTTTTAGATGTGAATTCTCCAGCATTATCCAATCGAATATATTTGATTGGATAATTAGGGTCGTGAGCCCTGAGCTTGATAACCTGAGCCAATAGTTTGGATAATGCAGCGTTCCTTGTGGATAACATGCACACGTGTGGAAGCGTAAACCAAAATCATAAAATATCTAAATGGTCCGCATGGAGGGTGAATCGGTCCACAAATGTCCTTAGGAATCCTTTGTAGAAAAATAGGAGCATTCGAGCGAATCTTGTCATAAGGAGGCTTAATAATAAGCTTTCCCATTGAGTAGGTTTGACATACAATTCCTTGAATCGAACCTAAACTTCGGGTCAGTGGATGCCCGTGTGATGATTTGAGGATACGGCGTATCATTGTTCATCCAAGGTGTCCCAAACGATCATGCCAAACTGTAATTTCGTGCGCGGTCCCTTGGGATACGCTCCATCTTCTCTAGAATACAGAACACTCGGGATACTCTCTATCTTCTCTAGAATATGCTTCTGGCCATATTCGTAGGAAGAGATGCATAGAAATTCAACTTCGTTTTCTACATAAGTTTCAACGTGGTAATTATTATTTCTAATGTCCTTGAAACTCATCAACGTTCTTCCGGAACATGAAGAATAAAGTGCCTCATCAATGGTCAAGTTGTACCATTGGACAACATTATACGTGCCTTACTGTATCCTTCGATTAGGTTGGATGGGCCTGAGAGGGTTGTTAGAGGTATATTCTTAAGTATGAAGTTAGTAAAATAGATGCGTTCACGCAAAACAGTGTGCGTGGTTGCACTATCTGTCAGACAACTAGCTTTCCTACTAGTCATACCTAGAAATAAAAATTTATTTGAATCAGTCACGTGCATAAAAATTCTTAAAACAAATATCCATTCAAAATAATTTAAGTATTCAAGGATGGTAATTAAAAAACTTAATATCCAACAAAGAATTCATCAACAAATAATCCAAACATAAAGGAAAATTGTGCAAGATTAAACCAAAAACCAAGGGGGTTTCATCCACTATGTGGAATTCGGCCCCATTGTCCCAAATTCAACTAAAAAAATAGTTTATGTCTAAGATTCTAATCTTCCACAACATGGGCCAAAGCCTAAAGGTGGGCTTGCATAATTTGAAACTGTGAAGTCCAAGCTTAGAAACTGGGCTGGGATAGGCTGATCAAGCCAAAAAGTTGCAAACCCAACGCAGCAAACTGGCTATAAGACGGCCAGGCCTAAATTGGGTTGTGTTCCAGTACGTCGTGGACACAGGTGCATCGGTATAAGAGCTGGGCTCTAGTGCGACGTGGTGTAGGGATAACACCTCAGCCACGAGGGCTGGTGTCACATTAGGCCGACCTTATGCAGTGGGGCATTGCAGGTGAGCTCAAAAGGAGAGAAAAACATTATTTTTTTTTTCTTTTCAGTTTGCATAATCGGGGAAGATGACCAATGCCGCCATGTTTTGGGACAAAAATCTCGGGGACGACTTTGTGAATCAACGGGGACCACGAATAAGAACGGAGATAGAACGTTTCACAAAACCCTAGAAATTCAAATCGGAATTTCAAAAAATTCGACGAGATTCGAAGGAATCTCGATCAAGCGATGTCGGGGATGAGTTGTAGGTTGTCGGGGACGTTGACCCATGGGTAAGGATTAGTTGCAGACCATCCTACGATGGTGAGGATGCCATGGAAGGCGTCAGGGTTTCTGGGTTTGAACTTGGGGCCCATGGCTCCGGTGGTCTCGTGGCTCAAGTCATGGGTTCGAAGAACCCTAGAAGAATTATGTTTTTATTTTATTTTATTTTATTTTATAAATAATTCAATGCATATCAAACATATAATTTAATGCATGAGCAGATATATGAACAATTCATGGCAATATCAAATTCACATAATTCAACAATTATGGATATAATACATACACAATTTATGTAGAATCTAAAATTCGAAAAACATAAAGTTGGGTCATGCATTATGGTGATGTTCATGCTATCAGGGCTGCAAAAATATCAAGATAAAAACCATTGTTTTGAAAGAATCTGCTTGCATGATGATATTAATGAATTGGTTTGATGCAGAAAACTTTCACGTCAGATTCCTAAGCGCATTGGTAGGAGTGTGCTGATAACGTGTTGTGGCCTATATTTAGTTGACAAGGAGAGGGGCCTGGCAACATAGAGAAAATATAAAGAGAGAGATGTGTTTATAGGGTTGTGTAGATGATATGTTATTCCCCCTACGCAATGCCTTTATTTATAGTAATAAGGGAGGGAAGAAATCCTCCTCCTCCAAGGAATACAAGTTCTAATAGGAAAGAATAACTATAATCAAATCAAATCTAGGATTTACACAATCACACTTAGAGCAACTCCAGCCCATGCCCAATGGACTGGCACCAAGTGAAGAAAATGGACTGGCACAACATTTTTCTGCTCCAGCCCGTGCAATTGACTGGCACCCAGCCCGTGCCAGTCAACAGCCCAGCCCAAAATGGACAGACCCATTCCCCGGTCTGTTTCTTGGCGCGTGCAACACACGCGGGTTGCGGGGCGAGTAGCCGACTGGCGTTGCAGGCGGCGGGGCCCGCGTGCAGGCCAACTTGCAGTCGTCCGGGAATGTGCTACGTGGCCTCCTCATAGCCGTTGGATTTCCAACGGCTAGTTTTTTAGGCCGTTGGATTTCCAACGGTAAAAAAAAATTTGAATTTCAATTTTAAATTGGACCGTCCGATCACAGATCAACGGTCCACGTTTATTTCACCAAAAATTAAAAAAAAAAAAAAAAAAAGGCCCAACGGTCAGAAATTTGACCGTTGGCCACGTGGCGTAATGAGTGCTGTTGGATTTGATTATTTTTCAAATCCAACGGTCCCGATTAATTACAACATTAAAATTTATTAAAAATTAATTAAAAAATGTCAAAAATTTTTAAAAAAATACAGAAAAATTTTAAAAAATTAATTTTTTTTTTCTATAAATACCTAACCCTCATCTTCCACCTTACACCACATTTCAATATTTTCTACACTTTCTACACTTTCTACATTTGAATATTTTGTACACTTTGAGAGAAAAAAATGACTTCGTGGAAGCTCAGTGAAGATGTTACGTTGTGTGAATGTTGGGTTCGCACTACTCATGACCCGATTACGGGTAATGAGATGGATAAGCGAGAAATGTGGAGTAAAATTACGAAATCGTTCAACGATGTACATGGAAAAGATGTACATGGAAAAGATGCCAGATCTAGTCAAGGTCTTCAAGGTCGTTGGAAAAAACTCAACGCATCCTTTACTTGTTGGAAAAACGCCCTCTCTCATGCTTCTGGTAATTTACGTAGTGGGACAAGTTTAGCGGATGAGGTAACAATATTTTTATTTATTTATATGCATTCCACCCGATTTGATTATTTTAATTTATTTAATTTCTTATGTAATTTTTATGTAATATGCATTCCAAATACTTATGTAATTTTTATGTACTTTTTATATAATTTTTATGCATTCCACAATTCTTATTTAATTTCTTATGTAATTTTTATGTAATATGCATTCCAAATTATGTAATTTTTATGTAATTTTTATATAATTTTTATGCATTCCACAATTCTTATGTAATTTTTATGTAATTTTTATAGACACTACAAGCACAAGCATTCTACAATGCAAAGAACCATAACAAATCATTCAACAAATGGGAATGTTGGCAAATTGTCAAAGATTGCCCTAAATACCAAATTGTGGCAACCGGTCCAGAAGTTGTCATGCACGGTATGGGTCTACACAGTTCGCCAGAAGCAGACACAGCCGAACAAGAAGCCAACACATTTGAAGACACGGAAGGGATACCTGAACAAGTGCCAGAGACCCAACCGACTCGTCAGTCCCTCAGGCCTCAAGGTAAAAAGGCATCAAAGAAAAAAGGTAGTTCTTCCAAAAATGACTACACTAAATATATAGAGGAACTTACTCGTCAAGGTGAAATGAACATGGCATGGGAAAAGGCTAGAGATGAGGAAAAAGCTGCTGCTGTGGCAGCAATTATTGCAGCTACTGAGGCTCGTGATGCGGCGTCTGAGAGACAAAGAGAAATAGTTAATCGAGAGAACGAGATGATTAGAGAAGCACTTCATCGAGAGAATGAGATGCTTAGAGAAGAAAGGATGGCTCAAACAGATCGTGACACTATGAACAAGTCTCTAGTAGGACTGTCTCCGAATTCAAAATATTTTTGGACATCAGAAAAAAGAGATGTCGTGCGAAGGAGGCGTGCAAGAGATGCCGAAACAAGTCAAGGGGGTTCCAGCTACAGAAATCCTAGCAACCAAGATCCTAGCACCACATATCCTAACTCCACAGACTTTGTATAATTTCGCATTTATTTGTACTACTTTACTTAATTTCTTATGTAATTTCTTATTTATTTTTAGAACTTTATTTAATTTCTTATGTAATTTCTTATTTATTTTTAGAACTTTATTTAATTTCTTATGTAATTTCTTATTTATTTTTAGAACTTTATTTAATTTCTTATGTAATTTCTTATTTATTTTTAGAACTTTATTTAATTTCTTATTTATTTTTAGAACTTTAAAACACCATTTAAACTTAAAACACCAAATAAAATTACATAAAACACCATTTAAACTTAAAACACCATTTAAACTTAAAATTACATAACCTCACCATTTAAACTTAAAACACCAAATAAAATTACATAACCTCACCATTTAAACTTAAAAAAAAAGCAAACACACTAAATAAGATCACTTAAAAAACAATACACTTTATTCTTCAACCACAAGCCTTATTTTAATTATCTTCGCCTTCGTGCAATCTCCACTGATGGTCAATCAAGTCATTCTGGCGGGCTATGTGCCAGTATGGCTCTTGCAATGAAGTGTATCGTTGAACGATCAATTCATTGTAACGTCCATCCCGTTCCAACGGCTCGTGTTGCACGGGATCTTCGGTCCGGTCATGAGCATAGTAGATTTGTGTTCTTGAGTTGTTCATCGGATCCGGCTCGTATTCATCGACGGCATCATAATCATACTCGTCTTCAACAATCATGTTGTGAAGAATAATACACATCATCATGATGGATCGAAGAGCCTCGACATCAAACATTCTAGCTGCACTCCTGACAATGGCCCAACGAGCTTGCAGGATGCCAAAACAACGCTCGACATCCTTCCTACACCCTTCTTGACACTTTGCGAAGTGTTTATCTTTTTCACTCTGCGGGTGTGGCACTGTTTTGACAAATGTTGACCACCTTGGGTAAATACCATCTGCAAGGTAGTATGGTCCCTCGTATTTAGTACCATTAACCCAATATGTGCATCTCGGGCCACGCCCTTGTAGCAGTTCGTCAAACACTGGAGATTGGGCAAGGACATTTAGGTCATTCTGAGCTCCTGGAACACCAAAAAAAGCATGCCAAATCCATGTATCAAAAGAAGCCACCGCTTCCAAAATGATGCTTTTGGCTCCTTTTCTGTCGCCATAAGCTCCTTGCCACGCACTTGGACATTTTTTCCATGTCCAGTGCATGCAGTCGATGCTTCCAATCATGCCAGGGAAGCCTCGCATCTCACCCTTCCTCAGAAGCCTTCGCATGTCCCTTGGCATGGGTTGCCGAAGGTACTCATTGGTGTAGAGGGCTTCAATTGCAGAGCAAAACCGCATTAGGGACTCCAGAACTGTTGTTTTTCCCATCCTTGCGATCTCATCCACTTGATCTGCAGATGCTCCATATGCAAGCATTCGCAAGGCAGCCGTAATTTTTTGCTCAGGAAGAAGACCTAGCACATGAAAAGCATCCTCTTTTTGCACAAAATATGGATCATGGTTGCAAACATCACTCATGATTTTAGCGAACAAACTTCGTTGCATTCTAAAACGACGTCTAAAAACATGATCAGGGTAAACGCTGTTGGGAATAAAATAATCTTCCAAGAGATCTTTACCTCGTCTTTCCCTTCTTCTATCGATGTTTGCCGCACGTTCGGGTTTGGCTATCTGACCCATAGCTTGCATGATACGGCGGGAATGTGAGGCCCTCCGCCTTCTATGGTGATCATCCTCATCCTCCTCCATTGCGAAGACCTCATCTCCACCTCCATCTTGGTCAAGATTGACCAATTCTTCCTGTTGTGCCAACAACCTTTTCTGCTGCTCTTGCAACTGTTTATACGCTCTCCTTGAAGAAGACATTGTAAGAACTCAAGATTTGAAAACGATAAAGAAGAATTCTGAGCTAAAAAAAAGGATTGAGTTTAGTGTGAGGATGGATGTAGGGATGTAGGGTTTATATGGACAAAAAAAAAGAAGATGAGGTTCTGGACAATGCCACGTGGCACTACGTGATTGGTTGAAAATCTTAGCGGAAATCTATTCAAAAAATAGTACGTTCGGATAATGACACGTGGCATGACGAGATTGGTTAAAAATCTTATCGAAATCTTGCCTAAATTATTGTAAACAGGAAGTGACACGTGGGTTGTCGGGATTGGTTGAAAATCTTAGCGGAAATTTATTCAAAAAATAGTACGTTCGGATAATGACACGTGGCGTGACGAGATTGGTTAAAAATCTTATCGAAATCTTGCCTAAATTATTGTAAACAGGAAGTGACACGTGGGTTGTCGGGATTGGTTGAAAATCTTAGCGGAAATCTATTCAAAAAATAGTACGTTCGGATAATGACACGTGGCGTGACGAGATTGGTTAAAAATCCTATCCGAAATTAAAACTATTTTTTTTTTATTATTTTATAAAAAAATTATTTAATATTTTAAATGGACTGGGTGCCAGCGCATTTTGTAGGGGTGGAAATCGTTTGTGCCAGCGCATTTTTAGACTAGGTGCCAGCACATTTTTTTTTGGGGTGGAGATGCTTTGGCCTATTACTGTTCATTGAGTCTGTTACTGTTCAATTAAGTGGATAAATGGGCTGGGTGCTGGCACAAAGTGGATAGGGGTGGAGTTGCTCTTACATAAGAAGTTTATGACAGAAATTAATTTTTAAGTCGATTAACATTGTCAAAATTTCAGTGTTAAACACAATGGTTTCTATATGTATTGGATAATCGTTAAATAACTAAAGAATTTCTTATTTTGGTTTTTTATTTTTTTATTTATTTTTATTTATCAAACGATAGATTTGTTAGTTTATATGTTAGATTAGAAAATTGACGGAATTAGAACTCACACCGTGATACCAGAAGAGCTACCATTGTGGTGGAAGCCATTTGCGAAGTTCTTGTTTTGTTGAATTTAGCAAATTTGATGCATAAAAAGAATAAAAAAAATAGACAACTCAAATGATTATGTAAAATGTCAATGAGAAACAAACCCAAAAAGGTATAATGAAAATGTTGACGGCATTTTAATACCAACCAACAATGAAATTATAAAAAAATGCATAAAGAAAAGGGAAACACATAAGGAAGAAGATTGTAATGCACGACTAGGATGTAAAAAATAGAAAAAAAAGGAGTAGGTTGTGAGTTGTGACAGCACAGCACGTTGTTTCGACTCCTGTGTACTGGACTATGGATAGGCAACCCGTCACACATGGTATTTTTTTTTTATTTTGTCAAATCAGCTAGTGAATATAATATTAAAAAAATATACAAATAAAGAATTTAACAGAATACAAAACAAAATAACTAGCTATTAATTTTTAAGATTAAGTACTGAAAACTCTTAGTTTTTTAGTGTTATTTTAAATTGATCTTATTTTTTTTAAATATTCCAAAAAAGTACGTAACCTATTAAAAATGTCACATTCGTTAAGTTCCAATTGATTTTTCAAACATAGATATTGAAAACCCACCAACTAGATATCTTATAGTCAACATTAATACTAGTTGCCTTGAAATCTAAATTTCAAATATAGATTATATAATATGAAACTCAATGATCAAACGAGTATTGAATTAAATCGAAAATAAACCCAAATTAAAATTACATTAGAAGGGCAATCTTCTAATAAAGGAGGGAGTTAAGAATTCAGATATGGTTTCAAGGAGCTTATTTAGCTCATATGTTTTCCACATGCACCAATTTTGAGGCTCATAAAGTTTTCATTTCTTTTTCGTGGACAGTGAAGATGGTGATGGCCACATCATGACAGCCACATACCATTTCAACAACCTCCATTTGACTTTGTGTACTGGACTCTGGATAGGCAACTCGTCACACGTGGTATTTTTCGATTTTGCCAAATTAGCTAATGAATATAATATTAAAAAAATATACATGTAAAGAATTTAACAGAACACAAAACAAAATAACTAGCTATTAATTTTTAAGGTTAAGTATTGAAAACTCTTAGTCTTTTAGTGTCATTTTAAATTGATCTCAAATTTTTAAACATTCCAAACAAATACTCAACCTATTAAAAATGTCACATCGGTTGAGTCCCAATTGATTTTTCAAACATAGATATTGAAAACCCACCAACTAGATATATTATGGCCAACATTAATACTAGTTGCTTCAAAATCTAAATTTCAAATATAAATTATATAATATGAAACTCAATGATCAAACGGGTATTGTATTGAATCGAAAATAGACCCAAATTAAAATTAGATTAGAAGGGAAATCTTCTAATAAAGGAGGGAGTTAAGAATTCAGATAGGGTTTCAAGGAGCTTGTTTATGCTCGTGTTTTCCACATACACCAATTCTCAGCTCATAAAGTTTCCATTTCTTCTTTGTGGGTAGTGAAGATGGTGGTGGCTGCATCATGACAGTCACATACCATTTCAGCAACCTCTATAACCTTCTTCTCGATGTTGACGACTTGAGTTGTAGGGTGGGAGTTGTTGGTTTTACGTTGGGTTTGGAGGAGATAACATGATGGGAGTGGTGGTGATGGTTAGTTGGTGGAGGCTATACTTTTATAACCTCTTAATTATTTTGAAAACAAAGTAACTCCTAGTTAATGTAAAAGATTTTTAATTGCGACTTAACGATGTGACATTTTTAACAAATTCAGTACTTGTTTGGAATATTAAAAACAGTTGAGATCAATTTAGAATGATACTAAAAGGTTGAGAGATGTTAAATACTTAATATTAATTTTTAATTAATAATAATAAATAAATAAAAAGAAAAAGGGGAAATGAAAATGAAAAATGTTGGTTAAGAGCGGAAAAGCCGCGAGAAAATTGGAAGATCCGCCCGGATGTCATCGTTGGCAGCGTGTTAGGGAGGAGAAGTTAGAGAGAGAAGGATACGGAGGGAGGGGGAGAGAGAGAATCTTTGCTCGTCTCTCTTGGTACAATCCGTCTCAGAAACCACAAAATAAATAGTTGTGAGCAGAGAGGCAGCTGGTTTTGAATTTCATCCCAAACCCAGAAACCTCTCTCTCACTCCTCAATTGCTCATTTGCATGTCCGTGATTGTTTGAAGAAATTGGTTTTCCTTGGTGGGTTTTCTCTCTTCTGGTGCTGGTGACTTTGTAGTGCAGGGAAGGAAGTGGAGTTTGTGATGGAGGGAGGGTTTTGGAGTTGAGAGAATACAGCATTTTTAGGCAGCTGGGTATGGCACAGAATAAACCCAAGAGGCTCTACCAAGTTTGGAAAGGAAGCAATGTGAGTTTCTCTCTCTCTCTCTCTCTCTCTCAATTGGGTTCACTGATTTTCACTTCTGACTGCTTTTTGATCAACATCAATTCAATTGCTTTATCATTTTGTGTTCCTTCTTTTGTTCCAATTTGAAAGAAGAGGATGAGATTATGAGTTTATGTTAATTCCCTTTGTGATTGATTTTCATTTCCTCTTTCTTTTGTGTGTTTTCGTCTTTATATTTGAGTTGCAGCAGTTGGTTTCCCTTAAGATACTCTCTTTTTCTAGCTACACTAGCTTTACTTGATTGAACAGATAAGTATCTTCTAGGTCAAGGTCCAGCGTTTCGAGTTCATGTTAATCAGTTTGTGTTTACTTTCTTTCATTCATGTGTTTGCGCCACTATGATTACTTCTTATCGAGTGAATTTTTATTGTTCTGAGCAAGAATTTGCCCACCAACTACATATGTACTGAAAAATCGATAATGTATTATTTCGTATCGTAGCAGGGGCAGAGCTATTAATTGGCCTGGAATAACCTCTGCCCCCCTCCAATTTCTCAACACCTTTAGAACCTATAGAGTGTAACCATGTATCTTTTAGGCCTCGTTTGGTCTCTACGATTGGTTGGAGCGGATAACTTGTAAAATTCAAGGTATATTAAAGGTAGTGGTGAATGGTTTTTCATTTTGAAGGGGTGAAGGAAACTTCTTCCTTCTAATCCTCCCAGTCTTAGGGTGATTCTAATGGATAAGTTTCCTTAATAATTAATCCATCGTCTACCTTCAAGTTGGACACAAATTTTCATTTCGTTCTTCAAAATACCTTCAATATGTTTGGTTATCCATTCCAATTTAGTCTTAGAGACCAAACGAGGCCTTCCAAATATCAAACCTACCTCCCCTGCGGATGGTTGATTGATTGTAGTGTCATATATGCTTCATCAGTAGGCTTAAAAAAATGTAGTCAGAAAAAAAAATATGGCTTGTGAAATTGATTTGTTGTACCTCTATATCAGTGAAGAACAAGGAAAACAAAATTTAAATCTAAACACTAACAAATTACTTGTATTTATTGTATCAGCTGCATATTTTCCTACTTTCCCTTATATTTGTGGATATATGAATGCACGTATGTTTTCAAGTGGCATAATATTGAAATTAGTGTTTGGTACTTGATGTGGCACAATTGATCATGACTTGAAATACTTTCCTAACTGAAAATTTTATGGACTATTCTTTCGGTTTATGATATACCACTATACCAGTAGCATGACTGGTGGAATATTGCTAAAAGTCCAATCCAGTTTGGTGTACTTGCACTGATGGGGATTTTTATTGGTTTTGTCAGAACTTTTTCTGTGGTGGGAGATTAATTTTTGGTCCTGATGTGGCATCTCTTCTTCTGTCTACACTCCTTATTGCCGGCCCAGCAGTTGCCTTCTGTTTGAAGGTTTATCTTAAAATCAAAGATGAGAAGAACAAGAATGAGAGTCTATGGCTTCCTGTATTAGTTATTGGCTCAGTTCTTACAATATTGGTAAGGCTGTTATTATTTATTATGTATTTTTGTTTATTGCTATCAGCAATTGGTATGTTATTCCTGTATCAAAAGAGGTCATTGTTATATATGGCTATTCGTGTGGCCTATTTTGGTATTTCTTATGAGATAACTTACGACTTTAGTAGTTTACCAAATTTGGCCAAGTCATTATTGAAACTCAAATTCTTGCATTCGAATTAAATGCAGCATCCATAGGATAATTTCCGTCTTGAAAGTAAAGGAAAAAGCAATTATTACAACATCAAAACTAAATACTGAACAACTATTTATATTGTCCTCCGTTTCACCAGAAATGACGTTACTTGTGGTTGTCCTGTGAAACCTGGGTCTTGAGAAGGAAGTATGAGTTTTGACTTTTCTTTTAGTGGCATTCTATATGATCAAAACTGCACGCTGACATTTGATGGCTCAATACTTTTACTATTGTTTTTTCTGCCTCCATCTTTAAAACTACTTAATAATCCAGTCTGAGTCAATATAAACTTCAATTATTGAAGGGTGAAAGTACGTCACACTTGGGAAGAAAGCACTAGAGATGTTATCAAGGATATGGTTAATTAGATTATTAAGCTCAAATCTTATAATGGATTACATCATGCGAGATTATTTCCTTAGACAATGCACTAAAATTTGAAGGAACTTACAAGCAAGAAGTACATAATCCTCAAATGATAACAGAAGACCAATTTTCTAATCAGCCTTGGAATGTGTTTTCTTTTCTTTTGTATTGTGGATTCTTTTCTATTACATGTACAATATCAGTTTTGTGCATATTGCAGTGATGTTAACTTGTTAAAATTTTTGGTGCATGGAATCTCTTTCCTTCTTGTTGTGGTCGTGGATCTGAGCCAGCAGGCACTTGGATTGCATTCCGATGACAGCATTATCTTGATAATGGCTAAATAATTTTTGTCACATGAAAACTAGTTTAACACCCTATTCTTACAATTCTGATTCTTCTAGCATTTAAACATCATCTGACATTTAGCTTGTTTCTGTGCAGGATTTAACCTTTCTCTTCTTGACTTCTGGTAGAGATCCTGGAATAATCCCTCGAAATTCAAGGCCTCCAGAATCAGATGAAGCATTTGATCTAGCGACCCCATCCATGGAGTGGGTTAATGAAAGAACTCCTCATCTGAAGCTACCTCGAACAAGAGATGTGATTGTAAATGGTCACACAGTAAAAGTGAAGTATTGCGATACTTGTTTGCTTTATCGTCCTCCCCGTGTATCTCACTGTTCTATCTGCAACAATTGCATTCAGAGATTCGATCATCACTGTCCGTGGGTTGGTCAGTGCATTGGAATTGTAAGTTATTAGCTTGTCTGGGTAAAAGAGTACCTTTCCATGTTTATGCCATCTGTGATGAGAAATTGGTATATTGTCAACTCTTCTGAACTTGATTGGCTTAATATAGTGAATATAATTTATCAAAGACCAGAGGCATGATCTGTCATGAATTGCTGTTGGAACAAGCTGAAAAATTGTGTATCTAACTGCGATTTTGTACCTGTGTAGTTGAGCTTCTCAATATATCTTGGGTCTTACTTATTAGCACTTACATCACTACATATATCTTTTCAAAGTTGTACTTTGATGGTCTTGAAACTTTGCTGAGAAGATTTATCTATTATATACTAACAGTCTTGAAGTTCAAAATGAGAATAATAGTATGATAGTTCTGATTCCTTTATAAATCGAACACTCAAATTTTCATAATGCAGAATGGGGTAGTTACTATAATTGTAATATACGTGATTGTGTTGGCCCATTGGGTTAGGCTACGAGGACTTAGGTCTCCTTATGCAGGGCATGGGATTTCCTGTATCTTTAGAAAATAGTAGTTTCTAAACGTTGGAGTAGGTCCTAAAGGGATCCCACTTATAAAGTTATTATATTGAAGGTAAGATATGTGGAATTCTTACATATACTATATCTTTGCTTTGGGATGCATTACTCAGCCCTTTGATACTTTTGCTAGTGAGTTGCTCTTTCGAACATAATGGTATTTTATATGTAAGTTTACTGGATATAAGGCTCGTTTGGAAGTGCTTTTGAAATGGCTGAAAGCACTTTTGGTGAAAATGTTTTTGGGACCAATCCTTACTAAAAGTAACGGTGCTTCTTGCAGGAAGCACTTCAAAGTGTTTTTTGAATCCAAAAACATTTTCTCTAACAGAGCTTTCAGTCATTTTAAAAGAAATTTCAAACAAACGAGGCCATAGTATCACCTGTAAATGGCCCGACTCTTTCTTTTTTTGACAATGACCTTGAGCTCGCCAAGTCAGCCGTCCAATGTTTAACATGAATATTGCAAGCATGTGAACCACAAGTAATTTGTTTTGAAGCAATTATAATGGAATAAACTTGTATGGATTATCAAGTCGGATGGTTGCAATTTATTCGGTGCTCAAATCGTTATATAATAATTGATTATTTTGTCTGCTAAGAAAGTAACTGTCCTCTTCTATATTTGGTTGCAGCGCAACTATCCGTTCTTCTTCATGTTCATATCAACCTCAACCATACTGTGCATATATGTTTTTGTCTTCTCTTGGATAAACATAGTTCAACATGGCAGTCTTCCGAAAGCTTTTTCCAATGATATCCTTTCAGATATCCTTTTAGCATACTGTTTTATCGCTATCTGGTTTGTTGGTGGCCTTACAATCTTCCATTCCTACTTGATATGCACAAACCAGGTAACTTTTTGAAACTAACGATGCAAATTATATAACCTGAGTGGTTTTCTGTCACTCTTAAGATTTCTTACCTACGGAAAAATTAGCTGATGGCATTTGGGCCAAGGATGCATATCAAAACTTAGTTTTAAAATAGTGATGAATAATCAAAGAACATAGTTTCAATGAGTAGGGAATTATTGTCTAACAAAAATTTTCTTTCTGATTGATGGAATGAAACAAAAAAATTCAACATTTTTTTTTTCTTTTTTTCCATCGGTATCTTTGAATCTATGTCTGAGGGCATATTGCTTGTGTGGTTACCATTGTAATAACAGAGTGTAGTCTACTGGCATCATGGAGTGAATTATTTTGTGCAATTTTCGTTTTGTTTATTTGGAATATGCTTAGTACTGTGATTCATGTTTTGTTACAGACAACATATGAAAACTTCCGGTACCGATATGATAAGAAGGAGAACCCGTATAACAAAGGAATGATTTGGAACGTCAAAGAAGTTTTTTTCTCCAAAATCCCTCCTTCAATGAATAGATTCAGATCATTCATTGAGATGGATGAACAGATGATTGCAGGATCTGGGACTCCAAATCACGGGGAAGGTACTATGAGCTCAAAGGAGAAAATAGATATTGAAATGGGAACTAGGCATGCGGAGGACAATGGTTTATCACTTCCAAACATTTTGCGGAATTTTGACTATGATGATTTGGAGGATGATTTGAAGGATGCAGGGGAACAACGCGGGCCTGCTTTTGACCCCCTTTTTCCCGTTCAGCCAGAAGTAAAAGAATCTGTGCAATACTCGGCAGATGGAGATAAAATTACAGAAAGTGTTGCTACAAGGGATGCAGTGAAATATTCTGTGCGAAGCACACCTCTGGGAGATGAATTGCGAGCATCGGTCCATAGCACCACTTCCTTTGATGGAGCAAATGAGGAAACTGATTGTGGAAATAAAAAATCCTAAAACCATCACCTGTTTTACGAGCATAAAGGTTTGTACCTTTTATTCGATTTCCATATTGCATCATTTTAATTTATTTTTTATTGTTTTTTTGTTGGGGGGGGGCTAGGATTCTTATGCTTTTAACCTCTAAGTGAGTATTTTGGTGTAAAAGTTGTCTACTTGCACGTGAGTTAACTGGTTCTTCTATCAATAACAAAAAGTATGCCGAGAAACCATAAAATATTTGAGCTTTCTATTGAATCCAGATGCTCTATTCTCAGCGTAAAGAAAAGATACACGATTATCAAATGGAAGGGTAATGCAATGTGGACTGGACAATTTCTAATTGAAGTTTTATCAAATGCCACAAAATCACGTGTTCTTATCGATGCTGGTTTTAGGTGCTGTGTGATACAAAATGCTCTTCAAAATGCCACTGACAACATAGTGGACAAAATGATCTCCTATGTTATTCCCCAAACATCTCTTAACTTTGTGCACATGCTGTCATGTTTAGTATAATTTTTGGTGTTATTTGTTCTCTTTTTGGATTATCATTCTTATTCTATTTTCTGCTTGACCTTCATTCCTTAATAACAGGTTTGGCTACAACATTTTCTTCTTGGGCTATTGCATCTCGTGAAGGGTCTTTTGTTTCAGTAGTAATGGCAGTCAGAGAATGAGTACACGGTTAGTTGTTTCTTAATGTAGTTACACTAGTTGGTCGATTTGAAGATTTTGGCGAAGGAGAGTTCATACATTTACAATGTCCCGTTATAAAATCCCGGTTCATGATTGTTGTAAAATGTCCTGCTGTTTACAATAATGCAGAAATCTGCAAGGGATGGTGTCCATAGCAATTTAATGTTCAATGGTTGTGACTGTTTTCTGAATTTAATTTGCCCTCCTCATGACTTGGAAATTTGCTGGTTTTCCGATTATGTTCGCATTGTAGGGTATTGGGACATAATCATTTTAAGACGATCTGGATTGACTTGCTCCCGAGTTACGTTGGAGAGGATACAGTGGTTCGTTACGTTTCCCTTGTGTTGTGATAATGATTTTGATAAACTATGTTAGAACCATTTGTTACGAGTTATCATCCTATGTGCTTTGAGGTTTGGAACAGAAAACCGAAACTTGAACACATACCAAATCGAACTGCACCAAACGGTTCAGTTTTGCAGTTTTGAAACAGTTTCGGTTTGAAATTGAACCGTAGTGTAGGGAAACGGTTTGGTTTCGGTTTTGACTTTTGAAAACCGCATCAAAACAAGTGCTTACTAAGGGACTCGGATTATCTCCCTCTACTCCCCTCCCTGCCTGTCCCCTAATTTCATTCCCAGCTGTTATAAAAAACTCCTTGGGGAAAAATAGGGTCAAAGGTTCTAAAGACCTAGGCGTTTGTCGGGTGGCCAGCTGGGGTCAAGCGTCTAGGCAGCCATGCAAACTGGGTAGATTTAAGTAAATTTTATATATTGTGTAAATAAGTGTTTGTGTATACTTAAAAAAGCACATAATTGTATTGTGATACATCAATTGCAAAATAAAATGACATACAGATGATAAAGTATTAGAACATATTGCAAACATGGGTAGAAGCATATAATAAGTGTTTATCAAAGTATTTAACAAGTCTCTTACATTTTATTGACAAAATAAAATGCAAAATAAAAGTTATCGATTTTCTGTTTTAGTGAGAGTTGCGACTTAGGCGGGCTAGGCTCAAGCCTAAGCAGATTTGGGCGCACTATCTTAATTTCCAAACAGCTAGGGACTAATCGGGGCCATGACAAGCCGTCTAGCGCCGTAGTGAATGGGATGAATATGGAACTGTGGCTGGTACACAAACACTGAGCTCAAAAAACCAACCCAACTGACGCAGCAGATAAATAAGGTTTAGAAATGCAAGCCGAAAATTAGCAAATGAGTTGGTTTCGGTTTGACAAAAATATTACTAGTTTCGGAATGTAATTCTCATGTTCCTTTCTGGGCGATGAGACTAAAAATACTAGCAAATAGGTTTTTAACTTTTTTTTTTCTCCGTTTGATTTACTTTAACGTAGTAACGTGAATGAAAATTGGTTCAGTTAGGTTTTCTGCTAAAATATAAAATAAGAGGAATATTAATGAAAGGTTATGAAGCCGTTTTTACAAAAGAAAAGGAAAGGTTATGAAGCAAGTGCACTGAAACAATGGGTTGTATCATAACAAAACATGAACAATATCATCTTGGTTTTGAGAGGGACGGAAGGCCGTACAAAAAGATCAGTAGACTAGCTGGGTTTCAAAGTCTGCAAAATCAACAGAGCTGGACTCAATGGGAGGCATCAAGTAAGCGGCAAGAAGCTCCGACGCCAAAGCAGCAACAATCGGTACCCTTTCCAAGTTTTTCACCAAGGAAATGTCGTCACTCTCCCCGACGGCAATCAGCTTCTGGTTAATTTGCACCATGCGGTCCAGTTTCCTTTTGAGTTCTGGGTTTTCAACATCAAGCACAGCTGGGAATATTTGTGCTGTGGTGCGATTTGTCTGTGTAGCGAAACAGAAAGAAAATGATCATCAGAAACAGCAGATATGGATAATGCCAATAAATATGGAACCGAATTGCAGGCTGACCTTAGTGATAACGTGCATATCAAATTCTTTAGTGTTGAGGCCGATGCCTTCGTAGAAAGCTGTCCGCTGGCAATCGTTGAGGTATATTGTCACATACACCAGCAAGGGGTAGAAGAACTCTAGTTGATAAGTTATTCGGAAATTGAGTGATTCTGTAACAACGCAGAGCCAAGCGAAACACAACACATTCATTCCTTGCTTACCGATAAGCAGAAGAATCGGGACCAGAGTTTAGCCTTCCAGTCATTGAGGAATTGAGGCAGGGCCTTCATGAGGGCAGAAAAGAAATCGCCATGGCGGTTCTCGTCCTGGCACCAGTTCTCGAAGTACTTGAAAATGGGGTAGCACTGGTACTCAAGGTTCTCCTTGAGATGCTGGTAGATGGTAATGTATCTCCAGTACCCAATCTTCTCAGACAAGTAAGTTGCATGGAAGTTAAACTTTGGCTTGAAGACTGTACTTTCCTCGCCTTTGTCAAAAACCCCAAGTCAAATCCGACAGCCCCTTGTTCAGAAAACCGGCATGCCGAGCTTCGTCTCGAGACATGAGCGAGAATATCTCTGCCACAACTGGATTTGTTTTCTGCAATGAATTTATTTCAATTTTTCGTTATTTGAGAACAAGTTCAACAGATCAATGCTAACCACACAGATACTAATGCCAAAATGCCTCGGCACAAATCAAAAACTGAAACTATTTGATATAAGTTCTATTTAACTTCGTCAATTTTCCGATGTCTTAAACACAAAACTTTAAATTCATATGCTTCGATTTTGAAAGAAAAACAAGCAAGCACCAAACCTTAAGCCTTCTTCCGGGCTCTTTGTAAAGAAGGAAGCCGGAGAACTCAGCAGTACAGGACCTTTCCAAAAACTAGATAAAGATCTTGCAGAGCGGGCCCTGCAGTTTATCAGCAGCCTCTTTGAACTCCTTGTTCCTAACAAAGTGTGTTTGGTTGCAGTCAGTCTTGAACTCCTGCAGCAGCACCTTGAACTCTGCCTCGTTCAAGTTCTTATTGATCTCCGTGTTGAACAATGTCTACATCTCGTCAAAGTCTATTGTGCAGAATCTCAGCACCAAAAGGGTCTCCTTTGGGGGAGTTTTCGGGGCCTTCTTGGCCGGCTTTTTCATCGCTGGAGCTGCCGTCTCTGTGCTGGCCGACATCCTCAGCGTCGACCAACCTCCTGTCTTGGGACTGCCGGGGTTGCTTCCGAATCTGGGGGCGCCATTGCTGAATTTCGTGAGGGGTTTTACGAGAGCCATTTTTGGAGGGAGAGTGAGTGAGTGAGTTGAGTGAGTGAGCTCTCTTTCGGACCATATAACTGTATTTTGAAGGGAAAATTTTTATTTGAACTCAAATAACTTTTTTCTGCACCTAACTTTTCAATTTTAATTTTATTTTTTACTCTATTGTATAATTACCATCAAGTACGAAATGAAATTAACAATAAAACTAAAACTTATCAATAAATCCACTCTATAACTAAAGCCTACTATCACCCCTTGTTTCATCCAAATGATCCATGTAATGGTTTCATCCGGCCTTCTAGTGCATGGTTCTTTCGATACAGTACCAAGGATAAGACATGATTCATTCAAGCCATGAAACTGGCAATCACTGAAACATCATTTGCTTTTGGTATGGATAGAGGGGTACCTTTCCCCTGTCAATTGGATAAGATTATGTCAACCTCAAGCAAGTAAGTGCTGATCAGCCATATAGGGTGTTCGGGATATGCACTAGTCTTCAAGGTCTAAAGCTGTGAAAAATGATTATTGATTAAACCCTGAGGAAAGATATGAACACACATTAAATCAAACAAGCACTCTTCCAGACATTACTAAATTCAAGTAAATCTGCTGTATTCCCATACAATTACAAAGTAACTTGAATTAGCCCTATGTCATATCCATGGAGAAAAAGGCTGTACTTCAGTAGGTGGTTTGATTTCAACTTTGATGAGCTCTCTCCAAAAAAATCCAGTGCATGGTTCTTATAGTTTCACAATTTAGTTTAGTGAAATAGAAGTTGAAATATTATTGATTGGTAACCCTATCATAAAATGATTGCAAGGACGATCATATTGCGTAGATAATGAATTTGTCTACTTTTCGTAGTCCTAACTTTGGACTTCTGTTTGCAAATTTTGGATTTGTATTTTTAAAATGGGTGTAGAGAAAAATTTATAAATTGAATTAGGTTTGTGAGGGTAGTTTAGGTAGTAAATTTGGATTTAAAGATATATTGATAGTTTAATTAAAAGTAATATGGGGAAAAGAGTAAGTTGGGTGTAGAAAGAGGTTATAAGGGTTCAAATAAAAATTTTCTTTTGGGGATATAATTGTAGACATCGAAATTTCAGTGAAACAAATGTTCACCAATGCATTAAAGTTTTGACGTGTCAGGGCATACATGGCATACGCCACGTGTTGTACAAATTGTACACATGGCGTGTGACTCAACAAAATAGGAAGAAATACCCTTGAAGGATTAAACAAGTTTTTCTTCTCATTTTGGGCAATGACAAGGCAAGCACATTTCAATCCATTGAGGATCAAAACAAGTTTTTCTTCTCATGTTGGGCAATGACAAGGCAAGCACACTTCAATCCATTATGGATCAAGGCAAGTTTTTCTCATTTGGGCAATGACAAAGCATACACATTTCAAGTTTAAAATGGTATTAAGTGGGAAAATTAGGCAATGGTGCTTGGAAAAGAAAAAATTTTTTTTGTGGTGGTGATTCATTCTCAAAGCCTATAAATAGGCTTCTCCATCAAGGTATCAAGCATCAAGGAATTCACAAATACATTTCTCTACTCCAAAATTGGAAGAGAATTCCCCAAATCCTTGAAGCTTTGAAACTCCAAAGCTCTCAAGCATCCAAATTCCCAAGAATTCCGAAGGATCAAGAAAGCTCTCTTCGTTCTTCGTTAAATCCTCCTTCAAGATCAAGCCCCGACGGCCCTTGAAGAAAGTGTTTATCGTTCATCCTAAGATCAAGCCCCAATGGCCGTTTGGATCAACATCATCAACAAATCCACGCATCTATTCTTCAAGATCAAGCCCAAAAGCCCTTGAAGAAAACCAACCATTCATTCAAGATCAAGCCCCGACGGCCCTTGAAGAAATAACTGTTCATCCAAGATCAAGTGTTCACCACCCTTGGATCATCAACAACAACATCAACAAATCTACATAACTGTTCATCCTAAGATCAAGCCTCGACGACCCTTGGGTCAACAACACATCCACAAATCTACACCTCATGAAGATCGAATCAAAGGCTAAATTTTTAGAAGAGATCGTAACCCAAAGGAAAAAATCACAAAATATTATTTTGTACACATGTTCTTGTTTCAAGAAATTTCCGTGTTCGCAAATTTGGCACGCCTAGTGGGACAATCTCTACCTCTCATCTCAATCTTCAAATCCGCAAGAAAACACAAATGGCATAAGGAAGGTTCAAGCTATTCCTGCAACCAACACGAAGAACAAGAACATCCTTGCCGCAGGTGTTGTCACTTTGAGCATCACAACTCAAAGCAAGGCAAGAGCTCTTTCTGTCGCCTCTACCACCTCTGCATCAAATCTGCCAAAGGAACAAGAGCACCTGAGGCACGAGCCTGTGATCACCCTGGCCTCGCTAAGGGTGCCAAGGGAGGAAAACCCAAGGAAGTACTCCAAGTCCATGTTTTTCGATGCCGACTCAAGCAGCAGCTCAGCCATGTAAGTCATGACCACCAGAGCAACTTCAATTGATGAGGAGTTAGCTCAAATGAATGAAGCGATTGCAAGGCTAACACAGACTGTGGAAGAAAAAGACTTGCAAATCGCTGCATTCGTCAACCAACTAGAGGCGCACCATGATGTGAAAGTCAATCTAAAGGTTAATCCACTAAAGAAAGAAGCCGATAAAGAAGAGGAGCCTCTGACAGAGAAAGTTGAAGAGAAGCTGGAGCCAGACCAAGCAATGGCGTTCAGAGGATCTCTCTCTTTCCAACAGCTGCAGGAGATGATCGCAAACACAATCAAGATACAGTACGAAGGAAGCTCACATGACTCCATACTGTACTCAAAGCCTTACTCCAAGAAGATTAATGCTTTGAAGATGCCGATGAGCTATCAATCGCCAAAGTTCATGCAATTTGATGGAAATGGAAACCCAAAGCAACATGTCGCACATTTCGTTGAAACTTGCAACAACGCGGGGACGAAAGGAGACTACCTCGCCAAGCAGTTTGTGAGCTCACTGAAAGGAAACGCCTTTGAGTGGTACACGAACTTAGAGCCTGAGTCCATCAACAGCTGGGAACAACTGGAAAGGGAATTCCTCAACCGCTTCTATAGCACTCGCTGCACTATGAGCATGCTAGAGCTGACGAGAACGAAGCAATGGAGGGATGAGCCAATCATGGACTACATCAACCGATGGAGCAATCTAAGCCTCGACTACAAGGACAGGCTCTCGGAGATTTCTTCAATCAAGATGTGCGTCCAAGGCATGCAATGGGGGTTACACTATATCTTTCAAGGCATTAAACCACGAACCTTTGAAGAGTTAGCCACCCGCGCCCACGACATGGAGTTGAGCATTGCTCACCATGGAAAAAAAGAGCCAATCACCGATTTCAAGAAGGACAAGGTGTTTGCTCCGAATAGGGACAATCATGGGAAGAAGCCCGCCAAGGAAGCTTTTACCATCAACACCACCCCTATCAAGACTTCATTTGCACCCGTCAAAATCTCTTCCAAGAACAAAGCGAAGAAGATAAAGAGAGAAGAGCCTTCTTGCACCCAAGATAGGTACAAAAACACCTTGAGGGAATTGGAGCAAAAGACGTACCCTTTTCCTGACTCTGACATGGCTGCAATGTTAGACGACTTACTAGAAAAGAAGGTGATCAAGCTACCTGAATGCACGCGTCCCGAAGAGATGAATCGCGTAAACGATCTTAGGTACTGCAAGTACTATCGTATCGTGAACCATTCTGTTAGCAAGTGCTTCGTCCTCAAAGAACTAATCATGAAGCTAGCACAATAAGGGCAAATCGAGCTCGACCTTGAGACACGGCCGCAACACCTGACCTTTTCCACCAATGCTCAAGCCACACGACACCTTCTGCATTACCATCACTGGGGGCAAGAGAACAAGATGCACCTACCGAAGATGAAGAAGGGTGGACATTGGTGACATATAAAAAGATAAGGAAGCCAAGACCGTAAGCCACAAGGCCAAAGGGGGAGCAAGGGAATAAGCACCACCGCCGCAACAATAGTAAGCCTAAAAGAAATATATAAGCTATTAAACCAACATATGTTGGGGAACCTATGGAGCAAGAGCCACGCATTCCCATCTCCTTGCACGAGTACTTCCCAGATGACTTCTTCCAACAGTGCACTACCGCTGTATGTCACATGGTCGAAGTGGAAATGGAAGAACCCTCAAAAGGCAAAGCCATCGCCATCGAGAAAGAAAAGACCTTCGCACCCAAAGAAGGTCTACTAATGCACTTTAGCATCGAGGAAGCACTACGATTGCCAAAGAAGATGCGAAGAGCACTAGCAGCGGTCTTGGCAAGTCTTGACGACCATGAAGTACAAGAAAGCAAGAACGAAGGCTTGAAGCTTCGGCCACATGAATGTGCCATATGCTGTGCCGCCCAAGACATAATCAACTTCACGGACGAAGACTTACTGCTGGGATTAAAGTCTCACAACCGTCCCCTCTTCATCTCGGGGTACGTAAGGGAACACAAAGTTGGTTACATGCTTGTCGATAGTGGATTGGCCATAAACATCATGCCAAAGTCAACAATGACCACAATCAGCATTAAGGTGGATGAACTATCCCTAAGCCACCTACTAATCCAAGGTGTTAACTAAGGAAGACAAAGAGCGATGTGCATGATCCGAGTGTAGATGATCAGTGGTGAACTCAAGTCAAGCACTATATTCCACGTGATTGATGCAAGAACTTCCTACAGCTTGCTCTTAGGAAGACCTTGGATCCACACAAATGGAGTAGTACCATCCACCATTCACCAATGCTTAAAATTTTATCAAGAAAGAGTAAAGGTGATCCAAGGCGAGACCAGGCCATTCACCGAAGCCGAATCACACTTCGCAGATGCTAAGTTCTACATGGAGGAAGACATGTTGCTTGAAGCTCTTCCAAATAAGATCATATCCACGGGCATAACAATACCTAAAAAACAGGAATGGCAAGTAGTGCCCAAGAAGCAAGAAGGAGAAGCCGTGCCATCTTCAAGGAAAAATGATGATGAGCCTGCTAAACCTGCAACAACCAAATGAAGTAGGACGTCCTCAGAAGGATCGAACAAGCCCATCTTCGGATACATCCCGACGTCGAGAAGAAAGAATGGTCAATCCCCATTCGAAACTGGAGCAAGCAAAGCCAAGACACAGTGGCACAAGGGTGATGTAAAATTGCTCAAAACAAATGCAGTTTTGCCTCTGACACAGCTAAGCGATGCTAAGTTTGCAAGACCACCACAAGGCTTCATAAAAACTTTGCCAAATGGGGTAGAACCAAGCTTTCTCCCAAAATAAGCTAATCAAACTCAAAACTGCACAAAACAATAAAAAAGACTCAAAATAGACACTAAAGGTTGATTTGGACGAAAATTGATTTTAACTTGACTCAAAACACTTATAAACACAATTTTGGACAAATTCTAACTAATTTGACACAACAAAGTAAAGGGGATTGGGTTTTTGACGAATATAAAACTTAAACAAACAAATTGCAGAAACTAAGTAAAGGGATACGAATTTGGGTGAATTGATGGGTGATTGGCTAGCTAGAGGTTTCTTTTCCACACATGACACATATGCATACAAATCGATTTCCAATTATTATTCCAATAAACCATGAACCTCAACACCCCAGATTAACTGTGAACAGCACTAATTAACCCTCATATTTTCCTTAAGTCATTGAATTGGATGGAATACGCATCGGCAACCAAATTATTCTTCAATAGTTCCCTACATGAACAACATAATAGAGATACAATCAAAGATCATTAAGCTTTGTGAAAATCATAAGCATTGACAAGGCATTCGTAACTATGAAAAGCATGATACTCTTGCCAAGAATTTACTTAACATGATTGTGACTAGCAACCTCCACTACTTGCAAATATAAGTTCATAACGATTAGGTGAAAATCCCTTATATTTTAGGATCAAATTCATGCATGCAAACTAAGTAGGCCTCGTTAATCAACATACAAGAATAAGTTATCAATCAAGCAGTTAAGCAAATTGCATTCACGATTTATGAAACAATAATCGGATGAAATCAATTCATATCACATATATGTTCATGGCATTGAATTCTCCTCTAGCCAAAATGAAATTAGTTCCTCATGTTCGCAATCAAACAAAGATAACTTAAATTAAACATTGAAAACAAAAGATAGAATACACCTAAAAACGTTCTAACTATCCAAACTTGAATAGCAGGCACGGCTCCAAGGGATCTCTTGTCTTTTCTCCTTGCAAGGATGCAGCACAAGGTGTGTGTGCAAGAAATTGGGTGATGGTGTGAGATGGATAGGTGGTGCGGCTTGTGTGTATGAGGGATTGATGGTTGAATGAATGAACGAATGGTTCCTCTTTTCTTGCGGCATAATGTATTTATTTTAGGGAGAAAAGCATGGCATTAATTAAATGTTTTGGGAAAGATTTGGACCCTAAATCCTCAAGGAAAAAGGGTAAATAAAATCAGAATCCTAGAGAGAAAAAGGTAGGAAATATGAGGCAAGGAATTGGGAAAAGGGAAAGGGAAAGCTGCGGCAAGGGAAATGAAGGAAAGGGATAGATGCGGCATCCCCTACAGGAATGGAATTTAGGCTTCTAGAACCTATATTTAAGTGTCCCAATATAATTAGGGATCCTCTTGGCAGCTGTGATGTGATAAATAATAGCACTCAAATTAAACCCTCTTATTGACAATTGTAGTAAAGATATAAGTAGGGATCGTTCTAGGCCGGGGATTAGGAGGGATTGCTAATCTACTAAAAACTGACTCAAAGATACAAAAATATGCTTAAAAACACTTAAACAAACTCAAAGACTCTTAACTAAATTTATATAACTCAAAACAAACTAAAGAAACTCAAAACAACACAAAACAATCAAATAGACTCAAACTAGACTCTAGGACTTAATTTGGCCGAAAATAGAATTGGTTTTGACTCAAAATACTCAAAAACACACAATAGGACAGATTCTAACTAGTTTGACACAACATAGTAAAGGGGATTGGGTTCTTGACGAAATTAGAGTAAAAATAAGTAACTTAAAGACTTAAACAAAGTTTGGACGAATTTGGGAAAAACTATGGATGATTAACTAGCTAGAGGATTCTTTTCCACACATGATACATTCGAATACAAATTGATTTGCAGTTGCTTTCTCAATAAACCATGAACCTCAACACCCCAGATTAACCGTGACTTCACTAATTAACCCTCAGATTCTCCTTTAGTTATTGGATTGGATTACATCATTCGAAAACCCAAAGCATTCTTCAAAAGTTCTCTACATGACATCATAATAAAGATACAATCAAAGATCATTACGTTCTATGAAAATCATAAGTATTGACAAAGCATTCGTAACTATGACATCATGATACTCATGCTAGGAATTTACTTAACATGATTGTGAAAACAACCTTAACTACTTGTGAATATAAGTTTGCAACGATTATGTGAAACTCCCTTATATTCTAGCACCAAATTCAAGCATGCAAATTAAGTAGGCCTCTCTAATCAACATACAAGAATAAGTTATCCATCAAATGGTTAAGTAAATTGCATTCACAATTTATGAAGTCACAACTGGAATTAATCAATTCATATCACAAACATAATCATGGTTTCAAAGCCTCCTCTAGCTAAAACGGGTTTAGCCTCTCATGTTCACAACAAAACAAAGAAAACTTGAATTAAACATTGAATAACAAAAGATAGATTACACCTAAAAATGTTCCAACAATCCAACTTGAATGCAAAAACGTCCAAGGCTTCATCTTCTCTTCTTCTTCCTTGCTATGCTGTGGCACAAGGGTTTAGAGATGATTTTGGATGTATTTCTGGGTTAGGAATGGATTTAGGTTGGTAAGGAAGTGCGGCAAGGGGGTAGGAATGGTGTATGGATGTTTGGTTGAAGGTATAAAAGTATGGGAGTGGTGGAGAATGGATGAATGGCTGCGGCAAAGGGTGGTGGTCAGGATGAAGGATGGCAAATTGTGTGTGTGAGTGAATATGAATGAATAGGGTTGTTTATGGGTGCGGCAAAGGCTTTTTATTTTAGGGAAAGGATAACTTTTATTAAATAGTTTAGGAAAGAATTAGACCCTAAATCCACAAGGAAAAAGAGACTTAAAGTCAGAAATCAAAGGGAAAAGGAAGGAAACTTGCGGCGAAGAAGAATAGGAAAAGGGAATGTGATTTAAGGCTAAAATTAGGCAAGGATTTAGGATAGAATAGGAATGTAAGGTGCGGCATTAACTAAGGTGAAAAAGGAATGTGATCTTGTGACATAAAATAGGGAATAAGCACTCCCCTTGCACGGCAAAGGGCAGGTTTAGGCAAGGCACGGCAAGGCAATAAGGGTGCAAGGAAGGTTTAATTTGTGTCCTAAAATGCATAAGAGTCCTCAATGTTGCTTGAACTTAGGGGCTTTTAGGATTAGGAAAGGTCAAACCAAAATAGGAAACCTTGGCTTAACTTTCCTACTTCAAGTAGGAAACCTTCTTTGACTAGGAATCCTTCTTTGATTGGGAATCCTAACATCTTTAGGTCTTCAATTTCGTCCATTCCTTTTGCTCCAAGCATATGCTATCCATTTCAAGTCCAATTTTGCTCTAAAAGGCTCCAAAAGGCTCCAAAATGCACCTTTTTGCTACCTTAGCCATATGAACCTACAAACACACGAAAATAGCTTAAAATACTAAAATAACTATGAACTAACAACATAAATGTAAGAAAACAAGCTAACTAATTTGCCTAAATATGCTCCTATCAAGCTGGATCATAAGTAGGAAAAGATTAGGATTGACTAAGTCAAAATAAGGTAGTTTGACTCATGTTTCCTTCTTTGAAGCTGATTCCTTGTCTTCCAAGTCCTGAATTAATTTCTTCAACTCTTTAGCATCTTCCTAGCCCTTCTTGACCTTCAATTTCATCCATCCACCTTGCTCCATGCATGTGCTATCCATTCCAAGCCCAAAAATGCTCCAAATTGCCTTTTCTTGCCTCTTTAGCCCTTTGGTCCTACAAACACATGAAAATAGCTTAAAATACTAAAATACTAAAATAACTAGGAACTAACAACATAAATGCAAGAGAACAAGCTAACTAAATTGCATAAATATGCTCCTATCAACTAGTCATACTCACGCTTGAGTTAACATAACACATACTAACCTTAACGGATCGTCAATGCCCAATTGGCAATCCTATGGCTAGGAACGTTTTAGGAATGAACATAAGAGAAAGGTCTCGTTAATCTAACTTAATTAGATCACTTCTCTCTTAGATTAAATACATTACTTGGATTCCCTTATTACTTAAACACATAATACAATAAATAGTGATTAACAATAAGCTTTGCCCTTCATTAAACATATAATAGTTTAACACAATAAGTATTCCAAAACCTATTACATCAAATGAGTGGCTTTGTAGGCATACTTCCAACAATCTCCCACTTGCACTCAAAGCCACCTTCCTATGTATCTTTTCCATATGGCGGTCAAGTTGGATTTGAGAAATTAGCTTCGTCAGTGGATCTAGTATGTTATCGGTCGTAATATCTTCTAATGATGTTAAAGCATCTGTCAAAATGCTTACTCTTTTGATGAGGCATGGGTTCCTTGGCTTGAGCTATCGCCCCACTATTATCACAGTACAAAGTTACTAGTGATGTAATGGTTGGAACCACCCCAAATTTAGTAATGAACTTCTTCATCCAGAACGCTTCTTTGTCAGCTTCAGCTGCAGTGACATATTCAACCTCTGTTATGGAATCAACAATTACATCTTGTTATGTATAGGCTTCCACTAGCAACTCTGTCACTCCTCCATAAATGAGGAACATGTCTTTAGTTATTCTTAAATACTTAAAGATCGTCTTGACAGCTGCCCAGTGTTCTAATCCTGGGTTAGGTTGATATCGACTAGTAATGCTCATAACATATGCGATATCAGGCCTTGCTCATATCATGGCATACATAAGACTTCTTATGGCGGAAGCATAAAGAACATCACTTATCTACCGTATTTCTTCAAGAGTCTTAGGTTCCATGGACTTAGAAAGGTGAATTCCATGTCTCATAGGAAGAAAACATTTCTTAGATTGTTCTATCTGGAACCTACTTAGCACCTTATCTAGGTACAAAGATTGGGACAATCTAATTAATTTTCTAGATCTATCACGATAGAGCTTTATCCCAAGCACAGAAGATGCATCTCCTAAATCTTTCAGGTGGAAGGTTTGGACAACCACACTTTATAGAAGAAAGTACTGTAGTGTGATTCTCAAATAGTAATATGTCATCAGAATATAACACTAGGAATACAACTACATCCCCACGACCTTTTGATAAATTTTTCATCTTCATTTTGAGTAAAACCAAACGATTTGATTTCAATGTCAAAACGAATGTTCCAGCTCTTAGAGGCTTGTGATCAGAATTTCTCCAAGTAGGGCTATATGTGTTTGACAATGGTTGCAATGGCTCTTGGTTAGAGAAACATATGCGGTGTGAATGCTCTTGGACAAATGTAGGAAACTCATATCTCCTTGGGCATAATTGAAGAGGATGGCCAGTTTTAGCACATAACGGACATTAGTTGTACATCTTTCTATACCACCTGAAATCAAACAACTTAAATGTAAATTAAAAATCTAAACTAAGAAAAGAAAAACATATAGGGTTTATAAAGTAAGCAGTTATAGGGGACTAAAATCAGTCCCCGGCAACGGCGCCAAAATTTTGTTGTGATAGAGATGCAAATATTTGGATAGTATAGTGGCACAAGTAAGGGTGTCGAACCACAAGGACTGATTAGACCTCTACAAATTACTAACTTTATGTGAACCCTAACTAAACAGTGAAAATGCAAACTGAATTTAGATTTTTCAATTGTAAGTTTAAATAACTTTAAAATGCAAGAAAGATAAAGATAAATGATTGGTTGATTCAGAAATAAAGGGAATCAAACGACGGATACCGATTTCATCGTTACAAGCCAATTCCATGAAAATTAAGTCAAAACGCATTCAACTCTCCAATCTGCAACTAGGGTTCATTGTACTCATTTATGATCAATCATTTTATGTGTGGTTGTGATCAAGTACTCCTAATCTGCAACCTAGTTATGCTGTTCAGCTTAGATTACCAAATATGAATCCATTAAGAACTAGAAAAATTCTAAGAACCAAAGCAATCGCATGGTAGGATGTATGCATGGTAGTTTCTTCATTCATTCACATGTCTACCAAGATGAAGCATGATGTGTACTATAACCTTGATCAAATAATGTAAAAGAAACCATAATGATTATCAAACATTAAGATAAACAAACAAATTGAACTATAAAATTAGTGAATGAAACAAGAAAACATATTGATGAATCGAATACTTTAACTTAATAACATATAATAGTTTTGCAAGGCTACATCGAAATCTCCAACTATGAACTTAATTACACAACATGATTACAAAATATATAAATATCAAGAATAACACGAGTGAAATTAAAGTTCATAGAAGAAACCCCCTTGACACAATTATGATGTTGAACTTCTTCAAGAACAGCGCGGCTGCGTGGTTTATTCGGTGGTAGCAGATGGCGAAGGGAATTAGGGTGTTGTTTTTGGAAGAAAGGCCAAAGAAAAAGAAAATAGAGAGCTCTGGGTTAGCCCCAAGGGGGGCTTGTCAAAAAGTGATCTAAAACCCTTGTATTTATAGGGTAAATGGGGCTGTAGCTGATTGCATGGTGATCCCAACCATTCAGCCAAAGTTTTGAACATTTTTCCTAATTTGGCTCCTCAAAATTGGGCTAGATATTCCAATTCCTTTCCCATTCTACTCCTGGTCTTCTAACAAGCTAGAGTCTTGAATTCTTTATTTGGGCTTCAAAATAGGCCACTAAACTTCTGTCCACGTTTGAATAAGGGTCAACCCCAAAAACGGCATGTTTTCACTTCTTTTGCCTTCAAATTGATCCTAAAGTACATGTTGATAGGAGCATATTTAGGCGACTTAGTTGGCTTGTTTTCATACATTTATGTTGTTAGTTCATAGTTATTTTAGTAGTTTAAGCTATTTTCGTGTGTTTTTAGGTTCATATGGCTAAGGAAGCAAAAATGTGCATTTTGGAGCATTTTGGAGAAAAATTGGACTTGGAATGGATAGCCTATGCTTGGAGCAAAAGGAATGGACGAAATTGAAGACCTAAAGGTGTTAGGATTCCTAATCACAAGAGCATTCCTAATCACAAGAGGATTCCTAATCACAAGAGGATTCCTAATCAAAAGAGGAATCCTAGTCAAAGAAGGTTTCCTACTTGAAGTAGGAAAGTTAAGCCCAGGTTTCCTATTTTGGTTTAACCTTTCCTAATCCTAAATGTCCTTAAATTCCAGCAAGTTTGAAGGCACCTTATGTATTTTAGGACACAAATAAAGCTTCCCTTGCAACCTAAGTTCCTTGCCGTGGCCTTCCTTAGTGTCTCCCTTCCTTGCCGTGCAAGGGAGGTCCATTGTTGCCTATTCTAAGTCATTAAACCACATTCCTATTTCATTTTAGTCAATGCCGCACCTCACATACCTTTTGTATCTCAAATCCTTGCCTAATTCTAGCATTTAAATCACATTCCCTTTCTTGCAATCCAATGCCGCAGGTTACCTTCCCTTTCCCTTTGATTTCTGACTTTGTGTTTCCTTTTCTTTAAGGATTTGGGGTTAAATCCTTTCCTAAACTATGTAATAAAACCTTATGATTCTTTCTTCCATATAAATACCAAGGCCGCACCTTTCATAAATCCCTAATCACTCTTCCATACAATCTGCCTCATTCACACAGAAACCCTTCTTTTACCGCAGCCTTCCAACCATCATTCCATCATTCATAGAACTCCATACCTTCATCCAAGCCTCCATACACCATCCCCAACCTTTGCCGCACCACCCTACCATCCTAAATCCATTCAAAAACTAGAAATCATCCACAAACCTAGCCTAGACCTGTTGTGCCGTGACTTTGCAAGGAAGAAGAGAAGAAAGAAGAAGCCTTGGACGTTTGTGCATTCAAGTGGGAGTGTTGGAACGTTTTTAGGTGTAATTTATCTTTTGTTTTCAATGTTTCATTCTATTTTCCTTCGTTTTGTTGTGAACATGAGAGGCTAAACTCGTTTTAGCTAGGGGATGCTTTGAAACCATGATTACGTTTATAATATGAGTTGATTAATTCCAATTGTGATTTCATAAATTGTGAATGCAATTTATTTAACCGTTTGATGGATAACTTATTCTTGTATGTTGATTAGGGAGGCCTACTTAATTTGCATGCTTGAATTTGGTGCTAGAATATAAGGGAGTTTCACATAATCGTCACAAACTTATATTCACAAGTAGTTAATGTTGTTTTCACAATCATGTTAAGTAAATTCCTAGTATGAGTATCATGATGTCATAGTTACAAGTGCTTTGTCAATACTTATGATTTCCATTGAACGTAATGATCTTTGATTGTATCTCTATTATGATGTCATGTAGGGGACTTTTGAAGAATGCTTTGGGTTGTCGTATGATGTCATCCAATCTAATAACTTAAGGGAAATCTGAGGGTTAATTAGTGATGTCACGGTTAATCTGGGGTATTGAGGTTCATGGTTTATCGGAAAAACAACTGGAAATCAATTTATGTTTGAATGTATCATGTGTGGAGAAGTATCCCTTGGCTATTTAATCATCCATTGGTTTTTCCAAAATTCGTCAAAATCTGTTTTAAGTCTTTAATTTACTTGTTTTTCTCTTAAATTTGTCCAAAACCAAATCACCTTTACTTACTTGTTTCAAATCTGTCCAAAAGTGCGTTTTTGTGTCTTTTGAGTCAAAACCAATTGTATTTTCGTCCAAATTAAGTCCTAGAGTCTAAATTGAGTCTTTTTTTTTATTGTTTTGAGTCTTTTAAGTTTGTTTTGAGTCATATAAGTTTAGTTAAGAGTCTTTGAGTTTGTTTAAGTGTTTTTAAGCATATTTTTGTATCTTTGAGTCAGTTTTCATTAGATTAGCAATCCCTCCTAATCCTCGGCCTAGAACGATCCCTACTTATACCTATACTACAATTGTCAAAAAGAGGGTTTAATTTGAGTGCTATTATTTATCGCATCACATGTAACTGCACACTAATACAAAATAAGGTAAAATGCAACCAGTTTAACTCAAAAACATCATAAAGAGGCTAGAAATGGATGGTATAAATGCATGAAATCTATGAGTTATCAGGCCCCAGCTTGGCCGAAGTTGGTGAGGAAGGCCCCAAACTATCTAAAGTCGAAGAAGAAAAATGAGTGCCAAAGTACTCACCCAACCAACCGTACACATAGTGGTAAGTATCGTAGCACGATCTTTAGCGCTCACTGAGTTTGAAACAATACTCGAGCCATTATAAATATTGTCTAAAACCGGAATAGCAAGACTGAAAGATTCACTTGCAGCCATCTTGCTAGCCACTTAGAAGACTTTGGGACGGATAAGGTTAACATTGTCTTTGTGGAAAACAAACTTACAAAGCCAACAAGCTAAAAAACGGCTAGGTAAGATTCTTCCACGTGCTCTGACGCTATGCCAAGATCCTCAAACACTTTCAACTTAGTAGCGGAATAACGCATGGCTGAACCAATGACACCTGACGGGTCTAAGCCTCCCTTTGGTTTAGTGGTCTTGTTGTGGTCACTTTTCTTCGATGGCTTCGTGTACTTCATGGCATCCCAATATCAAAATCGGATCCATGAAGAAATCTTCACGCTTGACTTACCCTAAGCCTCTTGAGAAAGCTTATGATACGCCCAAAACAAATAGTAGCAACTCACAGGCAATCTTTGGCTATTGTAATGAGAAAATTCCTCCATGCAAAGAACAACGTCATCGTAAAACTCACCCTGGATCTGAAGGATATATTTATGAGAACTAGTTCATTTGAGCAACATCTATGCATGCAATTAACAACTAAAAGGCGGAATCATACTTGTATGCACTAAAAAACAAAAGTGAGTTGAGAAGTCTTATACCTTTGTTGATTCTTCTTTGCATAAGCAAAGGCTAATCACCCAAGAGAGAGGGTCTTCATTCCTTACTTCTTAGCTCCATGGATTTCTTGGAGGAGGATTGATGAATTGATTCTCCAAGTTCCTAAAATAGAGAACCTCTTAGTCTCCACACCAAGGAGAGCATTCATGAAAAGATGAGTGACCTAGAGGAAAGAAGATTGCTAGCTAAGTTCCTCTAGGGTGGCCAGCCTCTCAGAGAGTCAAGAGAGCTTTTGTTCTCATCTTTTTCTCCAAAGAAAACCGCATGATGAAATGGATATAAAATTGCCTTTATACCACCTCACAATGGAGTGGCAAATCGATTTTGAATTGAAACTTACTTTCAATTCTCCCTTTAGTGATTACTCACCTTTAGGGCTTCCACAAACCATGAGTGACACCTAGCAGTATGTCATGGCTACCAAGCTAATCAGAAGAGGTGGATAACCTATTCAGTTTAGGATTACAATGCAATATAGTCTTTCTCTAATACAATACTGTTGACCACATTGTTTGGTTTGAAAGTTTATTCATGTCTACTATCTAATGTGATTCTCTTACTTATATGATTACCATGAATGTAATTTGGAATGACTTCCTAAATCTCATTCATACTCTAGCCAAAGATTCTTAATCATATCATAAAGTATTCTCCCTCAAAGAGTTTGAAGGCTAGAGATCACTTGTTGCACATTCACTTGCCTCCGTGGCTAAGTGGCTTAACCCCAACTATGTCATGGACACCCTTTGACGGAGTGACTGACATAGTCAAAGATCAAGGACCTAACCACAAGACAACTATGATGCCTCAGGTCAAAGGACTACTTTGCATTATCCCAACCATGAGTTCTCATGTGACATGAGTATGAGAACTCCTCGTTGATCGTGTTCAGTGGACTCATTCTCTATTGATTACTTACATGCTTGTCTTGGTGTTGGTCACACCAATGACTCAAGACCAGTCACTCTCCTTAAATGAAGACATAGCACGTACTGATCTTAACGGACTGTCAATGCCCAATTGGTAATCCTATGATTAGGAACATTTAGGATATGTATAAGAAAGAGAATGGTCTCTTGAATCTAACTTCTTTACATCACATTCTCCCAATTACATATTCCTTAGACTTATCATTTAAGCATATAACATTTATATGAGACGACTTAAAACAATAATCTTTGCCCTTTATATTAAACTAGATTAGTTTAACATGTGAAATGTCCGTAAAGTATCATCATATGATTGGTTTTAGGGCATATTTCCCACAATCTCCCACTTGCACTAGAGCCAATCAACTTGGTCATCTGTGATGATACCTCTTTTGAATTCATTTCAAAAATGGCTGAGTAGTAGGCCTAGACAATGGATATCTACATAGAAGCAACCTTGAGAATAATGACGTCACCATTATGAATGATTCTCAATCATGTGGTTCAGTCTTTCATTTGAGTTTAGATCTTGATGAGACTTTGATTCCCTGGCTTAAGCTATCACCCCATTAGTGTAGTAGTGTCAGTACACTAAAGACACTTTCTGGTTGGAACTGAATAGAGAGTTCATAAATGAACTTTCCCATCCAAACAACATCGTTGTAAGCTTCTATATGGCGATATATTTTGCATGCATGATGGAACACACTAAAGTCATTACTTTTAATGTTTCCACCCAAATATCTCTTTAGTTATAATAAAGAGATTTTCAATTATCTCTTCATTCAAAATGAAGAGACATCCAATGATGGATACGATATTAGATTCATAATTTAAAACATTTACGCTTCCATTGCGTTACTCTAATTCTTCCTCATTCTTAAGGAATCTATCCTTTAGTATTTCTTAAATACTTAAGGACTCACTTGACAATTGCCATTGTTCTGATCCTAGGCTTGCACTGATATCGTCTTGTACTGATCTTGGCACAACTCATATCAATGTTTTTCATACAATATGAAATATGTAAATCACCTTTCTGTGTATGCATAAAGGATTCTATTTACGCTTTATGCTTATTTGGGAGTCAAAACGGTACATTTCCTTTTAGAAGAATAACTCCCAGTTTGACTAGAATTGTCCTTTCATTTGAAGTTTATATTCGAGAAACGTCCTACATCTATCTTCAATCAATAGGGATTGGGATACTCCAATTATATCTTGAAATCTATCATTATAGATTTCCATCCCTTGTATATAGACTATGTCTCCCATATGCATTCTATCGTTATAGAATGTTTAAAGTCATAACTTTAATGAAGAAGAATTCCTAAAATTAATATATCATATATATATATATATATATATATATTCAAATTTAGGAATATGATTAACTCCCACTAATCTTTTGTAAACCTAGTAAACAAAAGATTCATTTACATCTTATCAGGAATCAAATGATTTGATCTTTCTCCCATAAGACGCTTATAGCTCCCACTAGCTTGCTTAGATTCATGATGGATGGATCTGTACAACTTACAAGTCTTGTGATTCCTAGTCTTAGACATATATTATCAAGACTATCTTGATAATGGTTTCGGAAACCCATATTATGTCCAAACATTGAATCACATTTTAGTTGTAGTTAGCAATCTTTGAATTAATAGAAACCAAGACTACGTCAAAGATGGTTTCTTCCAAGTCAACCAATCTTGTTGATTGTAGTCACCTTAAGCTACCAATTAGCTATGAATGTTTCATTATTTCGGGTCAAATAGCACCATACCATTTCCTTGAGTATATGTCGTATATACACTCAATGTAGTCATAAGGATTTTCATTCTTATTTCTTTTGAATTAAGAGGTGTAACTCTATATAGTCATAAAGTTCAAACCATTCAACTGAGACCGTTTATAAATCCTTCTCGACTATCTTGGAGCTAGTGGTGTAGGAACTAGGTTGTTATATTTGTTGATTATTATCTTGTCCATCAAAGAACCCATTCTTTGAGTTCTATGTCTCGTTCATTTGCTCTATCTTAGGAAAATCACACAAGATTTGTTAGTTGCTCTATCAAAGAACCCATTCTTTGATTATTACAATGAACGACCCAACAAACAACATTTGTTAGTTGGTTTGTAGAAACGATATCCAAAGGTTAATATAAGGATATCACACAAGATTGTTCTCAAACAAATATTGCTTATAGCACACAACCTCAAATCTTAACACGCTTAAGACTTGTCTTTCTTTCCAACTACATCCTATGGAGTCATGAAAATTTTGGAAGATCTTCTAATTGACAATCATATTGTTTTAGAAGTATTTATCCTATATATGGGTAATTGATAACATCCAATGAACTAAATCTTATTCAAGTTTGTTCTTCTCCCAATGGAGAAATCCATTATCTTATGACGCTACTTTCCTTGATATCTTTCAAGGAAACTCTTCTAAAATGTTATTTTTCCTTGGATCAAATCTAAGGAGATAAATACTTTAGATGTCTTACTCATCAACTTACATTCTTGAATTCTTTGAAACCTTTTGCAAAGTATTCAAACTTGTGTTTATTCAAAATAAACGATAGTCCAACCGAGAGCGATCTTCGGTGAATGTCATACAACATAAGTAGTATTATGTTGTGGACAAGTGCCACTAACATCTAATTGAATTAATCTCAACAACTTTGTGATTCTTTATTCTTTCCAAAAGAATAAAGATTTGAACATTTTGCCTCTATACAGTTTTAATAAGAAGGCATTGGATCCGGGTCTAACAATCCAAAGCATCCATTTATGACCAACTTATAATTTATGTTTTAGAGGTGTCACAGCTCAGTGGGATTAGTCACTATCTTGCAACCTTTTGGGTTTTAAGCATCGTTAAACAATTAACACTACCACATCATCTGTACTATAGAGACAATAAGTTAGATAACAATAATCCAATTATTCATTAACAAAAATAATGTTTTGTCAAACAAAACAGTCATCCATCTTTTATAGTGATGGAATTAAGTTCCTTTACTCAAATTGAAATGTAAAGACAATCTTTGTTTTCCATTTTCTTTGGTAGTTCATATGAGGAAGTAAGTACTATTTGCTTTCGTAGAGATCTATATTTGATTCACATTCCGAATGTGAAGTACTTTCTATTCTCTCATTCATCTTCTACTTCTTATTAGCCACACTTTTACAGCGACTGTAAAACATAGTTACTAACATGGAATCAAACATTCAAGTAAAAGAACCAACTATTTTGAACTATTCAAGAACATTTTACAACACCTTCGAAAGGTGTGTTCTTGACACACGCAAGACATTTCTTGCAAATACCCCTTCCAATGTCCATCCTTTCATAAAGAAAGCTTGTTCCCTTGGAGTTTTTCGCCTTCTTCATTTGACTTCTCCATTGACTACAATAGTCATGGTCCCTAAACTCCCACTATCTCTCTTGAAACTTATTTCAATTGTGTTATACACATCAAACAATTTGGAGAGTGTGTGGTTGTTGTTCACTATATAGTTTACTATAAACTTAGTGAACCATTCGGATAAGGACTCAAAGGTGAAGTCCTTGTCTAGTTTCCATCTCATGAAGTGGTTTAACACTTCAACACTTAATGAATCAAAATCATCATAAGTCCACGTTGATGGACTATTTTTTTCAATCAACCATTATGTTCTAAACATGATTACAAACTTTCAAGAATTGTTCAAGGCAACTCTCATTTCTTCATACAACAATTTGTAAGTGAAGAATCATGGCACATAAAGTGTCCATGCCCTTGTGCTTACTTCTCAAGTTCCTTGTTCATTTAACAAAGAAACAAGCACTAGTGTTTACGTTAACTAAGGGTTATTCAAAGCAACTCTTATTTCTTCATACAACAATTTGTAAGTGAAGAGTTATGGCACTAAAAGTGTTGTCCTCTTTATGATAGATGTATCTAACATGTTCTTCCAATGATTATGACACTAAAAGTGTTGTCCTCTTTATGGTAGACGTATCTAACATGTTCTTCCAATGATACATTATCAATAGGAAGATTGTGAGAATGAGACTACTTAGGTACATATACAATCCATTCAAGGCAATCTATGAGATTGTGGTACCAAGTCCGGAAACTAATGCCTTCGGCTTTTCTTTGTCAAGTTTTGGATAGTGTTTGCAAATATATCGGTAAATAAATACATAAAGAATATAAATTGATTGATTTTAAGCTATTGGATCTTTGTCTTTAAATCAAATAGCACCACCCACTATTTTGGGCAAATTCCATATCCCTCATCGGAATTTGAGAGTTTTGGAGGAAACTCTTAGTAGGGTATGGGAGACTCACTATTACCAAGCCCACCTCATAATGATATGATGTTGGCTAGCAACAATAATAAATGAGAGTGTACGGTTACTAATTTACATCTCATGTATGTACCCATCTTATTTGGCCTCTAGAGAATATGCCTCACAACGATATGATGTTGGCTCCATTGCACTTAGTTAAGTCATTCCCACCATGCAAGTTCGGGTAGGGGTTCAAGAACAACCTCACAACAATATGATGTTGATCATTCTCGTTGCCTACCTTCACAACATCATGTATGCTGATAGGAGCATATTTATGCGACTTTGTTAGCTTGTTTCTTTGCATTTAGTAAGTTAGTTTCTATTCAATATAGTGATTTAAGCTATTTTCGTTTGTTTGTAGGTTTAAATGACAAAGTTGGCAAGAAAGTGCAATTTGGAGCTATTTAGAGCAGTTTTGGGCTTGGAATGGATAACTTGCATATGGAACAAGGTGGATGGACGAATTTGAAGTCAGAAGAGGCTAGGAACATGCTACAAATCTGGAGAAACAAGTTCAAGACAAAGAAGATAAGGAAAAAGCAAGAAACGTAGAACATTATCCAAACAACCTTATCTTATCCAAACCTTATCCAACCTTATCTTATCTTATCCTATCCTAATCTTTTGCTACCTTAACTCCTGCTGCAAGGGGGACATCTAAATGACATTAGAACACCTAAATATTAGGTTTCTAGAAGCCTTATCATTCTCCTACATTGGTGCCGCACCTATCCCTTCTAAAAGACATGTTTCCTGCCGCAAGGACTATTCCTTGCTCTCCCTGGAATCTGAATGAAAGTGTCCTTGTTCTTTGGTGATTAGGAGTCCTAATTCCCCTCATTTTTTGCCTTTTCCTTGCCTTCCCTTCTCCCTATAAATACATGATGCCGCAACACTCATTGCACCACCCATCATTCACCACAATTCACAACACACATCCATCATACACACAAATCCCCATTGTGCCGCAGCAAGGAAGGAAAGAGGAGCCACCTAGAGCTGTGCTTGCCATTCAAGACGTTGGATTGTTGGAGCGTTTCTAGGTGTATTCTATTCTTTGTTTTCAATGTTTAAATTTAATTATCTTTGTTTTACGAACATGAGGAACTAATTTCTTTTTAGATAGAGGTGAATTCAAAGCCATGAACATATATGTGATATGAATTGATTTCCTCCAATTATTGTTTCGTAAAACATGAATGCGATTTACTTATTTGTTTGATTGATAACTTATTCTTGCATGTTGATTAAGGGTGCACACTTAGTTTACATGCATGAATTTGATGCTAGAATATAAGGGAATTTCACCTAATCGTTATGAACTTATATTTACAAGTAGTGGAGGTTGCTAGTCACAATCGTGTTAAGTGAATCCATGGTAGGAGTATCATGCAGTTCACAGTTACGAATGTCATGTCAATGCTTATGATTTTCACAAAGCTTAATGATCTTTGATTGTATCTCTATTATGCTGTTCATGTAGGGAACTTGATATAATTTGGTTATCGATGCGTATTCCATCCAATTCAATGAATTTAGGAAAATCTGAAAGTTAATTTGTGCTTTTCACGATTAGTTTGGGGCATTGTCATTCATGGTTTAATGGAATAATAACTAGAAATCGATTTATATGCATATGTGTCATGTGTGGAGAAGGACCCTCTAGCTAGCCATTCACCCATTTAAAACACCTAATTTCGTGTCTAACCTGTTTAGTTTAATTAAATTCGTCAAAAACCCAATCCACTTTACTTTGTTGTGTCAAATTAGTTAGAATCTGTCCAAACTTGTGCTTTTAAGTGTTTTGAGTCTTTTTAGTTCAATTTTCGTCCAAATCACTTTCTAGTGCCTGTTTTGAGTCAATTTAACTTTGTTTGTGTATTTTGAGTTTATTTAGCTTGTTTTGAGTTGTTAGAGTCTAGTTTTCTATTTTTGAGTTTCAATTGTGTAGATTAGCATCCCTTTTAATCCTTGGCCTAGAACGATCCCTACTTACATATACTACAATTATAGGGTTTTAATTTAAGTGTTAGAATATATCACATCAAATTTTGGCGCCATTGCCGGGGATTAGCAAAATTGCTAATCTCCCATTTGTTTCTGTTATGCTTTTCTTTGTTTTCTAATTTTGTTTTGTTTCTTTGTTTTAGGCACTAATGTATGACTCGACGTTCTCAACATGTTCGTGCACATTTATTGGAGTTTGATGACGATTTTGAATGAACCTTGAGAAGGAAAAGGAAGCAACCAGAACCAAATCCACCTAGTTTTAGCTCTAAATCCGAATTTCAAGAAGAAGAGGAGGAAGAACAAGACATGGCAATGGACAATCGAACAATCAAGGAACTTTCAGCCTCGGGGTTAGACAATGCCGTGCCTATTTGCATTCAATACCCTAGGGCAGTTTCAGACAGGACCGATGAGTTTGAATTGAAGTCTAGCTTGCTGCATCACATTCCCAAATACCATGGGCTGTCCATGGAAGATCCAAACAAGCATTTGAAGGAATTTGAAGTAGTATGTTCGAGCATGACACCAATTAATGTGGATGGCAATATTTTGAAGATGAAAGCCTTTCCATTATCTCTTTTGGAAAAGGCTAAGGATTGGCTCTTTGAATTAGCACCTGGAACCGTCACTTCTTAGGAAAGCATGAAAAGAGCATTCTTAGAGAAATTCTTCCCAACTTCGAGAGTCATTGTTTTGAGGAAGAGGATTAGCGGAACTCAACAAAACCAAGGGGAGTTTTTTTCCAGCATATTATGAGCGTTTCAAGACTCTAGTTGCATTATGCCCTGAATATCAAATGAAAGAAGAGCTTCTAATTCAATATTTCTACGAAGGACTTCTTCCTATTGAGAGACAAATGCTAGATGCCTCGGCAGGTAGTGCTTTGGTTGATAAAACCCCAGTTGCTGCCAAGATCTTAATTGCAAATCGAGCCTTGAATGCACAACAATACGAAGGTGTTGGACAAAGAGACATCCCATGGAAGCAAGTCCATAAGGTAAGTTCAATAGCTGAAATTCAATCTGAATTAGCTAACCTGACTATGCTTGTATCTCAGGTTGCCGAAGGATGCAAAATGCAAGGTGTGTGGCGTGTGCTCTATGCAAGGGCACCTCAATGATCAATGTCCTCAATTGAGAGAGGATGGTGGATGGGAAAGCGCCAATGCCATAGGTTATCAAGGCCAAAATCAGCAAAGGAATGATCCATACTCAAATACATACAATTCGGGATGGAGAGATCACCCAAATTTCAAGTGGAGGGAGCCTCAACAACTTCAACAACAAGGAGGATTTCGACAGCCACCCCCTGGGATATATCAAAGGCCATTCATACAATCTCAACCTCAATCACAAACTGTTCAACCAAACTCAGGTTCGCTATTTGATAATGATCAACCTATTCAATTACTAACTTCTGTATCGCAAGGATTACAAAATCAAAATAATAAAATAACAAACCAAGAAAAGGAAATGAGTGACATGAAAAAGCAAATAGGGCAGATCTCAGAGTTCCTTGGGCAGTTTCGAGAACAAGGCAAACTTCCTAGTTCAACCGTTATGAATCCAAAATGAGGTTTTGAAACCGCCAAGGCCATTACGTTGAGAAGTGGCAAGGAGCTTGGAAATCACCCAAAACCATCCAAACAAGGCCTTAAAGAGGATGAAAAGTGCTGCAAGAAGAAGAACAGGAAGCAAGGGCCACGGCAAGGGAAGACCAATCCTTGCCGCAGCCCCCTAAAGCTTTAAAACCGTCCCAAACCATCAAGGTAGGTCCAAATT
Organism: Pyrus communis; assembly: GCF_041283825.1. NCBI lineage: Eukaryota > Viridiplantae > Streptophyta > Magnoliopsida > Rosales > Rosaceae > Pyrus > Pyrus communis. The sequence goes on along the minus strand of NC_142578.1, from coordinate 14,528,227 downwards.
CAATTGTTTCTAACGTTATTCCACCTAATGTGCCTTTCCCTCGCGGATTTATGCAATTTAGGAATGAAGAGGATGAAAAAGACATTCTGGAGACGTTTAGGAAGATGCACGTCAATATTCCGCTCCTTGATGCTATAAAGCAAATCTCGAAGTACGCTGACTTTTTGAAGAAGCTTTGTACAACAAGGAAATGGATTTGGGAGAAAGAGGTGGTACATGTAAGTGAGAAGCTAGCTAGAGGGTCATTCTCCACACATGACACACTTGCATACAAATTGATTTCCAGTTGCTTTTCCAATAAACCATGAACCTCAGCACCCCAGATTAACCGTGAAATCACTAATTAACCCTCAGATTTTCCTTTAGTTATTGGATTCGACAAACCAAAGCATTCTTCAAAAGTTCCCTACATGACATCATAATAGAGATACAATTAAAGATCATTATGTTCTGTGAAAATCATAAGCATTAACAAGGCATTCGTAACTATGACATCATGATACTCATGCCAAGAATTCACTTAACATGATTGTGGCCATCAACCTTTACTACTTGTGAATATAAGTTTGTAACGATTATGTGAAACTCCCTTATATTCTAGCATCAAATTCATGCATGCAAACTAAGTATGCATCCTTAATCAACACTCAAGAATAAGTTCTTAATCAAACAGTTAAGTAAATTGCATTCATGATTTATGAAATCACAATTGAAGGTAATCAATTCATATTGCAGATATAATCAAGGTTTCAAAGTCTCATCTAGCCAAAACAAAATTAGTTCCTCATGTTCACAATTAAACAAAGAAAAATTAAATTAAACATTGAAAACAAAGATTGAATACACCTAGAAATGCTCCAACAATCCAAGCTTGAATGGCCAAAACGTCCAAGGCTTCTCCTTTCTTCTTTCTCCTTCTTTGCTGCGGCACAAGGGTATTTAGGTATGAATGATGGTGATGGATGGATAGGTTGGATGGTGGTAGGGGATGTATGATGGCTGAATGAATGGAGAGAATGAGGAGAGTCTCTAATGTGGCAGAAACGTATATTTAAAAGGGAGAAAGCTAACTAAATCAGAATCCAAGGAAAAAGGGAAAGGGATGTGTGGTAGAAAGGAGGAATAAGGGAATGTGGCATGCGTCAAAACTTTGAGAAAAGGGAAAGGAAGATATGTGGCAGATTTTAGAAGAAAAGGGTAAGGAGATATGTGGCAAAAACTAGAATAGTGCAAGGAACCTTTGGTTTGTGTCCTAGAATGCTTAGGAAACCTTCAATGGTGCTGGAACTTAGGAACATTTAGGATTAGGAAAGATCAAACCAAAGTAGGAAACCTTGGCTTAACTTTCCTACTTTGATTAGGAATCCTTCTTTGACTAGGAATCCTTCTTTAGGGACATTTAGGATTAGGAAAGATCAAACCAAAGTAGGAAACCTTGGCTTAACTTTCCTACTTTGATTGGGAATCCTTCTTTGACTAGGAATCCTTCTTTAGGGACATTTAGGATTAGGAAAGATCAAACCAAAGTAGGAAACCTTGGCTTAACTTTCCTACTTTGATTAGGAATCCTTCTTTGATTAGGAATCCTTCTTTGATTAGGAATACTTCTTTGACTAGGAATCCTTCTTTGATTAGGAATCCTTCTTTGATTAGGAATCCTAACATCTTTAAGTCTTCAATTTCATCCATCCACCTTGCTCCAAGCATGTGCAATCCATTTAATGCCCAAAACTGCTCCAAAATGCACCAAAATGCACTTTCTTGCTTCATAAGGTCTATAGACCTACAAACACACGAAAATAGCTTAAAACACTATAATAACTATGAACTAACAACATAAATGCAAGAAAACAAGCTAACTAAGTTGCCTAAATATGCTCTTATCAGTGTTTCTTTGGAATTCTATGAAGTTGTACGTTTGTGTGCCAAAGAAAAAAAAGGGCATGAAAAAAAAAACGTGAAAAGGAAAGAAAAAAGAAGAAAAAAGTTGAAGAAAAGAAAGGAAAAGAGTTGAAAATGAGTGAGAATGAACTCACAAGTATTGGTTGTTGAAGAGAGGGTCCAAAAGTTTGAATCTAGCCCTAAGTGATGTGTGAATCTTCCTTTCGTGTTTAAAGTTCGTTTCTGCATTCAAAAGTGAATTCTAAGTGTTTATTTCATTACTTTGCTTACTATTGCTTTAAGAACTTTTGTTTATCCTTACATTTCTTTGTTAGCCAATACCTTAGCCCCGTTACAACCCTTAGACTTCGATCTTGATTGTTATGTGTTTCAATATGTGGAGTTTAAAATTGGTATGAGCATATGGTATCCCTGGTTCTCGCGTCTAAGTAGTGACATTCCATTCATGAGATCATATACATGTTGTGTTAATAATTCTAAAAAGTGCCTTCTTTGATTATACATATTGCTAGTCTACATGTTTACATCAATCTTCTCACATATACCTAGTGTAGGGAGTGTAGTCAGAAAATCTGTGTGAAAATAGAGAGTATATTCGATGAGGAATTGAGTGAATTCTCTAAGGCATGTTACTACATTAAAATGTTGTTTTAATTTATTAAATGCGAGCTAGTGAGTGGTGACTGCGGTTAAGTATATGCTCGAGGTTAGGGATAACTAAAATCTGTGAGAGTAGTGATTTTTAACATTTCATGTTGCATTGGAAATCCCTGAGGCAATTGTTGGAAGGTTTAGGTTGTGTTTTGTTTTCTTTGTTTTGCTCGGGGACTAGCAAAAGCTAAGTGTAGGGGAATTTGATAGGAGCATATTTATGCGACTTTGTTAGCTTGTTTCTTTGTATTTAGTAAATTAGTTTCTATTTATTATAGTGATTTAAGCTATTTTTGTGTGTTTGTAGGTTTAAATGACAAAGTTGGCAAGAAAGTGCAATTTGGAGCTATTTAGAGCAGTTTTGGGCTTGGAATGGATAGCTTGCATATGGAGCAAGGTGGATGGACGAATTTGAAGTCAAAAGAGGCTAGGAACATACTACAAATCTGGAAAAACAAGTTCAAGACTGATGTGATATATAATAGCACTCAAATTAAACCCTCTTGTTGACAATTGTAGTAAAGATGTAAGTACGGATCATTCTAGGCTAGGGATTAGGAGGGATTACTAATCTACTTAAAACTGACTCAAAAACACCAAACTAGGCTTAAAAACACTTAACTAGACTCAAAGAACTCAAAACAAACTAAAAAGACTCAAAACAACACAAAACAATCAAATAGACTCAAACTAGACACTAAAGAGTGATTTGGACGAATTCTAACTTAACTTTGACTCAAAACACTTAAAAACACAAATTGGATAGATTCTAACTAATTTGACACAACAAAGAAATGGGGATTGGGTTTTTGACGAATTTAAAGTTTAAACAAACAGATTTGAATAACAAACTAAAGTAATACAAATTTGGTGAATTAATGGGTGATAAGCTAGCTAGAGGGTCCTTCTCCACACATGACACACTTGCATACAAATTGATTTCCAGTTGCTTTTTCAATAAACCATGAACCTCAACGCCCTAGATTAACTGTGACATCACTAATTAACCCTTAGATTTTCCTTAAGTCATTGAATTGGACGGACAACGCATCGGCAACCAAATTATTCTTCCCAAGTTCCCTACATGAACTACATAATAGAGATACAAGCAAAGATCATTAAGCTATGTGATTATCATAAGCATTGACAAGGCATTTGTAACTATGACATCATGATACTCATGCCAGGAATTTAACTTAACATGAACATGACCAGCAACCTCCACTACTTGTGAATCTAGGTTCGTAACGATTATGTGAAACTCCCTTATATTCTAGCATCAAATTCATGCATGCAAACTAAGCGGGCCCTCTTAATCAACACACAAGAATAAGTTCTTCATAAAATAGTTAAGTAAATTGCATTCACGATTTATGAAATCACAACTGGAATTAATCAATTCATATTGCAAATATAATCATGGTTTTAAAATCTCCTCTAGCTAAAACAAGTTTAGCTCCTCATGTTCGCAAAACAAAGATAATTAAACTTAAACATTGAAAACAAAAGATTGAAAACACCTAGGAACGCTCCAACAATCCAAGCTTGAATGGCAAGCACATCCCAAGATCCTCCTTCTTCTTCTTTGCTACAACACAAGGTGTGGGTGAACGTTTGAGTGATGAATTGTATGAAAGAATGGCTGAAAAGTATGAATTGTAGTGAATGGCTCCCCCAAAGGCTGCGTCAAGGGCCTTTATTTATAGGTTTAAGAAAAACAAGGCCTAACTTAATTTGGTAAATAGGTTTGATCCCAAATCCACAAGGAAAGGAGAAATAGATGTCAGAATCCTAGGGATAAAGGGAAAGGATATGCGGCATCACCTAGGGAGAAAGGGAAAGTGACTTCCTTGCATGGCAAGGAAAGGGAAAGGGAGGATTGGTGCAGCATCCCTCTTTGACTGGGATTAGGGCTTCTGGAACTTATATTTAAGTGTCCTAAATTAATTAGGAACCCGCCCTAATAGCTGGAAATTAAGTAGGAAAAGATTAAGATTGACTAAGTCAAAATAAGGTTTTGACTCATGTCTCCTTCTTTGTAGTTGATTCCTTTTCTTCCAAGTCTTGAATTAATTTCTTCCACCACTTTAGCATATTCCTAGGCTTTCTTGAACTTCAATTTCATCCATCCACCTTTCTCCATGCATGTGTTATCCATTCCAAGCCCAAAACTGCTCCAAAATGCACCAAAATGCACTTTCTTGCTACTTTAGCCTTTTGGACCAATAAACACACGAAAATAGCTTAAAATACTAAAATTACTAGGAACTAACAACATAAATGCAAGAAAACAAGCTAACTGAGTTGCATAAATATGCTCCTATCAAAGACAAAGAAGATAAGGAAAGAGCAAGAAACATGGAACATTATCCAAACAACCTTATCTTATCCAAACCTTATCCAACCTAATCTTATCTTATCCTATCCCAATCTTTTGCTACCTTAATTCTTGCTGCAAGGGGGACATCCAAATGACATTAGAACACCTAAATATTAGGTTTCTAAAAGCCCTATCCTTCTCCTACATTGGTGCCGCACCTATCTCTTCTAGAAGACATGTTTCCTATCGCAAGGACCATTCCTTGTCCTTCCTGGAATCTGAATGAAAGTGTCTTGGTTTTTTGGTGATTTAGAGTCCTAATTCCCCTCCTTTTTTGCCCTTGCAGTGCCTTCCCTTCTCCCTATAAAAACATGATGCTGCATCACTCATTCCACCACCCATCATTCACCACAATTCACAACACACATCCATCATACACACAAATCCCCATTGTGCCGCAGCAAGGAAGGAAAGAGGAGCCACCTGGAGCCGTGCCATTCAAGACGTTGGATTGTTGGAGCGTTTCTAGGTGTATTCTATTCTTTGTTTTCAATGTTTAAATTTAATTATCTTTGTTTTGCGAACATGAGGAACTAATTTCTTTTTTAGCTAGAGGTGAATTCAAAGCCGTGAACATATATATAACATGAATTGATTTCCTCCGGTAATTGTTTCGTAAAACATGAATGCGATTTACTTATCTGTTTGATTGATAGCTTATTCTTGTATGTTGATTAAGGGTGCACACTTAGTTTGCATGCATGAATTTGATGCTAGAATATAAGGGAATTTCACCTAATCGTTATGAACTTATATTTACAAGAAGTGGAGGTCACTAGTCACAATCATGTTAAGTAAATCCATGGTAGGAGTATCATGCAGTTCATGGTTATGAATGTCATGTCAATGCTTATGATTTTCACAAAGCTTAATGATCTTTGATTGTATCTCTATTATGCTGTTCATGTAGGGAATTTGATAAGAATAATTTGGTTGCCGATGCGTATTCCATCCAATTCAATGAATTTAGGAAAATCTGAAAGTTAATTTGTGCTTTTCACGATTAATTTGGGGCATTGTCATTCATGGTTTAATGGAATAATAATTGGAAATCGATTTATATGCATATGTGTCATGCGTGGAGAAGGACCCTCGAGTTAGCCATTAACCTATTTAAAAGACCTAATTTCGTGTTTAACCTGTTTAGTTTATGCAATCTGTTTAGTTTAATTAAATTCGTCAAAAACCCAATCCCCTTTACTTTGTTGTGTCAAATTAGTTAGAATCTATCCAAACTTGTGTTTTTTAAGTGTTTTGAGTTTTTTTAGTTCAATTTTCGTCGAAATCACTTTCTAGTACCTGTTTTGAGTTAATTTAACTTAGTTTGTGTGTTTTGAGTCTATTTAGCTTGTTTTGAGTTGTTAGAGTCTAATTTTCTATTTTTGAGTCTAGTTTAGTGTTTTAGAGTTTAAATTGTGTAGATTAGCATCCCTTTTAATCCCCAGCCTAGAACGATCCCTACTTACATATACTACAATTATAGGGTTTTAATTTGAGTGTTAGAATATATCACATCATATGCATATAGGACTCCTCCTGAGTGTAAGCACACACTTTGTACTCCCTCATGATAGGGTGAAGTCAGTGTATGAGTGACAAACAATCAAAGCCTACCATGGTGGAAGGCCATGCAAAAGTGTTCAAAGCACTCTCACGCTTGTCAACTCAATAATGGTTTGGTTGAGGGTTTTAGGTCTCATCACATATAAGCATGCTTTTTAATCTTATTAAAACAATTCGGTCCTATTACAACTATTGGTTCATGTGATTGTTTTAGTAGTATATGATACTCCCACTATGCTTGTAAAATGGTTTTTAAAGCAAGAATATATGGTTCTACTAACATAAGCTTTGCATTCATTGATGGACTATATAGTTGCCTTAGGGCCTTAGGATGACTCTGAACCTTTGATTCGATCCAACATGAGCCTAGTGTTGGATATCGGTCTAGGAATGGTGATTGATTTTAGTTACACGTTTAATCACATTAAGGCGTGTTTCTTATTAGGCGTTGGACCCTACCACTCCAATTTCATGCATATCAAATAAAACGAGAAAGTAGTACTTCAAAGTAAAGAAGAGCTTATGCTCTTTTACAACATTTGATCATATCAAATTACAACCGAAATCTAATCTACACATTCTCATGGTCAAACAATTTGAGAGACGGCCTTTCACATAGCTCAATTATCGTAGGCTTAGGTTCATAATCACCTTTTATTTAATTAATTAACGCTTTAACTAATTAAACTTGAATACAACATTGTCATTTGGTTTTTGTATCCATAGAATTGATTTAGATGGAGCTAAATGAAATGAAAATCCAATTCTCATTTAAAGATACAAAACTATTTTGTTCTCAACTAATTTGGGCCAAAATGAATAACCTTAACTTTTGGGCTATATTGCAAAACACCAACTTTTGATGTCACTTTGTAAAAATACAAAAGTCCACTACTTCATGTAATTACAACTAGAACCCAAAAATTTCAACAAATGCAAAAACTTCATTAAAGGAGCAAAACAATTTGTCCTTTAGTGATTTTAGGCCTTTACGTAAAAACATAAACTTTCGGGTCAAAATGCAAATACACAAAAGTATCAAAACTTTATATAATTATATAAAAGCCCCAAAAGTACCCATTTTATAGGGTTGGCCGGTTATGGTGAGTAGTAAGTGGTTGGACAGTTTTTGATGAAAAGCAAAGTCTTAAAGTCAAGTATGTTGAAAAGGTGATGGGTATTGTGTTGAAAAGATAGGTATGGGTATGTAAGAGAAGTACCAATGATGTACAAAAATTCAAACACATTTTCAACTTTCAATCACTTCATCAAAATTGTCTTGTTGATTGATAAGTCACACCATCCATAATAAAACAAGACTTTTTGTATATAACCTAAAACTTTGAATCAAAACACCAAACTTTTTGTTCTTGGTACGAACAAAGCAAGAACATTGAAGAACATCCATGAAAACCCATAAGAGCTCCGTGAATGTTTTCACTCAATAAAACTCAAATTTTCACTACTCAAAAGGGGGTTAACATCCTAGGGTCAAATAGGTACCAAATACGGATTTAAAATATCAAAATTTGCATGAAAAGGCAGCATCGGCTTACTGACCACGTGCCACTGCAAGTGCCGGTTTCCGACGAACGGAAACCAAATTTTCCAACTAACTCTTAAAATCACCAAATTTTACAAGCATGTAGAGCTTAATGAGAGGAACAACTTTCTTACTAGGACGGAAGTCCAATTTAGCCGGAAAGTACTCGGAATTACCTCGAACCCGCCGGAACCCTAGAATTTGGGTGTCCTTGATTCGACTCCAAAACAGCTCCGCCGCCCCCAAACTTGTTTAGGCTTTGATCTAGGCCTCAAGAAGAGTTGGACAAGGGTTGTGGTCATCGGCGATATCTACAAAAATGGCGGAATTGCCGCCGACACTAATAAATCTCATCGGGATGTTTTCCACCAAAACAAAACCAAATTCCTTCTAATTTTGGGTGGAAATGGTAGAGGGAGGGCTAGGGAGTTGTTTGGTAGGAGTGAAAGGTTGTTCATCGCCGGAAAAATGGACGGGAAACACGTCGGAAATTGTTGCAGATGCAGGTCGGATCGAGGAAAATCAGGTTAAGGGGAAAGGGGGATCCGGGTTGTGTGTTTTCTCCCCTCCCTCTTTTCCCTCCTTCTTCTTTCTCCATTGGTCACCTTCATTTCTCTCTCTTTTCCCGATTCGGCCACCATATCTACTTTTTTCTCTTTTCTCTCTCTTCCCCCGATTGGTCCACCCTTCTCCTTCTTCTCTCCCGCATCTCTCATTTTCCTTATCTCTCACACTGCCATCTGGCAGGTTCTAGACTCCTCTTTTTTTTTCTTTTTTTTTAGAGCCTCTAATTTCTTCATTTCAACTCTGATTCACAAACAGTTTTCACCCGTGCTTTCCTAGGGTCGAGCTCTATCCAATTATATCAAGAAATACGATAAAATATGTGAGGATAAAATACATCCTCGTAAAATTACATTTAGTCAACTAGGGGCATTTTCGCCTTTCCACTTATTGATAAATTTTTCGGCATAAATTATAATAAATCTCGAAAACAAAATTCTAAAATTTTTGTAATCAAATTTTCATAACCATAAATCTATTTATTCTCGATTTACTCCACATATTCATATATTTTTAATTTTCAGTGTATTACATGTACACAGTGTTTCTATTTGCAGTGCATTTAAACTGTTTTTAGCATTAATAAAAATAAATGAGCGTGCATTTAACACCCATTGGAACTTTAGAAAATAAACACATATATTGCGCTATTAGGACCACAAGAATGAGTACCCAAATGCTCAAAAACTTATTGGGTGTCAAAAACACACAGTTTCTCTATTTGGACTGTAGTTGATTTGTTTTCGACATTAATAAAAACAAAAGAGCGTTAGTTTGATACCCATTGGAACTTAAGTGAATAAACACATACAAAGCACAACTAGGAGCATAAGAATGAGTACTCAAAAGATTAGACGTTTCTTCGGTGTCTGATAGGAGCATATTTAAGCGACTTAGTTTGCTTGTTTTCATGCATTTATGTTATTAATTCTTAGTTATTTTAGTTCTTTAAGCTTCTTTTGTGTGTTTTCAGGTTCATGAGACGTATTTGGAAAAATGATGCATTTTGGAGCCTTTTGGAGCACTTTTGGGCACAAATTGGATAGCTTATGCTTGGAGCAAAAGGAATGGACGAAATTGAAGAGTTGATGTCACAAGGATTCCTACTACGACGAGGATTCCAATTACGAGAAGGTTTCCAAATTGAAGGAGGTTTCCCACTCACATAAGGATTCCTAGTTGGACGAGGATTCCTAATCACACAAGGATTCCTACTTGAAGTAGGAAAGTTAAGCCAAAGTTTCCTATTTTGGTTGACCTCTCCTAAATCAAGAACGCTTTAAGTTTTAGCAACTAAGATGGCTCCCAAGCACCCTTGGACAACAAACAAAGGTTCTTTGCAACTTTCCCTTCCTTGCCGTGCAAGGAAGGTTGTTTCCCTTTCTTTGTGTAAACTTCCCTATTTTCCATATGTGTTAGGACCTTTCCCTCATTCTAATACCTCTTGCTTTGTGTCTTACCTTTCCCTAAACTATGTGCCGCACCCTTCCCTTGTGTTTCCTGATTTCAATTTTCTATTTCCTAGTTTAATTCACTTTCCTAGTTCTAAAACTTTCCCTAAAGTCCTAATTTCTGATTTCTTGTAAGGAATGGACTTTTCCTTCCTTCTTTTGCACCAATTTCGTACCTTACCTTAAATTCCCTTTCCTTGCTGTGCAAGAGGTTTAATTTCTGATTCCTTGCAAGGCAAGGACATTCCTTACTTGTTTTAAATTCGTGCATTCCCCTTTTCTGACCTTATTTGGACTTTATTCACTTACCTTTTCTATTTAGACTAGGAAATCTTAATCATAACTCAATTAGGTATGTCATTAACTTCCCAAAACACATATAATCAGCCCTTGGCCGAACCCTAGAGAGGATTCACCACAAAAACTCGTCCATTCACTCCCACACACATCCATCCATCCCAAAACACCATTCTGCAACCCAGAAACACAACCAGCCATTCCACCTTCTTCCACCATCATTGTCGAGTCCTCCACCACCTTGTAACCATCAAACACTCATCCACACTCAACCTACATCCCTTGCCGTGCCTCTAAACACCCCAAAATCCATTCTACATCATCAAAACAACCCAGAAACCATCACCACCCAATCTGCCGCAAGCAAGGGAAAGGAGACAGATTCACTCAATTGTTTGGCTCTTCATTCTGAGTTGTTGAACAATTTTAGGTGTATTCTATCTTATATTTCAATGTCTAATTCATGTAATCTTTGTTTTGCTTTGAGTATGATTGGCTAAATTCGGTTTGGCTAAGGGTGTATTCGAAACCATGATTATATATGTGAAATAAGTTGATTACTTCCAGTTATCATTGCATAAGTCGTGAATACAATTTGCTTAACCGTTTGATTTAGAACTTATTCTAGTATGTTGATTGAGAGTGCACGCTTAATTTGCATACTTAGATCTGGTGCTAGGGTATAAGTTTGTTTCACCTAATTGTTATGAATTTATATTCGCAAGTAGTGAAGGTCGCTAGTCACGATCGTGTTAAGTAGATTCCTGGCAGTAGTATCATGCTTTTCATAGTTACAAATGCCTTGTCGATGCTTATGATTTCCAAAGAACGTAATGATTCTAACTTGTGTCTTTATCATGCTGTTCATATAGAGAACTTGTTAGGAATAATTTAGTTGTGATGCATATTCATCCAATTCAATGATTCTAGGGAAATCTGAAGGTTAATTTAAGCGGACCTAATTAACTTGGAGTGTCGAGGTTCATAACTTATTGAATTGATAACTGGAAATTGATTTGCGTTGCATATATTTCATGTGTGGAGAAGAACCCCTTAGCTATTCCATCATCCATTGGTTCATCACAAATTGTCTTACAATCTGTTTTTCTTTACAATCTGTCCATTAAATTTAATATTTCGTCCAAACACAATCCCCCCATATTTTGTTAAGTCTTAGTCATTATAATCTGTCTTATTTTGTGTTTTTAAGTATTTTGAGTCACAGGCACTTTCAAATTCGTCCAAATCAAGTTTTAGTTTCTGTTTGAGTCAATTTGATTGTTTTAGGCAGTTTTGAGTGTTTCAAATCTGTTTTGAGTCATAGTAGTCTAGTTAGAGTCTTTAAGTTTAGTTTTTGTGTTTTTAAGTCAATTTATATTAGATTAGCACCCCTAGTTAATCCCCGGTTAGAACGATCCCTACTAACATCATTACTAAAATTGTCACAAATAGGGTTTAATTTGTGTGTCACATTCGTAACGCATCAAATTTTTGGCGCCGTTGCCGGGGATTAGCAAAGTTGCTAATCCCTTATCTTGAGTCTTGTTTAAATTGTTTTGTTTTCTGTTTTGTTTTAAATTTTGCACCGTGTGTGTGTGTTTTGTTTTTGTGCCGTGTATAGGCACCTTACTTTCTTACTTGTGCCGAGTCTATTAAGTTGGTTACTGACCTTGTTTGCTCTTGTGTGCAGGTACTAGTTTATGACCCGTAGCTCAAAACCTGTTCGTGAGCATATCTTCGACTTTGACGGCGATTTCGAGAGGACTTTAAGAAGAAAAAGGAAATGCAAGAGTCTAATCCTCCTAGTCCCGAACCTGAATTAGAAGAGCAAGAAATTGAGGTTGAAAAGGAGCCCACGGCAAGGTTTGAAGAGGAAGTACCAACCATGGCAGCGAACAATCGAACCATCAAGGAGCTTTCTGCCTCGGGTTTGGACAATGCAGCCCCTCTTTGCATCCAATACCGTAGGGCAGCCCCTGAGAAGACCGATGAATTTGAGTTGAAGTCCAATTTGCTACATCATATACCCAAGTTCCATGGGTTATCAATGAAGGACCCCAATAAGCATTTAAAGGAGTTCGAAGTAGTATGCTCAAGTATGACACCGGTGAACGTGGATAGCAACATATTGAAGATGAAGGCTTTTCCTTTTTCTTTGTTAAAGAAGGCCAAGGATTGGTTGTATGAGTTGGCTCCCGGAACTGTCACATCATGGGAGAGTATGAAGCGAGCCTTCTTAGAGAAGTTCTTTCCGACATCACGAGTCATTCTTCTTCGCAAGAAAATTAGTGGAATTCAGCAAAGCCAAGGTGAATCTTTTCCAACTTATTATGAACGTTTTAAAACTCTTGTTGCTTCATGTCCACAGCACCAAATGAAGGAGGAGCTTCTTCTTCAATATTTCTACGAAGGTCTCTTACCAATTGAACGTCAAATGTTGGATGCATTCGCGGGAGGAGCTCTAGTGGACAAGACACCCATGGATGCCAAAACTCTCATTGCTAATCGAGCACTCAACGCACAACAATATGAAGGTGTTGGGCAGAGAGACACTTCACGGGCACATCATGTAAATGAGGTAAGTTCTATTTCTGAGTTACAATCCCAAATGGCTAACCTTACGTCTATGTTATCGCAGTTTGTTGAAGGCCCCAAAACGCAAGGAACTACAATATGTGGTGTATGTTCTATTCAAGGACACCAATCTGATCAATGCCCTCAATTAATTGAGAATGGAGGGTGGGAATCTGCCAATGCCGTGGGTTATAGGAGTCAAAACCAACCAAGGGGTGATCCTTTCTCTAATACATACAATCAAGGATGGCATGACCACCCCAATTTCAGATGGAGAGATGCACCACAACCTGCCCAACAAAGTGGATTCCGACAACCCCCGGGTTTCTTTCCAAGGCCAATGACACCACAACCACCTCCTCAAGCACAATCATCCCAAACCAACTCAGGTACATCTATGAATGACGATAAAACATATCAGTTATTAACCACAATGGCACAGGGAATGCAGAACCAAGCAAAGGAGGTTAATGAGCTAAAGAAGCAAATGGGCCAAATGGCAGAATTTTTGGGACAATTTCGTGAAAATGGTAAGTTACCAAGCACTACGGTGGTCAATCCCAAGGGTGGTTTCGAATCTGCAAAAGCTATCACACTAAGAAGTAGAACAGAAGTGGGAAGCAAAGCACATGAACCTGCCCAAAACAAGGAAGATGAGAAGATACAAATTGAAGAATAGGAGCAATCCTACCCCACGGCAAGGGTAGCACCACCCATGCCACAGCCATCTAAGCACTCTCATCCGTCCACCTCAGGTAATGTTGTCCCAAATGTTGTGATTTCGAACACTAATCTGCCCAATGTTCCTTCCCCTCGCAGATTTGCACAATCGAAGAAGGAAGAAAGCGAAAAGGACATTTTGGATACCTTTCAAAAAGTCCAAGTAAACATTCCTTTACCTAGGGACCCTAATGCATCCAACTCATCCAATTCGGCCACCAAGGGTAAGTTGGGTTCAAATTTGATTAATTCTAACCCCGTTCCACCCAATGTTCCTTTTCCTCACGGATTTTTGCAAACAAAGAAGGAGGAGCATGAGAAAGACATTCTTGAAACGTTTAGGAAAGTTCAAGTCAATATCCCGCTCCTAGATGCCATAAAGTAAGTACCCAAATACGCCAAGTTCTTGAAGGAATTATGCACTACAAGGAAGAGGGCTTCAAATAAAGAGGTGGTTAGGGTAAGTGAAAACGTTTCCGCTATTTTACAACGAAAGTTACCTCCAAAGTGCAAAGATCCAGGTAGCTTTACAATTCCTTGCATTATTGGCCAAACTAAGTTTGAACATGCTATGTTAGACTTAGGAGCTTCAATTAATGTCATGTCATACTCTATTTATGCATCCATGAACCTTGGTGAATTGAAAAATGATGGTGTGATTATTCAATTGGCCGATCAATCTAATGCCTATCCAAAAGGGAGTTTTGGAAGATGTTTTAGTGCAGGTGAATAACTTGATATTCCCGGCGGATTTTTATATGCTTGAAATGGAAGACTCGGTTCATTCTCCACCCTTGCCACTCCTACTTGGAAGACCGTTCATGAAAACAGCCCAAACAAAGATTGATGTGGCCAAGGGAGCACTAACAATGGAGTTTGGTGGTGATATAATTAAATTCAATGTTTATGACTATTAAGAATCCTAATGATGGTCATTCTTGTTTTGCCATTGATGTGCATAAGGATATAAGGCCGAAAAGATCCACACCTATCAAGAACCACCATTGGAGAGGAACTTGGAGTGATTGCCTTACAACCACCCAATATGGCCGAAAGTAGCCATAGTGACATTGTTGATAGGGCTGCCGTTTTTGAGCCTTCACCACAATATGTTTGTAAGTCTTCAATCCCAATTTCAGTTCCCATTTCAACTAATAGGTTGTTACCTTCTTTGGTGCAGGTGCCCAACCAATTTCAAGGTGGTGGGAGCATTTACATGGACTTTCGGAACCAAAACATCACCATCAGGGATGATCACTATCCCCTCCCATTCATTGAGCCATATTATGCAAATGTTGAAGGGCAGGTTGTGGAGGACATCACTCTCCATGCCGTGGGCTCCAATTAAGGCTAAGAAGAATGTTCGTCCGGCTGCACGACGTTAAAGGAAGCGCTACTTGGGAGGCAACCCATGCAATCAACAAAGGAAGAACTTAGGAATCGCTCCAAACTCAGATTTGCGTCCCTAAAACTTTTCCTTTGTTGCTTACTTTATGTTATGTGTGATGTGTTTATTTGTGTGTTCCTTTGCTGTTAGTTTAGTCTAAAACATTGAGGACAATGTTTAGTTTAAGTGTGGGGGGGGGGGGGGGGGTAACATTCTGTTTTGAGCTATTTTTGCATGAAATTCGTAGGGTATTACCACCTAACATGTCTAAACATGTTTCCCACTGTTTTAAGTGTTTTTAACATGTTTTGAAGTCTTTTTATGTGTTACTTTGAAAAAATCCGAAAAACAGTTTGAAACAACTAAAAAGAGTCAGTTTGAGTCAGTTTTGTGTTTGTTTTTGTGTGTTTGTGTCTTAGGATGCCTTCCAACACAATGATGAGGATTTGATTTTTATGTGCATGGCTGTGAAAGAGAGTTATAAACATGGATGGAAGTTTGATATATTCTTCGTTTATACTTGGTTATAGTTGTTGTTTATGAATTCATGTTTAATCCCAAAGAAAAAAAAATAAGTTTTTGTAATATGCTTGAAGGAAGGAACTTAGAATAACATTACAACCCTGAGAGACTTGAGCTTTAAACATTCTTTGGAGAGTATTAATCTGTGATTCTTGTTTTCAAACTCGTTGCATGATCTCATTATTCTTGCTTGGTTGCTAATTAGAAGGCGTTTCATCACTTAGTTCCAAATGCTAGAACTTGCATCCATTCCATTCAAAGCATGATATTGATTGCATAATATATATCAAGATGAAGTGTGTAGTGAAGCCACCAACCAAATAGCCAACCCATGCACTATATATTGTAGGTCATAACCCCCATTGAGCCATTGTTAGCCTTTGTTCTTTGTTTACCCATATGATCCCTACCTAGCCTAGATTAGGACCACCCATACCCTTGTTCTTGAAGCATAGTAAGCATGACTTAGAGGGAATCCTTTCGATTATGCAAAACAACAAGTGTGGGGGAATTTGTGTGTGTGTGTTGATATGCCATGAAAAGAAATAAGGCATGAGTGAAAATAAAAAGAAGAAAAAAATTTCTCGGAAAAAGAAAAAGAAAAGAAAAAGTTGTGAAAAGAAAGAAAAAGAGTATGAAATAAGTGAAAATAAGCTCACATGTTTGTGGTAGTTGAAGAAAGGGTCCAAAACGTTGAATATGGCCCTAAGAGTTGTGTGAATTTTCCCCTTGTGTGTCTAAGTGAGTTTCTGCAATCATAAGTGATTCTAAGTGTCAAATTTCATTAATTTGCTTGCTATTGCTTAAAGAACGTTTGTTATCCTTACCTTTCATTGTTAGCCAATCACCCTTAACCCGTTACAACCCTTATGCTTCAATCTTGATCATTATGTTTTCAATAATGTGGAGTTTGGAATTGATGTAAGCATATGGTGTCCTTGGTTCTCGCATCTAATTAGTAGCATTCCTTTCATGAGATCATATTTATATACATTCCAGAAAAGTGCTTTCCTTGTTATAAACATATGTGAGTGTTTAGTTTCGTATTTACATCAATCTTCTCACATATACTTAGGGTAGGGTGTGTAATCAGAAATTCTGTGTGAAAATAAGAGAGTATCTTGTAAGGAATTAAGTGAATTCTCTAAAGCATGTTACTACATTCAAATGTTGTTTTAAATTGATTAAATGAGAACTAGTAAGTAGTGATTATGTTTACGTATGTGCCTAAGCGTAAGGATGACTAAAATCTATGTGAGTAATGATCTTGAACATGTCATGTGCATTAAGAATCCCTAAGACCATTGTTGGAAGGTTTAGGTTTTGTTTTGTTTTTCCGTTTTGCTCGAGGACTAACAAAAGCTAAGTGTGGGGGGATATGATAGGAGCATATTTATGCGACTTAGTTTGCTTGTTTTCGTGCATTTATGTTATTAGTTCTTAGTTATTTTAGTTCTTTAAGCTTCTTTTGTGTGTTTTCAGGTTCACGAGACGTATTTGGCGAAATGATGCATTTTGGAGCCTTTTGGAGCACTTTTGGGCACAAATTGGATAGCTTATGCTTGGAGCAAAAAGAGTGGACGAAATTGAAGAGTTGATGTCATAAGGATTCCTACTACGACGAAGATTCCAATTACGAGAAGGTTTCCAAATTGAAGGAGGTTTCCTACTCACATGAGGATTCCTAGTTGGACAAGGATTCCTCATCACACAAGGATTCCTACTTGAAGTAGGAAAGTTAAGCCAAAGTTTCCTATTTGGGTTGACCCTTCCTAAATCAAGAACGCTCTAAGTTTTAGCAACTAAGATGGCTCCCGAGTACCCTTGGACAACAAACAAAGGTTCTTTGCAACTTTCCCTTCCTTGCCGTGCAAGGAAGTGATGCGAGAATTACTTGACACTCAAATTAAACCCTCGTTTGACAATTGTAGTATAATGGATAAGTGAGGGATCGTTCTAGACCGGGGATTAGGAGGGCTTGCTAAAACCTTCTAAATTGACTTAAAAACATAAAAACACAATATAAAACACTATTTAATGCTCGAAGAAAGCAAAACTAAAAATAAGAAAGATTAAGACTAAGACTTCAACGAAATAGGGGGGAATTGGATTTGGACGAATTTAAACTAAAATGAATACTTGGAAACAAAACAAATTGTAAATATGGATTTGACGGAAATGAATGGATGGGAAGCTAGCTAAGGGTTCTTTCTCTACACATGATATTTATGCATATGAATCAATTTCCAGTTATTCCTTCATTGAATTATGAACGACAATGCCCCAAATTAACCGTGACATCACTAGTTAACCCTCAGATTTTCCTTATATTATTGGATTGGATGGCATCATTCGACAACCCAAAACATTCTCAAAAGTTCCCTACATGTCATCATAATAGAGATACAATCGAAGATCATTAAGAATAATGAAAACCATAAGCATTGACAAAGCATTTGCAACTATGACATCATGTTACTCATGCTAAGAATTAAACTTAACGCGATCGTGACAAGCGACCTTTACTACTTTCAAGTATAAGTTAGTAACGATTATGTGAAACCTCCTTAAACTTTAGCCACATATTCATGCATGCTAATTAAGTGTCGACCCTCAATCAACAAACACAAATAAGTTAATCATCAAATAGTTAAGCCAATTGCATTCACGAATCAAGAGTTCATAACCGGAATTCATCAATTCATATCACATAAATAAACATGGTATTGAAATCACCCCTAGCCAAAAAGGGTTTAGTTCCTCATAACTTTGAAATCAAAGAAACACCTAAACATTCCAACAACTCAAACTTGAATTGTATGAACGTTTAGGCACTCTTCTCTTCCATTCCTCATATTACAAAACAAAGAGAATTGAATTTAAACATTGAAATCAAAGAAACGCATAAACATTCCAACAACTCAAACGTGAATTGTATGAACGTTTAGGCCCTCTTCTCTTCGTCTTCGTTGTAGCACAAGGACTAAGGGATGTTGTTGGTGTGTTGAATGGATTGGGGGATTATGGAAATGGAAGAAATGGAGGAGAAAGGGAAAGGAATGGTGCAGAAAATGGAGAGACTCACGGCTAGGGAGAAGATGGAAGTGTTTGTGGTGTGTTGTGTATGAAAATGAGATGTGAATTGAATGAATGAATGCTAGGGTATTTATAGGGGTAGTGGAGGGAACATATGGCTGTTTGTTTAAGCATTTGTGTGGAGGAATGATGGAAAAACATGGTGGAAAGCTGGAATGTGGAATGGTGCCCACGGCAAAGTGTTTTGGGGATGGTTCTTTGTGGTTGTGATGCATGTGATTGCATGTGTTGATTGCTAAGGTGTGTGATGATGAGTGTAAGTGGAATAAAGAATGAATGAAGGCATGTGAATTAGGTGGAATGCTGGAATGATGAAGGGGATACACGGCAAAGGTGCTGTTTTGTGTGTGAATGATTGTTGTTTTGCATGTGACATTGTTTGTGGAATGTAAGATGGATAGGGTGAATGATTATGTGTGAATGCATGTGACTTGTGGCTGCAAAGAGAAGGAGAAAAGCTGGAATTGCACAAGGGAAATGCTGGAAAGGCAAGGGAACCCACGGCATGGAGGTTTTGGTGCATGTGTTTGGTGAAATTGTTTGTTGGGAAAAGCTTTGTGAATTAGGTGGATTGTAGGTGGGTTATGATGATGAAAACATGTGGAATTGCAAGGAGGAAAGGTGCAGAAAATGGAGGGATACACGGCAAGAATGGAAGTGTTTGGTGATGTATGCAATGATGAAGAGTGAATAAAAAATGCATGTAGGGTTAGCTAAGTTGGCTTTGTTTGGGTGCATGTGTTTGGTGGGAACAAAGGGGGAAGCACGGCTTTGATGGTGTTTTGTAATTGCATGTGTGTGAATGTGATAGCTAAGGTGAATTATATGTGGAATAAAGATGGAGAAGGTGGTGTAATGATGCATGGTTGTAGTTTTGAATATGGATTTGCATGGACTTTGAAGTGATTGTGGGTTTTGAAATTGGAAGGAAATGCATGGCCTTGGGGTTGGTTTAAGAGAGAATGGGCTAGGCCCTTTGTTTTATGTCCAAAGTGAAAATAAGGCCTTCAAATTCGTCCAAACTTTGGCTCCATGGATAAGCTATCCAATCCATGCCCAAAAATGCTCCAAATGGCCTCAAAATGCACTTTCTTGCTCCCTAGGCCCTTAGAACCTGAAAACACACAAAAGAAGCATAAAGGACTAAAATAACGAGAGAAACATAACGTAAATGCACGAGAACAAGCCATTTAAGTCGCATGAATATGCTCCTATCAAACTCCCCCACACTTATCTTTTGCTAGTCCTCGAGCAAAACAGAAAAACAAAACAAAACCTAAACCTTCCAACAATCGTCTTAGGGATTTCCAATGCACATGACAAGTTAAAAATCATTATTCCCACAGATTTTAGCCATCTTTACACTTAAGTACATTGTTACTCATAGTCACCACATATTATTTCACAATTAAGCATTTAAAACCATGTTTTGAATGTAGTAACATGCTTTAGAGAATTTGCTCAAATCTTTACAAGATATGCACTCGTTTTTCACACAGATTTTCTGACTACACACCCTACACAAGTTATATGTGAGAAGATTGATGTAAATATGAATTCTAACACTCACATATGTTATAACAAAGAAAGCATTTTCTGGATTTACGATAATGATATGAATATGATCTCATGAATGGAATGCTACTACTTAGAACGAGAACCAGTGATTCCATAAGCTCATATCAATTCCAAACTCCACATTATTGTACACATAACGATCAAGATAGAAGTCAAAGGTTGTAACGGGGCTTAGGGAGTTGGCTAACAATGAAAGGATAGGGAAAACAAACGTTCTTTAAGCAATAGTGAGCAAAGTATTGAATTAGGCACTTAGAATTCCCTTTAGAATGCAGAAGTCAACTTTGAACACCCAAAGGGAAGTCACACAAAACTTAGGGCCATATTCAAACTTTTTGGGCCCTTTCTTCAACAATCACACTTGTGAGTCCATTCTCACTTATTTTCACTCTTTTTCTTTCTTTTCTTCTTCTTTTTCTCACACTTTTTTTTTTTTTTTTTTTTTTTTTTCGTGCCTCCTTTAAGACTTAGGCACATACATACACACAAAAATCCCTTCCCCCACACTTATTTTCTGCAACATATTAATCAAAAGGAATTCATTTAAGTCATGCTCACTATACTTCAAGAACAAGGGTATAGGAAAGTCCTACTCTAGGCTAGGTAAGGGGTGATGTGGTTAGCAAAGAAAATAGGCTAAACGAGGCTCAACGGGGTTAAAATTAATATATACGAAATATGGGAAGTAAGGCTATTTGGCTATGGTGGCAACAACTTCATCTTGATATATATTATGCAATTCAATGTCATGCTTTGAATGAAACGGATATAAGTTCTAGCATTTGGAACTATATGATGAAACGCCTTCTAAGTAGTAACCAAGCAAAGAATAATGAGATCATGCAATGACTTTAGAAAACAAGAAATCACAGATTATACTCTCCAAAGAACGTTATAGGCTCAAGTCTCTCAGGGTTGTAGCGTTTGTTTGAGTTCCTTCCTTCAAGCATGTTACAAAAACGAATTTTTTTCTTTTATGATTGCATGTGAAGTCATACATTATAACCATAACCAAGCATATACCAAGAGTAAATCAAACTTTTCTCTATGTTCATAACTCTTTCTAACCGTCATGCAATTATAAACCAAATCCTTATCATTGTGTTGGAAGGTACCCTAAGACACAAACACACAAAAACGACTTTTAAAACAACTCTTTTTGGGTTTTTCAAAACAATTTTTCAAATTTTTATGGGATTTTCGAATTATAAAAACAAAACACACTAAAACACTCTAAAACAACTTAAAAACACCTTAAAACAGCAAGGAACAACATTAGAAGTTATGGTGGATAAAACCCTACGAATTTGCATCAAAACACTTTAGTTACCCCCCCACACTTAAATCAAACATTGTCCTCAATGTTTTAAGCATAGATTCACACAAAACATAAGTAAACACACAAAAAGCAACTAAACATATTAAACATGGCATAATGTAATTAACAAAGAGAAGAGTTTAGGGACGCAAATCTGGTTATGGAGTGTAAATTCCATCTTCTCTTTGTTGATTGCATTGAGGCTTGATCTTGATGATTCCACAGGCTTACTCTTGAACTGGTTTCTGCCCATCGTTGATTTTCCTTTGTGCTACTTCTTGAACTGGGCAGCAGGATGGTTCTTTTGGTCTCCCCCGAAGGTCTGAGCTTCTTTTTTTTATCTGTTTCTTTGTTCAATCTCTCCAATTCGTATTGAAGAGGGTTAGAGGATAGCTCAGCATTGCTTGTCTCTACATGCTTCAATGCCCTACTTTCACTTGCCTTACTTACTCCCCGTTGCAGAAGTGGTCCCTTCTCTGGAAGTGTATCAACCGTTGAAGATGACTACTCGAGAGCAACGCTAGGTAAGCAATCAGGAATAGATTCCAGGCAGTTGGCTCCAGATCGGAAGACTGACTCCAAGTGCCGGCTGATTGCTTCTTTTACTTTGCCATGCAAGTAAGAACAAGGACAAAGAAAAAGACAGGGAAAGAGCATGATATGAGATACTTTTGCTTTAGACCTTGATGATATGAGATACCTTTGCTTTTGAAGAAACGGCGAATGAAGCAGCACATGTATTTGTTATGGTTGTCTCCACATGCTTCGATCGACCGTTTCCTTCTGCCTCATTTATACTCCAGGTTTCTGGTATCTTCTTTGGGGGAGAAAAAATTGAGTATTTCAAGAGGCTTTGCTGGGAGTGCGCCCTCAGAGGTGAGGGAGAGTTAGGCATTTTTCTTCAGGTTTGCCTTGCCATAAAAGACGAAAGTCGACATATATAGAGATAATATCAAGTGATGGTACCATTCTTTTACCCTTGTCGACAGACGTTTTGATCCCGTAAATCCGGCTTTTTGAAATAGTGGCGCCTCTTCGATCTTTGAAGACGCCTCTTCGATTTCTGAACGACGCTCCTTCGCTTTCTGCATGACACGTGGTAGTGCAAATGCGGCTCCTTTTGACAAAGCTGCACGCGTTTTCTGAAAAGCAGAGAAAGCGTCGCCGAACTTTGCGCTTGTCGGCTAAAGATGCGTAGTTGTGATGATGGCCTCCACGTGTTGTCTGAAAAAAAAGAAATCTTTTGACAAAGTTGAACGCGCCTTCTGAAAAGCCGAGAAAGCGTCGCCTAAATTACGCCAGAAATTCCGGCTTTTTGAATTGGTGGACGCGTCGCCTTGGCTTTTTTTATTGAGCTATCGATCACCACAACAAACACACTCTGAAGATTTCCCATTCTTGAAAATCGACTCCGGCCCTTTGAAATTTAACTCCATCCCTTCTCCTTGAACACTTTTGAAAAATTGCAAACTCATCGAACCTTAGCTTGGAATTGAGCCTTAGCAGTGATGCGGGCGCGCCGCGTCAAGGTAACGTATGGCGCCCTTCTTTCTTTTCTTCTAACGGTCCTCTCACAGGTGAAGACTCCGTGATGCAGGACGCCACAACAGCTAGAATAGTAGCTAGGAACCTCCTCACTCCGAAAGATAGTAGGCTGCTGTCAGGACGGTCCGATGAGTTGGCCGTTCAAGAGTCCCTCGCACTTAGTGTTCAGTGTGCGAGTTCTGTGTCCAACATGGGCCAACGCCTGCTTGCCCGCTCCCGTCAGGTGGAATCATTGATGGCAGAGGTGGAAAGTCTCAAGCAGGAGATCCAGCAGCTGAAGTATGAGAATAGAAGTTTGCACGTGCTTGCAAACAACTATTCGACGGGCATGAAGAGGAAGCTTGATGAGCTGCAAGAGTCTGAAGGTCGGATTCACAGTGACCGTCAAAGGTTTTCGTCTTTCCTCCAGAGGCACCTTTTTCCTGGCTCATCCAGCGCTTGGCCAAGTATTGAGGCCTGGAATGCTCTATCTTCGATGCCTCCCGCTCCGATGCCTTCTGCTCCTATGCCTTCTATTCCTACGCCTTCCGCTCCGATGCCTTCTGTTCCTACGCCTTCCGCTTCAAGAGTAAAGCCACGTAGTGGGGCCTCAAGCAAACAACCTTTGTGAAGCACCATCTTTCTTTGTTTAGCAGTGCCTATCAATAAATCAAACATTTTCTCAATGTTACAATCATAGACTCACACAATTAATAAACAAACAAACACTAACAACTAAACAACCTAACAAGGCAGAAACGAAATAGCAACAAAGAGAACACTATAAAACGCACTAAAACACTTTTTAAATTTTTATCAAATTTTCGGAGTTTTATACCAAGACACTATAAAACACACTAAAACACTTTAAAAACGCTTAAAACAGCAAGAAACAACATTCTAAGTGATAGGTGAATAAATCCCACGAAATTCATGCAAATACAAATTGTTTACCCCCCCACACTTAAATCAAACTTTGTCCTCAATGTTTTAAGCAGAAAGTCACAACAGAGCAAGCAAATAAACAAATACGAGAAAGAAAGCAAAGTAAAGGCAGTAAAGAAAAAGAAAGGAATAAAAATAAGTCTCTTAAAGGGGTTTCCAAGTTCTTCTCTATTTGGATGCATGGGTTGCCTCCCACGAAGCGCTTTCTTTTACGTCTTTCAGCCGGACGAGTACCCTCTTTTAATCTTCATTTGAGCCCACGGAATGGAAAGGAATGTCTTCCACCACTTGCCCCACACCATGCTCGTAATATGGCTTCAACCGATGCCCGTTCACCTTGAATTCTACGCCATTCCTTAAGCTTTTTATGTGGACTGCACCATAAGGTAAAACGTTAGTAACAACAAACGGGCCAATCCATTTAGAACGCAACTTACCAGGAAACAAACGTAGGCGAGAGTTGAAAAGTAACACTTTCTGCCCAACTGTGAAGGTCTTGGTTCGAATCATTTTATCATGGAATGCTTTGGTCTTGGCTTTGTACATCCGGGCATTCTCATAGGCTTCATTCCGAATCTCCTCAAGTTCATTCAATTGGAGCTTCGTATGAACTCCCGCTGCATCTATGTCCATGTTGAAAGTCTTCACGGCCCAATGTGCCTTGTGCTCTAACTCTACGGGCAAATGACATGGCTTACCATAGACGAGCGGAAAAGGTGACATCCCAATGGGTGTTTTGTATGCCGTACGATATGCCCACAGTGCATCATCTAAACGTAAGCTCCAATCCCTCCTTGTTGGTCCAACGGTCTTCTCCAAAATTTGTTTGATTTCTCGGTTAGACACCTCGGCTTGGCCATTTGTTTGAGGATGGTAAGGTGTGGAGACCTTATGGTTGACATGGTACTTTCTTAGCAACGCCTCAATGGTCCGATTGCAAAAGTGAGACCCTCCATCACTTATGATTACTCTCGGCATTCCAAACCTAGCAAAAATGTTAGTTTTCACGAAATCTGCAACCACCTTAGAATCGTTAGTACGGGTGGCTTTTGCTTCCACCCATTTAGAAACATAATCAACGGCTAGCAAGATATAAGTGAAACCATAAGATGGAGGGAAAGGGCCCATGAAATCAATGCCCCAAACATCAAAAATTTCAACATTAAAGACAGGGGTTTGCGGCATTTGGTCATTGGTACCTATGTTACCCATTCGTTGGCAACGATCACAAGACATACAAAAGGTTCTAGCATCCCTAAATATAGTCGGCCAATAAAAACCACACTCTAGAACCTTGAGGGCAGTGCGTTGTGTGCCAAAATGACCACCACATGCATATGTGTGACAAAAGCTTAGAATTGAGTGAAATTCAGAATCATGCACACATCTACGTACAATTTGATCTGAGCAATACTTCCACAAATAAGGGTCATCCCAAACATAGAAACGTGCATCATTTTTAAGCTTATCACGTTGGTGCTTGTTTAGTTCATTTGGAAATTGTTTAGCCACCAAGTAATTCACTAAATCTGCATACCATGGTTCACTTACCTCAATGGATAGCAGCTGCTCATCGGGAAAAGTTTCAGGGATTTGTTCATGCTCCTCGTGGATCATTCGGCTTAAATGGTCAGCCACTACATTCTCGCTTCCTTTCTTATCCCGGATTTCAATATCAAATTCTTGAAGAAGAAGAATCCAACGGATAAGCCTCGGCTTTGCTTCCTTTTTCGTGATCAAGTACCTCAAAGCTGCATGATCAGAATAAACGATTACTTTAGTACCAATTAAATATGAACGGAATTTATCTAAAGCAAAAACCACAGCTAGAAGTTCTTTTTCCGTCGTGGAGTAGTTCAATTGGGCATCATTGAGAGTCCGAGAGGCATAGTATATGACATGCGGCCGCTTGTCTCTTCTTTGTCCTAGAACAGCTCCTAATGCATAGTCGGATGCATCGCACATGAGCTCGAACGGAAGGCTCCAATCTGGAGGTACAATAATGGGGGCCGAGACTAGCTTCTCCTTGAGTTGGTTAAATGCCGAATTACACTCTTCATCAAACTTGAATGGCACATCTTTTTGAAGCAATCGGCAAAGAGGGTTGGACATCTTGGAGAAGTCCTTGATAAAACGCCTATAGAACCCTGCATGGCCAAGAAACGAACGTACCTCTCTAACCGAAGTAGGAGAGGGTAAGTGACGTACAAGGTCTATTTTCGATTTATCTACTTCAATTCCTTTTTCTGAAACAATATGTCCTAAAACTATACCTTGTTTCACCATAAAGTGACATTTCTCCCAATTCAAGACAAGGTTAGTTTCAACACATCGTTTCAAAATTAAGGTCAGATTATCCAAGCAATTATCAAATGAACTCCCAAATACACTGAAATCATCCATGAAAACCTCAATGATCTTTTCAACAAAATCGGAAAATATACTTACCATACACCTTTGGAAAGTGGCCGGTGCGTTGCATAAGCCAAATGGCATGCGACGATAAGCAAATGTTCCAAAGGGACATGTGAATGTGGTCTTCTCTTGATCATCCGGGGCTATCACAATTTGGTTATATCCAGAGTATCCATCAAGAAAACAGTAAAAAGCATGACCGGCTAACCTTTCGAGCATCTGGTCGATGAATGGCAAAGGAAAGTGATCTTTCCTAGTCATGGCATTTAGCTTCCGGTAATCGATACATACTCGCCATCCAGTCTGAATGCGTGTAGGCACGAGCTCATTCTCATCATTCTTGATAACAGTTACTCCGGACTTCTTGGGAACGACTTGAACTGGAGAGACCCAACGGCTATCGGAGATAGGGTAGATCACTCCGCAATCCAAAAGCTTGATTATTTCCTTCTTCACCACTTCCATCATCGGAGGGTTGAGACGGCGTTGAGCCTCTCGAGTTGGTTTAGCCCCCTCCTCAAGAAGTATACGGTGCATGCATGTGGTAGGGCTTATTCCTTTAATGTCGGCCAAAGTCCACCCTATGGCCGTTTTGTGTTCTCGCAGCACCCTCACAAGCTTCTCCTCCTCCATTGCCATGAGACTTGATGAAATGATGACGGGCAATGTTTCGCCTTCTCCCAAAAACACATACTTCAAATGGTCCGGCAACGGCTTAAGTTCAAGCGATGGTGCCTGAACAACAGAAGGTAGCATCTTAGTGGAAACTGAATTTGAAAGTGAGAGTGGAACCTTACCATATTGTTGTGGCAATGACTCAAGGGCTGCCACAACCTCAATTATTTCTTCACTAGAACCCATGGCAAAGAATTCCTCCTCCTTGCCGTGGCCTTGTATTGGCCCAAATCCTTCATTTTTGCGCTCTATGGCCTTAGTGATGGTTGTTTCCAGGGCGTCCTCGTTCAATTCTTCAAGGTATACCTGCGCCAAAGAATTGATAACATCAATGGAAAAACAAGAATGGTCATCAACGGGATATCTCATAGTTTCAGAAATATTAAAATCAATCACTTCCCCATCAAATTCCATTGTCAAGGTGCCTTTGTATACATCAATCTTCATTCGGGCCGTCTTCATGAATGGCCTACCAAGGAGAATCGGCAAAGATGTAGAATGGGCTGAATCCTCCATGTCTAGGATGTAGAAATCAGCCGGAAAAATTAAATGGTTCACCTGCACAAGCACATCCTCCAAAACTCCTTTTGGATACGCGTTAGAACGATCAGCCAATTGTATAATTACACCATCTTGTTTTAATTCACCCAAATTCATAGATGCATAAATAGAATAAGGCATGACATTTATGGATGCACCTAAATCAAGCATGGCATGTTCAAAACGATTATGTCCAATCACACAAGGAATCGTGAAACTACCGGGGTCTTTGCACTTGGTAGGCAGTTTACGTTGCAAAACAGCGGACACATTCTCGCTTACCTTCACTACCTCTTTGTTTGCCCTTCTTCTCTTTGTATTGCATAGGTCCTTGAGGAATTTAGCATATTTTGGAACCTGTTTGATTGCATCGTGAAGCGGTATGTTCACTTGCACCTTCCGGAACGTTTCAAGAATGTCCTTCTCGCTTTCTTCCTTTTTTTCTTGCATGAACCTGCGAGGAAAAGGTACATTGGGCAGATTAGGACGTGAAGTACATGAATTTGAACTTAAATTACCTGATTTGGCCGAGTTAGGGTGATCTGCCTCAGGTTGTGTCGTCTCTTCATCTACTTTCTGGGCAGATTTGGGATTGTTTGGCTCGGTCCCAACTTCTTTTCCACCCCTTAGGGTGATGGCCTTGGCGGATTCGAATCCTCCCTTTGGATTGACTGTGGTTGAGCTAGGAAGCTTTCCTTGCTCTCTAATCTGTCCAAGGAACTCAGAAATCTGCCCTATTTGTTTCTTCATATCCGTCATCTCCTTCTCGTTATTTGCTATCCGGTTGTTTTGATTTTGCAACCCCTGCGAAATAGAGGTTAGTAATTGCATAGCTTGATCACTTTCCAAGGACGTACCTGAATAAGATGATGCTGAAGGTTGTTGGGGTTGTTGGGGTGCATACGGCTTGGAATAAAAACCAGGGGGGTTTGGCCTAAATCCTCCTTGTTGGCAGCTTGTTGTGGCTCCCTCCATTTGAAGTTTGGATGGTCCCTCCATCCGGCATTGTAAGTGTTCGAGTATGGGTTGTTTTGATTTTGTCCTTGGAAACCAATTGCATTGGCAGATTCCCACCCACCATTCTCGATTAGTTGAGGGCACTTGTCGGATGGATGCCCTTGAATTGAGCACACGCCACAAACTTGGTGTTCTTGTGCTTTTGGACCAATCACAACCTGAGAAACAAGAGAAGTAAGATTAGCAAGTTGTGATTGAATTTCAGAAATAGCACTCACCTCATTTACACTTTGTTGTCGTGGGGCTTCCCTTTGACCCACTCCTTCATATTGTTGAGCGTTGAGCGCTCGGTTGGCTATGAGAATCTTGGCATCCCTTGGTGTTTTGTCCACCAATGCTCCTCCCGCTGATGCATCAAGCATTTGACGTTCGATAGGAAGGAGGCCCTCATAGAAATATTGAAGGAAAAGTTCCTCCTTCATTTGATGTTGAGGACATGAAGCTACAAGGCCCTTGAAGCGCTCATAATAAGCCGGGAATGTCTCACCATGATTCTGTTGAATACCATTAATTTTCTTCCGTAGGAGAATCACTCTCGAAGTAGGGAAGAATTTCTCCAAGAAAGCACGCTTCATACTCTCCCACGAAGTCACAGTTCCCGGGGCTAGTTCGTAGAGCCAATCTTTGGCCTTGTCCATAAGTGAAAATGGAAAGGCCTTCATCTTCAATATACTCCCATCCACATTGACGGGGGTCATGCTCGAACAAACCACCTCGAACTCCTTCAAGTGTTTGTTGGGGTCTTCCATAGACAAGCCATGGAACTTCGGAATATGGTGTAACAAACTGGATTTGAGTTCAAATTCCTCAGTCTTCCCCTCTGCAGCCGTGGGGTATTGGATACAAAGAGGCAATGCATTATCCAAACCCGAGGCCGAAAGCTCCTTGATGGTTCTATTATCTGCTGCCATGGCTTGTTCTTCTTCAACAATCTGATCCGTGGGCTTTTCTTCTACACCTACTTCGTCTTCTTCAAGCCCAGGTTGTGGTGGCTCTTGTTGACTCCTCGTTCTCCTCAAAGTGCGTTCAAAATCACCGTCAAAGTCGGAGATGTTCTCTATAATAGGCCGAGAGCTACGAGTCATACACAGTACCTAAAAAAAAAAAAAAAAAAAAAGGAAACAAACAAACTAAGAATCTGAAATAAGAATGCACGAAAAACAAAAAAAATATAAAAATAAAGACAAGGGATTAGCAAAGTTGCTAATCCCCGACAACGGCGCCAAAATTTGATGCGAGAATTACTTGACACTCAAATTAAACCCTCGTTTGACAATTGTAGTAGAATGGATAAGTGAGGGATCGTTCTAGACCGGGGATTAGGAGGGCTTGCTAAAACCTTCTAAATTGACTTAAAAACATAAAAACACAATATAAAACACTATTTAATGCTCGAAGAAAGCAAAACTAAAAATAAGAAAGATTAAGACTAAGACTTCAACGAAATAGGGGGGAATTGGATTTGGACGAATTTAAACTAAAATGAATACTTGGAAACAAAACAAATTGTAAATATGGATTTGACGGAAATGAATGGATGGGAAGCTAGCTAAGGGTTCTTTCTCTACACATGATATTTATGCATATGAATCAATTTCCAGTTATTCCTTCATTGAATTATGAACGACAATGCCCCAAATTAACCGTGACATCACTAGTTAACCCTCAGATTTTCCTTATATTATTGGATTGGATGGCATCATTCGACAACCCAAAACATTCTCAAAAGTTCCCTACATGTCATCATAATAGAGATACAATCGAAGATCATTAAGAATAATGAAAACCATAAGCATTGACAAAGCATTTGCAACTATGACATCATGTTACTCATGCTAAGAATTAAACTTAACGCGATCGTGACAAGCGACCTTTACTACTTTCAAGTATAAGTTAGTAACGATTATGTGAAACCTCCTTAAACTTTAGCCACATATTCATGCATGCTAATTAAGTGTCGACCCTCAATCAACAAACACAAATAAGTTAATCATCAAATAGTTAAGCCAATTGCATTCACGAATCAAGAGTTCATAACCGGAATTCATCAATTCATATCACATAAATAAACATGGTATTGAAATCACCCCTAGCCAAAAAGGGTTTAGTTCCTCATAACTTTGAAATCAAAGAAACACCTAAACATTCCAACAACTCAAACTTGAATTGTATGAACGTTTAGGCACTCTTCTCTTCCATTCCTCATATTACAAAACAAAGAGAATTGAATTTAAACATTGAAATCAAAGAAACGCATAAACATTCCAACAACTCAAACGTGAATTGTATGAACGTTTAGGCCCTCTTCTCTTCGTCTTCGTTGTAGCACAAGGACTAAGGGATGTTGTTGGTGTGTTGAATGGATTGGGGGATTATGGAAATGGAAGAAATGGAGGAGAAAGGGAAAGGAATGGTGCAGAAAATGGAGAGACTCACGGCTAGGGAGAAGATGGAAGTGTTTGTGGTGTGTTGTGTATGAAAATGAGATGTGAATTGAATGAATGAATGCTAGGGTATTTATAGGGGTAGTGGAGGGAACATATGGCTGTTTGTTTAAGCATTTGTGTGGAGGAATGATGGAAAAACATGGTGGAAAGCTGGAATGTGGAATGGTGCCCACGGCAAAGTGTTTTGGGGATGGTTCTTTGTGGTTGTGATGCATGTGATTGCATGTGTTGATTGCTAAGGTGTGTGATGATGAGTGTAAGTGGAATAAAGAATGAATGAAGGCATGTGAATTAGGTGGAATGCTGGAATGATGAAGGGGATACACGGCAAAGGTGCTGTTTTGTGTGTGAATGATTGTTGTTTTGCATGTGACATTGTTTGTGGAATGTAAGATGGATAGGTTGAATGATTATGTGTGAATGCATGTGACTTGTGGCTGCAAAGAGAAGGAGAAAAGCTGGAATTGCACAAGGGAAATGCTGGAAAGGCAAAGGAACCCACGGCATGGAGGTTTTGGTGCATGTGTTTGGTGAAATTGTTTGTTGGGAAAAGCTTTGTGAATTAGGTGGATTGTAGGTGGGTTATGATGATGAAAACATGTGGAATTGCAAGGAGTAAAGGTGCAGAAAATGGAGGGATACACGGCAAGAATGGAAGTGTTTGGTGATGTATGCAATGATGAAGAGTGAATAAAAAATGCATGTAGGGTTAGCTAAGTTGGCTTTGTTTGGGTGCATGTGTTTGGTGGGAACAAAGGGGGAAGCACGGCTTTGATGGTGTTTTGTAATTGCATGTGTGTGAATGTGATAGCTAAGGTGAATTATATGTGGAATAAAGATGGAGAAGGTGGTGTAATGATGCATGGTTGTAGTTTTGAATATGGATTTGCATGGATTTTGAAGTGATTGTGGGTTTTGGAATTGGAAGGAAATGCATGGCCTTGGGGTTGGTTTAAGAGAGAATGGGCTAGGCCCTTTGTTTTATGTCCAAAGTGAAAATAAGGCCTTCAAATTCGTCCAAACTTTGGCTCCATGGATAAGCTATCCAATCCATGCCCAAAAATGCTCCAAATGGCCTCAAAATGCACTTTCTTGCTCCCTAGGCCCTTAGAACCTGAAAACACACAAAAGAAGCATAAAGGACTAAAATAACGAGAGAAACATAACGTAAATGCACGAGAACAAGCCATTTAAGTCGCATGAATATGCTCCTATCAGGAAGGTTGTTTCCCTTTCTTTGTGTAAACTTCCCTATTTTCCATATGTGTTAAGACCTTTCCCTTATTCTAATACCTCTTGCTTTGTGTCTTACCTTTCCCTAAACTATGTGCCACACCCTTCCCTTGTGTTTCCTGATTTCAATTTCCTATTTCCTAGTTTAATTCACTTTCCTAGTTCTAAAACTTTCCCTAAAGTCCTAATTTCTGATTTCTTGCAAGGAATGGACTTTTCCTTCCTTCTTTTGCACCAATTTCGTACCTTACCTTAAATTCCCTTTCCTTGCTGTGCAAGAGGTTTAATTTCTGATTCCTTGCAAGGCAAGGACATTCCTTACTTGTTATAAATTCGTGCATTCCCCTTTTCTGACCTTATTTGGACTTTATTCACTTACCTTTTCTATTTAGACTAGGAAATCTTAATCATAACTCAATTAGGTATGTTATTAACTTCCCAAAACACATATAATCAGCCCTTGGCCGAACCCTAGAGAGGATTCACCACAAAAACTTTTCCATTCACTCCCACACACATCCATTCATCCCAAAACACCATTCTGCAACCCAGAAACACAACCAGCCATTCCACCTTCTTCCACCATCATTGCTGAGTCCTCCACCACCTTCCAACCATCAAACACTCATCCACACTCAACCTACATCCCTTGCCGTGCCTCTAAACACCCCAAAATCCATTCTACATCATCAAAACAACCCAAAAACCATCACCACCCAATCTGCCGCAAGCAAGGGAAAGGAGACAGATTCACTCAATTGTTTGGCTCTTCATTCTGAGTTGTTGAA
Source organism: Pyrus communis (assembly GCF_041283825.1). Classification (NCBI taxonomy): domain Eukaryota; kingdom Viridiplantae; phylum Streptophyta; class Magnoliopsida; order Rosales; family Rosaceae; genus Pyrus; species Pyrus communis. Next base: position 14,495,097 of record NC_142578.1, on the reverse strand, counting down.
CAATTTTAGGTGTATTCTATCTTATATTTCAATGTCTAATTCATGTAATCTTTGTTTTGCTTCGAGTATGATTGGCTAAATTCGGTTTGGCTAAGGGTGTATTCGAAACCATGATTATATATGTGAAATAAGTTGATTACTTCCAGTTATCGTTGCATAAGTCGTGAATACAATTTGCTTAACCGTTTGATTTAGAACTTATTCTAGTATGTTGATTGAGAGTGCATGCTTAATTTGCATACTTGAATCTGGTGCTAGGGTATAAGTTTGTTTCACCTAATTGTTATGAATTTATATTCGCAAGTAGTGAAGGTCGCTAGTCACAATCGTGTTAAGTAAATTCATAGTTACAAATGCCTTGTCGATGCTTATGATTTCCAAAGAACGTAATGATTCTAACTTGTGTCTTTATCATGCTGTTCATATAGAGAACTTGTTAGGAATAATTTGGTTGCGATGCATATTCATCCAATTCAATGATTCTAGGGAAATCTGAAGGTTAATTTAAGCGGACCTAATTAACTTGGAGTGTTGAGGTTCATAACTTATTGAATTGATAATTGGAAATTGATTTGCGTTGCATATATTTCATGTGTGGAGAAGAACCCCTTAGCTATTCCATCATCCATTGGTTCATCACAAATTGTCTTACAATCTGTTTTTCTTTACAATCTGTCCATTAAATTTAATTTTGTCCAAACACAATCCCCCCATATTTTGTTAAGTCTTAGTCATTATAATCTATCTTATTTTGTGTTTTTAAGTATTTTGAGTCACAGGCACTTTCAAATTCGTCCAAATCAAGTTTTAGTTTCTGTTTGAGTCAATTTGAATGTTTTAGGCAGTTTTGAGTGTTTCAAATCTGTTTTGAGTCATAGTAGTCTAGTTAGAGTCTTTAAGTTTAGTTTTTGTGTTTTTAAGTCAATTTATATTAGATTAGCACCCCTAGTTAATCCCCGGTTAGAACGATCCCTACTTACATCATTACTACAATTGTCACAAATAGGGTTTAATTTGTGTGTCACATTCGTAACGCATCAGTGTCAAAAGAGTGTGCGTTTTCGACATTACTAAAATCAAATGAGTGTGCATTTGACACCCATTAGACCTTAAACCACTAAACACATATAATGTACTACTATGACCATAAGAATGAGTACTTAAAAGATGAAAAGCTTATTGGGTGTCATAAGTACTCAATTTTTCTATTTTGAATGCATTTAGACTGATATAGGCATAAATAAAATAAAGGAGTACGTGTTCAACGCCCATTGGACCTCAAGCAAATAAACACATTTAATCTGCTACTTGTTGATAACTCATATATTTCATACATTTTATACCATCCATTCCTAGTCTCTTTTTTATATTTTTGAGTTAAACTAGTTGTGTTTTACTCTCTTTTGTGTTAATGTGCAGTTAATTGTATTTTAGAGCCATTTGAGGGTAAATAAGGCAAAATGGTGCTGAAAGTGGAGAATTGATTAAGGATTCTGATGTAGTTAGAGATTCAAAGTGTACAATTGAATATGGCCCTTTAAGAGACCAATAATAGCAAAAAAAGTCTGAAATAAATGCTCCATTACTGGGATGTCTTGACATTCTATAACAACTTTTTTAACCATATAAAACTGAGAGTTTCAGCCACTTTTAGAGAAGCTCTCCCTTGGGGATGCCCATAGCTCTCTCTCTTCTTTTTCTTTGGCTTTTCTTCCAGAAACAAAATCCTTTCTCCATTCACCATCCACAACCACCAAAGAAACCAAGCAGGCGCGCTGTTCTTGAAGAAGTTCAACACCATAATTGCTTCAAGGGGGTTTCTTCTATGAACTTTAATTTCACTCATGTTGTTCTTGATATCTTTATACTCTGTAATCATGTTGTGTAATTAAGTTCATAGTTGGGGGTTTCGATGTAGCCTTGCAAACCTACTCTATGTTATTAAGTTAAAGTATTCAAATTACCAATCTGTGTTCTTGTTTCATTCACTGATTTTATAGTATAATTTGTTTGCTAATCTTAATGTTTGATCACCATTAGGGCTGCTTATGAATTATTTGATCAAGGTTATAGTACACATCATGCTTAATCTTGATGGACATGTGAATGAATGAAGAAACTGCTATGCAAACATCCTACCATGTGATTTCTTTGGTTCCTTGAAGTTTTCTTGTTCTTAATGGATTCTTAATTGGTAATCTAAGTTGAACATCACAACTAGGTTTCAGATTAGGAGTACTTGATCACAACCACACATCAAATGGATGATCATAAATAAGTAAAACGAACCTTAGTTGCAGATTGGAGAGTTGAATATGTTTTGACTTAATTTTCATTAAATTGGCTTGTAATGGTGAAATCGATATTCCTAGTTCCATTCCCATCATTTCTGAATCAATCTATCATTCATCTTTATCTTGTCTTGCATTTTAACTTACTTTAGCTTTCAAAACAAAAATCTAAATTCAGTTTTCATTTGCATTTTCTTTAGGATTCACATAAAGCTAGTAATTGTAGAGGTCTAATTAGTCCAAGTGGTTCAACACCTTTACTTGTGCCATTATACTAACCATATATTCCACTCGGAAAGAACACAACAAAATTTAATACCCCCAGACCTGGTTTTTGCTAGTCCTCGAGCAAACTAAAGCTAAAACAAACAAAATAAAGAAAAATCTAGCTAGATCACTTTTGCTGGCTAAACGATTGCACTGAGCATGTGCAACAACCCTTTAAACCTCTAGGTGTCTCTAGTAGGAGGAGTTGTGTCTTCTGAGGGTTTACAGCGATGACGCCCACAAACATCTACTCACTTGACAAATAAATTGGTTAAAGCATACTTGAAACAAACTAATAAGAACCAATGAAAGATTAGTCATACATTCAAACCAAAAGTCTGCCACTTCACAGAATCATATCATGTGTGTAGTGTAATAGTATTGCTCCATGACTCATGACTTCAAAAGCACCATACTTAAAGACTGAAGATAGAATTCGCCTCAACTCTAATTCGCACAAATTGTCACTCAAATTTTCACTTAGATCCGAAAGTTTTGTCTCCCACCAAATATATGTGAGTGAAGTTATGTAAAAGGGAATCAAAATTCTCGCATATGAAATATGAAATAAAAGCACAATTTCTAAATATATCTCATGAAAGGAATCAAACACTAAGAATATGGATAGCACACATACTTACCAGCACCCATGAATATATCCCCAAAGATCAGCCAGGCCTATCTAGGTCTTTCACAAGGTTGTAATGTAAGGCTTAGGCTAGAGGCTACGAAAGAATGGATAGGAAAATACTAGAACCTGGGACATACCAAAGTGTCTTTGTTGTGAAACTAGCAAGCTCTCATCTTGAATTGATCTTTGTTGTTTGTTCTTGGCGTCCAAGACACACAAGCGATAGTGAAAGATTTAGAAATTGCATCTTCTTTATTCTTTTGTTTTCTTTTGTTTTCTTTTTTTTTTTCAAACTTTTTTTTTTCTTGTTTTGCAATTCCGGCACATGTTACCTCGGTACACGCCACATTCTTGATCTAAAGCTCAGTATATCTGTCTTCATCACTTTGGTATTCCCCAAACTATAAGGTATGGCTGAAATGGGCTAAGATGGGTTGAGTTTGGTGTAGGTGATGAAAGAATCAGGTTAAAAGTGTTTGCCTGCAACAAAGATGAATGGAACACACAAAGGGTTGGGAATATAGCCATTTGGGGGTTAAAACATGCATTGCCTAACATTGTCTCAATGGGTTCATTCATAAGTGATAACAAGCACATGGTATCTACAACAGAGAATTATTCTTAGCATTCAATCAACAAGAAATAATGAGATCATTTATAGTGAATTTGAAAGAAAAAGACAGGAGTAGAAAAACTTTAAACCCTCTCAAAGAAGCAAATAGGCTCAAAATAACTCACTAAGGTAGTCTCCACTATTCTTCTTCTAGAATTTGAGCATGATACTTTTCCATAATTCAAGAGTAATAACTTTGTGAACTACAAAAATTATGAAATGGAACTTTTTCATGACAACACTGTAGTTTTGTTTGTAAACATAGCCCTCATATACATTCACATTAGTAAGCAAAAGCAAACTTAACCAAAATTAAAAACAAACGAAATTTTTCAATCCCACACCCCCAAACCTAAACTAAGCATTGTCCTCGATGCGTAAAAAAAATTGAATGGAATCCAACAATGCAGCAAGGTAGAGTATGCATGGAATGAAATAAGACAAAAACTAAAAGACACAAAATAAAAGAAAAGAACACAAACCCACCTAGGTTGCCTCCTAGCAAGCGCTTTATTTAACGTCTAGGCACGACGCGGTGGGTATGATGGAGGAACACCTAGGGTAGCAAGAAGTCAAGGTACCTCCGAACCTTGGTCGGAAGAAGTGGTTTCTTTCTAGGGACTTTGTATATGGTGCATTGAATTTCCATAAGGACTTAATTGTGACGGCGTTTTTGTCTCTCCTTGTGAATAAAATGCAAGACCATATCCTCTTCCTTTGTTTGAGATGGCAGCAAGGTCTTGTTATCGAACTTCAATTCTTTTTTCATCTTGAAATGGCAGCAAATCATCTTCCAAAGACTCCAAATCTAGCACCTGAAAAGATGTAAAACAACATGCAGAATCTAACATAGATTTCGAAAACCATTCAATTGAATTAGAAGATTGACAAAGAGCTTCAAACACTATGTCTGGCACAATTTCTTCAAGCACATCTATGGGTGGCTCATCATGCTTTTGTTTGACAAATATCCCTAGAAAAGGAATTAGTGGAACATTTGGCTTGGGAGGAGTGTAACGCTCTTCATCTTCGTAAAACGTATGAACCTCACTATGAAAATATGCACAGAAAGTTTCCTTTGGTTATTCCTCCTTCTCTTCTTGATCATCACCACCGGATTGATGTTCATTTATAGCTTGGACAATCTGACCCACTTGAATTTCCAGCTTAGTCAGTGCTAAAGAGTGGTTCTGAATAATGCTACTCGTTGATTGTTGAAATTGCAAATTGTTTTGAGCGAGTAGCTTCAAAGTGTCCTCCAATGTAGTGTCAAAGAATTCTTGCTGTGATGGAGGTGCAAATGCTTGATTTGGAGCTTCTATGTTGTTCCAAGATTCATGATGAGAGTTTCTCCAAGTGGGGCTGTATTTATTTGGCAATGGTTGCAGTGGCCTTTGGTTAAACAAACACATGCGGTGTGAGTGCTCTCGAACAAACATAGGAAACTCATCTCTTCTTGGGCAGAATTGAAGGGGATGGCCAATTTTAGCACATAACAGACATTCACCATACATCTTGGTTACAAACTAACAAAAAAAAAAAAAAAAAAAACTAAATTGTAAATGAAAAATCTAAGCTAAGAAAACAAAAGCAGATAGGGTTTATAAAGCAAGCAATTAAAGGGGACTGAAATCAGTCCCCGGCAACGGCACCAAAATTTTATTGTGTTCCTTCCGAGTGCAATATAGGGTTAGTATAATGGCACAAGTAAAGGTGTCGAACCACATGGACTAATTAGACCTCTACAATTACTAGCAATATGTGAACCCTAAAGAAAATGCAAATGAAAACTGAATTTAGAATTTTTTTTTTTTTTTTTTTTGAAAGCTAAAGTAAGTTAAAATGCAAGACAAGATAAAGATGAATGATAGATTGAATCAAAAATGATGGGAATGGAACTAGGAATATCGAATTCACCATTACAAGCCAATTCAATGAAAATTAAGTCAAAAGATATTCAACTCTCCAATCTGCAACTAGGGTTCGTTTTACTTATTTATGATCATCCATTTAACGTGTGGTTGTGATCAAGTACTCCTAATCTGAAACCTAGTTGTAATGTTCAACTTAGATTACCAATTAAGAATCCATTAAGAACAAGAAAACTTCAAGGAACCAAAGAAATCATATGGCAGGATGTTTGCATGGCAGTTTCTTCATTCATTCACATGTCCACCAAGATTAAGCATGATGTGTACTATAACCTTGATCAAATAATTCATAAGCAGCCTTAATGGTGATCAAACATTAAGATTAACAAAAAAATTATACTACAAGATCAGTGAATGAAACAAGAACATAGATTGGTAATTTGAATACTTTAACTTAATAACATAAAGTAGGTTTGCAAGGCTACATCGAAATCCCCAGCTATGAACTTAATTACACAACATGATTACAGAATATAAACATAACAAGAACAACATGAGTGAAACAAAAGTTCATAGAAGAAACCCCCTTGAAGCAATTATGATGTTGAACTTCTTCAAGAACAGCGCGGCTGTGTGGTTTCTTTGGTGGCTAGGGATAGTGAATGGAGAAAGGATTTTGTTTTTGGAAGAAAAGCCAAAGAAAGAGAAGAAAGAGAGCTATGGGCATCCCCAAGGGGGAACTTCTCTAAAAGTGGCTAAAACTCTCGGTTTTATAAGGTTAAAGAGGCTGTTATAGAATACCAAGACATCCCAGTAATGGAGCATTTAATTCAGATTTTTTTTGCTGTTATTGGTCTCTTAATGGGCCATATTCAATTGTACACTTTGAATCTATCTCTACATCAAAATCCTTATTCAATTCTCTACTTTCAGCATAATTTTGCCTTATTTATCCTCAAATGGCTCTAAAATGCAATTAACTGCACATTAACACAAAAGAGAGTAAAACGTAACCAGTTTAACTCAAAAATATCACAAAGAGACTTGGAATGGATGGTATAAAAGGTAAGAAATATATGAGTTATCACTTGGACCATAAGAATGAGTACTGAAAAGATCAAAAGTTTATTAAGTGTCGAAGGTACGCAGTTTTTCTATTTGGAGTGCATTTGAACTGTTTTAGGCATTAATGAAAACAAACGAGCATGCATTTGGCAGCCATTTGAACTTAAACAAATAAACACATATAATGCTATACTAGGACCATAAGAATGAGTATCAACATATCAAAGCAGATTGGATGTCAAAAGTACACAACTTTCCTATTTAAAGTGCATTTGGACTGTTTCCGGTATTAATAAAACAAACGAGCATGCGTTTAGCAGCCATTGGAACTAAAGCAAATAAACACATAATTCTCTAGTAGGACCACAAGAATGAGCACTCAACATATCAAAAGCTTATTGGGTGTCATAAGTACACAATTTCTCTATTTTCAGTGCATTTGGACTGTTTTCGGCATTTATAAAAACAAACAAACGAATACGTGTTTGAGGCCCATCGAAACTTATGCGAATAAACACATACAATGTGCTACTAGGACCATAAGAATGAGTAATCAAAAGACCAAAAGCTTATTGGGTGTCAAAAGTACTTAGTTTTTCTGTTTGGAGTGCATTCGGAGTGTTTTCGGCATTATTAAAACGAATGTGTGTTTGACACCCATTGGACCTTAAACAAACAAACACATATAATGCACTACTAGGACCATAAGAATGAGTACTCAAAAGATGAAAACCTTAAACAAACAAACAAACACATATAATGCAACCTAAATATTAAGCTACTAATTACACGTTTTAAACTCGCAAGTGCACAAGATCAATCACATAGTATAGAAAACAAGTACGAGATCATTCCCACGAGGATTGCACTAATATGTATCTAGGTTATGACTCCTAACAATTAAAATTAATTATTTCACAAAAACTATCAAATATGCACAAAAAGGATTTAACAAAATAGTTTGAGATGTCTTAAATTTAAGTATAAAAACACAATATAAAGAATGTAGGCATATAAAAGTAATTGGCAATAAGGGTTTTGAAAATGATGTTTGAACGGTTAGGACTTTGGTTTCCGTCTCTAATCTTTTTCGCCTAAGCAATTGATACACACGATGATACAAGACAATTTAGATGTTTAACGTTTGTCAACCTAAAGGCATGGTATCTACTCTTAAAGTTGTTGATTTCCCTAAACAACAAATTAGGCATAGGTGTCTACTCTAACTTTTTTCATTCTCAACGTATTTAGCATGGTATCTAGTAAGTTGCACTCTGGGAAAGAATAATACAATGAAATTCAACAAACACACAAATCCTAGAACATGGTATCTATTCCAGTTATTCGTGATAATTAATTCCAAGAACCATAACTAGTTCTCTTGTTACTTGGCATAGGTACAAGACTCGATCATCCAAATTCACCTATGTAACGAACTCGACTACAAAGCTATTCTATGGTGATCAATAATAAAATAACTCAATAAGATTGGAATTAAAACTGAAATTAATCACTAAAGCATCAACAAATCGTCTTGTAACAAAAGTGTATCCAAAATACTCAAGAAAACATGATTAGAACTTCAACCAAATCCCAACTATGAAATTTAGGGGGGTGTATTTAATTGGGATTTTGAGGTATTTTAATTCTTTTAATGAATCTAGGTGTATTCAATCAGAATTTTAAGTGATTCTCTGAAATTCAATGTGTATTCAATCGGAATTTTGAGATAGTTTATTAAAATCCTTAGAAATTCGGGCGTATTAAATTAGGATTTTAAAGAAGTTTATAACATTTCAGGTGTATTCAATTAGAATTTGATTTTAAAGAATTTAAAAAAGTTGAGGAATTAGAGGGAATTGGAGAGATTTTGTGTGACATCCCACTTCGCCTAAGGGAGTGATCCTTATATGTATATTCCCATCCTTACCTAGCACGAGGCCTTTTGGGAGCTCACTGGCTTCGGGTTCCGTAGGAACTCCGAAGTTAAGCGAGAAGGGGGCTAGAGCAATCCCATGATGGGTGACCCACTAGGAAGTTGCTCGTGAGTTCCCAAAAACAAAATCGTGAGAGAATGGTAAGCCCAAAGCCAACAATATCGTGCTACGGTGGTGGAGTGGGCTCGGGAAGTGATCCGCCTTGGGCCGGGATGTGACAATTTGGTATCAGAGCCTAACCCTGGCCGCGTGTGTGCCGACGAGGACATCGGGCCCCTAAGGGGGGTGGATTGTGACATCCCACATCGCCTAGGGGAGTGATCCTTATATGTATATTCCCATCCTTACCTAGCACGAGGCCTTTTGGGAGCTCACTGGCTTCGGGTTCCGTAGGAACTCCGAAGTTGAGCGAGAAGAGGGCTAGAGCAATCCCATGATGGGTGACCCACTGGGAAGTTGCTCGTGAGTTCCCAAAAACAAAACTGTGAGGGAATGGTAAGCCCAAAGTGGACAATATCGTGCTATGGTGGAGTCGGGCCCGGGAAGTGGTCCCGCTCGGGCCGGGATGTGACAATTTGTAGTGTATTTTAAGCATCCACAAATCTCACCTCCCCCCATGAGATTTTGAGGGAATTGAATCAAAATTTTACATGGAGGGGGGGTGTATACAATTGGGATTTTGAGGGATTTCAATTCTTTTAATGAATCGAGGTGTATTCAATCAGGATTTTAAGTGATTCTCTTAAATTTAATGTGTATTCAATCAGGATTTTAATAAATTATAGTTTATTAAAATCCTTAGAAATTCGGGTGTATTCAATTAGGATTTTAAAGAAGTTTATACCATTTCAGGTGTATTCAATTAGAATTTGATTTTAAAGAAATTGAAAAGGTTGAGGAATTAGATGGAATTGGAGAGATTTCGTAGTGTATTTTAAGCATCCACAAAACTCACATCCCCCATAAGAGTTCGAGGGAATTTATTCATAATTGAATCAAAAAAAAATTTCTGTTATGCGGCTTCTTTTCTGGTGGCTACTGCTGCCTTATTTTAATTTTTTTTAATCTCTCTTTGCACTCATGCCATTGCTATTCTGATTAGCAAACCTCTTTCATTCCCCTTCTTATTGTAACCGACAAAAGGCAATTAGGCTTCTTTTCCTTATCAAGCTGAATGAATTTTAAAGTCTCATTATATTAAAAAGACTTAATTTACCTTCTTTCTATTGTAGCCTATTTTATCTGATTAAGGGAAGGGGGCTGGCAACAAGGAGAGATTGTAGAGAGAGACGTGTTTGTAGAATTGTAGGAGAACGTGTGTGTTATTTCCCTCCTACGTAGTGCCTTTATTTATAGTAATAAAAGAGAAGAAATCCTTCATCCCCAAGAAATACAAGTCCATATAGGAAAAAATAATTAGAATCAAATCTAATCTAGGATTTACACAATCACACTTAAACTAGGAAAGTTCATAACACTCCCCCTTGAGTGTGTAAATACTCAAGGTAGATTCAGCATCATGTAGAGGTTGAGGAAGTCAACTCGTCGACATTGATTCTGGGAACAACGCTATTCTCAATAAGGTAGGAACTTGCATAAGGAAGTAAGTCTCACTAAAAAACCCTAAGGCTATGGCAAAAACCCGAGTAGGGACAAAATCCGTAGTCTAAGGAAAAATGCGTGAGCAATACAAAGTCAAATGAAAAGTCTACTGGACATCATCAGGAATATGATCAACCCAAGGCGGGTGCCTCGTTAAAACCTAGTTAGGTAGCAAAAACCCAGTGGGAAAAAATGCTCCTAATCGTAGGGAAAAAGAGTATATTAAAATCAAGCAAGTATTCTTCAGGATACTCCCCCCTGAGTTTGACACAATTCCAAAGAGAAATAGCAATGTTACAACTCAGAAAGTTTACGCATACCAATTACTGGAACAAGCTTCTGAAACGTCGCCTTCAGTAGTGATTTGGTGAAGAGGTCGGTCACATTGTCTTGCGAACGGATTTGCATGACTTCAATCTTCTGATGCTCTTGTTGTTGATGTGAGAAGATGAACTTCGGCACAATGTGCTTGGTGTTGTCTCCTTTGATGTAACCCTTCTTGAGCTATTCAATGCATGTTGTGTTGTCTTCATAAATCTTCGTCGGGGCATCCACGACAAGGTAAAGATCGTAGGAGCTTCGAATATGGTCTACAATTGCTCTCAACCAAAAGCATTCCCGAGTTGCTTCATGTAAGGCGAGAATTTCAGCATGGTTAGACGAAGTGGCAACTAAGGTCTGTTTAGTTGACCTTCAAGAGATTGCGGTGCCTCTAATGGTAAAGACATAACTCGTTTGAGAGCGCGCCTTGTGCGGATCAGATAAGTACCCTACATCGGCATAACCAACAAAGCAAGAATCAACTAGAGAAGCAGGGGGTGCAGCATCACTTGAGGATCCATAGGGATAGAACAAGCCCAAATCCGTAGTACCCTTAAGGTAACAGAAGATGTCTTTAACTCCTGTCTAGTGTCTATGTGTTGGTGCATTATTGTATCTTGCCAAAAGATTAACAGCGAAGGAGATCTCGGGTCTAGTGTATTGAGCTAAGTACAATAAAGTACCTATCACACTTAGATAAGTAACTTTAGGCCCCAAAATCTCTTCATCATCCTCCTTCAGACGGAAGGGATCTAATTTTGCATCTAGCAATCGAACGACCATAGGAGTACTTGAAGGCTTCGCTTTATCCTCGTTAAAGAGGCGCAACACCTTCTGGGTGTAGTTTGATTGATGTACTAAAATTCCATCCGAACAATTCTCTATCTCGAGATCGAGACAATATCGAACCTTTCGTAGATCTTTCATCTCAAATTCTGACTTCAGGTGCTCGATAATTCTTGCAAGCTCTTCAAGAGTTTTGATAAGATTCATGTCATCGACATATACTACAACTATCGCAAAATCGGAATGTGACTTCTTAATGAACACACAAGTGCATAGTTCGTTGTTCATATATCCCTGACTAATCAAATACTCACTCAAACAGTTATACCACATTCTTCCTGATTGCTTCAAACCGTAGAGTGAACACCTCAGCAAAATTTAGAACATGCTCCAGGGTTTGGAAATATTTGATCCAGTCAATGTAAGTCATTCGGGAACTTTCATATAAATTTTCATATCAAGATCCCCATAGAGATACGTAGTTACTATATTGATCAGCTGCATACTTAGTTTTTCAGAAACTACCAAACTGATCAGGTAGCGAAAAATAATTACATCCATAACAGCTGAATAAGTTTCATCATCTTTGCCAGTTGATATATAAAACTCAATCTTTATCAAACTCACACCTTTAAAGTAACAAATGTAATAGGATTATTTCTACGGTGTTTTGTTCTTATATAGACATCACAATTACCTCAACCAGTACTAAGTAGTCTGCCACTGGTGAATCGGTTATTAATTATTAGGGTAAAGTACAAAAAACTACCTCAACTATTGGGGTCACGACACTTTCATACCTCATCTTTTAAAATTGACAATGTCGTACCGCATCTTACGAATTTGTGACAATGTCATACCTCCGTCAATTTTTCTGTTAAATGCTGACGTGGCAAGAGACGGGGACCACTTTCTATTAAAAAATTATTAAAATATTATTAAAAACTAAAAAAAATATTTGATATTTTTTAAAATATTAAAATAATAAATAAAAGTAAAATTAAAAAAAAAGGGTAAAGTACAAAAAATTACCTCAACTATTGAGGTCACGACAGTTTCACACCTCATCTTTTAAAATTGACAATGTCATACCGCATCTTACAAATTTGTGACAATGTCATACCTCCGTCAATTTTTCTGTTAGTTTTTCTGTTAAGTGTTGACGTGGCTTGATTCGGGACATGCTTTCTATTAAAAAATTATTAAAAACTAAAAAACAATTATTTAATATTTTTTAAATATTAAAATAATAATAAAAAGCAGAGGAAAAAAAAAACCATCAGTTTGTCCCTCCCCTCCCCCTCCCCCCTCCCCCCTCCTCTCTCTTCTCTGTTGGAAATGTGCCCTAAAACTAATCATATGATGATACTTTATGGACATTTCACATATTAAACTAATCTAGTTTAATGTAAAGGGCAAAGATTATTGTTTGAGCCGTCTCATATAAATGTTATATGCTTAAACGATAAGTCCAAGGAATATGTGATTGGAAGAATGCGATCTAAAGAAGTTAGATTCATGAGACCATTCTTTCGTTGACACATCCTAAACGTTCCTGATCATAGGATTGTCAATTGGGCATTGACAGTCCGTTAAGATCAGTACGTGCTATGTCTTCTCTCAGGGAGAGTGACTAGTCTCGAGTCATTGGTGTGTGTGACATCAAGACAAGTACGTAGGTGCTCAATAGAGAATGAGTTCACTGAACACGATCAACGAAGAGTTCTCATATTCATGTCACATAAGAACTCATGGTTGGGATAATGCAAATTAGTCTTTTGACCTGAGGCATCATAGTTGTCTTGTGGTTAGGTCCTTAATCTTTGATTATGTCAAAGTCACTCCATCAGGAGGGTGTCCACGGCATCGTTGGGGTTAAGCCACTTAGCCATGGAGGCAAGTGAATGCGCAACAAGGGATCTCTAACCTTCAAACTGTTTGAGGGAGAATACTCTATGATATGATTTAGAATCTCTGGCCAGAGTATGAATGAGATTTAGGAATGTGTTCCAAATCACATTCAAGGTAATCATATAAGCACAAGACTCACATTGGATAGTAGACATGAATAAACTATCAAACCAAACAATGTGGTCAAGAGTATTGTATTAGAGAAAGACCGTATTGCATTTGTAATCCTAAAACTGAATAGGTTCTCCACCTCTTCTGATTAGCTTGGGTAACCATAACATGCTGCTAGGCATCAACCATGGTTTGTGGAAGCCCTAAAAGTGTATTATCACTAACGGGAGAATTGAAAGTAAGTTTCAATTCACAATCGATTTGAAAGAGTTTGAATCGCCCACTGCCTCGCTAAAAGGAACCTAATGGATCGTACACCGTGTAAGGTAGAGATTGAAGATTCAACGGAGATGAGTAAGAATAATTAAATGGTTTAATTATTTATGGCAAGGATTAATTAATATGATTATTAATCAAACGAATAAGTTCGTTAAAAGACCTCGGGATAGTTTTGGACCTTAAGGCCCAATGGGCTTCGAACGTCAAGTCCATTGACTTAAGTTGTATGACAACTTAATGAATAATGATTCACAAAGGCCCAAATAGCCCAATAAATCCCATATGGCCGGCCATTTAGAGGAGGGTAGTGAACTTGGCTTAATTGCAAGTTTGCCACTCCATTGTGAGGTGGTATAAAGACATCTTTATAGCCATTTCATCCTGAGGGTTTTCTTAGGAGTAAAGATGAGAACAAAAACCTCCATTTGCTCTCAAAGAGGCCGGCCACCCTAGAGGAAAACATCTAGCAATCTTACTTCCTCTAGGTCACTCATTTCTTCTACAATATGCCTTGGTGTGGAGACTTAGAGGTTCTCAATTTTGGGAACTTGGAGAAACCTTTTCATCCATCCAAATCCATGGATCTAAGATGCAAGGAATGAAGGCCCTCTCTTTGGGTGATTAGCCTTTGCTTATGCAAAGAGGAATCTACAAAGGTATTGATTTCTCAACTCACTTTGTTTTGAGTTGAGTCTTGGTTCACCTATCTACTAGGCTTTGAAGTTCATGGGTTAAGTTTTGTTTTTGAGTGCATATAAACATGATTCCGCCTTTTAATTGTTAATTGCATGTTGTTGATGTTGCTCAAATGAACTAGTTTTTCACAAATTTTCCTTCATTCTCCCCATCTTCATTTTCTTCCCCCCACCTGCAAACCCAAAAAAATAAAAAAAATTTGAAAACCCAACAACCCCCTGCAGAAGAACAAGAAGGAGAAGGAGGAGGAGGAGGAGGAAGAAGAAGAAGAAGAGGAAAAAAAAGGAGGAAGGAGAAAAAAAAAATTTCCCCTGTCGGCATGGAAAAAGAACAAGGGAGAAGGAGACGGAGGAAGAAGAAGAAGAGGAAGAAAAGGAGGAGGAAGAAGAAGAAGAGGAGGAAAAAATAAATTTGAAAACCCATCAACACCCCCTCTGCGGAAGAAGAAGAAGGAGAAGGAGAAGGAGAATGAGGAAGAAGAAGAAGGAGAGGAAAAAAAGGAGGAAGGAAATTTTTTTTTTTTTTTTTTTTTTAAACCATCAACTCCCCTGCGGAAGAAGAAGAAGGAAAAAGAAGAAGAGGAAAAAAAGAAGGAAAAAAAAAATATTTGAAAACCCATCAAACCCCAAATCCACCACTTTCATCCATTCTCCACATCCTCTTCCGCACCCACCCTCCACCTTCTTTGCGCACCCATCTTCCCGCCGACGAGATCTGGGTTTTTTTTTTTTCTGGGTTGCAGGAGGGAGAAGAGTGTGGGTGTGGGTATGGGTGCGGGTGTGGGGAAATTGAGTGCGGGTGTGGGGGGAAGACAAATTGGAATTTTTTTTTTTTTTTGTTGGGATTTGCAGGTGGGGGAAGAAGATGAAGATGGGGAGAGGAGGGAGGAGAGGGAGGAGGGGGAGGGGAGGGGAGGGACGAAATGAGGGTTTTTTTTTTTTTTTCCTTTTTTCTGCTTTTTATTATTATTTTAATATTTAAAAAATATTAAATAATTGTTTATTAGTTTTTAATAATTTTTTAATAGAAAGTAGGTCATGAATCAAGCCACATCAGCACTTAACAGAAAAACTAACATAAAATTTGACGGAGGTATGACATTGTCACAAATTCGTAAGATGCGGTATGACATTGTCAATTTTAAAAGATGAGGTATAAAACTGTTGTGACCCCAATAGTTGATGTAGTTTTTTGTACTTTACCCCTTTTTTTTTAAATTTTACTTTTATTTATTATTTTAATATTTAAAAAATATTAAATATTTTTTTTAGTTTTTAATAATATTTTATTAATTTTTTAATAGAAAGTGATTCTCGTCTCTTGCCACGTCAGCATTTAACAGAAAACTAACAGAAAAATTGACGGATGTATGACATTGTCACAAATTCGTAAGATGCGGTATGACATTGTCAATTTTAAAAGATGAGATATGAAATTGTCATGACCTCAATAGTTAAAAGTAGTTTTTTGTAGTTTACCTTAATTATTAACACGTGACACGAGAGAACAAGCAGCCCTTTTATATGCCTATCGACCCCAAAACGTCACATTTCCAAGAGCCGCTTCAGTTCATAGCACGAAATGGCTCTAAACCCTGCATCCCTCTCACTCACTCGTAAAATCCCGTTCCTAAACCGGTTCGTTGGTTGTTCTCGTAGACCCTCTTTGCATTCTTGTACTGTGTCTAGGATTGCAGCAAATCCAGTTCAAATAAGGAGCTTTAGGAGATCTTCTATGTGCCAGCCTCACTCATTTGCCCTGAATTCCGGCATTGAAGTCGGGCTTAAGGACTTGGGTCGTTCTGAAATAGGTTTTAGGCAACTGGGTTATGACCGGTTTCGTCTCTCGGTTGTTTCCGATGGTGGGTCGGGTGGAACTGGTGGAGGCGGCAGCTCTGGTGATGGAAACTATGGCGGCGGAGGTGACGGCGGTGCAAACAGTGGAGGTGGTGGTCGTGGTGAAAACAATTGGTCATTGCTTTCGTGGTAACCTTATTTTCAAATTTCAATGTCCAAGCTTTTGTTGCATTGATGTGTATTTTCTAATGATAGCTACAACATTACTTTTGACTGTATAAAACGAAGAATTGAACCTTCTGTACATTTGTAATGAAACAATTCCAATTTCAAAGAATAAAATATAAGATGAAAGTTTAACGGTTAGCGGGATAAAAAGCTTAGAGCCTGTAGTTGAATTTTGGTAAATTTGCAGTTTAAAATGCTCAGGCTTTGTACATTACTCAATATCCTACATAGTCTTCGACTTGATTCACTTGGATTAAAGAAGCCAATAAATAAGATAGTGCTGACTGCTTGGATTGGTAACAAATTACTTAGGCGTCTTCAATGTAACAAGCATATGATGATATAAACACTTGGGTTGCATATGTATCAAATTTTACGTATACTAACACTTGGTCTTATGTTCAATGAGTATAGAATTAGAATTATGAACTTTTTTCTCAGCTAATCAGTCAGAAAATAATGTTCCTGTTCAGCATTACCAGCTTGGATTTTGTATATTTTCAGGTATTTGGATCTTCTTGCAAAGTATCCTGTTGCAACAAAAGCTCTGACATCTGCCCTTTTAACTCTTACTGGGGATGTAGTCTGCCAGGTAATGTTCCTGTAGTTTCCATTAACAAAATTTGTTGAATGGTTTATCTTTCTTTCTCTGTTTTTCTGCGTTATCTTCAACTTGCATTTCAACATCCTTGGTGTGCATTTTTTGTTCAAGATTGCATATATTTTCCTTATCTTTTGTTGTCACTCAAGTATATTTGTACTGGTATAATGTTGTCATCTTACTCTAGGAGTTTGTGGATTTTGGGGATGGGGATTAGGGTTGTGGTGTGGTCCCAAGGTAGTTCTGGATACTTGAGTGGGAAAACAAGGGTTAAAGTGGGTTTAAGATTCATGTTTCTTTCCCCAAATAGATAATGTGTCATTGAAAATTTTATAACAAGGCAGCTTGGAGAAAGCACTTTCGTGTGTCTAGAAGACACGTTCATCTGATACTGATAGTTTGTATTCAGCATTCTTAGTTCAAAAATGTTGTTTTAGTCTACTGAAGGGGTCTAGAACCAAACTAGGAGTTAATGGGGGACTATTAGACATCTTATGATTCTGACAAAAAAGAAACAAAAAACTGTTATCGGGGTGGATGGCTGAGTTGGCAAATTAGATGTGATTTATAAAGAAGAAAATTGGAAGAACGAAGAACGAAGAAGATAAAACTTGAAGGGGACAAAACTAATGCTATGATCTCTGTTCCAACAATGGATTAGCTTTGCAAATCTGATTTGGTGCTTGCTAGAACCACTTATCTTGAACCCTTGATCTCAAGTAAGCTACACAGTTATCTTTCTGATTTGGAAATAACATACTGAAGTTTATTTGAACTAGGACTTGTGATCCTAGATTATTCTGTTAGAGTGGTGTTACTTGTTACTTGAGATGCTCAATTTTCTTGTTGCATATCATCTCTCAAATCAAGCTGAATAGGTAACTGCCTCAAGACCATGGCATTGTATTGGCTCAATCGCCTTTCAAAAGAATAAAGTTTTTCACATGTTGTAATGTTGAAACTTTGAGTGGTTTCTGGTGCGCACAATGATGTACAATTTGTAAGTTTTATACTGAGTGGTTGTACCATTTGCAAAATGGTAGTTATCACTTATCTTTATGTGATCATACTGTTTTCTCTCAGAGTATGACAATGCTAATGTGATTCTTTGCCCCAGCTTGTCATTGATAAAGCTCCGTACCTGGACCTGAAAAGAACGTTCTTGTTTACCCTGTTGGGGCTGGTGTTAGTAGGTCCAACGTTGCATTTCTGGTAACAATTCAAAATTCCATCTGTAAGCCTGAAGTTTCGAATCATCATTATAGTACTGCTTTCATTATTGTTGTTATTATTTAAAAACAGATACGAATAGGATACGAACTTTAGAAACACACAGTAACTGTCAACTGATATGAATGTATGGGTACATCCTTTTGGTACAAAATTTTAATGTCTGTTCTGTCCCTCCTGTACAGCAAACAGTTTAATTTATCATATGGCATTTTCACGCCATCAAGTTCCCTGGAAAAAAATCTAAAATTACATTGGATTTGTAAATAAGTAATCTATCTAATTTCATGGTAATTTTTCTTTGTTTCTATGTGTATTTCCTTCCTTTTCATGGTTTGCTCTTGTACGTTTTCATTACACCACCTTTTGTCATTAGGTATTTGTATCTAAGCAAACTGGTAACGATGCCTGGAGCATCAGGTGCATTCCTGCGTCTCGTACTTGATCAGGTGACCTCAAATTTTCATTTGAGGTTATTAAAGTTATGACAAGTGATAGTTATTTTTTTAAATACATATTGTAACTTACGGGTTAATGTTGCTGCAGTTTCTTTTTGCTCCTATATTCATTGGAGTTTTCTTATCAACATTGATGACGCTGGAGGGAAAACGTTCACAAGTTGTACCCAAGCTTCAACAGGTGGTGTTAAAAGAATCGAATCTATTTGCTTTGAAACCTAATGGAATGATTGTATTTACTTTTGTAAATTTGCATACAAACTACATTTGTTAATATGAAGTATCTGTTTGCATAGGAGTGGTTTTCTGCTGTGCTGGCTAACTGGCAACTGTGGATACCTTTCCAATTTCTTAACTTTCGGTTTGTCCCACAGCAATTCCAGGTTAGAATGGTATAAAGAAGTTATACATATTTTATGGCTCCTAGACAGAATATGCTTAGGGATATTATTTGGGATATGATAAAGTTTCAGACTGAAGATGCCTAACTGCCCCCGACATCTAATAGTGCCTGCAAGGAGCCAAGAGTCTCAACGCACGGGTTTCTTGGTGTCACAGAAGGGACTCTCTTTCTGCCTCTTGATGTTGTTTTGTTTTCCTATTCTTAAACACGATATACACAATAAGTTAAAGCCGGTTGCACCCTCCATTATAAACGGATATCAGCCAAACCTAGCTCTGATACCACTTCTTGTTAACGTAATTTTCATTCAGCCTAGACTGGAATGATCCAGTCTACCTGAGAGGACGTAAACTGGATTATACTTGAGCTTGTTTAAAGATAAAAAAAACTAGACCGGAAAAGACTGAAAATTGATGGAATGCTGTGATCGAAAGTAAATTCGGTGTACAGGAAAATGGATGGGATACCTAATGTAGAACTGGATTGAAACGAATTAGGTGTGCGATTAGAATTTAGAACCCTCATCGGGTTATGTTTATGAGTTTCATTTCGAAAGCTGGCTTTTGTGTAAACTACTTATTTTCCAGTTTCATTCGGGAATCCTCTCGTTTTATTTTTCTTAATACTGTTTTTGTTTTTGTGTTTCCAGGTCCTTACTGCTAACTTTATATCTTTGACATGGAATGTTATCCTATCATTCAAAGCTCACAAAGAGGTTCTTCAAAATTAGGTATGTTCAAATCTGGTGTTGTAGCTTGACGTTTTTATGGGCTCGTTTGGGAAGCACTTCAAGTGTTTTTCTTCGATTAGCTTGCATTTTTACTAAGAATTGATTTCAAATTCCGTAAGAGTGCTTTCACCCAAGAAAGAGAGAGAGAGATATAAAACAAGGTTTTGGGGTTTAGCACATTAAGACCATCTCCAAAGGAAATGTCAAATTATAACATCCAAGTTGTAATTGATGGCTGATGTGACAATTTAAAGTTTTATGTCAAATTTTGTATTTTTCCAATCAAATTGTCAAATGTTATTTTCTTATTAAAATGGAGCTTTAAATGTTGTAATTATTAAAAAAATGTTGAAACAAAATTTTTATTAATTAAAATGCTAGTGTAATAAGGGACCTACCATTAAAATTGATTTAAAATAAATTTTATATTGATGTCAAATTTGACTTTTAATCACATAGCCTTTAAGTCCAATCAACAAATAACACTTCAGTTGGAAAGATTTTGATGTCAAATATGCATAACGACATTCCACCTAAGATTTTGATTTCCCTTGGAGAAGCTCTATGTTATTGTAACCGAGTTGTTATTCTCTATAATGCAGGTCTCAAGAGAGATCACACGAGGAGTAAGCAAAGTTCACCAAACCTCGCTAAATTCTTTGTGTTTATGCGCAGCGTGTTTACTTTATTGTTCATATATTCGCATAGCATCATCTTATAAGCTTGCAAAACACCGGAGGTTATCGATAAACAAGATCAACTAAGGGCATTTAAAATCAACAAATATAACATATTATTTGATTTTTATATTATTTATACTTTTAAGTAATGGTAATTTAAGTTTTATTATGCAATAAAAAAACTTAGTATTCAACATGAAAATTTTAATTAAAAATAGAAAAATATAATAAAGGAATGAGATTACTAATAATATTTTAATCTTTCCAAAGGTTTAAAAAAATTAAATCTGATAAGGATCTGATATGATATGAATCCGATTAGCATCAGATCCAATGATTCAAATTGAATTCTGCTGATCCGATAAGAAATGAATTCGAATATGAATCAAGGCAGAACCAATCCGTGGTCTAATATAACCCCTACACTACTGAAGATGGAATAAAATAACTGAGACTGCATGGCGAAAAATAATATTGCGGCGGGCCACTCGTGAGCCCTCCAGTGCTGGAGTTGTCCTAAAGGGGAACTTAGGTGAGGGTTGACCAGAATTGAAGCATGAGCTCAACAAGCATCGCGGGGGGGATTCAAAGGGAAGCAATTGTGTATTATTATTACTCCACACTAAATTAACGCATCAAAATATGACATACATACAAACTCCAATAATAGATGAGTTTACATTATCACGAACTAGCTCTTAATTTTATAATATTTCTCTTGAAGAAGTCGAATGTCCAAATTTCCTCTCCCCGCGTTTAAGTTTTAATAGCCCATTTTTCGTTAAAGATATATTCCAAGTTTGATTCTCCCCTCCCACAATTGCAAAGTTGAAACCATAGGGGCCAAAATGGAAAATGAATTTCTTGTCCATGTTGTAACTTTTATCATTGGAAGTTGAAGCCTTAAGCCTCGTTTGGTATTAAAGATTTGATTGGAATGGATAACCTCCAAATTCAAGGTACATTGAAGGTGAAGGAGAATGATTTTTCATCTTGCGATGATTATAAGAGGAGTTGACATGAACGAAACTTCTCCCTTCTAACCCTCCCATTTTGCGACGATTATAAGTTTTCTTTGTGAGTAATTCATCTCTTACCTCCAAATTTGCCATAATTTTTTCATTTCCTTCAACATACCTTGAATATCCCCAAAGCAATACCTTAAACGTTGGCTTTTTGGTAGGCTCATTACTTGATCTAGAAGCAAACTTGTTTATGAAGAAGTTGAACTAACCTTTATATAAAGATCTAAAAGTGTATAACTAATCACATCAAAAGCTAAAGGAAATAGGAACTGAAAACAAGGATAGTTTCGATCAGATGACAAATAATTCTAAACCTCTGTAACTGGGGAATCAGAAATAAGACCGGGATCAACCATATTGAAGAAGACGTACCAGAGTGTGATTCCATGTTGAACTGGATTGAAACGAACCTGCAAATTTCATCTATGCTGAACGAACATCCCTGTCCATGTTAGCATACAACCATGACAAGCTGAAAACCACTGTAGTGCCTTACTGCACTGACCACACTACGATGGCAAGTTCCAGATAGAATGAACCTCTTACCGATGTATTTTATCCACCACGCACGCTGACTGCTTCTCCTTTGAGGAAACAAACTGTATGGTGCATGATCAAACACTACTTAACACTGCATGGGTGTGGAGGGAAATAATGTTAGCAGAAAGAATGCTGGAAGTAGGAGTTCAAATCGAGTGAAAATAGTACCTGAGATACGAGCCTTTACGCTTGTTCATATGAATTTCTTTCCACTTTGATACATTAAAAGAATTTGAAATGCTAGATCCAAAAAATTCTGTTTCTGTGCACAAATATTCTCTCGTATTACAGAAAGTGAAAAGAGTACATTTCCCCTCGGCAACATGAAAATTGAAGCCATAATATAAATGAAAATCAAGATGCCCTGTATGAGCTATGAAACTGCATATTGCTGTAAATGTTTAGTTCTTTTCTTGTTCTTCAGTTTTCGAAACGCACATGACTCTATTTGTCTAATTCTCTCCCTACTAACACCCATCAGCTCCCCTATCTCTTGCAATGTCTTCATCCTTCCATCCTCCAATCCAAACCTCCATCTGACAACCTGCTTCTCTCTAGGATTGAGACTATCTAGTACCTTCTCCAAATCCTGTTTCATAAACTTTTTCATCAGCAGATCTTCTGCTGTTTCTGCGTCGGGATCTGAGATTACTTCCTGTGAAGAACAACATGAAATCGTCAGAAAAGGAGCACACAAAAGGTGACAAAATGTTGGATAAAAATTTCCATTTCTTTGGATGTAGAGAGGACAGACCGAAGGTTTAAGATTCAGGTTAATTCCAATTTTCTGGTCCAGAGATCTAGGGGCTTTTGGAGTCAGTAATACCGCAGAAAGCCTTTTCATTGATAGCCCTGTTGCCTCTGCAACTTCTTCATCATTAGGATGTCTTCCATTTAAACTATACAATTGCT
This sequence comes from Pyrus communis, assembly GCF_041283825.1. Lineage (NCBI taxonomy): Eukaryota > Viridiplantae > Streptophyta > Magnoliopsida > Rosales > Rosaceae > Pyrus > Pyrus communis. The sequence continues at coordinate 14,472,113 of NC_142578.1, read as the reverse complement.
TTTTGGCCTCTTTAACTCTATACGTCGCCTCCACCATGTGAAACTGTTTTACCAAAATATTGTAAATGCAAAGAGTGTTAAAAACATGAAGCACTAACATACACAAATTCAGCAGGAATGTGAAGTGGGGTCCCAACAATTCTACCATCACGAGCCATGATACCAAATAGCAACCACAGGGTAAAAGAAATTTATGAAGGTAAAACTCACGGGTAAGCGAATTGTTCTTGACTGGTCGGAAAGAGATTTTCGAACAGCCTGTTTAATCCACCAGTGTGCATAGGTTGAGAACTTAAAACCCTTTGAAGCGTCAAATTTCTCTGCACCTCTTACAAGGCCTCGACATCCTTGCTGAAAGTCAATAACCAAGAATAAGAACTCAAAGGTGGCAAGACTTGAAGAAAATAGTTTTTTTTCATCCTCTGGAGAGAGTAATTTATATTAAAAACAAAATACACACACAGATATAAATACATACACATATATATACACACATATATATATACATACATACATACATACATACATACATACATATATATATATATATATATTTTACAATATATGGGTTGGATTAGAGTAGAGGACATCCATTTTTTACACACTTTGTAGGGCTCAATCCGTAACTTTTTCAAGGATCCAAATTATCTATATTTCAATTCATCATTCATAGATCATCTTTGAAAAATATTAGACAAATCCAATCCAAAACCATTGAAACTAGATCATCATTGACCATCTTTGAAAAATTGTCTATATTTCAGAGATCATCATTCATAGATCATCTTTGAAAAATATTATTTGTAGTAAAGAAAATGGACGATACGGTTCAGGAAGGAAACTCTAAAATGACTATCATTTAATCCAACAGTCATAAGGTTGCAGATTTGGGTGACTTTGGTAGACATGATCTTTGAGAAAGACCTAAAAGATAGACGGTTGGATCGTTGAAATACATTACGAAGTGAGCCATACAGAGTGCGTGTCAAAATGTATGTCAAAAAATGGGTACCCCCAATCCTAACGCATTATATATATCTATGATGACAAAGATAAAACCATACCTGCACAAGATCTTGAAGATTCATCCCAGATCCCTGATAATTTTTTGCAATTGATATAACAAGCCTTATGTTGCTCTTGATCATTTTGTCTTTGCACAGAATACCATAGTTTACACGCTTCCTCAAAGTCTTCTGATCAACTCCTGCTGCTGCAGCCCATTGTGCAATGGTGGGCTGCCTGCCACATCTTTGCGCAAGCTCCTCCTGCAGCTTTTCCAGTTTCAGTAGTTCCTGAAATAAAAATACAATAGTCAAATTAACTCTAGATATTCCAAGAACGTTTTCTTTAATGCCTGCATATTTCTTGAACTATACGTGCAATTGAAACTCTTAATGTCTTTTTACTTCTACTTGTAAACTATTACAACGACTTTACTATTTTCCTACTTCTACTTGTGTTCTATAACTACTTCTACGTGCATTTAAATTTCTAGGACTGAACAATTTCCTTGAAATTTTCCCCTTTTTCATCCATGACATGATAACATACTATATCAATCAAAATCCATGCTTAATTGTAATCCAAAGCTTCCCAGCAAAAGCCTTATACAGTTATACTCTTCGAATTTAATTCTATGAAATACATGAACAGGAAAAGTAACTTCCTAAAATGTTGGCCATAAACAATTTTTAGTGAATCTATCAATAGATTACATATCAACCCATGGGTGTAGTATATTTTAGCCTCCGTCATAACCCACATAATTAGACAAAATGTTAGCTAGACATTAAGTCATACTTAAACCAGGAAAGGGTATTGTGTGCATGGTTCATTTTTAAACCACTGCAAAATGGAAGTATATTTGTGAGTTCAGTATCAATGAAGATTGCAAGGAGTAGTTGATATATTTCATAAGAAACAAGGTGGATTCAAAACTCTCACGATGACACTAGTAGTACCTGAATTCCTGCAGAAAGCTCAATTTCTTCGTTCGCCGTAAGAAGCCGAGATGTGTGGGTAGTAGATCTCAAGTAACGCAAGGGATCAGAGTGGTCTATTTCTTGTACTGAAGAACGCTTTTTTCTACTGGTTGAACCAGACTTCACAGACACAACACTTGCAGCAGCCTTTTCTGCTGCTTTTGATCTTCTGGCCTTCCTTTCGGTTTGACGACTCGATTTTGCCGTTATACCCTTGGAAAGTTGCTCCTGCAGAAGTTCAAATTCTTCATTTGTTCGCTCCACTTCTTCTGACTCTTTTTCTGCAGATTGAATGAAATGGTCTTCCAAAAATGCAGTTTCAGCTCCCATGGAAGCTCCTACTCTAACCGGTTTAGTTTCTATATGCTGAGCCCAATTGAAATGCAAAGCATTAGTCTCTGGAGAAACTGGAGATGAAATTTCTGGTTTAGCAGAGTGATTAGTGCTAACCAGCATAGCCACATCCTTTGCAACCTTCAGAGCTGCTTTTGCAAGAGTAACAGCTTCAGCCGCAGCAGCTGCTATTACAGCCTCTTCACTCGTAAGAAGAGTTTCTGTAGCTAAAGTTGATCCAAAGTTCGCCTGATGATATCCACCCAAGTTAATTAGAGTTGTAAGCTCAACATCCTTCATACATAAAAAATCAAACGGGGAAAGAAAATACTGGAATCCTAAACTCTAAACCCACAATAGAGCATGCGATCAGAATTTGTCATTGCAAGTATGCGATGAACAAGTGAAGGTGGCTAGGCCACAGCGGCTAAAACATGTTCAAAAACTATCTGAGAACCCAACCATAATCCATGTCAAATTTTTAGAACGTTTTTTGTTATTTAACTGAATGAATGCAAACCTAGTTTGTGTAATTTATCTATTACCTGAGAATCATGTAAATCCAGCAGGCATTTGACTAAACATTCTCGATTAGTAACTATTACCTCAGTGGAAGGATCAATTGCCCCTGTGTATGTCCACGGTCTACTTGAAGCCAAAGAATCGGAATTAAATTCTAAGGAAGGTAGTCTGAGCTTCTCCATATCAAGCACTGTAGTTGTTGCTGTTGATGTTGAACGCGGTGTAGTGGATAAGATATATTGTGCCCGGAAACACAGAGGATCTCTAGTTTTTGCTGCATATTTCAACCGATAAATCATAAGGAAAAGTTGCATACCGTTGGAATATCACAGAAAAGGAAAAACAATTCAAATCTCCTCTGTTCTCCAACTCTAAACAATAAGCCGGTGGGATGGTCAATGGGTGCCCATCACTATCAGCACCGTCACCAACATAAACACCACCACTCACCACCACAATTAACACATTGAACACTTGAATGTGCCTCCATTTAGCTAATGAGTATCCATTGACCATCACTAAAGCCGGGCCTTCCACGACTACATCTTGGTATATCCAACAGAAGTATATTTCAACCAAAAAAAAATCATCTCAAAAAAAAAAAAAAAATGTCATACTATTACATGAAATTTCGATGTAAAACAGCAAGGTTGCACAGGTGAGAGCATAGAGCAATCAACTGAAATGGGCAAAAAAAGTAACAAGAATGCAGAATGTAATTCAAAGGATTGAAACCTTGGAAGCTCCTGTCCTTAAACAATTCATCACAGAAAAGGGTATGGTGGGTCCTGAGGACTGTGAGCTTGGTGGCCATGACTCCTCCTCCTCCAACGGCGGCGGCTCTCCTCTTCTGCTTCTTAGTATTCTTCTGGTCACTTGCTGGGTGGGCCCCAACGAGATGGAGTGGGGTGAGAAATGAGGCATTGGGAAGGGCGTGTTTGTGGGAAGGACAGAATCCAACGGCTGCGGACGACGACGACGATGATGAAATTGATAAGACTGACATGTCTTTCTTCTTGTCTTCTCGTTCTTCTTCTTCTACACATAAAGCTTCAAAGGCATTGGCATGTAGTCAGTGAGTCTCAGTCAGTCGCTTGAGCGCGAAACAGAGGAAGAAGGAATTGGAGATGGAGATGGAAGCGAGAGGAAGAGAGAAAGAGAGGGAGGGAGAGAGAGTGAGCGGTTTTCTTATCCTCGGATTTGGAGTTTTGGACCACCCAAAACTAAAAACATACGGATACCGGTGTTAATCTCTACTAATTTATCGTCAACCAAAATTTTTTTAAATAATCAGTTTAAACTTTAATTAAAACAGAACATAAATAAAAAATATAGAGCCGAAATGTAATTTCATACAGCCAAATTTTACTTTTTTTTTTTTTTCAAAGTCTCACCTACATATAATCCTAACATATCTATAATCTCTACTAATTAATAAAACACTCGTTGTCAACCAAAATTCTATGAAATTACCAGTTTAACTCTCTAATTAAAACAGAACATGAATAAGAAATATGGGGCAGAAATGTAATTTCACACAACCAAATATTGCTTTTTTTTTTCCTAAGCCTCCCCCACATGTAATCCTAACATATCTCTAATTAAAATTAAAAATTAAAAATTAAAAAAACTTCTCACTCTCACATTATCTATCACTCTTTTACTCTGTCTTTCTATTTTAAAAACAAAAATAAAAAATTTTCTCACACACTTTGTGTGTGCCCATATGCTAGTTGTTAATAGGGTTAATCTCAGTTTACTACGCTGAAGTTTTTTTATTTTCAATATTTGGTACATGAAGTTTTCTTCGTCCTAGAGTGGTACCTAAAATCATAGTTTTGTGACGCTTTCATACATCCATTAAGGTTGCTGTTAAATCAATCGTTAACTGATGATGCGGCGCCCTCGTGGATAATGACTGGACGACACGTGTCAATATGGGTCCATGTGGCTATTAAAAAAATTCAAAAAAAAAAAAGTGGAAAATATTCAAAAAATTTAAAAAAATAAAAAATCTGGCCTTCTGCTCCGACCTCACATCTGAGGCAAACCACTCTCAGCTATCTCCCGAAACCTAATTTTCCCAAGCCCCAATTTTTTTCCCCAAATCACCTTCAATTCTGTAAAATCCTCCACTTCCCATTCTAGAAAACCTCCACAACCCAACCAAACTGGTTTTCGCTCGAGAACAAAGCAGATAAGTTGGCCAATGGAGCCGGGTTGATGCATATCTCGGATAGGAACTGGACCGGGGTTGTAACCCCCCGCCTCGAAATATTTATTTCGGAAACTAATATCGGTGATAGGCCCAAACTAAACTCTTGTTTAGTTAACTACCATTAATCACGATTCTCTACTTCAATTTCTTAATCTCTCACAAAAATTTATGACCAACATTTATTTACCAAAACATAAGGTTAAATCTCAAATTACTCACCAAATTCCTTTTCTTAGTTCAATTTCTCAACAAAAGATTTATTTCGATTATTTACGTACCCTTGAGCGGGATTAAGCCTTTCGTAGTTCACATTTCAATACAACTCGACCTATGCCACATTTCGTTCAAGCCGAAGGCATAAACATACCAATCATACAAAACAACCCACATTTCATAAACGTTTCCAAGCTACAATCAAATCACAATTAATAAAGATAGATCGATGTCTAAAGATAAAAATAACAATTCAATATAAATCACATTTAATAAACAAGTATAACTCAATATGGTGCCACAATACATAAATCAAGACAAACATCATCACGATGAGCCCATTAAGCTCCATGAAATCCCAACAACACTCTAAGATAAATGACACGCCAGAATAATTCGGCCTAGTTGACTAAAAAGCCAACTGTCAATCAAGGTCGAGGGTAGGGTCCACAACCCTAGTAATTTAGTCTGGAAGATCCGTATGCTAGATTCCTGATCCGTCAGTTCCTAATATCCTTAAATATTATGTTCTATTATGTAATTAAGTTGGTGCCGATCCAACGGTCGAATCGTTAAATCATATAATGTCTAAGTGGCGGTCTCTATCAAAACTATAGTCATACGACGAAATTTCATGAATCGAACGTCACATATGGAATCAGGGTATCCAAATTAGTCTAGGAAAGGTAGGTGAGGTCTCGGCCCACACGCCGCCGCACACGCCGGCCTGCTGCCCCGAGTCACCGAAAACCCTAGAAATGGGTGGCTTTAATCCGTTACCTTCAATGCTCCGCCGCACCTTATAGTTGTTTGGGCTTTGTTCCCTACCTCATGAGGAGTAGTTTGATGGTGGTGGTCGACTGTACCACCTTCAAAAATGGCGGAATTTAGCCGTACACCCCACGAACTCATCGGTGAGTTCATCACGAAATCAAGGCCAATTTAACTCGGTTTTTTATGAAATTGGAAGAGGAAAGGGTGCTAGGTCAATTCCAGGTGGTATGTCACTTCTAATCGTTAGAGAAATCGCCTGAAAAGGCATCAGAAATCATGGCTAACGCCTAGTCAGGCAGCGGGTCAAGGGATGACCCGGTTTGGCTACGGTGTTCTCCCTCGGTTCCTTTCCTTTCTCTCCTTTCTCATGTATCTCATTGGTCACTTCCTTTCCCCCTCCTATCCTAATTCGGCCCCTTCTCCCCTTCTTCTCTTCTTCTTTCCTAGTTGGTCTCCCCAATTCCTTTTTTTTTTTTTTTTTTGTTGTTCCTTCCCCATAGCATATTTCAATCCATAACACAATTTGGAACCTTCCCAAAATCATGGCAAAATAACTATTTTTCCCTTACTTTCGTTCATTTCTATTTCATGGTTATAACCCCATTTGTTGAATGGTTTTCGCCTACACGCTTGTGGAATCGTCCTCTATCCAAATAAGTCAAGAAATATGCCAAAATATATGAGGATAAAATACATCCTTGTATAATTACGTTAAACCAACTAGGGCATTTTCGTATTTTCAACTTAACGACAAATTTTACTATGTAAATTATAATAATTTCCGGAAACAAAACTTTTAAAAGTTCTCAATTCAATCTTACATAACCATAAATCGATTTATTTTCAATTTTTCTCCACATATTCATATATTTTAAATTTCAAGGTATTACAGGGATGCTCTGCTCAAACCCACTTTCTAGTAAAAAATTGGGGATTGGGAATATTAGGGTTTGGGAGGTGATTTGCCGAAAAGAGGGAGAAAGGTGGATGTGAGGTAGGAGAAGATGGCCAGAGTTTTTAAAATACATGAAAACTAAAAAAATAAAAACTTTTTTTTTTACCCACCCTCCTTCCCATCTCTCTCTACAACCCACAAGACCCTCCATTTTCACCTCTGCAAACTGTACCAACCTCCCTTCTCTCCTCTGCAACCCACACCCACCCTCCCTACACACCCAACCCAACAAAATCCCACCCAAAAGAATTCAAATTCATCAGGAAACCCTTCCAGTTTTTGAAATTTATCAAAAACCCAGTTGACCTAAATCCCTAATTTGGATAAATTAGCAATCCTCAATCGATTTTTTAGCACTCCTAGCCCTCGCTACTGCCTCACTGGACTCTGGCACTGGCACCTGGTGGCAACCTTGCTTTGGTGCTTCGGTTCTTCTCTCTCCTCGGGATTTTGTTAGGTTGGGTGTGCAGGAAAGGTGGGTGCAAGTTGTAGAGGAGAAAAGTGAGAGTGGGTCTGGGTTGTAGAGGAAAGATGGAAGGGAGGGTGGTATGAGTTGTAGAGTAGAGATGGGAGGGAGGGGGTGGGTTGGGGAAAGGTAGGAGACGGGGTGTGTAAACAAAATGTTCTTTTTTTTTTAATTTTAATTTTTAAATATTTTTTAATTTCCACGTGGCCCGATATTGACACATGGCGCTCAATCATTGTCCACTTGGGCGCCATGTCATCAGTTAACGGAGGTTTTAACAGAAAACTTAACGGATGTATGAAAGTGTCCTAGAATTATAACTTTAGGTACTAAACTGAGACGAAAAAAACTTCATGTACCAAATGTTGAAAACCAAGAAACTGCAAGGTAGTAAACTGAGATTAACCCTTGTTAATATTATGGAGGGGAAGGAAAAGACCAGCCCCCTTCCCTTCCAACATTCCCTTTTGTTTTGATACTTATCAATTCATTTTTCCTTTTAAATGTTACTAATTTCTTTTAAATTTGCTTTTGGCAATAATCGAATCTAAGACCTCTCACTTATAAGTGAAGAGGAATACTACTAAATTGTAGTACTAAGTGGCAAATATTACTATTTTCTTTTCCTTTTCTTTTGGCGAAATGTTAATAGTGCACCGACTTGTAGCTTAGTCGCTTCAAAATTTGATCTTTTTAGCTTTGAAAGCAAATATCTTGACAATTGTATAACAAAAATAAACATTTAAAAGCATTGAAATAAACCTCTGGACGTCGTGAGCAGACCACATAGTACCTCAAAGGGCCTTACATCTGTCTGCCCTACAGGTGATGAGCCTTCGAGTTATTTACATGTTAAGGTGCCCTTCAAATACCCTTTAGCAGACGCATTCTCACCTTTCTTAAGTGTTTGTCAATTACGCTAACAATGTTTCCATAAGTATCTGGCCAAAGCAACGCACATGAGATATATTAGGACGATCATTGATAGGAGCATATTCATGCGACTTAAATGGCTTGTTCTCGTGCATTTACGTTATGTTTCTCTAGTTATTTTAGTCCTTTATGCTTCTTTTGTGTGTTTTCAGGTTCTAAGGGCAAGGTATGCAAAAGGATGCCTTTTGGAGCCTTTTGGAGCAAATTAGAGATTGGAATGGATATCATATGCTTGGAGCCAAGAGGATGGACGAAATTAAAGACTTGAAGTAGGAAAGTTAAATCCTAAAAGACCTCATGTTTAAGCATCATTGAAGACTCCTACGCATTTTAGAACACAAAAACAACATTCCTTGCAACCTTAGGACATTGTCGTGTGTTTCCTTGTGTCTCCCTTCCTTGCCATGCAAGGAAGGGCTTTGTTCCCTATTTTAAACACTTAAAGCATTCATTTATCATATCATTCACTTATTATAAGCATTCACTTATCATATCATTCACTTATCAAACCATTCACTTATCACTTCCATTCACTTATCACTTATCACTTCCATTCACTTATCACTCACCACATATCATTCATTTATCACTTAACATATCATTCATTTATCACTTAACATATCATACACTTATCATAATCATTCACTTATACACTTATCATAATCATTCACTTATTCTTTCATCATTCAACCACCAATTCAACACATGCATTTCAAACCTTTCAACACCCTTTAATCATCTCCCTTTAAGTTATGATTTTATTTCCTAACCCTACATGCATTATTTATTAGCATCTTCACATGCATTCACACACACTTCACACAAACAAACAACTCAAAACCGTGAGCTCCCATTCCCTTATGCCATTTTCAGATTTCCACCCACTAACCTAGTCATCAACACATGCATTCCCTTCACATTCACCCACATGCACTCCCACTCTTTAATCATATGCACTCCCATCATAATTCCACCACCAATTCAGCCACAAAACATTATCATTGCACCACATTCAACCACTCCACATCCCTCACCAAGAAACCATTCAACACACACATGCATCCTGAAATTCTTTGCCATGCAATCACATGCATTTCCCTTGACATTTTCAGCCATCACACTTCATCATTACACCACCATTCACTCTTTAACCCACACACACTTCACACAAACAACATTCACATGCATTCACATGCATTTCCAACACAAAACACACTCAAAACCGTGGCCACCTTTGCATTTCAGGATTCCCATTTGCATTTTCAGATTTCCAGCTTTCCCTTTTATTTTCCAGCTTTCATTCTTCATCATTGCAGCCATTCCACATGCAATTCTCCATCATTCCTCCACACAAACACCTTAAACAAATAGCCATATACATCTCCACTCCTCCTATAAATACCCTTGCATTCCCATCATTCAAAACATCTCATTTCATACACAACACACCACAAACACTTCCATTCCTTCTCTTTGCCGTGAGTCCCCTTAGAATCCAAAACCATCTTTCCATTTCCACCACTTCCCAACCCTCCAAACCACTCCTCTACCATTTCCATAATCCCCCAAACCTCACCTTAGACCTTGTGCCATAATAAAGAGGAAGAGAAGAGGACCTAAACGTTCATACAATTCAAGTTTGAGTTGTTGGAATGTTTAGGTGATTCTTTGATTTCAATGTTTCATTTTAATTCTCTTTGTTTTGTACGTATAAGGAATGAAAGAGAAGAGTGCCTAAACGTTCATACAATTCAAGTTTGAGTTGTTGGAATGTTTAGGTGTTTCTTTGATTTCAACGTAATGAGGAACTAAAACCCCCTTTAGCTAGGGGGTGATTCGAAATAAATGTTTATGCTTGCATATGAATTGATTAAACTTTCGTTGGAATTTCATAAGTTGTGGATTCAATTCGTTTAATTGTTTGATTGATAACTTATTTATGTATGTTCATTGAGATTGCAAGCTTAATTTTCATGCATGAATATGACGCTAGAATATAAGTGAGTTTCACCTAAACGTTACGAACTTATATTCACAAGTAGTGGAGGTTGCTCATAAACAATCGCGTTAAACGAATTCTTGGCATAAGTTTCATGCGTATTCCATAGTAACGAATGCCTCGTCAACACTTATAGTTTTCATAATGCTTAATGATCTTTGATTGTATCTTTATTGTGCTTTTCACGTAAAGGACTTTTGGAGAATGTGGTGAATTGCGTTGCGCTAACCCATCCAATTCATTAACTTAAGGAGAACTTGACGGTTAATTTAAGCGGACCTAATTAACCCGGGGCGTTGAGTTTCATAATTTATCGAAAGACCAACTGAGAATCAATCTTGTATGCAAGTGTAACATGTATGGAGATGAACCCCTTAGCTATTCTATCATCCATTCATTCCATTTCATCAATTCCATATTTACATTCTGTCTAGTTTATTAACTTGTTTCGTTATTTCAATTTTCGTAAAAACCTCAATCCCCCTTTTGCTTTAATGTTCATTTTAGTTAGAATTCAATTTAGTTTGTGTTTTTAAAGCATTTTGAGTCTTTTGATTTGTTTTAATGTTTTAAAGTTTAGTTTTACATTCTTTGAGTCTAGTTTAGTGTTTTATATTATGTTTTTACGTTTTTAAGTCAAATCCAAGTGATTAACAATCCCTCCTAATCCCCGGTCCAGAACGATCCCTACTTGCACCTATACTACAATTGATAAAAAGAGGGTTTAATTTGTGTGCGTATAAATCTCGCATCAAATTTTGGCGCCGTTGCCGGGGATTAGCAACTTTGCTAATCCCTTAGTTCTTTTCTTTTTTTTTGGTTTAGTTGTTTTCGTTTTAGTTTCTAACTTAGTGTTGTTTTCTTTGTTTGTTGTTACTTTTGTTTTTTGATTTAGTTCTCTTTCTTTTTAGGTACTAGAGAAGTAAGATATGGATTTTGCTAGCATTCAAGCTCAATTGGCAAATCTTACTTCTAAATTGTCGCCGTATGCCGAAAGGACCACAATGCAGAGTGTCCCTACATTTGGTGCTTCATATAGGCAAGGATTTCAAGCCAATCAATGTCCACAAAGAGATTGGAGGGATCATTCAAACTCTATATGGTGGGAAGATCAACAAGTTCAACGTGAAGCATATTGGCAACCATATGAGGAGTTCTATTCAAGACCTATGCAGCCACCACAACTTCATATGCAATATGCTCAATTAAATTCAAGTTCGCCAGTAGATTATATTCAAATTCTTAATGAAATAAATTCTTTGGCGCAGGGGTCACAAAATCAAGCCAAGGAGGCTCAACAAGAAGCATATTGGCAACCATATGAGGAGTTCAATACAACACCTATGCAGCCACCACAACCTCCCCCACAACAATTCCAATCAAGTTCAAGTATGTCCATGGATAATGATAAAAAATTTCAATTACTAACCTCTTTGACGCAGGACGAACAAAATCAAGACAAGAAGTTGGGTAAATTGGACGAGCAATTTGGGCAGATTATGGAGTTCATGAAACAAATTCAAGAGCAAAGTGAACTTTCCAACTCAACTATTGAAAACTCGAAGGAAGATTTTGAAATCCATAATGCTATCACTTTGGGAAGTGCTATGGAGGTTGGAGCTGACCTAAAAATGTCCAAACATAGCCTAGAAGTGGATGAAGAGCTGCTAATTGAGGAGGAGGAAGAAGACATGCACACGGCAAGGGTAGAACAACCCTTGCCGCAGCCCCCTAAGCCCTCTAAACCACCCACCACCAGTAAGGACGTCCCAATTTCATGTTATTTTGATGTTATTCCACCCAATGTCCCTTTTCCTAGCAGGTTTTTGATTCCCAACCAAGAAGAGAGTAAAAAGGACATCGTGGAAGCCTTCCCAAAGGTGCAAAATGCTATTCAAATTCTTGGTGCAACACAGCAAGTTTTAGATGGTGTTGAATTCTTCAAAGGACTTTGTACACCAAGAAGAATGATTCAAGAGAAGGTAGTGGCTGGAGAAGATGTAGAAGGCATCAAAGAGGACAAATTTGAAACCACAATTCCCAAGGAAGTTGGATTTTATGACACGGGACAAGTCATAACTTTCGAAGGGGTGTTTATTCTGGAGTTCATTTTGGAGCACACAGGTAAGCCGCCTCCCCGAATTTCAATTTTCTTTTATACTAACATGTGGTTAATGATTCAGGCACCCAAAATGGAATTTAAACTATTACCGGATCATTTCAAGTATCACCGCCCATTCAAAGATAAATTCCATGCCGTTTGATTTTATTTATGTTAATAAAAAAAAAAAAAAAAAAAAAAAAAAAAAAAAAATTTGAAAGAAAGATACTAAACATGGAGAAAGGTGGAGCTTCACAAAGGTTGTTTACGTGAAGCCCCACTACGAGGCGCAGAAGCGGAAGGCGCAGAAGCAGGAGGCATAGAAGCGGGAGGCATCGGAGCGGAAGCCATCGGAGCGGGAGGCATCGGAGCTAGAGCATTCCAGGCCTCAATACTTGGCCAAGCGCTGGATGACCCAGGAAAAAGGTGCCTCTGGAGATAAGACGCAAGCCTTTGACGGTCACTGTGAATTCGACCCTCAGATTCTTGCAGCTCATCAAGCTTCCTCTTCATCCCCGACGAATAGTTATTTGCAAGCACATGCAAACTTCTATTCTCGTACTTAAGCTGCTGGATCTCTTGCTTAAGTCTTTCCACCTCTGCCATCAACGATTCCACCTGACGGGAGCGGGCAAGCAGGCGTAGGCCCATGTTGGACACAGAGCTCGCACACTGAACACTAAGTGCGAGGGACTCTTGAACGGCCAACTCATCGGACCGTCCTGACAGCAGCCTACTATCTTTTGGAGTGAGGAGGTTTTTAGCTACTATTGTAGCTGTTGTGGCGTCCTGCATCACAGAGTCTTCACCTGAAAGAGGACCGTTAGAAGATAAAAAAGAAGGGCGCCATACATTACCTTGACGGGGCGAAACCGGATCGCTGCTGAGACTCAAATCTAAGCTAAGGTTCGATGAGTTTGCCATTTTTTTCAAAAGTGTTCAAAGAGAAGGGGTGGATGGAGTTAAAAATTTCACAAAGGGCCGGAGTCGAGTTTCAGGAATGGGAAATCTTCAGAGTGTGTATGTTGGGGTGATTGATAGCTCTATAAAAAGCCAAGGCAACGCGTCCACCGATTCAAAGAGCCGGATTTTTCGGCGTAATTTTGGCGACGCTTTCTCGGCTTTTCAGAAGACGCGTTCAACTTTGTCAAAAGATTTCTTCTTTTCAGACAACACGTGGAGGCCATCACCGCAACTACATATCTTTAGCCGACAAGCGCAAAGTTCGGCGACGCTTTCTCTGCTTTTCAGAAAACGCGTGCAGCTTTGTCAAAAGGAGCCGCATCTGCACTACCACGTGTCGTTCAGAAAGCGAAGGGGCGTCGTTCAAAAATCGAAGGGGCGCCTGCTCAGAAATCGAAGAGCCGAATTCAAAGATCGAAGAGGCGCCACTATTTCAAAAAGCCGGAGCTGCGGGATCAAAACGTTTGTCGACAAAGGTAAAAAGTACCACCACTTGATATTATCTCTATATATGTCGACCTTCGTCTTTTATGGCAGGGCAAACCTGAAGAAAATGCCCAACTCTCCCTCACCTCTGAGGGCGCACTCCCAGCAAAGCCTTTCAAAATACTCAATTCTTTCTTCTTCCCCAAAGATGATACCAGATGCCTGGAGTACATATGACCCAGGAGGAAACGGCGGATTGAAGCATGTGTTGATTCATTCACCGCTTCTTCAAAGCAAAGGTATCTCATATCATCAAGGTCAAAAGCAAAAGTATCTCATATCATGCTCTTTCCCTGTCTTTTTCTTTGTCCTTGTTCTTACTTGCATGGCAAAGTAAAAGAAGCAATCAGCCGGCACTTGGAGTCAATCTTCCGATCTGGAGCCAACTGCCTGGAATCTATTCCTGATTGCTTACCTAGCGTTGCTCTCGAGTAGTCATCTTCAACGGTTGATACACTTCCGGAGAAGGGACCACTTCTGCAAAGGGGAGCGAGTAAGGCAAGTGAAAATGATACATTGAAGCATGTGGAGACAAACATAGGCTGAGTTATCCTCCAACCCTTTTCAATACGAATTGGAAAGATTGAACAAAGAAACAGACCAAAAGGGTAAGCTCAGACCTTCGGGGGAGACCAAAAGAACCATCCTGCTGCCCAGTTCAAGAAGTAGCACAAAGGAAAATCAACAATGGGCAGAAACCAGTTCAAGAGTAAGCCTGTGGAATCATCAAGATCAAGCCTCAATGCAATCAACAAAGAGAAGAGGGAATTTACACTCCATAACCAGATTTGCGTCCCTAAACTCTTCTCTTTGTTAATTACATTCTGCCATGTTTAGTATGTTTAGTTTTTGTTTGTGTGATTACTTATGTTTTGTGTGAATCTATGCTTAAAACATTGAGGACAATGTTTGATTTAAATGTGGGGGGGTAACTAATGTTGTTAATGCAAATTCGTGGGATTTTATCACCCATAACTTCAAATGTTGTTCCTTGCTGTTTTAAGGTGTTTTTAAGTTGTTTTAGAGTGTTTTAGTATGTTTTGTTTTTATAACTCCGAAAAGCACATAAAATTTTGAAAAATTGTTTTGAAAAGCCTAAAAAGAGTGTTTTGAGTCGTTTTTGTGAGTTTGTGTCTTAGGGTACCTTCCAACACAATGATAAGGATTTGGTTTGTAATTGCATGACTGTTAAAAAGAGTTATGAACATAGAGAAAAGTTTGATTTACTCTTGGTTTATGCTTAGTTATGGTTATAATGTATGACTTCACATGCAATCATAAAAGAAAAATTCGTTTTTGTAACATGCTTGAAGGAAGGAACTCAAACAAACGCTACAACCCTGTGAGACTCGAGCCATTACCTTCTTTGGAGAGTTATTTTCTGTGATTCTTTGTTTTCTAAAGTTGTTGAATGATCTCATTATTCCTTGCTTGGTTGCTACTTAGAATGCAATTGTATCATGATAGAACTAAATGCTAGAACTTATATCCGTTTCATTCAAAGCATGATATTGAGTTGCATAACATATATCAAGATGAAGTTGTGTAGTTGCCACCATAGCCAAATAGCCTTACTTCCCATATTTCGTATATATTGTAAGTCTTAACCCCGTTGAGCCTCGTTTAACCTATTTTCTTTGCTAACCATATCACCCCTTACCTAGCCTAGATTAGGACCATCCGTACCCTTGTTCTTAAAAGATAGTGAGCATGACTTAAATGAATTCCTTTTGAGTACATTTTGCAAGAAAATGAGTGTGGGGGAGTAAAAGTTTGTTCTTAAGTTTGTATGTTTTGAGAGTCAAAAGAAAAGAAGAAAAAAAAAATTTGTGAAAAACATATGAAAAAGAAAAAAGAGAAAAGAAAGAAAGAAAAAAAAAAAAAAAAAAAAAAAAAAGAGCTTGTTCCCCCTTGTTGTTCAAAAGTTGAGTTTTCATTCAAAAGTGAATTCTACGTTAATTCAAATGCTTTGCTCGCTATTTCTTTAAGAACCTTTGTTTTCCATATACCTTCTTTGTTAGCCAAACACCTTTAGCCCCGTTACACCCCTTTGACTTCTATCTTGATCGTTATGTGTTCAATAATGTGGAGTTTGAAATTGATATGAGCTTATGGAATCACTGGTTCTCATTCTAAGTAGTAGCATTCCATTCATGAGATCATATTCATGTCATTATCGTAAATCCAGAAAATGCTTTCCTTGTTATAACATATGTGAGTGTTCGTCTACATGTTTACATCAATCTTCTCACATATAACTAGTGTAGGGTGTGTAGTCAGAAAATCTGCGTGAAAAACGAGTGCATATCTTGTAAGGATTTGAGCAATTTCTCTAAGGCATGTTACTACATTCAAAACATGGTTTTAAATGCTTAATTGTGAACTAGTATATGGTGACTATGATTAAGAATGTACTTAAGTGTGAAGATGACTAAAATCTGTGGGAATGATGATTTTTAACATGTCATGTGCATTGGAAATCCCTAAGACGGTTGTTGGAAGGTTTAGGTTGTGTTTTACTTGTTTTGTTTCGTTTGGTTTTGTTTTGTTTTTCTTTCTGTTTTGCTCGAGGACTAGCAAAAGATAAGTGTGGGGGTATTTGATAGGAGCATATTCATGCGACTTAAATGGCTTGTTCTCGTGCATTTACGTTATGTTTCTCTAGTTATTTTAGTCCTTTATGCTTCTTTTGTGTGTTTTCAGGTTCTAAGGGCAAGGTATGCAAAAGGATGCCTTTTGGAGCCTTTTGGAGCAAATTAGAGATTGGAATGGATATCATATGCTTGGAGCCAAGAGGATGGACGAAATTAAAGACTTGAAGTAGGAAAGTTAAATCCTAAAAGACCTCATGTTTAAGCATCATTGAAGACTCCTACGCATTTTAGAACACAAAAACAACATTCCTTGCAACCTTAGGACATTGTCGTGTGTTTCCTTGTGTCTCCCTTCCTTGCCATGCAAGGAAGGGCTTTGTTCCCTATTTTAAACACTTAAAGCATTCATTTATCATATCATTCACTTATTATAAGCATTCACTTATCATATCATTCACTTATCAAACCATTCACTTATCACTTCCATTCACTTATCACTTATCACTTCCATTCACTTATCACTCACCACATATCATTCATTTATCACTTAACATATCATTCATTTATCACTTAACATATCATACACTTATCATAATCATTCACTTATACACTTATCATAATCATTCACTTATTCTTTCATCATTCAACCACCAATTCAACACATGCATTTCAAACCTTTCAACACCCTTTAATCATCTCCCTTTAAGTTATGATTTTATTTCCTAACCCTACATGCATTATTTATTAGCATCTTCACATGCATTCACACACACTTCACACAAACAAACAACTCAAAACCGTGAGCTCCCATTCCCTTATGCCATTTTCAGATTTCCACCCACTAACCTAGTCATCAACACATGCATTCCCTTCACATTCACCCACATGCACTCCCACTCTTTAATCATATGCACTCCCATCATAATTCCACCACCAATTCAGCCACAAAACATTATCATTGCACCACATTCAACCACTCCACATCCCTCACCAAGAAACCATTCAACACACACATGCATCCTGAAATTCTTTGCCATGCAATCACATGCATTTCCCTTGACATTTTCAGCCATCACACTTCATCATTACACCACCATTCACTCTTTAACCCACACACACTTCACACAAACAACATTCACATGCATTCACATGCATTTCCAACACAAAACACACTCAAAACCGTGGCCACCTTTGCATTTCAGGATTCCCATTTGCATTTTCAGATTTCCAGCTTTCCCTTTTATTTTCCAGCTTTCATTCTTCATCATTGCAGCCATTCCACATGCAATTCTCCATCATTCCTCCACACAAACACCTTAAACAAATAGCCATATACATCTCCACTCCTCCTATAAATACCCTTGCATTCCCATCATTCAAAACATCTCATTTCATACACAACACACCACAAACACTTCCATTCCTTCTCTTTGCCGTGAGTCCCCTTAGAATCCAAAACCATCTTTCCATTTCCACCACTTCCCAACCCTCCAAACCACTCCTCTACCATTTCCATAATCCCCCAAACCTCACCTTAGACCTTGTGCCATAATAAAGAGGAAGAGAAGAGGACCTAAACGTTCATACAATTCAAGTTTGAGTTGTTGGAATGTTTAGGTGATTCTTTGATTTCAATGTTTCATTTTAATTCTCTTTGTTTTGTACGTATAAGGAATGAAAGAGAAGAGTGCCTAAACGTTCATACAATTCAAGTTTGAGTTGTTGAAATGTTTAGGTGTTTCTTTGATTTCAACGTAATGAGGAACTAAAACCCCCTTTAGCTAGGGGGTGATTCGAAATAAATGTTTATGCTTGCATATGAATTGATTAAACTTTCGTTGGAATTTCATAAGTTGTGGATTCAATTCGTTTAATTGTTTGATTGATAACTTATTTATGTATGTTCATTGAGATTGCAAGCTTAATTTTCATGCATGAATATGACGCTAGAATATAAGTGAGTTTCACCTAAACGTTACGAACTTATATTCACAAGTAGTGGAGGTTGCTCATAAACAATCGCGTTAAACGAATTCTTGGCATAAGTTTCATGCGTATTCCATAGTAACGAATGCCTCGTCAACACTTATAGTTTTCATAATGCTTAATGATCTTTGATTGTATCTTTATTGTGCTTTTCACGTAAAGGACTTTTGGAGAATGTGGTGAATTGCGTTGCGCTAACCCATCCAATTCATTAACTTAAGGAGAACTTGACGGTTAATTTAAGCGGACCTAATTAACCCGGGGCGTTGAGTTTCATAATTTATCGAAAGACCAACTGAGAATCAATCTTGTATGCAAGTGTAACATGTATGGAGATGAACCCCTTAGCTATTCTATCATCCATTCATTCCATTTCATCAATTCCATATTTACATTCTGTCTAGTTTATTAACTTGTTTCGTTATTTCAATTTTCGTAAAAACCTCAATCCCCCTTTTGCTTTAATGTTCATTTTAGTTAGAATTCAATTTAGTTTGTGTTTTTAAAGCATTTTGAGTCTTTTGATTTGTTTTAATGTTTTAAAGTTTAGTTTTACATTCTTTGAGTCTAGTTTAGTGTTTTATATTATGTTTTTACGTTTTTAAGTCAAATCCAAGTGATTAACAATCCCTCCTAATCCCCGGTCCAGAACGATCCCTACTTGCACCTATACTACAATTGATAAAAAGAGGGTTTAATTTGTGTGCGTATAAATCTCGCATCAATCATATTCATGCTTAGAGTTTAACAAATGTTCCATGCTCTAAAATATATTATCGGAATATAGTAGATAGAGGAACTGAATTGCAATGTAACCATAACTAAAGTTCTATGTGTTGTACGAATTCAAACATATTATGACTAATCTGGTAGCTGAAAGTCATTGCTAGATGTTACTATTCCGTTTGTGGATATTCCCATAAGATTGAATTAGAATGCTTTCTAATTATGCAAAATTAGATTAATTAAATTATGCACTGCTAGCTTTAGTTGAAACCTACAAGGTCACACATAATAGAATGGCATTGAAGGATAAAATCAGTAAAGGTTGAATTTAACATAAATTGTTTACATTAAATGTTTTATTTTTATTTTTTATTACTTGTTTTGGGCCTTCTATTTACTGTTGCTTATATGAACTTAAAAAAAAATAAGGAAGCTCAATCCAAAAGGAAAGACCAAATTAATAAAAATAAATAAAATAGGAGCAAACCAACCTAAAACCTGGTGATAAAAGGGGTGTGCGGCACGCCCAAAGGATGTGTCCTAAGACATGCAACACACGTGTGGTGGACGTTTCAATTGTAACCCTACTGGCTTATTCAAATTGTTCTCTGCATATGCCTAAGTGGTCTTTAGACCTAGTATGAATTTTACACATTGTGAAATCAGAAAATCAGAGAGAAAGGAATTATGTTCTCCAATTTAGAGAAATTGAAAACCAAAACCCCACTGACACACACCAACATGGAATGTCCACTAGGACTCCAAATCGAGCTGTGTTGGCCGACACCTATAAGGTGACGAAGCCATAAAGTGTAGTGATATGGAAAATGTGAATAAATTTATACCTAAAAGTGCCTAAATACAAGAGTGCACATGTGATAACAGAGAATAAGTATAGTACAATAAAATAGGGTGAGAATTATACCATCGATGGTAATCCTCTACCCCAAGATTTGCCGATAATCCTCGTCGGTACAAAAACTCTACTACTAGAACATGGAGGGGCGAAAAACAAGGGTGAGTGTGCCTGAAAATAAAGTTTTAATAAAAACCTTTTGAAAGCGTTATAACCCCTCGCCGTAAAACCTGTATAGTTTCCAGAAAATAATACTACGTAGGTACGAAAAATGAATGCATATGTGCAGTAAAAACAGAAGCATGTCATGCCACAATATCTCAACAAGAATAAATGTAAGCCAGGTGTGAGATCAGTCTAAACTAACATGCTAGTCGGAGTCACCAAATGTGACTTGTGTGACTGTACCTATTGCTCATAAGTCTATGCTAGCACACGAGTCGGAGTCGCCTAGTGTGACTTGTACAACAGGCTGGGTGTAAATATGTACGCTCTAATGCTACGATCACGTGAAAGTTAGTGCTATGCACGGGTCACCTACGAGTCGGAGTCGCCTAATGCGACTTGTACAACAGGCTAGCACCTAACTTGGATCCAAGGCGAGTGTGCGATGCAAGAGGTGAACAATCACGTGAAGGCTGTGCCCTGGCTCGGGATGGGGGCACTAACACGGAGGTGCAGCAATGATAAGCTCTAAATGAATATATGCATGCTCATATAATTCAACCATTTCAATCACATAATAACTTACCTGAACTTACCTACGTCTCTGTAGGATCATTTGACATAACCATAAATCTCATCACAATGCAATATTTAAATATAACACATTTAAATCATGGCATGCTATGCATAATCAATTTAAAACATTTATGGAAAACCGTAAGGTATACACACACACACACACACACTATAAAAAGGAAAAAGACCCACTCACCTAAGGTCCACGCTACAGCTCCCTAGCATGAATATTGAGGTGTCATGAACGATCGGCGCCTAGAACAATTATCAAATCATGTCTCAGAATTCTTATCAATAGAACACATAACTTACATATCTTATTCGGGAAGATCCGTAAATTAGATTCCCGATCCGTAAGTTTCTAATATCCTCAAATATTACGTACTATAACGTATCAAAGTTTGGTGACGATCCAACGGTCAGATCGTCGATTGCTATAATAATCAAGTGGTCGACCTTAATGGAACTAGGTGCAAACGATGGAAATTCATCAATCAGACTTCACGTATGGAATTGGAGAATCAAATTTAGCCTAGGAAGGTCAGGGGATGCCTTGGCCCAAGTGCCGCCGTACACGACGGTCACCCCCCCAACTTGCCGAAAAAACAACTACTTCTAAAAGTTCTCAAACTTCACAGAAATGAAGATCTCAACGAGAAGAGTAAGTTTTAAACTTGTGGCCAAGTCCAATTTGGTCGGGAAAAGCCTCAAATCACCATGAACTTGTCGGGACCTTATAATTTGGGTGTTTCTTGATTCGTCCTCAAATCAACTCCAACACTCCAACCAATGATCAAGCATTGTTCCTGAGCTCAAGGGAATTACATTGGTGGTGGCAATTGAGAGGAATTGTTTCACAAATGGTGGTTCAAAGCTGAGACCCACCCGGACCCTTCAATGGGTTTTCTCACCACATCGGGGCTAAAATTCTTCGGGTTTGGTTAGAATTAGGTGATGGGGTGTTGTGGCGAGGTTTGGTGGTGATGGAAGGTTAAAGAAGGCTGGAAAATTAGATGGAAAATCGTTGGGAAACTCCAAGGAAGTCGGGTCATCGCGCGGGTCAAGGGGAACCCGACCAATTTCATCCATCTTCTTTTCCCTCCCTTCTCTCTCTTCTCCCGATTGGGCAGCGCCCGTCCTTCTTCCTCTCCTTTATCTTTCATCTCCACCGCCCAACTTTTCTTCCCTTTAATCTGGCCCACACACGTGGATTTCTAGATTTTACTCCAAAAATCTGGAGCATTCCAGAAAATAATAAATTTACAAGTTTGCCCTCGACTTCATTTGTTAATAACTTTTTCGTTATAACTCCAAATTACGTTCCGTTTGTGCCCACACGTTCATAGCGATGAGTACTACGAGGATATGCCAAGAAAATGAACCTTACATGACATGACAAGACGGTCAACAAAAGTCAACGCCTTTGCCTCGAAGGGCATTTCCGTAAATTCACATTCAAAAATTATAAAGACTAAATTTTTTTGGGAACGGGTCGTTACACCACACTTTATACCTCTTGCTGCACCTATTAGAGGATAATGACATAGTAGTATATCGTTTTCCTGCTTCACCAACCAGAGATTCATTCGCGTGGATCCTAGTAGATGGCTAACACTTAAGAGCCTCAACAACTAATTCATCTTCATATGAAATTTAAAGGTTGGGGTTCGAAACTTAATTTAAGTTTATATGTGTGTTCTTAAAATTGTTTTGCAAGAACACAAGCACGTCAATTAACCTAGATCATGTGGATTAATTTAATAAGATTAATCGGAATTCTGCTAACCATGCATGTAAATTGGATTATATATAGCTTATGTCACCTTGCCAAGTTTTTGCTGAAATTGGTTTTTGCGAGGACCTGAAGGGATTTTCTGATTTATTTTCTTGCGGCTAGTGACACACCCCGACCGAGATCAGGGCGTGTTGGCCGTCACACGAAGGTGACGTAGCCATGTGCACGTGCGGAAGCTAATGAGATAGTAATATAAAAGTACGAATAATTAAAATCTAGCATACAAAGTACTAAAACAAGTGCTAGCGTAAGTGAGACACAAATTCAGAGCAAGTCTACAGCAGTCCAAAAGAACAGATGCGACATAAATACACCCGAAGGTGACCCTACAATGGTGAGTGTCTATCAGAAATGCCGGGACGCCCTCTGGGAAAACCACCGAACCTGCTAGACCACTAGAACCTGGAGGGGCGCAAAAACAAAAGCGTGAGTGGGCAAAAACAAAGCTCTTTGAAAACTCTTTAACAAAATACATTCTAACCCCTCACCGTAAAACCTGTATACTTCCCAGAAAATGAACATATATACGTTTGTATAGATATGTCAATCATGCTCCAAAATATGCCATTCATGCTCGAGAATATGCCACATCGGAATCTCATAATAAAATGTAAGTGCATCAGGCATAACTCATATCAATATCAATATAATCTGGCAGCCGGAGTCACCTAACGTGACCTGTACGGCTGCATATAGAGCTCAAATCACAAACTTAATAACTGAATCTGCACACGAGTCGGAACCACCTAAAGTGGTCTGTACGACAGGCTTGGGTGTAATATATATACGCTCTAGTGCTACGATCACGTGAAGACTGTGCAAATAATCGCGGGTCACCTACGAGTCGGAACCACCTAATGTGGTCTGTACGACAGGCTTGTGCACCTAACTTGGATCCAAGGCGAGCATGCGGTGCGGGAGGTGAACATACACGTGAAGGCTATGCCCTTAACTCTGGGCGGGAGCACTAACACCGGGGGTGCAGATTATGAGCTTTCTAAGCATCTCAAGCTACTACTGAATACAAACATGAATACCACTTACCTGGCACTTACCTGTGCGTCCACAGCACCAAATACACATATATAAATGTATGCCGCTACTAATGCATGTGATGATGCATAAGCGATAATAATAAAGTGCATGGCATAATTCAATTAACCCTTTTTATTTAATTTCTGGGAATATAAATGTATATAGGTATATACGGAAAACAAAAGCCCACTCACTGATAAGTAGAAGGGTCGTAGCCCCCCTGCCTCGCGTGTGCACGCTCGTCCTCGGGATACGAATCACCTATATGTGAAATAACTATGAAAACGTTAATTTAAAAGCACTTAACCAACTTCTCGTAATAACTTCTCATACATTGCTCAAAATGGACAATTGAATATACCAACGTGCTCTACACAACCTCAGGATCACAACCATAATTTTAGAATAATTTTCCTCCGCCGCACGCGCCGCCACGCGCCGGCCAAGGCACGGCCACACGCAGGCACGTGCGGTGCACACTGACGGCGTTAGGAATATTCCGTCAGTTTTGACAGATTCCGTTAACGGCGTCAGGAATATTCCGTCAGATTTGACGGAATATTGCGTCACCTTCTCCTGCGAGACTCTGGTGCCGTCGCCGGCGCCGGAAAACTGGGAAAATTTCTCACTCGTTTCTCAACCAATTTCCATGATTCTTGAACCAAAATGAAGCTTAGGACTAGTAGAATCACGATATACCACTTTTAAAAGCTAAAAACCACGCGATCATACCTGTCTTCAAACTCAAAACTCGGCCAACTTTGAACCAAGCTTTCCCGACGTCCAAATTTGTCCAACGAAGCACTCCGAGGCTCCTTGGGACCTCACTAAGACATCTACGAGCTTAAAAATTCCAAAAACAAGCTAGATTAAGTTTGCATGAATAGTACTCAAATCGGGGTTTGTGAGATCGACGTGAAAACGAATGATTTCTCACCTGAAATTGGTATGGTTGCACTCGTACGAGCTTCACGAGTTTGATGGTGTCCTTAGTTTCCTCGATGGGTGATGGTTTGAGGGGTTTTGGTGCTTGTCCGTGCGTTGAAGGAAGAAGAAGAAGAATGATAGAGGACTCAGGGAGAGAGAGAGAGACAGGGAAGAGACAGAGGGAGAGGGAATCACGGGAGAGTGAGACAGGGTGTATGAGTGTGTGTGTGGTCCTACAACACCACACAACACAACACTAACGTAAACGAACAAACTAGGGGTAAAATGGTCAATTCACACGTACGTTTTTATGAATTTGGGACGGGATATCACAGCTAAGATGGCTGCAATTTTTTTTATTTAAGGTTTTGGTGGATTATTTTCTAATGATTTTGGTTTCGTTAAGAGTAAGCGTGCTAATAACGTGTTATACCAAACAACGTCAAATCAGAAAAATTGTGGTGGAAGGGGACTCGAAGGTTGTCATTGATGCAGTGCAGTTCCATGGAGAATTAGGTCCATGGTTGAGGACATTGAATGGCTTGCCTCATCGTTTGAGCTGGTAGAATAGAATCATGTCTACAGGGGAAGCAAACTTCACAGCGGACATCATTACTTCTCTTGGGCATAATTGTACTCATCTATATATTTGGGATGGGTGTGCTCTTACCCAAGCAAAAAAACGCTCTCTTGTATGATTCCCGAGGCCTTGTGTCTCCGAGGTTTCTCTTTAATTTAATCTTCTTTCTTCCTCAGGAAAAAAAAAAAAAAAACATGTTGTAGCTGCAAATAATATGATAGAGAATGACACTTGTTTAGATGAGGAAGATAAATTTGGAATTTTGATAAAAAATCAGAATTTATAAATTGACATGCACCAATTCCCTTGTTTGGACTCATAAACATAAAAATTTAGAATTTCACATGGAAAAAACTTGAAATTTGGGATCTCCAATTCCTAAGTTTAAATTCTATGTACATATGTGTCATTTCTGAATTTTTATGAGTGAGTTAAAAATAAAAATTTTTGTATTCACATTCCATTATTCTTTAGGTTAACTAAATAAGAAAATTCACAAATTCTAAAAATAAAATCATATCATTTCAAAATTCCTTACTCATCTTAAATTTCCTTGTCAAAAACATAGTGTGAGAGAATTCTTATTAAGAATTTTGTAGTACGTTACAATGTGAGACATATCCACCTTTACATAGTGGTGTGCAAATTACACAAATACCCCTACAACTATTAGTGGATGGTCATAAATGTCCTACAACACTACTTTAAATTTGTGGCTTATGAGAGTTTGGATATTAACTCTAGTTTAATCATATTATCTGATATCTTTTAGTTTTGTAAGAGTTATATTGAAAGGCTTTATTTCATTTGTATTTTCATATTTTTTTCACGTTAAGTTGTAAGCGTATGAATACAAGTATTTGTTAGGCATAAGATATAGAAGTTGTTGGAATTATAATATTGAAATTTGAGTTCAAAACTCATTCTAAGTACCTTGTGCTAGTCTAAGAGTTTCTTGCTTTGATTTTTTAATTATCCACATTGTAGGGCGATACTAGAAGCAAAGTTTTTAAGGTTTTCAAGTCTCTTCACACACTAAGAGATAGTGGATCCTACGAATCATTTTATTCTTATTTCCCACGACGTTATTTCTTGCATCACTAATTAAATGCTCGTTTGCAAATGTTTTAAATTGATTGAAAGTGCATTTGATGAAAATATTTTTGGGTTCTAAATAACACTTGAAGTGTTTTCCAAGATTCACTTGCATTTTTACTAAATATCGGTTCTCAAAACACTCTCATGAACAGTGCTTTTATTTATTATAAAAGCACTTCTAATCAACCCTAATTCGGTTATAACTTCTGTGTAAGATTAAATCAAACCGAAGTGCGCCCAACTATTGAAGAGAATTTTTAGTGTGCCAAAAATACAGTCTACACTTAATCATACCGGACCGGGTTTACGCTACAGTAAAAAATTTCTCCAACTACACATAGTGGGTTGAGCTGAAGGGCAGATGCCTGTACAGGATTAAATTGTAAAAACCGCCTACGCGCCGAAAATTTTGTATTTAGTTAAAGAGGGAAAAGGGTAGAATATTCCGGCACCACCGCGAAGCAAACCCTGCCTCTACTGCTCATCTCCAGCTCCAGGAATGCCTTCCTTTCCTCATCCCGGTTCTGTCACCATTTGGGAAATCAATCGCGACCTCAGTCAGTACCATCTCTCTCTCTCTCTCTCTCTCTCTCTCTCTCTCTCTCTCTCTCTAGACACACACACATGTAGTTTTATACACATACTGATATTGATTTGTAAGTATCTGCAGTCACTGCTGAGAGCCTCTCGGACGATGTAGCCAAGGACACTTATGGAAAGATTATTGTCAGTAATCCTTCAAAGTCTGTCCATATGTATCTAATTGATTAATGTTGGGTGGGTCGTATACATTGGCCATTGATGTCACATTGGAGTTTCTGGGTTTGTAGGGAATGGTATTCAGCCCAGTTCCGCTTCAATCGGATCAGCTGGTGCGGCCACCGAGTCCTGACCAGGATCCCCAGCAAGTTGTAACAACTCCAACAAAGGGAATTCTACGAAATTTGCAGGGGATTCTTAACCTCACACCTCTCTTCCGTCCTAATCATGTATGTAATATTTTCTTTACAATTACTAAATACCCAATTTGCATTAATGGTTGTTGAATTAGTGTCTGTTCCTTTTGGGTGAGTGATTACCGTGGGAATTGTGTTAGGCGTTAACTAAGAGTACACATATCATCTTGAACATGAGAATTATTGGGCAAGACTAACAAATAATCTGAGTGTAGTAGCAAATATGCTCACCCATTTGTAGGATGGCTCATCTGCTGCTGTTACATTGCATCCAATATTCTTTAAAGTGGAATTTCTTTTTGTGCCGCTGCCCATGTCTTCACTGGTGTCAAGACATGTCCCTCAAAATTCATTGAATGCAGATGTGACCATTGAATTACAAGTTGACTCTAATTCTCCAGAAACTGGATAAGTAAATGTTGAAATTCCTTGTCCTAACAGTATCATAAATTTGTAGAGTTAGGGCCACAACTACCAATACAGTATGTTATTGGTATTAGAAAGCTTGTAGCATGGGCCAAAGACATGACTTTAACCCTTGATTAGCTCTGCTAGCTAAACTTCTTCTTAGTATGTCTTAGATAGCAATAAGCTTCATATGAGAGACAACGGTTGGATGAGCTGGAGTTAGCCGGCCAGGTTATTAGAGAAGGTGGAAGATGTTCATTTGATTCAATCAAGAGCAGATAATAGCTGGTGGAAACTAGACGGGTCAGGATTGTTCACTTGCAAATCCCATAGCTCCTTGTGCAACAATGGAACTGTGCAACATTTTCCACCCTATTCTCAGATTTGGAAATTGGTAGGGTCAACAGCTGTGATCAAGTTCAAAAGCGAAGACCTTTTATTTGATTTCTCCTCAGTGGTGCAGTTTGTGTAAGTCAGAGGAGAGTGTTAATCATGTTTTTCTACATTGTTCTTACTCGATACAACTTTGGTGGAAATTGTTCAAGGAAGTTAGAGCCAGTTGGGTTATTCCAAAGGGATGTTTTGAGCTTCTAACCACCAAGTTCGAGGCTTTAGGAAAGGGGAAGAAAGCTAAAGCTTTGTGGGGCTGTTTGGTGTTGGCAGTTCTTTTGGAACATTTGGTTGGAGCATAATTTTTTAGGATTATGGGGGAGTGGAAGTAGAGGGACTATGGGGTAGGATTATTCTCGTTCTCATATAGTCATGGATATGTGGTAGCAGCCGTAAAATGAATTTGGTTCATTTTAGCTACTAGTATAGTAGTACTACTTGAAAGGTCTTACCTTCTATTATTTTAATAAAATTCTATCGTTTCTTCTAAAAAAAAAAAAAAAAAGGAGACAACAGTTATGAAGCAAGTTCATGATGACTTGTAAATGATAAAGTGGTGAAAGGCTTCTTAAACATCCTTACTGAACTTGCAGGTAAGCTTATTACCAGAAGTTGATCTTAAAGGAGTGAGCTGGCACCAACATAAACTTGTTGTAGCGCTTATATCTGGCCCAAATCAAGTTATAGTTTGGGATTTCGGTAAGATGCTTAACTAGTTACTGCTTTCAATTATTTAAGTTCTTTCTCTGCTAATTTTGTTGCCTTGCCAATTCAATTTGTACTTTAACAGAAGGGAAGGAGCCATGCATTTTGGCCAATGAGTCCCAAAGAGAGGTCAAAGTACTTGAATGGAGGCCAAACGGTGGGAGACAACTTGCTGTAGCATGCAAGCACGTACCTTAATTTTGCTGCTCAAGATCTATTTCTACATTTATTTATTTTGATAGGCTATAAGTTGTAAAGCTGAATTTCTCTCACTGCATGTGCTTGATTTCAGAGGTGGAATTTGCATTTGGGCTGCTTCTTTCCCAGGAATTGCAGCATCTATCAGATCTGGTTCTTCTTCCTTCCTGGGAACTCTCTCTAGAGGTTCTGGAATTCGATGTACTTTGGTGGATTTTCTTCGAAGTCATAACGAGGAACAGATTAGTGCATTGTCATGGAGTCCTGATGGAAGATATCCAAACAATCTCTATTCTGGTTTTCCATTATGGTTAAACTTAAGAGACTCTACATTACATGAATATGGAGGCTTTCTTGCAATTTATCACTGTCATCTATATGCAAACTTTATAAAAAATTTTGAGAAAACTTTATGTTTCTGTTTTACTTTTGCATTCACTTTCTCTATAGTATGTTGTGGAATCAATTTCATTTTTTATACATGGATATTCTCAAGCAGGAAAAAATGCCCCATTTTATTTGTATTGAAGAAGAGCCTTTATTTTCAGATTAATTTCACACTTACTTTTGTTCAGTCATGCTATATGGGATTTCCTTGACGTGTACTTACATATTTGGCATCTGGTTCTCATGAGAGCTCATCATTTACCATATGGGATGTCTCTCAAGGTATTCATATATCACTCGCTTTGGTTGCTACTAACCTTCATTATGGGTTATGTTTTGAATGCTCACCTTACAACATGTTCTCCAGCTTTCTAAATGACTTTGTTGGCTATTACATGAAATTGTTATGTGTGCTTTTCTGTATTATTTAATGTTTCAGTAATCAGCTTTAGCACATTAGTTCCTACATTACCACAACCATATTAGAATTATTAATGATAAATACTCCTTTGACCTTCCTCCATCTATGTCTGTTTATTGGATTGAAACTTCAATCAAGTATTCATGTTAAAGTGGTGCAACTTTCATGTTAAAGTGGTGCAACTATGGTGCATGGCTTTAGTTGTAACCCATGGAAAGACATTTCCCACAGGCATGCTCCTTTCTTAAGCTGCTTTCAGTTTGTTGTGGGAAACAGAGGAAGAAATAAGTTTTGGGAAGATGCGTGGGTAGGGAAAAGTTCTCTGAATGTTTTTTCCTTAGTCTTTACAATGTGTCCAGGTTTCCGAATTAAAGCCATTTATAGCATCCTCGACCGTTCTAGTGGTTTGAGGAATTGGAATTTCGGTTTAAGGAGAAAGTTGAATGAGGCCTAGGTGGAAGAGTCATCTTCTTTATTGGGTGGTCCTGAAAATGTTGCCATTCACTCTCAAGGATTGATTTAAGAAAGTGGCGTCTAGATTCCCAGCAAGTCTTGTTTCAACTACCTTTGTAATTCAGGCTCAGCGCCTTCGTTTCACCCCTAAGGTTTGATCTGGAAATCTAGAGCTCTTTCCTGGGTGATGATTCTGTCTTGGCTTGTGTCTCACGTTAAGGTGAATACTTGTCACGTGGTCCAAAGAAGAAGGCCAAATTCTTGTTTGTCCCCAGTTGGTGTGTTATGTGTAAGAAGAATATGGACTTGGTTGATCATACTTTCTAGCATTGCCCCTTGACATTGTATGTGGCATAAGCTGTTCAGGGAGATGCAAATAAGTTGGGTCATCCTAAGTGGTTGGTTTTCCTTTCTCTGTGAAATCCTAAGTTGTTTTGGGAGGTGAGAAAGCCAAAATCATATGGGGCTGTTTGATTTTTGCTTATGATTTGGGTGGTTTGATGGAGAGAAATATAAGGGTCTTAGAAGATTAGGTTGGCTTAGGTGCTAAGGAGCTTTAAAGAAAAAGTTCGGTTTTTGGTCCGTGCTATGGGCCTCTATATCCAAAGAGTTCCGGGGTTGATCTTTCTCAGCTATCTGTTTGTTTCTGCACCGGGATGGTCTTTTTGTTCCATTGTTTCTCTGCTGGCTTTTCTTTTTGTCCAGGCCCTTTAAGGGAAGGGATCCCCATTTTCTGACTAGTTATGGGACTCACTCCACATCGAATTTCAACGATCCGAACCGTCTATTTTGTAAATCTGGATTCATAGACCATCCTTGTAAAAATTCATTTCAATCCGAAATCATTTGCCTATTTATCATCACGATGAAATTTCAATGTTTCTAAGAACATAGTGTTCGTCAATTTCTTTGAACTCAATTAGATGCCTCAAATATTTCCAATTTGGCTAATATTTTGCAAGGATATCTTTAAGGTGCAACTTGAAAAATAGACGGTTTGGTAATCCCTATTTTTTGATAAAAAAGGGATTTCTTCTCTTAAAGACTGCGACACACACCATTCTATCCGTGATCCGGGATCTATTATTTTTGAGATGGTTTTATTTCTTGAAGCAGAAAAAGTAAACTCTTATTTTGAAACTTATGATTGCATTTGCTTAACTGTTTTCTCAGGGCTTGGTACTCCTATTAGACGAGGACTAGGCGGCATATCAATGCTGAAGTGGTCGCCAACTGGGGATTACCTTTTTTCAGCAAAATTGTACTGTCATGATTTGATTATTTGCACATTCATTTTCATAATCTTGGTTGAAAATGGGACCAGTTTAGGATGAATAAGATGATCCTTCTGTTCTTTTCAGTGATGGAACATTTTATCTTTGGGAGACAAACACCTGGACATCTGAACCATGGTCTTCAACTAGCGGCTTCGTCAAGGTAAGCAAAATTGACATATAAGTCTAACTAACTTCTTGTTGCACACAATTTTTTGTCTTTATTTTTTATTTTCTAAATTGATGACCCTTACATACTGCTTTGAAAACATTTTGATGATTGAGGTGTCAGCCTATGGGCCATTATTCTGTATTTTCTTTGCTCTGTTTTTTTGTCCACGTTGTGTTGCATAGAAATATTAAAGCGGCCACTTCAAATTCCTTGCAAGAGTTTTGAAGTTTAGTACTATGTTGGTCTAAACATTTTACACCTCTCTCTCTCTCTCTCTCTCTCTCTCTCTCTCTCTCTCTCTCTCTCTCTCATATGACTAATTATTCACTCATGAAGCTCATTTAATGGCAGCAAAAAGTACTATAATGGTTGAAGTTTTTTTATTTTATTTATACTTATACTCATTGTGTCTTGTTATACTAGGGAGCATCATGGGATCCTGATGGGCATATGATACTTCTCGCTTTCTCTAAATCTTCAACATTGGTTTCCATTCACTTTGCTTGAAAGCCTCCATCACTTTGTATGCAACCTTACATAAAAGCTATGTTTTAGTTATTGACATCTAGTACCTTTTTATCTCTATTTATTGTCTTGCATAATAAGTTAAGGTTCTCCTATTTCTAGTGGAAACTAGAAATAGAAATCTTGGAAAGAAAGTAAAACTGTGGATATAGAAGATGAAATTTGAGAAAAAGCTTAGCAACAATAGTTTAATGCTTTGGAGGAAGTTTTTGATATTAAGCTGATATCTACTTGACTTGAGTTAGTACTTGGTATCGTCTAGTGTTATTAAGATATGCAAAGATTGAATATTGCACTTGTCATTATGATCTATGATTATGAAAAGGAAAACTTCAGAAAGGGAGAACAATATATTTATTGTATTGCAAAAGGAATGGAATTCACGAGCTTTTAAAAAAATATAGAATCAAATCTCCATGAAAATCTGCTGTAGAATTCAACCCCTAAATTAAGCTAATAAGCAATTACAAGTCTGTTAACTTGAGAAATCAGGAGGTTAAATCAAGTAATTTAATTATAATTTCATGCAGTAATGACACTTCTGAAGTATAAGTATAGAACTTGACACTGGTGCAAGTAGAATAAAAGTCTTTTGATATGCCTTAATGAAGACGTCAGCTAAATATTTTTCAGTGGGGATAATTGAGTCAAAACCTTTTCTGATGCCACTTTAGTGTGTAGGCAGTTGTGATGTTCTCTTTGTTGGAGAACCTGCACAATCTGCACCGTGATATCCCTCAATACGAAGATTTCTTTATTTCAAAAGAATTAAAATTCTCTGAATACATTTCCTTGCTTGGTGTGAGCAGTGTACCCCTTCGGCGCTAATACTGACTGTTATCTTTAAAAGAAGCATTTTCATGTACAGACTCTGTTCTTTTTGACAGATTGGTAATGTGATGGTTGTCAAGGGGAAATAGAACTTGTGAAATTCGATTTTGAAACAAATGTCAATAGTGTCATGACAGATGACAGTTTTTTACACACTATCCTGAATCTTGCTGGTAAAGTGATGTTTGAATTTTGCAGATGCGCACTTATTACCTGTTGAACTACCAGAGATGATGTCCTTAACAAATAGGTAGACATTAAATCATTTTTATTGTTTCTATTTTTCACTATTCTGATTACTCTATGATTGTTTGATCGGCTACATCTCCTTTAATACGCTTTCTTTACGAGTTCATTGGAAAAGACAATTTTATTTGGCATTATTTCTTGACAAGTTGGATGTCAGAATCTAGTTTATTTTATTTTATCACTATTTTTATGGTATCCATGTTGACTTTCTTAATTTATGAACTGTCTAGTAGCCAGCTGCCTTTATTAGGTAGTCAGAGGTGAAGTCGGGTTTTCTACAGTCTGTTTCGGAGTGCTTATAATGCTTACTGCATTAAATCTTACTTTGTCAATTCACCCATCATATTTACCATCCCTCACCCAGCAGATTGATATACGCTTTTCACATTGCTCGATATGTAAACGAATAGATTTAAGGTTCCAGTTTGCAATCGTTTTCATCCTTCCACTCTTCTTTCTACCATATTATGTTCCTGCCTGCTCTTTCTGTTTCTGCTTCTGTTTCAGTTTCAGTTAGGACGAGAATAAACGTTCTTCATGAGGATGGAATATTGATCCGACTAACCCATCCTCAAACTGATAATTGCAGTTTCAGTTACGACGTTAGGAGGACTCCTCTAATATCTGCATCATTGATGTGAGTTGATTATTTACCAATTATTTTTTCTTTTCTTTTAAAACATTAGCCGAATGCTGAATTGTTACTAACGATTTACCATGATATAAATTCAGTGGGTTTATTAGAGGACCAGGTGACGATCCAAAACCTGTGGCATTTTCATTTCATGACAAGTTTAAACAGGGACCATTGCTTTTTGTGGTAAGTCCCTGCTTAAATGTTGTGTGCTTTGCCCCATCACATGTACTTGGAACTCTTGTGTATGATTCCCATCTGTTGGAGCGTATTTGTATTGGTTTTCTTGAAAATAAATGCTGCAAGTTTAGGCTAACTAGTGCTTTACTTTTTTAGTGTTGGAGTAGTGGATTTTGCTGCACCTACCCTCTCATATTTCGTTCGCATCTTCTTCCCTAGTTTGTTACTACAAACGCCGGATTTTCCGGCGACGAGACTTCATAGCTTATTTGTAGAGTTGGACTACTGTAAGGTGTGATTAGCGGTTCCAACAAAGATAAACAGTTTTAGTTGGATTATTTCATATAATTACATGGGATTAGTTTGTATTTGATTACACTGGGACTGAGTTACTTGAGTCACTCGAGTGACTACATACTACATACGATACAATGTTTAAATAGAAGATACAGAGACAGAATCAGCTCCAGTAGTCCTGATGATATCGCTCGATTCCATTAACAAATCAATGGAGGTGAATGAACGCGGAGAGATTACAACCTCCATTTCCTCACCCGCGGACTCTAGCAGGCTCTGTTTGGGTATCACCTGCATTCAAGTAAGGCCAATTAAAATCATATCATCGTCGATTTCTCATCCTAACATGCAGGCAACCCAAGGATATGAAAGACGAAAATAGTAACGTTACAAGGTCGATTCGGTTACCTTCGTTGGCTCGTTAAACGAATTCTCGTCCATCTGGTTGTTTGATGTAAGCACAGTTTTTGTTGACCCAGACAGACTAATAGAGTTTGGCTCCAACCCATCCACAAAAACCTGCAGATTCACTGTGTTGGTTCCCAAGTTCACAACCTGGACAAGGGCAATAATCATCAGAGTAATAAAACGTAACAGAATACGATATGCGTCATACTGGTAGAAACTGTATTTTAACTCGGTGACAGGAGAAGCGGTTAACACGTAGTTGCTTCAGTCAAGATATGTACGGAATTCCAAAGCTGAGCAGAAATGAAGAAAAATAGACAAGATACGTATTTATAACGAAAATAAAGAGTAGAATACTCCAGTCAAAGTATAATATACGTTATTCTGAAGCAACAAACAACATACGAGTTTAAGAGCAATGTGATAAACGAGTTTGTTTGTTTCTGTTCTAGGCATTCCAAGTATGTTAATATTAGATGGCTACAAACACTTTAATGGTATCGACATGTTATAAGCTACAAACTCAATTAAGCATAAAAAAGTAATACCTTTATTCTTAGGTAAGTATTCTCGTTTTCTGAATTTTGCCACGAAATTGCAGATGCAAGAAGTGAAGTAGAAGAATTCATTTGGAGTGTTGAGTTGTAAAGAGTTGCTCCACTAGATTCGTTGAACAGACATTGCACCCAGTAGCTAGGAGTCCCGTAGAGCTGTGAGGAGTCGAAGACAATTGCATCCGGATTCCACCTTGATGAAAGAAAAGTTTCAATTTTAGTAATAATAAACAGCATTGATCCGATCCTCTTTTGAAAACAGCATCAATCCACCGTAACACATAAAAGTTGCATTATACAAAAGGAATGAGAGGAAAAGTATACCGCCTGTCATGGGTATTGACAAAGAGTGGTGCATAGCTTGCCATCTCAACAATATCACTGCATTCGTACGTAGACAGACAAAAATAAGTACTCAATAGCTGCCATTTTAACAATTACAGATATATACTTTTGCAAAAATTAGATGTAAAGATGACAACCTCAGAATCCCGGTGTACATATAAAAACGCTTAGGGAAGGAGTTATAAAGAATTACAGTGAAATTATGACGGGAAACTGTGATTTCTACATATTTTAGTAGTATCACGGTGAAATCCTATGCTACAGGTATATCGGGGCATCCTCCAACTTTAAATTTATTCAATTATCCATGCCACTGAGAACTCTTTCATGAATACCATCTTTATTTATCAGATTCCCAGACCACCTCCAAGGACTTTCCATCTCTTAGTCAGTTCAGTACTATTTCTATTGGATCGGGTTGGGAAATACCAGAAAGATTCGAATGCAAAGAAAACATGTGCAGCTGGTCTTACACAAGGAGATCTTGTAACAAACTACGTGGTTGTGACATGCAGAAATGCAGGAATGATATACACTTTTTCAAGAAGAAATACCGTACTTGTAAATATATATAAAGAAGTCCGATCTTTAATGTTTTGTAGAACATATGCACAACAGACCTGTTTTTCTCCAGTCCAATAAGAAATCCGGCTTCAGCTAATGCTGCTAGAAGACTTCCTCTCCCAGCATCTTTTCCAGTCACGGCATACTCGCTCACAAAAGCCTGGATCATATTGAATACTAAGAATGGAAAAACAGGTAGGAACTTAGAGCAGATTAAATCATACAAAAGCTCATGAACTACCTTGGGGCCGTTACGTGACGTGTGATCAAAATGATTGGCCATAGAAAACAAGTTGCTAGCAGATGTATAGATCTAAGCAAAAAACAGAAGGTGAGAGGACTATCGCAAATGTTATCCATGTAGCCAAATTTTCAATGGCCCCATATGTCGAATGGTAAAGAAGATTATTGTCAAGTGGAATACAAGTAGCGGTGTTATGATATTTACATGAAAATCATACATATCAGCTGGATGATCCAACTGACGAGAAGAACCGTCGCAGTTTGAAATCATTTTGATGTCAGGATAGGCATTTCTTATAGCACTAAAGAACTTAAGGTAATTTCCTGGTCAAGAGAAAGAGGGAAAGCATAAGTCTTGACATGCTGCACAAAACAGGCTCCCACAAAACAGAGGCAAAAATGCTGCAGCCCCACCTCCAAGGCCGCCTAGGCGCGCCCCGAGGCGAGTCTTTTAAAACACTGATAATAATCAATCAGTTCCATCTCAACAAGAAGCATGAACTACAAAACATACAAACCTCGGTAGTTCTTTTTTCCACAATCCTCATTCCCTATAGCAACATATCTCAAGTCAAAGGGCTCGGGGTGTCCCATTGCAGCACGAAGAGAACCCCATGTGGAATTAGGACTGCCTCTAGCAAATTCTATACCGTCGAGAGCTTCCTGTAAACAAGAAATGTGAAAGGTAATCCATAAATTTGAGATCTATCAGCACATACTGTGCATAAATAACAAGACTGAGAATTGAATAACAATAGTTATCCGATATTGACACCAAAAACATTTATTTTATGTGTGGTTCTTTTTGTTTATGCACCAAACCAGCATTCAACAGATATATACAACTGATATTTATAATAAAATCATTGAGAAGTTAGAGCGTATTGCAGAGATTCCTAGTAACAAACAATGCATCACATGCTTTGTACTGCAGTTTTTTACAATGTTTGATGTACTCCTTGAGTGGCAATTTGGGGCTCGAAGCTCTGCCCTACCCTTGCCAAAGCAACCCTACTTGGCTTCTGAAGAGACTACATTTTAAGAGGTTCACATCCTCCTATGTGAATAATGAAGTTGGGTTTTGAGAACAGTGAATTCACTTGAAAACCAAAAAAAAAAACAACTAAATTTGATATCTTCATATCATATTTGGCAAATCTTATGCGTCTTACACCAAAGCACATAAAGCAAAGTCGTTCATTTTCAAGGCTTAAACATAATTTGAAAAACTGTTGTCATCGGCATATATTCACTTCAATTGAGAAGATATAACACAGATAAAGTAGTTAATGTGATGATATATCAATTTCGGTAACAGCGAGCCAGTTATTCATTAGTTACGGAGAAATGGGCAGCTGTTCAGGCATACCTGTACAAATGGTAAGACACTGGAAGTATCAACTTGATCATTGTGACTGATTCCTACAAATTGAGAAAGTTAATAATGACGTACATATGTGATGATATAAAGCGTTAATGAAATGTGTACCGTTATTGAACACCCATATTGGCAATGAGCCAAGGTCCTCTGATAGCTGCAGAAACAAAAGTTTTCTTTACTAATTGTTACATAGGGTAGCAGCATTAACCGGGGACCCCGATCATTCCACAACAACAACAAGATACCTACTTGGAGAAACTCAAAATAACCAAGTCCATCATCAGTCCAGTACATCCAAACATCACCAAAGTGTCCAGGTCTCTCTTCCCAGGGTCCAATTGTTTCTTTCCAACGAAATGCATTGCGTAACCATTCACCTTCAACGAAACAGCCACCTAACCAACACAAATATAAAAGCCAACTGTATTAGGTTGAATTCTAAGGAACTAGTGTATATATAAGACTTATCTATTTACAGAAAAATCAAGGATTCTTAGCACTGTTTGGAATTTAATTAAGCTTCCCCAGATTATCTTTGTCAAGAGGTCAGGACACCAAGCATTAAGGTTCCGGAATAAGAAAAAAAAATATCATGTCCAAAAACGAAAAAAACTAAAAGTCCAAAGAAAACGGTGAATGTAATTTTATATCTGCAGAAAAAAATTGATAGCAGGCAAAGTAGGACAAGATTACTTCTATTTGAGCTTGTTTTATAAAGATCTGCTTATTGTTTTTGAAACAAACAAAGATTCTTTTAATTTATTAAATATTTTGCTAAACTTTGCTCTGTGAAGTGTTCATTGCTAAGAGGATTGAGAAAATTAAGCATAATGGATAGGTGTCACTAAAGACCATGTAACCAAATGCAAATATGAAAGAAAATGAGCCATCATAGATGTCTTATGTGATAATATAGTTAAAACATATGAAAAACATGAACCTCGGCAACGAAAATGTCAAACCTAGAATCTTCCATCAATTTTGGAGCCTAATTTACTTTGACGGTACATTAGGGAGCATAAAAAAGAGTTTGAACTCATAATATACGTACATAAACGTCAGGATTGGAAATATTAGACTTCCGTTTGATGAGTAATCATCCTTCAGGAGCTTTTAAGTTTGGCAAGTGTTGTATAGTAACTTTGCGATCACACACACAAAATTACATATGTACATACAGTTCATCAATTGACCTGCCATAGCATAGATGTTTTCTTCACATTATTCATAGAAAATACTGCCCTCTTGGTATGATTGTAACTAATTTACACGCAATAAAGCGAATATAAACAGTGTTTATTTCTTCATCAACAACATATTTCTGTAAGATCGTTAATACTTTCCAACCTTGAAAATTCACTACTAAATCATATATCAACAGTTTAGGCAAGGTGGCCCCACTACAGCTTGCATGTTTCAGCTCCCATATATTTTAAGTGAGAATTACATACGAAGAGCTCAAGTTTAGCAGCAGTCAAGTATCAAGAATCCAGATTTACCTGGAAATCTGAAAAACTGAGGTTTTAAATCAGCCAACATTTGGACAAGGTCCTTCCGAAATCCATGTCCCTATGCCAAAATAATAGATTCATAATGAGTAATAAGTTGTATAAGGATATCAATAAGTTCTTTACAAGTTAGCATGACCAATTTCAAAAAAAAAAAAAAAAAAAAAAAAAAAAAAAAAAAAAAGGAAGAAGAGTAAAATCGAAGTTAAACCATTTAGGATTATTTTAAACATAGAAAGTTTGGAGTGGCAATAACAATTCCATTTATTTATAAGAACATAATTTTACTAATAAAAAAGCACAAAATAACATAGACAAGGTATGAAAACAAAGGATACAAGGTCAAGCCACAACAACTAGATTAGATTACTACAGCTTTCCAATTATAAAACACCAAGAAAAACAAAAAAATCCCTCAAGTGTGGATTCTTTTCCTTCCTCACACAACTTTATCCATAACACCCAAGCGACCGGACAATGAATAAATAGGTGAACTATGGAACACAACAATCTCAGTTGGAAAGAATTGAAGTTATCTCTAGCATAGAATCACATGAGAAAACCTTATATTTGTAAATTGTAATGACCTTGGAAAACAAGGGGAAATAAAAAGGTACCTTATATGTATCCAAGGGAATGGCTGACACTTGATCAAACCATATCACCCCTTTACTGGTTGTTGTCAATTGCAGTCTTGAGTTAGGATTTGTTCCTTGGGCTATCAACTGAATCTCGAATTTTGTCCAGTTTGAAACTTCTGAACCAGAAGCACTGCATATTCAACGAAAATGGAAATATGAATCTTAAATGCAGAATAAAAAAATTTTAGTAAGAAACTGTTGATTGCAAAATATCTTAGAAGAGAGGTGCGTACATAATGTTCGCAGCAGCAAGTTTCTGCAACCCATCTGAGCCTGTCAGTGATACGGATACATTGATTGATCCAGATGAACGAACATAAAGAACAGCATTGTATGTCTTCCCTTTTTCTATATTCTGAACAAAAAACATAAATAAAAAGACAGTACAAAAGAGCAAAAAGGAAAATATGCAGTAGTTGTAGTTGTGTGTGTGTGTGTGTGTGTGTGTATTATCTTGCGATAAAAATGGTCGCGTTGCTAAACCATGAATCTGGACCACAAATTCTGGCAAAATCAACTTGATGAATGGTCAAGTTCACAGCTTAGGTTGCCAGCCAGTCTGTCAGGAGAACATTTCCATATGTGTGCATGTAAGTTGCGAACGTTAGGCATTACAGCGAATAACATTACTGCCCAAAAAACCCCTCGCAAATGGACAAAGGGGAAACTTTTCCCAACTTGTAAATGGGAGACCTAAAGCACTAGGTGGAAAACTGAACCCATTCAAATTAGGTGTAAAAGTTCATACCATGCCCCAGAACCCAGGGTTATAAATTCCAACACCCCCAGCAGGGCAGCTATTGGCGCCTTGGGTGTCACATAGCACCTCCATTCGGAGTGCAACCTTATTGCGGTCAAAGCATGATGAACGGTCCGTTGACACAATCAAAAAGGACTCATTTCCAATTATCGCCCAAGGATCAATGTTAGAAGGAGTGTTAGGGCCCCCAGCTTCAAAACCTGTGGGAAAAAATTAATGAGAAGCCCAGCTTTAAGCATGCAGTTAACATAACAAAGCAGGATAGCTCATTATAATCTTTGATACAAAATATTTCTTCTCTCTGTATTGAATGCAGAATTTTCAACAAAAACTCGGTAACCTCATACTGAATAATCCAAACTCATTCCGACACTTCAAACAAACTTAAAACTGACAAGGCAGACGAAAAAATCGAAGGGTTGAAAAAAAGAGGGATCTGGTGGTACGTATTCAATGCAGAGAGTCAGATAGATAAAGAAGGAAATAGGTGTCATACAAAAAGGAGAAAATTTCTTGATTGTCGTCCACCAACCACACTTGCACAAGCGGTAGAACACTTATTAACTCAAATACAATGGTTTTGCATCAAGAAAATTTATTTTGGTGAAGTACAGCCTAGTCCATCTCTATTTGCACATTGAAGCGTGACCTGATAGAAACATATAAAACCAAGCACGACAACTCAACAGAAAGAAGGACCGGATGGGACCACTTGCGATCCCTTTCCTTTCTTTTCAGACTGGAAACGAGTCCTCTTTGATTGTGTAGGACTGTTTGATTGTGTCAATGGAAATGAGTCCTCTTTGATTTTTTCAACGGACCTCAATCAAAGAGGACTCATTTCTCTCAGCATTCCAATTATGCTGTGAGACATCCTGCAATGGTGGGATCCCTTTAAAGAAGCTGACTATAAATAGTTTGGTAATGTTCTCTTGCTAGCGAAAGAAGTGCTTGTGTAACCAGACAATTTGAACCACACGTTCATGCTGCAATTAATCTAATAAATGGTCTACATTCATAACTTAGCAACACAAAGATAAGCATCTGATATTGCCGGACAGTTTGTGGAGAAAACATTTTCCTGCATTTGCTATAATTTCACTTATTTTATTAGCTGGAGTTCAGAGAGTTTGGAAGTAACCTCTGTTGCTTACAAGCTCAGCCCACACCCCGCCAGCACCAGCATGGTTAATCTCCTGCAGTGAACAATTTTTAGAAAGCTGATAATTCTGCACAATTCTGAAATTCAAGTTATTGGAACTGAAACCAAAGATGAATAACGCAACCTCAAAGAAAATTCCGAACAGCGTGTCAGATATTGGGCGTGCAGATGCTTGAGAAGCATCGATAAGCAGGTTTGCTGTCTGGTTTGCATCGACTCCAATGGCAAAGCAACGATAGACGGAGCAAAGCAAGACATATAGCAGAAGAACAATGTGAGGGGACTTGCAAGAGCCCATTGCTCCCTTCCCACACCCACTTCTGCCTACAGCCTAATAAAGTATCGATTTCCGAGATAATTTAGTTACATTCTTACCAATTAACCACACAGAAAGAACAAACACAAAGTGCAAAATGGTGTTTCAGGTGATTAGATTAGATTAGATATAATTAAGGCAGCTATACTATACACAGAAGCTCAATCAAACTAAGACAATTAACAGGAATTACTTCTTCCACCAACCATTAATTCATTCAACTGAAGCCACTATTTACCGAATTTACAAATTACATATAAAAATTAAAAAAAATTTAAATAAAAACCCAGCAGAATACCCAGAAAAATGGTGAATTTTGTTTCAAAAACTATGCAAAGAAATTACCTAATAAATTATCGTCGTTTCGTTTTTGGTTGTTCGGTCTCCAAGACTCAAAGTCTCCAACTCCAATCAAAGTAAGAAAGATTAGTTTATAAAATCGATATTTCCAAGAGGCAAGAGGGAGAGTGAGTTGACTCGATGATTCTGTATAATTATCCTTATCTGGTGCTACAGCCTATAGATATACGTGTGTGTATATATAGCGGAGCATCCGGGATTTGCCTTGCTTTCACGTAAACAAATGCACCAAGCAAGCAATGAAGCTAGCTAGCCGCGGCACACTCATTGGGCTCGCTCGCTCAGTGGAATGGATTGCAAGCAAAACCAATACCAAACCATTTTGCTTTGTTTAAGAAAAATCTTTTGTGGGTCCATTCATGTGTCTTTATCTGTAACAAAAAGAGCTAAATATAACTCCGTTCAGAATTATAACGGTAGACATCGAAATTTCGGTAAAATAAATGTTGACCAATGCATTAAAATTACAATCTCCACTCATTTCACCTACCTACAACCTCCACTCATTTCACCTACATCATCCACTTACTTTACCTACAACATCCACTTACTTCACTTACAACCTCCACTCATTTCACCTACAAACAACCTCCACTCATTTCACCTACAACATCCACTTACTTCATCTACAACCTTCACTCACTTCATCTACATCATCCACTTACTTCACCAAGAAAATTTGTGGTGGTGATTCATTCTCAAAGCCTATAAATAGGCTTCTCCATCAAGGTATCAAGGATCCTAAATCAACCAATTCACCAATACATTTCTCTACTCCCAAAATGGAAGAGAATACTTCACACACATCCAAATCCTTGAAGCTTTGAAACTTCAAAGCTCTCAAGCATCCAAACTCCCAAGAATTCCGAAGGATCGAGAAAGCACTCTTCGTTCTTAGTCAAATCCTTGAGGCAATCGTTCATCCAAGATGAAGCCCCGACGACCCTTGGATCAACAAACAACAGTTCTTCAAGATCAAGCACCGAAGGCCCTTGAAGATCCATTCATCTATTCATCAAGATCAAGCCCCAAAGGCCCTTGGATCAACACAACCACAATCTAAGATCAAGCCCCAAAACCCCTTGGATCAACACACCCGTTCCTCCAAGATCAAGCTCTGACGGGCCTTGGATCAACACATCTGACAACCTTCAAGATCAAGCCCAATGGCCCTTGAACAAACTTCCATCAAACTTCAAGATTAAGCCCCGAAGGCCCTTGAAGAAACTTCCTAACCTTTAAGATCAAGCCCAACAACCCTTGAAAAAACTTCCATCAACCATCAATATCCCTTGAAGAAATTTCCATCAAACTTCAAGACCAAAGCCCTAAAGGCCCTTGAAGAAACTTCCAACCGTTCATCCAAGATCAAGCCTCGACGGTCCTTGGATCAACAAATCTACATCTTACGGAGATTGAATCAGATGACCAAATTTGAGAGAGATCGTAACCCCAAAATCATTAAACACAAATATTATTTTGTACACGTGTTCTTGTTTCAAGAAATTTCCATGTTCACAATAGCACTGTAAAAAAAAATATTTTTGATAAGTAGTGTTATGCCATACTTATATACCATCTCCAACCCAACTGAAGGAGCTAAATATAGCTCTCTTAATAATTTATTAATTTTAAATTTATTGGTTAGTTTAATTAAATTACCTTTGAATGTTTTCAAGAGTCTTTGGATTTAAATCAATTATTACAATTGAAGAGCTACCCAAAAAGGGCTAAGAGGGGGTTATATTTGGCCAGCTTGATGTCCCTTTAGTCAAATAATGGCAAGTTAGGCAATCTCCAACAAACCTGGCTAGAGGGCTTTTGGGCCCCACCGGGCCAAAACACCCAAATTAGGCCAACATGCTAGCCATTTCTAGCCTGCCAGCTAGCCCTCCAGCCCAGCCCACTTGCCCTCCAACAGCTACCTAGCGTCAGCATGACGCCAGCTAGCAACAACTAGCTAATGTCAGGTTACCGTTGAAATTTGAATTTTTTTTTTCTGGACGAATTAAAAAATAAATAATAATAAATTTCTAATTTTTTTTTCCTATAAATACCTAAACTATTTATACACCATTTTTTACATACTTTTCACCATTCCATACTATCCGGAAAATTATTAAGATTATATAACTATATTTTAGTATGTCCGAAAATTTTATTTTAATATGGTAGTTTAATTTAATTAACTATATTAATTCAATTAAAATAATAAATTATTAAGGGGATTATGACCCTCCTTCGGTTGCAGATGGCTTTAGACTCCATAGAATTATAGCCAGTAATTGGTTATTGATGAGTTTTTATACAAATTAAACTAGGTTTTGGTTTTTGAACGTTCAGCACTGTCCACTGAAAGTGGCTAAACTCATG
Source organism: Pyrus communis (assembly GCF_041283825.1). Taxonomy (NCBI): domain Eukaryota; kingdom Viridiplantae; phylum Streptophyta; class Magnoliopsida; order Rosales; family Rosaceae; genus Pyrus; species Pyrus communis. The sequence continues at coordinate 14,427,132 of NC_142578.1, read as the reverse complement.
ACGTACCGAGATGGATACATGAAAAATGTCTTGATCTTATCCCGTGGACCCCAACATTCATCCGTTTATCCGGCTGACGGACGACGAAACGGCTTGCACGGCACCTGCCGTATATGGAACATTCCACATCATCATTGGATTTGGGATAAGTCTAGTCCTTTCCAACCAAACAAAAATAACATATACATGGTCGTTTTTAGTTTTCTTTTTAAAAAATGTTATCTAGTTGTACATCATTTGTACTAACTCTCTTATAAAGATGGGATCCACGTACATTGTCAGACCCTACCTTTATTAGAGAAACGATACAAATGATGATACAAGAAATATAAATGATGGTACAAATAGATGGTAAATGTAACACTACTCTTTCTTTTTTACGTCAGTTCTCACTCAATTCATCCAAATTTTGGTTTTAAAGAAATTAAAGAGGAGTCACGGAACACTACCACGGTGACATGTAAGTCATTCTCTTGTTTAGTAACACTTAAATCATATTGCTTTAAGACTATCAAACAGATTAGTCCTGTCTTAGGAGGGCATAATGAATGTGCGATCTTTGAATCGAAACTTATAAAGATGAACGAAAATAACTCGTACAGAATTTATGACGGCCTGCCCCATTGGACTTGGAAAGACATAACCCAACTTTGTCAATTGGAAACGACATGTAGATACATCATTTCCAAGTAATAAAACTAGCACAAAATAACTCATACAGAATTTCTGCTACTGTCCTGCCCCGATTATAGTCGACGAACCAAACTCACCATGAGAGAATCAGTGAGCGAGAGAGGCCAAGCAAAACACTAAATCATTTTATTCGCCCACTAATATTAAAATGTACCGTAGAATCGTAGACACTAAATTACCGCTTGAATTTGAAACCACACACCTAAAGCAGACCTCGTCGTACAAATGCCCAAGCAGTAAGTACTAACCTCCTACTCCTAGGGTACAAGTCACAACAACCTCCTCTGCTACCAGAAGAAGCTCTACAAACCGCAACTATGAACCTCGCTTACATGCTCTCAAAGATGGACTAATGGACAATATGATTTTGTACGATAAAATGACTTGAGTAACCATCACCAGTCTCCGGTCTAACAAGCTTGGGGCCTGAAGGAAAACACGAGCCCGCGCACAGATGGAAGCCGGTGCATGCCTAGAGCAAATGCACTTATAACCCTGTGCACAAGCACATGGGGCTTAGGTCCTCCGATTCCACAAAGCAAGTCGTTAATAAACAAAGAAGAAACCTACTTTTCCACTAAAAAGGAAACCACACACAAGTAAATAAACTAATCCACAGGAAATCTCCTAGTAATTTTAATGTTACAAACTTCATACATTAATAGTACATTGGCAATGCTGAGAACGGATCTCGCATGCGCCCATTAACTAAAGTCACAAGGGGGAAGTATGATGTTCCTCAATACCTGAAAACCAGATGCCTTCCAAGGTAATGAAAACAGCAAATGGACACACATACCGCATCACCCCCTTCTTTCTGCCAAAGTAATACAAACCAACTGCACAAGGGGCAAGGCAATATGGAAGGGTAAGAACTTCATTTAAATAGAAAAAACATGAAGTCGCGTATAAATATTTGGACACTGAGAAGTGTCAGTATGGAAATAGAGCAAATCATATATGCCCATAGCAACATAGTTACATTATATAAGTTTACAAGACACAAAATTTGATAGATCAATGCCAGATGGGCTGTGACCTAGTTTTACTTTTCTGCGTCTGGTTTATGATATTCTCACTTCTCACCATGAAGTGCGTAATAAGTGAAGACAGTTCCTTGAAAATTTAACGCATGGGTGGCTATGGCATTGAACTATTAAATACAGGATTCAACAATAAAGATAAGGATTGCTGGCCTGAAGGTGGAAGGGATGTAGATATACAATAAAGATGGATCATGGATAAACAGGACCCAAGTGAACGCCAAATACTAGACGGGTGTTAATGACACACTTTTACTTTGGAATCTGAGACAAAAATTGATTCAACCAAGACACAACACACAGAATCGAATCCTTCACACATTTTCTGAACCAACATTTTAGGAAAAGAATGTTCCTTCTACATATTTTGTCTTCGAACACGTGAGATATTCATGCCAAATCAACATATTTCATCATAACATGAACCGTAAAACCACTACTAAGTGCCAAACGTAAACTGTTTTCATGATCATTCATGCTACGTTCAAGATTTAATCATTCTTTGAAGTCCGGTTAATTTAAGAAGCATTTATATGATAAAACAAGAAAACAAGACAAACAGAAAAAGTATCATAGTAAGAAATAAACTCAGTCAGGAAACTGAAGGCCTCTAACCTTTTTCTAGAAGGATAATTTATCAAAGTTCATCCTCATATGGTACACCCATTAGTAAAAGAAGCTTCTGCATTTTATTGACCCACAAAGGCACACTTTCTTCCTATGGTATGCTTTCTCTTGAGGGACCATCCCATAATCATATGTCAACTCTGTCATAGGAGGTATGTGTCCAACCGCATAAAACGCAATATGGAGGTCAGACTCATTTTTGTTTTCCCTTAAGACTGGCTGCCAAAGTACATTTGGAGAACAGCTGTGATTCATAAAACGAGCAACATTTCCATCAGTATTTGCACTTATAATTAGAGGAAATGGGGCCTTTGAAGTCTCAGTAGAATCACCAGGCAGAACCCCGAGTGGCTGACAGGTACGAGTAGCATCGAAAATGTAATCGTCTTCATAATCACTCCCCATTTCTTCTACCCCAGAAATATTAAGAACTTGTCCTGCATATTCACATAACAAAGAACCAGCGCGGATGGGATCCAAAGACCGCAGACCCCAACCTTTATCCTTAGTTCTAAACACCTCCAGACGAACTTTCAGGCCACTTTGAGACACTCGATTCCGACAATTAGGAGGGCACTGACAGGATGGACCACATTCATGCAGTAAGGATTTTTGGTTCACAAGAAGCCCATTTGCAGTATATGGGAGAAAATCTCCATTTTTCTTAATGCAAGAGCAATTGGAATTACCAGGGAGACACCCACCAATACAGAGACATCCATCAGAGGGTTCTGTAAGATTCACCGGTTTAGAATACTGCAGGCTAGAAATATATGTGAAGTGTGCAGGGCCTTTCTCGCCATCAACATCATTTACGAGAGAAACAGGTAAATTTTCAGCTCCGGAAGTAAGGTCGGGCAATATAAGTCCAACCCTTGTAGTAGTAGTTTCTTCTTTCCACTGTTCAATTGATTTCCAAATGTTAAATGCTTCAGGCTGGCCAGGTAACCTTACCAATTTATACTTAAATACATTGCAACCACTCTTCCCCTTGTCGACCCATGATTCGTGAATTTTATATAGACCATCATAGACATATACCTTCCCAGTTGGATTAGATACATCCCTTAAACCTCGAATTACTCTGACATCATTACCCCGATGCAAACTTTTCTCCAAAGCAAGATTACCCCTTTCAAGCTTCTGATCCTTCATTTCCTTATCTCTCCTGAAATCATTGCTAGCATTACCACCTTGGCCACTGTATATCAACACATTCGAATCCTCCACAGAATCCTCATATCCTCCAGAAGAAACAATGCTCAATGCTAAAGGCTCTTCCTCTGTACTGTTCTTGACTCCCATGTAATCAATTCCACCCATAGTTGGAGCATGTAATCCAACCAAGCACAGTTCCATTCGGAAAAAGAAAATATCCCCGACTTCAACACCAGGCACTGCACCAGTCCTCTTCTTGGCATTTGTCCTAATTCCCTTATTCATGAAGAGTGTTCCTGTCCTTAGATCAGGGCGTCCTGTTCTTGGGGCTCCTGGTATTCTTTCCTTCATCTCTTCAATTTGTGTAATCCTTCTTCGCACCAAGTCATAGGACGTGAGTGCATATACAACCGATTCCCTGTCACCATCAGTTTGTTGGAATGTATTGGTATATGTTGTAAGAACATTATCAATTATTGCATCAATGTCAACATCAGGCAAAGCAACATTAATGTCCTGGCCACCCCTTGTCCTCTTTTGGGACCGGAACTTACTCCTTGAGCTCCCTACCTTCCTTGTATTTTCTCCATCAAAACCATCTTCCTCTGCATTCCCACTTTGGGATTGTGGCTGACCACGACTTCGAGCAAGCCTTCTTGCTGTCCTCGTATCTCCATTAGCGTCTGCGGATGGAGGCGTCCTAAATGAATTAATTGGGACTGCATTTGATATTGGTTTGTTGAAGACAAAAGATGCATTACCACTTGGTGTTTGCAGATTTTGTTCAAGTGGCCTTTGCGACTCCGGTGAAATGAAGAACGGAAAAAATGGGGCAACCCCAGGTGGGAAAGGGCCAGCAGGAGAAACACAAACGAAAGGAGCAGCACCTTGTGGAGTTGAAAATGAAGTATTATTAGAAGCTGACGGGAACAACGGAACAAGACGTCTCAAAGGCCTTACATCTAAAACCTTAGACTTGTCAAGTGACCCAAAACCAGGAACAGACTCTTGACCTAAACTTTGTTCCATTAAATCGTTTCAGGCAAGAAGCACGGTTTTCAGCTACGACAAATCCGGTAAGAAAGACTGCCTCCACTACGAAAGCAGCCACAACATAAACTTGTCACAGAATCAAATTGCAACCATTTCAACCAGAATACATTGCAAAATAAGCAGTAATCTTTGCAGAGTTCTTGAAGATACAAAGTTGACTAATCTCCTGCAACATGCAAAGTTTTAAATAAATTAGAGAGACGATAAAAACTAAATTTACCCAAAATTAATAGATTTTCATAGGGTGAAAAGAAAGAGGTAAATCCAACTACTACACTATTTTGTTGGTGGAAAATATAGTAAATTGAAATAATAACTCGCTTTAAGTTTAAGCTAAGTTGACAAAATGATTTTTGCTCATCCGAACCCAGAAACCACATGCAACACATCATTCAACTAAAATTCTTTTTATTTCCCAGTTTTCACTTTAATTTCCCAGACTTCCAACAAGTGAGAAATTACCTTCAATTAAGTTGTATAATGAGAAAATGAAATCAAAACTAAAACGGTTTTCACTTTTCAGACTTCTCTCAGCAACCAAACAAAGGATATGAGGCATAACGTAAAACTAAGTGAGAAAAGTTACCTTTAATTCACAAGGTAAACCAGTGAAACCAAGAAAACTAACTTATTTTCTCATAATCATCCTATTTTCTCAGAAAATAATCAAGAAAACGAAAAAGTAAAACCCAATCAAAAAAGCAAAATTAAAGATCCATAGAGATCAAGATCGAACCTGGAGATGCAGCGGCTACGGCGGCTACGGGAGAAGATCAGATCGAACCTGGAGATGCAGCTGCTACGGAAGAAATCAAGATCGAATCTGGAGATGCAGCGGCTACGGGAGAGGATGAGGAGGAAGGCCTACGGGAAAAGAAAGGCAGCGACAGAGAAGATGGAAAGAAGATGAATGAATTTTCGGAAATTTGGAGAAGTAACCAAAATTTAGAGCCTGTATAGAATTATAATCAGCCTTTAAAGTTTATGGTAATTATAAATAAAATTTGATATGAAAAATACTAATATATCATTAATACAACAAATTTTAGTTAAGGGTGTGTTTGTTACATCGGATTATTTCGGAGTGGATTAACTTCATGAACTAAGCTGGACTGGCATAAACTAGACTAAACTGAATTAATTTAGTGAAACATTTGCTGTATTGTCAGACAAAAAACACAGAATTATAAACAAACTCTCAAATTATATTATTTAATTCTTATCTATTAACATTTTATTATTAATTCTATTTTTTCCTATATCTCTCTCGAAATCTCAACCATCTTTGCCTACATCAACCATGTTTTTCAAAGCTCTCCAATTCAGACACATTTTTTTTTCCTTCATCAACCATCAGAGCCGACATCAACCATGCTATTGAAAGCTTTCCAATTCAGACACACAAATCGTTTTACCTTTATCAACCATGCTTTCATGGAATTCCCATTTGCACAGATTCCCATATGCTAAAAATCACATTTCAAAATCCTCAATTCCTACTAATTGCCATTCCATTTTCTCTATTAATTTTCTCACCAATCGAACACCTTTCAAAATTCCCTATTCCTACTAATTGCTCACCTTATCTATCGCACAGATTCAGATTATGGTTCGCTGAATTTTGGCGATGAAACGCGACTGGTGAGGGAGAATCAGCGAAATCAGGTATTTGGTAAGGGTGGAAATTTAGGCGTTTGTGAGGTTTTGAGAGCGATGTGCATGTAGTATGAGATAGTAAAAGACCCGTCTTTGCTGTGTTTGGGTCAACCCAGATGGTGGAAGACAAATCGGCGTTGGGTTTGCGGGATGGTGGAGATCGGCGAGAGTTGTCTCTGCTCTGGTCACTAGAGAAGGGGGATGCAGCTGTTGCTCATGTACGAAGGAGAAGGATTGGGTTTGTTGCTTGTAGACAAAGGAGAGGGGACTAGCAATCCCGTTGTTTTTTTTTGGGGGGGGGGGGGGTCTAGAGGTGGGTTTAAAAAAATCGAAAACTGAAAAAAACTGAAACCCAAACCGGACCAAGGTTGAAAAAAATCGAACCGAAACTGTCAAACCAAACTGAACCGAATCTGCCCAGTTCGATTTCGGTTTTTGAGGTTTGGAAATTGAACCGAACCGATATATATATTTAATTATTTGTTTCAATATTTATAAATAGTTTAGTCATACAATCATAGCAAAACAAAACCTGTTGTCAAGTTGGTTTCAGTGAAACTTTTCAAGCTAGAGTGCATGGGTTCGAACCCTCATGCCTTTAGGATTTCAAAGAATTTTTTTAATTTTTATGAGAAATCAACAAAAACCTTTAACCTTAGCCACCAGTAATAGTAGTCACACCTTTTCTATTTTTCATTCCCCTCTTCTCTTTCTCGTTCTATGACCTTTAACCTTAGCCACCAGTAATAGTAGCCACACCTTTTCTATTTTTCATTCCCCTCTTCTCTCTCTCGTTCTATGCCTCCAGACTCCCTCCATGTCCATTCCTCCAATTTCTCCATTCTTCTCCATAACTTGCATCTTCCTTTCTATTCTAAGCTTCATATTTGTGAGACCTTCCATGTCCATGCCTCCAAATTCTTGCAAATTTGTGTTGCTAGAACGGTGTCGTTTTACCCCAAGTGTAACCCTAACCCAGTGACCCTCTCACGCAGCCTGAGTGATAGGAGCATATTCATGCGACTTAAATGGCTTGTTCTCGTGCATTTACGTTATGTTTCTTTAGTTATTTTAGTCCTTTATGCTTCTTTTGTGTGTTTTTAGGTTCTAAGGGCAAAGTATGCAAAAGGATGCCTTTTGGAGCCTTTTGGAGCAAATTAGAGATTGGAATGGATATCATATGCTTGGAGCCAAAAGGATGGACGAAATTGAAGACTTGAAGTAGGAAAGTTAAATCCTAAAAGACCTCATGTTTGAGCATCATTGAAGACTTCTACGCATTTTAGAACACAAAAACAACATTCCTTGCAACCTTAGGACATTGTCGTGTGTTTCCTTGTGTCTCCCTTCCTTGCCATGCAAGGAAGGGCTTTGTTCCCTATTTTAAACACTTAAACACTTCCTTAATCATTCAACCATTCAAACCATTCACTTATCATATCATTCACCACATATTATTCACTTATCATATCATTCACTTATCATATCATTCACTTATCATATCATACATTTATCACTTATCACAACAACAACCTTGCACATGCACTTCCCCCTTTAACAATCCCACACCTTGACATTATTCTTTCATCAACCCACCACAAATCCAACTATGCCGTGCCTCCCATCATAATTACTCCACCAAATCAGCCACAAGACATTATCATTGCATAACATTCCATTTCCACCTCTTTCCAACCTAATTCACATGCATACCTATTCTTTAAATCAACACATGCATTCACATACTTTCACAAACTAATCCACATGCACATTCATCCACCTTTCTTCCAACAATCACTCCACCTTGCCGTGCATTACTACCATCAGATTTCCAGCATTTCCATGTGCTTTCCCCTTTGTTCTAGCCACCCCACATGTCCCTTTAATCATTCAAACATGCACCCTTTATTCTTTCATTAATTAAACCATTCAACCACATTTTCACCAACAATAAGCATCATTGCCGTGCATTGCACATCAACATTTCAGCACACTCCACATGCAATTCCAGCTTTCCAACCTAGCCACATTCACATGCATTCACTCATAATCATTCACCAAACTTGCAGCCACATTTCCACCTATTCCTAGCTGTCATGTTCCCTCTCATTTACCTATAAATAAGCATGCATTGCAGCCACAATTCATTGATTCCATTCACAACACAACACACAACACAAACACACATCCATAGCCGTGCATATCCTTCCATTTCTGTGCAGTTTTTCTCCTCCATTGCAGCCACTATCCAACCACTTCCCATCCCTCCAAAACACTTCACATAATCCCCAAAGCTCACCTTAGACCTTGTGCTACAACAACGAGGAAGAGAAGAGTGCCTAAACGTTCATACAATTCAAGTTTGAGTTGTTGGAATGTTTAGGTGTTTCTTTGATTTCAATGTTTAAATTCAATTTTCTTTGTTTTGTAATGGAAGAGAAGAGTGCCTAAACGTTCATACAATTCAAGTTTGAGTTGTTGGAATGTTTAGGTGTTTCTTTGATTTCAAAGTTATGAGGAACTAAACCCCCCTTTAGCTAGGGGGTGATTCAAAATACATGTTTATGCTTGCATTATGAATTGATTACTTTTGGTTGGAATTTCATAAGTTGTGGATTCAATTTTGATGCGTGATTTATACGCACACAAATTAAACCCTCTTTTCGTCAAATTGTAGTATATGTGTGATGCGAGATTTACTTGACACTCAAATTAAACCCTCGTTTGACAATTGTAGTAGAATGGATAAGTGAGGGATCGTTCTAGACCGGGGATTAGGAGGGCTTGCTAAAACCTTCTAAATTGACTTAAAAACATAAAAACTAAATTAAAATACTCTTAACAAGACTACTATGACTCAGAATGGCTTTGAAAAAACTCAAATTATCTAAAACAATCAAATTGACTCAAATAGAAGCTAGAACTTGATTTAGACGAATTTGCAAGTGTTTATGACTCCAAAAGCTTAAAGATACAAAAATAAAACAAATACGAATGATTAAGACTTAACAAAATAGGGGGGGGGGAATTGTGGTTGGACGCTATTAAATTAAATGGACAGAATATAATTAAAGGCAAAATGTAAATATGAATGTGATGAAAAATATGGATGATGGAATAGCTAAGGGGTTCTTCTCCACACATGTTACACTTGCAATACAAGATTGATTTTCGGTTGGTCTTTCGATAAATTATGAAACTCAATGCTCCAAGTTAATTAGGTCCGCTTACATTAACTTTCAGATTTCCCTAGATTCGTTGGATTGAATGTAATACGCATTACAACCAATTTATTCTTAATCAAAGTCCCTAACTATGGAATACGCATGATAGAGACATTCAACAAAGATCATTAAGTTCAACGGAAATCATAAACATTGACGAGGCATTCGTTACTATGGAATACGCATGAAACTTATGCCAAGAATTCGTTTAACGCGATTGTTTATAAGCAACCTCCACTACTTGTGAATATAAGTTCGTAACTATTAGGTGAAACTCACTTATATTCTAGCGTCATATTCATTCAAACGGTTAAACAAATTGAATCCACAACTTATAAAATTCCAACCAAAAGTAATCAATTCATATTGCAAGCATAAACATGTATTTTGAATCACCCCCTAGCTAAAGGGGGTTTAGTTCCTCATAACTTTGAAATCAAAGAAACACCTAAACATTCCAACAACTCAAACGTGAATTGTACGAACGTTTAGGCACTTTTCTCTTCCATTCTCATACGTACAAAACAAAGAGAATTAAATTTAAACTTTGAAATCAAAGAAACACCTAAACATTCCAACAACTCAAACTTGAATTGTATGAACGTTTAGGCACTCTTTTCTTCCTCGTTGTTGTAGCACAAGGTCTAAGGTGAGCTTTGGGGATTATGTGAAGTGTTTTGGAGGGATGGGAAGTGGTTGGATAGTGGCTGCAATGAAGGAGAAAAACTGCACAGAAAATGGAAGGGGAATTGCGGCAATGGATGTGTATTTGTGTTGTGTGAAGTGTTGTGAATGGAAATATGAGATATTCTTGAATGAATGAATGCAAGGGTATTTATAGGAGTAGTGGAGGGAACATATGGCTGTTTGTTTAAGATGCAAGTGGCTAATTAATGATGGAAAAGTATGTGATTGAATTAAAGGATGCAAAGTGAATGAATCATGAATCATTGTGGATGAAAGGTGGAAGTGCATGTGTTGATGACTAGGTTAGTGGGTGGAAATCTGAAAATGGCATATAGGAATGGGAGCTCACGGTTTGAATGTGTAAAGTGTGTGTGAATGCATGTGAAGATGCAATAAATAATGCATGTAGGGTTAGGAAATAATGAAGAAATGCATGTGAGATGTTTGGAAAGGAAATGGGAACCCACGGCAATGAAGTTGTTTTGTGTTGTGAATTATGATGAATGCATGTGAGTTAAAGAGGGAGAATGTGGTGAAATGATGAAGTAGGAAGGTGGAAATGCATGTGAGATGTTTGGAAAGGAATAAAGAATGAATGGTGGAAATGTGAGTGAATGATGTGCATGTGTGAGAATGCATGTGGAATTAAGAGGAGTATGAAAGTGAAATAAATGAATGATATGTTAAGTGATAAGTGAATGATATGTGGTGAGTGATAAGTGAATGGTTTGATAAGTGATAAATGAATTAGTTTAAAGGGCTAGGGTTTAAGTACATAGAATGGGCCTAAAATAGGTTGGTTTGTATGGCATAATGTGTTTGATTGGGCTAGAGCCATTGTTTTGTGTCTTCAAGTGCATACAAGGCCTTCAAATTCGTCCATCCTCTTGGCTCCATGGATAAGCTATCCAATCCATGCCCAAAAATGCTCCAAATGGCCTCAAAATGCACTTTCTTGCTCCCTAGGCCCTTAGAACCTGAAAACACACAAAAGAAGCATAAAGGACTAAAATAACGAGAGAACATAACGTAAATGCACGAGAACAAGCCATTTAAGTCGCATGAATATGCTCCTATCAATGTGCAAGTAGGGATCGTTCTAGACCGGGGATTAGGAGGGATTGTTAATCACTTGGATTTGACTCAAAAACATAAAAACACAATATAAAACACTAAACTAGACTCAAAGAATTCAAAAATACTTTAAAACATAAACTAAACAGATTCTAAGCATTAAAGAACAAGAAAGTAAAGGGGGGTTTAGGTTTTACGAAAATTGAAATAACGAAACAAGTTAATAAACTAGACAGAATGTAAATATGAATGTGATGGAATTGAATGGATGAATGCTAGCTAAGGGGTTCATCTCCATACATGTTATACTTGCATAATAAAACGATTTCCAATTGCATTTCAATAAATCATTAATTCTCAACACTCCAAGTTAATTAGGTCCGCTTAAATTAACCGTCAAGTTTTCCTTAAGTTAATGAATTGGATGATTGCATACGACAACCCAAAGCATTCCTCACAAGTTCCCTACATGAATTGCATAATAGAGATACAAGCAAGAATCATTAAGTTCTTTGAAAACTATAAGTGTTGACGAGGCATTCGTTACTATGATTGCATGAAACTTATGCCAAGAATTCGTTTAACGCGATTGTTTATAAGCAACCTCCACTACTTGTGAATATAAGTTCATAACGATTAGGTGAAATTCACTTATATTCTAGCGTCAAATTCATGCATGAAAATTAAGTGTGCACTCTCAATAAACATACATAAATAGGTTATCAATAAAACAGTTAAACAAATTGAATTCACAACTTATGAAACGTAATTAGAAGTAATCAAATCAAAATGCAAGCATAAACATATATTTCGAATCCCCCCCTAGCCAAGGGGGGTTTAGTTCCTCATGGTACAAAACAAAGAGAATCAAAGAAACACCTAAACATTCCAACAACTCAAACTTGAATTGTATGAACGTTTAGGCCCTCTTCTCTTCCATTCCTCATTCGTACAAAACAAAGAGTATTGAAATTAAACATTGAAATCAAAGAAACACCTAAACATTCCAACAACTCAAACTTGAATTGTATGAACGTTTAGGCCCTCTTCTCTTCCTCTTCGTTGTAGCATAAGGTCTAGGGATAGTTGGTTGGGGGGATGGAAGTGTGGAATGGAGTGGGGAGTGATGGAAATGGAAGATGGTTGGTGTTTGGATTATAAGGGAAGGGGGACTCACGGCAATGAGGGAATGGAAGTGTTTGTGGTGTGTTGTGTATGAAAATGAGATGTCCATGAATGAATGAATGCAAGGGTATTTATAGGAGTAGTGGAGGGAACATATGGCTATGTCATTTGTAGGTGAAGTAGGTGGATGTTGTAGGTGAAGTAGGTGAAGTAGGTTGTGAAAACATGTGAATGCATGTGTTGATGAATGATAAGTGGTTATGATAAGTGATATGATATGTGATGAGTGATATGTGGTATGTGATAAGTGATTGAGTGTATGATATGATAAGTGGTGAATGATATGTGATAAGTGATATGTGGTGTATGATAAGTGGTAAGTGATATGTGGTGTGTGATAAGTGGGAGTGTGGAATGTTGGAATGTTATGCACGGCTAAGGATAAAGGAAAGGTTTAAATGTCCTAAAACTAAAGGGAACAAGGTTCCAACACTTTGGTCTTCAATTAGGTCTTCAATTTCGTCCAACACTTTGGCTTCAAGCATAAGCTATCCGTCCTTAGCCCAAAAGTGCTCCAAAAGTCTCCAAAATGCATCATTTTGCTCCTTTAGCCTTTTGGACCTACAAACACACGAAAATAGCTTAAAGTACTAAAATAACTAAAGAAACATAACGTAAATGCACGAGAACAAGCTATTTAAGTCGCATGAATATGCTCCTATCAAATTTGTTTAACCGTTTGAATGAATATGACGCTAGAATATAAGTGAGTTTCACCTAATAGTTACGAACTTATATTCACAAGTAGTGGAGGTTGCTTATAAACAATCGCGTTAAACGAATTCTTGGCATAAGTTTCATGCGTATTCCATAGTAACGAATGCCTCGTCAACACTTATAATTTTTATTGAACTTAATGATCTTTGTTGAATGTCTCTATCATGCGTATTCCATAGTTAGGGACTTTGATTAAGAATAATTTGGTTGTAATGCGTATTCCATTCAATCCAATGAATCTAGGGAAATCTGAAAGTTAATTTAAGCGGACCTAATTAACTTGGAGCATTGAGTTTCATAATTTATCGAAAGACCAACCGAAAATCAATCTTGTATGCAAGTGTAACATGTGTGGAGAAGAACACCTTAGCTATTCCATCATCCATATTTTCATCACATTCATCTTTACTATCTGTTTTAAATTATAATCTGTCCGTTTAATTTAATCTCGTCCAACCACAATCCCCCCCTATTTTGTTAAGTCTTAATCATTTGATTTGTCTTATTTTATGTTTTTAAGTATTTGGAGTCTTCTGAACTTGTTTTGAGTCTTTTAGTTTGTCTTAGTGTTTTAAAAGTTAGTTTTATTTATTTGAGTCAAGTGTTTAGCATCCCTAGTTAATCCCCGGTTAGAACGATCCCTACTTACATCATTACTACAATTGTCACAAATAGGGTTTAGTTTGTGTGCGTATAACTATCGCATCAAATTTTGGCGCCGTTGCCGGGGATTGGCAAATTTGCTAATCCCTTATCTTGAGTCTTGTTTAAATTGTTTAGTTTCTGTTTTGTTTTAATTTTTTTTTTTTTTTTTTGCACCGTGTGTATGTGTTTTGTTTTTTTTTGCCAAGTCTATTAAGTTGATTCCTTATCTTGTTTACTCTTATGTGTAGGTACTAGTTTATGACCCGTAGCTCACAACCTGTTCGTGAGCATATCTCCAACTTTGACGGTGATTTCGAGAGGACTTTGAGAAGGAAAAAGAAATCACAAGCATCTAATCCTCCTAGTCCCGAACCTGAATTTAAAGAAGAAGTACCAACCATAGCAGTGGACAATCGGACCATCAAGGAGCTCTCTGCCTCAGGTATGGGCAATGCCGCTCCTTTATGCATACAATACCCTACGGCAGCTGAAGGTAAGACAGAAGAATTTGAACTTAAGTCTAGTTTATTACATCATATTCCTAAATTCCATGGGTTGTCCATGGAAGATCCTAACAAACATCTTAAGGAATTTGAGGTAGTTTGCTCATGTATGACACCCATCAACGTTGATGGGAGTATTTTGAAGATGAAGGCCTTTCCATTCTCACTTATGGACAAGGCCAAAGATTGGTTGTTTGAATTGTCTCCTGGAACTGTCAATTCTTGGGAAAGTATGAAACGTGCATTCTTAGAGAAATTCTTTCCCACTGCAAAGATCATTCTTTTGAGGAAACAAATTAGTGGCATTCAACAAAATCAAGGTGAGTCATTCCCATCTTATTATGAACGTTTTAAATCACTTGTTGCTTCATGTCCACAGCACCAAATGAAGGAGGAGCTGCTCATTCAATATTTCTACGAGGGACTCCTTCCCATGGAACGTCAAATGCTAGATGCTTCGGCGGGTGGTGCATTAGTGGACAAGACTCTAATGGATGCCAAAGCTCTAATTGCCAACCGAGCACACAACGCTCAACAATATGAAGGTGTTGGACAAAGAGAGGGGCCACGACAACAAAGTGTGAATGAGGTAAGTGCAATTTCTGATATTCAGTCACAATTGGCTAATCTTACTTCTCTCGTGTCTCAGGTTGTCAAGGGGTCAAAACCACAAGAAAACCAAGTGTGTGGCGTGTGTTCAATGCAAGGGCATCCATCGGAGACGTGCCCTCAGTTAATAGAGAATGGAGGTTGGGAATCTGCCAATGCCGTGGGTTTTGGGAACCAAAATCAACCACGCCATGATCCATACTCTAATACCTACAATCAGGGTTGGAGGGACCATCCAAATTTCAAATGGCGGGATCCTCAACAACCCCAACAACAAGGAGGATTTAGGCAGCAACCACCGGGCTTTTATACAAAGCCATTCATCCCCAATCAAAACCAAGTGCAATCTGCCCCAACAACCTCAGGTATGTCTTTGGATAATGATCAAGTTGTTAAGTTACTTACTACTTTGACGCAGGAAGTACAAACTCAAAATAAGGAGAGACAAATCCAAGACAAACGGGTGGATAATTTGGAGAAGCAAATGGGTCAAATTGCCTAGTTTATGGGGCAAATTAGAGAACAAGGCACATTGCCTAGTTCAACCGTTATGAACCCGAAGGGAGGATTTGAAACCGCTAAGGCCATCATGTTGAGAAGTGGTAAACAGGTTGGAACGGACTCAAATACATCCAAATCAAGTCAAGACGAGGAGGACAAGTTGCTGCAAGAAGAAGCACGGGGAGCAAAGCCCACGGCCAAGGATGACCAAACCTTGCCGAATTCATCTAGTCCTCCTAAACCGTTCCAAACCACCAAGGTAAGTCCCAATTCAACTTTTTCTAGTTCTATTCCACTAAATGTGCCCTTTCCTGGCAGGTTTAGGCAATCAAAGAAGGAAGAAGCTGAGAAGGACATTCTAGAGACCTTTCAGAAAGTTCAAGTTAATATTTCGCTCCTTGATGCGATTAAGCAAGTCCCGAGGTATGCTAAGTTTTTAAAAGAACTTTGTACAACAAGGATAAGGATTTCAAACAAAGAGGTGGTTCAAGTAAGTGAAAATGTCTCTGCTGTGTTACAAAGGAAGTTACCCCCTAAATGCAAAGATCCGGGTAGTTTTACAATTCCGTGCGTTATGGGTAATACTAAGTTTGAACAATGCATGTTAGACTTAGGGGGTTCGATTAATGTTATGCCATACTCTATTTATGCATCTATGAACTTAGGTGAGCTTAAAAATGATGGTGTGATAATTCAATTAGCTGATCGTTCTAATGCATATCCAAAGGGTGTTTTGGAAGATGTTTTGGTACAGGTTGGTAACTTGATTTTTCCAGCGGATTTCTACGTGCTTGACATGGAGGATTCACCCCATTCCACCCCATTGCCGATTCTATTAGGGAGACCCTTCATGAAAACAGCCCGCACCAAGATAAATGTGTTTAAAGGAACTTTAACGATGGAATTTGATGGGGAAGTCATTGATTTCAATCTTTCTGAAAGTATTAAATTTCCTAAGGACGATCATTCTTGCTTTTCTATTGATATAATTGATGATTTGGCGCAGGATTTTCTCGATTGTTTGGAGAGGGATACACTTGAAACAACAATTTCACAAGGAATTGGGCAAAAATCTGGTTTTGCCGTGCCTAGAAGTGTGGAGGAGGCCGAGATAGTGGCTGCCCTTGAGTCATTACCTCAACACCATGGTAAGCCTTCTAACCCAATTTCAATTTCAGTTTCCACTAATAAGTTGTTACCCTCAGTGATTCAGGCACCCGTACTTGAGCTTAAACCGTTGCCCAATCATTTAAAGTACGTCTATCTGGGAGACAACGAGACATTGCCCGTCATTGTCTCCTCATCACTCACCGCCATAGAGGAGGAGAAGTTGATCCGAGTGTTGAAAGAGCACAAGACGGCCATTGGGTGGACTTTGGCCGATATTAGGGGAATTAGCCCGACTACGTGCATGCATCGCATACTTCTAGAGGAGGGGGCTAAACCAACTCGAGAGGCTCAGCGCCGTCTCAACCCTCCAATGATGGAAGTTGTGAAAAAGGAGATTATCAAACTTCTTGATTGTGGAGTGATTTATCCGATCTCTGATAGTCGTTGGGTGTCACCGGTGCAATGTGTTCCAAAGAAGTCCGGAGTGACAGTGGTGAAGAATGCCGAGAATGAGCTTGTGCCAACCCGTATCCAAACAGGTTGGCAAGTGTGCATTGATTATAGGAAGCTCAACGCCACCACAAGGAAGGATCACTTCCCTTTGCCGTTCATTGATCAAATGCTTGAAAGGTTAGCCGGTCATTCTTTTTATTGTTTCCTTGATGGTTATTTTGGATATAATCAGATTGTCATAGTGCCGGATGACCAAGAAAAGACAACTTTCACGTGCCCCTTTGGTACTTTTGCTTATCGTCGCATGCCTTTTGGTTTATGCAATGCTCCGGCCACGTTTCAAAGGTGTATGGTAAGTATCTTTTCAGATTTTGTGGAAAAGATTATTGAGGTATTTATGGATGATTTCAGTGTGTTTGGTGATTCATTTGATGGTTGTTTAGAAAATCTCACAATAATTTTGAAACGATGTGTAGAAACTAACCTTGTGCTTAATTGGGAAAAATGTCACTTTATGGTTAGACAAGGCATAGTTCTAGGGCATATTGTTTCTGAAAGAGGAATTGAAGTGGATAAATCGAAAATAGATCTTGTGCGCTACTTACCCTCTCCTACTTCGGTTCGAGAGGTTCGTTCGTTTCTTGGTCATGCAGGATTTTATAGGCGATTTATCAAGGACTTCTCCAAGATCTCAAACCCTCTTTGCCGTCTCCTCCAGAAAGATGTGGCATTTGACTTCAACGAGGAGTGTGAGAAGGCGTTCAATCACCTCAAAGAAATGCTAACTTCGGCCCCTATCATAGTTCCACCGGATTGGAGCCTTCCTTTTGAGCTTATGTGCGATGCTTCCGATTACGCATTAGGAGCTGTTTTGGGGCAAAGGAAGGAAAAGAGGCCGCATGTTATCTATTATGCCTCTCGGACTTTAAATGATGCACAATTGAATTATTCTACCACTGAAAAAGAACTTCTTGCTGTTGTATTTGCTTTAGATAAATTCCGTTCTTATTTGCTTGGTACTAAAGTTATTATTTATACTGACCATGCAGCATTGAAGTATTTGTTCACCAAGAAAGAGGCCAAACCACGACTCATTCGTTGGATGCTTCTTCTCCAAGAATTCGATATCGAAATCCGGGACAAGAAAGGAAGTGAAAACGTGGTGGCTGACCACTTGAGCCGTATGGTGCATGAGGAGGATGCCGTGCCTATCATAGAGACATTCCCAGATGAGCAACTGATGTCCGTCAAGGTAAGTGAACCCTGGTATGCTGATTTGGTGAATTATTTAGTGTCTAAACATGTTCCTAGTGAATTACTTAAACACCAATGTGATAAATTGAAGAAAGAGGCACGGTTTTATGTGTGGGATGACCCGTATTTATGGAAATATTGCCCTGACCAAGTTATACGTAGGTGTGTGCACGATTCTGAGTTTAATGCTATTCTAACCTTTTGTCACACTTATGCTTGTGGGGGACACTTTGACACTCAAAGAACAGCACTTAAGGTGTTAGAATGTGGTTTCTATTGGCCTACCATCTTTAGGGATGCTAGAACATTTTGCATGTCTTGTGATAGATGCCAAAGAACGGGCAATATTGGTCCTAAACAACAAATGCCGCAAACCCCCATTTTTAGTGTTGAAATCTTTGACGTTTGGGGTATTGATTTTATGGGTCCCTTTCCTTCGTCACATGGGTTTCTTTATATATTGCTTTTTGTGGACTATGTGTCGAAATGGGTTAATGCAAAAGCCACCCGAACTAATGATTCTCGAGTGGTTGCAGATTTTGTGAAAACTAACATTTTTGCAAGGTTTGGAATGCCACGAGTGCTAATCAGTGATGGAGGTTCCCATTTTTGCAATCGAACCATCGAGGCGTTGCTCAAGAAATACAATGTCATGCATAAGGTGGCCACACCTTATCATCCTCAAACGAGCGGGCAAGCCGAGGTTTCGAATAGGGAAATCAAGCAGATTCTTGAGAAGACCGTGGGGTCTACAAGGAAGGATTGGAGTTTGCGCTTAAACGATGCATTGTAGGCGTATCGCACTGCCTACAAAACCCCCATTGGGATGTCACCTTTTCGGCTCATCTATGGGAAGCCATGCCATCTTCCCGTCGAATTAGAGCATCGTGCACATTGGGCCGTCAAAACATTCAATATGGACCTTGATGCCGCAGGTTTACATAGGAAGCTTCAATTGTGTGAGCTTGATGAAATCCGAAATGAAGCATATGAGAATGCCCGGATTTACAAGGAGAAAACGAAGGCATTCCATGACAAGATGATTCGTGCCAAGACGTTCTCTATTGGGCAGAAAGTGTTGTTGTTCAATTCTCGCCTTCGGTTGTTTCCGGATAAGTTGCGTTCCAAATGGGTTGGTCCTTTTATTGTCACTAATGTTTTCCCTCATGGTGCAGTACAAATCAAAAGTTCAAGGACGCAGCAAGAATTCAAAGTGAATGGGCATCGATTGAAGCCCTATTACGAGACGTTTGAGGAGCATGTCGTGGAGGAGGTACCCCTCCATGCCGTGGAACCTAGTCAAGCTTAAACGGAGGTACCGTCCGGCTGCAAGACGTAAAAGAAAGCGCTACTTGGGAGGCAACCCATGCATTCAACAAAGGAAGACTTAGAAAGCACTCCAATTCCAGATTCCTAAAAACTCTTCTCTTTGTTGCTATTTCGTTTCTGCCTTGTTAGGTTGTTTAGTTGTTGTTGTTTGTTTGTTTATTAATTGTGTGAGTCTATGATTGTAACATTGAGAAAATGTTTGATTTATTGATAGGCACTGCTAAACAAAGAAAGATGGAGCCTTCACAAAGGGCGTTTACTTGAAGCCCCACTACGAGGCGTCGAAGCAGAAGGCATAGAAGCGGGAGGCATAGGGGCAGAAGGCATCGGAGCAGAAGGCATCGGAGCTAGAGCATTCCAGGCCTCAATACTTGGCCAAACGCTGGATGACCCAGGAAAAAGGTTCCTCTGGAGATAAGCCGCAAGCCTTTGACGGTCACTTTGAATTCGACCCTCAGATTCTTGCAGTTCATTAAGCTTCCTCTTCATGCCCGACGAATAGTTATTTGCAAGCACATGCAAACTTCTATTCTCGTACTTAAGCTGCTGGACCTCTTGCTTAAGACTTTCCACCTCTGCCATCAATGATTCCACCTGACGGGAGCGGGCAAGCAGGCGTTGGCCTATGTTGGACACAGAGCTTGCACACTGAACACTAAGTGCGAGGGACTCTTGAACGGCCAACTCATCGGACCGTCCTGACAGCAGCCTACTATCTTTTGGAGTAAGGAGGTTCCTAGCTACTATTGTAGCTGTTGTGGCGTCCTGCATCACGGAGTCTTCACCTGTAAGAAGACCGTTAGAAGATAAAAAAGAAGGGCGCCATACATTACCTTGACGGGGCGCAACCGGATCACTGCTGAGACTCAAATCTAAGCTAAGGTTCGATGAGTTTGCCATTTTTTTCAAAAGTGTTCAAAGAGAAGGGGTGGATGGAGTAAATTTTCAAAGGGCCGGAGACGATTTTCAAGAATGGGAGATCTTCAGAGTGTGTATGTTGGCGGTGATCGATACCTCTATAAGAAGCCAAGGCGACGCGTCCACCGATTAAAAAAACCAGAATTTCTGGCGTAATTTAGGCGACGCTTTCTCGGCTTTTCAGAGGACGTGTTCAACTTTGTCAAAAGATTTCTTCTTTTCAGAAAACACGTGGAGGCCATCATCGCAACTACACATCTTTAGCCGACAAGCGCAAAGTTCGACGACGCTTTCTCTGCTTTTCAGAAAACGCGTGCAGCTTTGTCAAAAGGAGCCATATCCGCACTACTACGTGTCGTTCAGAAATCGGAGGGGCGTCTGCTCAGAAATCGAAGAGGCGTTTTCAAAGATCGAAGAGGCGCCACTATTTCAAAAAGCCGGATTTGCAGGATCAAAACGTTTGTCGACAAGGGTAAAAGAACAGTACCACCACTTGATATTATCTCTATATATGTCGACCTTCATCTTTTATGGCAAGGCAGACCTGAAAAAAATGCCCAACTCTTCCTCACCTCTGAGGGCGCACTCCCAGCAAAGCCTTTCGAAATACTCAATTTTTTCTTCTTCCCCAAAGATGATACCAGATGCCTGGAGTACAGATGACCCAGGAGGAAACGATAGATTGAAGCATGTGCTAATTCATTCACCGCTTCTTCAAAAGCAAAGGTATCTCATATCATCAAGGTCAAAAGCAAAAGTATCTCATATCATGCTTTTTCCCTGTCATTTTCTTTGTCCTTGTTCTTACTCGCATGGCAAAGTGAAAGAAGCAATCAGCCGGCACTTGGAGTCAGTCTTCCGATCTGGTTCCGACTGCCTGGAATTTATTCCTGGTTGCTTACCTAGCGTTGCTCTCGAGTAGTCATCTTCAACGGTTGATACACTTCCAGAGAAGGGACCACTACTGCAAAGATTGAACAAAGAAACAGATAACAGGAGGAAGCTCAGACCTTCGGGGGAAACCCTAAAGGGAATCCTGCTGCCCAGTTCAAGAGTAGCACAAAGGAAAATCAACGATGGGCGGAAACCAGTTCAAGAGTAAGCCTGTGGAATCACCAAGATCATGCCTCAATACAATCACCAAGGAGAAGAGGGAATATACACTCCATAACCAGATTTGCGTCCCTAAACTCTTCTCTTTGTTAGTTACATTCTGCCATGTTTAGTATGTTTAGTTTCTTTTTATGTGTTTACTTATGTTTTGTGTGAATATATGCTTAAAACATTGAGGACAATGTTTGATTTAAGTGTGGGGGGGGGGGGGGGGTAACTAATGTTGTTAATGCAAATTTAATGTTGTTAATGCAAATTCGTGGGATTTTATCACCCATAACTTCAAGTGTTGTTCCTTGCTGTTTTAAGGTGTTTTTAAACTATTTTAGTGTGTTTTGTTTTATAACTCCGAAAATCACATAAAAATTTGAAAAACATTTTTTTGAAAAGCCTAAAAAGAGTGTTTTGAGTTGTTTTTGTGTCTTAGGGTACCTTCCAACACAATGATAAGGATTTGGTTTGTAATTGCATGACTGTTAAAAAAAAAGTTATAAACATGGAGAAAAGTTTGATTTACTCTTGGTATATGCTTAGTTATGGTTATAATGTATGACTTCACATGCAATCATAAAAGAAAAATTTGTTTTTGTAACATGCTTGAAGGAAGGAACTCATACAAACACTACAACCTTGTGAGACTTGAGCCTAAACGTTATTTGGAGAGTTATAATCTGTGATTCTTTGTTTTCTAAAGTTGTTGCATGATCTCATTATTCCTTGCTTGGTTGCTACTTAGAATGCAATTGTATCATGATAGAACTAAATGCTAGAACTTATATCTGTTTCATTCAAAGCATGACATTGAATTGCATAACATATATCAAGATGAAGTTGTGTAGTTGCCACCATAGCCAAATATCCTTATTTCCCATATTAAGTATATATTGTAAGTTTTAACCCCGTTGAGCATCGTTTAGCCCATGTTCTTTGTTAACCCATATCATCTCACCTAGCCTAGATTAGGACCATCCGTACCCTTGTTCTTGAAGCATAGTAAGCATGACGGAAAATGAATTCCTTTTGAGTTACATTATGCAAGAAAATGAGTGTGGGGGAGTAAAAGTTTGTTCTTAAGTTTATATGTATGTTTTGAGATTCAAAAGAAAAAGAAGAAGAAAAGAAAGAAAAGGAGTGAAAATAAGTAAGAATGAACTCACAAGCGTTGATGGTTGAAGAAAGGGTCCAAAAAAGTTGAATATGGCCCTAAGTTTTGTGTGATTCCCCCTTGAGTGATCAAAGTTGATTTTTGCGTTCTAAAGGGAATTCTAAATGTCTAATTCATTACTTTGCTCACTATTGCTTTAAGAATGTTTGTTTATCCTTCACCTTTCATTGTTAGCCAATACCCTAGCCCCGTTACACCCGTTTGACTTCTATCTTGATCGTTATGTGTTCAATAATGTGGAGTTTGGAATTGATATGAGCTTATGGAATCACTGGTTCTCATTCTAAGTAGTAGCATTCCATTCATGAGATCATATTCATGTCATTATCGTAAATCCAGAAAATGCTTTCTTTGTTATAACATATGTGAGATACTAGTCTTTCATGTTTACATCAATCTCTCACATATAACTAGTGTAGGGTGTGTAGTCAGAAAATCTGTGTGAAAATAGAGTGCATTCTAGTAAGGAATTGAGGAAATTCTCTAAAGCATGTTACTACATTCGAAATGTGTTTTAAATGCTTATTGTGAACTAGTATGTGGTGACTATGATTAAGAATGTACTTAAGTGTAAAGATGGCTAAAATCTGTGAGAATAATGATTTTTAACTTGTCATGTGCATTGGAAATCCCTGATACGATTGTTGGAAGGTGTAGGTTGTGTTTTGTTCGTTTCGTTTCGTTTTTGGTTTCTTTTGTTTTGTTTTGCTCGAGGACTAGCAAAAGATAAGTGTGGGGGTATTTGATAGGAGCATATTCATGCGACTTAAATGGCTTGTTCTCGTGCATTTACGTTATGTTTCTTTAGTTATTTTAGTCCTTTATGCTTCTTTTGTGTGTTTTTAGGTTCTAAGGGCAAAGTATGCAAAAGGATGCCTTTTGGAGCCTTTTGGAGCAAATTAGAGATTGGAATGGATATCATATGCTTGGAGCCAAGAGGATGGACGAAATTGAAGACTTGAAGTAGGAAAGTTAAATCCTAAAAGACCTCATGTTTGAGCATCATTGAAGACTCCTACGCATTTTAGAATACAAAAACAACATTCCTTGCAACCTTAGGACATTGTCGTGTGTTTCCTTGTGTCTCCCTTCCTTGCCATGCAAGGAAGGGCTTTGTTCCCTATTTTAAACACTTAAACACTTCCTTAATCATTCAACCATTCAAACCATTCACTTATCATATCATTCACCACATATTATTCACTTATCATATCATTCACTTATCATATCATACATTTATCACTTATCACAACAACAACCTTGCACATGCACTTCCCCCTTTAACAATCCCACACCTTGACATTATTCTTTCATCAACCCACCACAAATCCAACTATGCCGTGCCTCCCATCATAATTACTCCACCAAATCAGCCACAAGACATTATCATTGCATAACATTCCATTTCCACCTCTTTCCAACCTAATTCACATGCATACCTATTCTTTAAATCAACACATGCATTCACATACTTTCACAAACTAATCCACATGCACATTCATCCACCTTTCTTCCAACAATCACTCCACCTTGCCGTGCATTACTACCATCAGATTTCCAGCATTTCCATGTGCTTTCCCCTTTGTTCTAGCCACCCCACATGTCCCTTTAATCATTCAAACATGCACCCTTTATTCTTTCATTAATTCAACCATTCAGCCACATTTTCACCAACAACAAGCATCATTGCCGTGCATTGCACATCAACATTTCAGCACACTCCACATGCAATTCCAGCTTTCCAACTTAGCCACATTCACATGCATTCACTCATAATCATTCACCAAACTTGCAGCCACATTTCCACCTATTCCTAACTGTCATGTTCCCTCTCATTTACCTATAAATAAGCATGCATTGCAGCCACAATTCATTGATTCCATTCACAACACAACACACAACACAAACACACATCCATAGCCGTGCATATCCTTCCATTTCTGTGCAGTTTTTCTCCTCCATTGCAGCCACTATCCAACCACTTCCCATCCCTCCAAAACACTTCACATAATCCCCAAAGCTCACCTTAGACCTTGTGCTACAACAACGAGGAAGAGAAGAGTGCCTAAACGTTCATACAATTCAAGTTTGAGTTGTTGGAATGTTTAGGTGTTTCTTTGATTTCAATGTTTAAATTCAATTTTCTTTGTTTTGTAATGGAAGAGAAGAGTGCCTAAACGTTCATACAATTCAAGTTTGAGTTGTTGGAATGTTTAGGTGTTTCTTTGATTTCAAAGTTATGAGGAACTAAACCCCCCTTTAGCTAAGGGGTGATTCAAAATACATGTTTATGCTTGCATTATGAATTGATTACTTTTGGTTGGAATTTCATAAGTTGTGGATTCAATTTGTTTAACCGTTTGAATGAATATGACGCTAGAATATAAGTGAGTTTCACCTAATAGTTACGAACTTATATTCACAAGTAGTGGAGGTTGCTTATAAACAATCGCGTTAAACGAATTCTTGGCATAAGTTTCATGCGTATTCCATAGTAACGAATGCCTCGTCAACACTTATAATTTTTATTGAACTTAATGATCTTTGTTGAATGTCTCTATCATGCGTATTCCATAGTTAGGGACTTTGATTAAGAATAATTTGGTTGTAATGCGTATTCCATTCAATCCAATGAATCTAGGGAAATCTGAAAGTTAATTTAAGCGGACCTAATTAACTTGGAGCATTGAGTTTCATAATTTATCGAAAGACCAACCGAAAATCAATCTTGTATGCAAGTGTAACATGTGTGGAGAAGAACCCCTTAGCTATTCCATCATCCATATTTTCATCACATTCATCTTTACTATCTGTTTTAAATTATAATCTGTCCGTTTAATTTAATCTCGTCCAACCACAATCCCCCCCTATTTTGTTAAGTCTTAATCATTTGATTTGTCTTATTTTATGTTTTTAAGTATTTGGAGTCTTCTGATGCGAGATTTACTTGACACTCAAATTAAACCCTCGTTTGACAATTGTAGTAGAATGGATAAGTGAGGGATCGTTCTAGACCGGGGATTAGGAGGGCTTGCTAAAACCTTCTAAATTGACTTAAAAACATAAAAACTAAATTAAAATACTCTTAACAAGACTACTATGACTCAGAAAGGCTTTGAAAAACTCAAATTGTCTAAAACAATCAAATTGACTCAAATAGAAGCTAGAACTTGATTTAGATGAATTTGCAATTGTTTATGACTCCAAAAGCTTAAAGATACAAAAATAAAACAAATACGAATGATTAAGACTTAACAAAATAGGGGGGGGGGGAATTGTGGTTGGACGATATTAAATTAAAAAGACAGAATATAATTAAAGGCAAAATATAAATATGAATGTGATAAAAATATGGATGATGGAATAGCCAAGGGGTTCTTCTCCACACATGTTACACTTGCAAAACAAAATTGATTTTCGGTTGGTCTTTCGATAAATTATGAAACTCAATGCTCCAAGTTAATTAGGTCCGCTTACATTAACTTTCAGATTTCCCTAGATTCGTTGGATTGAATGGAATACGCATTACAACCAATTTATTCTTAATCAAAGTCCCTAACTATGGAATACGCATGATAGAGACATTCAACAAAGATCATTAAGTTCAACGGAAATCATAAACATTGACGAGGCATTCGTTACTATGGAATACGCATGAAACTTATGCCAAGAATTCGTTTAACGCGATTGTTTATAAGCAACCTCCACTACTTGTGAATATAAGTTCGTAACTATTAGGTGAAACTCACTTATATTCTAGCGTCATATTCATTCAAACGGTTAAACAAATTAAATCCACAACTTATAAAATTCCAACCAAAAGTAATCAATTCATATTGCAAGCATAAACATGTATTTTGAATCACCCCCTAGCTAAAGGGGGTTTAGTTCCTCATAACTTTGAAATCAATGAAACACCTAAACATTCCAACAACTCAAACGTGAATTGTATGAACGTTTAGGCACTCTTCTCTTCCATTCTCATACGTACAAAACAAAGAGAATTAAATTTAAACTTTGAAATCAAAGAAACACCTAAACATTCCAACAACTCAAACTTGAATTGTATGAACGTTTAGGCACTCTTTTCTTCCTCGTTGTTGTAGCACAAGGTCTAAGGTGAGCTTTGGGGATTATGTGAAGTGTTTTGGAGGGATGGGAAGTGGTTGGATAGTGGCTGCAATGAAGGAGAAAAACTGCACAGAAAATGGAAGGGGAATTGCGGCAATGGATGTGTATTTGTGTTGTGTGAAGTGTTGTGAATGGAAATATGAGATATGAATTGAATGGGGAGTGAATGAATGAATGCTAGGGTATTTATAGGGGTAGTGGAGGGAACATATGGCTGTTTGTTTAAGCATTTGTGTGGAGGAATGATGGAAAAACAGCTAGGACACATGTGAAAACTGGAATTGCACAAGGGGAGCAAAGGGAACCCACGGCAATTAGAGTTTGTTTGATGATGATGCATGTGATAGGTGGGAACAAAGGGTGAAACATGGCACAAGGGGGCTTGAATGAATGATTGAATGTGCATGTGGATTTAAAGAATGAGTGGTGGTGTAATGATGAAGTGAATGCATGTGGAATTAAAAGGAGGAAAGCTGAAATTGTGAAGGGAAGGCACGGCAATGTGTTTTGTAAAAGGGAAGATGGTGTGTGAATGCATGTGAATATGCTAATAAATAATGCATGTAGGGTTAGGAAATAAAATCATAATTTAAAGGGGAATGATTAAAGGGTTTTGAAATGTTTTGCATGGCTTTGAAGTGAATGTGGATTGGGCTAAAGTTTAAGTACATGAAATGGACCCAAATTGCTCCCCCTTGCATGGCAAGGAATGGTGTTTGTGTTAAGCCCAAGGCAAGGTGAATATGATTGGGTTAGGGCCATTGTTTTGTATCTTCAAGTTCATACAAGGCCTTCAAATTCGTCCATCCTCTTGGCTTCATGGATAAGCTATCCAATCCATGCCCAAAAATGCTCCAAATGGCCTCAAAATGCACTTTCTTGCTCCCTAGACCCTTAGAACCTGAAAACACACAAAAGAAGCATAAAGGACTAAAATAACGAGAGAAACATAATGTAAATGTACGAGAACGAGCCATTTAAGTCGCATGAATATGCTCCTATCATCTTCTGAACTTGTTTTGAGTCTTTTAGTTTGTCTTAGTGTTTTAAAAGTTAGTTTTATTTATTTGAGTCAAGTGTTTAGCATCCCTAGTTAATCCCCGGTTAGAACGATCCCTACTTACATCATTACTACAATTGTCACAAATAGGGTTTAGTTTGTGTGCGTATAACTATCGCATCAAATTTTGGCACCGTTGCCGGGGATTGGCAAATTTGCTAATCCCTTATCTTGAGTCTTGTTTAAATTGTTTAGTTTCTGTTTTGTTTTAATTTTTTTTTTTTTTTTTTTGCACCGTGTGTATGTGTTTTGTTTTGTTTTGCCAAGTCTATTAAGTTGATTACTTATCTTGTTTACTCTTGTGTGTAGGTACTAGTTTATGACCCGTAGCTCACAACCTGTTCGTGAGCATATCTCCAACTTTGACGGTGATTTCGAGAGGACTTTGAGAAGGAAAAAGAAATCACAAGCATCTAATCCTCCTAGTCCCGAACCTGAATTTAAAGAAGAAGTACCAACCATAGAAGTGGACAATCGGACCATCAAGGAGCTCTCTGCCTCAGGTATGGGCAATGCCGCTCCTTTATGCATACAATACCCTACGGCAGCTGAAGGTAAGACAGAAGAATTTGAACTTAAGTCTAGTTTATTACATCATATTCCTAAATTCCATGGGTTGTCCATGGAAGATCCTAACAAACATCTTAAGGAATTTGAGGTAGTTTGCTCATGTATGACACCCATCAACGTTGATGGGAGTATTTTGAAGATGAAGGCCTTTCCATTCTCACTTATGGACAAGGCCAAAGATTGGTTGTTTGAATTGTCTCCTGGAACTGTCAATTCTTGGGAAAGTATGAACCGTGCATTCTTAGAGAAATTCTTTCCCACTGCAAAGATCATTCTCTTGAGGAAACGAATTAGTGGCATTCAACAAAATCAAGGTGAGTCGTTCCCATCTTATTATGAACGTTTTAAATCACTTCTTGCTTCATGTCCACAGCACCAAATGAAGGAGGAGCTGCTCATTCAATATTTCTACGAGGGACTCCTTCCCATGGAACGTCAAATGCTAGATGCTTCGGCGGGTGGTGCATTAGTGGACAAGACTTAAGTACATTCTTAATCATAGTCACCATATACTAGTTCACAATTAAGCATTTAAAACCATGTTTTGAATGTAGTAACATGCCTTAGAGAATTTGCTCAATTCCTTACAAGATATGCACTCGATTTTCACTCAGAATTTCTAACTACACACCCTAATCTAGTCATATGTGAGAAGATTGATGTAACATGAAAACGAACACTCACATATAAGTATCACAAAGAACGCAATTTCTGGAGTTAATAAGCATGTTTAGATATGATCTCATGAATGGAATGCTACTACTTAGACGCGAGAACCAGTGACACCATAAGCTCATACCAAGTTCAAACTCCACAAATTGAAATACACAACACTCAAGATAGAAGTCAAGGGTTGTAACGGGGCTTGGGGTATGTGGATAACAAAGAAGGGATATGGAAAACAAAGGTTCTTAAAAAAAAAAATAGTGAGCAAAGCATTTGAATCAACTTAGAATTCACTTTTGAATGAAAACTCAACTTTTGAACAAAAAGGGAGAATTTAGACAATTTACGCCCAGAATTTGTGTTTTGGAACCTTTCTTCAATCACTTATTCTTTTCTCTTTTTTTTTTTTTTTTTTTTTTTTTTTTTTTTTTTGAATCTCAAAACATAAACACTTAAACATTCTCTCCCCCACACTTATTTTCTTTCATAATGTAACTCAAAAGGAATTCAATTAAGTCATGCTCACTATCTTTTAAGAACAAGGGTGGGGATTGTCCTAGGTGAGGAAAAAGTGGGTTAACAAAGAACATGGGCTAACACGGCTCAACGGGGGTACAACTTACAACATATACGAAATATGGGAAGTGAGGCTATTTGGCTATGGTGGCAACTACACAACTTCATCTTGAATATGTGTTATGCAAATCAATAACATGCTTTGAATGAAATGGGCATGAGTTCTAGCATTTGGAACTATATGATGAAACGCCTTCTAAGTAGTAACCAAGCAAAGAATAATGAGATCATGCAACGACTTTAGAAAACAAGAAATCACAGATTATACTCTCCAAAGAACGTTATAGGCTCAAGTCTCTCAGGGTTGTAGCGTTTGTTTGAGTTCCTTCCTTCAAGCATGTTACACAAACGAATTTTGTTTCTTTAATGATTGCATGTGAAGTCATACATTATAACCATAACCAAGCATATACCAAGAGTAAATCAAACTGTTCTCTATGTTTATAACTCTTTCTAACCGTCATGCAATTACAAACCAAATCCTTATCAGAACGTTGGAAGGTTCCCTTAAGACACAAAAACAACTCAAAACACTCTTTTTAGGCTTTTCAAAAAAACAAAAAAAAAAAAAAATGTTTTTCAAATTTTTATGTGATTTTCGGAGTTATAAAACAAAACACGCTAAAACAGTTTAAAAACACCTTAAAAACATTTAAAACAGCAAGGAACAACACTTGAAGTTATGGGTGATAAAATTCAACGAATTTGCATCAACATACTTAGTTACCCCCCCACACTTAAATCAAACATTGTCCTCAATGTTTTAAGCATAGATTCACACAAAGCATAAGTAAATACACAAAAAACACTTAAACATACTAAACATGGCAGAATGTAATTAACAAAGAGAAGAGTTTAGAGACGCAAATCTGGTTATAGAGTGTAAATTCCATCTTCTCCTTGGTAATTGCATTGAGGCTTTTGATCTTTGTGATTCCACAGGCTTACTCTTGAACTGGTTTCTGCCCATCGTTGATTTTCCTTTGTGCTACTTCTTGAACTGGGCAGCAGGATGGTTCTTTTGGTCTCCCCCGAAGGTCTGAGCTTATCCCTTTTGTCTGTTTCTTTGTTCAATCTTTCCAATTCGTATTGAAAAGGGTTGGAGGATAACTCAGCCTATGTTTGTCTCCACATGCTTCAATGTATCATTTGCACTTGCCTTACTCGCTCCCCTTTGCAGAAGTGGTCCCTTCTCCGGAAGTGTATCAACCGTTGTAGATGACTACTCGAGAGCAACGCTAGGTAAGCAATCAGGAATAGATTCCAGGCAGTTGGCTCCAGAACGGAAGATTGACTCCAAGTGCCGGCTGATTGGTTGTTTTACTTTGCCATGCGAGTAAGAACAAGGACAAAGAAAAAGACAGGGAAAGAGCATGATATGAGATACTTTTGCTTTTGACCTTGATGATATGAGATACCTTTGCTTTTGAAGAAGCGGTGAATGAATCAGCACATGTATTTGTTGTGCTGTTTCCTCCTGGGTCATATGTACTCCAGGCATCTGGT
This sequence comes from Pyrus communis, assembly GCF_041283825.1. Taxonomy (NCBI): domain Eukaryota; kingdom Viridiplantae; phylum Streptophyta; class Magnoliopsida; order Rosales; family Rosaceae; genus Pyrus; species Pyrus communis. The sequence goes on along the minus strand of NC_142578.1, from coordinate 14,395,906 downwards.
ATCATCTTTGGGGAAGAAGAAAGAATTGAGTCTTTCGAAAGGCTTTGCTGGGAGTGTGCCCTCAGAGGTGAGGGAGAGTTGGGCATTTTTCTTCAGGTTTGCCCTGCCATAAAAGACGAAGGTCGACATATATAGAGATAATATTAAGTGGTGGTACTTTTTACCTTTGTCGACAAACGTTTTGATCCCGCAAATCTGGCTTTTTGAAATAGTGGCGCCTCTTCGATCTCTGAACACGCCTCTTCGATTTCTGAGCAGGCGCCCCTTCGATTTCTGAACGACGCCCCTTCGCTTTCTGAACGACACGTGGTAGTGCAGATGCGGCTCCTTTTGACAAAGCTGCACGCGTCTTCTGAAAAGCAGAGAAAGCGTCGCCGAACTTTGCGCTTGACGGCTAAAGATGTGTAGTTGTGATGATGGCCTCCACGTGTTGTCTGAAAAGAAGAAATCTTTTGACAAAGTTGAACGCGCCTTCTGAAAAGCCGAGAAAGCGTCGCCTAAATTACGCTGGAGATTCCGGCTTTTTTTTTTTTGAATTGGTGGACGCGTCGCCTTGGCTTTTTTATTGAGCTATCGATCACCACAACAAACACACTCTGCAGATTTCCCATTCTTGAAAATCGACTCCGGCCCTTTGAAATTTAACTCCATCCCTTCTCTTTGAACACTTTTAAAAAAATGGCAAACTCATCGAACCTTAGCTTGGAATTGAGCCTTAGCAGTGATACGGGCGCGCCGCGTCAAGGTAACGTATGGCGCCCTTCTTTCTTTTCTTCTAACGGTCCTCTCACAGGTGAAGACTCCGTGATGCAGGACGCCACAACAGCTACAATAGTAGCTAGGAACCTCCTCACTCCAAAAGATAGTAGGCTGCTGTCAGGACGGTCCGATGAGTTGGCCGTTCAAGAGTCCCTCGCACTTAGTGTTCAGTGTGCGAGTTCTGTGTCCAACATGGGCCAACGCCTGCTTGCCCGCTCCCGTCAGGTGGAATCATTGATGGCAGAGGTGGAAAGTCTCAAGCAGGAGATCCAGCAGCTGAAGTATGAGAATAGAAGTTTGCACGTGCTTGCAAACAACTATTCGACGGGCATGAAGAGGAAGCTTGATGAGCTGCAAGAGTCTGAAGGTCGGATTCACAGTGACCGTCAAAGGTTCTCGTCTTTCCTCCAGAGGCACCTTTTTCCTGGCTCATCCAGCGCTTGGCCAAGTATTGAGGCCTGGAATGCTCTATCTTCGATGCCTCCCGCTCCGATGCCTTCTGTTCCTACGCCTTCCGCTCCGATGCCTTCTGTTCCTACGCCTTCCGCTTCAAGAGTAAAGCCACGTAGTGGGGCCTCAAGCAAACAACCTTTGTGAAGCACCATCTTTCTTTGTTTAGCAGTGCCTATCAATAAATCAAACATTTTCTCAATGTTACAATCATAGACTCACACAATTAATAAACAAACAAACAATAACAACTAAACAACCTAACAAGGCAGAAACGAAATAGCAACAAAGAGAAGAGGTTTTTTTTTTTTTTTTTTTTTTTTTTTTTTTTTATCAAATTTTCGGAGTTTTATACCAAGACACTATAAAACACACTAAAACACTCTAAAAACGCTTAAAACAGCAAGAAACAACATTCTAAGTGAAAGGTGAATAAATCCCACACTTAAATCAAACTTTGTCCTCAATGTTTTAAGCAGAAAGTCACAACAGAGCAAGCAAATAAACAAATACGAGAAAGAAAGCAAAGTAAAGGCAGTAAAGAAAAAGAAAGGAATAAAAATAAGTCTCTTAAAGGGGTTTCCAAGTTCTTCTCTATTCGGATGCATGGGTTGCCTCCCACGAAGCGCTTTCTTTTACGTCTTGCAGCCGGACGGTACCTCCGTTTAAGCTTGACTAGGTTCCACGGCATGGAGGGGTACCTCCTCCACGACATGCTCCTCAAACATCTCGTAATAGGGCTTCAATCGATGCCCATTCACTTTGAATTCTTGCTGCGTCCTTGAACTTTTGATTTGCACTGCACCATGAGGGAAAACATTAGTAACAACAAACGGGCCAATCCATTTAGAACGCAACTTACCAGGAAACAACCGTAGGCGAGAGTTGAAAAGTAACACTTTCTGCCCAACTGTGAAGGTCTTGGTTCGAATCATTTTATCATGGAATGCTTTGGTCTTGGCTTTGTACATCCGGGCATTCTCATAGGCTTCATTCCGAATCTCCTCAAGTTCATTCAATTGGAGCTTCCTATGAACTCCCGCCGCATCTATGTCCATGTTGAAAGTCTTCACGGCCCAATGTGCCTTGTGCTCTAACTCTACGGGCAAATGACATGGCTTACCATAGACGAGCCGAAAAGGTGACATCCCAATGGGTGTTTTGTATGCCGTACGATATGCCCACAGTGCATCATCTAAACGTAAGCTCCAATCCCTCCTTGTTGGTCCAACGGTCTTCTCCAAAATTTGTTTGATTTCTCGGTTAGACACCTCGGCTTGGCCATTTGTTTGAGGATGGTAAGGTGTGGAGACCTTATGGTTAACATGGTACTTTCTTAGCAACGCCTCAATGGTCCGATTTGATAGGAGCATATTCATGCGACTTAAATGGCTTGTTCTCGTGCATTTACGTTATGTTTCTTTAGTTATTTTAGTACTTTAAACTATTTTCGTGTGTTTGTAGGTCGAAAGGGCTAAAGGAGCAAAAAGATGCATTTTGGAGACTTTTGGAGCACTTTTGGGCTAAGGATGGAAAGCTTATGCTTGGAGCCAAAGTGTTGGACGAAATTGAAAACCTAATTGAAGACCAAAGTGTTGGAACCTTGTTCCCTTTAGTTTTAGGATATTTAAACCTTTCCTATATCCTTAGTCGTGCATAACATTCCAACATTCCACTCCTTCATTCACCACTTATCATATCATACACTTATCTTATCATCACCACATATCATTCATTTATTACTTATCATATCATTCATTCATCTACATATCAATAACCACTTATCTTATCACTCAACATATCATTCATTTATCACTCAACATATCACTCAACATATCATACACTTATCACTCATCACACTTCATCATTATACCACCATTCATTCTTTAAAACACATGCACATTCACACACACTTCACACAAACAACATTCACATGCAAACACAAGCTTTAACCAACAAACAAAACAGCCAACACATGCACCAAAACACCTTTGCCGTGGCCTTCACTCCCCTTTGCATTTTCAGCCATTCCACTTCATCATTACACCACCTTCTCCATCTTTAATCACATGCACCACCAATTCAACACATGCACTTGTTCCTCCATTAAATCAACACACATGCATCCTGAAATTCTTTGCCATGCAATCACATGCATTTCCCTTGACATTTTCAGCCATCACACTTCATCATTACACCACCATTCACTCTTTAACCCACACACACTTCACACAAACAACATTCACATGCATTCACATGCATTTCCAACACAAAACACACTCAAAACCGTGGCCACCTTTGCATTTCAGGATTCCCATTTGCATTTTCAGATTTCCAGCTTTCCCTTTTATTTTCCAGCTTTCATTCTTCATCATTGCAGCCATTCCACATGCAATTCTCCATCATTCCTCCACACAAACACCTTAAACAAATAGCCATATACATCTCCACTCCTCCTATAAATACCTTTGCATTCCCATCATTCAAATCATCTCATTCACAACACAACAACAAACACAAAAACAGCAACCTTGTTGCCGTGGGTTCTCTTCATTTCCAGCATCATTCCCTTCTATTTCCACCACTTCCCAACCCTCCAAACCACTCCTCTACCATTTCCATAATCCCCCAAACCTCACCTTAGACCTTGTGCTACAATAACGAGGAAGATAAGAGGGCCTAAACGTTCATACAATTCAAGTTTGAGTTGTTGGAATGTTTAGGTGTTTCTTTGATTTCAAAGTTTAAATTCAATTCTCTTTGTTTTGTACGTATGAGGAATGGAAGAGAAGAGTGCCTAAACGTTCATACAATTCAAGTTTGAGTTGTTGGAATGTTTAGGTGTTTCTTTAATTTCAAAGTTATGAGGAAATAAACCCCCCTTTAGCTAGGGGGTGATTCGAAACTATGTTTATATTTGCAATATGAATTGATTAACTTTCGTTGGAATTTCATAAGTTGTGGATTCAATTCGTTTAACTGTTTGATTGATAACTTATTTATGTATGTTCATTGAGATTGCAAGCTTAATTTTCATGCATGAATATGACGCTAGAATATAAGTGAGTTTCACCTAAACGTTACGAACTTATATTCACAAGTAGTGGAGGTTGCTCATAAACAATCGCGTTAAACGAATTCTTGGCATAAGTTTCATGCGTATTCCATAGTAACGAATGCCTCGTCGATGTTTATGATTTCCGTTGAACTTAATGATCTTTGTTGAATGTCTCTATCATGCGTATTCCATAGTTAGGGACTTTGATTAAGAATAATTTGGTTGTAATGCGTATTCCATTCAATCCAACGAATCTAGGGAAATCTGAAAGTTAATTTAAGCGAACCTAATTAACTTGGAGCATTGAGTTTCATAATTTATCGAAAGACCAACTGAGAATCAATCTTGTATGCAAGTGTAACATGTATGGAGATGAACCCCTTAGCTAGCATTCATCCATAAATTTCATATTTACATTCTGTCTGTTTATTAACTTGTTTCGTTATTTCAATTTTCGTAAAAACCTCAATCCCCCTTTTGCTTTAATGTTCATTTTAGTTAGAATTCAATTTAGTTTGTGTTTTTAAAGCATTTTGAGTTTTTGGTTTGTCTTAGTGTTTTAAACTTTAATTTTGCATTCTTTGAGTCTAGTTTAGTGTTTTAAACTTTATTTTACGTTTTTGAGTCAGTTTCCAAGAGTTTTGCAATCCCTCCTAATCCCCGGTCCAGAACGATCCCTACTTGCACCTATACTACAATTTGACAAAAAGAGGGTTTAATTTGTGCGCGTATAAAACTCGCATCACGATTGCAAAAGTGAGACCCTCCATCACTTATGATTACTCTCGGCATTCCAAACCTAGCAAGAATGTTAGTTTTCACGAAATCTGCAACCACCTTAGAATCGTTAGTACGGGTGGCTTTTGCTTCCACCCATTTAGAAACATAATCAACGGCTAGCAAGATATAAGTGAAACCATAAGATGGAGGGAAAGGGCCCATGAAATCAATGCCCCAAACATCAAAAATTTCAACATTAAAGACAGGGGTTTGCGGCATTTGGTCCTTGGTACCTATGTTACCCATTCGTTGGCAACGATCACAAGACATACAAAAGGTTCTAGCATCCCTAAATATAGTCGGCCAATAAAAACCACACTCTAGAACCTTGAGGGCAGTGCGTTGTGTGCCAAAATGACCACCACATGCATATGTGTGACAAAAGCTTAGAATTGAGTGAAGTTCAGAATCATGCACACATCTACGTACAATTTGATCTGAGCAATACTTCCACAAATAAGGGTCATCCCAAACATAGAAACGTGCATCATTTTTAAGCTTATCACGTTGGTGCTTGTTTAGTTCATTTGGAATTTGTTTAGCCACCAAGTAATTCACTAAATCTGCATACCATGGTTCACTTACCTCAATGGATAGCAGCTGCTCATCGGGAAAAGTTTCAGGGATAGGCACGGCATGTTCATGCTCCTCGTGGATCATTCGGCTTAAATGGTCAGCCACTACATTCTCGCTTCCTTTCTTATCCCGGATTTCAATATCAAATTCTTGAAGAAGAAGAATCCAACGGATAAGCCTCGACTTTGCTTCCTTTTTCGTGAGCAAGTACCTCAAAGCTGCATGATCAGAATAAACGATTACTTTAGTACCAATTAAATATGAACGGAATTTATCTAAAGCAAAAACCACAGCTAGAAGTTCTTTTTCCGTCGTGGAGTAGTTCAATTGGGCATCATTGAGAGTCCGAGAGGCATAGTATATGACATGCGGCCGCTTGTCTCTTCTTTGTCCTAGAACAGCTCCTAATGCATAGTCGGATGCATCGCACATGAGCTCGAACGGAAGGCTCCAATCTGGAGGTACAATAATGGGGGCCGAGACTAGCTTCTCCTTGAGTTGGTTAAATGCCGAATTACACTCTTCATCAAACTTGAATGGCACATCTTTTTGAAGCAATCGGCAAAGAGGGTTGGACATCTTGGAGAAGTCCTTGATAAAACGCCTATAGAACCCTGCATGGCCAAGAAACGAACGTACCTCTCTAACCGAAGTAGGAGAGGGTAAGTGACGTACAAGGTCTATTTTCGATTTATCTACTGCAATTCCTTTTTCTGAAACAATATGTCCTAAAACTATACCTTGTTTCACCATAAAGTGACATTTCTCCCAATTCAAGACAAGGTTAGTTTCAACACATCGTTTCAAAATTAAGGTCAGATTATCCAAGCAATTATCAAATGAACTCCCAAATACACTGAAATCATCCATGAAAACCTCAATGATCTTTTCAACAAAATCGGAAAATATACTTACCATACACCTTTGGAAAGTGGCCGGTGCGTTGCATAAGCCAAATGGCATGCGACGATAAGCAAATGTTCCAAAGGGACATGTGAATGTGGTCTTCTCTTGATCATCCGGGGCTATCACAATTTGGTTATATCCAGAGTATCCATCAAGAAAACAGTAAAAAGCATGATCGGCTAACCTTTCGAGCATCTGGTCGATGAATGGCAAAGGAAAGTGATCTTTCCTAGTCATGGCATTTAGCTTCCGGTAATCGATACATACTCGCCATCCAGTCTGAATGCGTGTAGGCACGAGCTCATTCTCATCATTCTTGATAACAGTTACTCCGGACTTCTTGGGAACGACTTGAACTGGAGAGACCCAACGGCTATCGGAGATAGGGTAGATCACTCCGCAATCCAAAAGCTTGATTATTTCCTTCTTCACCACTTCCATCATCGGAGGGTTGAGACGGCGTTGAGCCTCTCGAGTTGGTTTAGCCCCCTCCTCAAGAAGTATACGGTGCATGCATGTGGTAGGGCTTATTCCTTTAATGTCGGCCAAAGTCCACCCTATGGCCGTTTTGTGCTCTCGCAGCACCCTCACAAGCTTCTCCTCCTCCATTGCCGTGAGACTTGATGAAATGATGACGGGCAATGTTTCGCCTTTTCCCAAAAACACATACTTCAAATGGTCCGGCAACGGCTTAAGTTCAAGCGATGGTGCCTGAACAACAGAAGGTAGCATCTTAGTGGAAACTGAATTTGAAAGTGAGAGTGGAACCTTACCATATTGTTGTGGCAATGACTCAAGGGCTGCCACAACCTCAATTATTTCTTCACTAGAACCCATTGCAAAGAATTCCTCCTCCTTGCCGTGGCCTTGCATTGGCCCAAATCCTTCATTTTTGCGCTCTATGGCCTTAGTGATGGTTGTTTCCAGGGCGTCCTCGTTCAATTCTTCAAGGTATACCTGCGCCAAAGAATCGATAACATCAATGGAAAAACAAGAATGGTCATCAACGGGATATCTCATAGTTTCAGAAATATTAAAATCAATCACTTCCCCATCGAATTCCATTGTCAAGGTGCCTTTGTATACATCAATCTTCATTCGGGCCGTCTTCATGAATGGCCTACCAAGGAGAATCGGCAAAGATGTAGAATGGGCTGAATCCTCCATGTCTAGGACGTAGAAATCAGCCGGAAAAATTAAATGGTTCACCTGCACAAGCACATCCTCCAAAACTCCTTTTGGATACGCGTTAGAACGATCAGCCAATTGTATAATTACACCATCTTGTTTTAATTCACCCAAATTCATAGATGCATAAATAGAATAAGGCATGACATTTATGGATGCACCTAAATCAAGCATGGCATGTTCAAAACGATTATGTCCAATTACACAAGGAATCGTGAAACTACCGGGGTCTTTGCACTTGGTAGGCAGTTTACGTTGCAAAACAGCGGACACATTCTCGCTTACCTTCACTACCTCTTTGTTTGCCCTTCTTCTCTTTGTATTGCATAGGTCCTTGAGGAATTTAGCATACTTTGGAACCTGTTTAATTGCATCGAGAAGCGGTATGTTCACTTGCACTTTCCGGAACGTTTCAAGAATGTCCTTCTCGCTTTCTTCCTTTTTTTCTTGCATGAACCTGCGAGGAAAAGGTACATTGGGCAGATTAGGACGTGAAGTACATGAATTTGAACTTAAATTACCTGATTTGGCCGAGTTAGGGTGATTTGCCTCAGGTTGTGTCGTCTCTTCATCTACTCTCTGGGCAGATTTGGGATTGTTTGGCTCGGTCCCAACTTCTTTTCCACCCCTTAGGGTGATGGCCTTGGCGGATTCGAATCCTCCCTTTGGATTGACTGTGGTTGAGCTAGGAAGCTTTCCTTGCTCTCTAATCTGTCCAAGGAACTCAGAAATCTGCCCTATTTGTTTCTTCATATCCGTCATCTCCTTCTCGTTATTTGCTATCCGGTTGTTTTGATTTTGCAACCCCTGCGAAATAGAGGTTAGTAATTGCATAGCTTGATCACTTTCCAAGGACGTACCTGAATGAGATGATGTCGAAGGTTGTTGGGGTGCATACGGCTTGGAATAAAAACCAGGGGGGTTTGGCCTAAATCCTCCTTGTTGGGCAGCTTGTTGTGGCTCCCTCCATTTGAAGTTTGGACGGCGCCAAAATTTGATGCGAGATTTACTTGACACTCAAATTAAACCCTCGTTTGACAATTGTAGTAGAATGGATAAGTGAGGGATCGTTCTAGACCGGGGATTAGGAGGGCTTGCTAAAACCTTCTAAATTGACTTAAAAACATAAAAACTAAATTAAAATACTCTTAACAAGACTACTATGACTCAGAAAGGCTTTGAAAAACTCAAATTGTCTAAAACAATCAAATTGACTCAAATAGAAGCTAGAACTTGATTTAGATGAATTTGCAATTGTTTATGACTCCAAAAGCTTAAAGATACAAAAATAAAACAAATACGAATGATTAAGACTTAACAAAATAGGGGGGGGGAATTGTGGTTGGACGATATTAAATTAAAAAGACAGAATATAATTAAAGGCAAAATATAAATATGAATGTGATAAAAATATGGATGATGGAATAGCCAAGGGGTTCTTCTCCACACATGTTACACTTGCAAAACAAAATTGATTTTCGGTTGGTCTTTCGATAAATTATGAAACTCAATGCTCCAAGTTAATTAGGTCCGCTTACATTAACTTTCAGATTTCCCTAGATTCGTTGGATTGAATGGAATACGCATTACAACCAATTTATTCTTAATCAAAGTCCCTAACTATGGAATACGCATGATAGAGACATTCAACAAAGATCATTAAGTTCAACGGAAATCATAAACATTGACGAGGCATTCGTTACTATGGAATACGCATGAAACTTATGCCAAGAATTCGTTTAACGCGATTGTTTATAAGCAACCTCCACTACTTGTGAATATAAGTTCGTAACTATTAGGTGAAACTCACTTATATTCTAGCGTCATATTCATTCAAACGGTTAAACAAATTAAATCCACAACTTATAAAATTCCAACCAAAAGTAATCAATTCATATTGCAAGCATAAACATGTATTTTGAATCACCCCCTAGCTAAAGGGGGTTTAGTTCCTCATAACTTTGAAATCAAAGAAACACCTAAACATTCCAACAACTCAAACATGAATTGTATGAACGTTTAGGCACTCTTCTCTTCCATTCTCATACGTACAAAACAAAGAGAATTAAATTTAAACTTTGAAATCAAAGAAACACCTAAACATTCCAACAACTCAAACTTGAATTGTATGAACGTTTAGGCACTCTTTTCTTCCTCGTTGTTGTAGCACAAGGTCTAAGGTGAGCTTTGGGGATTATGTGAAGTGTTTTGGAGGGATGGGAAGTGGTTGGATAGTGGCTGCAATGAAGGAGAAAAACTGCACAGAAAATGGAAGGGGAATTGCGGCAATGGATGTGTATTTGTGTTGTGTGAAGTGTTGTGAATGGAAATATGAGATATGAATTGAATGGGGAGTGAATGAATGAATGCTAGGGTATTTATAGGGGTAGTGGAGGGAACATATGGCTGTTTGTTTAAGCATTTGTGTGGAGGAATGATGGAAAAACAGCTAGGACACATGTGAAAACTGGAATTGCACAAGGGGAGCAAAGGGAACCCACGTCAATTAGAGTTTGTTTGATGATGATGCATGTGATAGGTGGGAACAAAGGGTGAAACATGGCACAAGGGGGCTTGAATGAATGATTGAATGTGCATGTGGATTTAAAGAATGAGTGGTGGTGTAATGATGAAGTGAATGCATGTGGAATTAAAAGGAGGAAAGCTGAAATTGTGAAGGGAAGGCACGGCAATGTGTTTTGTAAAAGGGAAGATGGTGTGTGAATGCATGTGAATATGCTAATAAATAATGCATGTAGGGTTAGGAAATAAAATCATAATTTAAAGGGGAATGATTAAAGGGTTTTGAAATGTTTTGCATGGCTTTGAAGTGAATGTGGATTGGGCTAAAGTTTAAGTACATGAAATGGACCCAAATTGCTCCCCCTTGCATGGGAAGGAATGGTGTTTGTGTTAAGCCCAAGGCAAGGTGAATGTGATTGGGTTAGGGCCATTGTTTTGTGTCTTCAAGTGCATACAAGGCCTTCAAATTCGTCCATCCTCTTGGCTTCATGGATAAGCTATCCAATCCATGCCCAAAAATGCTCCAAATGGCCTCAAAATGCACTTTCTTGCTCCCTAGACCCTTAGAACCTGAAAACACACAAAAGAAGCATAAAGGACTAAAATAACGAGAGAAACATAACGTAAATGTACGAGAACGAGCCATTTAAGTCGCATGAATATGCTCCTATCATCTTCTGAACTTGTTTTGAGTCTTTTAGTTTGTCTTAGTGTTTTAAAAGTTAGTTTTATTTATTTGAGTCAAGTGTTTAGCATCCCTAGTTAATCCCCGGTTAGAACGATCCCTACTTACATCATTACTACAATTGTCACAAATAGGGTTTAGTTTGTGTGCGTATAACTATCGCATCAAATTTTGGCGCCGTTGCCGGGGATTGGCAAATTTGCTAATCCCTTATCTTGAGTCTTGTTTAAATTGTTTAGTTTCTGTTTTGTTTTAATTTTTTTTTTTTTTTTTTTTTGCACCGTGTGTATGTGTTTTGTTTTTTTTTGCCAAGTCTATTAAGTTGATTACTTATCTTGTTTACTCTTGTGTGTAGGTACTAGTTTATGACCCGTAGCTCACAACCTGTTCGTGAGCATATCTCCAACTTTGACGGTGATTTCGAGAGGACTTTGAGAAGGAAAAAGAAATCACAAGCATCTAATCCTCCTAGTCCTGAACCTGAATTTAAAGAAGAAGTACCAACCATAGCAGTGGACAATCGGACCATCAAGGAGCTCTCTGCCTCAGGTATGGGCAATGCCGCTCCTTTATGCATACAATACCCTACGGCAGCTGAAGGTAAGACAGAAGAATTTGAACTTAAGTCTAGTTTATTACATCATATTCCTAAATTCCATGGGTTGTCCATGGAAGATCCTAACAAACATCTTAAGGAATTTGAGGTAGTTTGCTCATGTATGACACCCATCAACGTTGATGGGAGTATTTTGAAGATGAAGGCCTTTCCATTCTCACTTATGGACAAGGCCAAAGATTGGTTGTTTGAATTGTCTCCTGGAACTGTCAATTCTTGGGAAAGTATGAAACGTGCATTCTTAGAGAAATTCTTTCCCACTGCAAAGATCATTCTCTTGAGGAAACGAATTAGTGGCATTCAACAAAATCAAGGTGAGTCGTTCCCATCTTATTATGAACGTTTTAAATCACTTGTTGCTTCATGTCCACAGCACCAAATGAAGGAGGAGCTGCTCATTCAATATTTCTACGAGGGACTCCTTCCCATGGAACGTCAAATGCTAGATGCTTCGGCGGGTGGTGCATTAGTGGACAAGACTCTAATGGATGCCAAAGCTCTAATTGCCAACCGAGCACACAACGCTCAACAATATGAAGGTGTTGGACAAAGAGAGGGGCCACGACAACAAAGTGTGAATGAGGTAAGTGCAATTTCTGATATTCAGTCACAATTGGCTAATCTTACTTCTCTCGTGTCTCAGGTTGTCAAGGGGTCAAAACCACAAGAAAACCAAGTGTGTGGCGTGTGTTCAATGCAAGGGCATCCATCGGAGACGTGCCCTCAGTTAATAGAGAATGGAGGTTGGGAATCTGCCAATGCCGTGGGTTTTGGGAACCAAAATCAACCACGCCATGATCCATACTCTAATACCTACAATCAGGGTTGGAGGGACCATCCAAATTTCAAATGGCGGGATCCTCAACAACCCCAACAACAAGGAGGATTTAGGCAGCAACCACCGGGCTTTTATACAAAGCCATTCATCCCCAATCAAAACCAAGTGCAATCTGCCCCAACAACCTCAGGTATGTCTTTGGATAATGATCAAGTTGTTAAGTTACTTACTACTTTGACGCAGGAAGTACAAACTCAAAATAAGGAGAGACAAATCCAAGACAAACGAGTGGATAATTTGGAGAAGCAAATGGGTCAAATTGCCGAGTTTATGGGGCAAATTAGAGAACAAGGCACATTGCCTAGTTCAACCGTTATGAACCCGAAGGGAGGATTTGAAACCGCTAAGGCCATCATGTTGAGAAGTGGTAAACAGGTTGGAACGGACTCAAATACATCCAAATCAAGTCAAGACGAGGAGGACAAGTTGCTGCAAGAAGAAGCACGGGGAGCAAAGCCCACGGCCAAGGATGACCAAACCTTGCCGAATTCATCTAGTCCTCCTAAACCGTTCCAAACCACCAAGGTAAGTCCCAATTCAACTTTTTCTAGTTCTATTCCACTAAATGTGCCCTTTCCTGGCAGGTTTAGGCAATCAAAGAAGGAAGAAGCTGAGAAGGACATTCTAGAGACCTTTCGGAAAGTTCAAGTTAATATTCCGCTCCTTGATGAGATTCCGCTCCTCGTCGATGTTTATGATTTCCGTTGAACTTAATGATCTTTGTTGAATGTCTCTATCATGCGTATTCCATAGTTAGGGACTTTGATTGAGAATAATTTGGTTGTAATGTGTATTCCATTCAATCCAACGAATCTAGGGAAATCTGAAAGTTAATTTAAGCGGACCTAATTAACTTGGAGCATTGAGTTTCATAATTTATCGAAAGACCAACCGAAAATCAATCTTGTATGCAAGTGTAACATGTGTGGAGAAGAACCCCTTAGCTATTCCATCATCCATATTTTCATCACATTCATCTTTACTATCTGTTTTAAATTATAATCTGTCCGTTTAATTTAATCTCGTCCAACCACAATCCCTCCCTATTTTGTTAAGTCTTAATCATTTGATTTGTCTTATTTTATGTTTTTAAGTATTTGGAGTCTTCTGAACTTGTTTTGAGTCTTTTAGTTTGTCTTAGTGTTTTAAAAGTTAGTTTTATTTATTTGAGTCAAGTGTTTAGCATCCCTAGTTAATCCCCGGTTAGAACGATCCCTACTTACATCATTACTACAATTGTCACAAATAGGGTTTAGTTTGTGTGCGTATAAATATCGCATCACTGAGCCTCCTCTCTCTCGCTCGGTCTTTAACTTCAATTGCTCTGTCTCTCTCAATCTCTCAGGCGACTCGTTACGGCGTGACCCTTCTCACTCTTAATCTTTCACACCTCGCCCTCGCCATCAGTTTCTCATCTCGCCGTCAGCTTTTTCTTGCCGTTTCGAGTCTCGACAGCAAAAGGTTAGCCTCATCTCTTTCTCTCGGTCTTCAACTTCAATAACTCTCTATCTCTCTCAAATTCTCTGTCTCCCTCGGTCTTGAATCCCAGGCGACCCGCGACGGCGCGACCCTTCACATTCTCAATCTCTCACACCTCGCCCTCGTCGTCAGTCTCTCATCTCGCCGTGAGCTTCTTCTTGTCGTTTTGAGTCTCCACTACAAAAGGTTAGTCTTATACTCTCATTTCTCTGTGTTTAATTTTATGTTCTATTTATCCATTGAAATTGGTTCTTATTAGAGAAAGATTCATTTCATACTTTGCATTTTCTATTAATCTATCGATTTTCTGGGTTTCTTTCTACTATTACTACTTATTCTTAGATTTATTAGTGTTATGAAGTGACTGAGAGATCTATGAATGTGTGCTCATTTTCAGTGTGATTGTTTCTGGGTTTCTTTCTGCCGTTACTATTCACTTTTCGAATTATGGTTAGAAGGATAAGACTTTGTGACTCCATATTTACCTTTAAAATTCAATGTGATTGTTTTTCTATTTTCTGGATTTTAATCTTGCTAGCAAATTAAAAAACAGTAGGCTAAAGAATAACTGGGCAAGCTAAAACAACTGGGCAATGGGAGAGCTAGAACTGGGCAACTGGATTTAATCTTGCTAGCAAACTATTATCTGTTTGTCATGTTTGAGTGTGCTACCAGTCCAATGGGAGAGCTAGAACAACTGGGCAATGGATCACTCCCTAATTAGAAAGCTGGACAGTTAATTGTCAACTAATTAGTTTCTATAAATAAGTCAAGTTTAGGCTGATCCCCCACTAATGAAGTAGAGCTCTATACATTGTACATGTATAGACGATTGCATTGTACATGTATGCTAATTAACAGGGTGGACAATTTGCAACAAATGTGTTTGAGAAAATTGATGGTAAATGGTTTATCTGTATTCACCATGCTTCAGTTCTTGACTTGTGAATTTTACAAACTTAAATACATGTACAATGTATGACTTCCCCGTTTATATCGACTTGGGAATTTTACAAACTTAAAGTAGAGCTCTCTTTCATAGCAACCGTTGCATTGTTAACCTCCCTCTTATATATATATATATGCTGATTAACCACGTACTGAGATAACGGTTGCATTGTGAATCTGCTATGTTGCCTCCTAGGCCACCTAAGCGTTGAGCTTGAGGAGTTGAAGAGAAGAAGTGCGTGGAAGACATGAAATCTTGAAGGTTTATTTGAGTTTATGATTTTAGTTAAGTGGAATATTTCTGTAAAATGTGGACTTTGTTATGTTATGATTGTCTTGGAGATGTTAGAATTTTAGATTTCAATTTTTATTCATTAAAAAAAAAAAAAAACACCGAACCGAAAAAAAACCGAACAAAAAAAAATCGAAAAAAATTGAACCGAACCGAACTGTTTATGTTTTGGCAAAAAATTGAACCATTTCAAACCGAACCCCAGCCCTAAGGGGGTCTCGCTAAGACCTCTTAGTGAGGGACTTAGTCGATGCGAGTCCTCCTTTGTCCCATTAAACTTAATCCTGCCTAGAACAAACACAAGCCTACACTAATGTCTAATCCAGTCCAGTCCAGTGAAAACTTAACAAGACCAAACAAACGTGCCCTAAAGTCCTTGGATGTCCTCTTATTTTATTAATTTTCTTTGAACTACAAGTGTAGTGCGGTGATAGGAGCATATTTATGCGACTTAAATGGCTTGTTCTCGTACATTTACGTTATGTTTCTTTAGTTATTTTAGTTCTTTATGCTTCTTTTGTGTGTTTTCAGGTTCTAAGGGCAAAGTATGCAAAAGGATGCCTTTTGGAGCCTTTTGGAGCAAATTAGAGATTGGAATGGATATCATATGCTTGGAGCCAAAAGGATGGACGAAATTGAAGACTTGAAGTAGGAAAGTTAAATCCTAAAAAGACCTCATGTTTGAGCATCATTGAAAACTCCTACGCATTTTAGAACACAAAAACAACATTCCTAGCAACCTTAGGACATTGTCGTGTGTTTCCTTGTGTCTCCCTTCCTTGCCATGCAAGGAAGGGCTTTGTTCCCTATTTTAAATACTTAAACACTACCACTTATCATTCACCACATATCATTCACCACTTATCATATCATACATTCATTTATCACTTATCATAATCATTCACTTATCACTTAACATATCATACACTTATCACTTATCACTCATAATCACCTACAACATCCACCTACTTCACCTACAACATCCACCTACTTCACCTACAAATGACATAGCCATATGTTCCCTCCACTACTCCTATAAATACCCTTGCATTCATTCATTCAAAAACATCTCATTCACAACACAACACCCCTCAAACACTTCCATTATTCCCTAGCCGTGAGCTTCCCATCTTCCCCTTAGAATCCAAACCGTGAGTCCCCCTTCCACCATTCCTCATCCATTTCCATAATTCCCCAAACCTCACCTTAGACCTTGTGCTACAACAACGAGGAAGATAAGAGGGCCTAAACGTTCATACAATTCAAGTTTGAGTTGTTGGAATGTTTAGGTGTTTCTTTGATTTCAAAGTTTAAATTCAATTCTCTTTGTTTTGTACGTATGAGGAATGGAAGAGAAGAGTGCCTAAACGTTCATAGAATTCAAGTTTGAGTTGTTGGAATGTTTAGGTGTTTCTTTGATTTCAAAGTTATGAGGAACTAAACCCCCTTTAGCTAGGGGGTGATTCGAAACTATGTTTATATTTGCAATATGAATTGATTAACTTTCGTTGGAATTTCATAAGTTGTGGATTCAATTTGTTTAACCGTTTGATTGATAACTTATTTATGAATGTTTATTAAGAATGCGCGCTTAATTTTCATGCATAAATATGACGCTAGAATATAAGTGAATTTCACCTAATCGTTATGAACTTATATTCACAAGTAGTGGAGGTTGCTTATAAACAATCGCGTTAAATGAATTCTTGGCACGAGTTTCATGCTCATCATAGTAACGAATGCCTCGTCAACACTTATAGTTTTCATAATGCTTAATGATCTTTGATTGTATCTTTATTGTGCTGTTCACGTAAAGGACTTTTGGAGAATGTGGTGAATTGCGTTGCGCTAACCCATCCAATTCATTAACTTAAGGAAAACTTGACGGTTAATTTAAGCGGACCTAATTAACCCGGGGCGTTGAGTTTCATAATTTATCGAAAGATCAACTGAGAATCAATCTTGTATGCAAGTGTAACATGTGTGGAGAAGAACCCCTTAGCTATTCCATCATCCATATTTTATTCATATTTACATTCTGTTTTAATTGCAATTTGTTCATTTAGTTTAATTTTGTCAAAACCTAAATCCCCCTTTACTTTAATGTCAAATTAGTTAGAAATCAATTTAGTTTGTGTTTTTAAGAGTTTTGAGTCTTTTGAACTTGTTAGAATCTGTTTAGTTTATGTTTTAAAGTATTTTTGAATTCTTTGAGTCTAGTTTAGTGTTTTATATTGTTTTTACGTTTTTAAGTCAGTTTCCAAGAGATTAACAATCCCTCCTAATCCCCGGTCCAGAACGATCCCTACTTGCACCTATACTACAATTTGACAAAAAGAGGGTTTAATTTGTGCGCGTATAAATCCCGCATCAAATTTTGGCGCCGTTGCCGGGGATTAGCAACTTTGCTAATCCCTTGGTTCTTTTCTTTTTTTTGGTTTAGTTGTTTTCGTTTTAGTTTCTAACTTAGTGTTGTTTTCTTTGTTTGTTGTTACTTTTGATATTTGATTTAGTTCTCTTTCTTTGATTTTAGGTACTAGAGAAGTAAGATATGGATTTTGCTAGCATTCAAGCTCAATTGGCAAATCTTACTTCTAAATTGTCGCCGTATGCCGAAAGGACCACAATGCAGAGTGTCCCTACATTTGGTGCTTCATATAGGCAAGGATTTCAAGCCAATCAATGTCCACAAAGAGATTGGAGGGATCATTCAAACTCTATATGGTGGGAAGATCAACAAGTTCAACGTGAAGCATATTGGCAACCATATGAGGAGTTCTATTCAAGACCTATGCAGCCACCACAACTTCATATGCAATATGCTCAATTAAATTCAAGTTCGCCAATAGATTATAATCAAATTCTTAATGAAATAAATTCTTTGGCGCAGGGGTCACAAAATCAAGCCAAGGAGGCTCAACAAGAAGCATATTGGCAACCATATGAGGAGTTCAATACAACACCTATGCAGCCACCACAACCTCCCCCACAACAATTCCAATCAAGTTCAAGTATGTCCATGGATAATGATAAAAAATTTCAATTACTAACCTCTTTGACGCAGGACGAACAAAATCAAGACAAGAAGTTGGGTAAATTGGACGAGCAATTTGGGCAGATTATGGAGTTCATGAAACAAATTCAAGAGCAAAGTGAACTTTCCAACTCAACTATTGAAAACTCGAAGGAAGATTTTGAAATCCATAATGCTATCACTTTGGGAAGTGCTATGGAGGTTGGAGCTGACCTAAAAATGTCCAAACATAGCCTAGAAGTGGATGAAGAGCTGCTAATTGAGGAGGAGGAAGAAGACATGCACACGGCAAGGGTAGAACAACCCTAGCCGCAGCCCCCTAAGCCCTCTAAACCACCCACCACCAGTAAGGACGTCCCAATTCCATGTTATTTTGATGTTATTCCACCCAATGTCCCTTTTCCTAGCAGGTTTTTGATTCCCAACCAAGAAGAGAGTAAAAAGGACATCGTGGAAGCCTTCCCAAAGGTGCAAAATGCTATTCAAATTCTTGGTGCAACACAGCAAGTTTTAGATGGTGTTGAATTCTTCAAAGGACTTTGTACACCAAGAAGAATGATTCAAGAGAAGGTAGTGGCTGGAGAAGATGTAGAAGGCATCAAAGAGGACATATTTGAAACCACAATTCCCAAGGAAGTTGGATTTTATGACACGGGACAAGTCATAACTTTCGAAGGGGAGTTTATTCTAGAGTTCATTTTGGAGCACACAGGTAAGCCGCCTCCCCGAATTTCAATTTTCTTTTATACTAACATGTGGTTAATGATTCAGGCACCCAATCTGGAATTTAAACTATTACCGGATCATTTCAAGTATCACCGCCCATTCAAAGATAAATTCCATGCCGTTTGATTTTATTTATGTAAAAAAAAAAAAAAAAAAAAAAAAAGATACTAAACATGGAGAAAGATGGAGCCTTCACAGAGGATGTTTACGTGAAGCCCCGCTACGAGGCGTCGAAGCAGAAGGAATAGAAGCGGAAGGCATAGGAGTGGAAGGCGCAGAAGCGGGAGGCATCGGAGCGGAAGCCATCGGAGCTAGAGCATTCCAGGCCTCAATACTTGGCCAAGCGCTGGATGACCCAGGAAAAAGGTGCCTCTGGAGACAAGCCGCAAGCCTTTGACGGTCACTGTGAATTCGACCCTCAGATTCTTGCAGCTCATCAAGCTTTCTCTTCATGCCCGACGAATAGTTATTTGCAAGCACATGCAAACTTCTATTCTCGTACTTAAGCTGCTGGATCTCTTGCTTAAGACTCTCCACCTCTGCCATCAATGATTCCACCTGACGGGAGCGGGCAAGCAGGCGTTGGCCCATGTTGGACACAGAACTCGCACACTGAACACTAAGTGCGAGGGACTCTTGAACGGCCAACTCATCGGACCGTCCTGACAGCAGCCTACTATCTTTTGGAGTGAGGAGGTTCCTAGCTACTATTGTAGCTGTTGTGGCGTCCTGCATCACGGAGTCTTCACCTGTAAGAAGACCGTTAGAAGATAAGAAAGAAGGGCGCCATACGTTACCTTGACGCGGCGCGCCCGTATCACTGCTAAGGCTCAATTCCAAGCTAAGGTTCGATGAGTTTGCCATTTTTCAAAAGTGTTCAAAGAAAAGGGATGGAGTTAAATTTCAAAGGGCCGGAGTCGATCTTCAAGAATGGGAAATCTTCAGAGAGTGTTTGTTGTGGTGATCGATAGCTCAATAAAAAAGCCAAGGCGACGCGTCCACCGATTCAAAAAGCCGGAATTTCCGGCGTAATTTTGGCGACGCTTTCTCGGCTTTTCAGAAGACGCGTTCAACTTTGTCAAAAGATTTCTTCTTTTCAGACAACACGTGGAGGCCATCACCGCAACTACATATCTTTAGCCGACAAGCGCAAAGTTCGGCGACGCTTTCTCTGCTTTTCAGAAGACGCGTGCAGCTTTGTCAAAAGGAGCCGCATCTGCACTACCACGTGTCGTTCAGAAAGCGAAGGGGCGTCGTTCAGAAATCGAAGGGGCGCCTGCTCAGAAATCGAAGAGGCGTATTCAGAGATTGAAGAGGCGCCACTATTTCAAAAGCCGGAATTGCGGGATCAAAACGTTTGTCGACAAGGGTAAAAAGTACCACCACTTGATATTATCTCTATATATGTCGACCTTCGTCTTTTATGGCAGGGCAAACCTGAAGAAAATACCCAACTCTCCCTCACCTCTGAGGGCGCACTCCCAGCAAAGCCTTTCGAAATACTCAATTTTTTCTTCTTCCCCAAAAATGATACCAGATGTCTGGAGTACAGATGACCCAGGAGGAAGCAACACAACAAATACATGTGCTGATTCATTCACCGCTTCTTCAAAAGCAAAGGTATCTCATATCATCAAGGTCAAAAGCAAAAGTATCTCATATCATGCTCTTTCCCTGTCTTTTTCTTTGTCCTTGTTCTTACTCGCATGGCAAAGTAAAAGAAGCAATCAGCCGGCACTTGGAGTCAGTCTTCCGTTCTGGAGCCAACTGCCTGGAATCTATTCCTGATTGCTTACCTAGCGTTGCTCTCGAGTAGTCATCTTCAACGGTTGATACACTTCCGGAGAAAGGACCACTTCTGCAAAGGGGAGCGAGTAAGGCAAGTGAAAATGATACATTGAAGCATGTGGAGACAAACATAGGCTGAGTTATCCTCCAACCCTTTTCAATACGAATTGGAAAGATTGAACAAAGAAACAGACCAAAGGGGTAAGCTCAGACCTTCGGGGGAGACCAAATGAACCATCATGCTGCCCAGTTCAAGAAGTAGCACAAAGGAAAATCAACGATGGGCAGAAACCAGTTCAAGAGTAAGCCTGTGGAATATCAAAGATCAAAAGCCTCAATGCAATTACCAAGGAGAAGATGGAATTTACACTCTATAACCAGATTTGCGTCTCTAAACTCTTCTCTTTGTTAATTACATTCTGCCATGTTTAGTATGTTTAAATGTTTTTTTGTGTGTTTACTTATGTTTTGTGTGAACCATATGCTTAAAACATTGAGGACAATGTTTGATTTAAGTGTGGGGGGGTAACTAAGTTTATTTAATGCAAATTCGTGGGATTTTATCACCCATAACTTCAAATGTTGTTCCTTGCTGTTTTAAGGTGTTTTTAAGTTATTTTAGAGTGTTTTAGTGTGTTTTGTTTTATAACTCCGAAAATCACATAAAAATTTGAAAAACTTGTTTTAAAAACCCTAAAAATAGTGTTTTGAGTCGTTTTTGTGTCTTAGGGTACCTTCCAACACAATGATAAGGATTTGGTTTATAATTGCATGACGGTTAGAAAGAGTTATAAACATAGAGAAAAGTATGATTTACTCTTGGTATATGCTTGGTTATGGTTATAATGTATGACTTCACATGCAATCATAAAAGAAAAAAAAATTCGTTTTTGTAACATGCTTGAAGGAAGGAACTCAAACAAACGCTACAACCCTGAGAGACTTGAGCCTATAACGTTCTTTGGAGAGTTTAATCTGTGATTTCTTGTTTTCTAAAGTCGTTGCATGATCTCATTATTCTTTGATTGGTTACTACTTAGAAGGCGTTTCATCATATAGTTCCAAATGCTAGAACTCATGCCCATTTCATTCAAAGCATGTTATTGATTTGCATAACACATATTCAAGAAGAAGTTGTGTAGTGACCACCACCATAGCCAAATAGCCTTACTTCCCATACTTCGTATATGTTGTAAGTTTTAACCCCGTTGAGCCTTGTTTAGCCTTTATTCTTTGTTTACCCACATTTTCCTCACCTAACCTAGTTTAGGACAATCCTCACCCTTGTTCTTAAAAGATAGTGAGCATGACTTATTTGAATTCCTTTTGAGTTACATTATGAAAGAAAATAAGTGTGGGGGAGAGAATGTTTAAGTGTTGATGTTTTGAGATTCAAAAGAAAAGAAAAAAAAAAAAAAAAAAAAAAAAAAAAAGAGAAAAGAAAAAAAATGAAAGAATAAGTGATTGAAGAAAGGTTCCAAAACACCAATTCTGGGTGTAAATTGTCTAAACTCTCCCTTTTTGTTCAAAAGTTGAGTTTTCATCCAAAAGTGAATTCTGAGTTGATTCAAATGCTTTGCTCACTATTTCTTTAAAAACCTTTGTTTTCCATATCCATTCTTTGTTATCCACATACCCCAAGCCCCGTTACAACCCTTGACTTCTATCTTGAGTGTTGTGTATTTCAATTTGTGGAGTTTGAACTTGGTATGAGCTTATGGTGTCACTGGTTCTCGCGTCTAAGTAGTAGCATTCCATTCATGAGATCATATCTAAACATGCTTATTAACTCCAGAAAATGCTTTCCTTATTATAACATATGTGAGTGTTCGTCTACATGTTTACATCAATCTTCTCACATATACCTAGTGTAGGGTGTGTAGTCAGAAAATCTGTGTGAAAAACGAGAGTACATCTAGTAAGAAATTGAGGGAATTCTCTAAGGCATGTTATTACATTCAAAACATGGTTTTAAATGCTTAATTGTGAACTAGTATGTGGTGACTATGAGTAAGAATGTACTTAAGTGTAAAGATGGCTCAAATCTGTGAGAATAATGATTTTTAATTTGTCATGTGCATTGGAAGTCCCTGATACGATTGTTGGAAGGTGTAGGTTGTGTTTTGTTCTTTTTGTTTTGTTTTTCTGTTTTGCTCGAGGACTAGCAAAAGCTAAGTGTGGGGGTATTTGATAGGAGCATATTTATGCAACTTAAATGGCTTGTTCTCGTACATTTACGTTATGTTTCTTTAGTTATTTTAGTTCTTTATGCTTCTTTTGTGTGTTTTCAGGTTCTAAGGGCAAAGTATGCAAAAGGATGCCTTTTGGAGCCTTTTGGAGCAAATTAGAGATTGGAATGGATATCATATGCTTGGAGCCAAAAGGATGGACGAAATTGAAGACTTGAAATAGGAAAGTTAAATCCTAAAAAGACCTCATGTTTGAGCATCATTGAAAACTCCTACGCATTTTAGAACACAAAAACAACATTCCTAGCAACCTTAGGACATTGTCGTGTGTTTCCTTGTGTCTCCCTTCCTTGCCATGCAAGGAAGGGCTTTGTTCCCTATTTTAAATACTTAAACACTACCACTTATCATTCACCACATATCATTCACCACTTATCATATCATACATTCATTTATCACTTATCATAATCATTCACTTATCACTTAACATATCATACACTTATCACTTATCACTCATAATCACCTACAACATCCACCTACTTCACCTACAACATCCACCTACTTCACCTACAAATGACATAGCCATATGTTCCCTCCACTACTCCTATAAATACCCTTGCATTCATTCATTCAAAAACATCTCATTCACAACACAACACCCCTCAAACACTTCCATTATTCCCTAGCCGTGAGCTTCCCATCTTCCCCTTAGAATCCAAACCGTGAGTCCCCCTTCCACCATTCCTCATCCATTTCCATAATTCCCCAAACCTCACCTTAGACCTTGTGCTACAACAACGAGGAAGATAAGAGGGCCTAAACGTTCATACAATTCAAGTTTGAGTTGTTGGAATGTTTAGGTGTTTCTTTGATTTCAAAGTTTAAATTCAATTCTCTTTGTTTTGTATGTATGAGGAATGGAAGAGAAGAGTGCCTAAACGTTCATACAATTCAAGTTTGAGTTGTTGGAATGTTTAGGTGTTTCTTTGATTTCAAAGTTATGAGGAACTAAACCCCCTTTAGCTAGGGGGTGATTCGAAACTAAGTTTATATTTGCAATATGAATTGATTAACTTTCGTTGGAATTTCATAAGTTGTGGATTCAATTTGTTTAACCGTTTGATTGATAACTTATTTATGAATGTTTATTAAGAATGCGCGCTTAATTTTCATGCATAAATATGACGCTAGAATATAAGTGAATTTCACCTAATCGTTATGAACTTATATTCACAAGTAGTGGAGGTTGCTTATAAACAATCGCGTTAAATGAATTCTTGGCACGAGTTTCATGCTCATCATAGTAACGAATGCCTCGTCAACACTTATAGTTTTCATAATGCTTAATGATCTTTGATTGTATCTTTATTGTGCTGTTCACGTAAAGGACTTTTGGAGAATGTGGTGAATTGCGTTGCGCTAACCCATCCAATTCATTAACTTAAGGAAAACTTGACGGTTAATTTAAGCGGACCTAATTAACCCGGGGCGTTGAGTTTCATAATTTATCGAAAGATCAACTGAGAATCAATCTTGTATGCAAGTGTAACATGTGTGGAGAAGAACCCCTTAGCTATTCCATCATCCATATTTTATTCATATTTACATTCTGTTTTAATTGCAATTTGTTCATTTAGTTTAATTTTGTCAAAACCTAAATCCCCCTTTACTTTAATGTCAAATTAGTTAGAAATCAATTTAGTTTGTGTTTTTAAGAGTTTTGAGTCTTTTGAACTTGTTAGAATCTGTTTAGTTTATGTTTTAAAGTATTTTTGAATTCTTTGAGTCTAGTTTAGTGTTTTATATTGTTTTTACGTTTTTAAGTCAGTTTCCAAGAGATTAACAATCCCTCCTAATCCCCGGTCCAGAACGATCCCTACTTGCACCTATACTACAATTTGACAAAAAGAGGGTTTAATTTGTGCGCGTATAAATCCCGCATCATGCGGTATTATTTATTGTGCCTGCTAAGCACCTTTGCTGTCTATTCCTTTTAATCCTGGAATTGATGTGCCATTTGCTTTATTGGTTACCCTTTTTTATTTTTGATAAGTTGCATAGTGCCTCCAACAATGAAGATGAGGTCTTGAAGGGAGAAGCTACTGCTAAGATTCAAAAGTTTACTGAATGGGCTCTGAAATGTTATAGGTTTTCCATTCTCGTTTCCTAGGCAATAAGGATAGAATTAACATAGCTGATCGGTTGAGATCGAACTTTAGTTATCAGCATTTAAGTCATTCATTGATCTTGTTGGTAACCAGCTTTCCGGGAAGGGACGAGCTAGTGCAAAGATCGATTAGTTGTTTTAATTTTTTCACAGTTAAGAACATGAGGAAGTTTATAACTTTTCACCCATTAGGGGTACATTAGTACTTGCATATCAAATTTTGGTTATAATTATCATAAACTTAAAAGGATGGTTATAATTCTCTATGGGGTCCATATTATGGTTATTTTTCGAAATTTTCCCTAGAATTTTGGGTTTGTTTTATGATTTGGATGGTGTAAATATTGAGAAAGATATGGGGGCATTTTTGTCTTAAAATTTTATAATTTTGTGTTCCACGGGAGTGGAACGAGTTGTTCTAAAGGGGGAGCTGGAACAAAAATTTAATCAAAATTCGTTCTGTGGGACAGCGCGTCCCACTCTCTTTGGTGCACCAAACATGGGATGAGCGCGTTCCATCCCATCACACGTATCAAATGGTACCTAAAGGACATGATAAGTGTTATATTTTTTTGGCCTATAAATTACCCTACCTTTTGCCACTTGTCCTTTTTTTTTTGTCAAATTTGCCACTTGTCCTTCTAACTCGATGTAAATTTCACTTTTTCAAACCTTCTAAATCTCATATTTCGGTAATTAATGAAGAGTGAGGGTTAGGGGTAGTTGAATTAGAATTTGATAGAATTTTAATAGACTTTAAAATACGGGTGTAGTCAATTATAGTCTTAAAAGAGGATTTTAAAAGATTTTGAAATCATAGTGTAGTCAAGTTAGGATTTGAGAGGATTTTAAGAATACATCCAAATCCAACGATAGTCGATTAGAGCATCTCCAAAAGAGATGTCGAAAGATAAATGTCATATGTTAATTTGATGGCTTATGTGGCAATGTTAAATTTTTTCTTTTTCTAACCGATATGTTTTTTTGTTATAAATGATATTTGTATGACCCACTTTAAAAAGAAATCAATTAAAATAAATTTTGACGATCTATAATTGATGCATTAATGGAACCCACACAATAAAATAATTAAAAATAATTTGACACCGCGTTTTATCATATGTCAAATTTGACATATGAAAACTTATATGTCAATCCACATAGGATTGATATATCGGTTGGAGCTTGCTCCTACCTTCAAATTTGATTACATGACATTCTACTTAGGATTTGACATCTTCGGAGATGGTCGTAGAATTTTAAAAAAGGCCACACATTCTAGGTGGTGAGAATATCAAAGATTTGCTAGGATTTTAATGGGTGAAGGATTTTGATGGATTTGAGGGTAAATGGTATAAATACCAAATACTTTCAACAATCCAAACTTGATAGGATTAAAAGCACACCACAAAGTAGCACACAAATGTCCTATTGATTTTCCTTATTAACACTAATATTTGTCAATTGTAGCATATGAAAATAAGGGTCTTTCCTGCAGAAGATTGCTTTCTCTAACTACTTAAAATGTCACAAAAACTGGGCTGCTGTCCCTACTGGCCAGCCACCGAAAAATAATTATTAGACCGACATACACTTATCTAAAGTCTATGAAATTTTATATGCAAACACTAGACACACAAAGCTAAACTCACACAAATGTTTGGGATTTTTGGAGTTGATTTGCTATTTAAATTAAATCAAACAAAAATAGAACAGAAATAGATTTTAAGTAGTTCACAAATTAAGAAAAACAAGTTAGGGGAATTGCTATCCACCACCAAATAATCATACAAACATGTTATGTTTCATTCAAATTCCTTTTATTTCCGGATGAAGATGCTCAAGTTGGCTCAATGTTAGAACTCAATGTGACATCCCGTCCCGAAACTATCAAAACGTACATGTGAAATGACTACTTTACCCCTAGTTCGTTTTCGTTATGTTTATTGGGTGTTTTGTGTGGTGTTGGCATGTGTTGGGCCACACACACACTCTCACTCTCACTGTCTCTCTGTCCCTTTCCCTGTCTCTCTCTTGTGAACCCCATTCCTTCCTCTTCATTCGAACGCGTACGGACACACACACAAACATACTAAACACCCACAGATCGAGGGAACCAAGACCACTGTCGAGCTCTGAGGTTGAGGGGAGTGCAGCTGTACCATTTTCAGGTAAGGTTATCACCGTTTTCACATTGATTTCACAAGGTTCGATTTGGGGGTACTATTCATGCAAACGTATTTTCTCACGTTTTAAGGAAAATGGAGCTCGTAGGTAGCTTGGTGTGGTCCCAAGGAGTCTCGGAGTAGTTCGTTTGAAGAATTTGGACGTCGGGATCGCCTTATTCGAAGTTGGCCGGATTTGGAGTTTGGGGACAGGTAAGATTTCGTAGTTTTTGGCTCTTAAAAGTTGTTTGGTTGTGTTCTCCTAGTTTTAGGCGTCATTTTGGTGCAAAAATCACGAAAAATGGTTGAAAAACGAGAGAGAAATCGAAGTTAGAAGTTTTTCCAGTTTTTCGGTGCCGGCGAGGGTGCCGGAGGTTCGTCGGAGAAGGAGACGGAATATTCCATCAAGTCTGACGGAATATTCCTGACGCCGTTAACGGAATCTGTCAAAACTGACGGAATATTCCTTACGCCGTCAGCGTGCCAGGCACGTGCCTGC
The DNA here is from genome assembly GCF_041283825.1 of Pyrus communis. Lineage (NCBI taxonomy): Eukaryota > Viridiplantae > Streptophyta > Magnoliopsida > Rosales > Rosaceae > Pyrus > Pyrus communis. The sequence continues at coordinate 14,368,240 of NC_142578.1, read as the reverse complement.
GCGTGGCCGGCGCGTGGGGGCGCGTGCGGCGGTGGAAAATTTTTCTAAAAAATTTGGGTGTGATCCTGAGGTTGTGTATAGCACGTTGGTATATTCATTTGTCCAATTTGAGCAATGTATGAGAAGTTATTACAAGAAGTTGGTTATGTGCTTTAAAATTAACGTTTTTATAGTTGTTTCACATATAGGTGATACGTATCCCGAGGACGAGCGTGGTCACTCGAGGTAGGGGGGCTACGACCCTTCCACATACCAGTGAGTGGGCTTTTGGTTTTCCGTATATACCTATATACTATATTTTTCCCAGAAATTGATTAAATGGTTATTAGTTTTATGCCATGCATTACATTATCATTATTCATGCAACGTTGGTTACGTTAGTAGTTGCATATATATATACATATATATATATATATATATATATATATATATATATATATACATATGCATATTGGGTGCTGTGGACGCACAGGTAAGTGCCAGGTAAGTGTTATCCATATTTACATTCAGTAGTGGTTTGAGATACTTAGAGAGCTCATAACCTGCACCTCCGGTGTTAGTGCTCCCGCCCAGAGTAGGGCACAGTCCTTCACGTGATGTTCACCTCCCGCACCACACGCTCAGCTTGGATCCAAGTTAGGTGCACAGTCCTGTCGTACAGACCACATTAGGTGGTTCCGACTCGTAGATGACCCGCGATTATTCGCACAGCCTTCACGTGATCGTAGCACTAGAGCGTATATATGTATTACACCCAGGCCTGTCGTACAGACCACTTTAGGTGGTTCCGACTCGTGGGCAGGTTCAGTTATTGAGTTTGAGATTTGAGCTCTATATGCAGCCATACAGGTCACGTTAGGTGACTCCGACTGCCAGATTATATGTTATTGATATGATTTATACATGAGCACTTGCATTTCATTATGAGATTTTGACATGGCATATTCCTGAGCATGATTGGCATATCTATATACATACGTATATATGTTTGTTTTCTGGGAAGTATACAGGTTTTACGGCGAGGGGTTAGAATGTATTTTCTAAATGGTTTTCGAAAAGCTTTGTTTTTGCCCACTCACGCTTTTGTTTTGCGCCCCTCCAGGTTCTAGTTGCTTAGCAGTTTCGGTGGTTTCCCAGAGGGCTTCCCGGCATTTCTGACAGACGCTCACCAGCGTAGGGTCACCTTCGGGTGTACTGTTGTCGAATCATTTTCCTTTAGACTGCTGTAGACTTATTGCTCTGAACTTAGCGTCTCACTTACGCTAGCACTTGTTTTTAGTACTTTGTATGCTAGTTTTTAATTATTCGTGCTTTTCATATTACTATCTTATTAGCTTCCGCACGTGCACATGGTTACGTCACCTCCGTGTGACGACCAGCACGCCCTGATCTCGGTCGGGGTGTGTCAGTTTGGTATCAGAGCCTAGGTTTGGCAGTCCTGTGTCTTTGTGAGTATTCTAATGGTTTTGGTGTATTCTGTCAGAATTATGCTGCCTCGTCGGGAACCACGTCGCTCTGATGAGTCTAGTTTCCCCGATATTGCTCAGTTGGGGGAAGCTATTGCTACCACCATTCAGTCAGCAATCCGCCCTCCCCAAAGGACTCATCTGGAGACTATGTACAATTTGAAATTGGATAAGTTCGAAGGTAATGAGGGTCACGAGGGCGCAGAGCGATGGTTAGAGCACATAGAGAAGACTTTTCGTGTGTTGCACAATCAGGGGAACCTTCCTGTTGAGAGGTGGGTCGAGACGACCTCATGGTTTCTGGGTACGGAGTCTGCAGCCTGGTGGGAACAGGAGCTTCGCCGTTTGACTCCAGTTGAGAGGACTGATTGGAACGTTTTCAAAGAGTTGTTCAAGAGGAGGTTTGTGCCCCCTTAGTACATTGACCGTAAGAAGCAGGAGTTCACTGAGCTGAGATAGCGGAAGATGACGGCTAAAGAGTACTATCGCAGGTTTTCTGATTTGTCTCGTTACCATCCTGACGTCGCTGGTAATCCGGCGGAGATGCTTCGTCGTTTCCGCCTAGGTACTAAGAAGAAGTGGCGTTCGATGGCGACTACTACCCACTGTGAGACTTACCAGGATTTCTACGAGATATTGTTAAGGATTGAGGATTCTGAGAACATGTCGAGCGAGAGTGAGGAAGAAGAAAAAGATGGCAATCAGAAGAAAGATGACAAGGGTAAAGGTCAAGCGTCGCTCGGGCCTCGTAGGACTCAGAACTTCAAGAGGGGTGGTGCTAGTTCGAGTTCTTCTAGTGGTGGCTTCAGTGCCACTGGACAGGGACGAGGAGGTAGATTTTCTGGTGGTGCTCGAGGCCAGAGACAGGGTGATGGTGGTCGAGGCAGAGCTCCAGTTTGCCGTAGGTGTAACAATCGGCATTTCGACGAGTGCAGACGTGGCAGCAGTGGTTGCTTCACGTGTGGGCAGATGGGACATAAGGCTGCGAATTGTCCCCAGAGTCAGCAGCAGAACCCGCAGCAGACTTTCATGCCACCATCTGCACGGATCCAGCAGATCCAGCGTCCGAGTAGTTATGGCTAGGCAGGTCGAGATGGTGTCTACCACTACCAGGGTGATGCTATCCCTTATGCTCTGGGACAGTATCAGTATCCCCAGGATCCCTATTCACAGGGTGGTTATCCTCAGTATTCTGGCGGCTATATGCCGTATCCTCCAGCTTCAGCCGGCAGTTCTCAGTGGTACCAGGGAGGACAATATCAGCAGGGAGAGATTGCCACTAGTAGTGCAGGGTCTTCGAGGCAGTCGGGTCAGCCCAGTCAGGGGCGTGGTACTCAGGGACGCAGTGGTCAGGCGAGTAGAGGTCGCGGCGGACGACAGCAGGGCCAGGGGCGTATTCACAATATTTCTCTGCAGGATGCTCAGAACAACCTGGACTTGATTATGGGTACGTTAAACATTCTTGGTTATTTTGCTAAAGTCTTAATTGATTGCGGAGCTACACATTCTGTGATTTCTCATACATTTGCTCAAGTGACGCAACCTCGCCCCACACCTCTAGGGTACGATTTAGAGTTCGCTATGCCTAGAGGAGAGAGATGTATTGTAGATCGTGTGTACCCAGGATGTCCAGTAATAGTTGAGGGTGTTGTTTTGCCAGCCGATCTTATCCCGTTAGATATTGTTGACTTTGATGTGATTCTGGGCACTGATTGGTTGCATTTCTATCGTGCCAACATTGATTGTTACGGGAAAATAGTTACATTTCATCGTCCTGGACTACCTGTGGTTACTTTTGTGGGTGAGCAGAGTGGGGTGAGACATGGCGTTATTTCGGCGTTACGAGCGAAAAAGTTGTTGTCTAAAGGTTGCCAGGGATACCTAGCTCATGTGGTGTCAGATGAGGCCGTTCCTAGCAGAGTTGAGGATGTGAGGGTGGTTAGACACTTTCCTGATGTTTTCCCCGAGGATTTTCCTGGTTTACCACCAGATCGAGACATGGAGTTTACTATTAAGTTGCTTCTAGGTACTAATCCTATTTCTCTGACTCCCTATCGTATGGCTCCCGCGGAGTTAAGGGAATTGAAAGTTCAGTTGCAGGAGTTAGTGGATAAGGGGTTCATTCAACCTAGTACTTCGTCTTGGGGCGCTCCAGTTTTGTTTGTGAGAAAGAAAGACGGAACTTTGAGGCTGTGTATCGACTACAGGCAATTGAATCGGGTGACGATTAAAAACCGTTATCCATTGCCTCATATTGATGATTTATTTGATCAGCTTCGAGGTGCTTGTGTGTTCTCCAAGATTGACTTGAGGTCTGGTTATTATCAGCTGAAGATTAGTAGGGATGACGTTCCTAAGACGGCGTTCAGGACTCGTTATAGTCATTACGAGTTTCTGGTTATGCCATTTGGGTTGACGAATGCACCAGCTGCTTTTATGGATTTAATGAACCGGGTGTTCCAGCCATATTTGGATAGATTTGTTATTGTTTTCATCGATGACATTCTGGTGTATTCTAAGTCGAAGGCGGAGCATGTTCGACATCTTACTTTGGTGTTGAAGAGGTTGAGGGAACACCAATTGTATGCTAAGTTTAGCAAGTGTCAGTTTTGGTTAGATCAAGTTGCGTTTTTGGGGCACATCATTTCAGCTCAGGGTATTTTGGTGGACCTTCAGAAGGTCGCAGCTGTAGAGAGTTGGGAGCAACCGCGAACCGTCACTGAGGTGAGAAGTTTCATTGGTTTGGCGGGGTATTATCGGAGATTCGTTAAGGATTTCTCTGTGATTGCTTTACCACTGACGAGATTAACGAGGAAGGACGTTAAATTTGAGTGGGATGATAAGTGTGAGCAGAGTTTCCAGCAGTTGAAGCATTGTCTCACTCATGCACCTGTTTTGGCATTCCCAGACGATAGTGGTGATTTCGAGGTTTATAACGATGCTTCCTTGAATGGTCTGGGATGCGTGTTGATGCAGCATGGTAGGGTGATTACTTATGCTTCACGGCAGTTGAAACCTCATGAGTTGAATTACCCTACACATGATTTGGAGTTGGCCGCTATCATCTTTGCGTTGAAGTTGTGGAGACACTATCTTTATGGGGAGAAATGTAGGATCTTTACAGATCATAAGAGTCTTCAGTATCTTTTTCCTAGAAAGAACTTAATCTTCGTCAACGGAGGTGGATGAAGTTGCTCAGCGATTACGACTGCACGATTGATTATCACCCTGGTCGTGTAAACGTAGTGGCCGATACACTTAGCAGGAAGTCTCAGGGCCGTATCAATGCGTTGTACACTAGTCGTATTCCTCTTTTGGCGGACTTACGTGCTACGGGAGTGAGGTTAGAAGCAGAAGATCGAGAAGTGGCGTTACTTGCTAATTTCCAAGTTAGGCCAATCTTAGTTGATCGGGTGCTTGAAGCTCAGGTAGCTGATAGGGAGACCCAAGAACTAATTCAAGCTCGAGATCAAGGAAGGAGGAGAGACCTCAGAGTTCGTGATTCGGATGGCATGTTGATGCAAGAGGGTAGAATGTTCGTGCCTAATAATTTGGATTTGAAGAAAGAAATTCTCGATGAAGCACATATCTCGGCTTACGCCATGCATCCAGGAGCTACTAAAATGTATCATACCATTCGACCATTTTATTATTGGCCGGGTATGAAGAGGGAAATAGCTGAGTATGTGAGCAGGTGTGCTGTTTGTCAGCAAGTTAAAGCGGAAAGGAAGAAGCCGTTTGGGTTGTTGCAGCCGCTTCCCGTTCCAGAGTGGAAATGGGAAAATATCACTATGGATTTTGTGTACAAGCTACCGCGTACACATAATGGCTTTGACGGCATTTGGGTGATCGTTGATCGGCTCACTAAGTCGGCACATTTTATTCCAGTGAGAGAGAAGTATTCTTTGGGCCGCTTAGCGGAGTTGTTTATCTCGAAGATTGTGAAGTATCATGGTGTCCCTGTGAGTATTGTCTCGGATCTTGATCCACGATTTACATCGAAGTTTTGGGTAGCTTTTCAGGAAGCTTTGGGCACGAGACTACTTTACAGTACGGCGTATCATCCTCAGACGGACGGACAGTCAGAGAGAACCATTAAGACTTTGGAGGATATGTTACGAGCTTCTGTGTTACAGTTTGGTGATGCTTGGCACCAGCGGTTGGATTTGATGGAATTTTCCTACAACAACAGTTTTCATTCGAGCATCGGCATGGCGCCATTTGAGGCATTGTATGGTAGATCTTGCCGCACTCTGTTGTGTTGGTCAGAGGTTGGAGAAAGAGTTTTAGTGGGTCCGGAGATTGTTGAGGAGACTACTCAGAATGTTTAGGTAATTAAGTCTAACCTGAAAGTAGCCCAAGACAGGCAGAAGAGTTTAGCAGATCGACATGCTACGGACAGAGTGTATGAAGTCGGAGATTGGGTATTTCTGAAGCTTTCACCGTGGAGAGGTTAAGTTGAGTCCCAGGTACATTGGACCATACATGGTCACAGAGCGAGTTGGTGAGGTAGCTTACAGGTTGGAGTTACCTCCGGAGTTGGCTAGAGTGCATAACGTTTTTCACGTGTCTATGCTTCGACATTATGTTGCTGATCCGTCTCACGTGATACCTCCTCAACCGTTAGAGATTAATCCAGATTTGACTTATGACGAGGAACCGGTGACGATCATCGATTGGAAGGAAAAAGTTCTGAGGAACAAGACGGTGAACTTAGTGAAAGTTTTGTGGAGGAATCATTCAGTCGAGGAAGCTACGTGAGAAACAGAAGATCGGATGAGGGATTTGTATCCTCGGTTGTTCTTTGACTACTAGGGGTTGTTTTGAATTTCGGGACGAAATTCCATTAAGGTGGGTAGGTTGTGACATCCCGTCCTGAAACTATCAAAACGTACATGTGAAATGACTACTTTACCTCGGAGTAGTTCGTTTGAAGAATTTGGACGTCGGGATCGCCTTATTCGAAGTTGGCCGGATTTGGAGTTTGGGGACAGGTAAGATTTCGTAGTTTTTGGCTCTTAAAAGTTGTTTGGTTGTGTTCTCCTAGTTTTAGGCGTCATTTTGGTGCAAAAATCACGAAAAATGGTTGAAAAACGAGAGAGAAATCGAAGTTAGAAGTTTTTCCAGTTTTCCGGCGCCGGCGACGGCGCCGGAGGTTCGCCGGAGAAGGATACGGAATATTCCGTCAAGTCTGACGGAATATTCCTGACGCCGTTAACGGAATCTGTCAAAACTGACGGAATATTCCTTACGGCGTCAGTTGACGCCGTCAGCGTGCCAAGCACGTGCCTGCGCGTGGCCGGCGCGTGGGGGCGCGTGCGGCGGTGAAAATGTTTTCTAAAAAATTTGGGTGTGATCCTGAGGTTGTGTAGAGCACGTTGGTATATTCATTTGTCCAATTTGAGCAATGTATGAGAAGTTATTACGAGAAGTTGGTTATGTGCTTTAAAATTAACGTTTTTATAGTTGTTTCGCATATAGGTGATACGTATCCCGAGGACGAGCGTGGTCACTCGAGGTAGGGGGGCTACGACCCTTCCACATACCAGTGAGTAGGCTTTTGGTTTTCCGTATATACCTATATACTATATTTTTCCCAGAAATTGATTAAATGGTTATTAGTTTTATGCCATGCATTACATTATCATTATTCATGCAACGTTGGTTACGTTAGTAGTTGCATATATATATATATACATATGCATATTGGGTGCTGTGGACGCACAGGTAAGTGCCAGGTAAGTGTTATCCATATTTACATTCAGTAGTGGTTTGAGATACTTAGAGAGCTCATAACCTGCACCCCCGGTGTTAGTGCTCCCGCCCAGAGTAGGGCACAGTCCTTCACGTGATGTTCACCTCCCGCTCCACACGCTCAGCTTGGATCCAAGTTAGGTGCACAGTCCTGTCGTACAGACCACATTAGGTGGTTCCGACTCGTAGATGACCCGCGATTATTCGCACAGCCTTCACGTGATCGTAGTGGTGCGAGATTTATACGCACACAAATTAAACCCTCTTTTTGACAATTGTAGTATAAGTATAAGTAGGGATCGTTCTGGACCGGGGATTAGGAGGGATTGTTAATCACTTGGATTTGACTCAAAAACGTAAAAACACAATATAAAACACAAACTAGACTCAAAGAATGCGAAACTAAACGCTTAAAACACTAAAACAAACCAAAAGACTCAAACATCACCCAAAACACTCAAAACTGCCTTAAAAACACTTTCTGGGCAGTTTTGAGCACTTTGGTGAATTTGGACGAATTTGTGTAATAAATTGAATCAAAACACTTTAAAACATAAACTAAACAGATTCTAAGCACTAAAGAACAAGAAAGTAAAGGGGGGTTTTGATTTGACGAAAATTGAAATAACGAAACAAGTTAATAAACTAGGCAGAATGTAAATACGAATTTGATGGAATGGAATGGATGGGAAGCTAGCTAAGGGGTTCATCTCCACACATGTTACACTTGCATAATAAAACGATTTCCAATTGCATTTCAATAAACCATGAATTCTCAATGCTCCAAGTTAATTAGATCTGCTTAAATTAACTTTCAGATTTCCCTAGATTCATTGGATTGAATGGAATACGCATGACAACCCAAAACATTCCCCACAAGTCCCCTACATGATTGCATAATAGAGATACAAGCAAGAATCATTACGCTCTATGAAAATTATAAGTGTTGACGAGGCATTCGTTACTATGGAATACGCATGAAACTTATGCCAAGAATTCGTTTAACGCGATTGTTTATAAGCAACCTCCACTACTTGTGAATATAAGTTCGTAACTATTAGGTGAAACTTACTTATATTCTAGCGTCATATTCATGCATGAAAATTAAGCGTGCACTCTCAATAAACATACATAAATAAGTTATCAATCAAACAGTTAAACAAATTGAATCCACAACTTATGAAACGTAATTAGAAGTAATCAAATCAAAATGCAAGCATAAACATATATTTCGAATCCCCCCTAGCCAAGGGGGGTTTAGTTCCTCATACGTACAAAACAAAGAGAATTGAAATTAAACATTGAATTCAAAGGAAAAGAAACACCTAAACATTCCAACAACTCAAACTTGAATTGTATGAACGTTTAGGCCCGCTTCTCTTCCTCTTTGTTGTAGCACAAGGTCTAAGGTGAGTTTTGGGGATTATGGATGATGTAGAATGATAGGTTTTGTGGAATGGTGAAGGAAGTGATGGTGTTTGGATTAGTAGGGAAGGCACAGCAACAAGGGGTTTGTTGCTTGGTGATTTTCTGAAATGGAAGAGTGTATGAATTGTGGCTGCAATGGATGCTTATTTATAGGTGAAGAAGAGGGAACATGACAGCTAGGAACTTGGTGGAAAGCTGCAAATGCAAAAGGGGAATGCATGTGGCTGCAATAGCATGTGGAATGGCTGGATTGAATGAGTAATGCAATCTGAAATGGGATGGGAGTGCACGGCAAAGATGGGTTGAGTGATTGAGTGTGCATGTGGCTGATTTATGAAGGGAATGCATGTGGGTTAAAGTGGAATGACAGCTAGGTCATGATGATGAATGCATGTGCAAAGTTGAATGGGATGCACGACAAGAAGTGTGGAGAATTGAATGTGCTGATGGTTTATGGGAGAATGATATTAAAATGGGAAAACATGTGGCTGCCAACTAGGATGAATGATTGAAGAGTGAGAGTGCATGTGGGTGGAAATGCATGTGGGAATGCATGTGCAAAACAGCTAGGTTGAATATGCATGTGGAATGGCTGGAATGGAGGTAGTAATGCACGGCAAGGTGGAGTGGTTTTGGTGATGGGTGCATGTGTTGAATTGGTGGTGCAATGATGAAAGAATAAGTGCATGTGGCTGAATGCAAAGGGAATGCAAAGTGAATGAATAATGAATGCATGTGTACGGTTTTGGGAGAAAGGTGGATGAATGTGCATGTGGATTAGGTTGTGAAAGCATGTGTTGACGAATGGGATTTTGGAGATGCACGGCACACCAAGGATGTGCTGGAAATGAATGTGAAAAACAACAAAAAGGGAGGGTAGGCCACGGCAATGGTGAGTGGGTGATGGGATGCACGGTTTTGGGAGAGAATGGTGTGAATGGTGGCTATAATGATGAAGTGTATGATATGTGGTTGGCACGGCATAAGGGAATTGTCTCCTTTGGTCTTCAATTTCGTCCATCTACTTGGCTTTAAGCATATGCAATCCATTTAATGCTCTAATTTGCTCCAAAAGGCATCCTTTTGCATACTTTGCCCTTAGAACCTGAAAACACACAAAAGAAGCATAAAGGACTAAAATAACTAAAGAAACATAACGTAAATGCACGAGAACAAGCCATTTAAGTTGCATGAATATGCTCCTATCAAATTCCCCCACACTTAGCTTTTGCTAGTCCTCGAGCAAAACAAAACAAAAGAAACCAAAAACAAAACAAAACGAACAAAACACAACCTACACCTTCCAACAAACGTCTCAGGGATTTCCAATGCACATGACATGCTAAAAATCATCATTCCCATAGATTTTAGCCATCTTTAGACTTAAGTACATTCTTAATCATAGTCACCACATACTAGTTCACAATTAAGCATTTAAAACACATTTCGAATGTAGTAACATGCCTTAGAGAATTTCCTCAATTCCTTACTAGAATGCACTCTATTTTCACACAGATTTTCTGACTACACACCCTACACTAGTTATATGTGAGAGATTGATGTAAACATGAAAGACTAGTATCTCACATATGTTATAACAAAGAAAGCATTTTCTGGATTTACGATAATGACATGAAGATGATCTCATGAATGGAATGCTACTACTTAGAATGAGAACCAGTGATTCCATAAGCTCATATCAATTCCAAACTCCACATTATTGAACACATAACGATCAAGATAGAAGTCAAAGGGGTGTAACGGGGCTAGGGTATTGGCTAACAATGAAAGGTGTAATCCTGAGGTTGTGTAGAGCACGTTGGTATATTCATTTGTCCAATTTGAGCAATGTATGAGAAGTTATTACAAGAAGTTGGTTATGTGCTTTAAAATTAACGTGTTTATAGTTGTTTCGCATATAGGTGATACGTATCCCGAGGACGAGCGTGGTCACTCGAGGTAGGGGGGCTACGACCCTTCCACATACCAGTGAGTAGGCTTTTGGTTTTCCGTATATACCTATATACTATATTTTTCCCAGAAATTGATTAAATGGTTATTAGTTTTATGCCATGCATTACATTATCATTATTCATGCAACGTTGGTTACGTTAGTAGTTGCATATATATATGTATATATACATATGCATATTGGGTGCTGTGGACGCACAGGTAAGTGCCAGGTAAGTGTTATCCATATTTACATTCAGTAGTGGTTTGAGATACTTAGAGAGCTCATAACCTGCACCCCCGGTGTTAGTGCTCCCGCCCAGAGTAGGGCACAGTCCTTCACGTGATGTTCACCTCCCGCTCCACACGCTCAGCTTGGATCCAAGTTAGGTGCACAGTCCTGTCATACAGACCACATTAGGTGGTTCCGACTCGTAGATGGCCCGCGATTATTCGCACAACCTTCACGTGATCGTAGCACTAGAGCGTATATATGTATTACACCCAGGCCTGTCGTACAGACCACTTTAGGTGGTTCCGACTCGTGGGCAGGTTCAGTTATTGAGTTTGAGATTTGAGCTCTTTATGCAGCCGTACAGGTCACGTTAGGTGACTCCGGCTGCCAGATTATATGTTATTGATATGATTTATACATGAGCACTTGCATTTCATTATGAGATTTTGACATGGCATATTCCTGAGCATGATTGGCATATCTATATACATACATATATATGTTTGTTTTCTGGGAAGTATACAGGTTTTACGGCGAGGGGTTAGAATGTATTTTCTAAATGGTTTTCGAAAAGCTTTGTTTTTGCCCACTCACGCTTTTGTTTTGCGCCCCTCCAGGTTCTAGTTGCTTAGCAGTTTCGGTGGTTTCCCAGAGGGCTTCCCGGCATTTCTGACAGACGCTCACTAGCGTAGGGTCACCTTCGGGTGTACTGTTGTCGAATCATTTTCCTTTGGACTGCTGTAGACTTATTGCTCTGAACTTAGCGTCTCACTTACGCTAGCACTTGTTTTTAGTACTTTGTATGCTAGTTTTTAATTATTCGTGCTTTTCATATTACTATCTTATTAGCTTCCGCACATGCACATGGTTATGTCACCTCCGTGTGACGGCCAGCACGCCCTGATCTCGGTCGGGGTGTGTCACTCAACCTATTACTCTTTCTTATGTAGTATGTTAAGAGAATAGCGTTTTCAACTTAACGTAGTCCCTAACATGCAATCTAGAATGGCGTGTTCATAGATTTAACAAGTAGAAATCATTAAGAACAAAAAGAGTTTGAGTCATCACAAGGCATCGTAAGTACTGGTGTTGTCTTACTTATTCTAGAAATTGGTTCACATGTTAATCATAATTAACAAGTACTACTCTAGAACATATGTAGGTCCTCATTCGACAAGGGCATACACACATATTCATAGTATTAGAATCCTAGATATGCTTACTAAGTATGCATCTGTAGAAAACACATAAAGAATTCATCAATGAGACAAGTAGTGAATCAATTTTCATCCATTCATAAAAGTAATTCAAACGAAATGTCATAACAAACTTGCAATCATATTCGGGGCTTCAAACAGCCCCTAACTACTAAAAATTTAGTTACACAATCCTTAAGTTAAAACAAAAGATAGACATGAGTTTGAGAAAATAGAATCGAAAGAAATTGACTGAGGCCTCCCCTTTCCTTCATTCCCCAACGCTACTTTTAAACCAATTCTTGCTGCATCAATTTCTTCTCCTTAACTCACCCACAATAGCCAATTAGTGATGACAATAAATGAGAGGAAATGGTAAAACAATTGTAACTCCTTGGGTAGCCTTTATGCCAATTACTCCCTCTTAATCCTCATCTTTAATTCCATTTCCTCTGATATTTGAATAGGTGTCGGCTGGTTTGTTTTTGATTGCATCAGTTTTGGCTGCTAGATTTATTGGATTTATTGCTTTCAATGCTTTCTTATTAGTTATAAACTGCTCAGCCTCTTGGGAACCTTTCAGTGTTAAAATGACCATAACTTCTTCTAGAAACATGATATTAGTGATCCGTGAAATGCTTTAGAAAATAGACATCCGTAGCTTTCCAAGCATATAAGGATCATTATCTAATTCATTCTGAGCTGTCCGCAACTTGCTTCCAAAGTTAGCTGACCTGCACAGGCAGTTTTGACGAATTTGTTACTTAAAATCCCACTTGTGCTGTTTTTCTTTTCTTTGCTTGACAAATCCTACAAAACACAAAAACAAAGTAAATAGCTCAAAAATATAAGGAACTAACTAAGAAAAGACAAGTGAATTTGATATAAAATATATATAAATATAGGCTTATCAAAACTTAACTGCAAGGATTTCTTTTCAAGGCCAAAGAATTCTCTCTGTAGAAATAGCCTTTCGCCACCCCTCATCCCAGCAACCCACACACTGACATTCTGCCCTGTACAATTCCAATCCAAACCACATGAGATAACAGTGGGAGTTCTTCAAGCTGCGTAGAGGTCCCCCTAACTTCAGTGATTATGAATGGGTCATTGCCAATATATTTTGAAAATATTTCTTCAGTTATAGAAGCATTTACAAAACCCAGGGCATATGAAATGGATTCTACTTGTGCAGGAGCACCCATGGAAAATAAAAAGCAATATCCCACATAGAATGGATGGGACAAAACCTAGAATATAGACAACTTATTCTTTGACTTTCCTTTTGTTTGTGTATGCGTTTGTAGTTGATTTTAAATTTAGTTGAATGCTTCATTCCTTATTTTAATTTTGTGGGTTGAAGTTATTATTTTCAAGTTTAATTTTATGATTGATTGGGTTTGAAGTGGCTGGTTGCTGGTGATTGAGTCAATGATGCTTGTTTTGGTTTGTTGAATTTTTTTTAATTGTAAGTCAAATGAGAAACGGAAAAGACATATTTGGTTGGTTTGTATTTCTATATTAATATATGTATGTTTATGTTATTTTATTTTATTTTATTTATTTATTTTCAGATTGTGCACTAAGAAAGTAATTCATTTTTTGTTGTAGAAGTCAACTACAAAATCCTAAGAAATTCATGCAAGAAATCCCTACAAATCCATAGAAATCTACAATGGAAATCTATATAAATCTACCAAAATTCATACAGAATTGTAGAGTCTATTAAAATCGTTTGAAATCAGTCACTTAAAAAAGATCTATTAAAATTTTCTGAAATCCAAATTGATTATAATTCAATTAATCACTTTCACTGGACTAGACTAGACTAAGAGTTAGTCTAATCCATGTTTGTTACATGCAAGTACAAAGTTTAATAGGATTAAAGGGGACTCGCCCCAACCAATTACCTCGCTAGCCGGTCTTAGCGAGCGCCCCTAAGAGGCAGCGGATTCCTAAGACCGTATGTTTCGCTTTGCCTTCGACTCATCCCATTTGTTTCGCTTCCGACTCGTCCCATCTACTTTGCTTCGCCTTAGACTTGTTTCATCATCTTCGCACCGTCCTTGCAGTCGTCCAACAAGTAGACGATCGACGACAAACTTACATGGTTGCCGATGGTTTCCGTTGAAATCTTCTGCAGCCATATTTTCTTGTTCTAAAAGGTAAAAAGAAATACTTGGATTTGATTTTGTCTTGATTTAGATTTTGATATCCTGTTGATTGGGATTTGGATTTGGATTTGGATTTCTTAAGCAATCGTATTCATATATCGATTATAAGAAAATCTCTTTCAAACCTTTTTCCCAGATTCCCGTCCCCCGCAAAATCAAATTGAAATTCCAATTTCCGAGGTCGTCTAGAATTGGCTACATTGGAGTAGGGGTGGTTCGGTATGGGATACCATACCGAAACTAGTATCCCGAATCCCAAACCAAAATTTTTCGGGACGGGAATTTGAAGACCAATCCCAAACCAAATTTTCGGGAATCCCAAATTTCGGGAATCTCGAAATATTTTCGGGATTTTGGGACAAATCGGGAATCCCAAATTGAAATATGAAATTATGAATTGTTCTTCAAATATATAATTCAAGAACACATTCATGAACTAGGAATTTCATTTCATTCACACTACTATTTAATTGAACACTGGCATGCCTGACTATTTTTATCATAGTCAAAATTCAAATTAATTAAACCCTTTTTGCAATATGTTGAGAGACAAAAGAATCAAGCCTTCTAAAATCATCAGCCATGGCAGCAGCAATAATAAAATCCACATGAATATCAAACAAAACATGAAAAATATGCAAGGTGTAGGGCATTCCAGGTTACAGAGCATGAATTAGAAACTACTAGCATCAATTATAAAAGAATAATATATATATAATAATTAATATTATATATTTTCGGTTCGGTATGGGATTCCCGAAATATTGAGAAGCCAATTCCGAATCCCATACCGAAATTTTGGGATCGGTTCGGGATAGCATCCCGAAAATTTTGGGAATTTCGGTTTGGGAAATTTTTGGTTTGGGATCGGGATTTTTTCGGTTCTGTTCGGGATTTTTGGGAATTTTTTCCACCCCTACATTGGAGTCTCCGAATGCTTTGGATTTTTTTTGAAAAAAATCCCATTAATTAAATTCTTTTGAACTGTTTAGTTTAGTTTGAGTTTTTAGTTTCTTTATTTTATTTTATTTTATTTATCAATGGTGTTTTTATTTTTACAGGTTTTCCATTTTGTGCAGTGATTGTTCATCTAAGAGCTACCAGTGATGCTCCTATACCCAAGCCCCAAATTCAAGGTGTGCCTTTGTTTATGAATCTTGAAATTGAATTACACTTTATTTTATAATGTATGATTTATGATGAATAATTTGTGTTGGTATTCCTTGTATATATGGGAGAGAGTTATTCTTCACACCAAATCATCATTCTATTCTAGTTATATGCAAATGTTTTGAGCTGATGAAAGATGAATGCTTGAGGAGATGATGAATGTAAAATTGAGTATAATATCTAATTTTTGCTTCAGCATATATAGATGAACTTAGAATCTTACTGTTTTAGAACTTGCTCTTTATTTGATTTGCATATTGATTTGTGAAAGTCATATGGCTCGAGTTTTCCCAAGTGAGCAAGTTGTGTATACTGAGACTTCACATGATTTTATTTTTATCCTTTACATAAACGGGATATTCTCGTTTTCACTGCTATTCCAGTTCAGGGCGGGATTCTGATGAGTTGTAACATTAGGTAATGTATCTTGTACATCAAGTGTTTTATCTTAAGCGTAAGTCTTATGATGAATATATTGGGGGTAGTATGCCTCATCAAACTCCATTCCCTAAGTGTTTCAAACAGGGTTATGGTACCCTTTTATGGAGGAGGCCAAGCGAATCACTAGCAGGGAACATACATCAAAAAAGATTGTTGTTATTTCTTGAAGGGCCTTACATGGTATAACATCTTGTATGGCGAGACCAAAAAACAAGTTTTCATGTTGTAACTTCCATTGTATAACCAATCTATTTGTTTTGAGATTCCAATACACAGTTCTTTTGTTATGTTCATGAGTTCGTTTCTAAATTTGGTCGCTATTTTTTTTTTTTTTTTTAAGGCTCACTCATCCAATAATATTAATTTTGATAATCTTAATAGAAAAGAAATTAAAATAGAATTATTTTCATTATCATGCTTCTTAGTCTGACATTGCACCAAAAACTTCTCTAAGTTAGTCCAGTTTAGTTTAGTCTAAGCCAGTCCAGTTTAGTCCTTAAAGTTAGTCCATTCGAAGATAGTCCAATGCAACCAACACACCCATATTGTCATATTTTCTCACCTACATTTTAATCGAAATGTTAATGACGTAATTATTTATTCTTTAAACTTTTAGACCCTTATTTATGAAAATTCATTATAATGTTTAGCTCAAAGAAAAGAAAATAAATAAAAAAAATTTGAAAAAGCCCAACAAACTTTCCCCTACCCTACCCACCTCGTTTCTCTCCTACTACTGTAACATCCCGTCCCAAATTTCATTTTAACGTACGTGTGAAATTACAATTTTACCCCCTAGTTCGTTAAACTTACGTGTAGTTTAGTGTTGTATGGTGTGGTGTGTAGGACCACCCACAATCATACATTTTCCTTTTCTTCCCGGGATTCCCTCCCTCATTCCCTCACTCTGTCTCTTCTCTCTCTCAGTCTCTCTCTCTTCCTCCCCGAGTTCATCTTCTTCTTCTCCTTCTACACACGGACACACATACAAACCAACTCAAACCTGCACCAATCAAGGAACCAATTACACCATTGAACTCGTGAGGTTGTGAGGAGTACAACCATACCAATTCCAGGTAAGAATTCGAACGTTTTCACGTCGTTTCAACAATGGCCGAATTATTGCACTATTCATGCAAACCTAAACTAGTGTGTTTTTGGAATTTCTAAGCTTGTAGATGTGTTTGTGAGGTCCCAAGGAGCCTCGGAGTGGTTCGTTGGGTGAATTTGGACGTTGGGAAGGCTAGGTTCGAAGTTGGCCGAACTTTGAAGTTGTGGACAGGTATGATCTAGCAATTTTTAGGCCTTAAAACTAGTCTAACGTGATTCTACTAGTCCTAGGCTTCATTTTGGTATAAAGAACGTGAAATTTGGTTGAAAAACGAAGGAGAAAACAAAGTTAGAAATTTACCCAGTTTCCGGCGCCGTCGCCGGCGCCGGAGTCTCGCCGGAGAAGACAGGGGAATATTCCGTTAAGTCTAACGGAATATTCCTAACGGCAGTGACGGAATCCGGTTAGATTTGACGGAATATTCCGTCAGTTAACGGAATATTCCTGACGGCGTCTGTTGACACCGTCAGTGTGCCTGGCACGTGGCCGCGCGTGGGGGGCGCGTAGGTCCGTGCCTTGGCCGGCGCGTGGGGGCGCGTGCGTGGTCCAAAATTTTTTCTAAAAATATGGGCGTGATCCTGAGGTTGTGTAGGTCACGTTGGTATATTCATATGTCCAATTTGAGCAATGTATGAGAAGTTATTACGAGAAGTTGCTTAGGTGCTTTTAAATTAATGTTTTCGTAACTTTGTCGCGTATAGGTGATTCGTTTTCCGAGGACGAGCGTACACACTCGAGGCAGGGGGGCTACGACCCTTCTAATTATCAGTGAGTGGGCTTTTGTTTTCCGTATATACCTATATACATTTATATTCCCAGAAATTAAATAGAAAAGGTTATTGTTTTATGCCATGCATCATATGAATGACGTTTACGCATTATCACATGCATTGGTAATTGGCATACATATATATAAATGTGTATTTGGTGCTGTGGACGCACAGGTAAGTGCCAGGTAAGCGGTATTCATGTGGTTATGCATTCCTGTTTATTATGCAATAGTAGTTTGAAATGCTTAGAGAGCTCATAATCTGCACCCCCGGTGTTAGTGCTCCCGCCCAGAGAGGGGCAAAGTCCTTCACGTGATGTTCACCAGCACCACACGCTCGCCTTGGATCCAAGTTAGGTGCAAGCCTTGTCGTGCAGACCACATTAGGTGGTTCCGACTCGTAGGTGACCCGCGATTATTCGCATAGTCTTCACGTGATCGTAGCACTAGAGCGTATATATTACACCCAGTCTTGTCGTACAGACCACGTTAAGTGGCTCCGACTTGTGTGCAGATTCAGATATTGAGTTGAGATTGGAGCTCTATAGGCAGCGGTACATGTCACGTTAGGTGACTCCCGGCTGCCAGATTATATATTATCGATGTGAATTATGCTTGAGCATTTATATTTGATTATGAGATTCTGTTGTGGCATATTCTCGAGCATAAATGGCATATCATGGAGCATGATTGACATATCTATACATACGTATATATGTTCATTTTCTGGGAAGTATAAAGGTTTTACGGCGAGGGGTTAGAATGTATTTTGCTAAAGAGTTTTCAAAGAACTTTGTTTTTGCCCACTCACGCTTTTGTTTTTGCGCCCCTCCAGGTTCTAGTGGTCTAGAAGGTTCGGTGGTTTTTCACAGAGGGCGTCCCGGCATTTCTGACAGACACTCACCATTGTAGGGTCACCTTAGGGTGTAATTATGTCGTATCTTTTCCTTTTGGACTGTTGTAGATTTGCTCTGAATTGTGTCTCACATACACTAGTACTTTGTATGCTATTAGGTTTTTAATTATTAGTACTTTTTATTACCTTCTCATTAGCTTCCGCACGCGCACATGGTTACGTCACCTTCGCGTGACGGCCAGCACGCTCTGATCTCGGTCGGGGTGTGTCAACTACCGTCTCACTTTTCTTCTCTATCTCATCTTATCGCACGTTGCCTAGATTTTGTCAAATCCTTTAAATAACTGTTAAATTTATTCATGTGACTTCAAGGTTGATGTGGTGACATGTCATATGGATTGAACATATTAAATTAAAATTGTAAATTTTTTTTAAAGAAGAAAATTTATACAAAGAAATGCTCTACGGATCCTATTTCCAATTTTATCAAAAAGTGACCTAGGTACAGTTACACGAGGAAAATTAGTGAACAAGATACAAGACTAACTGTAGGTATATGCCAAATCAGCAAAACCATCAGCGGTCATGTTAACTTCTCAAAACATGTGATAAATTGTGTAGTAGAAAATCAGCTTCAATAAATGTCAAGTATTCTTGATAATAGATGAAATCTACCACAGAACTCGTATCTTTTTCTTAATTGCCTGAATTAAAATTTTTCAGTCCCAAATTTTATTGTACTTTATTCCTAGAAGCAATGAAATTACCTAAATGCCCATGACGAACTAAGTGGTATTCTTACGTGTACCTCTAAATTTCTTACATAATCTTTCCATTTTCTATACTATTCTCATCAATTCGAACATGTGGGCACAAAGAGGACATAATTCTAACATGTAACGAACAAGTTATGAATGTTTCATGATGAGGGGCAAAATGGTAATTTGCACATTAAAGAATTTGCAAATTAAAGAATTTGCAAAACCGTTTTCAAGTCGGCTGGGTTGCCATCTTTATTACAGGCTGCAAGCTTCTAACTACCTGTCTGATTACAATTTCAAATTAGGTTTGCAAGTGGGGCAAGTGGGTTGTCTTTGATAATTATTTTATTTGAGCCTAGAGCCTATAAAGTTATTGTTTGGATCTGACCCAAATACACATGCACACACACACATTAATCAAACACTAACTCTCTTTCACTTTCTCTATAGTCTCTCTTCCTCTCTCACTCTCTGCACTCACCATCTTTCTATGTTGCACAATGCAACATCGTAAGCCACTACCACCATTCACCACCCAACCTTCGAACCCACACCACCAAACCATCATCATTGTTCTCCCCGACTCACCACGAGTCCAGAAACCCCAAGAAAATTCTTGAATTAGTCATCAAACTCAACAGCGAAGAACTCATGTTTGAACCGAGAGGAACTCCGACGAATTCTGCCTTTCTGACCAAGGTTTCCCTGTCGCGTTTTTTGGCCAAATATCACCGAATTGTGCGAGTTCGAGAACACCAGACAACTCCCTATCACTTATATCCCAAGATTCGAGCATGTGCTCGAATCTGCCTTTGTCTCAACAAACTCCAATTTGGCCATGGCGTTCAGGCTAAATTATGATCAACTTCCATCACTTTTAGACCTCGAGATAGGTATATTTTGATTCCTCGTCTTTAGCTTCAATTTGATATGAATTGTGTGAATTTTAGTTGAGAATTCAACTAGTTATGACATTCTAAAAAATTGGACTCACCAGAGAAGAAGATGGAATACTCTATTAACGGTGTGTATACCGTTAACTGTGACAGAATATTCTGTGCGATGACGAAATATTCTACTCTGGTAACTGAACACTCAATCTGGTGACCAAATATTCCATCTCCAGCGTGTATCGGTGAGTGACTATTTCATGCTTTATACCATCAATTTCTAGTCTCTTTGTGATGCTTTTGAGTTAAACTGGTTATATTTTACCTTATTTTGTGTTAATGTGCAGTTACATGTACTTTAGGATCAATTTGAAGGCAAAAGAAATGAAAACATTCCATTTTTGGGGTTGACCCTTATTGATAGGAGCATATTCATGCGACTTAAATGGCTTGTTCTCGTGCATTTACGTTATGTTTCTCTCGTTATTTTAGTCCTTTATGCTTCTTTTGTGTGTTTTCAGGTTCTAAGGGCCTAGGGAGCAAGAAAGTGCATTTTGAGGCCATTTGGAGCATTTTTGGGCATGGATTGGATAGCTTATCCATAGAGCCAAGAGGATGGACGAATTTGAAGGCCTTGTATGCTCTTTGGGGACATCAAACAAAGGGCCTAGCCCAATCAAACAAATCCTTTATGTCATGGAAAACCTCTAGCCCAATCAAACATATTATGCCATGCAAACCAACCTATTTTAGGCCCATTCTATGTACTTAAACCCTAGCCCTTTAAACTAGCCCTATTATCACTTATCACTTTCATTCACTTATCACTCACCACATATCATTCACTTATCACTTATCATACTCATAATCATCTACACATTTCAACCATTTAAACATATGCATTTCAACTCACATGCACATCCACCTCTTTCCACCTAATCCACATGCTTTCACAACCTAAAACACATGCACATGCACCACTAATCCCTTCACTTTCATGCCATCATTTCTTCCCCCCCCCCCCCCAATGCCGTGCACTCCTTGAGCATTTCCAGTTTTTCCCCTTCTCTTTGTATTCACAAGTCACATGCATTCACTTCATCATTACACCACCACTCATTCTTTAAATCCACATGCACATTCAATCATTCATTCAAGCCCCCTTGTGCCATGTTTCCCCCTTTGTTCC
This sequence comes from Pyrus communis, assembly GCF_041283825.1. Taxonomy (NCBI): domain Eukaryota; kingdom Viridiplantae; phylum Streptophyta; class Magnoliopsida; order Rosales; family Rosaceae; genus Pyrus; species Pyrus communis. The sequence continues at coordinate 14,346,850 of NC_142578.1, read as the reverse complement.
CACCCATCACATGCATCATCATCAAACAAACACTCAATGCCGTGGGTTCCCTTTGCTCCCCTTGTGCAATTCCAGTTTTCACATGTGTCCTAGCTGTTTTTCCATCATTCCTCCACACAAATGCTTAAACAAACAGCCATATGTTCCCTCCACTACCCCTATAAATACCCTAGCATTCATTCATTCATGCATATCTCATATTTCCATTCACAACACTTCACACAACACAAACACAACCCTTTGCCGCAAATCCCTTCCATTTCTGTGCAGTTTTTCTCCTTCATTGCAGCCACTATCCAACCACTTCCCATCCCTCCAAAACACTTCACATAATCCCCAAAGCTCACCTTAGACCTTGTGCTACAACAACGAGGAAGAAAAGAGTGCCTAAACGTTCATACAATTCAAGTTTGAGTTGTTGGAATGTTTAGGTGTTTCTTTGATTTCAAAGTTATGAGGAACTAAACCCCCTTTAGCTAGGGGGTGATTCGAAACTATGTTTATATTTGCAATTTGAATTGATTACGTTTGGTTGGAATTTCATAAGTTGTGGATTCAATTCGTTTAACTGTTTGATTGATAACTTATTTATGTATGTTCATTGAGATTGCAAGCTTAATTTTCATGCATAAATATGACGCTAGAATATAAGTGAATTTCACCTAATCGTTATGAACTTATATTCACAAGTAGTGGAGGTTGCTTATAAACAATCGCGTTAAACGAATTCTTGGCATAAGTTTCATGCGTATTCCATGGTAACGAATGCCTCGTCGATGTTTATGATTTCCGTTGAACTTAATGATCTTTGTTGAATGTCTCTATCATGCGTATTCCATAGTTAGGGACTTTGATTAAGAATAATTTGGTTGTAATGCGTATTCCATTCAATCCAACGAATTTAGGGAAATCTGAAAGTTAATCTAAGCGGATCTAATTAACTTGGAGCATTGAGTTTCACAACTTATCGAAAGACCAACTGAGAATCAATTTTGTATGCAAGTGTAACATGTGTGGAGAAGAACCCCTTGGCTATTCCATCATCCATATTTTCATCACATTCATATTTACATTTTGCCTTTAATTATATTCTGTCTTTTTAATTTAATATCGTCCAAACACATTTCCCCCATATTTTCGTTGAGTCTTAATCATTCGTATTTGTTTTATTTTTGTATCTTTAAGCTTTTGGAGCCATAAACACTTGCAAATTCGTCTAAATCAAGTTCTAGCTTCTATTTGAGTCAATTTGATTGTTTTAGACAACTTGAGTTTTTCAAAGCCATTCTGAGTCATAGTAGTCTTGTTAAGAGTATTTTGATTTAGTTTTTATGTTTTTAAGTCAATTTAGAAGGTTTTAGCAATCCCTCCTAATCCCCGGTCCAGAACGATCCCTCACTTATCCATTCTACTACAATTGTCAAACGAGGGTTTAATTTGAGTGTCAAGTAAATCTCGCATCAAATTTTGGCGCCGTTGCCGGGGATTAGCAACTTTGCTAATCCTTTGTCTTTATTTTTATATTTTGTTTTTCGTGCATTCTTATTTCAGATTCTTAGTTTGTTTGTTTCCTTGTTTTTTAGGTACTGTGTATGACTCGTAGCTCTCGGCCTATTATAGAGAACATCTCCGACTTTGATGGTGATTTTGAACGCACTTTGAGGAGAACGAGGAGTCAACAAGAGCCACCACAACCTCCACCACAACCTGGGCTTGAAGAAGACGAAGTAGGTGTAGAAGAAAAGCCCACGGATCAGATTTTTGAAGAAGAACAAGCCATGGCAGCAGATAATAGAACCATCAAGGAGCTTTCGGCCTCGGGTTTGGATAATGCATTGCCTCTTTGTATCCAATACCCCACGGCTGCAGAGGGGAAGACTGAGGAATTTGAACTCAAATCCAGTTTGTTACACCATATTCCGAAGTTCCATGGCTTGTCTATGGAAGACCCCAACAAACACTTGAAGGAGTTCGAGGTGGTTTGTTCGAGCATGACCCCCGTCAATGTGGATGGGAGTATATTGAAGATGAAGGCCTTTCCATTTTCACTTATGGACAAGGCCAAAGATTGGCTCACGAACTAGCCCCGGGAACTGTGACTTCGTGGGAGAGTATGAAGCGTGCTTTCTTGGAGAAATTCTTCCCTACTTCGAGAGTGATTCTCCTACGGAAGAAAATTAGTGGTATTCAACAGAATCATGGTGAGACATTCCCGGCTTATTATGAGCGCTTCAAGGGCCTTGTAGCTTCATGTCCTCAACATCAAATGAAGGAGGAACTTCTCCTTCAATATTTCTATGAGGGCCTCCTTCCTATCGAACGTCAAATGCTTGATGCATCAGCGGGAGGAGCATTGGTGGACAAAACACCAAGGGATGCCAAGATTCTCATAGCCAACCGAGCGCTCAACGCTCAACAATATGAAGGAGTGGGTCAAAGGGAAGCCCCACGACAACAAAGTGTAAATGAGGTGAGTGCTATTTCTGAAATTCAATCACAACTTGCTAATCTTACTTCTCTTGTTTCTCAGGTTGTGATTGGTCCAAAAGCACAAGAACACCAAGTTTGTGGCGTGTGCTCAATTCAAGGGCATCCATCCGACAAGTGCCCTCAACTAATCGAGAATGGTGGGTGGGAATCTGCCAATGCAATTGGTTTCCAAGGACAAAATCAAAACAACCCATACTCGAACACTTACAATGCCGGATGGAGGGACCATCCAAACTTCAAATGGAGGGAGCCACAACAAGCTGCCCAACAAGGAGGATTTAGGCCAAACCCCCCTGGTTTTTATTCCAAGCCGTATGCACCCCAACAACCCCAACAACCCCAACAACCTTCGGCATCATCTCATTCAGGTACGTCCTTGGAAAGTGATCAAGCTATGCAATTACTAACCTCTATTTCGCAGGGGTTGCAAAATCAAAACAACCGGATAGCAAATAACGAGAAGGAGATGACGGATATGAAGAAACAAATAGGGCAGATTTCTGAGTTCCTTGGACAGATTAGAGAGCAAGGAAAGCTTCCTAGCTCAACCACAGTCAATCCAAAGGGAGGATTCGAATCCGCCAAGGCCATCACCCTAAGGGGTGGAAAAGAAGTTGGGACCGAGCCAAACAATCCCAAATCTGCCCAGAAAGTAGATGAAGAAACGACACAACCTGAGGCAGATCACCCTAACTCGGCCAAATCAGGTAATTTAAGTTCAAATTCATGTACTTCACGTCCTAATCTGCCCAATGTACCTTTTCCTCGCAGGTTCATGCAAGAAAAAAAGGAAGAAAGCGAGAAGGACATTCTTGAAACGTTCCGGAAGGTGCAAGTGAACATACCGCTTCTCGATGCAATCAAACAGGTTCCAAAGTATGCTAAATTCCTCAAGGACCTATGCAATACAAAGAGAAGAAGGGCAAACAAAGAGGTAGTGAAGGTAAGCGAGAATGTGTCCGCTGTTTTGCAACGTAAACTGCCTACCAAGTGCAAAGACCCCGGTAGTTTCACGATTCCTTGTGTGATTGGACATAATCGTTTTGAACATGCCATGCTTGATTTAGGTGCATCCATAAATGTCATGCCTTATTCCATTTATGCATCTATGAATTTGGGTGAATTAAAACAAGATGGTGTAATTATACAATTGGCCGATCGTTCTAACGCGTATCCAAAAGGAGTTTTGGAAGATGTGCTTGTGCAGGTGAACCATTTAATTTTTCCGGCTGATTTCTACGTCCTAGACATGGAGGATTCAGCCCATTCTACATCTTTGCCGATTCTCCTTGGTAGGCCATTCATGAAGACGGCCCGAACGAAGATTGATGTATACAAAGGCACCTTGACAATGGAATTCGATGGGGAAGTGATTGATTTTAATATTTCTGAAACTATGAGATATCCCGTTGATGACCATTCTTGTTTTTCCATTGATGTTATCGATTCTTTGGCGCAGGTATACCTTGATGGATACTCTGGATATAACCAAATTGTGATAGCCCCGGATGATCAAGAGAAGACCACATTCACATGTCCCTTTGGAACATTTGCTTATCGTCGCATGCCATTTGGCTTATGCAACGCACCGGCCACTTTCCAAAGGTGTATGGTAAGTATATTTTCCGATTTTGTTGAAAAGATCATTGAGGTTTTCATGGATGATTTCAGTGTATTTGGGAGTTCATTTGATAATTGCTTGGATAATCTGACCTTAATTTTGAAACGATGTGTTGAAACTAACCTTGTCTTGAATTGGGAGAAATGTCACTTTATGGTGAAACAAGGTATAGTTTTAGGACATATTGTTTCAGAAAAAGGAATTGAAGTAGATAAATCGAAAATAGACCTTGTACGTCACTTACCCTCTCCTACTTCGGTTAGAGAGGTACGTTCGTTTCTTGGCCATGCAGGGTTCTATAGGCGTTTTATCAAGGACTTCTCCAAGTTGTCCAACCCTCTTTGCCGATTGCTTCAAAAAGATGTGCCATTCAAGTTTGATGAAGAGTGTAATTCGGCATTTAACCAACTCAAGGAGAAGCTAATCTCGGCCCCCATTATTGTACCTCCAGATTGGAGCCTTCCGTTCGAGCTCATGTGCGATGCATCCGACTATGCATTAGGAGCTGTTCTAGGACAAAGAAGAGACAAGCGGCCGCATGTCATATACTATGCCTCTCGGACTCTCAATGATGCCCAATTGAACTACTCCACGACGGAAAAAGAACTTCTAGCTGTGGTTTTTGCTTTAGATAAATTCCGTTCATATTTAATTGGTACTAAAGTAATCGTTTATTCTGATCATGCAGCTTTGAGGTACTTGCTCACGAAAAAGGAAGCAAAGCCGAGGCTTATCCGTTGGATTCTTCTTCTTCAAGAATTTGATATTGAAATCCGGGATAAGAAAGGAAGCGAGAATGTAGTGGCTGACCATTTAAGCCGAATGATCCACGAGGAGCATGAACATGCCGTACCTATCCCTGAAACTTTTCCCGATGAGCAGCTGCTATCCATTGAGGTAAGTGAACCATGGTATGCAGATTTAGTGAATTACTTGGTGGCTAAACAAATTCCAAATGAACTAAACAAGCACCAACGTGATAAGCTTAAAAATGATACACGTTTCTATGTTTGGGATGACCCTTATTTGTGGAAGTATTGCTCAGATCAAATTGTACGTAGATGTGTGCATGATTCTGAATTTCACTCAATTCTAAGCTTTTGTCACACATATGCATGTGGTGGTCATTTTGGCACACAACGCACTGCCCTCAAGGTTCTAGAGTGTGGTTTTTATTGGCCGACTATATTTAGGGATGCTAGAACCTTTTGTATGTCTTGTGATCGTTGCCAACGAATGGGTAACATAGGTACCAATGACCAAATGCCGCAAACCCCTGTCTTTAATGTTGAAATTTTTGATGTTTGGGGCATTGATTTCATGGGCCCTTTCCCTCCATCTTATGGTTTCACTTATATCTTGCTAGCCGTTGATTATGTTTCTAAATGGGTGGAAGCAAAAGCCACCCGTACTAACGATTCTAAGGTGGTTGCAGATTTCGTGAAAACTAACATTTTTGCTAGGTTTGGAATGCCGAGAGTAATCATAAGTGATGGAGGGTCTCACTTTTGCAATCGGACCATTGAGGCGTTGCTAAGAAAGTATCATGTCAACCATAAGGTCTCCACACCTTACCATCCTCAAACAAATGGCCAAGCCGAGGTGTCTAACCGAGAAATCAAACAAATTTTGGAGAAGACCGTTGGACCAACAAGGAGGGATTGGAGCTTACGTTTAGATGATGCACTGTGGGCATATCGTACGGCATACAAAACACCCATTGGGATGTCACCTTTTCGGCTCGTCTATGGTAAGCCATGTCATTTGCCCGTAGAGTTAGAGCACAAGGCACATTGGGCCGTGAAGACTTTCAACATGGACATAGATGCAGCGGGAGTTCATAGGAAGCTCCAATTGAATGAACTTGAGGAGATTCGGAATGAAGCCTATGAGAATGCCCGGATGTACAAAGCCAAGACCAAAGCATTCCATGATAAAATGATTCGAACCAAGACCTTCACAGTTGGGCAGAAAGTGTTACTTTTCAACTCTCGCCTACGTTTGTTTCCTGGTAAGTTGCGTTCTAAATAGATTGGCCCGTTTGTTGTTACTAATGTTTTCCCTCATGGTGCAGTGCAAATCAAAAGTTCAAGGACGTAGCAAGAATTCAAAGTGAATGGGCATCGATTGAAGCCCTATTACGAGATGTTTGAGGAGCATGTCGTGGAGGAGGTACCCCTCCATGTCGTGGAACCTAGTCAAGCTTAAACGGAGGTACCGTCCGGCTGCAAGACGTAAAAGAAAGCGCTACTTGGGAGGCAACCCATGCATTCAACAAAGGAAGACTTAGAAAGCACTCCAAATCCAGATTCCTAAAAAAAAAAAAAAAAAAAAAAAAAAAAAAACTCTTCTCTTTGTTGCTATTTCGTTTCTGCCTTGTTAGGTTGTTTAGTTGTTATTGTTTGTTTGTTTATTAATTGTGTGAGTCTATGATTGTAACATTGAGAAAATGTTTGATTTATTGATAGGCATTGCTAAACAAAGAAAGATGGTGCTTCACAAAGGTTGTTTGCTTGAGGCCCCACTACGTGGCTTTACTCTTGAAGCGGAAGCCGTAGGAACAGAAGGCATCGGAGCGGAAGGCATAGGAGCAGAAGGCATCGGAGCGGGAGGCATCGAAGATAGAGCATTCCAGGCCTCAATACTTGGCCAAGCGCTGGATGAGCCAGGAAAAAGGTGCCTCTGGAGGAAAGACGAAAACCTTTGACGGTCACTGTGAATCCGACCTTCAGACTCTTGCAGCTCATCAAGCTTCCTCTTCATGCTCGTCGAATAGTTGTTTGCAAGCACGTGCAAACTTCTATTCTCATACTTCAGCTGCTGGATCTCCTGCTTGAGACTTTCCACCTCTGCCATCAATGATTCCACCTGACGGGAGCGGGCAAGCAGGCGTTGGCCCATGTTGGACACAGAACTCGCACACTGAACACTAAGTGCGAGGGACTCTTGAACGGCCAACTCATCGGACCGTCCTGACAGCAACCTATTATCTTTCGGAGTGAGGAGGTTCCTAGCTACTATTATAACTGTTGTGGCGTCCTGCATCACGGAGTCTTCACCTGTGAGAGGACCGTTAGAAGAAAAGAAAGAAGGGCGCCATACGTTACCTTGACGCGGCGCGCCCGTATCACTGCTAAGGCTCAATTCCAAGCTAAGGTTCGATGAGTTTGCCATTTTTTTTCGAAAGTGTTCAAAGAGAAGGGATGGAGTTAAATTTCAAAGGGCCGGAGTCGATTTTCAAGAATGAGAATTCTTCAGAGTGTGTGTGTTGGGGTGATTGATAGCTCTATAAAAAGCCAAGGCGACGTGTCCCCCGATTCAAAGAGCCAGATTTTCCGGCGTAATTTAGGCGACGCTTTCTCGGCTTTTCAGAAACACGTGGAGGCCATCATCGCAACTACACCTCTTTAGCCGACAAGCGCAAAGTTCGGCGACGCTTTCTCTGCTTTTCAGAAAACGCGTGCAGCTTTGTTAAAAGGAGCCGCATCCGCACTACTACGTGTCATTCAGAAAGCAAAGGGGCGTCGTTCAGAAATCGAAGGGGCGCCTGTTCAGAAATCGAAGAGGCGTCGTTCAGATATCGAAGAGACATTTGTCGACAAGGGTAAAAACACAGTACCACCACTTGATATTTTCTCTATATATGTCGACCTTCGTCTTTTATGGCAAGGCAAACCTGAAGAGAATGCCCAACTCTCCCTCACCTCTGAGGGCGCACTCCCAGCAAAGCCTTTCGAAATACTCAATTCTTTCTTCTTCCCCAAAGATGATACCAGATGCCTGGAGTACATATGACCCAGGAGGAAACAGCACAACAAATACATGTGCTGATTCATTCACCGCTTCTTCAAAAGCAAAGGTATCTCATATCATCAAGGTCAAAAACAAAAGTATCTCATATCATGCTCTTTCCCTGTCTTTTTCTTTGTCCTTGTTCTTACTCGCATGGCAAAGTAAAAGAAGCAATCAGCCGGCACTTGGAGTCAGTCTTCCGATCTAGAGCCAACTGCCTGGGATCTATTCCTGATTGCTTACCTAGCGTTGCTCTCGAGTAGTCATCTTCAACGGTTGATACACTTCCGGAGAAGGGACCACTTCTGCAAAGGGGAGCGAGTAAGGCAAGTGAAAATGATACATTGAAGCATGTGGAGACAAACATAGGCTGAGTCATCCTCCAACCCTTTTCAATACGAATTGGAAAGATTGAATAAAGAAACAGACCAAAGGGGTAAGCTCAGACCTTCGGGGAAGACCAAAAGAATCCTCCAGCCCAGTAGCACAAAGGAAAATCAATGATGGGCGGAAACCAGTTCGAGAGTAAGCCTGTGGAATCATCAAGATCAAGCCTCAATGCAATCAACAAAGAGAAGAGGGAATTTACACTCCATAACCAGATTTGCGTCCCTAAACTCTTCTCTTTGTTAATTACATTCTGCCATGTTTAGTATGTTTAGTTGTTGTTTGTGTGTTTACTTATGTTTTGTGTGAATCTATGCTTAAAACATTGAGGACAATGTTTGATTTAAGTGTGGGGGGGGGTAACTAATGTTGTTAATGCAAATTCGTGGGATTTTATCACCCATAACTTCAAATGTTGTTCCTTGCTGTTTTAAGGTGTTTTTAAGTTGTTTTAGAGTGTTTTAGTATGTTTTGTTTTTATAACTCCGAAAAGCACATAAAAATTTGAAAAAATTGTTTTGAAAAGCCTAAAAAGAGTGTTTTGAGTCGTTTTTGTGAGTTTATGTCTTAGGGTACCTTCCAACACAATGATAAGGATTTGGTTTATAATTGCATGACGGTTAGAAAGAGTTATAAACATAGAGAAAAGTTTGATTTACTCTTGGTATATGCTTGGTTATGGTTATAATGTATGACTTCACATGCAATCATAAAAGAAAAAAAAAAAATTCGTTTTTGTAACATGCTTGAAGGAAGGAACTCAAACAAACGCTACAACCCTGAGAGACTTGAGCCTATAACGTTCTTTGGAGAGTTTAATCTGTGATTTCTTGTTTTCTAAAGTCGTTGCATGATCTCATTATTCTTTGCTTGGTTACTACTTAGAAGGCGTTTCATCATATAGTTCCAAATGCTAGAACTCATGCCCATTTCATTCAAAGCATGTTATTGATTTGCATAACACATATTCAAGATGAAGTTGTGTAGTTGCCACCATAGCCAAATAGCCTCACTTCCCATATTTCGTATATGTTGTAAGTTGTACCCCCGTTGAGCCGTGTTAGCCCATGTTCTTTGTTAACCCACTTTTTCCTCACCTAGCCTAGTTTAGGACAATCCCCACCCTTGTTCTTAAAAGATAGTGAGCATGACTTAATTGAATTCCTTTTGAGTTACATTATGAAAGAAAATAAGTGTGGGGGAGAGAATGTTTAAGTGTTTATGTTTTGAGATTCAAAAGAAAAAAAAAAAAAAAAAAAAAAAAAAAAAGAGAAAAGAATAAGTGATTGAAGAAAGGTTCCAAAACACCAATTCTGGGCGTAAATTGTCTAAATTCTCCCTTTTTGTTCAAAAGTTGAGTTTTCATTCAAAAGTGAATTCTAAGTTGATTCAAATGCTTTGCTCACTATTTCTTTAAGAACCTTTGTTTTCCATATCCCTTCTTTGTTATCCACATACCCCAAGCCCCGTTACAACCCTTGACTTCTATCTTGAGTGTTGTGTATTTCAATTTGTGGAGTTTGAACTTGGTATGAGCTTATGGTGTCACTGGTTCTCGCGTCTAAGTAGTAGCATTCCATTCATGAGATCATATCTAAACATGCTTATTAAACTCCAGAAATTGCGTTCTTTGTGATACTTATATGTGAGTGTTCGTTTTCATGTTACATCAATCCTCTCACATATGACTAGATTAGGGTGTGTAGTTAGAAATTCTGAGTGAAAATCGAGTGCATATCTTGTAAGGAATTGAGCAAATTCTCTAAGGCATGTTACTACATTCAAAACATGGTTTTAAATGCTTAATTGTGAACTAGTATATGGTGACTATGATTAAGAATGTACTTAAGTGTGAAGATGACTAAAATTTGTGAGAATGATGATTTTTAACATGTCATGTGCATTGGAAATCCCTAAGACGGTTGTTGGAAGGTTTAGGTTGTGTTTTACGTGTTTAGTGTCGTTTTGTTTATTTGTTTTTATTTTGTTTTGCTCGAGGACTAGCAAAAGCTAAGTGTGGGGGTATTTGATAGGAGCATATTCATGCGACTTAAATGGCTTGTTCTCGTGCATTTACGTTATGTTTCTCTCGTTATTTTAGTCCTTTATGCTTCTTTTGTGTGTTTTCAGGTTCTAAGGGCCTAGGGAGCAAGAAAGTGCATTTTGAGGCCATTTGGAGCATTTTTGGGCATGGATTAGATAGCTTATCCATAGAGCCAAGAGGATGGACGAATTTGAAGGCCTTGTATGCTCTTTGGGGACATCAAACAAAGGGCCTAGCCCAATCAAACAAATCCTTTATGCCATGGAAAACCTCTAGCCCAATCAAACATATTATGCCATGCAAACCAACCTATTTTAGGCCCATTCTATGTACTTAAACCCTAGCCCTTTAAACTAGCCCTATTATCACTTATCACTTTCATTCACTTATCACTCACCACATATCATTCACTTATCACTTATCATACTCATAATCATCTACACATTTCAACCATTTAAACATATGCATTTCAACTCACATGCACATCCACCTCTTTCCACCTAATCCACATGCTTTCACAACCTAAAACACATGCACATGCACCACTAATCCCTTCACTTTCATGCCATCATTTCTTCCCCCCCCCCCCCCAATGTCGTGCACTCCTTGAGCATTTCCAGTTTTTCCCCTTCTCTTTGTATTCACAAGTCACATGCATTCACTTCATCATTACACCACCACTCATTCTTTAAATCCACATGCACATTCAATCATTCATTCAAGCCCCCTTGTGCCATGTTTCCCCCTTTGTTCCCACCCATCACATGCATCATCATCAAACAAACACTCAATGCCGTGGGTTCCCTTTGCTCCCCTTGTGCAATTCCAGTTTTCACATGTGTCCTAGCTGTTTTTCCATCATTCCTCCACACAAATGCTTAAACAAACAGCCATATGTTCCCTCCACTACCCCTATAAATACCCTAGCATTCATTCATTCATGCATATCTCATATTTCCATTCACAACACTTCACACAACACAAACACAACCCTTGTGCCGCAAATCCCTTCCATTTCTGTGCAGTTTTTCTCCTTCATTGCAGCCACTATCCAACCACTTCCCATCCCTCCAAAACACTTCACATAATCCCCAAAGCTCACCTTAGACCTTGTGCTACAACAACGAGGAAGAAAAGAGTGCCTAAACGTTCATACAATTCAAGTTTGAGTTGTTGGAATGTTTAGGTGTTTCTTTGATTTCAAAGTTTAAATTTAATTCTCTTTGTTTTGTACGTATGAGAATGGAAGATAAGAGTGCCTAAACGTTCATACAATTCAAGTTTGAGTTGTTGGAATGTTTAGGTGTTTCTTTGATTTCAAAGTTATGAGGAACTAAACCCCCTTTAGCTAGGGGGTGATTCGAAACTATGTTTATATTTGCAATTTGAATTGATTACGTTTGGTTGGAATTTCATAAGTTGTGGATTCAATTCGTTTAACTGTTTGATTGATAACTTATTTATGTATGTTCATTGAGATTGCAAGCTTAATTTTCATGCATAAATATGACGCTAGAATATAAGTGAATTTCACCTAATCGTTATGAACTTATATTCACAAGTAGTGGAGGTTGCTTATAAACAATCGCGTTAAACGAATTCTTGGCATAAGTTTCATGCGTATTCCATGGTAACGAATGCCTCGTCGATGTTTATGATTTCCGTTGAACTTAATGATCTTTGTTGAATGTCTCTATCATGCGTATTCCATAGTTAGGGACTTTGATTAAGAATAATTTGGTTGTAATGCGTATTCCATTCAATCCAACGAATTTAGGGAAATCTGAAAGTTAATCTAAGCGGATCTAATTAACTTGGAGCATTGAGTTTCACAACTTATCGAAAGACCAACTGAGAATCAATTTTGTATGCAAGTGTAACATGTGTGGAGAAGAACCCCTTGGCTATTCCATCATCCATATTTTCATCACATTCATATTTACATTTTGCCTTTAATTATATTCTGTCTTTTTAATTTAATATCGTCCAAACACATTTCCCCCATATTTTCGTTGAGTCTTAATCATTCGTATTTGTTTTATTTTTGTATCTTTAAGCTTTTGGAGCCATAAACACTTGCAAATTCGTCTAAATCAAGTTCTAGCTTCTATTTGAGTCAATTTGATTGTTTTAGACAACTTGAGTTTTTCAAAGCCATTCTGAGTCATAGTAGTCTTGTTAAGAGTATTTTGATTTAGTTTTTATGTTTTTAAGTCAATTTAGAAGGTTTTAGCAATCCCTCCTAATCCCCGGTCCAGAACGATCCCTCACTTATCCATTCTACTACAATTGTCAAACGAGGGTTTAATTTGAGTGTCAAGTAAATCTCGCATCACTTATTCAAATGTGGAAAAAAGTTTAGTGGCCTGTTTTGAAGCCCAAATAAAGAATCCAAGATGAATCTGGTTTGCTAGAAGACCAGGAACACAATGGGAAAGGAATTGGGATATCTGGCCTGATTTGGAGGTGCTAAATAAGGCAAAAACGTGCAAAATAAAGGCTAAGTTGTTGGGATCACTTTGTAATATCTTGCAGCCCCATTTAGCATATAAATACTAAGGTTTCAGATTACTTTTACACAAGCCCCCTTGGGGTCGCCTATAGCTCTCTCTCTTCTCTTTCTTTGGACTTTTTTCCAGAAACAAAACCCTATTTCCCTTCGCCATCCGTTGCCACTGAAGAAACCACGCAGCTGCGCTGTTCTTGGAGAAGTTCAACATCATAATTGCTTCAAAGGGGTTTCTTCTTTAAACTTGAATTTCACTCATGTTGTTCTTGATATTTATATATTTTGTAATCATGTTGTGTAATTAAGTTCATAGCTGGGGATTTCGATGTAGCCTTGCAAACCTACTCTATGTTATTCAAACGTGGAAAGAAGTTTAGTGACTTGTTTTGAAGCCCAAATAAAGAATCCAAGATGAATTTGGTTTGTTAGAAGACTAGGAACACAATAGGAAAGGAATTGGGATATCTGGCCTGATTTAGAGGTGCCAAATAAGGCAAAAACGTGCAAAATAAAGGCTAAGTTGCTGGGATCACTTTGGAATATCTTGCAGCCCCATTTAGCATATAAATACTAAGGTTTCGGATTACTTTTACACAAGCCCCCTTGGGGTCACCCATAACTCTCTCTCTTCTCTTTCTTTGGCCTTTCTTCTAGAAACAAAACCCTATTTCCCTTCGCCATTCGTTGCCACCGAAAAAACCACGCACCTGCGCTGTTATTGGAGAAGTTCAACATCATAATTGCTTCAAAGGGGTTTCTTCTTTGAACTTTAATTTCACTCATGTTGTTCTTGATATTTATATATTTTGTAATCATATTGTGTAATCAAGTTCATTGCTGGGGATTTCGATGTAGCCTTGCAAACCTACTCTATGTTATTAAGTTAAAGTATTCAACTTACCAATCTGTGTTCTTGTTTCATTCACTAATTTTATAGTATAATTTGTTTATTAATCTTAATGTTTGATCACCATTAGGGCTACTTATGAATTATTTGATCAAGGTTATAGTACACATCATGCTTAATCTTGATGGACATGTGAATGAATGAAGAAGCTGCTATGCATACATCCTGCCATGTGATTTCTTTGGTTCTTTGAAGTTTTCTTGTTCTTAATGGATTCTTACTTGGTAATCATAGTTGAACATCACAACTAGGTTGCAGATTAGGAGTACTTGATCACAACCACACACCAAATGGTGATCATAAATAAGTAAAACGAACCCTAGTTGTAGATTGGAGAGTTGATAAGCTCATATTTATATATATTTTACATCAAATTCACTTGTCTTTTCTTAGTTAGTTCCTTATATTTTTGAGCTATTTACTTTGTTTTTGTGTTTTGTAGGATTTGTCAAGCAAAGAAAAAAAAAAATAGCACAAGTGGAATTTTAAGTAACAAATTTGTCAAAACTGCCTGTGCAGATCAGCTGACTTTGGAAGCAAGTTGGGGACAGCTCAGAATGAATTAGAGAATGAGCCTTATATGTTTGGAAAGCTACGGTTGTCTATTTTCTGGAGCATTTCACAAATTGTTAATATCATTTTTCTAGAAGAAGTTATGACCGTTTTAACACTGAAAGGTTCTCAAGAGGTTGAGCAGTTTGTAACTGACAAGAAAGCATTGAAAGCAATAAATCCAAAACTCTAGCAGCCAAAACTGATGCAGCCAAGAACAATTCAACTGACACCTATTCAAATATCAGAGGAAATGGAAAATTAAGTGGGAGTAATGGGCATAAAGGCTACTTAAAGAGTTACAATTGTTTTACCATTTCCTCTCACTTATTGTCATCACTAAATGGCTGTTAGTGGGGTGAGTTATGGAGAAGAAACTGGGGCAGCAAGCAAGAAGAAAAAGGATGTAGGTTGCAGCGGGAAAGGGGGAAAAAAAGATAGGAAAAAAAGATAGAAAAAGAAAAAAGGAAGGAAAGCAAGGAAAAAAAAAAGACAAGGCAGTTGCGTTGGGGAAGGAAGAAAAGGAAGGAGGAAATCTTGGCATTCTCTTCTTTTGGTTTTATCTTCTCAAACTCATGTCTTTCATTTGGTTTTATTTAAGGATTATGTGTAACTAAATTTTTAGTAGTTAGGGGTTGTTTTGAAGCCCCGAATATGATTGCAAGTTTGTTATGACATTTCGTTTGAATTACTTTTATGAATGGATGAAAATTGGTTCACTACTTGTCTCATTGATGAATTCTTTATGTGTTTTCTACGGATGCATACTTAGTAAGCATATATAGGATTCTAATGCTATGAATATGTGTGTGCCTGCCCTTGTCAAATGAGGACCTACATATGTTCTAGAGTAGTACTTGTTAATTGTGATTAACATGTGAACCAATTCTAGGATAAGTAAGACAACGCCAGTGCTTACGATGCCTTGTGATGACTCAAACTCTTTTTGTTCTTAATGATTTCTACTTGTTAAATCTATGAACATGCCATTCTAGATTGCATGTTAGGGGCTAAGTTAAGTTGAAAACGCCATTATTTTAACATACTACATAAGAAAGAGTAATAGGTTGAGTTCTAACATTGAGCCAACTTGAGCATCTTCATCCGGAAATAAAAGGAATTTGAATGAAACATAACATGTTTGTATGATTATTTGGTGGTGGATAGCAATTCCCTTAACTCGTTTTTCTTAATTTGTGAACTACTTAAAATCTGTTTCTGTTTTGTTTCTGTTCGATTTAATTTAAATAGCAAATCAACTCCAAAAATCCCAAAACATTGTGTAAGTGTAGCTCTTTCTGTCTAGTGTCTGCATATAAAATTTTGTAGACTTTAGATAAGTGTAAGTCGGTCTAATAATTATTTTTCAGTGGCTGGTCAATAGGGACAGTAACCTAGTTTTTGTGACATTTTAAATAGTTAGATAAAACAATCTTCTACGGGAAAGACCCTTATTTTCATATGCTACAATTGACAAATCTTAGTGGTAAAAGGAAAATCAATAGGACATTTGTGTGCTACTTTGTGGTGTGCTTTTAATTCTACCAAGAGTTGAACGCATTTTGACTTCATTTTCATGGAATTGACTTGTAATGGTGAAATCGATATCCTTAGTTCCATTCCATAATTTCTGAATCAATCTATCATTTGTCTTTATCTTGTATTGCATTTTAAGTTATTTTAGCTTTCAAAACAAAAATCTAAATTCAATTTTCATTTTCATTGCTTAGTAAGGGTTTACATAAAGTTAGTAATTTGTAGAATTCTAATCAGTCCTTGTGGTTCGACACCCTTACTTGTGCCATCATACTATCCTTATATTTACACTTGAAAGGAACACAACAAAATTTTGGCGCCGTTGCCGGGGACTAATTTCAGTCCTTTATAATTGCTTGCTTTATAAACCCTATCTGTTTTACTTTCTTAGTTTAGATTTTTAATCTACATTTTAGGTTGTTGGCTTTTAGATGGTATAGAGAAATGTATGATGAATGTCCGTTATGTGCTAAAACTTGTTATCCTTTTCAATTCTGCCCAAGGAGAGACGAGTTTCCTACATTTGTCAGAGAGCACTCACATCGCATGTGTTTCTCTAACCAAGGACCACAACAACCATTGTTAAACACATATAACCCTATTTGGAGAAACCTTAATATTGACTCTTGGAACAACATACAAGCTCCAAATCAAACCTCTTCTATCACATCCCAGCCCGGGGAGGACCACTTCCCGGGCCCACTCCACCATCGTAGCACGATATTGTCCACTTTGGGCCCCGACCACGCCCTCACGGTTTTGTTTCTGGGAACTCACACGAGAACTTCTCGATGGGTCACCCATCCTGGGAATGCTCTCGCGCGCTACTCGCTTAACTTCGGAGTTCCCATGGAACCCAAAGCCAGTGAGCTCCCAAAAGGCCTCATGCTAGGTAGGGATGAGAATATACAATTAAGGATCACTCCCCTGGGCGATGTGGGATGTTACAATCCACCTCCCTTAGGGGCCCGACGTCCTCGTCGGCACACATGCGGCCATGGTTAGGCTTTGATACCAAATTGTCACATCCCGGCCCGAGGGGGGACCACTTCCTGGGCCCACTCCACCACTATAGCACGATATTGTCTGCTTTGGGCCCCGACCACACCCTCACAGTTTTGTTTCTAGGAACTCACACAAGAACTTCTCGATGGGTTACCCATCCTGGGAATGCTCGCGCGCGCTACTCGCTTAACTTCGGAGTTCCCATGGAACCTGAAGCCAGTGAGCTCCCAAAAGGCCTCGTGCTAGGTAAGGATGTGAATATACATTTAAGGATCACTCCCTTGGGCGATGTTCCAGGTGACGAAGCCAACACAGCTCAATTTGGGGTCCTAGTGGACATTCCGGGTCGAGGTGTGTCATCCCCCACAACAGACCCCTTTTGACACTTCATTGGAGGACACTTTGGAGCTACTTGCTCAAAGCACCTTACAATTTTAACAATCAACGAATAGCATGATTCAAGAACACTCGACTGCACTTACCAAGTTGGAAATTCAGTTGGGGTAGATTGTTCAAGCATTAAATGAACATTAATCTGGTGGTGATGATCAAGAAGAGGAGAAAGAACAGCCAAAGGAAGCTTGTTGTGCGTATTTTCATAGTGAGGATCCTGGGCTTTACAAAGATGAAGAACTTTACATTCTTCCCAAGCCATATGTTCTACCAATTCCTTTTCCAAGGAGATTTGTCAAACAACAGCATGATGAACCACCTATAGATATGCTTGGTGAAACTCTGCCAGACATAGTGTTTGAAGCTCTTCCTTTATCTTCTAATTCAATTTATTGTTTTTCAAAATCTGTGTCGGATTCTCCATGTTGTTTTACATCTTTTTAGGTGCCATATTTGGAGTCTTTGGAAAATGATTTTCTAACATTTCAAGAGGCAAAAAAAATTGAAGTTTGATAACGAGACCTTGCTGCCATGTCAAACAAAGGAAGATGATATGGTCTCGCATTTTATTCACAAGGAGAGACAAAAACGCCATCACAATCAAGTCTTTTTGGAAATTCAACGCACCATATTCAAAGTCCCTTGAAAGAAACCACTTCTTCCAACCAAGGTTTGGAGGTACCTTGACTTCTTGCCACCATAGGCGTTCATCTATCATGGTACCATGTCTCACCTAGACATTAAATAAAGCACTTGCTAGGAGGCAACCTAGCTGGGTTTGGGTTCTTTCCTTTTATTCGTGTCTTTTAGTTTTATTTTATCTCCATTCCACACACTTTGCCTATTTGCATTGCATGTATTCCATTCATTTTTAAGCATCGAGGACAATGCTTAGTTTAGGTTTGGGGTTGTGGGATTGAAAATTTTCATTTGTTTTTAGTTCTAGTTTTCATTTGTTTTTAGTTCTAGTTAAGTTTGCTTTTGCTTACTAATGTGAATATATATGAGGGTTATGTTTACAATCAAAACTACAGTGTTATCATGAAAAAGTTTCGTATCTTATTTTTCTTTTACAAAGTTGTTACTCTTGGAATTATGATGGTAAAAGTACCATGCTCAAATTCTGGAAGAAGAATGGTGGAGACTACCCTAGTGAGTTATTTTGAGCCTATTTGCTTCTTTGAGAAGGTTTAAAGTGTTAGGTGTTTATGCTCCTATCTTTTTCTTTCAATTTCACTTTAAATGATCTCATTATTTCTCTTTGATTGAATGCTAAGAATAATCCTATGTTGCAGATACTATGTGTTTATTATCACCTATGAATGAACTCATTGAGGCGATGTTAGGCTATGCATGTTTTAACCACTAAAAGGCCTAATTCCCATCCCTTTGTGTGCTCCATTCACCCTTATTGCAGCCAAACACTTTTAGCCTAGTTCTTTCATCACCTACACCAAACTCTACCCACCTTAGTCCATTATAGCCATACCTTATAGTTTGGGGAATACTAAAGTGATGAAGACACATATATATTAAGCTCTAGATTAAGAATGTGGCGTGTACCAAGGTAACATGTGCTGGAATTGCAAATAAAAAAAATAAAAGTTACAGAAAAGAAAAATTGAAGAAGATGCAATTCCCAAATCTTCCTATTATCATGCATGGATCCTGGACGCCAAGAACAAATAACAAAGACCAATTCAAGTGAAGAGCATGCTTATTTCATAACAAAGACTCTTTGGTATATCCCAAGCTCTAGTATTTCCTATCCTTTCTTTCATAGCCTATAGCCTAAGCCTTACATTACAACCTTGTGAAAGACCTAGCTAATCTTTGAGGATGTATTCATAGGTGCTGGTAAGTACGTGTGCCATCCCTATTCTTAGTATTTGATTCATTTCATGAGATCTGTTCAGAAATTGTGCTTTTATTTCATATTTCATATGTGAGAAAATTTTAATCCCCTTTACATAATTTCACTCACGTGTTTGTGGAGAGACTACACCTTAGGAACTGAGTGAAAATTTGAGTGATATCTTTGAGGACTAGAGTTGAGGCGAATTCTATCTTTGGCATTTGAGTATGGTGTCTTTGAAGTAATGAGTCATAGAGTAATATTTTTACACTTTACACATGATACGATTCTTTGAAGTGGTAGATTTTTGGTTTAGATGTATGATTAAGCTTTCATTGGTTCTTATTAGTTTGTTTCAAGTATGCTTTAACCAATTTGTTTGCAGAGTCTGTAGATGTTTATGGGCATCATCACTGTAAACCCTCAGGAGAAACAACTCATTCGACTAGGGACACCTAGAGGTTTAAAGGCTTGTTGCACATGCTCAATGCAATCGTTTAGCCAGTGAAAGTGGTATAGTTAGATTTTATTGTTTTTGTGTGTTATTAGTTATAGTTTTGCTCGAGGACTAGCAAAAACCAGGTTTTGGGGTATTTGATAACTTATATATTTCATGCATTTATACCATCCATCTCTAGTCTCTTTGTGATGTTTTTGAGTTAAACTAATTACATTTTACCTTATGTTAGTGTGCAGTTACATGTACTGATAGGAGCATATTCATACGAGTTAAATGGCTTGTTCTCGTACATTTACGTTATGTCTCTTTAGTTATTTTAGTCCTTTATGCTTCTTTTGTGTGTTTTCAGGATCATAAGATGTGTTTGACGAAAGGATGCATTTTGGAGTAGTTTGGGGCATTAAATGGATTGGATATGCTTAAAGCCAAGTAGATGGACGAAATTGAAGACCAAACTATCATAACAACATATCATACACTTATCATCACCACATATCATTCACTTATCATCACTTATCATAATCATTCACTTATCACTTATCACTTATCATAACCATACACTTATCACTTATCATAACCATACACTTATCACTTATCATAACCATACACTTATCACTTATCATACCCATAATCATCTACACCTTGCAGCCATAATCATTTACACCTTGCAGCCACATTCATCTCCAAAAACACCATCATTGCCGTGCATCTCCCTTGCCATTTTCAGCCATCACACTTCATCATTGCAGCCACCATTCACCCTAGTTGTCAATCACATACTTTCCCATTGTATAATTCATCCACATGCATCTTTAATCAACAAACAAATCAGCCACAACACACAAACACACCCTTTGCCGTGCACATCACCATGCAATTCCAGCATTCCACCAAGTTTTCCTAGCTGTTTTTCACATGCATTCATTCATAATCATTCACTCACCTTGCAGCCACATTTCCACCCACCTCCTAGCTGTCATGTTCCCTCTTATTTACCTATAAATAAGCATCCATTGCAGCCACAATTGATTCATTCCATTCACAACACAAAACATAACACAAACACAACCTTGTGCCGTGCATCACCTTCCATTTCTGCACCATTTCTTCTCCTCCATTGCAGCCACTCCAACCATTCCCCACTCCATTCCACATACACCTAAAGCCCTAAACATCTCCTTAGACCTTGTGCCACAACGAAGAGGAAGAGAAGAGTGCCTAAACGTTCATACAATTCAAGTTTGAGTTGTTGGAATGTTTGGGTGTTTCTTTGATTTCAATGTTTAAATTCAATTCTCTTTGTTTTGTACGTATGAGGAATGGAAGAGAAGAGTGCCTAAACGTTCATACAATTCAAGTTTGAGTTGTTGGAATGTTTAGGTGTTTCTTTGATTTCAAAGTTATGAGGAACTAAACCCCCTTTAGCTAGGGGGTGATTCGAAACTATGTTGATGTTTGCAATATGAATTGATTAACTTTCGTTGGAATTTCATAAGTTGTGGATTCAATTTGTTTAACCGTTTGATTGATAACTTATTTATGTATGTTTATTGAGAATGCGCGCTTAATTTTCATGCATGAATATGACGCTAGAATATAAGTGAGTTTCACCTAATCGTTATGAACTTATATTCACAAGTAGTGGAGGTTGCTTATAAACAATCGCGTTAAATGAATTCTTGGCACGAGTTTCATGCTCATCATAGTAACGAATGCCTCGTCAACACTTATAGTTTTCATAATGCTTAATGATCTTTGATTGTATCTTTATTGTGCTGTTCACGTAAAGGACTTTTGGAGAATGTAGTGAATTGCGTTGCGCAAACCCATCCAATTCATTAACTTAAGGAAAACCTGACGGTTAATTTAAGCGGACCTAATTGACCCGGGGCGTTGAGTTTCATAATTTATCGAAAGACCAACTGAGAATCAATATTGTATGCAAGTGTAACATGTGTGGAGAAGAACCCCTTAGCTAGCCTTCATTCCATTCATTAAATCCAAATTCGTTTTACAATTTGCTTAGTTTATTAACTTGTTTTGTTATTTCAATTTTCGTCAAATCAAACTTGCCCCCCCCCCCCCATATTTTGTTAAGTCTTAGTCATTTGATTTGTTTTAAGTCTTTTACGTTTGTTTAGTTTTGCATTCTTTGAGTCTAGTATAGTGTTTTATATTGTGTTTTTACGTTTTTGAGTCAAATCCAAGTGATTAACAATCCCTCCTAATCCCCGGTCCAGAACGATCCCTACTTACATCATTACTACAATTGTCAAAAAGAGGTTTTAATTTGTGTGCGTATAAATCTCGCATCAAATTTTGGCGCCGTTGCCGGGGATTAGCAACTTTGCTAATCCCTTGGTTCTTTTCTTTTTGATTTAGTTGTTTTCGTTTTAGTTTCTAACTTAGTGTTGTTTTCTTTGTTTGTTGTTACTTTTGATATTTGATTTAGTTCTCTTTCTTTGATTTTAGGTACTAGAGAAGTAAGATATGGATTTTGCTAGCATTCAAGCTCAATTGGCAAATCTTACTTCTCAATTGTCGCCGTATGCCGAAAGGACCACAATGCAGAGTGTCCCTACATTTGGTGCTTCATATAGGCAAGGATTTCAAGCCAATCAATGTCCACAAAGAGATTGGAGGGATCATTCAAACTCTATGTGGTGGGAAGCTCAACAAGTTCAACGTGAAGCATATTGGTAGCCATATGAGGAGTTCTATTCAAGACCTATGCAGCCACCACAACTTCATATGCAATATGCTCAATTAAATTCAAGTTCGTCAATAGATTATAATCAAAAGCTTGATGAATTAATTTGTTTGGTACAGGGCTTACAAATTCAAGAGCAAAGTGAACTCTCCAACTCAACTATTGAAAACTCGAAGGAAGATTTTGAAATCCATAATGCTATCACTTTGGGAAGTGCTATGGAGGTTGGAGCTGACCTAAAAATGTCCAAACATAGCCTAGAAGTGGATGAGGAGCTGCTAATTGAGGAGGAGGAAGAAGACATGCACACGGCAAGTGTAGAACAACCCTTGCCGCAGCCCCCTAAGCCCTCTAAACCACCCACCACAAGTAAGGACGTCCCAATTCCATGTTATTTTGATGTTATTCCACCCAATGTCCCTTTTCCTAGCAGATTTTTGATTCCCAACCAAGAAGAGAGTAAAAAGGACATCGTGGAAGCCTTCCCAAAGGTGCAAAATGCTATTCCAATTCTTGGTGCAACACAGCAAGTTTTAGATGGTGTTGAATTCTTCAAAGGACTTTGTACACAAAGAAGAATGATTCAAGAAAAGGTAGTGGCTGGAGAAGATGTAGAAGGCATCAAAGAGGACATATTTGAAACCACAATTCCCAAAGAAGTTGGATTTTATGACACGGGACAAGTCATAACTTTCGAAGGGCTGTTTATTCTTGAGTTCATTTCGGAGCACACAGGTAAGCCGCCTCCCCGAATTTCAATTTTCTTTTATACTAACATGTTGTTAATGATTCAGGCACCCACTATTGAATTTAAACTATTACCGGATCATTTCAAGTATCACCTTCCATTCAAAGATAAATTCCATGCCATTTGATTCAAAAAAAAAAAAAAAAAAAAAAAAAAAAATAGTAAATCAAAATAAAAATGGCAGAATGATGGAGCCTTCATAAAGGATGTTTACGTGAAGCCCCACTACGAGGCATAGAAGCGGGAGGCATAGAAGCGGGAGGCATCGGAGCTAGATCATTCGAGGCCACAATACTTGGTGGAACGCTGGATGACCCAGGAAAAAGGTGCCTCTGGAGATAAGCAGCAAGCCTTTGACGATCACTTTGAATCCGACCTTCAGACTCTTGCAGCTCATCAAGCTTCCTCTTCATGCCCGTCGAATAGTTGTTTGCAAGCACGTGCAAACTTCTATTCTCATACTTCAGCTGCTTGATCTCTTGCTTGAGATTTTCCACCTCTGCCATCAACGATTCAACCTGACGGGAGCGAGCAAGTAGGCGTTGGCCCATGTTGGACACAGAGCCTGCACACTGAACACTGAGAGCGAGGGACTCTTGAACGACCAACTCATCGGACCGTCCTGAAAGCAGCCTACTATCCTTAGGAGTGAGGAGGTTCCTAGCTACTATCGTAGCTGTTGTTGCATCCGTCATCATGGAGTCTTCACCTGTAAGAGGACCGTTAGAAGATAAGAGAGATGGGCGCCAACCGGATCGCTGCTGAGACTCAAATCTAAGCAAAGGTTCGATGGGTTAGTCATTTTTCAAAGGTGTTCAGAGAGAAGGGTTGGATGGAGTAAAATTTCAAAAGGACGGAGACGATTTTCAAGAATGGGCAATCTTCAGAGTGTGTATGTTGGAGGTGATCGATACCTCTATAAAAAGCCAAGGCGCCGCGACCACCGATTCAAAGAGCCGGATTTTCCTGCGTAAAGTTCGGCGACGATCTCTCGGCTTTTCAGAAAACGCGTTCAACTTTGTCAAAAGATCTCTGACAAAGTTGAAAACACGTGGAGGCCATCACCGTAACTACACATCTTTTGCCGACAAGCGCAAAGTTCGGCGACGCTTTCTCTGCTTTTCAGAAAACGCGTGCAACTTTGTCAAAAAGAGGCGCTCGTTCAGAAATCGAAGAGGCGTCATTCAGAAATCGAAGAGGCGTCGTTCAGATATCGAAGAGACGTTTGTCGACAAGGGTAAAAGAACAGTACCACCACTTGCTATTGAGAAATCCCTATATATGTCGACCTTCATCTCTTATGGCAAGGCAGACCTGAAGAAAATGCCCAACTCTTCCTCATCTCTGAGGGCGCACTCCCAGCCAAGCCTTTCAAAATACTGAATTTTTTCTTCTTCCCCAAAGATGATACCAGATGCCTGGAGTATAGATGACCCAGGAGGAAACGGTAGATTGAAGCATGTGCTGATTCATTCACCGCTTCTTCAAAAGCAAAGGTATCTCATATCATCAAGGTCAAAAGAAAAAGTATCTCATATCATGCTCTTTCCCTGTCTTTTTCTTTGTCCTTGTTCTTACTCGCATGGCAAAGTGAAAGAAGCAATCAGCCGGCACTTGGAGTCAGTCTTCCGATCTGGTTCTGACTACCTGGAATCTATTCCCTGGTTGCTTACCTAGCGTTGCTCTCGAGTAGTCATCTTCAACGGTTGATACACTTCCAGAGAAGGGACCACTTCTGCAAAGGGGAGCAAGTAAGGCAAGTGAAAATACATTGAAGCATGTAGAGACAAGCAACAACTGCATATGCTGAGCTATCCTCTAACCCTCTTCAATACGAATTGGAGAGATTGAACAAAGAAACAGATAAAAGGAGTAAGCTCAGACCTTCAGGGAAGACCAAAAGAATCCTGCTGCCCAGTTCAAGAGTAGCACAAAGGAAAATCAACGATGGGAGGAAACCAGTTCAAGATTAAGCCTGTGGAATCACCAAGATCAACCCATGCATTCAACCAAGGAGAAGATGGAATTTACACTCCATAACCAGATTTGCGTCCCTAAACTCTTCTCTTTGTTATTTACATTCTGCCATGTTTAGTGTGTTTAGTTGCTGTTTTTATGTTTACTTTTGTTTGGTATGATTTTAAGCTTAAAACATTGAGGACAATGTTTGATTTAAGTGTGGTGGGGGGGGGGTAACTAAGGTTGTTCCTTGCTGTTTTAATGTATGACTTCGAAAAGCACATAACTTCAAATGTTGGATTTTATCACCCTTAACTTCAAATATTGTTCCTTGCTGTTTTAAGGTGTTTTTAAGTTGTGTGAGAGTGTTTTAGTATTTGTTGTTTTATAACTCCGAAAAGCACATAAAAATTTGAAAAACATGTTTTGAAAAGCCTAAAAAGAGTGTTTTGAGTCATTTTTGTGTGTTTGTGTCTTAGGATACCTTCCAACACAATGATGAGGATTTGGTTTGTAATTGCATGACTGTTAAAAAGAGTTATAAACATGGAGAAAAATTTGATTTACTCTTGGTATATGCTTGGTTATGGTTATAATGTATGACTTCACATGCAATCATAAAAGAAAAATTCGTTTCTGTAACATGCTTGAAGGAAGAAACTCATAATAACGCTACATCCCTGTGAGACTCGAGCCATTACTTTCTTTGGAGAGTTATAATCTGTCATTCTTTGTTTTCTAAAGTTGTTGCATGATCTCATTATTCCTTGCTTGGTTGCTACTTAGAATGCAATTGTATAATGATAGAACTAAATGCTAGAACTTATATCCGTTTCATTCAAAGCATGACATTGAATTGCATAACATATATCAAGATGAAGTTGTGTAGTTGCCACCATAGCCAAATAGCCTTACTTCCCATATTTCGTATATATTAGTTTTAACCCCGTTGAGCCTCGTTTAGCCTATGTTCTTTGTTAACCCTTATCATCCTCACCTAGCCTAGATTAGGACCATCCGTACCCTTGTTCTTGAAGCATAGTAAGCATGACGGAAAATGAATTCCTTTTGAGTTACATTATGCAAGAAAATGAGTGTGGGGGAGTAAAAGTTTGTTCTTAAGTTTATATGTATGTTTTGAGATTCAAAAGAAAAAGAAGAAGAAAAGAAAGAAAAGGAGTGAAAATAAGTAAGAATGAACTCACAAGCGTTGATGGTTGAAGAAAGGGTCCAAAAAGTTGAATATGGCCCTAAGTTTTGTGTGATTCCCCCTTGGGTGATCAAAGTTGATTTTTGCGTTCTAAAGGGAATTCTAAATGTCTAAATCATTACTTTGCTCACTATTGCTTAAAGAACCTTTGTTTTCCATATCCCTTCTTTGTTATCCAAACACCCCAAGCCCCATTACAACCCGTGACTTCAATCTTGAGTGTTATGTGTTTTAATTTGTGGAGTTTAAACTTGGTATGAGCATATGGTGTCACTGGTTCTTGCATCTAAGTAGTAGCATTCCATTCATGAGATCATACCTAAACATGCTTATTAACTCCAGAAATTGCTCTCTTTATGATACATATATGTGAGTGTTCGTTTTTATGCTTACATCAATCTTCTCACATATAACTAGATTAGGGTGTGTAGTCAGAAAATCTGAGTGAAAATTGAGTGCATATTTTGTAAGGAATTGAGCAAATTCTCTAAGGCATGTTACTACATTCAAAACATGGTTTTAAATGCTTAATTGTGAATTAGTATGTGGTGACTATGATTAAGTATGTACTTAAGTGTAAAGATAACCAAAATCTGTGGGAATGATGATTTTTAACGTGTCATGTGCATTGGAAATCCCTGAGGCAACGTTGGAAGGTTTAAGATTGTGTTTGGTTTGTTTCGTTTCGTTTTGTTTTGTTTTTCTGTTTTGCTCGAGGACTAGCAAAAGCTAAGTGTGGGGGTATTTGATAGGAGCATATTCATGCGACTTAAATGGCTTGTTCTCGTACATTTACGTTAAGTTTCTTTAGTTATTTTAGTCCTTTATGCTTCTTTTGTGTGTTTTCAGGATCATAAGATGTGTTTGACGAAAGGATGCATTTTGGAGTAGTTTGGGGCATTAAATGGATTGCATATGCTTAAAGCCAAGTAGATGGACGAAATTGAAGACCAAACTATCATAACAACATATCATACACTTATCATCACCACATATCATTCACTTATCATCACTTATCATAATCATTCACTTATCACTTATCATAACCATACACTTATCACTTATCATAACCATACACTTATCACGTATCATAACCATACACTTATCACTTATCATACCCATAATCATCTACACCTTGCAGCCATAATCATTTACACCTTGCAGCGACATTCATCTCCAAAAACACCATCATTGCCGTGCACCTCCCTTGCCATTTTCAGCCATCACACTTCATCATTGCAGCCACCATTCACCCTAGTTGTCAATCACATACTTTCCCATTGTATAATTCATCCACATGCATCTTTAATCAACAAACAAATCAGCCACAACACACAAACACACCCTTTGCCGTGCACATCACCATGCAATTCCAGCATTCCACCAAGTTTTCCTAGCTGTTTTTCACATGCATTCATTCATAATCATTCACTCACCTTGCAGCCACATTTCCACCCACCTCCTAGCTGTCATGTTCCCTCTTATTTACCTATAAATAAGCATCCATTGCAGCCACAATTGATTCATTCCATTCACAACACAAAACACAACACAAACACAACCTTGTGCCGTGCATCACCTTCCATTTCTGCACCATTTCTTCTCCTCCATTGCAGCCACTCCAACCATTCCCCACTCCATTCCACATACACCTAAAGCCCTAAACATCTCCTTAGACCTTGTGCCACAACGAAGAGGAAGAGAAGAGTGCCTAAACGTTCATACAATTCAAGTTTGAGTTGTTGGAATGTTTGGGTGTTTCTTTGATTTCAATGTTTAAATTCAATTCTCTTTGTTTTGTACGTATGAGGAATGGAAGAGAAGAGTGCCTAAACGTTCATACAATTCAAGTTTGAGTTGTTGGAATGTTTAGGTGTTTCTTTGATTTCAAAGTTATGAGGAACTAAACCCCCTTTAGCTAGGGGGTGATTCGAAACTATGTTGATGTTTGCAATATGAATTGATTAACTTTCGTTGGAATTTCATAAGTTGTGGATTCAATTTGTTTAACCGTTTGATTGATAACTTATTTATGTATGTTTATTGAGAATGCGCGCTTAATTTTCATGCATGAATATGACGCTAGAATATAAGTGAGTTTCACCTAATCGTTATGAACTTATATTCACAAGTAGTGGAGGTTGCTTATAAACAATCGCGTTAAATGAATTCTTGGCACGAGTTTCATGCTCATCATAGTAACGAATGCCTCGTCAACACTTATAGTTTTCATAATGCTTAATGATCTTTGATTGTATCTTTATTGTGCTGTTCACGTAAAGGACTTTTGGAGAATGTAGTGAATTGCGTTGCGCAAACCCATCCAATTCATTAACTTAAGGAAAACCTGACGGTTAATTTAAGCGGACCTAATTGACCCGGGGCGTTGAGTTTCATAATTTATCAAAAGACCAACTGAGAATCAATATTGTATGCAAGTGTAACATGTGTGGAGAAGAACCCCTTAGCTAGCCTTCATTCCATTCATTAAATCCAAATTCGTTTTACAATTTGCTTAGTTTATTAACTTGTTTTGTTATTTCAATTTTCGTCAAATCAAACTTCTCCCCCCCCCCCCCCCATATTTTGTTAAGTCTTAGTCATTTGATTTGTTTTAAGTCTTTTACGTTTGTTTAGTTTTGCATTCTTTGAGTCTAGTATAGTGTTTTATATTGTGTTTTTACGTTTTTGAGTCAAATCCAAGTGATTAACAATCCCTCCTAATCCCAGGTCCAGAACGATCCCTACTTACATCATTACTACAATTGTCAAAAAGAGGGTTTAATTTGTGTGCGTATAAATCTCGCATCATGTACTTTAGGATCAATTTGAAGGCAAAAGAAATGAAAACATGCCACTTTTGGGGTTGATCCTTATTCAAACGTGGAAAGAAGTTTAGTGGTCTGTTTTGAAGCCCAAATAAAGAATCCGAGATGAATCTGGCTTGTTAAAAGACCAGGAATAGAATGGGAAAGGAATTGGGATGTCTAGCCTGATGTGGAGGTCTCAAATAAGGCAAAAATGTGCAAAATAAAGGCTAAGTTGCTGTGATCACTTTGGAATATCTTGTAGCCCCATTTATCATATAAATATTAGGGTTTCAGATTACTTTTACACAAGCCCCCATTGGGTTTGCCCAGAGCTCTCTCTCTTCTCATTCTTTGGCCTTTCTTCTGATGTGATAAAAGATAGCACTCAAATTAAACCCTCTTGTTGACAATTGTAGTAAAGATGCAAGTAAGGATCGTTCTAGGGCGGGGATTAGGAGGGATTGCTAATCTACTAAAAATTGACTCAAAAATACAAAACTAGGCTTAAAAACACTTAACTAGACTCAAAGAACTCAAAACAAACTAAAAAGACTCAAAATAGCACAAAACAATCAAATAGACTCAAACAAGACGCTAAGACTTACTTTGGACGAAAATTGAATTGGTTTTGACTTAAAACACTTAAAAACACAAATTAGGACAGATTCTAACTAATTTGACACAACTAAATAAAGGGGATTAGGTTTTTGACGAATTTGAAGTAAAAACAAGTAAATTGCAGAAACTAAGTAAAGGAATATGAATTTTGGTGAATTGATGGGTGATTAGCTAGCTAGAGGGTCCTTCTCTACACATGACACACTTGCATACAAATTGATTTCCAGTTGCTTTTTCAATAAACCATGAACCTCAACACCGCAGATGATAGGAGCATATTTATGCTACTTAGTTATGTTATTTCCTCACATTTAGTGAGCTAATTACTACTTATTATAGTGTTTTAAGCTATTTTTGTTTGTTTGTAGGTCCTAATGACAAAGTTGGCAAGAAAAGGCAATTTTGAGCCTTTTAGAGCAGTTTTGGGCTTATTTTGGATAGCTTGTATATGGAGCAAGGTGGATGGACGAATTTGGAGTCAAAAGAGGTTAGAAACATGCTACAAATCAGAAAAGGAAAGTTCATGACAAAGAAGATAAGGAAAGTGCTAGAAAAGAGGAAACATTATCCAAAACCTTATCCAACCTTATCTTATCCAAACTCGTAGTTCTCATCCCATTCGTGAGAATATCTTGGAGTTTGACGACGATTTTGAACGAACTTTGAGAAGAAAGAGGAAGCAACCAGAACTTAATCCACCTAGTTCTAGTTCTGAGGCCGAATCTGAAGAAGAAGAAGTGGAGGAAGAAGAACAAGTCATGGCGGTGGATAATCGAACAATCAAGGAGCTTTCTGCCTCGGGATTAGATAATGCCATGCCATTATGCATTCAATACCCTAGGGCGGCCCGAGGCAAGACCGATGAGTTCGAATTGAAGTCAAGCTTGCTGCATCATATTCCCAAGTACCATGGGCTATCCATGGAAGATCCAAACAAGCATTTGAAGGAGTTTGAAGTTGTATGCTCAAGCATGACACCCATTAACGTTCATGGGAATATTTTGAAGATGAAACCTTTTCCATTCTCTCTTGTGGAAAAGGCTAAGGATTGGCTTTATGAATTGGCACCCGGGACCGTTACTTCTTGGGAAAGCATGAAGAGAGCATTCTTGGAGAAGTTCTTCCCTACTTCAAGAGTCATTCTCTTGAGGAAGAAAATTAGCGGAATCCAACAAAGTCAAGGAGAATCTTTTCCGGCGTACTATGAGCATTTTAAAGCCCTTGTTGCATCATGTCCTCAACATCAAATGAAGGAGGAACTTCTACTTCAATACTTCTATAAAGGCCTTCTTCCCATTGAAAGGCAAATGCTCGATGCTTCGGCGGGAGGTGCATTGGTGGACAAAACTCCTATGGCAGCCAAGACCCTAATTGCAAACCGTGCTCTAAATGCACAACAATATGAAGGACTTGGGCAAAGGGACCCCCCACGGCAACAATTGCATGAGGTAAGTTCTCAATCCAACATTTAATCTCAATTAGCTAATCTTACTTCTCTTGTGTCTCAGATGGCCGAAGGAATGAAGATACAAGGACCAATTATATGTGGTGTATGTTCTATACAAGGACATCCTTCGGAAAGGTGCCCTCAATTGATTGAGAATGGGGGATGGGAGAGTGCAAATGCCATTGGATTTCCAAGCCAAAATCAGCCAAGGAATGATCCATATTCCAACACATACAATCCAGGTTGGAGAGACCATCCAAACTTCACGTAGAGGGAGCCTCAAAAACCTCAACAACAATGAGGCTTTAGGCAACAACCCCCATGGTTCTACACCAAGCCATACGACTCCAATCCAAACCAGTCCCAACCTGCTCAAAACAACCAATGTACGTCTTTAGACAATGATACACTTATTAAATTACTTACCAATTTGTCTCAGGGGCAAGATAATCAAAACAAAGCGATGCAAAATCAAGACAAAAGGGTGGACCAGTTAGAGAAACAAATTGGGTAGATAGCGGAGTTTGTAGGAAAATTCCGAGACCAAGGCAAACTACCTAGCTCGACCATCGTCAATCCAAAAGGAGGTTTTGAAACCGCTAAGGCTATCACCTTGAGAAGTGGAAAGAAAGTTGGAACTAACCCCAAACCAACCAAATCAAGTAAAAAAGAGGACGAAAAGCTGCTGTTCGAAGAGGAGGAATTGGACAAAGCCATGGCAAGGGTGGAACAAACCTTGCCGCAGCCCCCTAGTGCACCAAAACCATCCCAAACCACCAAGGTAAGTCCAAATTCAAATTTGTCTAGTTCTATTCCACTAAATATGCCTTTTCCTAGTACGTTTATGCAATCTAAGACAGAGGAGGATGAAAAAGACATCCTGGAGACGTTTAAGAATGTGCATGTCAATATCCCGCTCCTTGATGCAATAAAACAAATTCCAAAGTACGCTAAGTTTTTAAAGAAGATTTGTACAACAAGGAAACGGATTCGGGAAAAAGAGGTGGTACATTGAAGTGAGAATGTCTCTGCAATATTGCAAAGAAAGCTGCCACCTAAATGCAAAGATCCAGGTAGTTTCACTATCCCTTGTGTAATTGGTAATACAAGGTTCGAACATGCTATGCTAGATTTAGGTGCATCAATTAATGTCATGCCATACTCTGTTTATGCATCTATGAATCTAGGAGAACTTAAAAATGATGGTGTTATTATTCAATTAGCCGATCGATCTAATGCATACCCGAGAGGAGTTTTGGAAGATATTTTGGTGCAGGTAGACCACTCGATTTTTCCTGCAGATTTCTATGTGCTTGACATGGAGGATTCAACCCACTCTCCACCATCGCCACTCTTACTTGGATGACCTTTCATGAAAACAGCCCACACCAAGATTGACGTGGCCAAATGAGCCTTAACTATGGAGTTTGGTGGTGATATGATTAACTTTAAAGTTTCTGAATCCATTAAGAATACTAATGATGTTCGTTCTTGTTTTGCCATTGGCATAATTAAAAATTTAAGGCAGGAACGTTCAGCACCAATCAAGAAGGATGCATCTAGAACCACCATCAAGGAAGGAATTGGAGTGGAGCACAAGGAGCACGCCACTACCCTAAAAACACCCAATATGGCCGTGCCTAGTGATAAAATTGGCAAGATGGTGGCTGCCCTAGGGGCATTGCCACAACATCCTAGTAAGTTTCCAATCCCAATTCCAATTCCCATTTCAACTAATAGGTTGTTACCTTCTTTGGTGCAGGTACCCAATCAATTTCAAGGTGGTGGGAGCATTTACATGGACTTTAGGAACCCAAACACCACAATCAGGGAGGATCACTATCCCCTCCCATTCATTGAGCCATACTATGAGCACTTTGAGGAGTATGGAGTGGAGGATATATCCTTCCATGCCGTGAGCCTTATTGGAGATTAAAACGAAGTATCGTCCGGCTGGAAGACGTTAAAGCAAGCGCTTCGTATGAGGCAAGCCATGTGTTCAAACGAGGAGATGATGGAACTCTAGCTCCATAACCAGATTAGCGTTCCTAAACCCTACTCTTTATTGCTTTTACTTTGCCATGCTATCATGTTGTTAGTTGTGTTATTTGTT
Source organism: Pyrus communis (assembly GCF_041283825.1). Lineage (NCBI taxonomy): Eukaryota > Viridiplantae > Streptophyta > Magnoliopsida > Rosales > Rosaceae > Pyrus > Pyrus communis. Next base: position 14,313,684 of record NC_142578.1, on the reverse strand, counting down.
TGTTTGCTTGGGAGTCTATGCTTAAAACATTGAGGACAATGTTTTGTTTAAGTGTGGGGGGGGGGGGGTACACATGTTATTTTTGCATGATTTTCGTGGGATTTTATAACCTATCACTTCTAATGTTGTTTTTCACTGTTTTTAAGTGTTTTTAGTGTGTTTTGAAGTGTTTTAATGTATTTTGATCAGAAAATACGAAAATTTTGAAAAAAAAATCGAAAAAAGTGTTTTAAAAACCCAAAAAAGAGTTGTTTTTGTTTTTTATGTTTGTTTGTGTCTTAGGATACCTTCCAACACAATGATGAGGATTTGGTTTGTAATTGCATGACTATTACAGAAAGTTACAAACATGGATGGAAGTTTGATATACTCTTTGGTTTATGCTTAGTTGTAGTTGACATTTACGAATTCACATGAAATCACAAAAGAAAAAAAATCAGTTTTTGTAACATGCTTGAAGGAAGAAACTCAAACTAACGCTACAACCCTGAGAGACTTGAGCCTAAACGTTCTTTGGAGAGTTATTAATCTTGATTTCTTGTTTTCTAAAGTCGTTGCATGATCTCATCATTCTTTGCTTGGTTGCTACTTAGAATGCGTTTTATCACTATAGTTCCAAATACTAGAACTCATACCCGTTTCATTCAAGGCATGAAATTGATTAGCATAACAAATAGCAAGATGAAGTTGTTTAGTAGGCACCACCATAGCTAAATAGCCGAATCCATCCTTGTCATTTGTATTGTAGGATTAGCCCCTTTGAGCCTTATTTGGCCTATTTTCTTTGTTAACCACATTATCCTTACCTAGCCTAGAATAGGAATTTCCATACCCTTGTTCTTGAAGTATAGTGGAGCATGACTTAGAAGGAAGTCTTTTTGAGTGACATTCTTGCAGAAAACAAGTGTGGGGGAAGGGATTTTTGTGTGTATGTGTGTGCCAAAGTCTTAAAGGAGGCACGGGAAAAAGAAAAAAAAAAAAAGAAAGAAAAAAAAAATGTGAAAAAGAAGAGAATGAAGATGAAAAGAAAAAAAAAAAAAAAAAGGAGTTGAAAATAAGTCACAAGTATTGGTTGTTGAAGAAAGGGTCCAAAAGTTTGAATCCGGCCCTAAGTTTTGTGTGAATCTTCCCTTGCTGTTAAAAGTTGATTTTTGCATTCAAAAGTGAATTCTAAGTGTTCAATTCATTACTTTGCTTACTATTGCTTTAAGAACTTTTGTTATCCTTACCTTTCTTTGTTAGCCAATACCTTAGCCCCGTTACAACCGTTAAACTTCTATCTTGATTGTTATGCGTTTCAATATGTGGAGTTTAAAATTGGTTTGAGCATATGGTATCGCTGGTTTTCGCGTCTAAGTAGTGGCATTCCATTCATGAGATCATATACATATACATGTTAATAATTCCAAAAATTGCTTTCCTTGTTATAATATATGTGAGTGTTCGTCTACATGTTTACATCAATCTTCTCACATATACCTAGTGTAGGGAGTGTTGTCAGAAAATCTATGTGAAAATAGAGAGTATATCTTGTGAGGAATTGAGGGATTCTCTAAGGCATGTTACTACATTCAAAATCATGTTTTAATTGATGAAATGCGAGCTAGTGAGTGGTAACTATGATTAAGTATATGCTTGAGGGTAGGGATAACTAACATCTATGTGAGCGGTGATCTTTAATATGTTATGTTGCATTGGAAATCCCTGAGGTAATGTTGGAAGGTCTAGGTTGTGTTTTGTTTGTTTGTTTGTTTATTTCATTTTGCTCGAGGACTAGCAAAAGCTAAGTGTGGGGGAATTTGATAGGAGCATATTTATGCTACTTAGTTATGTTATTTCCTTACATTTAGTGAGCTAATTACTACTTATTATAGTGTTTTAAGCTATTTTCGTTTGTTTGTAGGTCCTAATGACAAAGTTGGCAAGAAAAGGCAATTTTGAGCCTTTTAGAGCAGTTTTGGGCTTATTTTGGATAGCTTGTATATGGAGCAAGGTGGATGGTCAAAAGAGGTTAGAAACATGGTACAAATCAGAAAAGCAAAGTTCATGACAAAGAAGATAAGGAAAGTGCAAGAAAAGAGGAAACATTATCCAAAACCTTATCCAACCTTATCTTATCCAAACCTTATCCTATCTTATCCTAACCTAATTTTGTTCCACCTTAATCCTAGCTGCAAGTGGACCTAAAAACCTAATTTCTAGAAGCCCTATCTGACCCTAAAAGGGTGCCGCACCTCTCCCCCTTTTATGCCTTCTAGAACACCCAAACTCAGCCATAAAACACTTAGTTTCTAGAAGGCCCAATTTTGGACGAAAATTCTTAAACCTTTTTCTGATTGGATTCTGATTTTATTTGGCCTTTTTTTCTCTTGGATTTGGATTGTATAAGTCTATATCTGAGATTAATTGGGCTAGGACTTAATTCCCAAACCCTTGCCGCAACCTAGGGGCCCTAAACACTTATATCAGCTAGGTTTAACCCTAATTCTGACTCCTAGGGTTTTTGCCCGTGCTATATATATATGCCTATTATTGTGCCGCACCCCCTTAGACACCCTAGGCAGCCATTCATCATTAAAATCATTCATTCATTCAACCCACACACCATCCATTTAGAAATAGACCTTTGTGCCGCAATTCTTAGGGAGAAGAAGGAGTGCCGTGGCTTTCATAGGAGAAAGATCATCTTGCGCAGCAAGAAATCTGCACCCATTGGAGACTTTCAGAGTTCTTTCTTCCCTTGTTTCGTTTCCATGTTTATTTTAATTTGCTTTTCAATAGTTATGAACATGTGTAACTAAGTTTTTCTTAGTTAGGGGTGAATTCGAAACCATGGACATATGTTTTATATGAATTGATTTCCTCCAGATTTTGTTTCTTGAATTATGGATGTGATTTACTTAATTGATTTATTGAGAACTTGTTCTTGTGTGTTGATTAAGGATGCATACTTAGTTTTCATACATGAATTTGATGCTAGGATATAAGGGAATTTCACCTAATCGTTATGACCTTATATTCATAAGTAGTGGAAATCACTAGTCATGATTGTATTAAGTAAATTCTAGGCAAGAGTATCATGCAATTCATAGTTACGAATGCCTAGTCAATGCTTAGGGTTTTCAAAAAGCTTAATGATCTTTGATTTTATCTCTATTATGCAGTTCATGTAGGGAATTTGATAAGAATAATTTGATTGTCGATGCGTATTCCATCCAATTCAATGAAACTAGGAAAATCTGAAAGTTAATTTGTGCTTTTCACAATTAATTTGGGGCATTGTCATTCATGGTTTAAAGGGATAAAATCTGGAAATCAATTTATGTTACATATGTGCATGTGTGGAGAAGGACCCCCTAACTAGCCTTTTTCCCATTCAATTCACCTAATTTAGTGCCTAATATGTTTAGTTTACAATTTGTCCATTTTAATTAATTTCGTCCAAATCAATTCCCCATTTTATTAAGTGTGTTAGATTAGTTAGAAAAGTGTTTGAATCTGTCTAAATTAGTGTTTTGAGTCTAAGTTAGTTAAATTTCGTCCAAATCACCCTTTAGAGTCTAGTTTGAGTCTATTTGAGAGTTTTGGGCTGTTTTGAGTCTTTTTAAGTTGTTTTGAGTCATATAGGTCTAGGTAAGTGTTTTAAAGTTTAATTTTGTGTTTTTAAGTCAGTTTAGAGTAGATTAGCATCCCTAGTTAATCCCCGGTTAGAACGATCTCTACTTGCATTTATACTACAATTGTCACAAATAGGGTTTAATTTGTGTGTCAATATAATTTTCACATCAGCAGATTAATCGTGAACAACACTAATTAACCCTCAGATTTTCCTTAAGTCATTGAATTGGATGGAATACGCATCGGCAACCAAATTATTCTTCAAAAGTTCCCTACATGAACAGCATAATAAAAATACAATCAAAGATCATTAAGCTTTTTGAAAATCATAAGCATTGACAAGGCATTTGTAACTATGAACAACATGATAGTCCTGCCAGGAATTCACTTAACATGATTGTGACTAGCAACCTCCACTACTTACGAATATAAGTTCATAACAATTAGGTGAAACTCCCTTATATTCTAGCATCAAATTCATGCATGAAAACTAAGTATGCATCCTTAATCAACAAACACAAATAAGTTATCAATCAAGCAGTTAAGTAAATTGCATTCATGATTTATGAAATCACAACTGGAGGTAATCAATTCATGCTACAAATATAATCATGGTTTCAAAGTCTCCTTTAGCCAAAACGAAATTAGTTCCTCATGTTCACAGCAAAACAAAGAAAACTTAAATTAAACATTGAAAACAAAAGATGGATTACACCTAAAAACGTTCCAACAATCCAACATGAATAGCAAAAACGTCCAAGGCTGCTCCTTGTCCTCTTCTCCCCTGCTAGGCTGCGGCACAAGGTGGTTATGGTGTGAAATTAGGTTGTGTTGTGTTATGGAAGGGTGGTGCGGGTTTTGGATGATGGATGGGTGAATGTAAGGTGTGGATATCTGTATGAAGGATGGTTGAATGGTGTATATGGGTCAGTGTTGCGGCTGAATGGTGGATGATGGCTGAAAACGTTGAATGGGTCAATAATTGGGTGCAGCAGAATGTGTATCTTTTAGGTAAAGGATCATGGCTTTTATTAAATGTTTTGAGAAAGAATTGGACCCCAAATCCTCAAGTAAAAGGATAATTAAAGTCAGAATCCTAAGGGAAGAAGGGTAGGAAACCTGCGGCAAGGACTTGGAAATAGGAAAAAGGATGCCTTGCACGATAAGGGAAAGGGAAAGGGCAAGGAGGTGCAGCAAGGACTAGGAAGTAAGACTAAGTCTTCTAGAGATATATTTAAGTGTCCTAAATTAATTAGGGACCCGTTTTGGCAGTTGAAACTTAGGTAGGAAAAGATTAGGAAAGTTAAATCAGAATAAGGAAGTTTAACTCATGTTTCCTTCTTTGTAGCTGATTCCTTTTCTTCCAAGTCTTGAATTAATTTCTTCCCTTTCTTTAGCAGATTCTTAGCCTTTCTTGAACTTCAATTTCGTCCATCCACCTTGCTCCAAGCATGTGCTATCCATTCCAAGCCCATAACTGCTCCAAAATGCTCCAAATTGCACTTTCTTGCCACTTTATTCCTTTGGACCTACAAACACACGAAAATAGCTTAAAATACTAAAATAACTAGGAATAACAGCATAAATGCAAGGAAATAAGCTAACTAAGTCGCATAAATATGCTCCTATCAAATTCCCCCACACTTAGCTTTTGCTAGTCCTCAAGTAAAATAAAACAAACAAAACCCCCAAAACACAATCTAGACCTTCCAACATTTGTCTCAGTGATTTCCAATGAACATGACATATTAAAAATCACTACTCCCACAGATTTTAGTTCTCTTTACACTTGAGCAAACACTTAACCACATTCACCACTTACTAGTTCACATTTAATCAATTAAAACAACATTTTGAATGTGGTAACATGCCTTAGAGTATTCCCTCAATTCCTCACTAGATATACTCTTTATTTTCACACAGATTTTCTGACTACACTCCTTACACTAGGTATATGTTAGAAGATTGATGTAAACATGTAGACTAGCACTCACATATGTTATAACAAAGAAAGCATTTTCTGGAATTATTAATATGATATGTATATGATCTCGTGAATGGAATGCTACAACTTAGAACGAGAACCAGGGATTCCATATGCTCATACCAATTTCAAACTCCACATATTGAAACACATAACAATCAAGATAGAAGTCTAAGGGTTGTAACGGGGCTAAGGTATTGGCTAACAAAGAAAGTTAAGGAAAAACAAAGGTTCTTAAAGCAATAGTAAGCAAAGTAATGAAATTGACACTTAGAATTCATTTTTGATGGCAGAAATTTACTTAAACACAAGGGGAAAATGCATGTAACACTTAGGGTCAAATTCAAACTTTTGGACCCTTTCTTCAACAACCAACACTAATGAGTTCATTCTCACTTATTTCTTAACTCTTTTTTTTTTTTTTTTTTTTTTTTCTTCTTTTGTCAATGAAAACCCTTCCCCCACACTTGTTTTTCTAGCAATATGTTGGTAAAAAAGAATTCCTTTTAAGTCATGCTCCACTATTCTTTAAGAATAAGGGTATGGATAGCCCTAATCTAAGTTAGGTAACGATAATGTGGTTAACAAAGAAAATAGGCTAAATAAGGCTCAAAAGGGTTAAACCTACAATACATATGTGATAGGAGCATATTCATGCGACTTAAATGGCTTGTTCTCGTGCATTTACGTTATGTTTCTTTAGTTATTTTAGTACTTTAAGCTATTTTCGTGTGTTTGTAGGTCGAAAGGGCTAAAGGAGCAAAAAGATGCATTTTGGAGACTTTTGGAGCACTTTTGGGCTAAGGATGGAAAGCTTATGCTTGGAGCCAAAGTGTTGGACGAAATTGAAAACCTAATTGAAGACCAAAGTGTTGGAACCTTGTTCCCTTTAGTTTTAGGATATTTAAACCTTTCCTATATCCTTAGTCGTGCATAACATTCCAACATTCCACTCCTATCATCACCACATATCATATATTTATTACTTATCATATCATTCATTCATCTACATATCAATAACCACTTATCTTATCACTCAACATATCATTCACTTATCACTTATCTTATCATTCACTTACCACTCAACATATCACTCAACATATCATACACTTATCACTCATCACACTTCATCATTATACCACCATTCATTCTTTAAAACACATGCACATTCACACACACTTCACACAAACAACATTCACATGCAAACACAAGCTTTAACCAACAAACAAAACAGCCAACACATGCACCAAAACACCTTTGCCGTGGCCTTCACTCCCCCTTGCATTTTCAGCCATTCCACTTCATCATTACACCACCTTCTCCATCTTTAATCACATGCACCACCAATTCAACACATGCACTTGTTCCTCCATTAAATCAACCACATTCATCACCAAAGAACCCTTGTGCCGTGAGTTCCATTGCATTTCCAGCATCCTCACATGCATTCCCTTCACATTCACCCACATGCACATTCAATCATTCACTCATGCACCCTTTATTCTTCATCATTCAAGCCATGCACATTTAATCATTCATTTCCAAACTCAATGCCGTGGCTTTCCCATTCCATTTTCAGCACCAAAACAGCATTCACATGCAATTCCACAAACATTGCCGTGGCCTACTCACAATTCCAGCATCTTCAATGTCTTTCTAGCTTTCCCTTTCATTTCCACCACTCATTCTTCATCATTTCAGCCACCTACATGCATTAATTATTAATATCTTCATCATTGCATCCAGAAAATGAGCAAGAAAGCTTCCCAAACACATGCATACACATCTCATTTTCATACACAACACACCACAAAACACTTCCATCTTCTCCCTAGCCGTGAGTCTCTCCATTTTCTGCACCATTCCCTTCCCTTTCTCCTCCATTTCTTCCATTTCCATAATCCCCCAATCCATTCAACACACCAACAACATCCCTTAGTCCTTATGCTACAACGAAGACGAAGAGAAGAGGGCCTAAACGTTCATACAATTCACGTTTGAGTTGTTGGAATGTTTACGCGTTTCTTTGATTTCAATGTTTAAATTCAATTCTCTTTGTTTTGTAATATGAGGAATGGAAGAGAAGAGTGCCTAAACGTTCATACAATTCAAGTTTGAGTTGTTGGAATGTTTAGGTGTTTCTTTGATTTCAAAGTTATGAGGAACTAAACCCTTTTTGGCTAGGGGTGATTTCAATACCATGTTTATTTATGTGATATGAATTGATGAATTCCGGTTATGAACTCTTGATTCGTGAATGCAATTGGCTTAACTATTTGATGATTAACTTATTTGTGTTTGTTGATTGAGGATCGACACTTAATTAGCATGCATGAATATGTGGCTAAAGTTTAAGAAGGTTTCACATAATCGTTACTAACTTATACTTGAAAGTAGTGAAGGTCGCTTGTCACGACCGCGTTAAATTTAATTCTTAGCATGAGTAACATGATGTGATAGTTGCAAATGCTTTGTCAATGCTTATGGTTTTCATTATTCTTAATGATCTTCGATTGTATCTCTATTATGATGACATGTAGGGAACTTTTGAGAATGTTTTGGGTTGTCGAATGATGCCATCCAATCCAATAATATAAGGAAAATCTGAGGGTTAACTAGTGATGTCACGGTTAATTTGGGGCATTATCGTTCATAATTCAATGAAGGAATAACTGGAAATTGATTCATATGCATAAATATCATGTGTAGAGAAAGAACCCTTAGCTAGCTTCCCATCCATTCATTTCCGTCAAATCCATATTTACAATTTGTTTTGTTTCCAAGTATTCATTTTAGTTTAAATTCGTCCAAATCCAATTCCCCCCTATTTCGTTGAAGTCTTAGTCTTAATCTTTCTTATTTTTAGTTTTGCTTTCTTCGAGAATTAAATAGTGTTTTATATTGTGTTTTTATGTTTTTAAGTCAATTTAGAAGGTTTTAGCAAGCCCTCCTAATCCCCGGTCTAGAACGATCCCTCACTTATCCATTCTACTACAATTGTCAAACGAGGGTTTAATTTGAGTGTCAAGTAAATCTCGCATCAAATTTTCATAAATATCATGTGTAGAGAAAGAACCCTTAGCTAGCTTCCCATCCATTCATTTCCGTCAAATCCATATTTACAATTTGTTTTGTTTCCAAGTATTCATTTTAGTTTAAATTCGTCCAAATCCAATTCCCCCCTATTTCGTTGAAGTCTTAGTCTTAATCTTTCTTATTTTTAGTTTTGCTTTCTTCGAGCATTAAATAGTGTTTTATATTGTGTTTTTATGTTTTTAAGTCAATTTAGAAGGTTTTAGCAAGCCCTCCTAATCCCCGGTCTAGAACGATCCCTCACTTATCCATTCTACTACAATTGTCAAACGAGGGTTTAATTTGAGTGTCAAGTAAATCTCGCATCAATATGCCACATCCCGGCCCGGGGCGGATCACTTCCCAGGCCCGTTCCACCACCGTAGCACGATATTGTCCGCTTTGGGCTTACCATTCCCTCACGGTTTTGTTTTTGGGAACTCACGAGCAACTTCCCAGTGGGTCACCTGATGCGAAAATTAACTTAACACACAAATTAAACCCTCTTTTGACAATTGTAGTATATAAGTAAGTAGGGATCGTTCTTAAACCGAGGATTAGGAGGGATTGCTAAACACTTTAAACTGACTTAGATAGATAAAACTAAGCTTTAAAACACTTAACTAAACTTAAAAGACTCAAAACAAGTTCACAAGACTCAACATAAGCTAAAAACACTCAAAACTGCCTAAAAAACACAAACTGGGCAGATTTGACTCTAAACACAAAATTGGACGAATTTTGGTTCTAACTTGACTCAAAACACTTGAAAACACAATCTAAAATAGATTTTAACTAGTTAGACACTCTAGAATAAAGGGGGATTTGGTTTTGGACAAAAATAAAGTAAACAAAACAAGAATTTAAATTAGGCAGATTTGCACGAATTTGGTGAAATTAGATGGATGGTAGGCTAGCTAGGAGGTCTTTCTCCACACATGACATACTTGCATACAAAACAATCTCCAGTTGCTTTGACAATGAACTATGAACCTCAACACCCCAAGTTAATTAGGTACGCTTAAATTAACCCTCAGATTTTCCTTAAGTCATTGTATTGAATGGAATTAGCGCATTGCAATCAAATTATTCCTCAAAAGTTCTCTACATGAAAGCGCATAATAGAGAAACAATCAAAGATCATTAATTTCTATGAAAATCATAAGTGTTGACGAGGCACTCGTAACTATGAAAGCGCATGATACTTATGCCAAGAATTTACTTAACATGATTGTGACTAACAACCTTTACTACTTATGAATATAAGTTCCCAACGATTATGTGAAGTTTCCTTATATCCTAGCATTAGATTTATGCATGCAAATTAAGTGTGCACTCTCAATCCATATACATAAACAAGTTTTAATTCAAATAGATAAGTAAATTGAATTCACAATTCATGAAATCACAACTGGAAGTAATCAAATCATAATGCAAATATAGCCATGGTTTCGAAATTCCCCTAGCCAAAATGGGATTAGTTCCTCATACTCGCAAAGCAAAGATTATTGAAATTAAACATTGAAAAACACAAGAAAGATTACACCTAAAACGTTCCAGCAACTCCAAGTCGAATGGCATGCACGTCTAGGGCTCTCCTCCTTCTTTCTTGCTGCGGCACAAGATGTGAGTGGTGGTTTTGGGGGTTATGAATGATGTATTCTTGCTTGGGATGATGAATGATGGCTGATTATGGTGGTAGAGTGCGGCAGGTTTTATATGGAAGTGTATGGAGTGAATGAATGATGGAGAATGCAGGCTAGGGCTTGCGGCAAGGATTTTCTGTATGGCATAAGGGGTTTATCTGAATTTGTGGCTGAAAATATGTTTATATGGTCCTAGGGTTAATTAGATTAGGGTTACACTTAGCAGATTTATTGGATTAGGGCTCTAGGGTTCCGCACAAGTGAGTTAAATCCACTTAGAAGAGGGTTTGGCCCAATTAGTTTCATAAAAGGATTTGTGTAACCCAAATCCACAAGGAATGAGGCCCTATAAATCAGAATCCAAAAGGAAAAAGGTTTAGGAAATTCGTCCAAAATTGGGCTTTCTAGAAACTAGGTGTTTTGTGGCTGATTTTGGGTTTTCTAGAAGAGATAAAAGGGGGAAGGGTGCAGCACCCTTTTAGGGTTAGATAAGGCTTCTAGAAATCATGTTCTTAGGTCCACTTGCAGCTAGGATTAAGGTGGAACAAGATTAGGTAAGGATAGGATAAGATAAGATAAGGTTTTGGATAATGTTTCCTCTTTTGAGCTAATTCCTTATCCACTTTGTCTTGAGTTTAATTTCTTCATCTTCTTATCAGATTTCTAGCCTTTTGAACTCCAAATTCGTCCATCCATGTTGGCCCATATACAAGCTATCCATTTAGTGCCCAAAATTGCTCCAAAATGCACTTTCTTGGTACTTTAACCCTTTGGACCTACAAACACACGAAAATGACTTGAAATACTACATTAACTAAGAAATAACAACACAAATGCACAAGAACAAGCTAACTAAGTTGCACAAATATGCTCCTATCATCACCCATCATGGGATTGCTCTAGCCCCCTTCTCGCTTAACTTCGGAGTTCCTACGGAACCCGAAGCCAGTGAGCTCCCAAAAGGCCTCGTGCTAGGTAGAGATGGGAATATACATTTAAGGATCACTCCTTTGGGCGATGTGGGATGTCACACATATGTAAAGGGATAAGGCTTTTTGGCTTTGATTTAACTAAATAACTTCATCTTATCGTATGTTATGCACTCAATATCATGCTTTGAATGAAATGGGCATGAGTTCTAGTATTTGGAACTATAATGATGAAAACGCATTCTAAGTAGCAACCAAGTAAAGAAATGATGAGATCATGCAACGACTTTAGAAAACAAAAATCCACAGATTTATAACTCTCCAAACAAAGTTTAGGCTTAAGTCTCTTAGGGTTGTAGCGTTAGTTTGAGTTCTTTCCTTCAAGCATGTTACAAAAACTGATGTTTTCTTTGTGATTACATGTGAATTCGTAAATGATAACTACAACTAAGCATAAACCAAAGAGTAAATCAAACTTCTATCCATGTTTGTAACTTTCTTTAACAGTCATGCAATTAAAAACCAAATGCTGCTCATTGTGTTGGAAGGTACCCTAAGACACAAACAAACACACAAAAACAACTCTTTTTGGGTTTTTCAAAACTGTTTTCAAATTTTTTTCAAATTTTCGTATTTTCTGTTTAAGATACATAAAAACACTTCATAACACACTAAAAACACTTAAAAACAGTGAGAAACAACATTAGAAGTAATAGGTGAATAAATCCCACGAAAATCATGCAAAAACAGCTTGTTTACCCCCCCCCCCACACTTAAATTAAACATTGTCCTCAATGTTTCAAATGAAAACTCACACTCAAACAATCAAACAACACAAACTAACAAACATAACTATCATGGCAATGTAAAAGCAATAAAGAGTAGGGTTTAGGAACGCAAATTTGGTTGTGGATTGTTGGAGATTCCTAGGTCTTCTTTATTTGAATGCATGGGTTGCCTCCCAAAAAGCATTTGCTTTAACGTTTTCCAGCCGAACGATACCTCCCTTTAAGCTTCATTGGAGCCCACGGCATGGAGGGGTATTTCCTCCACCACATGCTCCTCAAAAAGGTCGTAGTAAGGCTTCAAACGATGCCCATTCACCTTGAATTCTTATCTGGTCTTTAAACTTTGAATTTGGACTGCACCATAAGGAAAGACATTAGTAACAACAAAAGGACCAATCCATTTAGAACGTAACTTACCGGGAAACAAACGAAGGCGAGAGTTGAAAAGAAACACTTTCTGCCCAATGGAGAATGTCTTGCTACAAATCATCTTGTCATGGAATGCCTTTGTTTTCTCCTTGTAAATTCTAGCATTCTCATAAGCTTCATGCCTAATCTCTTCAAGTTCATTTAATTGAGGCTTCCTATGCATTCCAGCAGCATCTATGTCCATGTTGAATGTTTTGACAGCCCAATGCGCCTTGTGGTCTAATTCCACGGGAAAATGGCCTGGTTTGCCATAGATAGCGAAATGGGGACATTCCAATGGGTGTTTTGTAGGCCGTACGATATGCCCACAGTGCATCCTCCAAACGCAAGCTCCAATCCTTTCTTGTTGGCCCAACGGTCTTCTCCAAAATCTGCTTGATTTCTCTATTTGAAACCACGGCTTGGCCACTTGTTTAAGAATGATAAGGTGTAGAAACCTTATGTGTGACATTATACTTCTTGAGCAACGCCTCAATGGTTCGATTACAAAAGTGGGAACCTCTATCACTTATGAGAGCTCTTAGCATCCCAAATCTGGAAAAGATGTTCGTTTTAACAAAATCTGTGACCACTTTAGAATCGTTAGTACGGGTGGCTTTTGCTTCCACCTATTTCGACACATAATCACCAATAAGCAAAATATAATTAAAACCATGTGAGGGAGGAAAACGACCCATGAAATCAATGCCCCACACATCAAAAATTTCGACAGAAAGTATGGATGTTTGCGGCATTTGGTCTCTTTGACCTATGTTTCCTGTTCTTTGGCAATGATCACATGTTATGCAAAAAGTTCTAGCATCCTTAAATAAAGTAGGCCAATAAAATCCACATTCAAGAACCTTAAATGCTATCTTTTGGGTGCCAAAATGACCCCCACATGCATAAGTGTGACAAAAAGTTAAAATTGAATGAAATTCGAAATCATGCACACACCTACATAGAATCTGATCTGGGCATTTCCACAAATATGGGTCATCCCACACATAAAATCGTGTATCCTTTTTGAGTTTATCACGTTGGTGCTTGTTTAGGGTGCTTGGAACTTGTTTAGACACCAAAAAATTCACTAAATTGGCATACCATGGTTCACTTACCTTAATGGATAGCATCTGCTCATCTGGGAATGCTTCTAGGATGGGTAGAGACTCCTCATTGTGGACCAAACGACTCATCTGGTCAGCCAACACATTTTCACTTCCTTTCTTGTCTTTAATTTCGATGTCAAACTCTTGGAGGAGAAGCATCCATCGAATTAGCCTTGGTTTGGTCTCTTTTTTGGTGAGTAAGTACTTCAACGCTGCATGGTCAGAATAAACAATAACTTTAGTGCCAAACAAATAAGAACGAAACTTTTCTAAAGCAAACACAACAGCAAGAAGTTCTTTCTCAGTGGTAAAATAGTTCAATTGAGCATCATTCAAGGTTCGGGATGCATAATAGATAACATGGGGTTGCTTGTTCTTCCTTTGGCCTAAAACAGCTCCTAATGCATAATCTGAAGCATCACACATAAGCTCAAAATGAAGACTCTAATCTGGTGGAATAATGATGGGGGCTGAAGTTAGCATCTCCTTGAGGTGTTTGAAGGCCTTTTCACATGCTTCATCGAACATAAATGACACATCTTTTTAAAGGAGACGGCAAAGAGGTTGTGCAAGCTTTGAAAAGTCCTTGATGACTCGTCTATAGAATCTTGCATGTCCAAGAAAAGAACGAACCTCTTTCACCGAAGTAGGAGAGGGTAAGTAGCGTACAAGATCTATTTTTGATTTATCAACCTCAATTCCCCTTTCTGAAATTATGTGACCCAAAACTATGCCTTGTTTTACCATGAAATGACATTTTTCCCAATTTAAAACAGGGTTAGTTTCAATGCATCTTTTCAAGATTAAAGTGAGATTAGATAAGCAATCATCAAATGAATCACCTAAGACACTAAAATCATCCATAAATACCTCAATGATCTTTTCCACAAAATCTGAGAATATACTTACCATTCACCTTTGAAATGTGGCTGGTGCATTGCACAAACCAAATGGCATGCGATGATAGGCAAAGGTACCAAAAGGACACGTGAATGTGGTCTTTTCTTGGTCATCCGGAGCTATAACAATATGATTATATCCCGAATAACAATCAAGAAAACAATAAAAAGAATGACCGGCTAACCTTTCGAGCATTTGATCAATGAATGGCAAAGGGAAGTGATCATTTCTTGTGATGGCATTGAGCTTCCTATAATCAATGCAAACTCTCCAACCTGTTTGGATACGGGTGGGCACAAGTTCGTTCTCTTCATTCTTCACTACAGTGACTCCGGATTTCTTTGGAACAACTTGGATTGGTGGAACCCAACGATTATCTGAAATTGGATAAATCACTCCACAATTAAGAAGCTTGATAATCTCATTCTTCACAACTTCCATCATTGGAGGGTTGAGTCGACGTTGAGCCTCTTTAGTTGGTTTAACCCCTTCCTTTAGAAGTATGCGATGCATGCATGTTGTAGGACTTATCCCCTTAATGTCGGCCAAGGTCCATCCAATGGCTGTTTTGTACTCCTTTAACACTTGAACTAGTTTGTCTTCCTCCAGTGCCGTGAATGATGAAGAAATTATGACCGGCAAAGTCTCTTGGTCTCCCAAGTAAACATACTTCAAATGATTTGGTAATGGTTTAAGCTCGAGGGAGGGTGCCTGAATCACTGAGGGTAACAACTTATTAGTAGAAATGGGAATTGGAACTGGGTTAGGAGACTTACTAACATGTTGTGGCAATGATTCAAAGGCAGCCACCATCTCAACTTCTTCATCATTAGGGTGCACGGCAAGAATGGCTTCATGCATGCCGTGGGTTTTGTTTGCTGCTGCCCCTTGGCTTTTGATTTCCATTCCACTTGTATGACCGTTTCAAGTGCATCCTCATGTAATTGTTTAAGATGTTCCTACGCCAATGAATCAATAATATCAATAGAAAAACATGAATGATCATCACTAGGATACCTCATAGTTTCAAAAATATTAAAATCAATAATCTCGCCATCAAATTCCATTATTAACGTCCCCTTGAACACATCTATCTTGGTGCGGGCTGTTTTCATGAATGGTCTTCTAAGGAGGATCGGCAAAGAGGTGGAATGAGCTGAATCTTCCATGTCAAGCACATAAAAATCATCTGGAAAGATTAAGCTATTAACCTGCACCAAAACATCTTCCAAAACTCCTTTTGGATATGCATTAGAACAATCGGCTAATTGAATAATAACTCCATCATTTTTCAGCTCTCCTAAATTCATAGATGCATAAATAGAGTATGGCATGACATTAATGGATGCACCTAAGTCTAACATGGCATGCTCAAACTTAGTATTGCCAATAACACAAGGGATTGTGAAACTACCTGGATCTTTGCATTTAGGAGGCAATTTCCTTTGTAAACCAGCGGAAACATTCTCACTTACCCTCACCACTTCCTTGTTCGAAATCCTCTTCCTTGTTGTGCAAAGCTCTTTCAAGAATTTGGCATCATTTCGAACTTGTTTGATTGCATCAAGGAGTGGAATATTGACTTGCACCTTCCTAAATGTCTCAAGAATGTCCTTGTCCCTCT
The DNA here is from genome assembly GCF_041283825.1 of Pyrus communis. Classification (NCBI taxonomy): domain Eukaryota; kingdom Viridiplantae; phylum Streptophyta; class Magnoliopsida; order Rosales; family Rosaceae; genus Pyrus; species Pyrus communis. The sequence goes on along the minus strand of NC_142578.1, from coordinate 14,297,606 downwards.
CTTCTTTCTTTGATTGCATAAATCTGCGAGGGAAAGGTACATTGGGTGGAATAGGGTTAGAAATAAGTGAATTTGGACCTAAAGTGGAAAAATTGAATGAATTTGGATCTTTAAGTGGTTGCGGCAAGGGTGGTTCTACCCTTGTCGTGGCTTGGCCTTGTTCCTCTTCCTCAAATTGCAGCTTTTCATCCTCTTTTTGACTTGATTTGGATGGTCTTGGGTTAGTTCCAATGGTTGAACTAGGCAATTTTCAAATCCTCTCTTCGGGTTGACAATGGTTGAACTAGACAATTGTCCTTGGTCTTTAAATTGTCCCATGAATTCTGCCACTTGCCCCATTTGCTTCTTCAATTCATCCACCTCTTTAGCTTGATTTTGTACCCCTAGGTCAAAGACATGAATGATTGAATAACTTTATCATTATCCAAAGATGTACCTGAGCTTGGTTGAACTAGAGGTGGTTGAGATTGCAATGGTGCATATGGCCTTTGAAAAATCCTAAGGGGTGTTGGACCAAATCCTCCTCGTTGTTGATGTTGTGGAGGCTCCCTCCACTTTATGTTTGGGTGATCTCACCATCCCGGATTGTAAGTGTTAGAGTATGGATCATGCCTTGGCTGGTTTTCGCCTTGATAACCTATGACATTGACACTTTCCCATCCTCCATTCTCAATCAATTGAGGGCACTTTTCAGATTGGTGTCCTTGTATAGAGCACACACCACATATTGGGTTTTCTTGCACTTGGGTTTTTCAACAACCTGTGACACAAGAAAAGTGAGATTAGCCAATTAAGATTGAATTTCAGATATTGCACTTACCTTATTCACATGTTGCTGCCATGGGATGTCTCTTTGTCCAACGCCTTCGTATTGTTGTGCATTCAAGGCTCGATTGGCAATTAGGGTCTTGGGATCAATTGGTGTTTTGTCAACCAAAGCTCATCTCGCTGATGCATCTAGCATTTGTCTTTCATTGGAAGAAGTCCTTCATAGAAATATTGAATTAGAAGTTCATCTTTCATTTGATGTTGAGGGCATGATGCAACTAGGGTCTTGAAACGCTCATAATACGCTAGGAATGACTCTCCTTGGTTTTGTTGAATGCCACTAATTTTCTTCCTCAAAAGAATGACTCTTGAAGTGGGGAAGAATTTCTCTAAGAAAGCTCTCTTCATGTTCTCCCAAGATGGGACGGTTCTAGGTGCCAATTCGTACAACCAATCCTTAGCTTTTTCCAAAAGAGAGAATGGAAAAGCTTTCTTCTTTAAAATGTTGGCATCCACGTTGATTGGGGTCATGCTTGAACATACCACTTCAAATTCCTTCAAGTGCTTGTCTGGATCTTCCATGGATAACCCATGGTATTTTGGAATGTGATGCAGCAAGCTAAACTTCAATTCAAACTCATCAATCTTGTCTTGAACTGCCCTAGGATATTGAATGCATAAGGGTGCGGCATTGTCCAATCCTGAGGCTGAAAGTTCCTTGATTGTTCGATTGTCCGCTACCATGACTTGTGCTTATTCTTCCACTTGAGCTGTGGCCTCTTCTTCATCCTCAAAATCAGATTCTGAGCTAGAACTAGGTGGATTAGGTTCTGGCTCCTTCCTCTTCCTTCTCAAAGTTCCTTTCAAAATCATCGTCAAAATCCAAGATATTTGCACGAATAGGGTGAGAACTTAGTCATAAACTAGTACCTAAAAACAAGAAAACTAAACAAAATCAGAAACTAGATTAAAAGACACGAAAAAGAAACAAAAAGAAACAACGGGGGATTAGCAAAGTTGCTAATCCCCGGCAACGGTGCCAAAAATTTGATGTGATAAAAGATAGCACTCAAATTAAACCTTCTTGTTGACAAATGTAGTAAAGATGCAAGTAAGGATCGTTCTAGGCCGAGGATTAGGAGGGATTGCTAATCTACTAAAAACTGACTCAAAAATATAAAACTAGACTTAAAAACACTTAACTAGACTCAAAGAACTCAAAACAGCACAAAACAATCAAATAGACTCAAATTAGACACTAGGACTTACTTTGGACGAAAATTTATTTGGTTTTGACTCAAAACACTTAAAAACACAAATTAGGACATATTCTAACTAATTTGACACAACTAAATAAAGGGGATTGGGTTTTTGACAAATTTGAAGTAAAAACAAGTAAATTGCAGAAACTAAGTAAAGGAATACGAATTTGGGTGAATTGATGGGTGATTAGCTAGCTAGAGGGTCCTTCTCTACACATGACACACTTGCATACAAATTGATTTCCAGTTGCTTTTTCAATAAACCATGAACCTCAACACCCCAGATTAACTGTGAACAACACTAATTAACCCTCAGATTTTCCTTAAGTCATTGAATTGGATGGAATATGCATCGGCAACCAAATTATTTTTCAAAAGTTCCCTACATGAACAGCATAATAGAGATACAATCATTAAGCTTTTTGAAAATCATAAACATTGACAAGGCATTTGTAACTATGAACAACATGATACTCCTGCCAAGAATTCACTTAACACGATTGTGACTAGCAACTCCACTAATTATGAATATAAGTTCATAACAATTAGGTGAAACTCCCTTATATTCTAGCATTAAATTCATGCATGAAAACTAACTATGCATCCTTAATCAACAAACACAAATAAGTTATCAATCAAGCAGTTAAGTAAATTGCATTCATGATTTATGAAATCACAACTGGAGGTAATCAATTCATGTTGCAAATATAATCATGGTTTCAAAGTCTCCTCTAGCCAAAATGAAATTAGTTCCTCATGTTCACAGCAAAACAAAGAAAACTTAAATTAAACATTGAAAACAAAAGATGGATTACACCTAAAAACGTTCCAACAATCCAACTTGAATAAGAAAAACGTCCAAGGCTGCTCCTCCTCCTATTCTCCCTTGCTAGGCTGCGGCACTGATGCGAGATTTATACGCACACAAATTAAACCCTCTTTTTATCAATTGTAGTATAGGTGCAAGTAGGGATCGTTCTGGACCGGGGATTAGGAGGGATTGTTAATCACTTGGATTTGACTTAAAAACGTAAAAACATAATATAAAACACTAAACTAGACTCAAAGAATGTAAAACTAAACTTTAAAACATTAAAACAAATCAAAAGACTCAAAATGCTTTTAAAAACACAAACTAAAATGCTATACTAAACTCGAAGAATTCAAAACTAAAAATAAGAAAGATTAAGACTAAGACTTAAACGAAATATGGGGGGATTGATTTTGGACGAATTTAAACTAAAATGGATAGATTGTAAAGAAAACAAATTGTAAATATGAAATTGACGGAAATGAATGGATGGTATGGCTAGCTAAGGGGTTCATCTCCATACATGTTACACTTGCATAATAAAATGATTTCCAATTGCATTTCAATAAACCATGAATTCTCAACACCCCGGGTTAATTAGGTCCGCTTAAATTAACCGTCAAGTTTTCCTTAAGTTAATGAATTGGATGATTGCATACGACAACCCAAAGCATTCCTCACAAGTTCCCTACATGAATTGCATAATAGAGAAACAAGCAAGAATCATTAAGCATCATGAAAACTATAAGTGTTGACGAGGCATTCGTTACTATGATTGCATGAAACTTATGCCAAGAATTCGTTTAACGCGATTGTTTATAAGCAACCTTCACTACTTGTGAATATAAGTTCATAACGATTAGGTAAAACTCACTTATATTCTAGCGTCATATTCATGCATGAAAATTAAGCGCGCATTCTTAATAAACATACATAAATAAGTTATCAATCAAACGGTTAAACAAATTGAATCCACAACTTATGAAACGCAATTAGAAGTAATCAAATCAAAATGCAAGCATAAACATATATTTCGAATCCCCCCCTAGCTAAAGGGGGGTTTAGTTCCTCATACAAAACAAAGAGAATCGAAATTAAACATTGAAATCAAAGAAACGCCTAAACATTCCAACAACTCAAACTTGAATTGTACGAACGTTTAGGCCCTCTTCTCTTCCTCTTTATTGTAGCATAAGGTCTAGGGATAATTGGTTTGGGGGATGGAAGTGTGGAATGGAAAAGGAGTGGTGGAGAAGTGGAAGGGGAATGGAAAAATGGTTGGTGTTTGGATTAGTAGGGAGGGGGGACTCACGGCTAAGGAAAGAATGGAAGTGTTTGAGGGGTGTTGTGTTGTGAATGAGATGTTTTGAATGATGGGAATGCAAGGGTATTTATAGGAGGAGTGGAGATGTATATGGCTATTTGTTTAAGGTGTTTGTGTGGAGGAATGATGGAGAATTGCATGTGGAATGGCTGCAATGATGAAGAATGAAAGCTGGAAAATAAAAGGGAAAGCTGGAAATCTGAAAATGCAAATGGGAATCCTGAAATGCAAAGGTGGCCACGGTTTTGAGTGTGTTTTGTGTTGGAAATGCATGTGAATGCATGTGAATGTTGTTTGTGTGAAGTGTGTGTGGGTTAAAGAGTGAATGGTGGTGTAATGATGAAGTGTGATGGCTGAAAATGTCAAGGGAAATGCATGTGATTGCATGGCAAAGAATTTCAGGATGCATGTGTGTGTTGAATGGTTTCTTGGTGAGGGATGTGGAGTGGTTGAATGTGGTGCAATGATAATGTTTTGTGGCTGAATTGGTGGTGGAATTATGATGGGAGTGCATATGATTAAAGAGTGGGAGTGCATGTGGGTGAATGTGAAGGGAATGCATGTGTTGATGATTAGGTTAGTGGGTGGAAATCTGAAAATGGCATAAGGGAATGGGAGCTCACGGTTTTGAGTTGTTTGTTTGTGTGAAGTGTGTGTGAATGCATGTGAAGATGCTAATAAATAATGCATGTAGGGTTAGGAAATAAAATCATAACTTAAAGGGAGATGATTAAAGGGTGTTGAAAGGTTTGAAATGCATGTGTTGAATTGGTGGTTGAATGATGAAAGAATAAGTGAATGATTATGATAAGTGTATAAGTGAATGATTATGATAAGTGTATGATATGTTAAGTGATAAATGAATGATATGTTAAGTGATAAATGAATGATATGTGGTGAGTGATAAGTGAATGGAAGTGATAAGTGATAAGTGAATGGAAGTGATAAGTGAATGGTTTGATAAGTGAATGATATGATAAGTGAATGCTTATAATAAGTGAATGATATGATAAATGAATGCTTTAAGTGTTTAAAATAGGGAACAAAGCCCTTCCTTGCATGGCAAGGAAGGGAGACACAAGGAAACACACGACAATGTCCTAAGGTTGCAAGGAATGTTGTTTTTGTGTTCTAAAATGCGTAGGAGTCTTCAATGATGCTTAAACATGAGGTCTTTTAGGATTTAACTTTCCTACTTCAAGTCTTTAATTTCGTCCATCCTCTTGGCTCCAAGCATATGATATCCATTCCAATCTCTAATTTGCTCCAAAAGGCTCCAAAAGGCATCCTTTTGCATACCTTGCCCTTAGAACCTGAAAACACACAAAAGAAGCATAAAGGACTAAAATAACTAGAGAAACATAACGTAAATGCACGAGAACAAGCCATTTAAGTCGCATGAATATGCTCCTATCAAATACCCCCACACTTATCTTTTGCTAGTCCTCGAGCAAAACAGAAAGAAAAACAAAACAAAACCAAACGAAACAAAACAAGTAAAACACAACCTAAACCTTCCAACAACCGTCTTAGGGATTTCCAATGCACATGACACGTTAAAAATCATCATTCCCACAGATTTTAGTCATCTTCACACTTAAGTACATTCTTAATCATAGTCACCATATACTAGTTCACAATTAAGCATTTAAAACCATGTTTTGAATGTAGTAACATGCCTTAGAGAAATTGCTCAAATCCTTACAAGATATGCACTCGTTTTTCACACAGATTTTCTGACTACACACCCTACACTAGTTATATGTGAGAAGATTGATGTAAACATGTAGACGAACACTCACATATGTTATAACAAGGAAAGCATTTTCTGGATTTACGATAATGACATGAATATGATCTCATGAATGGAATGCTACTACTTAGAATGAGAACCAGTGATTCCATAAGCTCATATCAATTTCAAACTCCACATTATTGAACACATAACGATCAAGATAGAAGTCAAAGGGGTGTAACGGGGCTAAAGGTGTTTGGCTAACAAAGAAGGTATATGGAAAACAAAGGTTCTTAAAGAAATAGCGAGCAAAGCATTTGAATTAACGTAGAATTCACTTTTGAATGAAAACTCAACTTTTGAACAACAAGGGGGAACAAGCTCTTTTTTTTTTTTTTTTTTTTTTTTCTTTCTTTCTTTTCTCTTTTTTCTTTTTCATATGTTTTTCACAAATTTTTTTTTTTTTCTTCTTTTCTTTTGACTCTCAAAACATACAAACTTAAGAACAAACTTTTACTCCCCTACACTCATTTTCTTGCAAAATGTACTCAAAAGGAATTCATTTAAGTCATGCTCACTATCTTTTAAGAACAAGGGTACGGATGGTCCTAATCTAGGCTAGGTAAGGGGTGATATGGTTAGCAAAGAAAATAGGTTAAACGAGGCTCAACGGTGTTAAGACTTACAATATATACGAAATATGGGAAGTAAGGCTATTTGGCTATGGTGGCAACTACACAACTTCATCTTGATATATGTTATGCAACTCAATATCATGCTTTGAATGAAACGGATATAAGTTCTAGCATTTAGTTCTATCATGATACAATTGCATTCTAAGTAGCAACCAAGCAAGGAATAATGAGATCATTCAACAACTTTAGAAAACAAAGAATCACAGAAAATAACTCTCCAAAGAAGGTAATGGCTCGAGTCTCTCAGGGTTGTAGCATTTGTTTGAGTTCCTTCCTTCAGGCATGTTACAAAAACTAAATTTTCTTTTATGATTGCATGTGAAGTCATACATTATAACCATAACTAAGCATAAACCAAGAGTAAATCAAACTTTTCTCTATGTTTATAACTCTTTTTAACAGTCATGCAATTACAAACCAAATCCTTATCATTGTGTTGGAAGGTACCCTAAGACACAAACTCACAAAAACGACTCAAAACACTCTTTTTAGGCTTTTCAAAACAATTTTTCAAATTTTTATGTGCTTTTCGGAGTTATAAAAACAAAACATACTAAAACACTCTAAAACAACTTTAAAACAACTTAAAACAGCAAGGAACAACATTTGAAGTTATGGGTGATAAAATCCCACGAATTTGCATTAACAACATTAGTTACCCCCCCACATTTAAATCAAACATTGTCCTCAATGTTTTAAGCATAGATTCACACAAAACATAAGTAATCACACAAACAACAACGAAACATACTAAACATGGCAGAATGTAATTAACAAAGAGAAGAGTTTAGGGACGCAAATCTGGTTATGGAGTGTAAATTCCCTCTTCTCTTTGTTGATTGCATTGAGGCTTGATCTTGATGATTCCACAGGCTTACTCTCGAACTGGTTTCCGCCCATCATTGATTTTCCTTTGTGCTACTTCTTGAACTGGGCAGCATGATGGTTCTTTTGGTCTCCCCCGAAGGTCTGAGCATACCCTTTTGGTCTGTTTCTTTGTTCAATCTTTCCAATTCGTATTGAAAAGGGTTGGAGGATAACTCAGCCTATGTTTGTCTCCACATGCTTCAATGTATCATTTTCACTTGCCTTACTCGCTCCCCTTTGCAGAAGTGGTCCATTCTCCGGAAGTGTATCAACCGTTGAAGATGACTACTCGAGAGCAACGCTAGGTAAGCAATCAGGAATAGATTCCAGGCAGTTGGCTCCAGATCGGAAGATTGACTCCAAGTGCCGGCTGATTGCTTCTTTTACTTTGCCATGCGAGTAAGAACAAGGACAAAGAAAAAGACAGGGAAAGAGCATGATATGAGATACTTTTGCTTTTGAACTTGATGATATGAGATACCTTTGCTTTGAAGAAGCGGTGGATGAATCAGCACATGCTTCAATCCGCCGTTTCCTCCTGGGTCATATGTACTCCAGGCATCTGGTATCATCTTTGGGGAAGAAGAAAGAATTGAGTATTTTGAAAGGCCTTGCTGGGAGTGCGCCCTCAGAGGTGAGGGAGAGTTGGGCATTTTCTTCAGGTTTGCCCTGCCATAAAAGACGAAGGTCGACATATATAGAGATAATATCAAGTGGTGGTACTTTTTACCCTTGTCGACAAACGTTTTGATCCCGCAATTCCGGCTTTTTGAAATAGTGGCGCCTCTTCGATCTTTGAATACGCCTCTTTGATTTCTGAGCAGGCGCCCCTTCGATTTCTGAACGACGCCCCTTCGCTTTCTGAACGACACGTGGTAGTGCAGATGCGACTCCTTTTGACAAAGCTGCACGCGTCTTCTGAAAAGCAGAGAAAGCGTCGCCGAACTTTGCGCTTGTCGGCTAAAGATATGTAGTTGCGGTGATGGCCTCCACGTGTTGTCTGAAAAGAAGAAATCTTTTGAAAAGTTGAACGCGTCTTCTGAAAAGCAGAGAAAGCGTCGCCAAAATTACGCCGGAAATTCCGGCTTTTTGAATCGGTGGACGCGTCGCCTTGGCTTTTTTATTGAGCTATCGATCACCACAACAAACACACTCTGAAGATTTCCCATTCCTGAAACTCGACTCCGGCCCTTTGTGAAATTTTTAACTCCATCCACCCCTTCTCTTTGAACACTTTTGAAAAAAATGGCAAACTCATCGAACCTTAGCTTAGATTTGAGTCTCAGCAGCGATCCGGTTGCGCCCCGTCAAGGTAATGTATGGCACCCTTCTTTTTTATCTTCTAACGGTCCTCTTTCAGGTGAAGACTCTGTGATGCAGGACGCCACAACAGCTACAATAGTAGCTAAAAACCTCCTCACTCCAAAAGATAGTAGGCTGCTGTCAGGACGGTCCGATGAGTTGGCCGTTCAAGAGTCCCTCGCACTTAGTGTTCAGTGTGCGAGCTCTGTGTCCAACATGGGCCTACGCCTGCTTGCCCGCTCCCGTCAGGTGGAATCGTTGATGGCAGAGGTGGAAAGACTTAAGCAAGAGATCCAGCAGCTTAAGTACGAGAATAGAAGTTTGCATGTGCTTGCAAATAACTATTCGTCGGGGATGAAGAGGAAGCTTGATGAGCTGCAAGAATCTGAGGGTCGAATGAAGGAAAAATTTTGTCCTAGCTAAGAACATGCATGAACATTTGAATACATAGGCATACTAATAACACTTTAAAGTAGGCATGCATTCAAAAACAATTCATAAAACCCATGACTTTCAAAGCCTAGTATATGGTGAACCATAAGACTCTTTAACAATATTAAAGAGAATAAGAATTTAGAGATTCTTTACCCTTGAAGCTCATCCTTGATTACACAAGGGATTCACCCAAGTGGAGGGCCTTCAAGTCACCTCCTTGCTCCTTGGATCTTCCTTGTGTTTTCCTCCCTTTTAGTGCTCCTTTTTCTTCTTTGAGGATTTGAGGATTTGTTCTCCAAAACACCAAAAGTTTGGTGTCTCTAAGTCTCCACACCAAAGATGTTGTGTGAAGATGAAATGGATGACTTAGGGAAGAAAGATTGCTAGATTTTCTTCCCCTAAGGTGGCCGGCCTCTATGTAGAAAATAAGAGAATAGGTTTCACCCAAATTCCATTAGAAAACCCCTTAATGTGAAACCAAGCTATAATGTTGATTTTACACTTCATTTCATGTGAGTGGCAAACTTGTAATTAATACAAGTTTGCTACCCCTCACCCTTATGGCCATATGTTGTTATTGGGCTTAATTTCCCATTTTGTTTTAGTTGTCATACAACTTAAACATAATGGGCCTTGTGGACCAAAACGTTTTTGTGTCCCGAAGCCCAAAACTAACTTAAACGCCCAATACGAACGTTTCGTATAATTAATTAACTATTTAATTAATCTTGACCATTCTTCAATTAAACCATTTAATTGCTTATCCATTTCATATAATTTCTTCACTTATATCCTTACTCGGTGTACGATCCATTAGGTTCCAATTAGCGAGGTAGTGGGCGATGTTACTCTTAACGATCGATTGTGAATTGAAACCACATTTCAATTCTCCCTTAAAATTAGTGTTTGCTAATCTTTAGGGCTTCCACAAACCATGGGTGACGCCTAGCAGCATGTCATGGTTACCCAAGCTAAGTAGAAGTGGTTGGAGAACCTATCCAGTTACAACTACAATGCAATATGGTCCTTCTCTAATACAATACTCTTAATTACATTGTTTAAGTGATAGTTTGTTTCATGTCTACTATCCAATGTGATATTTCTCTATATGATTCAATTGAATAAGATTTGGAACAACCTTCCTTAGTCATATTCATATGCTTTGGCCAAAGACTCTCGAATCATATCTTAGAGTATTCTCCTTCCACTATGGAAGGTTAGAGATCCCTTGTTGTGCATTCATATGCTTACATGACTAGATAGCTTGACCCCAACAATGCCGTGGACACTCCAATGGAATGCCGTTGACATAATCAAAGATCAAGGATCTAACCATTAGACATCAATGATGCCTCAGGTCAAAGGACTACTTTGCATATTGCAACTATTGAGTTCTCACATGACATGTATGTTCGAACTCTCGTTTGATCGTTGTTCAGTGTACTCGATTACTCTTTCGAGCACCTATGTGTTTGCCTTAGTGTCCAACACCAAATGACTTGAGACTAGTTCATACTCACGCTTGAGTCGACATAACACATACTAACCTTAGCGGATTGTCAATGCCCAATTGGCAATCCTATGGCTAGGAACGTTTTAGGAATGAACATAAGAGAAAGGTCTCGTTAATTTAACTAACTTAAATCACTTGTCTCTTAGATCAATTACATTCCTTGGATTCCCTTATTGCTTAAACACAAGATACTATAAATAGTGATTAACAATAAGCTTTGCCCTCTATTAAACATATAAAAGTTTAACACAATAAGTATTCCAAAAAGTTATTACATCAAATGAGTGGCTTTGTGGGCATACTTCCAACAATCTCCCACTTGCACTCAAAGCCATCTTCCCATGTATCTAATACCCATCTTTTCCATATGACGGTCAAGTTGGATTTGAGACATTGGCTTCGTTAGTGGATCTGCTACGTTATCGGCTGAAGCAACTTTGAGGATGTTGACTTTCCCCTCGGCAGCATATCTTCTAATGATATTAAAGCGCCTATCAAAATGCTTGTTCTTTTGATGTGCCCTGGGTTCCTTGGCTTGAGCTATCGCCCCACTATTATCACAGTACAAAGTTACTGGTGATGTAATGGTTGGAACCACTCCAAGTTCAGTGATGAACTTCTTCATCCAGAACGCTTCTTTGCCGGCTTCAGCTGCAGCGACATATTCAGCCTCTGTCGTGGAATCAGCAATTACACTTTGTTTCTTGCTTTTCCAGCTGACAGCCCCACCATTTAGAGTGAATACATATCCGGAGTTGGAACTTCTATCATCGACGTCAGATTGGAAATCTGCGTCTGTATAGCCTTCCACTCGCAACTCTGTCGCTCCTCCATAAATGAGGAACATGTCCTTAGTTCTTCTTAAGTACTTAAGGACCGTCTTGACAGCTGCCCAGTGTTCTGATCCTGGGTTAGATTGATATCGACTAGTAATGCTCACAGCATATGCGATATCAGGCCTTGTGCATATCATGGCATACATAAGACTTCCTATGGCGGAAGCATAAGGAATCATATTCATATGCCGTATCTCTTCAGGAGTCTTAGGTCCCATGGACTTAGAAAGATGAATTCCATGTCCTACAGGAAGAATACCTTTCTTAGATTGCTCCATCTGGAACCTACTTAACACCTTATCAATGTACATAGATTGGGATAATCCAATTAATTTTCTGGATCTATCACGATAGAGCTTTATCCCAAGTACATAAGATGCATCTCCTAAATCTTTCATGTGGAAGGTTTTGGACAACCACACTTTTACAGAAGAAAGTACTGCAGTGTCATTCCCGAATAGTAATATGTCGTCTACATATAACACTAGGAATACAACTGCTTCCCCAACGACTTTTTGATAAACACAATTGTCGTCTTCATTTTGAGTAAAACCAAACGATTTGATTTCAGTATCAAAACGAATGTTCCAGCTCCTGGAGGCTTGCTTAAGTCCATAAATGGACCTTTGAAGCTTGCATACCTTAGTCTTTTCAGACTTGGACACGAAACCTTCGGGTTGAGCCATATAAAGCTCTTCCTCTAGGTAGCCGTTCAGAAAGGCTGTCTTCACGTCCATTTGCCAGATTTCATAATCATGGTACGCAGCTATAGCAAGCAAAATCCGAATGGACTTAATCATGGCTACAGGAGAGAAAGTTTCTTCATAGTCAATCCCTTCTCGTTGCCTGTAACCTTTGGCTACTAGTCTAGCCTTATAAGTCTCCACGTTCCCATCAACGCCTATTTTCCTCTTGAAGATCCATTTGTTTCCAACAGGTACTATACCTTCTGGAGGGTCTACAAGAGTCCAGACTTGATTTTGATACATGGAATCCATCTCGGATTTCATGGCCTCTTGCCATCTCTTTGAGTCAATATCGGACATTGCCTCAATGTAGTCTCTAGGGTCTTCCTTTGTGTCATTGTCACCTAGAAGGTACAATTCCCCAAAGTCTTTGTCTAAGCCATACCTCCTAGGTGGCTTATTGACCCGTTCAGATCTACGTGGAGCTAGGGGTTCAGGAACAGGGTTGTCAACATGTCGTGTGCTTGTTTGTGGTTCATCATTAATCTCATTAATTTCCATCGTTTTACTTATAGTTTCTTTGAGAACAAATTCGTCCTCTAGAAACTTAGCAGTTCTGGCGACAAAGACTTTCTGGTCGTCAGGATGGTAGAACTCATATCCCATAGTTTCTCTAGGATATCCCACAAAATAACACCTTTCTGATCTCGCTTCAAGCTTAGTAGCTTCAAGCTTCTTGACATATGCTTCACAACCCCAAATCTTAATGTGATTAAGACTTGGCTTTCTACCATGCCATATCTCATAGGGCGTTTGTGAAACTGATTTGGAAGGTACTCTATTAAGCAAGTAAGCTGCTGTATATAGAGCATATCCCCAGAATGTTACTGGCAGATCAGCGGAACTCATCATAGAACGAACCATGTTCATCAAGGTTCGATTTCTCCTTTCAGAAACTCCATTAAGTTGTGGAGTTCCCGGTGGAGTCCACTGTGATTTTATTCCACACTCTTTGAGATAATCTAGGAATTCATTACTCAGATATTCACCCCCTCGATCTGATCTTAGGATTTTTATCTGTTTCCCAGTTTGCTTCTCAACTTCATTCTTGAATTCTTTGAACCTTTCAAAGGATTCTGACTTGTACTTCATAAGATACACATAGCCAAACCGAGAGTGATCGTCGGTGAATGTGATATAGTAGGAGAAACCTCCTCTCGACGTAGTAGACATAGGTCCACATACGTCAGTGTGGATTAACCCTAGAATTTCAGTGGCACGCTCTCCTTTCCCAGTGAATGGAGATTTGGTCATCTTCCCTTTCAAACAGCATTCACAAGTACCCATCTGGTCATTACCTAATGGGCGGACATATCCGTCTTTCGACATCTTGCGAATCTTTTCAAGGTTCACATGTCCAAGTTTAAGATGCCACATCCTTTCTTGGTTAACTTCTTCTCTAGCCCTTTTGGGTTTTGAGGTATTCCGGCTTTCAATACAGTGCATCCCACTATTCGTCTCTAGGTGAAAAAGTCCCTCTATCATATTACCATGAGAGATAATACGACCGTTCAAGTATAAAGTGCAACTCATTTTGTCAAACAATACTGAATGCCCATCTCGTAAAAGCTTAGAGATAGAAATCAAATTCTTTATACATGAAGGAAAATATAAACAATTTTTAAGTTCCAGGACTTCCCCAGAGGGTAGGTTAAGCATGTAGGTGCCTATTGCTTTTGCAGAGATTTTAGCGCCGTTCCCAACTCGCACAACCATCTCCCCATTGCGTAGTGTCTTGCTCCCTACTAGTCCCTGCATCGTATTACAGATATGTTGACTAGCGCCTGAATCAAATATCCAGGAATTGGAGCTCACTGTAAAAGCACTTTCTATGACCGAAATACTCTCTTCAAAAGTTCGTGTCATAAGGCTCGCAATGCGCACCCTGTATTTCTTCTTCCAACGTTCATCCTTTCCACAATGAAAGCATGTTCCTTTGGATTTCTTTGCCTTCTTCTTATGTAACCTCTTCCTTGTTTTTGCATTCTCACTCCCACTGTCCTTTTTGAAACATTTTTCAAATTTACAGCACATGTCAATCATCTCGTTAAAAGTATGATCGAATCTATTCACTTTATAGTTTACAATAAACTTAGTGAAATCATCCGAGAGATATGCAAGGAAAAAGTCTTAGGCCATTTTGTCAAGTATAATGGTGGGTAGTATTTTAGGCATGTCGTTAACTACATAACATAACAGAAATCGTATTAGATTGTTGATTAACTACTTGATTGGGTCTTGAATCAAATAGTACCACCCACTATTTTTGGCAAATTCCATATCCCTCAATAGAATCCGAGAGTTATGTTGAACTCTTAGCGGGGTATGGGAGACTCACCATTACCAAGCCCACCTCACGATGATACGATGTTGGTTAGCAAAAATAATGATGAGAGAATAACGCTTTACTCATTTACAACGTTTGTAATTACCCATCTTGTTTGGCCTCTAGAGAATGTTGCCTCACGATGATACGATGTTGGCACCATTGCACTTAGTTAAGTTATTCCCACCATGCTTAGTTCGTGTAGGGGTTCAAGAATAACCTCACGATGATACGATGTTGGCTATCCTCGTTGCCTACACTTACCTCATCATATGTTTATGGACTCCTCCTGAGTGTAAGCATGCACTTTGTACTCCCCCATGATAGGGTGAAGCCGGTGTACAAGTCACAAACGATTGGAGCCCACCACGGTGGAAGGCCTACGAAGAGATGTTCAAAGCATCTCTCGCTTATCAACTTAATATCCATTTTATTTGAGGGAGTAGTGTTGGGCTACATCAAAAACATTTTAATCATATTAAAAGAACATGGGCCTATCACAACTATTGGTCCAAGTTAATATGAATTAGTAGCATATAATACTCCCACTGTTTCGTTGAAACAAGCGAGACTATATGGAACTACTAACGAACGCATTGCATCCTCATATGGACTATATAGTCGTTTTAGGTTTTAGGATGATTATGAACCGTTTGATTTGATCCAACACGAGCCTTGTGTTGGACCTTGGGTTTAAGGTAGATAGTTGTTGATTTTAGTTACGCGTTTAATCCAATTAAACCGTTATTTCCTATTGGGCGTTGGACCCAACTATTCCAATTTGCATACATATAAACAAAGAGGAATACATGAAATAATAAGAAGGGCTTATGCCCTTTTACAACACAAATAATGGGCTTATGCCCTTTACAACAAATTGAAGGACTTATGCCCAATACAACAACTTGAATTAATCAAATTACATTCAAATCTTCATTACTTAAAACCCAAGCATTCATAATGTAAATCGGCCAATCACATAGCTCAATTATCGAGGCCTTTGGTTCATAATCACCCTTTTCTTAATTAACTAAATTAACTAAGAAAGCAACTTTAAACAATTGGTTTTTGGATCCATAGAATTGATTTAAATGGAACTAAATATAATGAAAATCCAATTCTCATTAAAGAGACAAAACAATTTTTGTTCTCATTTTATTTGGGCCATTTTGCAAAAACACAAACTTTTGGGCCAAAATACAAATACACAAAAGTATCAAAACTTTATTTAATTGCACAAAAGCACCCCACTAGAGGGGTGGCCGGCCAAGGATAGTTGTTATAGAGATTTTTGATAAAAAGAATTTTGTAAGTGGATTTTGGTGGGTGAGATTAAAGATGGTGGGGATGGTTTGAAAAGAAAATATATCTTTGATATAATTAAAACCATTTAATCATTTCTTACCAACAATCATCATCCATCAACTAATATTCAAAAATATATCTTTGACATAATTAAAGCCATTTAATCATTTCTTACCAATAATCATCACCCATCAACTAATAATCAAAACTTTATGTAAAACATAAAACTTTTGAATCAAAACTTCAAAACTTTTTGTTCTTGATAAGAACTTCAAGAAATATGAAGAACATACATGAAAACTCATAATAGCTCCATGGATGTTTTCTTTCACCAAAAACTCAAATTTTCACAACTCAAAAGAGGGTTAATATCCTAGGGTACTTAGGGGTTCCAAAAAGCACTTTAAAACCATTTTAACAAGCCTAACATGAACCCAAAAAATCACCCTTTGGATTTGGCCGAAAATCCCAAAACACTTGGCACCAACTTTTAGTTCCATTATTCATGCTTTAATGAAATACATCTACAACATTTGAGATGCTAAATTTTCAAGTAAAATTTATATTCAAAGCAAGAACAAAGCTTGTAACATTTACAACACTTAAATCACAAAATATGAAAAATCACAAAACCCAAAAGGATCCACCATAAACTAGGCCTAGGCTCTTGATACCACTTGAAGGAAAAATTTTGTCCTAGCTAAGAACATGCATGAACATTTGAATACATAGGCATACTAATAACACTTTAAAGTAGGCATGCATTCAAAAACAATTCATAAAACCCATGACTTTCAAAGCCTAGTATATGGTGAACCATAAGACTCTTTAACAATATTAAAGAGAATAAGAATTTAGAGATTCTTTACCCTTGAAGCTCATCCTTGATTACACAAGGGATTCACCCAAGTGGAGGGCCTTCAAGTCACCTCCTTGCTCCTTGGATCTTCCTTGTGTTTTCCTCCCTTTTAGTGCTCCTTTTTCTTCTTTGAGGATTTGAGGATTTGTTCTCCAAAACACCAAAAGTTTGGTGTCTCTAAGTCTCCACACCAAAGATGTTGTGTGAAGATGAAATGGATGACTTAGGGAAGAAAGATTGCTAGATTTTCTTCCCCTAAGGTGGCCGGCCTCTATGTAGAAAATAAGAGAATAGGTTTCACCCAAATTCCATTAGAAAACCCCTTAATGTGAAACCAAGCTATAATGTTGATTTTACACTTCATTTCATGTGAGTGGCAAACTTGTAATTAATACAAGTTTGCTACCCCTCACCCTTATGGCCATATGTTGTTATTGGGCTTAATTTCCCATTTTGTTTTAGTTGTCATACAACTTAAACATAATGGGCCTTGTGGACCAAAACGTTTTTGTGTCCCGAAGCCCAAAACTAACTTAAACGCCCAATACGAACGTTTCGTATAATTAATTAACTATTTAATTAATCTTGACCATTCTTCAATTAAACCATTTAATTGCTTATCCATTTCATATAATTTCTTCACTTATATCCTTACTCGGTGTACGATCCATTAGGTTCCAATTAGCGAGGTAGTGGGCGATGTTACTCTTAACGATCGATTGTGAATTGAAACCACATTTCAATTCTCCCTTAAAATTAGTGTTTGCTAATCTTTAGGGCTTCCACAAACCATGGGTGACGCCTAGCAGCATGTCATGGTTACCCAAGCTAAGTAGAAGTGGTTGGAGAACCTATCCAGTTACAACTACAATGCAATATGGTCCTTCTCTAATACAATACTCTTAATTACATTGTTTAAGTGATAGTTTGTTTCATGTCTACTATCCAATGTGATATTTCTCTATATGATTCAATTGAATAAGATTTGGAACAACCTTCCTTAGTCATATTCATATGCTTTGGCCAAAGACTCTCGAATCATATCTTAGAGTATTCTCCTTCCACTATGGAAGGTTAGAGATCCCTTGTTGTGCATTCATATGCTTACATGACTAGATAGCTTGACCCCAACAATGCCGTGGACACTCCAATGGAATGCCGTTGACATAATCAAAGATCAAGGATCTAACCATTAGACATCAATGATGCCTCAGGTCAAAGGACTACTTTGCATATTGCAACTATTGAGTTCTCACATGACATGTATGTTCGAACTCTCGTTTGATCGTTGTTCAGTGTACTCGATTACTCTTTCGAGCACCTATGTGTTTGCCTTAGTGTCCAACACCAAATGACTTGAGACTAGTTCATACTCACGCTTGAGTCGACATAACACATACTAACCTTAGCGGATTGTCAATGCCCAATTGGCAATCCTATGGCTAGGAACGTTTTAGGAATGAACATAAGAGAAAGGTCTCGTTAATTTAACTAACTTAAATCACTTGTCTCTTAGATCAATTACATTCCTTGGATTCCCTTATTGCTTAAACACAAGATACTATAAATAGTGATTAACAATAAGCTTTGCCCTCTATTAAACATATAAAAGTTTAACACAATAAGTATTCCAAAAAGTTATTACATCAAATGAGTGGCTTTGTGGGCATACTTCCAACATCGAATTCACAGTGACCGTCAAAGGCTTGCGTCTTATCTCCAGAGGCACCTTTTTCCTGGGTCATCCAGCGCTTGGCCAAGTATTGAGGCCTGGAATGCTCTAGCTCCGATGCCTCCCGCTCCGATGGCTTCCGCTCCGATGCCTCCCGCTTCTATGCCTCCCGCTTCTGCGCCTTCCGCTTCTGCGCCTCGTAGTGGGGCTTCACGTAAACAACCTTTGTGAAGCTCCACCTTTCTCCATGTTTAGTATCTTTCTTTCAAATTTTTTTTTTTTTTTTTTTTTTTTTTTTATTATTCATAAATAAAATCAAACGGCATGGAATTTATCTTTGAATGGGCGGTGATACTTGAAATGATCCGGTAATAGTTTAAATTCCATTTTGGGTGCCTGAATCATTAACCACATGTTAGTATAAAAGAAAATTGAAATTCGGGGAGGCGGCTTACCTGTGTGCTCCAAAATGAACTCCAGAATAAACACCCCTTCGAAAGTTATGACTTGTCCCGTGTCATAAAATCCAACTTCCTTGGGAATTGTGGTTTCAAATTTGTCCTCTTTGATGCCTTCTACATCTTCTCCAGCCACTACCTTCTCTTGAATCATTCTTCTTGGTGTACAAAGTCCTTTGAAGAATTCAACACCATCTAAAACTTGCTGTGTTGCACCAAGAATTTGAATAGCATTTTGCACCTTTGGGAAGGCTTCCACGATGTCCTTTTTACTCTCTTCTTGGTTGGGAATCAAAAACCTGCTAGGAAAAGGGAGGTCCAGAACGATCCCTACTTGCACCTATACTACAATTGATAAAAAGAGGGTTTAATTTGTGTGCGTATAAATCTCGCATCAAATTTTGGCGCCGTTGCCGGGGATTAGGAGGGATTGTTAATCACTTGGATTTGACTTAAAAACGTAAAAACATAATATAAAACACTAAACTAGACTCAAAGAATGTAAAACTAAACTTTAAAACATTAAAACAAATCAAAAGACTCAAAATGCTTTTAAAAACACAAACTAAAATGCTATACTAAACTCGAAGAATTCAAAACTAAAAATAAGAAAGATTAAGACTAAGACTTAAACGAAATATGGGGGGATTGATTTTGGACGAATTTAAACTAAAATGGATAGATTGTAAAGAAAACAAATTGTAAATATGAAATTGACGGAAATGAATGGATGGTATGGCTAGCTAAGGGGTTCATCTCCATACATGTTACACTTGCATAATAAAATGATTTCCAATTGCATTTCAATAAACCATGAATTCTCAACACCCCGGGTTAATTAGGTCCGCTTAAATTAACCGTCAAGTTTTCCTTAAGTTAATGAATTGGATGATTGCATACGACAACCCAAAGCATTCCTCACAAGTTCCCTACATGAATTGCATAATAGAGAAACAAGCAAGAATCATTAAGCATCATGAAAACTATAAGTGTTGACGAGGCATTCGTTACTATGATTGCATGAAACTTATGCCAAGAATTCGTTTAACGCGATTGTTTATAAGCAACCTTCACTACTTGTGAATATAAGTTCATAACGATTAGGTAAAACTCACTTATATTCTAGCGTCATATTCATGCATGAAAATTAAGCGCGCATTCTTAATAAACATACATAAATAAGTTATCAATCAAACGGTTAAACAAATTGAATCCACAACTTATGAAACGCAATTAGAAGTAATCAAATCAAAATGCAAGCATAAACATATATTTCGAATCCCCCCCTAGCTAAAGGGGGGTTTAGTTCCTCATACAAAACAAAGAGAATCGAAATTAAACATTGAAATCAAAGAAACGCCTAAACATTCCAACAACTCAAACTTGAATTGTACGAACGTTTAGGCCCTCTTCTCTTCCTCTTTATTGTAGCATAAGGTCTAGGGATAATTGGTTTGGGGGATGGAAGTGTGGAATGGAAAAGGAGTGGTGGAGAAGTGGAAGGGGAATGGAAAAATGGTTGGTGTTTGGATTAGTAGGGAGGGGGGACTCACGGCTAAGGAAAGAATGGAAGTGTTTGAGGGGTGTTGTGTTGTGAATGAGATGTTTTGAATGATGGGAATGCAAGGGTATTTATAGGAGGAGTGGAGATGTATATGGCTATTTGTTTAAGGTGTTTGTGTGGAGGAATGATGGAGAATTGCATGTGGAATGGCTGCAATGATGAAGAATGAAAGCTGGAAAATAAAAGGGAAAGCTGGAAATCTGAAAATGCAAATGGGAATCCTGAAATGCAAAGGTGGCCACGGTTTTGAGTGTGTTTTGTGTTGGAAATGCATGTGAATGCATGTGAATGTTGTTTGTGTGAAGTGTGTGTGGGTTAAAGAGTGAATGGTGGTGTAATGATGAAGTGTGATGGCTGAAAATGTCAAGGGAAATGCATGTGATTGCATGGCAAAGAATTTCAGGATGCATGTGTGTGTTGAATGGTTTCTTGGTGAGGGATGTGGAGTGGTTGAATGTGGTGCAATGATAATGTTTTGTGGCTGAATTGGTGGTGGAATTATGATGGGAGTGCATATGATTAAAGAGTGGGAGTGCATGTGGGTGAATGTGAAGGGAATGCATGTGTTGATGATTAGGTTAGTGGGTGGAAATCTGAAAATGGCATAAGGGAATGGGAGCTCACGGTTTTGAGTTGTTTGTTTGTGTGAAGTGTGTGTGAATGCATGTGAAGATGCTAATAAATAATGCATGTAGGGTTAGGAAATAAAATCATAACTTAAAGGGAGATGATTAAAGGGTGTTGAAAGGTTTGAAATGCATGTGTTGAATTGGTGGTTGAATGATGAAAGAATAAGTGAATGATTATGATAAGTGTATAAGTGAATGATTATGATAAGTGTATGATATGTTAAGTGATAAATGAATGATATGTTAAGTGATAAATGAATGATATGTGGTGAGTGATAAGTGAATGGAAGTGATAAGTGATAAGTGAATGGAAGTGATAAGTGAATGGTTTGATAAGTGAATGATATGATAAGTGAATGCTTATAATAAGTGAATGATATGATAAATGAATGCTTTAAGTGTTTAAAATAGGGAACAAAGCCCTTCCTTGCATGGCAAGGAAGGGAGACACAAGGAAACACACGACAATGTCCTAAGGTTGCAAGGAATGTTGTTTTTGTGTTCTAAAATGCGTAGGAGTCTTCAATGATGCTTAAACATGAGGTCTTTTAGGATTTAACTTTCCTACTTCAAGTCTTTAATTTCGTCCATCCTCTTGGCTCCAAGCATATGATATCCATTCCAATCTCTAATTTGCTCCAAAAGGCTCCAAAAGGCATCCTTTTGCATACCTTGCCCTTAGAACCTGAAAACACACAAAAGAAGCATAAAGGACTAAAATAACTAGAGAAACATAACGTAAATGCACGAGAACAAGCCATTTAAGTCGCATGAATATGCTCCTATCAGGCACAAGGTGGTTATGGTGTGAAATTAGGTTGTTTTATGTTATGGAAGGATGGTGCAGGTTTTGGATGTTGGATGGGTGAATGTAAGGTGCGGATATTGATTGATGTTTTCCTTCTTCATGCTAGAATATGTTTAGTATAATGGCACAAGTAAGGGTGTCGAATCCACAGGGACTAATTGGACCTATATAATCACTTGTTTTGCAAGAACTCTTTACTAGAGAAATAAAACTAATCAATGTAGGCAGATTTGTTGTTGTACCTTGAAAGCATAAAGAAATGAAGTAAACACAAAATGAATGAATCAACAGCTAATAAAATGAGATAGTACCAATGGAGATGAAGCTAGGGATTCGATTTTACCATTGCTAACCCAAGGCCATGCTTGTTGAATCAGATTATACTCATCCATCTACCTATTTCTTGAGTTTGTTTCACTTAGATATGATCAACCATATGATGTGTGGATTTGATCAAATGTCTCTAATCATGAGCCTAATTGTGATGTGCAACTTTGGTTCCTAATCAAGAATATGTAGTGCACAAGAAACTTTCACAAAACCAAAGGGAACACTCGGCAGGATGTTTGCAAAACATTCCCTTCATTCATTCACATATCCACCAAGATTATGCATGATGTGTGCTTTAATCTTGGCTAAACAACCTGTGGTTAATTCAAATGATGATCAAGCATTAAAATCAACACACTAAGTCACAATTAAATCGGAGAATGAAACAAGAAATAGATAGATTAAATGAGAATTCTGAATTAACTACATGGCAATCTTGCAAGGCTACATCGAATCTCTAGAGAGAGATTAGTTACACTTCATGTTTACAAAAGGTTTGACATAAAAATATATAACATGAGTGAACATAGGATTAAGAAGAAAGAACCCTTGAAGCAAAACTGATGTCGAAATCCCTTAAGAGTTGCCTTCGGTGTTGGTGCTCCAAGTGTGTTGTAAATGAAGGTGGAGCGGCTAAGGTTGAATGGTTTCTGCGAATGGGAGAGTGTATGGAATGGAATGAAGCCGAGAAGAGATTGTGTAGAAATGGAAGGGGATTTGCGGCAAAAGGGAAAGATTGGATGTGTTTGTGGTGTCTTGTGTATGAAAATGAGATGTGTTTTTTTGTGTATGAATGCATGGGTTTTTATAGGGGGAATGGGAGAATAAGTGGGTGATTGTTTAAGAGTGAATGTGGTTGTTATGATTGAGAGTGCATGTGGATGAAATAAAGATGGAAAAAGAGCTAGGTTGTTGGTGTGTGAATGCATGTGTTGAATGATTAGAGTGCATGTGGGTGAATATGTGGTTGAAATGATGAAGTAGGAAGGTGGAAATGCATGTGTTGAATTGGTGGTGCAATGATGAAAGAGTAAGTGCATGTGTGTGTGAATGGTGGTGCAATGATGAAAGAGTAAGTGCATGTGTGTGTGAATGCATGTGGCTAAGGGTTGTTGATTGGGCTAGAGGTTTTGCATGGCTCAAAGGATTGTTTGATTGGGCTAGGCCCTTTGTTTTATGTCCAAAGTGCATACAAGGCTTTCAAATTCGTCCAACACTTTGGCTCCAAGCATATGCTATCCATTCCAAGCCCAATTTTGCTCCAAAATGCTCCAAAATGCATCTTTTTGCTTCCTTAGCCATATGAACCTAAAAACACACGAAAATGGCTTAAACTACTAAAACAACTATGAATTAACAACATAGATGCACGAAAACAAGCTAAGTAAGTCGCCTAAATATGCTCCTATCAAATTCCCCCACACTTAGCTTTTGCTAGTCCTCGAGCAAAACAAAATAATAACAAATAAACAAAACGACACTAAACAAGTAAAACACAACCTAAACCTTCCAACAACCGTCTTAGGGATTTCCAATGCACATGACAAGTTAAAAATCATTATTCTCACAGATTTTAGCCATCTTTACACTTAACTACATTCTTAATCATAGTCACCACATACTAGTTCACAATTAAGCAATTAAAACACATTTCAAATGTAGTAACATGCTTTAGAGAATTTACTCAATTCCTTACTAGAATGCACTCTATTTTCACATAGATTTTCTGACTACACACCCTACACTAGTTATATGTGAGAGATTGATGTAAACATGAAAGACTAGTATCTCACATATGTTATAACAAAGAAAGCATTTTCTGGATTTACGATAATGACATGAATATGATCTCATGAATGGAATGCTACTACTTAGAATGAGAACCAGTGATTCCATAAGCTCATATCAAATCCAAACTCCACATTATTGAACACATAACGATCAAGATAGAAGTCAAAGGGGTGTAACGGGGCTAGGGTATTGGTTAACAATGAATGGTGAAGGATAAACAAACATTCTTAAAGCAATAGTGAGCAAAGTATTGAATTAGGCACTTAGAATTCCCTTTAGAGCGCGGAAAACAACTTTTAGACTAATAGGGGAAATTCAAACAACTCTTATTTTTCTTTTCTTTTTCATTTTTTTTTTCAAATTTTTTTTCTTCTTCTTTTTTTTTTTTTTTTTTTTTTTTTTTTTTTTTTAGCCGTGCCTATGGCACAACAACTCTCATCAATAATCCTTCCCCCACACTTATTTTCTGCAACATATTAATCAAAAAGGAATTCATTTTCCGTCATGCTTACTATGCTTTAAGAACAAAGGCATGGATGGTCCTATTCTAGGCTAGGTAAGGGTAACATGGGTTAACAAAGAATATAGGCTAAACAAGGCTCAAAAGGGGTTAAAACTTACAATAAATACGAAATATGGGAAGTAAGGCTATTTGGCTATGGTGGCAACTACACAACTTTATCTTGATATATGTTATGCAATTCAATGTCATGCTTTGATTGAAATGGATATAAGTTCTAGCATTTAGTTCTATCATGATACAATTGCATTCTAAGTAGCAACCAAGCAAGGAATAATGAGATCATGCAACAACTTTAGAAAACAAAGAATCACAGAAAATAACTCTCCAAAGAAGGTAATGGCTCGAGTCTCACAGGGTTGTAGCGTTTGTTTGAGTTCCTTCCTTCAAGCATGTTACAAAAACGAATTTTTCTTTTATGATTGCATGTGAAGTCATACATTATAACCATAACCAAGCATATACCAAGAGTAAATCAAACTTTCATCCATGTTTATAACTCTTTTTAACCGTCATGCAATTACAAACCAAATCCTTATCATTGTGTTGGAAGGTACCCTAAGACACAAACACACAAAAAGCACTTAAAACACTCTTTTTAGGCTTTTCAAAACATTTTTTTCAAATTTTTATGTGATTTTCGGAGTTATAAAACAAAACACACTAAAACACTCTAAAACAATTTAAAAACACCTTAAAACAGCAAGGAACAACATTTGAAGTTATGGGTGATAAAATCCCACGAATTTGCATTAACAACATTAGTTACCCCCCCACACTTAAATCAAACATTGTCCTCAATGTTTTAAGCATAGATTCACACAAAACATAAGTAAACACACAAAAAGCACTTAAACATACTAAACATGGCAAAATGTAATTAACAAAGAGAAGAGTTTAGGGATGCAAATCTGGTTATGGAGTGTAAATTCCCTCTTCTCCTTGGTGATTGCATTGAGGCTTTTATCTTTGTGATTCCACAGGCTTACTCTTGAACTGGTTTCCGCCCATCGTTGATTTTCCTTTGTGCTACATAATCTTGAACTGGGCAGCAGGATTCTTTTGGTCTTCCCCGAAGGTCTGAGCTTACCCCTTTTATCTGTTTCTTTGTTCAATCTTTGCAGGAGTGGTCCCTTCTCTGGAAGTGTATCAACCGTTGAAGATGACTACTCGAGAGCAATGCTAGGTAAGCAATCAGGAATAGATTCCAGGCAGTTGGCTCCAGAACAGAAGACTGACTCCAAGTGCTGGCTGATTGCTTCTTTCACTTTGCCATGCGAGTAAGAACAAGGACAAAGAAAAAGACAGGGAAAGAGCATGATATGAGATACTTTTGCTTTTGACCTTGATGATATGAGATACCTTTGCTTTTGAAGAAGCGATGAATGAATCAGCACACTTCAATCCGTCGTTTCCTCCTGGGTCATCTGTACTCCAGGCATCTGGTATCATCTTTGGGGAAGAAGAAAGAATTGAGTATTTCGAAAGGCTTTGCTGGGAGTGCGCCCTCAGAGGTGAGGGAGAGTTGGGCATTTTCTTCAGGTTTTCCTTGCCATAAAAGATGAAGGTCGACATATATAGAGATAATAACAAGTGGTGGTACCATTCTTTTACCCTTGTCGACAGACGTTTTGATCCCGCAAATCCGGCTTTTTGAAATATTGGCACCTCTTCGATCTTTGAAGACGCCTCTTCGATTTCTGAGCAGGCGCCCCTTCGATTTCTGAACGACGCCCCTTCGCTTTCTGAATGACACGTGGTAGTGCAGATGCGGCTCCTTTTGACAAAGCTGCACGCGTCTTCTGAAAAGCAGAGAAAGCGTCGCCGAACTTTGCGCTTGTCGGCTAAAGATGTGTAGTTGCGATGATGGCCTCCACGTGTTTTCAGCTTTGTCAGAAATCTTTTGACAAAGTTGAACGCGTTTTCTGAAAAGCTGAGGGAGCGTCGCCTAACTTACGCCGGAAAATCCGGCTCTTTGAATCGGTGGACGCGTCGCTTTGGCTTTTTATAGAGTTATCGATCACTGCCAACATACACATTCTGAAGATTTCCCATTCTTGAAAATCGTCTCCGGCCCTTCGAAATTTAACTCCATCCACCCCTTCTCATTGAACACTTTTGAAAAATGACTAACTCATCGAACCTTAGCTTAGATTTGAGTCTCAGCAGCGATCCGGTTGCGCCCCGTCAAGGTAATGTATGGCGCCCTTCTAATGGTCCTCTTTCAGGTGAAGACTCCATGATGACCGATGCAACAACAGCTACGATAGTAGCTAGGAACCTTCTTACTCCTAAGGACAGTAGGCTGCTTTCAGGACGGTCCGATGAGTTGGCCGTTCAAGAGTCTCTCGCTCTCAGCGTTCAATGTGCAGGCTCTGTGTCCAACATGGGCCAACGCCTGCTTGCTCGGTCCCGCCAAGTGGAATCGTTGATGGCAGAGGTGGAAAGTCTTAAGCAGGAGATCAAACAGCTTAAGTACGAGAATAGAAGTTTGCATGTGCTTGCAAATAACTATTCGTCGGGCATGAAGAGGAAGCTTGATGAACTGCAAGAATCTGAGGGTCGAATTCACAATGACCGTCAAAGGCTTGCGGCTTATCTCCAGAGGCACCTTTTTCCTGGGTCATCCAGCGTTTGGCTAAGTATTGAGGCCTGGAATGCTCCCGCTCCGATGCCTCCCGCTCCGATGCCTCCCGCTTCGATGCCTTCTGCTCCGACGCCTCGTAGTGGGGCTTCACGTAAACATCCTTTGTGAAGGCTCATCTTTCTGCCATGTTTATTTTTTTTTTTTTTTTTTTTTTATTTTTTTTTTTTAATCAAATCAACCGGCATGGAATTGATCTTTGAATGGAGGGTGATACTTGAAATGATCCGGTAATGGTTTAAATTCTAGAGTGGATGCCTGAATCATTAACAACATATTAGTATAAAAGAAAATTGAAATTCGGGAAGGCGGCTTACCTTTGAGCTCCGATATGAACTTAAAAATAAACACCCCTTCGAAAGTTATGACATGTCCCGTGTCATAAAACCCTTTTTCATAGCAACCCAATAGTTTGTCTACAAACATAGCCCTCATATACATTCGTATTAGTAAGCAAAAACACACTTAGTAAGCAAAAACACACTTAACCAAAACTAACACAACTAACACAAAAAAACACAAACCTTCAATCCCACACCCAAACCTAACTAAAGCATTGTCCTCGATGCTTAAAATTGAATGTAATGCAAGTAGGCAAAGAATATGGAATGGTGACAACATAAACACAAAATGAAGAAAGAACACAAACCACACTAGGTTGCCTCCTAGTAAGCGCTTTATTTAATGTCTACGCAAGACATGGTAGCTTGTTCACGGTGTTGTAAACTCAAGAAAATCTACAACTTGATAAACTTGCTCTTCCTCCACTTTCTCCAAATATGGTTTCAATCGCTGCCCATTGACTTTAAAAGAGGTGCCATTCTTCATGTTCTCTATCTCCACAGCTCCGTGGGGAAATGTTTGCAGCACCTTAAATGGTCCCACCCACCTAAACTTCAATTTACCTGAAAAAAGTCTCAAACGTGAGTCATACAACAGTACTTTCATACCTTGGTGAAACTCCTTCCGTAGGATAGCCTTGTCATGATAGAGCTTAGTCCGTTCCTTGTAGATTTTGGCATTCTCATATGCTTCATTTCTGAGTTCTTCCAACTCATTAAGTTGGAGCTTCCTTGCTATTCCAGCATCCTTGTAATCAAAGTTGAACTTCTTGATGGCCCAATATGTGAAGGAAAAAATTTTGTCCTAGCTAAGAACATGCATGAACATTTGAATACATAGGCATACTAATAACACTTTAAAGTAGGCATGCATTCAAAAACAATTCATAAAACCCATGACTTTCAAAGCCTAGTATATGGTGAACCATAAGACTCTTTAACAATATTAAAGAGAATAAGAATTTAGAGATTCTTTACCCTTGAAGCTCATCCTTGATTACACAAGGGATTCACCCAAGTGGAGGGCCTTCAAGTCACCTCCTTGCTCCTTGGATCTTCCTTGTGATTTCCTCCCTTTTAGTGCTCCTTTTTCTTCTTTGAGGATTTGAGGATTTGTTCTCCAAAACACCAAAAGTTTGGTGTCTCTAAGTCTCCACACCAAAGATGTTGTGTGAAGATGAAATGGATGACTTAGGGAAGAAAGATTGCTAGATTTTCTTCCCCTAAGGTGGCCGGCCTCTATGTAGAAAATAAGAGAATAGGTTTCACCCAAATTCCATTAGAAAACCCCTTAATGTGAAACCAAGCTATAATGTTGATTTTACACTTCATTTCATGTGAGTGGCAAACTTGTAATTAATACAAGTTTGCTACCCCTCACCCTTATGGCCATATGTTGTTATTGGGCTTAATTTCCCATTTTGTTTTAGTTGTCATACAACTTAAACATAATGGGCCTTGTGGACCAAAACGTTTTTGTGTCCCGAAGCCCAAAACTAACTTAAACGCCCAATACGAACGTTTCGTATAATTAATTAACTATTTAATTAATCTTGACCATTCTTCAATTAAACCATTTAATTGCTTATCCATTTCATATAATTTCTTCACTTATATCCTTACTCGGTGTACGATCCATTAGGTTCCAATTAGCGAGGTAGTGGGCGATGTTACTCTTAACGATCGATTGTGAATTGAAACCACATTTCAATTCTCCCTTAAAATTAGTGTTTGCTAATCTTTAGGGCTTCCACAAACCATGGGTGACGCCTAGCAGCATGTCATGGTTACCCAAGCTAAGTAGAAGTGGTTGGAGAACCTATCCAGTTACAACTACAATGCAATATGGTCCTTCTCTAATACAATACTCTTAATTACATTGTTTAAGTGATAGTTTGTTTCATGTCTACTATCCAATGTGATATTTCTCTATATGATTCAATTGAATAAGATTTGGAACAACCTTCCTTAGTCATATTCATATGCTTTGGCCAAAGACTCTCGAATCATATCTTAGAGTATTCTCCTTCCACTATGGAAGGTTAGAGATCCCTTGTTGTGCATTCATATGCTTACATGACTAGATAGCTTGACCCCAACAATGCCGTGGACACTCCAATGGAATGCCGTTGACATAATCAAAGATCAAGGATCTAACCATTAGACATCAATGATGCCTCAGGTCAAAGGACTACTTTGCATATTGCAACTATTGAGTTCTCACATGACATGTATGTTCGAACTCTCGTTTGATCGTTGTTCAGTGTACTCGATTACTCTTTCGAGCACCTATGTGTTTGCCTTAGTGTCCAACACCAAATGACTTGAGACTAGTTCATACTCACGCTTGAGTCGACATAACACATACTAACCTTAGCGGATTGTCAATGCCCAATTGGCAATCCTATGGCTAGGAACGTTTTAGGAATGAACATAAGAGAAAGGTCTCGTTAATTTAACTAACTTAAATCACTTGTCTCTTAGATCAATTACATTCCTTGGATTCCCTTATTGCTTAAACACAAGATACTATAAATAGTGATTAACAATAAGCTTTGCCCTCTATTAAACATATAAAAGTTTAACACAATAAGTATTCCAAAAAGTTATTACATCAAATGAGTGGCTTTGTGGGCATACTTCCAACAATCTCCCACTTGCACTCAAAGCCATCTTCCCATGTATCTAATACCCATCTTTTCCATATGACGGTCAAGTTGGATTTGAGACATTGGCTTCGTTAGTGGATCTGCTACGTTATCGGCTGAAGCAACTTTGAGGATGTTGACTTTCCCCTCGGCAGCATATCTTCTAATGATATTAAAGCGCCTATCAAAATGCTTGTTCTTTTGATGTGCCCTGGGTTCCTTGGCTTGAGCTATCGCCCCACTATTATCACAGTACAAAGTTACTGGTGATGTAATGGTTGGAACCACTCCAAGTTCAGTGATGAACTTCTTCATCCAGAACGCTTCTTTGCCGGCTTCAGCTGCAGCGACATATTCAGCCTCTGTCGTGGAATCAGCAATTACACTTTGTTTCTTGCTTTTCCAGCTGACAGCCCCACCATTTAGAGTGAATACATATCCGGAGTTGGAACTTCTATCATCGACGTCAGATTGGAAATCTGCGTCTGTATAGCCTTCCACTCGCAACTCTGTCGCTCCTCCATAAATGAGGAACATGTCCTTAGTTCTTCTTAAGTACTTAAGGACCGTCTTGACAGCTGCCCAGTGTTCTGATCCTGGGTTAGATTGATATCGACTAGTAATGCTCACAGCATATGCGATATCAGGCCTTGTGCATATCATGGCATACATAAGACTTCCTATGGCGGAAGCATAAGGAATCATATTCATATGCCGTATCTCTTCAGGAGTCTTAGGTCCCATGGACTTAGAAAGATGAATTCCATGTCCTACAGGAAGAATACCTTTCTTAGATTGCTCCATCTGGAACCTACTTAACACCTTATCAATGTACATAGATTGGGATAATCCAATTAATTTTCTGGATCTATCACGATAGAGCTTTATCCCAAGTACATAAGATGCATCTCCTAAATCTTTCATGTGGAAGGTTTTGGACAACCACACTTTTACAGAAGAAAGTACTGCAGTGTCATTCCCGAATAGTAATATGTCGTCTACATATAACACTAGGAATACAACTGCTTCCCCAACGACTTTTTGATAAACACAATTGTCGTCTTCATTTTGAGTAAAACCAAACGATTTGATTTCAGTATCAAAACGAATGTTCCAGCTCCTGGAGGCTTGCTTAAGTCCATAAATGGACCTTTGAAGCTTGCATACCTTAGTCTTTTCAGACTTGGACACGAAACCTTCGGGTTGAGCCATATAAAGCTCTTCCTCTAGGTAGCCGTTCAGAAAGGCTGTCTTCACGTCCATTTGCCAGATTTCATAATCATGGTACGCAGCTATAGCAAGCAAAATCCGAATGGACTTAATCATGGCTACAGGAGAGAAAGTTTCTTCATAGTCAATCCCTTCTCGTTGCCTGTAACCTTTGGCTACTAGTCTAGCCTTATAAGTCTCCACGTTCCCATCAACGCCTATTTTCCTCTTGAAGATCCATTTGTTTCCAACAGGTACTATACCTTCTGGAGGGTCTACAAGAGTCCAGACTTGATTTTGATACATGGAATCCATCTCGGATTTCATGGCCTCTTGCCATCTCTTTGAGTCAATATCGGACATTGCCTCAATGTAGTCTCTAGGGTCTTCCTTTGTGTCATTGTCACCTAGAAGGTACAATTCCCCAAAGTCTTTGTCTAAGCCATACCTCCTAGGTGGCTTATTGACCCGTTCAGATCTACGTGGAGCTAGGGGTTCAGGAACAGGGTTGTCAACATGTCGTGTGCTTGTTTGTGGTTCATCATTAATCTCATTAATTTCCATCGTTTTACTTATAGTTTCTTTGAGAACAAATTCGTCCTCTAGAAACTTAGCAGTTCTGGCGACAAAGACTTTCTGGTCGTCAGGATGGTAGAACTCATATCCCATAGTTTCTCTAGGATATCCCACAAAATAACACCTTTCTGATCTCGCTTCAAGCTTAGTAGCTTCAAGCTTCTTGACATATGCTTCACAACCCCAAATCTTAATGTGATTAAGACTTGGCTTTCTACCATGCCATATCTCATAGGGCGTTTGTGAAACTGATTTGGAAGGTACTCTATTAAGCAAGTAAGCTGCTGTATATAGAGCATATCCCCAGAATGTTACTGGCAGATCAGCGGAACTCATCATAGAACGAACCATGTTCATCAAGGTTCGATTTCTCCTTTCAGAAACTCCATTAAGTTGTGGAGTTCCCGGTGGAGTCCACTGTGATTTTATTCCACACTCTTTGAGATAATCTAGGAATTCATTACTCAGATATTCACCCCCTCGATCTGATCTTAGGATTTTTATCTGTTTCCCAGTTTGCTTCTCAACTTCATTCTTGAATTCTTTGAACCTTTCAAAGGATTCTGACTTGTACTTCATAAGATACACATAGCCAAACCGAGAGTGATCGTCGGTGAATGTGATATAGTAGGAGAAACCTCCTCTCGACGTAGTAGACATAGGTCCACATACGTCAGTGTGGATTAACCCTAGAATTTCAGTGGCACGCTCTCCTTTCCCAGTGAATGGAGATTTGGTCATCTTCCCTTTCAAACAGCATTCACAAGTACCCATCTGGTCATTACCTAATGGGCGGACATATCCGTCTTTCGACATCTTGCGAATCTTTTCAAGGTTCACATGTCCAAGTTTAAGATGCCACATCCTTTCTTGGTTAACTTCTTCTCTAGCCCTTTTGGGTTTTGAGGTATTCCGGCTTTCAATACAGTGCATCCCACTATTCGTCTCTAGGTGAAAAAGTCCCTCTATCATATTACCATGAGAGATAATACGACCGTTCAAGTATAAAGTGCAACTCATTTTGTCAAACAATACTGAATGCCCATCTCGTAAAAGCTTAGAGATAGAAATCAAATTCTTTATACATGAAGGAAAATATAAACAATTTTTAAGTTCCAGGACTTCCCCAGAGGGTAGGTTAAGCATGTAGGTGCCTATTGCTTTTGCAGAGATTTTAGCGCCGTTCCCAACTCGCACAACCATCTCCCCATTGCGTAGTGTCTTGCTCCCTACTAGTCCCTGCATCGTATTACAGATATGTTGACTAGCGCCTGAATCAAATATCCAGGAATTGGAGCTCACTGTAAAAGCACTTTCTATGACCGAAATACTCTCTTCAAAAGTTCGTGTCATAAGGCTCGCAATGCGCACCCTGTATTTCTTCTTCCAACGTTCATCCTTTCCACAATGAAAGCATGTTCCTTTGGATTTCTTTGCCTTCTTCTTATGTAACCTCTTCCTTGTTTTTGCATTCTCACTCCCACTGTCCTTTTTGAAACATTTTTCAAATTTACAGCACATGTCAATCATCTCGTTAAAAGTATGATCGAATCTATTCACTTTATAGTTTACAATAAACTTAGTGAAATCATCCGAGAGATATGCAAGGAAAAAGTCTTAGGCCATTTTGTCAAGTATAATGGTGGGTAGTATTTTAGGCATGTCGTTAACTACATAACATAACAGAAATCGTATTAGATTGTTGATTAACTACTTGATTGGGTCTTGAATCAAATAGTACCACCCACTATTTTTGGCAAATTCCATATCCCTCAATAGAATCCGAGAGTTATGTTGAACTCTTAGCGGGGTATGGGAGACTCACCATTACCAAGCCCACCTCACGATGATACGATGTTGGTTAGCAAAAATAATGATGAGAGAATAACGCTTTACTCATTTACAACGTTTGTAATTACCCATCTTGTTTGGCCTCTAGAGAATGTTGCCTCACGATGATACGATGTTGGCACCATTGCACTTAGTTAAGTTATTCCCACCATGCTTAGTTCGTGTAGGGGTTCAAGAATAACCTCACGATGATACGATGTTGGCTATCCTCGTTGCCTACACTTACCTCATCATATGTTTATGGACTCCTCCTGAGTGTAAGCATGCACTTTGTACTCCCCCATGATAGGGTGAAGCCGGTGTACAAGTCACAAACGATTGGAGCCCACCACGGTGGAAGGCCTACGAAGAGATGTTCAAAGCATCTCTCGCTTATCAACTTAATATCCATTTTATTTGAGGGAGTAGTGTTGGGCTACATCAAAAACATTTTAATCATATTAAAAGAACATGGGCCTATCACAACTATTGGTCCAAGTTAATATGAATTAGTAGCATATAATACTCCCACTGTTTCGTTGAAACAAGCGAGACTATATGGAACTACTAACGAACGCATTGCATCCTCATATGGACTATATAGTCGTTTTAGGTTTTAGGATGATTATGAACCGTTTGATTTGATCCAACACGAGCCTTGTGTTGGACCTTGGGTTTAAGGTAGATAGTTGTTGATTTTAGTTACGCGTTTAATCCAATTAAACCGTTATTTCCTATTGGGCGTTGGACCCAACTATTCCAATTTGCATACATATAAACAAAGAGGAATACATGAAATAATAAGAAGGGCTTATGCCCTTTTACAACACAAATAATGGGCTTATGCCCTTTACAACAAATTGAAGGACTTATGCCCAATACAACAACTTGAATTAATCAAATTACATTCAAATCTTCATTACTTAAAACCCAAGCATTCATAATGTAAATCGGCCAATCACATAGCTCAATTATCGAGGCCTTTGGTTCATAATCACCCTTTTCTTAATTAACTAAATTAACTAAGAAAGCAACTTTAAACAATTGGTTTTTGGATCCATAGAATTGATTTAAATGGAACTAAATATAATGAAAATCCAATTCTCATTAAAGAGACAAAACAATTTTTGTTCTCATTTTATTTGGGCCATTTTGCAAAAACACAAACTTTTGGGCCAAAATACAAATACACAAAAGTATCAAAACTTTATTTAATTGCACAAAAGCACCCCACTAGAGGGGTGGCCGGCCAAGGATAGTTGTTATAGAGATTTTTGATAAAAAGAATTTTGTAAGTGGATTTTGGTGGGTGAGATTAAAGATGGTGGGGATGGTTTGAAAAGAAAATATATCTTTGATATAATTAAAACCATTTAATCATTTCTTACCAACAATCATCATCCATCAACTAATATTCAAAAATATATCTTTGACATAATTAAAGCCATTTAATCATTTCTTACCAATAATCATCACCCATCAACTAATAATCAAAACTTTATGTAAAACATAAAACTTTTGAATCAAAACTTCAAAACTTTTTGTTCTTGATAAGAACTTCAAGAAATATGAAGAACATACATGAAAACTCATAATAGCTCCATGGATGTTTTCTTTCACCAAAAACTCAAATTTTCACAACTCAAAAGAGGGTTAATATCCTAGGGTACTTAGGGGTTCCAAAAAGCACTTTAAAACCATTTTAACAAGCCTAACATGAACCCAAAAAATCACCCTTTGGATTTGGCCGAAAATCCCAAAACACTTGGCACCAACTTTTAGTTCCATTATTCATGCTTTAATGAAATACATCTACAACATTTGAGATGCTAAATTTTCAAGTAAAATTTATATTCAAAGCAAGAACAAAGCTTGTAACATTTACAACACTTAAATCACAAAATATGAAAAATCACAAAACCCAAAAGGATCCACCATAAACTAGGCCTAGGCTCTTGATACCACTTGAAGGAAAAATTTTGTCCTAGCTAAGAACATGCATGAACATTTGAATACATAGGCATACTAATAACACTTTAAAGTAGGCATGCATTCAAAAACAATTCATAAAACCCATGACTTTCAAAGCCTAGTATATGGTGAACCATAAGACTCTTTAACAATATTAAAGAGAATAAGAATTTAGAGATTCTTTACCCTTGAAGCTCATCCTTGATTACACAAGGGATTCACCCAAGTGGAGGGCCTTCAAGTCACCTCCTTGCTCCTTGGATCTTCCTTGTGTTTTCCTCCCTTTTAGTGCTCCTTTTTCTTCTTTGAGGATTTGAGGATTTGTTCTCCAAAACACCAAAAGTTTGGTGTCTCTAAGTCTCCACACCAAAGATGTTGTGTGAAGATGAAATGGATGACTTAGGGAAGAAAGATTGCTAGATTTTCTTCCCCTAAGGTGGCCGGCCTCTATGTAGAAAATAAGAGAATAGGTTTCACCCAAATTCCATTAGAAAACCCCTTAATGTGAAACCAAGCTATAATGTTGATTTTACACTTCATTTCATGTGAGTGGCAAACTTGTAATTAATACAAGTTTGCTACCCCTCACCCTTATGGCCATATGTTGTTATTGGGCTTAATTTCCCATTTTGTTTTAGTTGTCATACAACTTAAACATAATGGGCCTTGTGGACCAAAACGTTTTTGTGTCCCGAAGCCCAAAACTAACTTAAACGCCCAATACGAACGTTTCGTATAATTAATTAACTATTTAATTAATCTTGACCATTCTTCAATTAAACCATTTAATTGCTTATCCATTTCATATAATTTCTTCACTTATATCCTTACTCGGTGTACGATCCATTAGGTTCCAATTAGCGAGGTAGTGGGCGATGTTACTCTTAACGATCGATTGTGAATTGAAACCACATTTCAATTCTCCCTTAAAATTAGTGTTTGCTAATCTTTAGGGCTTCCACAAACCATGGGTGACGCCTAGCAGCATGTCATGGTTACCCAAGCTAAGTAGAAGTGGTTGGAGAACCTATCCAGTTACAACTACAATGCAATATGGTCCTTCTCTAATACAATACTCTTAATTACATTGTTTAAGTGATAGTTTGTTTCATGTCTACTATCCAATGTGATATTTCTCTATATGATTCAATTGAATAAGATTTGGAACAACCTTCCTTAGTCATATTCATATGCTTTGGCCAAAGACTCTCGAATCATATCTTAGAGTATTCTCCTTCCACTATGGAAGGTTAGAGATCCCTTGTTGTGCATTCATATGCTTACATGACTAGATAGCTTGACCCCAACAATGCCGTGGACACTCCAATGGAATGCCGTTGACATAATCAAAGATCAAGGATCTAACCATTAGACATCAATGATGCCTCAGGTCAAAGGACTACTTTGCATATTGCAACTATTGAGTTCTCACATGACATGTATGTTCGAACTCTCGTTTGATCGTTGTTCAGTGTACTCGATTACTCTTTCGAGCACCTATGTGTTTGCCTTAGTGTCCAACACCAAATGACTTGAGACTAGTTCATACTCACGCTTGAGTCGACATAACACATACTAACCTTAGCGGATTGTCAATGCCCAATTGGCAATCCTATGGCTAGGAACGTTTTAGGAATGAACATAAGAGAAAGGTCTCGTTAATTTAACTAACTTAAATCACTTGTCTCTTAGATCAATTACATTCCTTGGATTCCCTTATTGCTTAAACACAAGATACTATAAATAGTGATTAACAATAAGCTTTGCCCTCTATTAAACATATAAAAGTTTAACACAATAAGTATTCCAAAAAGTTATTACATCAAATGAGTGGCTTTGTGGGCATACTTCCAACAATCTCCCACTTGCACTCAAAGCCATCTTCCCATGTATCTAATACCCATCTTTTCCATATGACGGTCAAGTTGGATTTGAGACATTGGCTTCGTTAGTGGATCTGCTACGTTATCGGCTGAAGCAACTTTGAGGATGTTGACTTTCCCCTCGGCAGCATATCTTCTAATGATATTAAAGCGCCTATCAAAATGCTTGTTCTTTTGATGTGCCCTGGGTTCCTTGGCTTGAGCTATCGCCCCACTATTATCACAGTACAAAGTTACTGGTGATGTAATGGTTGGAACCACTCCAAATTCAGTGATGAACTTCTTCATCCAGAACGCTTCTTTGCCGGCTTCAGCTGCAGCGACATATTCAGCCTCTGTCGTGGAATCAGCAATTACACTTTGTTTCTTGCTTTTCCAGCTGACAGCCCCACCATTTAGAGTGAATACATATCCGGAGTTGGAACTTCTATCATCGACGTCAGATTGGAAATCTGCGTCTGTATAGCCTTCCACTCGCAACTCTGTCGCTCCTCCATAAATGAGGAACATGTCCTTAGTTCTTCTTAAGTACTTAAGGACCGTCTTGACAGCTGCCCAGTGTTCTGATCCTGGGTTAGATTGATATCGACTAGTAATGCTCACAGCATATGCGATATCAGGCCTTGTGCATATCATGGCATACATAAGACTTCCTATGGCGGAAGCATAAGGAATCATATTCATATGCCGTATCTCTTCAGGAGTCTTAGGTCCCATGGACTTAGAAAGATGAATTCCATGTCCTACAGGAAGAATACCTTTCTTAGATTGCTCCATCTGGAACCTACTTAACACCTTATCAATGTACATAGATTGGGATAATCCAATTAATTTTCTGGATCTATCACGATAGAGCTTTATCCCAAGTACATAAGATGCATCTCCTAAATCTTTCATGTGGAAGGTTTTGGACAACCACACTTTTACAGAAGAAAGTACTGCAGTGTCATTCCCGAATAGTAATATGTCGTCTACATATAACACTAGGAATACAACTGCTTCCCCAACGACTTTTTGATAAACACAATTGTCGTCTTCATTTTGAGTAAAACCAAACGATTTGATTTCAGTATCAAAACGAATGTTCCAGCTCCTGGAGGCTTGCTTAAGTCCATAAATGGACCTTTGAAGCTTGCATACCTTAGTCTTTTCAGACTTGGACACGAAACCTTCGGGTTGAGCCATATAAAGCTCTTCCTCTAGGTAGCCGTTCAGAAAGGCTGTCTTCACGTCCATTTGCCAGATTTCATAATCATGGTACGCAGCTATAGCAAGCAAAATCCGAATGGACTTAATCATGGCTACAGGAGAGAAAGTTTCTTCATAGTCAATCCCTTCTCGTTGCCTGTAACCTTTGGCTACTAGTCTAGCCTTATAAGTCTCCACGTTCCCATCAACGCCTATTTTCCTCTTGAAGATCCATTTGTTTCCAACAGGTACTATACCTTCTGGAGGGTCTACAAGAGTCCAGACTTGATTTTGATACATGGAATCCATCTCGGATTTCATGGCCTCTTGCCATCTCTTTGAGTCAATATCGGACATTGCCTCAATGTAGTCTCTAGGGTCTTCCTTTGTGTCATTGTCACCTAGAAGGTACAATTCCCCAAAGTCTTTGTCTAAGCCATACCTCCTAGGTGGCTTATTGACCCGTTCAGATCTACGTGGAGCTAGGGGTTCAGGAACAGGGTTGTCAACATGTCGTGTGCTTGTTTGTGGTTCATCATTAATCTCATTAATTTCCATCGTTTTACTTATAGTTTCTTTGAGAACAAATTCGTCCTCTAGAAACTTAGCAGTTCTGGCGACAAAGACTTTCTGGTCGTCAGGATGGTAGAACTCATATCCCATAGTTTCTCTAGGATATCCCACAAAATAACACCTTTCTGATCTCGCTTCAAGCTTAGTAGCTTCAAGCTTCTTGACATATGCTTCACAACCCCAAATCTTAATGTGATTAAGACTTGGCTTTCTACCATGCCATATCTCATAGGGCGTTTGTGAAACTGATTTGGAAGGTACTCTATTAAGCAAGTAAGCTGCTGTATATAGAGCATATCCCCAGAATGTTACTGGCAGATCAGCGGAACTCATCATAGAACGAACCATGTTCATCAAGGTTCGATTTCTCCTTTCAGAAACTCCATTAAGTTGTGGAGTTCCCGGTGGAGTCCACTGTGATTTTATTCCACACTCTTTGAGATAATCTAGGAATTCATTACTCAGATATTCACCCCCTCGATCTGATCTTAGGATTTTTATCTGTTTCCCAGTTTGCTTCTCAACTTCATTCTTGAATTCTTTGAACCTTTCAAAGGATTCTGACTTGTACTTCATAAGATACACATAGCCAAACCGAGAGTGATCGTCGGTGAATGTGATATAGTAGGAGAAACCTCCTCTCGACGTAGTAGACATAGGTCCACATACGTCAGTGTGGATTAACCCTAGAATTTCAGTGGCACGCTCTCCTTTCCCAGTGAATGGAGATTTGGTCATCTTCCCTTTCAAACAGCATTCACAAGTACCCATCTGGTCATTACCTAATGGGCGGACATATCCGTCTTTCGACATCTTGCGAATCTTTTCAAGGTTCACATGTCCAAGTTTAAGATGCCACATCCTTTCTTGGTTAACTTCTTCTCTAGCCCTTTTGGGTTTTGAGGTATTCCGGCTTTCAATACAGTGCATCCCACTATTCGTCTCTAGGTGAAAAAGTCCCTCTATCATATTACCATGAGAGATAATACGACCGTTCAAGTATAAAGTGCAACTCATTTTGTCAAACAATACTGAATGCCCATCTCGTAAAAGCTTAGAGATAGAAATCAAATTCTTTATACATGAAGGAAAATATAAACAATTTTTAAGTTCCAGGACTTCCCCAGAGGGTAGGTTAAGCATGTAGGTGCCTATTGCTTTTGCAGAGATTTTAGCGCCGTTCCCAACTCGCACAACCATCTCCCCATTGCGTAGTGTCTTGCTCCCTACTAGTCCCTGCATCGTATTACAGATATGTTGACTAGCGCCTGAATCAAATATCCAGGAATTGGAGCTCACTGTAAAAGCACTTTCTATGACCGAAATACTCTCTTCAAAAGTTCGTGTCATAAGGCTCGCAATGCGCACCCTGTATTTCTTCTTCCAACGTTCATCCTTTCCACAATGAAAGCATGTTCCTTTGGATTTCTTTGCCTTCTTCTTATGTAACCTCTTCCTTGTTTTTGCATTCTCACTCCCACTGTCCTTTTTGAAACATTTTTCAAATTTACAGCACATGTCAATCATCTCGTTAAAAGTATGATCGAATCTATTCACTTTATAGTTTACAATAAACTTAGTGAAATCATCCGAGAGATATGCAAGGAAAAAGTCTTAGGCCATTTTGTCAAGTATAATGGTGGGTAGTATTTTAGGCATGTCGTTAACTACATAACATAACAGAAATCGTATTAGATTGTTGATTAACTACTTGATTGGGTCTTGAATCAAATAGTACCACCCACTATTTTTGGCAAATTCCATATCCCTCAATAGAATCCGAGAGTTATGTTGAACTCTTAGCGGGGTATGGGAGACTCACCATTACCAAGCCCACCTCACGATGATACGATGTTGGTTAGCAAAAATAATGATGAGAGAATAACGCTTTACTCATTTACAACGTTTGTAATTACCCATCTTGTTTGGCCTCTAGAGAATGTTGCCTCACGATGATACGATGTTGGCACCATTGCACTTAGTTAAGTTATTCCCACCATGCTTAGTTCGTGTAGGGGTTCAAGAATAACCTCACGATGATACGATGTTGGCTATCCTCGTTGCCTACACTTACCTCATCATATGTTTATGGACTCCTCCTGAGTGTAAGCATGCACTTTGTACTCCCCCATGATAGGGTGAAGCCGGTGTACAAGTCACAAACGATTGGAGCCCACCACGGTGGAAGGCCTACGAAGAGATGTTCAAAGCATCTCTCGCTTATCAACTTAATATCCATTTTATTTGAGGGAGTAGTGTTGGGCTACATCAAAAACATTTTAATCATATTAAAAGAACATGGGCCTATCACAACTATTGGTCCAAGTTAATATGAATTAGTAGCATATAATACTCCCACTGTTTCGTTGAAACAAGCGAGACTATATGGAACTACTAACGAACGCATTGCATCCTCATATGGACTATATAGTCGTTTTAGGTTTTAGGATGATTATGAACCGTTTGATTTGATCCAACACGAGCCTTGTGTTGGACCTTGGGTTTAAGGTAGATAGTTGTTGATTTTAGTTACGCGTTTAATCCAATTAAACCGTTATTTCCTATTGGGCGTTGGACCCAACTATTCCAATTTGCATACATATAAACAAAGAGGAATACATGAAATAATAAGAAGGGCTTATGCCCTTTTACAACACAAATAATGGGCTTATGCCCTTTACAACAAATTGAAGGACTTATGCCCAATACAACAACTTGAATTAATCAAATTATATTCAAATCTTCATTACTTAAAACCCAAGCATTCATAATGTAAATCGGCCAATCACATAGCTCAATTATCGAGGCCTTTGGTTCATAATCACCCTTTTCTTAATTAACTAAATTAACTAAGAAAGCAACTTTAAACAATTGGTTTTTGGATCCATAGAATTGATTTAAATGGAACTAAATATAATGAAAATCCAATTCTCATTAAAGAGACAAAACAATTTTTGTTCTCATTTTATTTGGGCCATTTTGCAAAAACACAAACTTTTGGGCCAAAATACAAATACACAAAAGTATCAAAACTTTATTTAATTGCACAAAAGCACCCCACTAGAGGGGTGGCCGGCCAAGGATAGTTGTTATAGAGATTTTTGATAAAAAGAATTTTGTAAGTGGATTTTGGTGGGTGAGATTAAAGATGGTGGGGATGGTTTGAAAAGAAAATATATCTTTGATATAATTAAAACCATTTAATCATTTCTTACCAACAATCATCATCCATCAACTAATATTCAAAAATATATCTTTGACATAATTAAAGCCATTTAATCATTTCTCACCAATAATCATCACCCATCAACTAATAATCAAAACTTTATGTAAAACATAAAACTTTTGAATCAAAACTTCAAAACTTTTTGTTCTTGATAAGAACTTCAAGAAATATGAAGAACATACATGAAAACTCATAATAGCTCCATGGATGTTTTCTTTCACCAAAAACTCAAATTTTCACAACTCAAAAGAGGGTTAATATCCTAGGGTACTTAGGGGTTCCAAAAAGCACTTTAAAACCATTTTAACAAGCCTAACATGAACCCAAAAAATCACCCTTTGGATTTGGCCGAAAATCCCAAAACACTTGGCACCAACTTTTAGTTCCATTATTCATGCTTTAATGAAATACATCTACAACATTTGAGATGCTAAATTTTCAAGTAAAATTTATATTCAAAGCAAGAACAAAGCTTGTAACATTTACAACACTTAAATCACAAAATATGAAAAATCACAAAACCCAAAAGGATCCACCATAAACTAGGCCTAGGCTCTTGATACCACTTGAAGGAAAAAATTT
Source organism: Pyrus communis (assembly GCF_041283825.1). Classification (NCBI taxonomy): domain Eukaryota; kingdom Viridiplantae; phylum Streptophyta; class Magnoliopsida; order Rosales; family Rosaceae; genus Pyrus; species Pyrus communis. The sequence continues at coordinate 14,254,379 of NC_142578.1, read as the reverse complement.
TGTCCTAGCTAAGAACATGCATGAACATTTGAATACATAGGCATACTAATAACACTTTAAAGTAGGCATGCATTCAAAAACAATTCATAAAACCCATGACTTTCAAAGCCTAGTATATGGTGAACCATAAGACTCTTTAACAATATTAAAGAGAATAAGAATTTAGAGATTCTTTACCCTTGAAGCTCATCCTTGATTACACAAGGGATTCACCCAAGTGGAGGGCCTTCAAGTCACCTCCTTGCTCCTTGGATCTTCCTTGTGATTTCCTCCCTTTTAGTGCTCCTTTTTCTTCTTTGAGGATTTGAGGATTTGTTCTCCAAAACACCAAAAGTTTGGTGTCTCTAAGTCTCCACACCAAAGATGTTGTGTGAAGATGAAATGGATGACTTAGGGAAGAAAGATTGCTAGATATTCTTCCCCTAAGGTGGCCGGCCTCTATGTAGAAAATGAGAGAATAGGTTTCACCCAAATTCCATTAGAAAACCCCTTAATGTGAAACCAAGCTATAATGTTGATTTTACACTTCATTTCATGTGAGTGGCAAACTTGTAATTAATACAAGTTTGCTACCCCTCACCCTTATGGCCATATGTTGTTATTGGGCTTAATTTCCCATTTTGTTTTAGTTGTCATACAACTTAAACATAATGGGCCTTGTGGACCAAAACGTTTTTGTGTCCCGAAGCCCAAAACTAACTTAAACGCCCAATACGAACGTTTCGTATAATTAATTAACTATTTAATTAATCTTGACCATTCTTCAATTAAACCATTTAATTGCTTATCCATTTCATATAATTTCTTCACTTATATCCTTACTCGGTGTACGATCCATTAGGTTCCAATTAGCGAGGTAGTGGGCGATGTTACTCTTAACGATCGATTGTGAATTGAAACCACATTTCAATTCTCCCTTAAAATTAGTGTTTGCTAATCTTTAGGGCTTCCACAAACCATGGGTGACGCCTAGCAGCATGTCATGGTTACCCAAGCTAAGTAGAAGTGGTTGGAGAACCTATCCAGTTACAACTACAATGCAATATGGTCCTTCTCTAATACAATACTCTTAATTACATTGTTTAAGTGATAGTTTGTTTCATGTCTACTATCCAATGTGATATTTCTCTATATGATTCAATTGAATAAGATTTGGAACAACCTTCCTTAGTCATATTCATATGCTTTGGCCAAAGACTCTCGAATCATATCTTAGAGTATTCTCCTTCCACTATGGAAGGTTAGAGATCCCTTGTTGTGCATTCATATGCTTACATGACTAGATAGCTTGACCCCAACAATGCCGTGGACACTCCAATGGAATGCCGTTGACATAATCAAAGATCAAGGATCTAACCATTAGACATCAATGATGCCTCAGGTCAAAGGACTACTTTGCATATTGCAACTATTGAGTTCTCACATGACATGTATGTTCGAACTCTCGTTTGATCGTTGTTCAGTGTACTCGATTACTCTTTCGAGCACCTATGTGTTTGCCTTAGTGTCCAACACCAAATGACTTGAGACTAGTTCATACTCACGCTTGAGTCGACATAACACATACTAACCTTAGCGGATTGTCAATGCCCAATTGGCAATCCTATGGCTAGGAACGTTTTAGGAATGAACATAAGAGAAAGGTCTCGTTAATTTAACTAACTTAAATCACTTGTCTCTTAGATCAATTACATTCCTTGGATTCCCTTATTGCTTAAACACAAGATACTATAAATAGTGATTAACAATAAGCTTTGCCCTCTATTAAACATATAAAAGTTTAACACAATAAGTATTCCAAAAAGTTATTACATCAAATGAGTGGCTTTGTGGGCATACTTCCAACAATATGCACGGTGTTCAAGCTCCATTGGCAAATGACAAGCTTTCCCAAACACAAGGCGATAAGGGCTCATGCCAATGGGGGTCTTATATGCTGTTCTATATGCCCATAGTGCATCATTCAACCTCAATGACCAATCCTTCCTTGTAGGGCTTACGGTCTTCATCAAAATGTTCTTGATCTCCCTATTGCTAATCTCCACTTGTCCTGAGGTTTGAGGATGGTACGGGGTTGCCACTTTGTGGTTGATGTTGTACTTCTTCATCAAGGATTCAAAGGGTTTGTTGCAGAAATGGCTGCCACCATCACTAATAATAGCTCTTGGGGTTCCAAACCTACAAAAAATCACATCTTTAAGAAAATTCAAAACAACCTTATGATCATTAGTTATTGTAGCAATGGCTTCAACCCATTTGGATACATAATCTACTGCCACTAATATGTATAAGTAACCAAAAGATGATGGAAATGGTCCCATGAAATCGATTCCCCAAACATCAAAAAGCTCCACCACCAAAATGTTGTTCAATGGCATCTCATTTCTTCGGCTAATGTTCCCCATTTTCTGGCACCTATCACACTTAGAACAAAAATCAAAAGCATCTTTGAATAAAGTAGGCCAAAAGAAACCAGATTGTAAAACCTTTAGAGATGTCTTTTTGGCACCAAAATGTCCTCCACATGCCAATGTATGGCTGAACGTTAGAATGCTTTGTTGCTCACTCTCTGGGACACACCTCCTAATGATTTGGTCAGGGCAATATTTAAACAAATATGGTTCGTCCCAAACGTAGTGCTTTACCATGGCAAGGAACTTCTTTCTTTCCTGAAAAGAAAGGTCATTTCTAATTATACCACAAACAAGATAATTAACAAAATCAGCATACCATGGTTCTTTTTCTTGAATAACAAGGAGTTGTTCATCAGGAAATGATTCATTTAGAGGCAAAGGTTGTCCAACTCCATGGTTTTCATTGAGCCGTGACAAATGGTCAGCCACAACATTATCACTTCCCTTCTTATCTCGAATTTCCAAGTCAAACTCTTGTAGTAAGAGTATCCATCTAATTAAGCGTGGCTTAGCATCCTTTTTTGTCATCAAGTACCTAAGGGCTGCATGATCAGAAAACACAATAACTTTAGATCCAACAAGATATGACCGAAACTGCACCAATAGTAAGCAACTCCTTTTCAGTTGTGGAATAGTTAAGTTGAGCATCATTTAGAGTCCGGCTTGCATAGTAGATCACGTGTGGGAGCTTGTTCACCCTTTGCCCTAAAACTGCACCAATAGCATAGTCAGAGGCATCACACATTAATTCAAAAGGTAAAGACCAATCTGGTGCCATAATAATAGGGGTTGAGGTTAATTCATGTTTCAAAGTATTGAATGCATCCATACAAGCTTTATCAAAATGAAATACAACATCTTTAGCTAACAGATTGCATAATGGACGAGTGATCATTGAAAAGTTCTTAATGAAACAATGATAAAAACCCGCATGTCCCAAAAAACTTCTTACTCCCTTCACGGTTGTGGGAGCTGCCATATTGGTGATGATGTCAATTTTGGCTTTGTCCACCTCCATTCCTTGGCTAGAGATTACATGCCCCAACACAATTCCTTGTTTCACCATAAATTGGCACTTTTCCCAATTGAGAACCAAATTTGTTTCCTGACATCTTTGAAGTACTAAAGAGAGATGGTTAAGACATTCATCAAAAGAGGAACCAAACACTGAAAAGTCATCCATAAATACCTCAATGAATCTTTCTACCATGTCAGAAAAGATTGCCAACATGCATCTTTGGAATGTTGCTGGAGCATTGCAAAGTCCAAAAGGCATTCTCCTATATGCAAATGTGCCAAACGGTCAAGTAAAGGTAGTTTTCTCTTGATCCTCCGGAGCAATTGCAATTTGATTGTAACCTGAGTAACCATCAAGAAAACAATAGTGTGAGTAACCTGCCAATCTCTCAAGCATTTGATCTATGAAAGGCATAGGAAAGTAATCTTTTCTAGTGCTAGAATTCAACTTCCTGTAATCGGTGCAAACACGCCAACTAGCCGTGGGCTTTGTGGGCACAAGCTCTTTGTTTTCATTCTTCATCACCGTGATTCCCATCTTCTTAGGTACCACCTGAATAGCACTCACCCATTTGCTATCAGAAATGGGATATATGATCCCCACATCTAACAACTTCAACACTTCATTCCTCACAACTTCCTTCATGTGTGGATTGAGCCTCCTTTGTGGTTCACGGCTTTGCTCCCTCTTCCAAAAGAATCCTATGCATGCACATGGTAGGGCTTATTCCCTTGATATCTGCAATAGACCAACCAATAACTGATTTGAACTCTTTTAACACCCTAATTAGTTTATCTTCTTCATTTGGGGTGAGGTCAGAAGTTATGATAACTGGAAGAGTTTCAAATTCAGCTAGATATGCATACTTTAGATGTGGTGGAAGTGGTTTAAGTTCAAGTTTTGGTGCCTTAACAGTGGAAGGGGTTAAATGTGACCTCGATGGTTCTAAAGGCTCTAAAAGAGGTAAAATATTCAAAGGATACGGTGCCAATGCTTCCAAGGCAGCTATCTCTTCCATGAGTGCATCTTCTTCATCAAACTCATCTTGAGATTGACTCAAAACAGTTTGTAATGGTTCATTAGATTGTGCCTGCAAGAACTTAGAGAAAACAAGCGAATCAAGCACATCAATGGCATAACAATCAAGAGATGAAGAAGGATGTGAAAGAGACTCAAACACTTTGAATTGAACGGTCTCTCCTAGCACTGTCATAGTGAGGAGTCCATTTTGCACATCAATGATGGTCTTGGCCGTGGCCATAAACGGTCTCCCAAGCAAAATAGGCAACTCTCGGTCATGTATAGGAGCTTCTTCCATGTCCAACACTACAAAATCCGCAGGCAAGATTAGTTTATCAATTTGAACTAGAATATCCTCTACTATACCTTTTGGATATTTCACGGATCTGTCCGCAAGTTGTAATGAGATGGTGGTGGCTTTCAATTCCCCCAAACCTAGTTGAAGGTACACGGAATAAGGCATTAAGTTGATGCTAGCACCTAAGTCAAGCATCGCCTTCTCTACCTTCTTGTCCCCTATAGTGATGTTGATAGAAAAACTTCCTGGATCCTTGAGCTTTGGTGGAAGTTTTCTTTGCAACACGACACTTACATTCTCGGACACCACTACCTTCTCATGTGGTCCATACTTCCTTTTGTAGTTGTTTAACTCTTTGAAGAACTTCCCATAAGCTGGCATGTTCCTAATGACATCAAGCAAAGGTAAGTTAACATTTACCTTACTTAGAATATCAAAAATCTCCTTAAATGACTTATCCTGCTTGCTCTTGGCAAGTCTTCCAGGGAATGGTATTGGTAGAGTGTAAGGTTTCTCGGCCTTGTGAAGATTTGGTGCTTCAAACGAGGGAGTAGCATGACTTGGTTCCTCATTTGGTTTCTCATTTTCTCCTTGAGTAACCCCTGCATTCACATGATCAGATTCATTAGTAACTTCATTGCCAACTCTATTATTGATAACCTTACCACTTTTAAGTGTAGTGATTGCTTTGGCTTGCTCTTGGTTCCTTTGGAGTATCACGGGTTGGCTTGGAAACTTTCCAACCTCTCTTTGGCTCAAGGCATCTGCAATCTGCCCCAATTATGTCTCCATTTTGGTTAGAGCCGCTGAATGTTGTTGGAGAGTGCTATTGGTGGTTTGTTGGAATTGCAAGGTATTTTGGGCTAACAATTTAACCGTATCCTCAAGAGTAGGTTTTGGTTGGAAGTTTTGGAATTGATTGTTGTTCTTCCACGAAAGATTGGGATGATCTCTCCAACTTGGGTTATATGTATTGGAATACACATCATTCCTTGGCCTTTGATTGTAAGAATTCATGAGGTTCACTTGCTCTTGGACATACTCGGGGTAAGCCTCCCTAGATGGACATTGATGAGTAAGGTGGCTTGGTATGTTGCAAATGGCACACACTTCACTTGCTTTTGGCACCATGTTGAGCACGGATTCAAGCTTCTTTTCTAGGTTAGCTACCTGCAAAGAAAGATCATGATTAGAGCTTGTTTCATATACTCCAACTCTCTTACCCCTTACATCTTTGTGTTGAGCATTAGATCCCAACATCTCATAAATGTTATATGACTCTTGAGCATTCTTTTTCTTCAAAGCTCCACCTGCTGCATTATCAACAGTTGATTGACATGTTTGGGTTAGTCCATCATAGAAAATTTGCATTTGTAAGTGAAGAGGTAACCCATGGTGTGGACATTGCAACAAAAGGCCTTTAAAGTGCTCCCAACACTTATTGAAAGGTTCTCCATCATCTTGTTTGAAGTTGAAGATTTGTCCCCTTAATGTGGCTGTCTTTTGAGTGGAAAAGAACTTTTCCAAAAACTTCTTAGCCACGGCATCCCATGTGGTGAGTGAACCAGGTACTAGAGTCATTAACCAACCCTTGGCCCTATCTTTCAAGGTGTAAGGGAACACTCTCATCCTCAGATTTGCTTCACTTACTCCCTGTAAAGGTAACCCACTCACAACATTGTAAAATTCTTTAATATGAGCTAAAGGATCTTCATTAGGTAAGCCATAAAAAGAAGGAAACATATGGAAATGTGAAGATTTAAGATCATAGTTTCAAGCTTCTGTGGGCAGCAAGATGCATGAAGGTGAATTTGGTATGATTGGTTGAGCAAAATCCTCCAAAGCTCGAAGATCATCTTGGTTGCCCGCCATCTCTTCTTCTCTTTCCCAATTAAAGTGCTCAGATCCTTCACTTATTGGACTAGACGGTTTCCCTTCCTCTTCTTCACGGACAATGGAGGAACTTGTTGGCACAAAGCTTTCCAAAGTGTTGCCCTTTAACCGTTCAATTCTTTGGCCTAATTCAGCAAGTCTATTTGACATATACTACCTGAAACAAGATAAAACAAGTTTGAATAAAAATCAGAAATCTACTTAAAATGAAAAGAACAAGGTTTAATATCAAAACAAGCAATTATAAGGGACTGAAATCAGTCCCCGGCAACGGCGCCATTTTGATTGATGTTTTCCTTCTTCATGCTAGAATATGTTTAGTATAATGGCACAAGTAAGGGTGTCGAATCCACAGGGACTAATTGGACCTATATAATCACTTGTTTTGCAAGAACTCTTTACTAGAGAAATAAAACTAATCAATGTAGGCAGATTTGTTGTTGTACCTTGAAAGCATAAAGAAATGAAGTAAACACAAAATGAATGAATCAACAGCTAATAAAATGAGATAGTACCAATGGAGATGAAGCTAGGGATTCGATTTTACCATTGCTAACCCAAGGCCATGCTTGTTGAATCAGATTATAATCATCCATCTACCTATTTCTTGAGTTTGTTTCACTTAGATATGATCAACCATATGATGTGTGGATTTGATCAAATGTCTCTAATCATGAGCCTAATTGTGATGTGCAACTTTGGTTCCTAATCAAGAATATGTAGTGCACAAGAAACTTTCACAAAACCAAAGGGAACACTCGGCAGGATGTTTGCAAAACATTCCCTTCATTCATTCACATATCCACCAAGATTATGCATGATGTGTGCTTTAATCTTGGCTAAACAACCTGTGGTTAATTCAAATGATGATCAAGCATTAAAATCAACACACTAAGTCACAATTAAATCGGAGAATGAAACAAGAAATAGATAGATTAAATGAGAATTCTGAATTAACTACATGGCAATCTTGCAAGGCTACATCGAATCCCTAGAGAGAGATTAGTTACACTTCATGTTTACAAAAGGTTTGACATAAAAATATATAACATGAGTGAACATAGGATTAAGAAGAAAGAACCCTTGAAGCAAAACTGATGTCGAAATCCCTTAAGAGTTGCCTTCGGTGTTGGTGCTCCAAGTGTGTTGTAAATGAAGGTGGAGCGGCTAAGGTTGAATGGTTTCTGCGAATGGGAGAGTGTATGGAATGGAATGAAGCCGAGAAGAGATTGTGTAGAAATGGAAGGGGATTTGCGGCAAAAGGGAAAGATTGGATGTGTTTGTGGTGTCTTGTGTATGAAAATGAGATGTGTTTTTTTGTGTATGAATGCATGGGTTTTTATAGGGGGAATGGGAGAATAAGTGGGTGATTGTTTAAGAGTGAATGTGGTTGTTATGATTGAGAGTGCATGTGGATGAAATAATGATGGAAAAAGAGCTAGGTTGTTGGTGTGTGAATGCATGTGTTGAATGATTAGAGTGCATGTGGGTGAATATGTGGTTGAAATGATGAAGTAGGAAGGTGGAAATGCATGTGTTGAATTGGTGGTGCAATGATGAAAGAGTAAGTGCATGTGTGTGTGAATGGTGGTGCAATGATGAAAGAGTAAGTGCATGTGTGTGTGAATGCATGTGGCTAAGGGTTGTTGATTGGGCTAAAGGTTTTGCATGGCTCAAAGGATTGTTTGATTGGGCTAGGCCCTTTGTTTTATGTCCAAAGTGCATACAAGGCTTTCAAATTCGTCCAACACTTTGGCTCCAAGCATATGCTATCCATTCCAAGCCCAATTTTGCTCCAAAATGCTCCAAAATGCATCTTTTTGCTTCCTTAGCCATATGAACCTAAAAACACACGAAAATGGCTTAAACTACTAAAACAACTATGAATTAACAACATAGATGCACGAAAACAAGCTAAGTAAGTCGCCTAAATATGCTCCTATCAGATATCTATATGAAGGATGGTTGAATGGTGTATATGGGTCAGTGTTGCCGCTGAATGGTGGATGATATCTAAAAAGGTTGAATGGGTCAATAATTGGGTGTGGCATAATGTATATCTTTTAGGTAAAGGATCATGGCTTTTATTAAATGTTTTGGGAAAGAATTGGACCCCAAATCCTCAAGGAAAAGGATAATTAAAGTCAGAATCCTAAGGGAAGAAGGGTAGGAAACTTGCGGCAAGGACTAGGAAATAGGAAAGAGGATGCCTTGTACGGCAAGGGAAAGGGAAAGGGCAAGGAGGTGCGGCAATGACTAGGAAGTAGGACTAAGTCTTCTAGAGATATATTTAAGTGTGGCAAGGACTAGGAAGTAGGACTAAGTCTTCTAGAGATATATTTAAGGGTCCTAAATTAATTAGGGATCCGTTGGCAGCTAAAACTTAGGTAGGAAAAGATTAGGAAAGTTAAGTCAAAATAAGGAAGTTTGACTCATGTTTCCTTCTTTATAGCTGATTCCTTTTCTTCCAAGTCTTGAATTAATTTCTTCCATCTCTTTAGCAAATTCTTAGCCTTTCTTGAACTTCAATTTCGTCCATCCACCTTGCTCTAAGCATGTGCTATCCATTCCAAGCCCAAAACTGGTCCAAAATGCTCCAAATTGCACTTTCTTGTCACTTTAGTCCTTTGGACCTGCAAACACACGAAAATAGCTTAAAATACTAAAATAACTAGGAACTAACAAAATAAATGCAAGGAAATAAGCTAACTAAGTCACATAAATATGCTTATATCATCTTCCAGAAACAAAACCCTATTTCCCTTTGCCATCAGTTGCCACTGAAGAAACCACGCAGCCGCACTGTTCTTGGAGCAATTCAACATCAGAATTGCTTTAGGGGATTTCGTCTATGAACTTTAATTTCACTCATGTTGTTCTTGATATTTATATATTTTGTAATCATGTTGTGTAATTAAGTTTATAGCTGGGGAATTCGATGTAGCCTTGCAAACCTACTTTATGTTATTAAGTTAAAGTATTCAAATTACCAATCTGTGTTCTTGTTTCATTCACTGATTTTATAGTATAATTTGTTTGTTAATCTTAATGTTTGTGATGTGATATAAAATAACAAACAAATTTAAACCCACTTTTTGATAGTTGTAGTATATGAAAGTAGGGATCGTTTTAGGCCAGAGATTATGAGGGCTGTTAATCTACTGAAATTGAACTCTAAATCACTAAACTAGACTCAAAAACAAAAACCTAAACTTAAACTACTCAAAATAAGGTAAACTGATTCAAAACACACAAACTAAGTTAAATTGACTCGAAACAGGAACTAAAGGGAAGTTTGGACGAATATTAAACTAAAAAGACTCAGAATACTAAATGGGGGGGTTGTTTTGACAAATTTAAGATTTAAACAAACAAACTTGTAGAAACAAACTAAGGGGTACGAAATTGGGTGAATTAAGGGGGTGAAAGCCTAGCCAGAGGGTCCTTCTCCACACATGACACTTATGCATATAAATCGATTTCCAGTTATTCTTCCTATAAACCATGAATGACATTGCCCCAAGTTAACCATGAACTGCACAAATTAACCATCAGATTTTTCTAAATTCATTGAATTGGACTCAGCGACGCAACCAAATTATTCTTATCAAGTTCTTTATATGAACTGTATAATAGAGATACATATCGAAGATCGTTAAGTTCTATGAAAATCATAAGCATTGACATGGCATTCGTAACTATGAACTGCATGATACTCCTGCCAGGAATTTACTTAACGCGATCGTGACTAGCAACCTCCACTACTTGTAAATATAAGTTCATAACTATTAGGTGAAACTCCCTTATATTTTAGCATCAAATTCATGCATGCAAACTAAGTGGGCCCCCTTAATTAACACACAAGAATAAGTTATCAATTAAACGGTTAAGTAAATTGCATTGACGATTTATGAAACAATAACTGGATGTAATCAATTCATATCACATATATGTTCATGGCTTTGAATTCACCTCTAGCTAAAACGAAATTAGTTCCTCATGTCCATCATAATTGAAAACCAAATTAAATAAACATTGAACTAAAATTAAGGATAGAATACACCTAGAAACGCTCCAGCACTACAATGGCAGGCTGCGGCACAAAAGCTTTTCTTCCTTCTTTGCATGGCACAATCTTAAACTCTCTAAAAACTCTCTGAAAATCTCTCCCTATCTCCCCCTATGTTGTGGCACAATGTATGCACATGTATAGGGCAGACACAGCTCTAAATCCTGGAAGGAAAGGGATAAACTTGGCAGACTTATAGGAGGAAAAGGGTTAGTTGTTTGCATGATTTTATGACTCCTTAAATCAAATAGGAAGCAGTTTAATTTGATAAGGAATCCCCCTTGCAGCTGGAGATAAGGTAAGACAGGATTAGGATAAGATAAGATAAGATAAGGTTAGTTTGGATAAGGTTTGGATAAGATAGGATTGGATAAAGTCTCCTTGTTTTCAGCTGATTTCAAGCCTTAATTAATTCTTCATGATTCCTTGCACTTTCCTAGCACCTTTTAAGCACAAAACATCCATTCCTTGTGCTCCATACGCAAGTTATCCATTCAAGCCCAAAACTACGTGATGTCAGATTTACTTGACACTCAAATTAAACCCTCGTTTGACAATTGTAGTAGAATGGATAAGTGAGGGATCGTTTTGGACCGGGGATTAGGAGGGATTGCTAAAACCTTCTAAATTGACTTAAAAACATAAAAACTAAATCAAAATACTCTTAACAAGACTACTATGACTCAGAATGGCTTTGAAAAATTCAAGTTGTCTAAAACAATCAAATTGACTCAAATAGAAGCTAGAACTTGATTTAGACGAATTTGCAAGTGTTTATGGCTCCAAAAGCTTAAAGATACAAAAATAAAACAAATACGAATGATTAAGACTCAACGAAATATGGGGGAAATGTGTTTGGATGATATTAAATTAAAAAGACAGAATATAATTAAAGGCAAAATGTAAATATGAATGTGATGAAAATATGGATGATGGAATAGCCAAGGGGTTCTTCTCCACACATGTTACACTTGCATACAAAATTGATTCTCAGTTGGTCTTTCGATAAGTTGTGAAACTCAATGCTCCAAGTTAATTAGATCTGCTTCGATTAACTTTCAGATTTCCCTAAATTCGTTGGATTGAATGGAATACGCATTACAACCAAATTATTCTTAATCAAAGTCCCTAACTATGGAATACGCATGATAGAGACATTCAACAAAGATCATTAAGTTCAACGGAAATCATAAACATCGACGAGGCATTCGTTACCATGGAATACGCATGAAACTTATGCCAAGAATTCGTTTAACGCGATTGTTTATAAGCAACCTCCACTACTTGTGAATATAAGTTCATAACGATTAGGTGAAATTCACTTATATTCTAGCGTCATATTTATGCATGAAAATTAAGCTTGCAATCTCAATGAACATACATAAATAAGTTATCAATCAAACAGTTAAACGAATTGAATCCACAACTTATGAAATTCCAACCAAACGTAATCAATTCAAATTGCAAATATAAACATAGTTTCGAATCACCCCCTAGCTAAAGGGGGTTTAGTTCCTCATAACTTTGAAATCAAAGAAACACCTAAACATTCCAACAACTCAAACTTGAATTGTATGAACGTTTAGGCACTCTTTTCTTCCTCGTTGTTGTAGCACAAGGTCTAAGGTGAGCTTTGGGGATTATGTGAAGTGTTTTGGAGGGATGGGAAGTGGTTGGATAGTGGCTGCAATGAAGGAGAAAAACTGCACAGAAATGGAAGGGATTTGCGGCACAAGGGTTGTGTTTGTGTTGTGTGAAGTGTTGTGAATGGAAATATGAGATGTGCATGAATGAATGAATGCTAGGGTATTTATAGGGGTAGTGGAGGGAACATATGGCTGTTTGTTTAAGCATTTGTGTGGAGGAATGATGGAAAAACAGCTAGGACACATGTGAAAGTTGAAAATGCATATGGGGTACACGGCAATGATGCTTGTTGGTGCTGAAATTGCATGTGTGTGAGGTGTGTAGGTGCTGAAAATGCATGTGAATGCATGGCATTTGAAATGATTGTTGTTTGGAAATGAATGTGAAGACATGTGAAAGCTGGAAATGCATGTGAAGATGTTGGAAATGGGAATGAAGGCCACGGCAAAGGATTTCAGGATGCATGTGTTTGTAGGTCACGGCATGGTTGAATGATTATATGTGTTAAATGAATTAAAGGGTGCATGTGTTGATTTGAATGTGCATGTGGGTGAATGTGAAGGGAATGCAAGTGAAGATGCTAATAAATAATGCATGTAGGGTTAGGAAATAAAAACATAACTTAAAGGGGAATGATTAAAAGGTGTTGAAAGGTTTTGCATGGCTTTGAAGTGATTGTGGATTGGGCTAGAGTTTAAGTACATGAAATGGACCCAAATTGCTCCTCCTTGCATGGCAAGGAATGGTGTTTGTGTTAAGCCCATGGCAAGGTGTTTATGTGATTGGGTTAGGGCCATTGTTTTGTGTCTTCAAGTGCATACAAGGCCTTCAAATTCGTCCATCCTCTTGGCTCCATGGATAAGCTATCCAATCCATGCCCAAAAATGCTCCAAATGGCCTCAAAATGCACTTTCTTGCTCCCTAGGCCCTTAGAACCTGAAAACACACAAAAGAAGCATAAAGGACTAAAATAACGAGAGAAACATAACGTAAATGCACGAGAACAAGCCATTTAAGTCGCATGAATATGCTCCTATCAAATACCCCCACACTTAGCTTTTGCTAGTCCTCGAGCAAAACAGAATAAAAACAAATAAACAAAACGACACTAAACACGTAAAACACAACCTAAACCTTCCAACAACCGTCTTAGGGATTTCCAATGCACATGACAAGTTAAAAATCATCATTCTCACAGATTTTAGTCATCTTCACACTTAAGTACATTCTTAATCATAGTCACCATATACTAGTTCACAATTAAGCATTTAAAACCATGTTTTGAATGTAGTAACATGCCTTAGAGAATTTGCTCAATTCCTTACAAGATATGCACTCGATTTTCACTCAGAATTTCTAACTACACACCCTAATCTAGTCATATGTGAGAAGATTGATGTAACATGAAAACGAACACTCACATATAAGTATCACAAAGAACGCAATTTCTGGAGTTAATAAGCATGTTTAGATATGATCTCATGAATGGAATGCTACTACTTAGACGCGAGAACCAGTGACACCATAAGCTCATACCAAGTTCAAACTCCACAAATTGAAATACACAACACTCAAGATAGAAGTCAAGGGTTGTAACGGGGCTTGGGGTATGTGGATAACAAAGAAGGGATATGGAAAACAAAGGTTCTTAAAGAAATAGTGAGCAAAGCATTTGAATCAACTTAGAATTCACTTTTGAATGAAAACTCAACTTTTGAACAAAAAGGGAGAATTTAGACAATTTACGCTCAGAATTGGTGTTTTGGAACCTTTCTTTAATCACTTATTCTTGTCTCTTTTTTTTTTTTTTTTTTTTTTTTTTTTTTTTTTTTTTTGAATCTCAAAACATAAACACTTAAACATTCTCTCCCCCACACTTATTTTCTTTCATAATGTAACTCAAAAGGAATTCAATTAAGTCATGCTCACTATCTTTTAAGAACAAGGGTGGGGATTGTCCTAAACTAGGCTAGGTGAGGAAAAAGTGGGTTAACAAAGAACATGGGCTAACACGGCTCAACGGGGGTACAACTTACAACATATACGAAATATGGGAAGTGAGGCTATTTGGCTATGGTGGCAACTACACAACTTCATCTTGAATATGTGTTATGCAAATCAATAACATGCTTTGAATGAAAAGGGCATGAGTTCTAGCATTTGGAACTATATGATGAAACGCCTTCTAAGTAGTAACCAAGCAAAGAATAATGAGATCATGCAACGACTTTAGAAAACAAGAAATCACAGATTATACTCTCCAAAGAACGTTATAGGCTCAAGTCTCACAGGGTTGTAGCGTTTGTTTGAGTTCCTTCCTTCAAGCATGTTACAAAAACGAATTTTTCTTTTATGATTGCATGTGAAGTCATACATTATAACCATAACTAAGCATAAACCAAGAGTAAATCAAACTTTTCTCTATGTTTATAACTCTTTTTAACAGTCATGCAATTACAAACCAAATCCTCGTCAAACGTTGGAAGGTACCCTAAGACACAAACACACAAAAACGACTCAAAACACTCTTTTTAGGCTTTTCAAAACATTTTCTTCAAATTTTTATGTGATTTTCGGAGTTATAAAACAACACACACTAAAACACTCTAAAACAATTTAAAAACACCTTAAAACAGCAAGGAACAACATTTGAAGTTATGGGTGATAAAATCCCACGAATTTGCATTAACAACATTAGTTACCCCCCCACACTTAAATCAAACATTGTCCTCAATGTTTTAAGCATAGATTCACACAAAACATAAGTAAACACAAAAAGCACTTAAACATACTAAACATGGCAAAATGTAATTAACAAAGAGAAGAGTTTAGGGACGCAAATCTGGTTATGGAGTGTAAATTCCATCTTCTCTTTATTGATTGCAATGAGGCTTGATCTTAATGATTCCACAGGCTTACTCTCGAACTGGTTTCCGCCCATCATTGATTTTCCTTTGTGCTACTGGGCTGGAGGATTCTTTTGGTCTTCCCCGAAGGTCTGAGCTTACCCTTTTGGTCTGTTTCTTTGTTCAATCTTTCCAATTCGTATTGAAAAGGGTTGGAGGATAACTCAGCCTATGTTTGTCTCCACATGTTTCAATGTATCATTTTCACTTGCCTTACTCGCTCCCCTTTGCAGAAGTGGTCCCTTCTCCGGAAGTGTATCAACCGTTGAAGATGACTACTCGAGAGCAACGCTAGGTAAGCAATCAGGAATAGATTCCAGGCAGTTGGCTCCAGAACGGAAGACTGACTCCAAGTGTCGGCTGATTGCTTGTTTTACTTTGCCATGCGAGTAAGAACAAGGACAAAGAAAAAGACAGGGAAAGAGCATGATATGAGATACTTTTGCTTTTGACCTTGATGATATGAGATACCTTTGCTTTTGAAGAAGCGGTTGGTTGAATCAGCACATGTATTTGTTGTGCTGTTTCCTCCTAGGTCATCTGTACTCCAGACATCTGGTATCATCTTTGGGGAAGAAGAAAGAATTTAGTATTTCGAAAGGCTTTGCTGGGAGTGCACCCTCAGAGGTGAGGGAGAGTTGGGCATTTTCTTCAGGTTTGCCCTGCCATAAAAGACGAAGGTCGACATATATAGAGATAATAGCAAGTGGTGGTACTTTTTACCTTTGTCGACAAACGTTTTGATCCCGCAACTCTGGCTTTTTGAAATAGTGGCGCCTCTTCGATTTTTGAGCAGGCGCCCCTTCGATTTCTGAGCGACACGTGGTAGTGCAGATGCGGCTCCTTTTGACAAAGCTGCACGCGTCTTCTGAAAAGCAGAGAAAGAGTCGCCGAACTTTGCGCTTGTCGGCTAAAGATGTGTAGTTGTGATGATGGCCTCCACGTGTTGTCTGAAAAGAAGAAATCTTTTGACAAAGTTGAACGCGCCTTCTGAAAAGCCGAGAAAGCGTCGCCTAAATTACGCCGGAAATTCCGGCTTTTTGAATTGGTGGACGCGTCGCCTTGGCTTTTTTATTGAGCTATCGATCACCACAACAAACACACACTGAAGATTTCCCATTCTTGAAAATCGACTCCGGCCCTTTGAAATTTAACTCCATCCCTTCTCTTTGAACACTTTTGAAAAAATGGCAAACTCATCGAACCTTAGCTTGGAATTGAGCCTTAGCAGTGATACGGGCGCGCCGCGTCAAGGTAACGTATGGCGCCCTTCTTTCTTTTCTTCTAACGGTCCTCTCACAGGTGAAGACTCCGTGATGCAGGACGCCACAACAGCTACAATAGTAGCTAGGAACCTCCTCACTCCAAAAGATAGTAGGCTGCTGTCAGGACGGTCCGATGAGTTGGCCGTTCAAGAGTCCCTCGCACTTAGTGTTCAGTGTGGGAGTTCTGTGTCCAACATGGGCCAACGCCTGCTTGCCCGCTCCCGTCAGGTGGAATCATTGATGGCAGAGGTGGAAAGTCTCAAGCAGGAGATCCAGCAGCTGAAGTATGAGAATAGAAGTTTGCACGTGCTTGCAAACAACTATTCGACGGGCATGAAGAGGAAGCTTGATGAGCTGCAAGAGTCTGAAGGTCGGATTCACAGTGACCGTCAAAGGTTCTCGTCTTTCCTCCAGAGGCACCTTTTTCCTGGCTCATCCAGCGCTTGGCCAAGTATTGAGGCCTGGAATGCTCTATCTTCGATGCCTCCCGCTCCGATGCCTTCTGCTCCTACGCCTTCCGCTTCAAGAGTAAAGCCACGTAGTGGGGCCTCAAGCAAACACCCTTTGTGAAGCACCATCTTTCTTTGTTTAGCAGTGCCTATCAATAAATCAAACATTTTCTCAATGTTACAATCATAGACTCACACAATTAATAAACAAACAAACAATAACAACTAAACAACCTAACAAGGCAGAAACGAAATAGCAACAAAGAGAAGAGTTTTTTTTTTTTAGGAATCTGGATTTGGAGTGCTTTCTAAGTCTTCCTTTGTTGAATGCATGGGTTGCCTCCCAAGTAGCGCTTTCTTTTACGTCTTGCAGCCGGACGGTACCTCCGTTTAAGCTTGACTAGGTTCCACGGCATGAAGGGGTACCTCCTCCACGACATGCTCCTCAAACATCTCGTAATAGGGCTTCAATCGATGCCCATTCACTTTGAACTCTTGCTGCGTCGTTGAACTTTTGATTTGCACTGCACCATGAGGGAAAACATTAGTAACAACAAACGGGCCAATCCATTTAGAACGCAACTTACCAGGAAACAAACGTAGGCGAGAGTTGAAAAGTAACACTTTCTGCCCAACTGCGAAGGTCTTGGTTTGAATCATTTTATCATGGAATGCTTTGGTCTTGGCTTTGTACATCCGGGCATTCTCATAGGCTTCATTCCGAATCTCCTCAAGTTCATTCAATTGGAGCTTCCTATGAACTCCCGCTGCATCTATGTCCATGTTGAAAGTCTTCACGGCCCAATGTGCCTTGTGCTCTAACTCTACGGGCAAATGACATGGCTTACCATAGACGAGCCGAAAAGGTGACATCCCAATGGGTGTTTTGTATGCCGTACGATATGCCCACAGTGCATCATCTAAACGTAAGCTCCAATCCCTCCTTGTTGGTCCAACGGTCTTCTCCAAAATTTGTTTGATTTCTCGGTTAGACACCTCGGCTTGGCCATTTGTTTGAGGATGGTAAGGTGTGGAGACCTTATGGTTGACATGGTACTTTCTTAGCAACGCCTCAATGGTCTGATTGCAAAAGTGAGACCCTCCATCACTTATGATTACTCTCGGCATTCCAAACCTAGCAAAAATGTTAGTTTTCACGAAATCTGCAACCACCTTAGAATCGTTAGTACGGGTGGCTTTTGCTTCCACCCATTTAGAAACATAATCAACGGCTAGCAAGATATAAGTGAAACCATAAGATGGAGGAAAAGGGCCCATGAAATCAATGCCCCAAACATCAAAAATTTCAACATTAAAGACAGGGGTTTGCGGCATTTGGTCCTTGGTACCTATGTTACCCATTCGTTGGCAACGATCACAAGACATACAAAAGGTTCTAGCATCCCTAAATATAGTCGGCCAATAAAAACCACACTCTAGAACCTTGAGGGCAGTGCGTTGTGTGCCAAAATGACCACCACATGCATATGTGTGATAAAAGCTTAGAATTGAGTGAAATTCAGAATCATGCACACATCTACGTACAATTTGATCTGAGCAATACCTCCACAAATAAGGGTCATCCCAAACATAGAAACGTGCATCATTTTTAAGCTTATCACGTTGGTGCTTGTTTAGTTCATTTGGAATTTGTTTAGCCACCAAGTAATTCACTAAATCTGCATACCATGGTTCACTTACCTCAATGGATAGCAGCTGCTCATCGGGAAAAGTTTCAGGGATAGGCACGGCATGTTCATGCTGCTCGTGGATCATTCGGCTTAAATGGTCAGCCACTACATTCTCGCTTCCTTTCTTATCCCGGATTTCAATATCAAATTCTTGAAGAAGAAGAATCCAACGGATAAGCCTCTGCTTTGCTTCCTTTTTCGTGAGCAAGTACCTCAAAGCTGCATGATCAGAATAAATGATTACTTTAGTACCAATTAAATATGAACGGAATTTATCTAAAGCAAAAACCACAGCTAGAAGTTCTTTTTCCGTCGTGGAGTAGTTCAATTGGGCATCATTGAGAGTCCGAGAGGCATAGTATATGACATGCGGCCGCTTGTCTCTTCTTTGTCCTAGAACAGCTCCTAATGCATAGTCGGATGCATCGCACATGAGCTCGAACGGAAGGCTCCAATCTGGAGGTACAATAATGGGGGCCGAGACTAGCTTCTCCTTGAGTTGGTTAAATGCCGAATTACACTCTTCATCAAACTGGAATGGCACATCTTTTTGAAGCAATCGGCAAAGAGGGTTGGACATCTTGGTGAAGTCCTTGATAAAACGCCTATAGAACCCTGCATGGCCAAGAAACGAACGTACCTCTCTAACCGAAGTAGGAGAGGGTAAGTGACGTACAAGGTCTATTTTCGATTTATCTACTTCAATTCCTTTTTCTGAAACAATATGTCCTAAAACTATACCTTGTTTCACCATAAAGTGACATTTCTCCCAATTCAAGACAAGGTTAGTTTCAACACATCGTTTCAAAATTAAGGTCAGATTATCTAAGCAATTATCAAATGAACTCCCAAATACACTGAAATCATCCATGAAAACCTCAATGATCTTTTCAACAAAATCGGAAAATATACTTACCATACACCTTTGGAAAGTGGCCGGTGCGTTGCATAAGCCAAATGGCATGCGACGATAAGCAAATGTTCCAAAGGGACATGTGAATGTGGTCTTCTCTTGATCATCCGGGGCTATCACAATTTGGTTATATCCAGAGTATCCATCAAGAAAACAGTAAAAAGCATGACCGGCTAACCTTTCGAGCATCTGGTCGATGAATGGCAAAGGAAAATGATCTTTCCTAGTCATGGCATTTAGCTTCCGGTAATCGATACATACTCGCCATCCAGTTTGAATGCGTGTAGGCACGAGCTCATTCTCATCATTCTTGATAACAGTTACTCCGGACTTCTTGGGAACGACTTGAACTGGAGAGACCCAACGGCTATCGGAGATAGGGTAGATCACTCCGCAATCCAAAAGCTTGATTATTTCCTTCTTCACCACTTCCATCATCGGAGGGTTGAGACGGCGTTGAGCCTCTCGAGTTGGTTTAGCCCCCTCCTCAAGAAGTATACGGTGCATGCATGTGGTATGGCTTATTCCTTTAATGTCGGCCAAAGTCCACCCTATGGCCGTTTTGTGCTCTCGCAGCACCCTCACAAGCTTCTCCTCCTCCATTGCCGTGAGACTTGATGAAATGATGACGGGCAATGTTTCGCCTTTTCCCAAAAACACATACTTCAAATGGTCCGGCAACGGCTTAAGTTCAAGCGATGGTGCCTGAACAACAGAAGGTAGCATCTTAGTGGAAACTGAATTTGAAAGTGAGAGTGAAACCTTACCATATTGTTGTGGCAATGACTCAAGGGCTGCCACAACCTCAATTATTTCTTCACTAGAACCCATTGCAAAGAATTCCTCCTCCTTGTCGTGGCCTTGCATTGGCCCAAATCCTTCATTTTTGCACTCTATGGCCTTAGTGATGGTTGTTTCCAGGGCGTCCTCGTTCAATTCTTCAAGGTATACCTGCGCCAAAGAATCGATAACATCAATGGAAAAACAAGAATGGTCATCAACGGGATATCTCATAGTTTCAGAAATATTAAAATCAATCACTTCCCCATCGAATTCCTTTGTCAAGGTGCCTTTGTATACATCAATCTTCGTTCGGGCCGTCTTCATGAATGGCCTACCAAGGAGAATCGGCAAAGATGTAGAATGGGCTGAATCCTCCATGTCTAGGACGTAGAAATCAGCCGGAAAAATTAAATGGTTCACCTGCACAAGCACATCTTCCAAAATTCCTTTTGGATACGCGTTAGAACGATCGGCCAATTGTATAATTACACCATCTTGTTTTAATTCACCCAAATTCATAGATGCATAAATAGAATAAGGCATGACATTTATGGATGCACCTAAATCAAGCATGGCATGTTCAAAACGATTATGTCCAATCACACAAGGAATCGTGAAACTACCGGGGTCTTTGCACTTGGTAGGCAGTTTACGTTGCAAAACAGCGGACACATTCTCGCTTACCTTCACTACCTCTTTGTTTGCCCTTCTTCTCTTTGTATTGCATAGGTCCTTGAGGAATTTAGCATACTTTGGAACCTGTTTGATTGCATCGAGAAGCGGTATGTTCACTTGCACCTTCCGGAACGTTTCAAGAATGTCCTTCTCGCTTTCTTCCTTTTTTTCTTGCATGAACCTGCGAGGAAAAGGTACATTGGGCAGATTAGAACGTGAAGTACATGAATTTGAACTTAAATTACCTGATTTGGCCGAGTTAGGGTGATCTGCCTCAGGTTGTGTCGTCTCTTCATCTACTTTCTGGGCAGATTTGGGATTGTTTGGCTCGGTCCCAACTTCTTTTCCACCCCTTAGGGTGATGGCCTTGGCGGATTCGAATCCTCCCTTTGGATTGACTGTGGTTGAGCTAGGAAGCTTTCCTTGCTCTCTAATCTGTCCAAGGAACTCAGAAATCTGCCCTATTTGTTTCTTCATATCCGTCATCTCCTTCTCGTTATTTGCTATCCGGTTGTTTTGATTTTGCAACCCCTGCGAAATAGAGGTTAGTAATTGCATAGCTTGATCACTTTCCAAGGACGTACTTGAATGAGATGATGCCGAAGGTTGTTGGGGTTGTTGGGGTGCATACGGCTTGGAATAAAAACCAGGGGGGTTTGGCCTAAATCCTCCTTGTTGGGCAGCTTGTTGTGGCTCCCTCCATTTGAAGTTTGGATGGTCCCTCCATCCGGCATTGTAAGTGTTCGAGTATGGGTTGTTTTGATTTTGTCCTTGGAAACCAATTGCATTGGCAGATTCCCACCCACCATTCTCGATTAGTTGAGGGCACTTGTCGGATGGATGCCCTTGAATTGAGCACACGCCACAAACTTGGTGTTCTTGTGCTTTTGGACCAATCACAACCTGAGAAACAAGAGAAGTAAGATTAGCAAGTTGTGATTGAATTTCAGAAATAGGACTCACCTCATTTACACTTTGTTGTCGTGGGGCTTCCCTTTGACCCACTCCTTCATATTGTTGAGCGTTGAGCGCTCGGTTGGCTATGAGAATCTTGGCATCCCTTGGTGTTTTGTCCACCAATGCTCCTCCCGCTGATGCATCAAGCATTTGACGTTCGATAGGAAAGAGGCCCTCATAGAAATATTGAAGGAGAAGTTCCTCCTTCATTTGATGTTGAGGACATGAAGCTACAAGGCCCTTGAAGCGCTCATAATAAGCCGGGAATGTCTCACCATGATTCTGTTGAATACCACTAATTTTCTTCCGTAGGAGAATCACTCTCGAAGTAGGGAAGAATTTCTCCAAGAAAGCACGCTTCATACTCTCCCACGAAGTCACAGTTCCCGGGGCTAGTTCGTAGAGCCAATCTTTGGCCTTGTCCATAAGTGAAAATGGAAAGGCCTTCATCTTCAATATACTCCCATCCACATTGACGGGGGTCATGCTCGAACAAACCACCTCGAACTCCTTCAAGTGTTTGTTGGGGTCTTCCATAGACAAGCCATGGAACTTCGGAATATGGTGTAACAAACTGGATTTGAGTTCAAATTCCTCAGTCTTCCCCTCTGCAGCCGTGGGGTATTGGATACAAAGAGGCAATGCATTATCCAAACCCGAGGCCGAAAGCTCCTTGATGGTTCTATTATCTGCTGCCATGGCTTGTTCTTCTTCAAAAATCTGATCCGTGGGCTTTTCTTCTACACCTACTTCGTCTTCTTCAAGCCCAGGTTGTGGTGGAGGTTGTGGTGGCTCTTGTTGACTTCTCGTTCTCCTCAAAGTGCGTTCAAAATCACCGTCAAAGTCGGAGATGTTCTCTATAATAGGCCGAGAGCTACGAGTCATACACAGTACCTAAAAAACAAGGAAACAAACAAACTAAGAATCTGAAATAAGAATGCACGAAAAACAAAATATAAAAATAAAGACAAAGGATTAGCAAAGTTGCTAATCCCCGGCAATGGCGCCGAAATTTGATGTCAGATTTACTTGACACTCAAATTAAACCCTCGTTTGACAATTGTAGTAGAATGGATAAGTGAGGGATCGTTTTGGACCGGGGATTAGGAGGGATTGCTAAAACCTTCTAAATTGACTTAAAAACATAAAAACTAAATCAAAATACTCTTAACAAGACTACTATGACTCAGAATGGCTTTGAAAAATTCAAGTTGTCTAAAACAATCAAATTGACTCAAATAGAAGCTAGAACTTGATTTAGACGAATTTGCAAGTGTTTATGGCTCCAAAAGCTTAAAGATACAAAAATAAAACAAATACGAATGATTAAGACTCAACGAAATATGGGGGAAATGTGTTTGGACGATATTAAATTAAAAAGACAGAATATAATTAAAGGCAAAATGTAAATATGAATGTGATGAAAATATGGATGATGGAATAGCCAAGGGGTTCTTCTCCACACATGTTACACTTGCATACAAAATTGATTCTCAGTTGGTCTTTCGATAAGTTGTGAAACTCAATGCTCCAAGTTAATTAGATCCACTTAGATTAACTTTCAGATTTCCCTAAATTCGTTGGATTGAATGGAATACGCATTACAACCAAATTATTCTTAATCAAAGTCCCTAACTATGGAATACGCATGATAGAGACATTCAACAAAGATCATTAAGTTCAACGGAAATCATAAACATCGACGAGGCATTCGTTACCATGGAATACGCATGAAACTTATGCCAAGAATTCGTTTAACGCGATTGTTTATAAGCAACCTCCACTACTTGTGAATATAAGTTCATAACAATTAGGTGAAATTCACTTATATTCTAGCGTCATATTTATGCATGAAAATTAAGCTTGCAATCTCAATGAACATACATAAATAAGTTATCAATCAAACAGTTAAACGAATTGAATCCACAACTTATGAAATTCCAACCAAACGTAATCAATTCAAATTGCAAATATAAACATAGTTTCGAATCACCCCCTAGCTAAAGGGGGTTTAGTTCCTCATAACTTTGAAATCAAAGAAACACCTAAACATTCCAACAACTCAAACTTGAATTGTATGAACGTTTAGGCACTCTTTTCTTCCTCGTTGTTGTAGCACAAGGTCTAAGGTGAGCTTTGGGGATTATGTGAAGTGTTTTGGAGGGATGGGAAGTGGTTGGATAGTGGCTGCAATGAAGGAGAAAAACTGCACAGAAATGGAAGGGATTTGCGGCACAAGGGTTGTGTTTGTGTTTTGTGAAGTGTTGTGAATGGAAATATGAGATGTGCATGAATGAATGAATGCTAGGGTATTTATAGGGGTAGTGGAGGGAACATATGGCTGTTTGTTTAAGCATTTGTGTGGAGGAATGATGGAAAAACAGCTAGGACACATGTGAAAGTTGAAAATGCATATGGGGTACACGGCAATGATGCTTGTTGGTGCTGAAATTGCATGTGTGTGAGGTGTGTAGGTGCTGAAAATGCATGTGAATGCATGGCATTTGAAATGATTGTTGTTTGGAAATGAATGTGAAGACATGTGAAAGCTGGAAATGCATGTGAAGATGTTGGAAATGGGAATGAAGGCCACGGCAAAGGATTTCAGGATGCATGTGTTTGTAGGTCACGGCATGGTTGAATGATTATATGTGTTAAATGAATTAAAGGGTGCATGTGTTGATTTGAATGTGCATGTGGGTGAATGTGAAGGGAATGCATGTGAAGATGCTAATAAATAATGCATGTAGGGTTAGGAAATAAAAACATAACTTAAAGGGGAATGATTAAAAGGTGTTGAAAGGTTTTGCATGGCTTTGAAGTGATTGTGGATTGGGCTAGAGTTTAAGTACATGAAATGGACCCAAATTGCTCCTCCTTGCATGGCAAGGAATGGTGTTTGTGTTAAGCCCATGGCAAGGTGTTTATGTGATTGGGTTAGGGCCATTGTTTTGTGTCTTCAAGTGCATACAAGGCCTTCAAATTCGTCCATCCTCTTGGCTCCATGGATAAGCTATCCAATCCATGCCCAAAAATGCTCCAAATGGCCTCAAAATGCACTTTCTTGCTCCCTAGGCCCTTAGAACCTGAAAACACACAAAAGAAGCATAAAGGACTAAAATAACGAGAGAAACATAACGTAAATGCACGAGAACAAGTCATTTAAGTCGCATGAATATGCTCCTATCACTACGCTAAATTGCTCCAAAATGCCATTTCTTGCCAACTTTACCATTTGGACCTATAAACACACGAAAATGGCTTAAAACACTCTAATAAATAGAAACTAACTTACTAAATGCAAAGAAACAAGCTAACAAAGTCGCATAGATATGCTCTTATCAGTTTGATCACCATTAGGGCTGTTTATGAATTATTTGATCAAGGTTATAGTACCCATCATGCTTAATCTTGGTGTACATGTGAATGAATGAAGAAGCTGCTATGCATACATCCTGCCAAGTGCCTTCTCTGGTTCTTTGAATTTTTCTTGTTCTTAATGGATTCTTACTTGGTAATCTAAGTTGAACATCACAACTAGGTTGTAGATTAGGAGTACTTGATCGCAACCACACACCAAATGGATGATCATAAATAAGTAAAACGAACCCTTGTTGTAGATTGGAGAGTTGAATGCATTTTGACCTAATTTTCATGGAATTGACTTGTAATGGTGAAATCGATATCCCTAGTTCCGTTCCCATCGTTTCTGAATCAATCTATCATTCATCTTTATCTTGTCTTGCATTTTAAGTTACTTTAGCTTTCAAAACAAAAATCTAAATTCAATTTTCATTTTCATTGCTTAGTTAGGGTTCACATAAAGTTAGTAATTTGTAGAGTTCTAATTAGTCCCTATGGTTCGACACCCTTACTTGTGCCATCATACTATCCTTATATTTGCACTTGAAAGGAACACTTTTCGAGCACTTTCAATCTTGTTATTGTGTAAACAAAGGAAAATTAGGTTCTTTACATTAATGTTTATTAGTGTAATGATTACTATAGCTATTGGAACCAAATTATCACACAAATCCAAATTACTTGTAAAAGAGCAAAATACTTTGAGCAAGCCAAAGACTAGAGGAGAAGGGAATGTGTCGGCCAAAGACTCTCTGATGGTCAAGTTAGTAAGTAATGTTATGACTTAAGCAATAGGCAAGACAGTTAGAGTGCAATTATTGCGTTACCAGAGATGAACCCTATAAGGGTGTATTTATAATAGTTAGGAGATAGACCTTTTTAAGGATATAATCTTGTATGAAGCCATGAAAATCCTAGAGGAAATCTAGGAGTAGGTATTGCATCATCGTAAGGGCGTGATTACTTGCAGCTAAAGCAATTCCTAGATTGTAAGAACTTTAAGAATATAGGAAACTTGATTAATTTTGTGTTGGATCAGGTTCCCATGTCTTGAGGAACAAGTATGTTCAATCTCATCGAAGTCCTTTGGACTTCGCCCACTGCCCTCGAATAGGATGATGGTGGCACCACTAGTTCGTTAATCCAGCTACGTTCGTAGTTGTTGAGTCTATGACTGGACTTCTGATGTACTTGTATTCCAATCTGTTTTACTTCAACCTTATAAAACCATGGTCCATCAATTACCCCTAACTATTTATCTGAGGGAACTTGTTCCCTTTGAGGATGGGTAGTTATCCAAAGATCATGCCCTTTAGAGTAAGTTGGAATACATACCCTTTAGTTTTCTATCTTGCTTGGTGATGATGGGAGTATTTATACCATTGGGAGGAAGACCTTTTTAGGATATAATCCTTGTTCTAAGCTGGAAGAATCCTAGAGGATATCTAAAAGTAGATATTGCACCCTCGTCCGTGTATTTCAATCCACGTTGAAGGATAACGGGTCTTCATTAATGCTTCATGTTGTTCAATGAATGGCTCGATTTCATTGAAGTTGTTTAATATGAACTAGTGAGCCACCTTCAAGCTGACTTCTTTGAAAGGCTCAGATGAAGGTCTTGCGCCGAATCGGTGTGTAGGTTGAGCAAAGACAGTTAACATTTCAATATGCTCACCCTTATCAAAATTATACGACACTTATTGTAGGAAGTTTCACCATTCGGTGGGTACCTCACATAAAATATGAGGGATTCTTGTACATTGATCGCCTCTGCTATGGATACTTCAGGTTGTGCCTTATTACAAACAAACTGCTTGTAACCGCCTAGTAGTCTGACAAATCATAACATAATATGAATTTTTTTTTTTTTTTAATTTCAAGCCCTTAATATATAATATTAACAAATTAACGTATTGACAATATTACCTCTCAATTGGATATGTCCAACAATTATGCACCGCCCCAGTAAGCTTTGCCTCATACAGTAGATGTATCAGTATGTGAACCATACTTATGAAAAATTCCAATGGAAATCTCTGCACTAGCCAACATATGATGTACACAATATCTTCTTCCGTATCTTATACATTGAACTTGCGCAACGTTTTACAACATATTTGCTGGAAAAACCAACACAAATATGTTATCATCTTGATAACCTCGGAGCCAAGTATGACCAAGTACCATCGAAAGTAACCATTGGAGTAAGGCATAACAATCATGACTCTTCAAATTTGACAGTGTCCTAGTGTCGATTTTAACATGTTTTACGATATTGCTAGCATACCTGTTTGGAAATTTTACACTTTGTAGCCACTTCAAGAACTCATTCTTGCCTTCCAGCTTGAAGGTAAAATTGGAGTTCTTTTTCTTGTATTTACCATTGACAAATGTAGGTCACATGTTGGACTTTATCCCTACTGCCTGTATGTTAATACGAATCTTCATGGTGTCCTTCGATTTTCCCTCGATAGGCAGAGTTGTTCCCACCATAGTGTCGCATACATTCCTCTTACTATCCATGGGATCAATAATGTGTCTGATTTTCAATTTCGACCAGTATTCCAAGTTAAAGAATACTCTTTTTTTTGTCCGATTCAGCTATTTCACTTGTCTCGAGCTTTCTTCAAATTAGAGTGTATTTAACTTGGCCCACATCTATCTTTGATAATTCTCTTAGTCTAGTTCTATACTATGTTATCCCATCAAATGTTTCAAGCTTATCACTCCACTCATGATTTCAAGGGAGCCATCTTCGGTGACAAGTAGCCTACCTTTCCAACGTGCCAAAAGGACAATGTTCCTTCTGCATGTTGGGCATGCCATATAACCTTTGGTGCTCTAGCTTGACAACATACCATAAGCTAGGAAATCATTAATTTTTCATATAACAACAGCTCTCAGAGTGAACATTTCCCCATATATCCGTCGGACACACATCATTTTTTCTATAAATTTATTAACTCATCAATCAACAGCCACAAATAAACATCAATGGAATCATCTCGTGACTTTGGCCCAAGTATTAAAAGACTTATGATCATAAATTTCTTCATGTACCTCCAGGGGCAAGCTAGAAGAAAGAACGACCATCGACCAAATGCTATGCCCACTTGAAAATTTCCCAAACATATTAGAACCGTCATAAGCAAGTCCTAGTATGACATTTCTTGCAAAATTAGGGTAGACATGTACAATCTCTATAATCTTGGTGTAAGGGGAAAATAACGCAACACCTTATTCGGTATCTTGTTTTTTTGATATCTCGACTCATTTCACTTGGGACATTTATCCAACTTCTCGAACTCACGATAAAACAAAACACAATTGTTTGTGCTTGCGCGGATCTTATCATATCCTAACCTGAGATCTTTCAAGATCTTTTTGACCTAGAATGATTTGTAGGTAATGTATTTGGTTTTAAAAGCATACTTTTAAAAATTCCCATCACCGTATCATAGTTCTGATTAGTCAAATTACATTGGACTTTCATGTGCATCAACTCTACAACGGCTGTTAGAACAAAAAAAATCTTCACAACCAGGGTACAATTTTCCCTCAGCTTCCTTTAACAATTTATCATACTTCTCGAGTTCTGTGGATGGCTCTTCATCCATATTGAGTGAATCATTAGCGAAGGCATCATTCAATATGTCCATCCCTTGGTCAACGCAAAAATATTGGAAGATTCATGCCAAACTCCCGGGAGACGTTGACGTTGTACTAGGTGATTCTCCATGATAAGTCCACTTGGAGTAAGAGTGTACCATCCCATTCAAATACAAGTGAAATCGGGCTTCATTTAGTGCCATCTAAACACAATTATTACATTTCACGCACATACACTAAATATGTTTTTGAGCATCGACCTGGTTGCTTGCAAATTGAATAAAATTGTCGATCCCATCCAAATATTGGTCATAACTTTTATTTTGCAAATTGATCACTCCTTGTCCATTGCACCTATATTCAAAGGATTTATTCATCATAATGATTTCAAATATGCTTCATCGCCATTTTTTATGCCTTAGGCAATGATCCTATCGCATTCAAAAGTGTACTTTCTATGTTGTGGTTTGCGGTCACCCTAGTCACCTTGTCATATAGAATGGAAGAACAAAGAAAAAAAGAAAAAAAAATCCTAAATTTTTTGTCTTAAACTTTTGTACTTAACATTGATATTTGCAGAATATTTTGTGAGAATCTTTACAAGGGTTGAATCATATTTATATGTAGTCACATGATGGAATCGTTTTCCGATAAGACTTTGGATTCTACCTTGGTTGGAAAGAAAAGCCAAATAGGAAAGGAATTACATCTCCTTGCGTCTCTTATTCCAAACACAAGAAGATGTGGGGGCATTTGTAAAGATATTAATTTATATACAATAAGAATACGTTGTGTGGATTACTAGCTCAAAATAACAGTTAACTCTTGATGTTGTGAGCAGACCATGTTCTCCATCTCAATGGATTTAGCAGAAATGTCCATCGCCAATAGGCTATTCTGGCGTATTCCAGACATCATGACATTTTTTTGGCCTATGAAGTTTCTTTCCCATCTTTTTGCCCATTGGGCTTGAGCATGTTGGGAATGGCTCTTCAGAGTCCCCTTGGGTGTTTCTCTTGCTACGACAAGCCACCTTCCAAATGACAAGTTTTCTACTTGAGGTTTGCTTCATTAGTCTGCCTAGCACGAAGCCCTTCTGCTAGTACGCAAAATATGGACTACTTTTCCTATGAATAGCCAATTTAGCTGGAGAAATCGGTAATCACCACTTTACTCCTCATTACACTTTGAATTCATTTTATCTTGAACCTTTTTCTGACAAAAGCATAGAGACCTTTTAGAAAACACCCCTCCCATCGAGTGTTTGTCAATTAACCTAACAATGGTGTTTTGCAGGTTTTTAGTCAATTAGTCCTTGTGATGTAGTAGAAGCCAAGGGTTCTCGAAGAGATGGGGGATGGAACCTGAGAATCACTCAACCAGGGGCAACATAATCACTCACGTTGCTAATCGTGGATTGATAGGAGCATATTCATGCGACTTAAATGGCTTGTTCTCGTGCATTTACGTTATGTTTCTCTAGTTATTTTAGTCCTTTATGCTTCTTTTGTGTGTTTTCAGGTTCTAAGGGCAAGGTATGCAAAAGGATGCCTTTTGGAGCCTTTTGGAGCAAATTAGAGATTGGAATGGATATCATATGCTTGGAGCCAAGAGGATGGACGAAATTAAAGACTTGAAGTAGGAAAGTTAAATCCTAAAAGACCTCATGTTTAAGCATCATTGAAGACTCCTACGCATTTTAGAACACAAAAACAACATTCCTTGCGACCTTAGGACATTGTCGTGTGTTTCCTTGTGTCTCCCTTCCTTGCCATGCAAGGAAGGGCTTTGTTCCCTATTTTAAACACTTAAAGCATTCACTTATCATATCATTCACTTATTATAAGCATTCACTTATCACTTCCATTCACTTATCACTCACCACATATCATTCATTTATCACTTATCATATCATTCACTTATCACTTAACATATCATTCACTTATCACTTAACATATCATACACTTATCATAATCATTCACTTATCACTTATCATAATCATTCACTTATTCTTTCATCATTCAACCACCAATTCAACACATGCATCTTCAAACATATCAACCCTACAAGCACATGCTCCCCCTAATCCATTGCCGTGCCTTCCTCAACCATTTCAGCCACATTCTTCCACTTTGCCTTTCATCATTGCACCACAAATCAATCAACACATGCATTTTCAGCACCTACACACCTACATTCCACATGCATAACCAACCTAGTGTCACTCCCATTCATTCCCTTTAAACATTCCCCTTTAAGTTATGTTTTTATTTCCTAACCCTACATGCATTATTTATTAGCATCTTCACATGCATTCCCTTCACATTCACCCACATGCACATTCAAATCAACACATGCACCCTTTAATTCATTTAAACACATATAATCATTCAACCATGCTGTGGCCTACACACACATGCATCCTGAAATCCTATTTGCCGTGGCCTTCATTCCCATTTCCAACATCTTCACATGCATTTCCAGCTTTCACATGTCTTCACATTCATTTCCAAACAATAATCATTTCAAATGCCATGCATTCACATGCATTTTCAGCACCTACACACTACACACACATGCAATTTCAGCACCAACAAGCATCATTGCCGTGTACCCCTTATGCATTTCCAGCTTTCACATGCTTTCCTAACTATTTTCCATCATTAATTAGCCACTTGCATCCTAAACAAACAGCCATATACATCTCCATTCCTCCTATAAAAACCCTTGCATTCTCATTCATTTGTCATTCATTCACTCCCCACTCCATCTCTCCATTTCTCACACCACAACTAACACAAACACTTCCCCTTAGAATCCAAAACCGTGAGTCCCCCTTCCACCATTCCTCATCCATTTCCATAATCCCCCAAACCTCACCTTAGACCTTGTGCTACAACAACGAGGAAGATAAGAGGGCCTAAACGTTCATACAATTCAAGTTTGAGTTGTTGGAATGTTTAGGTGTTTCTTTGATTTCAAAGTTTAAATTCAATTCTCTTTGTTTTGTACGTATGAGGAATGGAAGAGAAGAGTGCCTAAACGTTCATACAATTCAAGTTTGAGTTGTAGGAATGTTTAGGTGTTTCTTTGATTTCAAAGTTATGAGGAACTAATCCCCCTTTAGCTAGTGGGTGATTCGAAACTATGTTTATATTTGCAATATGAATTGATTAACTTTCGTTGGAATTTCATAAGTTGTGGATTCAATTTGTTTAACCGTTTGATTGATAACTTATTTATGTATGTTTATTAAGAATGCGCGCTTAATTTTCATGCATGAATATGACGCTAGAATATAAGTGAGTTTCACCTAATCGTTATGAACTTATATTCACAAGTAGTGGAGGTTGCTTATAAACAATCGCGTTAAATGAATTCTTGGCATAAGTTTCATGCGTATTCCATAGTAACGAATGCCTCGTCAACACTTATAGTTTTCATAATGCTTAATGATCTTTGATTGTATCTTTATTGTGCTTTTCACGTAAAGGACTTTTGGAGAATGTGGTGAATTGCGTTGTGCTAACCCATCCAATTCATTAACTTAAGGAAAACTTGACGGTTAATTTAAGCGGACCTAATTAACCCGGAGTGTTGAGTTTCATAATTTATCGAAAGACCAACTGAGAATCAATCTTGTATGCAAGTGTAACATGTGTGGAGAAGAACCCCTTAGCTATTCTATCATCCATTCATTCCATTTCATCAATTTCATATTTACATTCTGTTTTAATTTGTTCATTTAATTTAATTTCGTATAAACTTAAATCCCCCTTTACTTTAATGTCAAATTAGTTAGAAATCAATTTAGTTTATGTTTTAAAGCATTTTGAGTCTTTGGTTTGTTTTAGTGTTTTAAAGTTTAGTTTACGTTTTTGAGTCAGTTTCCAAGAGATTTGCAATCCCTCCTAATCCCCGGTCCAGAACGATCCCTACTTGCACCTATACTACAAATGATAAAAAGAGGGTTAATTTGTGTGCGTATAAATCTCGCATCATGGATTCACTTAACACGACCAAGCCTAACACTTGATTCACATAATCACTCACGTTGCTAATCCTGGACTCACGTCACAAACTTATCCATAAGACAATCTTAAGGGGAGAGGTTATAATGATGGTCATGGTAAGGTGATGGTGGCGATATGGTGGTTGAAGTGGATAATTATAGTCATTGCATTGTGGTGGATGCTGGAGTATATCATCAGAGAATTGAGAAAAATAAATCTATCAAAATCTCAGGAGTAGATGTTCAATTTAGATTACTTTTAGTGCATACATTTTGTAACTAACATTTGGGTTCCATTTCTAAAGATAACTTTTTCTAAATGAAAATCCATACTCTTGATTTAGATTATTCTTAGAGCATACTTTCGTATTTTTCTAAAATGAAATCAATCAAAACTTTATAGGGGAGATGTTTGGTTTTTAGAGCATACATTTTGTATAACTAACAACGATTTGAACAGAATTCAAAAGTAAAGACTGACATTAAAGTTGTGAAGCCATATGCTAAGTTGTTTGTAACTTTAGCATGTAGCCATGTAATAGAGACTCTAGATTGGATTCTTTGTAACATAGCGTGATAATTTTCATTATGTGAAATCCACTACTCCATTAAACTATGAAGATGGCTTCAGAAATGTAGAATACCAGACAAAGAGACGAAGAGATAGAGAGAGATGTGTAGCTGGAAAAGTTTTATGATGTGATATATAATAACACTCAAATTAAACCCTCTTGTTGACAATTGTAGTAAAGATGCAAGTAGGGATCGTTCTAGACCGAGGATTAGGAGGGATTGCTAATCTACCTAAAAACTGACTCAAAAACACAAAACTAGGCTTAAAAACACTTAACTAGTCTCTAAGGCTCTTAACAAGACTTATATGACTCAAAACAAACTAAAAGACTCAAAACAGCACAAAACAATCAAATAGACTCAAAACAGAAACTAAGAATGATTTTGGGCAAATTCTAACTTAACTATGACTCAAAACACTTAAGAACATAAATTGGACAGATTCTAGCTAATATGACACAACAAAGTAGAGGGGATTAGGTTTTTGACGAATTTAAAGTAAAAACAAGTAACTTAAAGACTTAAACAAAGTTTGGCATGAAATTGAGTGAATGGATGGGTGATAAGCTAGTTAGAGGGTCAGTCTCCACACATGACACACTTGCATACAAATTGATTTCCAGTTGCTTTTCCAATAAACCATGAACCTCAAAACCCCAGATTAACTACGACATCACTAATTAACCCTCAGATTTTCCTTAAGTCATTGAATTGGATGGAATACGCATTGGCAACCAAATTATTCTTCAATAGTGCCCTACATGAACAACATAATAGAGATACAATCAAAGATCATTAAGCTTTGTGAAAATCATAAGCATTGACAAGGCATTCGTAACTATGTCATCATGATACTCATGCTAGGAATTCAACTTAACACGATCGTGACCAGCGACCTTCACTACTTATGAATATAAATTCATAACAATTATGTGAAATTCCCTTATATTCTAGCATCAAATCCATGCATGCAAACTAAGTGTGCACCCTTAATCAACATACAAGAATAAGTTCTTAATCCAACAGTTAAGCAAATTGCATTCACGATTTATGAAATCACAACTGGAGTTAATCAATTCATATTGCAAATATAATCATGGTTTCAAAGTCTCCTCTAGCTAAAACAAGTTTAGCCTCTTATGTTCACAGCAAAACAAAGAAAATATAAATTAAACATTGAAAACAAAGATTGAATACACCTAGAAATGTTCCAACAATCCAACAATCTTGAATGGCAAGCATGGCTCCAAGGGGTCTTCTCTCTTTCTTCTTTGCTGTGGCACAAGGGTGAATGGGTGTGAAATTGGGTTGTGGTGTATGGTGAATAGGTGGTGTGGATTTTGGTTGAAGAATGGGTGGATGTATGGTGCGGCTATGTGATGGATGATGGCTGAATTGTGTATGTGATTGTATATATCTATGTATAGGTGCGGCAAAGTGGATATATTTTAGGGAAAGGATCATGGCTTGCACGGCAAGGGAAAGGGAAAGGGGGAGTTGGTGTGGCAAGGACCCTTTGGCTAGGATTAAGGCTTCTAGAACTTATATTTAAGTGTCCTAAATTGATTAGGAACCCCTTTGATAGCTGGAACATAAGTAGGAAAAGATTAGGATTGACTAAGTCAAAATAAGGAAGTTTGACTCATGTTTCCTTCTTTGTAGTTGATTCCTTTTCTTCCAAGTCTTGAATTAATTTCTTCCATCTCTTTAGCAGATTCCTAGCCTCCTTTGGTCTTCAATTTTGTCCATCGACCTTGCTCCAAGCATGTGATAGCCATTCCAAGCCCAAAACTGCTCCAAAATGCCCCAAATTGCACTTTCTTGCCACTTTAGCCAATTAGACCTACAAACTCACGAAAATAGCTTAAAATACTAAAATAACTAGGAACTAACAACATAAATGTAAGAAAACAAGCTAACTAGGTCGCATAAATATGCTCCTATCATTTTACTTCGTTTTAATTACAATGGATTACAATAATCACCTATATAGGAGTTGTTATTACAATACTTGTGGAGCAAGCTACTCTAACCTCCTCCTTATTCCAACTAACTACATTTCTAACAAAACAACCTATTCCAACTAACTAATAGTCTATTTAATCTCTTGACAAGTGGCATTGATCTTGTCCATTGATTACCTTCTCACTTAGATCACAGTTTTGCATTTTATCCTTCTTACATCCCCCCTCAATCTGATGCTCGAGGGAACTGAACATGAGATTGCTACAATGCTATTGGAACAATGGTGCAGATAAGCCCTTTGTAAGAATGTTTGCTGATTGGTTTGCAAAGGAAACATGTTGAACTTGAAGATCTCCTCGAGTGACTCTCTCACGTACAAAGTGGTAGTCTATTTCAATATGTTTTGATTTAGCATGAAACGTAGGGTTTGTAAAGAGTGCAATGGCTGAGACATTATCACAGTATTGTTGGAAGTATGCCCACAAAGCCACTCATTTGATGTAATAACTTTTTGGAATACTTATTGTGTTAAACTTTTATATGTTTAATAGAGGGCAAAGCTTATTGTTAATCACTATTTATAGTATCTTGTGTTTAAGCAATAAGGGAATCCAAGGAATGTAATTGATCTAAGAGACAAGTGATTTAAGTTAGTTAAATTAACGAGACCTTTCTCTTATGTTCATTCCTAAAACGTTCCTAGCCATAGGATTGCCAATTGGGCATTGACAATCCGCTAAGGTTAGTATGTGTTATGTCGACTCAAGCGTGAGTATGAACTAGTCTCAAGTCATTTGGTGTTGGACACTAAGGCAAACACATAGGTGCTCGAAAGAGTAATCGAGTACACTGAACAACGATCAAACGAGAGTTCGAACATACATGTCATGTGAGAACTCAATAGTTGCAATATGCAAAGTAGTCCTTTGACCTGAGGCATCATTGATGTCTAATGGTTAGATCCTTGATCTTTGATTATGTCAACGGCATTCCATTGGAGTGTCCACGGCATTGTTGGGGTCAAGCTATCTAGTCATGTAAGCATATGAATGCACAACAAGGGATCTCTAACCTTCCATAGTGGAAGGAGAATACTCTAAGATATGATTCGAGAGTCTTTGGCCAAAGCATATGAATATGACTAAGGAAGGTTGTTCCAAATCTTATTCAATTGAATCATATAGAGAAATATCACATTGGATAGTAGACATGAAACAAACTATCACTTAAACAATGTAATTAAGAGTATTGTATTAGAGAAGGACCATATTGCATTGTAGTTGTAACTGGATAGGTTCTCCAACCACTTCTACTTAGCTTGGGTAACCATGACATGCTGCTAGGCGTCACCCATGGTTTGTGGAAGCCCTAAAGATTAGCAAACACTAATTTTAAGGGAGAATTGAAATGTGGTTTCAATTCACAATCGATCGTTAAGAGTAACATCGCCCACTACCTCGCTAATTGGAACCTAATGGATCGTACACCGAGTAAGGATATAAGTGAAGAAATTATATGAAATGGATAAGCAATTAAATGGTTTAATTGAAGAATGGTCAAGATTAATTAAATAGTTAATTAATTATACGAAACGTTCGTATTGGGCGTTTAAGTTAGTTTTGGGCTTCGGGACACAAAAACGTTTTGGTCCACAAGGCCCATTATGTTTAAGTTGTATGACAACTAAAACAAAATGGGAAATTAAGCCCAATAACAACATATGGCCATAAGGGTGAGGGGTAGCAAACTTGTATTAATTACAAGTTTGCCACTCACATGAAATGAAGTGTAAAATCAACATTATAGCTTGGTTTCACATTAAGGGGTTTTCTAATGGAATTTGGGTGAAACCTATTCTCTCATTTTCTACATAGAGGCCGGCCACCTTAGGGGAAGAATATCTAGCAATCTTTCTTCCCTAAGTCATCCATTTCATCTTCACACAACATCTTTGGTGTGGAGACTTAGAGACACCAAACTTTTGGTGTTTTGGAGAACAAATCCTCAAATCCTCAAAGAAGAAAAAGGAGCACTAAAAGGGAGGAAAACACAAGGAAGATCCAAGGAGCAAGGAGGTGACTTGAAGGCCCTCCACTTGGGTGAATCCCTTGTGTAATCAAGGATGAGCTTCAAGGGTAAAGAATCTCTAAATTCTTATTCTCTTTAATATTGTTAAAGAGTCTTATGGTTCACCATATACTAGGCTTTGAAAGTCATGGGTTTTATGAATTGTTTTTGAATGCATGCCTACTTTAAAGTGTTATTAGTATGCCTATGTATTCAAATGTTCATGCATGTTCTTAGCTAGGACAAAATTTTTTCCTTCAAGTGGTATCAGAGCCTAGGCCTAGTTTATGGTGGATCCTTTTGGGTTTTGTGATTTTTCATATTTTGTGATTTAAGTGTTGTAAATGTTACAAGCTTTGTTCTTGCTTTGAATATAAATTTTACTTGAAAATTTAGCATCTCAAATGTTGTAGATGTATTTCATTAAAGCATGAATAATGGAACTAAAAGTTGGTGCCAAGTGTTTTGGGATTTTCGGCCAAATCCAAAGGGTGATTTTTTGGGTTCATGTTAGGCTTGTTAAAATGGTTTTAAAGTGCTTTTTGGAACCCCTAAGTACCCTAGGATATTAACCCTCTTTTGAGTTGTGAAAATTTGAGTTTTTGGTGAAAGAAAACATCCATGGAGCTATTATGAGTTTTCATGTATGTTCTTCATATTTCTTGAAGTTCTTATCAAGAACAAAAAGTTTTGAAGTTTTGATTCAAAAGTTTTATGTTTTACATAAAGTTTTGATTATTAGTTGATGGGTGATGATTATTGGTGAGAAATGATTAAATGGCTTTAATTATGTCAAAGATATATTTTTGAATATTAGTTGATGGATGATGATTGTTGGTAAGAAATGATTAAATGGTTTTAATTATATCAAAGATATATTTTCTTTTCAAACCATCCCCACCATCTTTAATCTCACCCACCAAAATCCACTTACAAAATTCTTTTTATCAAAAATCTCTATAACAACTATCCTTGGCCGGCCACCCCTCTAGTGGGGTGCTTTTGTGCAATTAAATAAAGTTTTGATACTTTTGTGTATTTGTATTTTGGCCCAAAAGTTTGTGTTTTTGCAAAATGGCCCAAATAAAATGAGAACAAAAATTGTTTTGTCTCTTTAATGAGAATTGGATTTTCATTATATTTAGTTCCATTTAAATCAATTCTATGGATCCAAAAACCAATTGTTTAAAGTTGCTTTCTTAGTTAATTTAGTTAATTAAGAAAAGGGTGATTATGAACCAAAGGCCTCGATAATTGAGCTATGTGATTGGCCGATTTACATTATGAATGCTTGGGTTTTAAGTAATGAAGATTTGAATGTAATTTGATTAATTCAAGTTGTTGTATTGGGCATAAGTCCTTCAATTTGTTGTAAAGGGCATAAGCCCATTATTTGTGTTGTAAAAGGGCATAAGCCCTTCTTATTATTTCATGTATTCCTCTTTGTTTATATGTATGCAAATTGGAATAGTTGGGTCCAACGCCCAATAGGAAATAACGGTTTAATTGGATTAAACGCGTAACTAAAATCAACAACTATCTACCTTAAACCCAAGGTCCAACACAAGGCTCGTGTTGGATCAAATCAAACGGTTCATAATCATCCTAAAACCTAAAACGACTATATAGTCCATATGAGGATGCAATGCGTTCGTTAGTAGTTCCATATAGTCTCGCTTGTTTCAACGAAACAGTGGGAGTATTATATGCTACTAATTCATATTAACTTGGACCAATAGTTGTGATAGGCCCATGTTCTTTTAATATGATTAAAATGTTTTTGATGTAGCCCAACACTACTCCCTCAAATAAAATGGATATTAAGTTGATAAGCGAGAGATGCTTTGAACATCTCTTCGTAGGCCTTCCACCGTGGTGGGCTCCAATCGTTTGTGACTTGTACACCGGCTTCACCCTATCATGGGGGAGTACAAAGTGCATGCTTACACTCAGGAGGAGTCCATAAACATATGATGAGGTAAGTGTAGGCAACGAGGATAGCCAACATCGTATCATCGTGAGGTTATTCTTGAACCCCTACACGAACTAAGCATGGTGGGAATAACTTAACTAAGTGCAATGGTGCCAACATCGTATCATCGTGAGGCAACATTCTCTAGAGGCCAAACAAGATGGGTAATTACAAACGTTGTAAATGAGTAAAGCGTTATTCTCTCATCATTATTTTTGCTAACCAACATCGTATCATCGTGAGGTGGGCTTGGTAATGGTGAGTCTCCCATACCCCGCTAAGAGTTCAACATAACTCTCGGATTCTATTGAGGGATATGGAATTTGCCAAAAATAGTGGGTGGTACTATTTGATTCAAGACCCAATCAAGTAGTTAATCAACAATCTAATACGATTTCTGTTATGTTATGTAGTTAACGACATGCCTAAAATACTACCCACCATTATACTTGACAAAATGGCCTAAGACTTTTTCCTTGCATATCTCTCGGATGATTTCACTAAGTTTATTGTAAACTATAAAGTGAATAGATTCGATCATACTTTTAACGAGATGATTGACATGTGCTGTAAATTTGAAAAATGTTTCAAAAAGGACAGTGGGAGTGAGAATGCAAAAACAAGGAAGAGGTTACATAAGAAGAAGGCAAAGAAATCCAAAGGAACATGCTTTCATTGTGGAAAGGATGAACGTTGGAAGAAGAAATACAGGGTGCGCATTGCGAGCCTTATGACACGAACTTTTGAAGAGAGTATTTCGGTCATAGAAAGTGCTTTTACAGTGAGCTCCAATTCCTGGATATTTGATTCAGGCGCTAGTCAACATATCTGTAATACGATGCAGGGACTAGTAGGGAGCAAGACACTACGCAATGGGGAGATGGTTGTGCGAGTTGGGAACGGCGCTAAAATCTCTGCAAAAGCAATAGGCACCTACATGCTTAACCTACCCTCTGGGGAAGTCCTGGAACTTAAAAATTGTTTATATTTTCCTTCATGTATAAAGAATTTGATTTCTATCTCTAAGCTTTTACGAGATGGGCATTCAGTATTGTTTGACAAAATGAGTTGCACTTTATACTTGAACGGTCGTATTATCTCTCATGGTAATATGATAGAGGGACTTTTTCACCTAGAGACGAATAGTGGGATGCACTGTATTGAAAGCCGGAATACCTCAAAACCCAAAAGGGCTAGAGAAGAAGTTAACCAAGAAAGGATGTGGCATCTTAAACTTGGACATGTGAACCTTGAAAAGATTCGCAAGATGTCGAAAGACGGATATGTCCGCCCATTAGGTAATGACCAGATGGGTACTTGTGAATGCTGTTTGAAAGGGAAGATGACCAAATCTCCATTCACTGGGAAAGGAGAGCGTGCCACTGAAATTCTAGGGTTAATCCACACTGACGTATGTGGACCTATGTCTACTACGTCGAGAGGAGGTTTCTCCTACTATATCACATTCACCGACGATCACTCTCGGTTTGGCTATGTGTATCTTATGAAGTACAAGTCAGAATCCTTTGAAAGGTTCAAAGAATTCAAGAATGAAGTTGAGAAGCAAACTGGGAAACAGATAAAAATCCTAAGATCAGATCGAGGGGGTGAATATCTGAGTAATGAATTCCTAGATTATCTCAAAGAGTGTGGAATAAAATCACAGTGGACTCCACCGGGAACTCCACAACTTAATGGAGTTTCTGAAAGGAGAAATCGAACCTTGATGAACATGGTTCGTTCTATGATGAGTTCCGCTGATCTGCCAGTAACATTC
The DNA here is from genome assembly GCF_041283825.1 of Pyrus communis. Classification (NCBI taxonomy): domain Eukaryota; kingdom Viridiplantae; phylum Streptophyta; class Magnoliopsida; order Rosales; family Rosaceae; genus Pyrus; species Pyrus communis. The sequence continues at coordinate 14,213,043 of NC_142578.1, read as the reverse complement.
TGGGGATATGCTCTATATACAGCAGCTTACTTGCTTAATAGAGTACCTTCCAAATCAGTTTCACAAACGCCCTATGAGATATGGCATGGTAGAAAGCCAAGTCTTAATCACATTAAGATTTGGGGTTGTGAAGCATATGTCAAGAAGCTTGAAGCTACTAAGCTTGAAGCGAGATCAGAAAGGTGTTATTTTGTGGGATATCCTAGAGAAACTATGGGATATGAGTTCTACCATCCTGACGACCAGAAAGTCTTTGTCGCCAGAACTGCTAAGTTTCTAGAGGACGAATTTGTTCTCAAAGAAACTATAAGTAAAACGATGGAAATTAATGAGATTAATGATGAACCACAAACAAGCACACGACATGTTGACAACCCTGTTCCTGAACCCCTAGCTCCACGTAGATCTGAACGGGTCAATAAGCCACCTAGGAGGTATGGCTTAGACAAAGACTTTGGGGAATTGTACCTTCTAGGTGACAATGACACAAAGGAAGACCCTAGAGACTACATTGAGGCAATGTCCGATATTGACTCAAAGAGATGGCAAGAGGCCATGAAATCCGAGATGGATTCCATGTATCAAAATCAAGTCTGGACTCTTGTAGACCCTCCAGAAGGTATAGTACCTGTTGGAAACAAATGGATCTTCAAGAGGAAAATAGGCGTTGATGGGAACGTGGAGACTTATAAGGCTAGACTAGTAGCCAAAGGTTACAGGCAACGAGAAGGGATTGACTATGAAGAAACTTTCTCTCCTGTAGCCATGATTAAGTCCATTCGGATTTTGCTTGCTATAGCTGCGTACCATGATTATGAAATCTGGCAAATGGACGTGAAGACAGCCTTTCTGAACGGCTACCTAGAGGAAGAGCTTTATATGGCTCAACCCGAAGGTTTCGTGTCCAAGTCTGAAAAGACTAAGGTATGCAAGCTTCAAAGGTCCATTTATGGACTTAAGCAAGCCTCCAGGAGCTGGAACATTCGTTTTGATACTGAAATCAAATCGTTTGGTTTTACTCAAAATGAAGACGACAATTGTGTTTATCAAAAAGTCGTTGGGGAAGCAGTTGTATTCCTAGTGTTATATGTAGACGACATATTACTATTCGGGAATGACACTGCAGTACTTTCTTCTGTAAAAGTGTGGTTGTCCAAAACCTTCCACATGAAAGATTTAGGAGATGCATCTTATGTACTTGGGATAAAGCTCTATCGTGATAGATCCAGAAAATTAATTGGATTATCCCAATCTATGTACATTGATAAGGTGTTAAGTAGGTTCCAGATGGAGCAATCTAAGAAAGGTATTCTTCCTGTAGGACATGGAATTCATCTTTCTAAGTCCATGGGACCTAAGACTCCTGAAGAGATACGGCATATGAATATGATTCCTTATGCTTCCGCCATAGGAAGTCTTATGTATGCCATGATATGCACAAGGCCTGATATCGCATATGCTGTGAGCATTACTAGTCGATATCAATCTAACCCAGGATCAGAACACTGGGCAGCTGTCAAGACGGTCCTTAAGTACTTAAGAAGAACTAAGGACATGTTCCTCATTTATGGAGGAGCGACAGAGTTGCGAGTGGAAGGCTATACAGACGCAGATTTCCAATCTGACGTCGATGATAGAAGTTCCAACTCCGGATATGTATTCACTCTAAATGGTGGGGCTGTCAGCTGGAAAAGCAAGAAACAAAGTGTAATTGCTGATTCCACGACAGAGGCTGAATATGTCGCTGCAGCTGAAGCCGGCAAAGAAGCGTTCTGGATGAAGAAGTTCATCACTGAACTTGGAGTGGTTCCAACCATTACATCACCAGTAACTTTGTACTGTGATAATAGTGGGGCGATAGCTCAAGCCAAGGAACCCAGGGCACATCAAAAGAACAAGCATTTTGATAGGCGCTTTAATATCATTAGAAGATATGCTGCCGAGGGGAAAGTCAACATCCTCAAAGTTGCTTCAGCCGATAACGTAGCAGATCCACTAACGAAGCCAATGTCTCAAATCCAACTTGACCGTCATATGGAAAAGATGGGTATTAGATACATGGGAAGATGGCTTTGAGTGCAAGTGGGAGATTGTTGGAAGTATGCCCACAAAGCCACTCATTTGATGTAATAACTTTTTGGAATACTTATTGTGTTAAACTTTTATATGTTTAATAGAGGGCAAAGCTTATTGTTAATCACTATTTATAGTATCTTGTGTTTAAGCAATAAGGGAATCCAAGGAATGTAATTGATCTAAGAGACAAGTGATTTAAGTTAGTTAAATTAACGAGACCTTTCTCTTATGTTCATTCCTAAAACGTTCCTAGCCATAGGATTGCCAATTGGGCATTGACAATCCGCTAAGGTTAGTATGTGTTATGTCGACTCAAGCGTGAGTATGAACTAGTCTCAAGTCATTTGGTGTTGGACACTAAGGCAAACACATAGGTGCTCGAAAGAGTAATCGAGTACACTGAACAACGATCAAACGAGAGTTCGAACATACATGTCATGTGAGAACTCAATAGTTGCAATATGCAAAGTAGTCCTTTGACCTGAGGCATCATTGATGTCTAATGGTTAGATCCTTGATCTTTGATTATGTCAACGGCATTCCATTGGAGTGTCCACGGCATTGTTGGGGTCAAGCTATCTAGTCATGTAAGCATATGAATGCACAACAAGGGATCTCTAACCTTCCATAGTGGAAGGAGAATACTCTAAGATATGATTCGAGAGTCTTTGGCCAAAGCATATGAATATGACTAAGGAAGGTTGTTCCAAATCTTATTCAATTGAATCATATAGAGAAATATCACATTGGATAGTAGACATGAAACAAACTATCACTTAAACAATGTAATTAAGAGTATTGTATTAGAGAAGGACCATATTGCATTGTAGTTGTAACTGGATAGGTTCTCCAACCACTTCTACTTAGCTTGGGTAACCATGACATGCTGCTAGGCGTCACCCATGGTTTGTGGAAGCCCTAAAGATTAGCAAACACTAATTTTAAGGGAGAATTGAAATGTGGTTTCAATTCACAATCGATCGTTAAGAGTAACATCGCCCACTACCTCGCTAATTGGAACCTAATGGATCGTACACCGAGTAAGGATATAAGTGAAGAAATTATATGAAATGGATAAGCAATTAAATGGTTTAATTGAAGAATGGTCAAGATTAATTAAATAGTTAATTAATTATACGAAACGTTCGTATTGGGCGTTTAAGTTAGTTTTGGGCTTCGGGACACAAAAACGTTTTGGTCCACAAGGCCCATTATGTTTAAGTTGTATGACAACTAAAACAAAATGGGAAATTAAGCCCAATAACAACATATGGCCATAAGGGTGAGGGGTAGCAAACTTGTATTAATTACAAGTTTGCCACTCACATGAAATGAAGTGTAAAATCAACATTATAGCTTGGTTTCACATTAAGGGGTTTTCTAATGGAATTTGGGTGAAACCTATTCTCTCATTTTCTACATAGAGGCCGGCCACCTTAGGGGAAGAATATCTAGCAATCTTTCTTCCCTAAGTCATCCATTTCATCTTCACACAACATCTTTGGTGTGGAGACTTAGAGACACCAAACTTTTGGTGTTTTGGAGAACAAATCCTCAAATCCTCAAAGAAGAAAAAGGAGCACTAAAAGGGAGGAAAACACAAGGAAGATCCAAGGAGCAAGGAGGTGACTTGAAGGCCCTCCACTTGGGTGAATCCCTTGTGTAATCAAGGATGAGCTTCAAGGGTAAAGAATCTCTAAATTCTTATTCTCTTTAATATTGTTAAAGAGTCTTATGGTTCACCATATACTAGGCTTTGAAAGTCATGGGTTTTATGAATTGTTTTTGAATGCATGCCTACTTTAAAGTGTTATTAGTATGCCTATGTATTCAAATGTTCATGCATGTTCTTAGCTAGGACAAAATTTTTTCCTTCAAGTATATCATTGGAGATGAATATAAAGGGATATGAACATTACATAAGAGTTGTCGATTCTAGGCAAGTTTAGCAGCAGTGATTGCTAAAACCCTATACTCAACTTTTGTGGAAGATCGTGAAACTGTACTTGGCTCTGATACCATATGAAGATGGCTGTAGAAATGCAGAAAACCGGACAGAGAGAAGAAGAGAGATTGAGAGATTTGTAGCTAGAAAAGTTTTACTTCGTTTGAATTACAATGGATTACAATCATCACCTATATAGGTGTTGCTATTATAATACTTGTGGAGCAAGTTACTCTAACCTCCTTATTCCAACTAACTACATTTCTAACAAATCAACATATTCTAACTAACTAACAACCTATTTAATCTCTTGACAAGTGACATTGATCTTGACCATTGATTACCTTCTCACTTGGGTCACAGTTTTGCATTTTACCCTTCATACATAAACATGTAAAGCCGGTGTATTGCGTGCCCCATTTTTAATCCCAAAAGGGAAAAGAAAAAGAAAAATCATAAATTACATGATCGAGTTCCTAATCCCAAAAGAAAAAAAATGATAAAATACAATTCCTAAAAGCTAAAAATGAAATAACTCAACTCTGTGAAATAAACTTTTTTCTTTTCTTTCTAATTTTAGTATTTATGTAGCAGCTTCATTACTTTAATTATTTACTGGACTTGTTTGTGCCATATCCATATCACAAGTCTTCTAGTATTGCAGTTGGAGTACGTACTGAATTAAGGAGGATAGAATAGGTGTTTGGGCGAGTTTGAAGACACAAGAATGTGCAGAAGAATAATGATCCATTGCGTTTTCTACATTCCATCGCATATATTTACATCATTGATCTTCTACTTTGACTTCGGTCGTATAAGTAATTTAGCATTTTAAGCCCCCATCAAGTTGAGTCAATAAGATTTATGGCACACATGCACTGACAAAAATTTTCTCCAGCAAAACCTGAGTAAAACAGTAAGACATGGTCAGCTCATTTACGTATTACGATGCATGCACGTACCATTAATTTCAGCCATTCAATCAGGTGGATTAATCTGGAATGGAAAACGCGAAATAGAAACTCCCAAAATCTTCTCATCTGGACCCTTTCACCTCTCCTTTTCACACAATGTTGATTAACGATTGAAACCACCCGCTCTCTAGATCAGCTTTTAAAAGTCATTTATGCAAAAGATTAACCAATTCTGAAAATTGTTAATTAGTTATCTGATAGGTTTCTAATAAATAAATGAACTATGTTTCTATTTTAAAGATTAAAAGTTTTACAATGTCAATCGAACGGTTAAACAATTTAATTTGGTTGGTTGATTTAGAAATTAGTTGGTTGTGATCATCAAGCAACATAGCAGGACGAAAAGGAGAGTTAAGTAGGTAGAACGAGTGTTGTAACACAAGCAAGATGACTAAACCAAAACAATCACACAAAGATATGAACAACGGAAACTCACTTTATTAATTAATAAAGGATTACAAAAGAACTCACATTAATCTTCACAATAGTTCTCTTGCCTCTCAAGTCTATCAAATTCACACCCTAACGTTAAGGTTTACACATATTTATACTAGACAACCTAGCCACAAACCTAATCCTAAACTAAGTTAGAATCCAAACATCACCTGGAAACTTGCGTCCAAGTTTCCTATACTCATTACAACTAGGATTTCTACTTTAGTTAGGAATACAATTCCAATTTTATACCAAATCCAACAATCTCCACCTTGGTAAGAAATTCCATCAGAGACTTCATCTGCTTCCGTTGGTCCACCATTGTCAAGTTTCAAACTTGTCTAACATGCACCAAATCTAAGCAATGCTTGAACTTTGATACACCAACTACCTTTGTTAACATATCAGCAGGATTATCAGCCGTAGCAATCTTCTTAACACGAATCTCACCTTCAGCTATAATCTCTCGAACAAAATGATATCGCACATCTATATGTTTGGTCCTCACATGATGTACTTGATACTTTGCCAAGTAAATGGCACTTTGACTATCACAATACACATCCAACTTGTGTTGGTTTACACCCAAATCTTCTATCAAACCAAGTGTCCAAATGGCCTCCTTAATAGCCTCAGCCATCGTCATATATTCAGCTTCTGTGGTTGATAAAGCAACGGTTGGTTGTAGTATTGATCTCCAACATATAGGACCTTTTGCCATAGTGAATACATACCATGTGGTAGACCTTCTTTTGTCTAAATCACTAGCAAAATCAGAGTCCACATTACCAATGGAGAACTTATCAATTTCTCCGTCATTATGTTCAAAACAAATTCCTGTATTCCTTGTTCCATGAAGGTATCTCAATATCCATTTAGCAGCATCCCAATGCATTTTTCCAGGATTATGCATAAACCTACTTACAATTCCCACTGCATGAGCAATATCGGGCCGAGTACATACCATAGCGTACATCAACCCTCCAACCAAACTGGAATAAGGAACATCTTTCATCCTAGCTTTTTCTTCATCACGCTTAGGGCATAGTTGAGTGATCAACTTAAAATGAGGAGCAAGAGGTGTACTCACAGATTTGGTTTCCTCACTAATGCCAAACTTGTGTAGCAGTTTTTCCAAGTACTGTTTCTGCGATAAATACACCAATCCCTCCTTCCTGTTTTGAGTGATCTCCATCCCCAAAATCTTCCTTGCTTCACCAAGATCTTTCATCTCAAACTCTTTCTGCATCTGACCTTTGAGCTTTGTAATTTCGGTTATATCACTAAAGGCAATAAGCATATCATCCACATAAATTAATAAGTAGACATATGTACCTTCACTTAATTTCTTGTGATACACGCAATGGTCGTAATGACTTCTAGTGTAGTCCTGATCCTTCATAAACTTATCAAACCTCAAATACCATTGCCTCGGTGATTGCTTTAAACCATATAGTGACTTGTTGAGCTTGCAGACTAGACCCTCTTTTCCTTGTTCTTCATAACCTTCAGGTTGCCTTATGTAAATCTCTTCAGACAGATTTCCATGTAAAAAGCAGTTTTTACATCTAACTGGACTAACTCAAGATCAAATTGTGCCACTAATGCAAGTAGAATTCGGATGGATGAATGTTTCACTACAGGAGAAAAGATTTCGTTATAATCTACTCCTTCCTTCTGAGCATAACCTTTAGCCACTAGTCTGGCTTTGAACCTTACTGGACTTGCATGATCTATTCCATCTTTCTTTGCATATACCCACTTGCACCCAATGGCCTTCCTTCCTTTAGGCAACTCCACCAATTCCCAGGTTTTATTCTTCTTGAGTGACAGCATCTCGTCATCCATAGCTTCATGCCAATGCTTTGCTTCTCCACTACTCGCTGCTTCAGTAAAACTTGTAGGGATATCAACTTCAATTACTAGTAATGCGTATGCCATACATGCAACACAATCTTTGAATCTGGCAGGAAGCACAACATCTCTTCTTCCTCTCCTCTTGGCAATGCATTCTTCTTGAATATCGTCAACCACAACTTCTTCATCTTGTCTTTCTTCTTGGTTGTCCCTATTTTGTTCGTCATTCTCAATACTTGATTTTTGAGAATTATCTGTTGATAGCTCCACCTCATGGACAACATTCTTGTCCTCTCTAAGTTTCATATGGGATTCATTAAATGTCACATCTCTACTCACTACTACCTTCTTAAGTTCTGTGCTCCACAACTTGAATCCCTTGACGCCACTATTGAACCCTAAAAAAATAGCTTTCCTTGCTCTCAGATCCAGTTTGTTTTCTTTCACGTGGTAGTAAGCATCACACCCAAAAACCCTTAGTCTTTCATAGTCTTGAGCTATTTTTCCTGACCATAACTCCATTGGAGTCTTACCATTTAAAGCTACAAAAGGTAGACGATTCAAAATATGGCATGCATAATTTAATGCTTCTGCCCAAAATCTCTTATGCAATTTTGCTTGTGAAAGCATACATCTCACCTTTTCCAGCAATGTTCGATTTAACCTCTCTGCAATGCCATTTTGTTGGGGAGTTTCTCTAACACTAAAGTAACGAGTAATACCTTCCTTTTTGCATATCTTGAAGAAGGGATCAGAAGTATATTCCCCGCCATTATCACTTCTTAAGACTTTCAACTTCTTGCCAGTCTTCTTTTCAACCATGTTTTTCCATTCCAAAAAAATATTCAACACCTCATGTTTGTGCTTCATCGTATCGTGTAAATCCATGATCTCCATGAGTAATCATCAATAAAGGACACAAACCATCTCTTCCCTCCGAAAGATTCATTCTTTGCAGGTCCCCAAACATCTGAGTGTACATACTCCAAAATACCCTCAGTTTGATGTATTCCAGTGCCAAATTTTACCCTTGTTTGTTTGCCAAGAATGCAGTGTTCACAAAAATCTATTTTTCCACTATTGGCTCCCTTTAAAATCCCTTATTTAATCAACCCTTGCAGTGCTTTGTTTCCCACATGCCCCAACCTCATATGCCATAGAGAAGATGTATCCTCTTGATCACATTCTGCCACCATAGCCACCTGTTTTTCCATGGTTTTGCCCTCCAACAAGTAAAGTAAACCTCTTCTTGGAGCCTTCATTATCACTAACGCCCCTCTAGCTACCTTAAGTATATTATTCTCAGAATAAAATTTGCAACCTTGGGATTCAAGGGTGCTTAAGGAAATTAAATTCTTCTTGAGGTTTGGAACATATCTTACTCCTTGTAACTCTCGAACTACACCATCATGATGCTTAATCATAACACTGCCAATCCCTTGCGTTGAACATGGATTATCGTCACCCATATACACAGTTCCAGTGATACTTTTGAAAGATGAGAACCAATGACGTCGGGAAGTCATATGATGAGTGCATCCAGTGTCAAGCACCCATTGATTTACATAGTCTATGCTTTCCGCTGATGTTAGGGCACAAACAAAATCCTCATCATCAGCTTCAACAATGTTTACCTCTGAATCCTCATATTTCCTTTCCTTGTTTTTAGCCTTGATTTTAGGACAATCCTTCTTCCAATGTCCCTTCTCAGGGCAAAAAGCGCACTCATCTTTATCCAAGAATTTTCTGTTGCTTGAGTTACCTCTTGTGCGAGACTTGCTTTTCTTCCTATTTGCAGACTTTCTTTCTTTTGATCTTCCTCTCACCATTAGTGCTTCAGAGTTGTTCCTCTTTTGTCTATCAAGATTTCGAACCTCATGATTCATCACAGCACTTGAGATCTCATCAAATTTAATAGTTTCTCTACCATAAATCCATGTTGTAACAAATGATTCATAGGATTCAGGCAAAGAATTCATCAAGATCAACGCTTTGTCTTCATCCTTGATCGTCTCTTCTAAATTCAACAATTCAGCAATCATTTTGTTAAACTCTTCGAGATGATCAATTATCTTCGTTCCTTCCTTATATTGGAATCGATAAAGCTTACTTTTAAGATAAAGTCTATTTTCTGCACTCTTTTTCAAATATTTGGACTCCAGTGTATCCCATAGTTCTTTGGCCGATGAAATATCCGTCACATCATACTTTTGTGCCTTGCCAAGACATAACCAAATTGTGGGACATGCATGCGCATTCAGCCGCTGCCATTCCTCCTTTTTCATCGACATAGGCATATCTTCAAGTACTACAAGTAGTCCTTGTTGTATCAACACATCCTTAACTTCGCACTGCCACATAGCGAAGTTATTAGTCCCGACAAACTTCTCGATCTTGAACCTAGCACTTTGCACTGATGTTTTGGTAACCTCAGTGCCCCCATGATCTCTACTCTTGCTAGAGTCTTCAGGTTTTGTCATTGTTTTGGCTTAATCACTGAACCAAGCTCTTGATACCACTTGTTGTAACACAAGCAAGATGACTAAACCAAAACAATCACACAAAGATATGAACAACGGAAACTCACTTTATTAATTAATAAAGGATTACAAAAGAACTCACATTAATCTTCACAATAGTTCTCTTGCCTTTCAAGTCTCTCAAATTCACACCCTAACGTTAAGGTTTACACATATTTATACTAGACAACCTAGCCACAAACCTAATCCTAAACTAAGTTAGAATCCAAACATCACCTGGAAACTTGCGTTCAAGTTTCCTATACTCATTACAACTAGGATTCCTACTTTAGTTAGGAATACAATTCCAATTTTATACTAAATCCAACAACGAGAAGGTCCAATGATAAGTTGCTAGCATTGAATTGTGCCAAATTAAATGAAGTTCGCTATATATAAAACAAACAAATTCACATTAGAATAAACTAAAGGTCATTGCTTATCCAAGTTTTAATTACTATGAATTAATTAAGTATCCTAGCTAGCTACAAGATAACACTATATATATATGTATGTATATACATATATTATATATAGTAATGATCGGATGACACTACAAGAAAAATGAGCTTTGGGTATAAAACAAAGGGCATAATTGAGAAGGTTGTGTCTGTTTGACCACCAAAAAGCTTAAACAGTTCCCATTCCATACAGGGCACCGTTTATTATGCCCAATGTTAAAAAAAGAAGACACAAAACAATAATGGGCACAGAAACCGTGCCAAGTGGGGTCTTTACCTCCTCTAGCAATATTTGTTATAGGCACTATATGTTCTCTCTCGTTTGTCTTTACCTCCTCTAGCACACCAATAATTAAAATTTATAAAATTGTGGTAAATAATGGTATGGAGCTGTTTATTACTGTGCAATATTTTAGCCTCAAAATAAGTTAGCAATAATGTTGTTCAAATTCGTTCTTCATGAGAGCCGAACCTTAGATTTCTCACTTACAAGTAAAGAAGAATACCGCTACACTGTAGTACTATGTGGTGTGTTTTAGATTTACAATGGATTATTTCCAGCTGCAATGAATGTTTGTTAGATTCGTATCTTTTTGAACTGCTTTTTAGATTGTTATCTTCCTCCAAGTTTGTTTTTTATACTTGGTGATATGGTTTTTTGTCTTATAGTAAGTGTTTATTTTTTTTTTATTGTATTAAAAGTCCTTCATGCAGTGACACATAACCAACAATTGTGCCCTTAAGGTCGGTCTTCGTGCAAAAGTTAGTTGGTCTTCAAATAGACAAATGAGTTAATAATTGTAGATTCCTTTTCATGACACTAATGATAGAAATTGTGTCCACCAAATATTAATAAATAATAAATCACTCTACATCTCATTGGGTCTTCAAATAGACAATATATCTTAATAATTATATATTCCTTTTTGTGACATAAATGTTAGAAATTGTGTCCAGTAAATATTAATAAATAATAAATCACTCTATAGCAAAAGAATATGCTAGCACAATTATGGATTTGTGCCTTTATTCTAGTATAAAACGTCCACACTCCCTTACTAATTTGTATATGGAAAATTAGAAGGTTGCTTCATACACTTGTGTTTCTTTTGAATTTGATCAAGTTCTACGTCATTAAGAATGGCGAACATGCGACATCGCAAAGTTAGAATTGGAACTGAATCTCCAGCGTTACATTCGTCTATTGCTTTCAACATTACAACAGCAAATTCCACAATGAATCCGCCAACTCAACGTCCACGACATCCTGTTAATACCAGGCATATACCTCATTCTATTGATAATCAATACATTTTTACTATTGTTTCTAATGGTCACCTTGGCTACACACCCTCCAATAACGGATGCGTATGCGTACCTCAAGGACGTGTATTACCAGCATGGGCAAACGCAGATAGGACAGAACAATACCCTGTCAATTTAATTTCTGCTGAAACAACAATTGAAGAGTCTGCTAGTTCTGTTGTTATTATTGAAGAACCACACACTTATCAAGCACAAATTCGTCCTAGAGGCCTGTATCTCTCATAGATGAGCTCACAAAATATGCAGAATGTTACCGTTGAGATTTTAAGCAAAGATGACGAGGACAATAAATATATTTTGTATTATGTTATATTTCACTGGTGTGTGAAAATATAATTATCTTATGCTATGCTAGACTCCTCTTGGGTCCTTTTATCAACTTATGTAGTAGTATTACAATATAATAATGTTTTCTTTCTAATTGGCCCATGATATAGATAATCCCAGCAATGTATAATTATGTTTCCCATCTGGTTCACACCACACAATTCAGTGAATTCATAGCGTGGCAACGCAAGCCTTATGACACGTTGCCAGTAAAAGAAAAGAAAAAAGAAAAGAAAACCAAAAAGAACAACGTAAGCCTTTTAATTATCATGCTAAACACAATTAACCTTCGATAGAACTTCAAAATTAAAACAAAATTGAACTATAACTAATAATGGCTTTGGAAATCCCGTCCCTGGAATTTCACTATTAATTACGTATCTTGTTATTTAAATTCGTATTTCATGTTTACGTTATTTTCATTAGTTCATTTTAATTCCGTTGATTTTTGGAATTAAATCGAATAATTATCGGGTTTGAATTTTCATAATCAATCTTTAAAATTCGTTGACCTTTCAAATTCACAATTGATGTTTTCAGATAGATCTCGAAACCACGAACGCATAGACGAAAGTCGTTTGTGAGTCCGGATTATAACAGTATAGTTACGGACATTTGAAGTCATTTCACTAAACTATAGATTTAAAGGAATATAAACTCCCACCTTGTGGGAAAGACACCATTCAGGCCAAAGGGAAGGAACCAATCATTTAAACGGTGGAGGACCGATCAGAATTTAGGGGGGGTGAGCAACCAATCAGAAATCAGGAAGAAAAAAAAAATTACTATGTGAATCGATGCTTGAGTTGTGCTTTGCCATACCTCGGAGGCGGGGTATGATGACGTCACATGTCGATTCGAGACGTATGTCGGGATTGGGGCGTGACAGACTTATAAAATTGGATTTATATTAAGTTTCCCTTCTCTAAATTGGACTTCACCCTCTATTTTATGGTGCAAGTTTGGTTTCCCACTACCAAATTCAAAAAATTGGGTTTCCACCACCGCATTACACAATTGTGCCCACAAACTCTTATAATAATAATTAAAAAATAGTTGTTATAATAATAATTGTGCCCACTAACTCTTATAATAATAATAATAATAATAATTAAATTCTACCCTAACTCTATCTTGGGTCCCTTCTGTCTCTCAGTCCGTCTCACCCTCCCTCTCCAAAAATTCGAACGCCGCTCATCCCCGCTCCTCCGTCCAATTCGAACCCGCTTCTATGTCGAGTCCATCCACTTCAACGTCGCTCCTCTGTCCAGTTCAAAGGCATTCCTCTGACGACACACACAGAGACACATAAGGCCCAAAATATAGGTAAGGTTTCTTAAATTCAATTTTTCAATGGGTTTTTGTTCTTTAGGGTTTAGGGTCAAATTGGATGTTTATTTTGTCGAATATGGTTTATGTTTGAGGTCAGTGGGTTTTGGCATTAGGAATCTAGAATGGGTACATGTCTTTGGGATTGGAAGGGTTTTAAGTTGGGTGTGCTCCAATTTAGGGTAGGTGCAGGACCTGGAGGTTATTGGGAGGGTGGGTAGGTAACGGTTCATAGGTTTAGGTTTAGGGTGGGTGGGTGCAACGACTGTAGCTTTTTTGCTTGGTATGAAATTGACAAATAGAACTAGGGTTGATTATGTTTATGTTTATGAAATTGTAGTGCTGATTATGTTTATGTGAAATTGACAAATATGATTGATTATGTAGTTTGAGTTTTCTCCTTTTGTTGATGTTACGGATAAATTAGAATTTCATTCTTATAAATTGTCAGAAAATGACTCTTACAACTTTATTTGCTTGGTAACGTCAAAAAGAGTCAACCTCCAGTGCGATGGGCCACCCTTCCGCCACCAGAGGTCGCACTTCTCCCTCCACACTTCTGGTTTTGCTCTAACTCAAATCCCTACTGACCACACAATCTATGATCAATTCCTACCCCTCACACTCTTCCTAAAAGGGTCTTTTGTTGTGGATTATTTCGTATTTGATACTTCATGAAATCCAAAACTTATCAGATGTTGTCAAATGCGTATCATGGTCAACGGATAAGGCTTTAATTTGATGGATACACGTATCTAACATTTAATAACTACAATGACAAAATATTTGGGCTTTTTAAGTTTTATATCTTTTTCATTGTTTTATGTTTTTAAACTATTTTTTATTACTAAAGTATTGGAACTAAAACTGTACTTGTAAAGAAAAAGAAAAAGAAAAGCAGCTTAGAAAACCATTAACTTGAACCTAGGTAGCCATAACCCAGTGGTCTTCACCGATACCACTTGTCTTTTAAGTGGGCATGGTTAGACGCACTAAGTTAATAGATGGGTATGATATGATGAATTATGGACCACTATTTGTCATTTAGTTAATGGGTTGATAGGAGCATATTTATGCGACATTGTTAGCCTATTTGCTTGCATTTACTCAGTTAGTTTCTATTTATTAGAGTGTTTTAAGCCATTTTCGTGTGTTTGTAGGTCCAAATAGCAAAGTTGGCAAGATAAGGCAATTTGGAGCATTTTAGAGCAGTTTTGCGCTTGGAATGGATAACACATGCATGGAGCATAATGGATGGACGTTTTTGGTGTTTAAATGTGATAGGAGCATATTTATGCTACTTAGCTATGTTGTTTCTGAAGGAAAATTTGTGAAAAACAAGTTCATTTGAGCAACATCAACAACATGCAATTAACAATTAAAAGGCGGAATCATGTTTATATGCACTCAAAAACAAAACTTAACCCATGAACTTCAAAGCCTAGTAGATAGGTGAACCAAGACTCAACTCAAAACAAAGTGAGTTGAGAAATCAATACCTTTGTAGATTCCTCTTTGCATAAGCAAAGGCTAATCACCCAAAGAGAGGGCCTTCATTCCTTGCATCTTAGATCCATGGATTTGGATGGATGAAAAGGTTTCTCCAAGTTCCCAAAATTGAAAACCTCTAAGTCTCCACACCAAGGCATATTGTAGAAGAAATGAGTGACCTTGGAGGAGTTTGATTGCTAGATGATCCCTCCAAGGTGGCTGAAATTTTAGAGAGAAAAGAGAGCTTGTGTTCTCATCCTTTCCCCAAAAATTACCCTTAATGAATTTTGGCTATAAAGTCATACTTATTCCTTAATTCATTTGAGTGGCAAACTTGTAAATAAGTCCAAAACCACTCCTTCTTTAACATGGGATTTATTGGGCTATTTGGGCCTTTGTGAATCATTATTCATTAAGTTGTCACACAACTTAAGTCAATGGACTTGACGTTCGAAGCCCATTGGGCCTTAAGGTCCAAAACTATCCCGAGGTCTTTTAACGAACTTATTCGTTTGATTAATAATCATATTAATTAATCCTTGCCATAAATAATTAAACCATTTAATTATTCTTACTCATCTCCGTTGAATCTTCAATCTCTACCTTACACGGTGTACGATCCATTAGGTTCCTTTTAGCGAGGCAGTGGGCGATTCAAACTCTTTCAAATCGATTGTGAATTGGAACTTACTTTCAATTCTCCCGTTAGTGATAATACACTTTTAGGGCTTCCACAAACCATGGTTGACGCCTAGCAGCATGTCATGGTTACCCAAACTAATCAGAAGAGGTGGAGAACCTATTCAGTTTTAGGATTACAAATGCAATACGGTCTTTCTATAATACAATACTCTTGACCACATTGTTTGGTTTGATAGTTTATTCATGTCTACTATCCAATGTGAGTCTTGTGCTTATATGATTACCTTGAATGTGATTTGGAACACATTCCTAAATCTCATTCATACTTTGGCCAAAGATTCTTAATCATATCATAGAGTATTCTCCCTCAAATAGTTTGAAGGTTAGAGATCCCTTGTTGTGCATTCACTTGCCTCCATGACTAAGTGGCTTAACCCCAACGATGTCGTGGACACCCTCCTGATGGAGTGACTTTGACATAATCAAAGATTAAGGACCTAACCACAAGACAACTGTGATGCCTCAGGTCAAAAGACTAATTTGCATTATCCCAACCATGAGTTCTCATGTGACATGAATATGAGAACTCTTCGTTGACCGTGTTCAGTGAACTCATTCTCTATTGAGCACCTACGTACTTGTCTTGATGTCACACACACCAATGACTCGAGACTAGTCACTCTCCCTAAGAGAAGACATAGCACGTACTGATCTTAACGGACTGTCAATGCCCAATTGACAATCCTATGATCAGGAACGTTTAGGATGTGTCAACGAAAGAATGGTCTCATGAATCTAACTTCTTTAGATCGCATTCTTCCAATCACATATTCCTTGGACTTATCGTTTAAGCATATAACATTTATATGAGACAGCTCAAACAATAATGTTTGCCCTTAATATTAAACTAGATTAGTTTAACATGTGAAATGTCCATAAAGTATCATCATATGATTGGTTTTAGGGCACATTTCCAACAATCTCCCACTTGCACTAGAGCCAATCAGCTTAGTCATCAGTGATGATACCTCTTCTGTAGTCATTTCATAAATGGCTGAGTAGTAGGCCTAGACAATGGATATCTATATGTTATCCATAGAAGCAACCTTGAGAATAACGACGTCACCATTATACATGATTCTCAATCATGTGGTTCAGTCTCTCATTTGAGTTCGGACCTTGATGAGACCTTGATTCCCTGGCTTGAGCTATTGCCCCATTAGTGTCATACACTTTCTGGTTGGAACCGAATAGAGAGTTCATAAATGAACTTTCCCATCCAAACAACATTGTTGTAAACTTCTATATGGCAATATATTTTGCAATCATAATGGAACACACTAAAGTCATTACTTTAATGTTTCCATCCAAATATCCTTTTAGTCATAATAAAGAGATATCTGTTTATCTCTTCATTCATAATGAAGAAATATCCAATGATGGATTAGATTCATAATCTAATACATTTACGCTTCCATTACGTTACTCTAATTCTTTCTCAATTATTGAGTAATATATCCTTTAGTATTTCTCAAATACTTAAGGACTCACTTGACAGTTGCCATGGTTCTGATCCTGGGCTTGCACTGATATTGTCTTGTACCTTTCTAGGTACATCTTATATCAATGTTTTTCATACAATATGAAATACATAAATCACCTTTCTGCTTATGCATAAAGGATTCTATTTACGCATTATTTCTTTGGGAGTCAAAGGGTACATTCCCTTTGAGAAGAACAACTTCCTAGTCTCACTAGAATTGTCATTCTAATTGAAGTTTATCATCAAATGAGAAACTTCCTAGCATCTCTTGTCTATTTTAGGGATTGATATAATCCAATTATATCTTGAAATATATCATTATAGATTTCCATTCCATTATATAGACTATATCTCCCATATACATTCTATCGTTATAGAATAACTTTAACGAAGAAGTACTCTTTTCATTTCCAAAAATTAATATATCATATATATATATATATTTAAATTTAGGAATACGATTAACTCTCACTAATCTTTTGTAAACCTAGTAAACAAAAGATTTATTTACATCTTTATGAGAAATCAAACAATTGATCTTTTCTCATAAGACGCTTATAGCTCCCACTAGCTTGCTAAGATCCATGATGGATGGATCTCTACAACTAACCTGTCTTGTGATTTATAGTTTTAGACATATATTATCAAGACTATCTTAATAATGGTTTCGGAAACCCATATTATGTCCAAACATTAAATCACCATTTAGTTGTAGCTAGCAATCTTCGAATTAATTGAAACCAAGACTACGTCAAAGATGGTTTCTTCAAAGTCAACCATTCTCTTTGAGTGTAGTCACCTTAAGCTACCAATTAGCTGTGAAGGTTTCATTATTTCGGGTCAAATGGTACTTTACCATTTCCTTGAGTATATATCGTATATACACTCAATGTAGTCATAAGGATTTTCATTCTTATTTCTTTCGAATTAAGAGGTGCAACTCTATGACATAGTCATAAAGTTCAAACCATTCAACTGAGACGGTTTATAAATCCTTATGGACTACCTTGGAGCTTGTGGTATAGGAACTAGGTTGTCTTAGAAGTATATATCATATATATATGGGTAATTGATAATGTCCAACGAACTAAATCTTATTCATGTTCATTCTTCTCCTAATGGAGAAATTCATTATCTTACGATGCTACTCTCCTTGATATTTTTTTTTTTTTAAGGAAATTAATCTAAAGTGTTACTTTTTCCTTGGATCAAATCTAAGGAAGTAAATACTTTAGACGTCTTACTCATCTACTTACATTTCTTGAATTCTTTGAAACCTTTTGCAAAGTATTCGGACTTGTGTTTATTCAAAATAAACTATAGTC
The DNA here is from genome assembly GCF_041283825.1 of Pyrus communis. Lineage (NCBI taxonomy): Eukaryota > Viridiplantae > Streptophyta > Magnoliopsida > Rosales > Rosaceae > Pyrus > Pyrus communis. Next base: position 14,194,793 of record NC_142578.1, on the reverse strand, counting down.
CAACCGAGAGTGATCTTCGGTGAATGTCATACAACATGAGTAGTATTATGTTGTGGACAAGTGCCACTAACATCTAAGTGAATTAACTACTCGAGAGCAACGCTAGGTAAGCAATCAGGAATAGATTCCAGGCAGTTGGCTCCAGATCGGAAGACTGACTCCAAGTGCCGGCTGATTGCTTCTTTTACTTTGCCATGCGAGTAAGAACAAGGACAAAGAAAAAGACAGGGAAAGAGCATGATATGAGATACTTTTGCTTTTGACCTTGATGATATGAGATACCTTTGCTTTTGAAGAAGCGGTGAATGAATCAGCACATGTATTTGTTGTGCTGCTTCCTCCTGGGTCATCTGTACTCCAGGCATCTGGTATCATCTTTGGGGAAGAAGAAAGAATTGAGTATTTCGAAAGGCTTTGCTGGGAGTGCGCCCTCAGAGGTGAGAGAGAGTTGGGCATTTTCTTCAGGTTTACCCTGCCATAAAAGACGAAGGTCGACATATATAGAGATAATATCAAGTGGTGGTACTTTTTACCTTTGTCGACAAACGTTTTGATCCCGCAAATCCGGCTTTTTGAAATAATGGCGCCTCTTCGATCTCTGAACACGCCTCTTCGATTTCTGAGCAGGCGCCCCTTCGCTTGCTGAACGACACGTGGTAGTGCAGATGCGGCTCCTTTTGACAAAGCTGCACGCGTCTTCTGAAAAGCTGAGAAAGTGTCGCCGAACTTTGCGCTTGTCGGCTAAAGATGTGTAGTTGCGATGATGGCCTCCACGTGTTGTCTGAAAAGAAGAACTCTTTTGACAAAGTTGAACACGTCTTCTGAAAAGCTGAGAAAGCGTCGCCTAAATTACGCCAGAAATTCCGGCTTTTTGAATCGGTGGACGCGTCGCCTTGGCTTCTTATTGAGGTATCGATCACCGCCACAAACACACTCTGAAGATTTCCCATTCTTGAAAATCGACTCCGGCCCTTTGAAATTTAACTCCATCCCTTCTCTTTGAACACTTTTGAAAAAATGGCAAACTCATCGAACCTTAGCTTGGAATTGAGCCTTAGCAGTGATACGGGCGCGCCGCGTCAAGGTAACGTATGGCGTCCTTCTTTCTTTTCTTCTAACGGTCCTCTTTCAGGTGAAGACTCTGTGATGCAGGACGCCACAACAGCTACAATAGTAGCTAGGAACCTCCTCACACCAAAAGATAGTAGGCTGCTGTCAGGACGGTCCGATGAGTTGGCCGTTCAAGAGTCCCTCGCACTTAGTGTTCAGTGTGCGAGTTCTGTGTCCAACATGGGCCAACGCCTGCTTGCCCGCTCCCGTCAGGTGGAATCATTGATGGCAGAGGTGGAAAGTCTCAAGCAGGAGATCCAGCAGCTGAAGTATGAGAATAGAAGTTTGCATGTGCTTGCAAATAACTATTCGTCGGGCATGAAGAGGAAGCTTGATGAGCTGCAAGAGTCTGAAGGTCGGATTCACAGTGACCGTCAAAGGTTTTCGTCTTTCCTCCAGAGGCACCTTTTTCCTGGCTCATCCAGCGCTTGGCCAAGTATTGAGGCCTGGAATGCTCTATCTTCGATGCCTCCTGCTCCGATGCCTTCTGCTCCTACGCCTTCCGCTCCGATGCCTTCTGTTCCTACGCCTTCCGCTTCGATGCCTTCTGTTCCTACGCCATCCGCTTCAAGAGTAAAGCCACGTAGTGCGGCCTCAAGCAAACAACCTTTGTGAAGCACCATCTTTCTTTGTTTAGCAGTGCCTATCAATAAATCAAACATTTTCTCAATGTTACAATCATAGACTCACACAATTAATAAACAAACAAACAATAACAACTAAACAACCTAACAAGGCAGAAACGAAATAGCAACAAAGAGAAGAGTTTTTTTTTTTTTTTTTTTAATTTTTATCAAATTTTCGAAGTTTTATACCAAGACACTATAAAACACTCTAAAAACGCTTAAAACAGCAAGAAACAACATTCTAAGTGATAGGTGAATAAATCCCACGAAATTCATGCAAATACAAATTGTTTACCCCCCCACACTTAAATCAAACTTTGTCCTCAATGTTTTAAGCAGAAAGTCACAACAGAGCAAGCAAATAAACAAATACGAGAAAGAAAGCAAAGTAAAGGCAGTAAAGAAAAAGAAAGGAATAAAAATAAGTCTCTTAAAGGGGTTTCCAAGTTCTTCTCTATTCGGATGCATGGGTTGCCTCCCACGAAGCGCTTTCTTTTACGTCTTGCAGCCGGACGGTACCTCCGTTTAAGCTTGACTAGGTTCCACGGCATGGAGGGGTACCTCCTCCACGACATGCTCCTCAAACATCTCGTAATAGGGCTTCAATCGATGCCCATTCACTTTGAATTCTTGCTGCGTCTTTGAACTTTTGATTTGCACTGCACCATGAGGGAAAACATTAGTAACAACAAACGGGCCAATCCATTTAGAACGCAACTTACCAGGAAACAAACGTAGGCGAGAGTTGAAAAGTAACACTTTCTGCCCAACTGTGAAGGTCTTGGTTCGAATCATTTTATCATGGAATGCTTTGGTCTTGGCTTTGTACATCCGGGCATTCTCATAGGCTTCATTCCGAATCTCCTCAAGTTCATTCAATTGGAGCTTCCTATGAACTCCCGCTGCATCTATGTCCATGTTGAAAATCTTCACGGCCCAATGTGCCTTGTGCTCTAACTCTACGGGCAAATGACATGGCTTACCATAGACGAGCCGAAAAGGTGACATCCCAATGGGTGTTTTGTATGCCGTACGATATGCCCACAGTGCATCATCTAAACGTAAGCTCCAATCCCTCCTTGTTGGTCCAACGGTCTTCTCCAAAATTTGTTTGATTTCTCGGTTAGACACCTCGGCTTGGCCATTTGTTTGAGGATGGTAAGGTGTGGAGACCTTATGGTTGACATGGTACTTTCTTAGCAACGCCTCAATGGTCCGATTGCAAAAGTGAGACCCTCCATCACTTATGATTACTCTCGGCATTCCAAACCTAGCAAAAATGTTAGTTTTCACGAAATCTGCAACCACCTTAGAATCGTTAGTACGGGTGGCTTTTGCTTCCACCCATTTAGAAACATAATCAACGGCTAGCAAGATATAAGTGAAACCATAAGATGGAGGAAAAGGGCCCATGAAATCAATGCCCCAAACATCAAAAATTTCAACATTAAAGACAGGGGTTTGCGGCATTTGGTCCTTGGTACCTATGTTACCCATTCGTTGGCAACGATCACAAGACATACAAAAGGTTCTAGCATCCCTAAATATAGTCGGCCAATAAAAACCACATTCTAGAACCTTGAGGGCAGTGCGTTGTGTGCCAAAATGACCCCCACATGCATATGTGTGACAAAAGCTTAGAATTGAGTGAAATTCAAAATCATGCACACATCTACGTACAATTTGATCTGAGCAATACTTCCACAAATAAGGGTCATCCCAAACATAGAAACGTGCATCATTTTTAAGCTTATCACGTTGGTGCTTGTTTAGTTCATTTGGAATTTGTTTAGCCACCAAGTAATTCACTAAATATGCATACCATGGTTCACTTACCTCAATGGATAGCAGCTGCTCATCGGGAAAAGTTTCAGGGATAGGTACGGCATGTTCATGCTCCTCGTGGATCATTCGGCTTAAATGGTCAGCCACTACATTCTCGCTTCCTTTCTTATCCCGGATTTCAATATCAAATTCTTGAAGAAGAAGAATCCAACGGATAAGCCTCGGCTTTGCTTCCTTTTTCGTGAGCAAGTACCTCAAAGCTGCATGATCAGAATAAACGATTACTTTAGTACCAATTAAATATGAACGGAATTTATCTAAAGCAAAAACCACAGCTAGAAGTTCTTTTTCCGTCGTGGAGTAGTTCAATTGGGCATCATTGAGAGTCCGAGAGGCATAGTATATGACATGCGGCCGCTTGTCTCTTCTTTGTCCTAGAACAGCTCCTAATGCATAGTCGGATGCATCGCACATGAGCTCGAACGGAAGGCTCCAATCTGGAGGTACAATAATGGGGGCCGAGACTAGCTTCTCATTGAGTTGGTTAAATGCCGAATTACACTCTTCATCAAACTTGAATGGCACATCTTTTTGAAGCAATCGGCAAAGAGGGTTGGACATCTTGGAGAAGTCCTTGATAAAACGCCTATAGAACCCTGCATGGCCAAGAAACGAACGTACCTCTCTAACCGAAGTAGGAGAGGGTAAGTGACGTACAAGGTCTATTTTCGATTTATCTACTTCAATTCCTTTTTCTGAAACAATATGTCCTAAAACTATACCTTGTTTCACCATAAAGTGACATTTCTCCCAATTCAAGACAAGGTTAGTTTCAACACATCGTTTCAAAATTAAGGTCAGATTATCCAAGCAATTATCAAATGAACTCCCAAATACACTGAAATCATCCATGAAAACCTCAATGATCTTTTCAACAAAATCGGAAAATATACTTACCATACACCTTTGGAAAGTGGCCGGTGCGTTGCATAAGCCAAATGGCATGCGACGATAAGCAAATGTTCCAAAGGGACATGTGAATGTGGTCTTCTCTTGATCATCCGGGGCTATCACAATTTGGTTATATCCAGAGTATCCATCAAGAAAACAGTAAAAAGCATGACCGGCTAACCTTTCGAGCATCTGGTCGATGAATGGCAAAGGAAAGTGATCTTTCCTAGTCATGGCATTTAGCTTCCGGTAATCGATACATACGCGCCATCCAGTCTGAATGCGTGTAGGCACGAGCTCATTCTCATCATTCTTGATAACAGTTACTCCGGACTTCTTGGGAACGACTTGAACTGGAGAGACCCAACGGCTATCGGAGATAGGGTAGATCACTCCGCAATCCAAAAGCTTGATTATTTCCTTCTTCACCACTTCCATCATCGGAGGGTTGAGACGGCGTTGAGCCTCTCGAGTTGGTTTAGCCCCCTCCTCAAGAAGTATACGGTGCATGCATGTGGTAGGGCTTATTCCTTTAATGTCGGCCAAAGTCCACCCTATGGCCATTTTGTGCTCTCGCAGCACCCTCACAAGCTTCTCCTCCTCCATTGCTGTGAGACTTGATGAAATGATGACGGGCAATGTTTCGCCTTCTCCCAAAAACACATACTTCAAATGGTCCGGCAACGGCTTAAGTTCAAGCGATGGTGCCTGAACAACAGAAGGTAGCATCTTAGTGGAAACTGAATTTGAAAGTGAGAGTGGAACCTTACCATATTGTTGTGGCAATGACTCAAGGGCTGCCACAACCTCAATTATTTCTTCACTAGAACCCATTGCAAAGAATTCCTCCTCCTTGCCGTGGCCTTGCATTGGCCCAAATCCTTCATTTTTGCGCTCTATGGCCTTAGTGATGGTTGTTTCCAGGGCGTCCTCGTTCAATTCTTCAAGGTATACCTGCGCCAAAGAATCGATAACATCAATGGAAAAACAAGAATGGTCATCAACGGGATATCTCATAGTTTCAGAAATATTAAAATCAATCACTTCCCCATCGAATTCCATTGTCAAGGTGCCTTTGTACACATCAATCTTCGTTCGGGCCGTCTTCATGAATGGCCTACCAAGGAGAATCGGCAAAGATGTAGAATGGGCTGAATCCTCCATGTCTAGGACGTAGAAATCAGCCGGAAAAATTAAATGGTTCACCTGCACAAGCACATCTTCCAAAACTCCTTTTGGATACGCGTTAGAACGATCGGCCAATTGTATAATTACACCATCTTGTTTTAATTCACCCAAATTCATAGATGCATAAATAGAATAAGGCATGACATTTATGGATGCACCTAAATCAAGCATGGCATGTTCAAAACGATTATGTCCAATCACACAAGGAATCGTGAAACTACCGGGGTCTTTGCACTTGGTAGGCAGTTTACGTTGCAAAACAGCGGACACATTCTCGCTTACCTTCACTACCTCTTTGTTTGCCCTTCTTCTCTTTGTATTGCATAGGTCCTTGAGGAATTTAGCATACTTTGGAACCTGTTTGATTGCATCGAGAAGCGGTATGTTCACTTGCACCTTCCGGAACGTTTCAAGAATGTCCTTCTCGCTTTCTTCCTTTTTTTCTTGCATGAACCTGCGAGGAAAAGGTACATTGGGCAGATTAGGATGTGAAGTACATGAATTTGAACTTAAATTACCTGATTTGGCCGAGTTAGGGTGATCTGCCTCAGGTTGTGTCGTCTCTTCATCTACTTTCTGGGCAGATTTGGGATTGTTTGGCTCGGTCCCAACTTCTTTTCCACCCCTTAGGGTGATGGCCTTGGCGGATTCGAATCCTCCCTTTGGATTGACTGTGGTTGAGCTAGGAAGCTTTCCTTGCTCTCTAATCTGTCCAAGGAACTCAGAAATCTGCCCTATTTGTTTCTTCATATCCATCATCTCCTTCTCGTTATTTTCTATTCGGTTGTTTTGATTTTGCAACCCCTGCGAAATAGAGGTTAGTAATTGCATAGCTTGATTACTTTCCAAAGACGTACCTGAATGAGATGATGCCGAAGGTTGTTGGGATTGTTGGGGTTGTTGGGATTGTTGGGGTGCATACGGCTTGGAATAAAAACCAGGGGGGTTTGGCCTAAATCCTCCTTGTTGGGCAGCTTGTTGTGGCTCCCTCCATTTGAAGTTTGGATGGTCCCTCCATCCGGCATTGTAAGTGTTCGAGTATGGGTTGTTTTGATTTTGTCCTTGGAAACCAATTGCATTGGCAGATTCCCACCCACCATTCTCGATTAGTTGAGGGCACTTGTCGGATGGATGCCCTTGAATTGAGCACACGCCACAAACTTGGTGTTCTTGTGCTTTTGGACCAATCACAACCTGAGAAACAAGAGAAGTAAGATTAGCAAGTTGTGATTGAATTTCAGAAATAGGACTCACCTCATTTACACTTTGTTGCCGTGGGGCTTCCCTTTGGCCCACTCCTTCATATTGTTGAGCGTTGAGCGCTCGGTTGGCTATGAGAATCTTGGCATCCCTTGGTGTTTTGTCCACCAATGCTCCTCCCGCTGACGCATCAACCATTTGACGTTCGATAGGAAGGAGGCCCTCATAGAAATATTGAAGGAGAAGTTCCTCCTTCATTTGATGTTGGGGACATGAAGCTACAAGGCCCTTGAAGCGCTCATAATAAGCCGGGAAGGTCTCACCATGATTCTGTTGAATACCACTAATTTTCTTCCTTAGGAGAATCACTCTCGAAGTAGGGAAGAATTTCTCCAAGAAAGCACGCTTCATACTCTCCCACGAAGTCACAGTTCCCGGGGCTAGTTCGTAGAGCCAATCTTTGGCCTTGTCCATAAGTGAAAATGGAAAGGCCTTCATCTTCAATATACTCCCATCCACATTGACGGGGGTCATGCTCGAACAAACCACCTCGAACTCCTTCAAGTGTTTGTTGGGGTCTTCCATAGACAAGCCATGGAACTTTGGAATATGGTGTAACAAACTGGATTTGAGTTCAAATTCCTCAGTCTTCCCCTCTGCAGCCGTGGGGTATTGGATACAAAGAGGCAATGCATTATCCAAACCTGAGGCCGAAAGCTCCTTGATGGTTCTATTATCTGCTGCCATGGCTTGTTCTTCTTCAAAAATCTGATCCGTGGGCTTTTCTTCTACACCTACTTCGTCTTCTTCAAGCCCAGGTTGTGGTGGAGGTTGTGGTGGCTCTTGTTGACTCCTCGTTCTCCTCAAAGTGCGTTCAAAATCACCGTCAAAGTCGGAGATGTTCTCTATAATAGGCCGAGAGCGACGAGTCATACACAGTACCTAAAAAACAAGGAAACAAACAAACTAAGAATCTAAAATAAGAATGCACGAAAAACAAAAAAAAATATAAAAATAAAGACAAAGGATTAGCAAAGTTGCTAATCCCCGGCAGCGGCGCCAAAATTTGATGCGAGATTTACTTGACACTCAAATTAAACCCTCGTTTGACAATTGTAGTAGAATGGATAAGTGAGGGATCGTTCTAGACCGGGGATTAGGAGGGCTTGCTAAAACCTTCTAAATTGACTTAAAAACATAAAAACTAAATTAAAATACTCTTAACAAGACTACTATGACTCAGAATGGCTTTGAAAAAACTCAAATTGTCTAAAACAATCAAATTGACTCAAATAGAAGCTAGAACTTGATTTAGACGAATTTGCAAATGTTTATGACTCCAAAAGCTTAAAGATACAAAAATAAAACAAATACGAATGATTAAAACTTAACAAAATAGAGGGGGGGGAATTGTGTTTGGACGATATTAAATTAAAAAGACAGAATATAATTAAAGGCAAAATGTAAATATGAATGTGATGAAAATATGGATGATGGAATAGCCAAGGGGTTCTTCTCCACACATGTTACACTTGCAAACAAAATTGATTCTCAGTTGGTCTTTCGATAAGTTGTGAAACTCAATGCTCCAAGTTAATTAGATCCGCTTAGATTAACTTTCAGATTTCCCTAAATTCGTTGGATTGAATGGAATACGCATTACAACCAAATTATTCTTAATCAAAGTCCCTAACTATGGAATACGCATGATAGAGACATTTAACCAAGATCATTAAGTTCAACGGAAATCATAAACATCGACGAGGCATTCGTTACTATGGAATACGCATGAAACTTATGCCAAGAATTCGTTTAACGCGATTGTTTATAAGCAACCTCTACTACTTGTGAATATAAGTTTATAACGATTAGGTGAAATTCACTTATATTCTAGCGTCATATTTATGCATGAAAATTAAGCTTGCAATCTCAATGAACATACATAAATAAGTTATCAATCAAACAGTTAAACGAATTGAATCCACAACTTATGAACCATCAACGCCCACAATGGAAAAGGAAAAAGGCATTAACAGGCAATAATAATTGGTGTAACGTAATGACATTGTTGATTATGGTACATAATATTAGTTTTTTTAAATTTCTTACTCCTATGTTGACAATGAACTGCACTCCCTTTTCTAGTAAGTGCTTGAGTAGTTAAATCATTATAAGTCTCATCAAGTATCATCAAGTTGGGATCCTGCTGTGCCTCGATGTTGATATGAAGTTTCCTTAGTACCAATTACGGATTAAGATTGCGTGTGATGAAGAGAGGTCCCGCTCGCACTACTTATGGTATGGGAATGAGTACAAGGCGAACAAGGTGGTGTTTTCTCACTGAGGTATTAGAGGATCCATGTTTCTTGGATCCAACTAAAGAGCATCACTCCTGGTCGCACAGCCCGTGGAATGAGTCTGTGTGCAAGAAAGATAAGTCTGTCTCAAAATACCAGGCCTATTCCTGTCTAGATGAAAAGTAGGAGCAGCTTTGATGTAGACCGCGACTGGGATGACAAAGGTGGGATTGAACCTGTTGACAAAACAAGTCGTTTCCTTTTTTGGCTAATTATTGGCATCTACAAAAAAAAAAGTCTAAGTTAAATGTAAGTACATATATGCAGTGTGACACACTCCGACCGAAATCAGGGCGTGTTGGCCGTCACGTGAGAGCAACGTAACCATGTGCACAGTGCGGAAGCTAAGAATAATAATAAAAGTACGAACAATTAAAAACCAAACTACACACAAAGTAATTAACATACATGTGCAAGCGTACGCGTGAAAAATAATATTCAGAGCACAGAACACCTAGTGCAGTCTGGAGGAATAAACACCAACTAAAACACACTCAAAGGGGGTCCTACACTGGTGAGAATCTGTCAGATATGCCGTGAATCCCTCAAGAGCTACTAAAAGAGCAATCCAAACTAGAACCTGGATGGGCGCAAAACAAAAAGTGTGAGTGGGTAAAAACAAAGCTTTTCAAAATCATTTCATTATCAAAGTTCTAACCCCTTGCCGTAAAACCTGTATGGTTTCCCAGAAAAATAAAATATACACATATATAGAAAACATGCTCAAAAAAATATGCCATGTCGAATGCCTCTACATAAAATGTAAGTAGACCAGGTAATGCCAATCAATGCAAGTAACATGTCAGCCGGAGTCACCTAACGTGACCTGTACGGCTGAATCTAGAGTTCAAATCTCCAACTCACTAACTATACCTGCACACGAGTCGAAACCACCTAAAGTGGTCTGTACGACAGGACTAAGTGTAAATGAATACACTTAAGTGCTATGATCATGTGAAGACTAGGCGAATAATCGCGGGTCACCTACGAGTCGAAACCACCTATAGTGGTCTGTACGACAGGATTGTGCACTTAACTTGGATCCAAGATGAGCGTGTGGTGCGGGAGGTGAACATCACATGAAGGACTGTGCCCTACTCTGGGTGGGAGCACTAACACCGGGGGTACAGGTTATGAGCTCTCTATGCATCTCACATAACTACTAATTAAAATTCATAAACCATAACTTACCTGGCACTTACCTGTGCGTCCACAGCACCAAACATACATATATGCAACTACTAATGCATGAATAGATTGGCAAACACGATGCATGGCATTTAAAACATATAAACATTTCATTTCATTTTCTAGGAAAAACCACAGTATATAGGTATATACGAAAAACCAAAAGCCCACGCATTGGTATGTAGAAGGGTCGTAACCCCCTTACCTCGAGTGACTGCACTCGTCCTCGGGATACGTCTCACCTATATGCGAAACAACTATAAAAACGTTAATTTAAAGCACGTGACCAAAACTAGGTAATAACTTCTCATACAATGCTCAAATGGGGTGTATGAATACACCAACGTGATTTACTCAACCTCACGAACATCCCCATATTTTTAAAATAATTTTTCGACGTCTCACGCGCCCCCACGCTTTGGCCAAGGCACGGCCACACGCGCCGCCCAGGCGCAAGCACGTGCCTGGCACGCTGACGGAATCCCTAACGGCGTTAGGGAGTCCAACATTAAGCATATTCCGTTAAAACTAACCTAACGCCGTTAAGAATATTTTGTTAAACTTAACGGAATATTCCCCTGTCTTCTCCGGTGAGTCTCGCCAGAGCCGCCGTCTCGCCGTCTTCTTCATTTCTTAACCAAATTCTACGAAACTGATACCAAAATGAAGCTTACAACAAGTAGAACAAAACCTTACCACTTTGGAGCCCTAAAACTAACGGAATCTGATAGGAGCATATTCATGCGACTTAAATGGCTTGTTCTCGTGCATTTACGTTATGTTTCTCTAGTTATTTTAGTCCTTTATGCTTCTTTTGTGTGTTTTCAGGTTCTAAGGGCAAGGTATGCAAAAGGATGCCTTTTGGAGCCTTTTGGAGCAAATTAGAGATTGGAATGGATATCATATGCTTGGAGCCAAGAGGATGGACGAAATTAAAGACTTGAAGTAGGAAAGTTAAATCCTAAAAGACCTCATGTTTAAGCATCATTGAAGACTGCTACGCATTTTAGAACACAAAAACAACATTCCTTGCAGCCTTAGGACATTGTCGTGTGTTTCCTTGTGTCTCCCTTCCTTGCCATGCAAGGAAGGGCTTTGTTCCCTATTTTAAACACTTAAATCATTCACTTATCATATCATTCACTTATTATAAGCATTCACTTATCATATCATTCACTTATCAAACCATTCACTTATCACTTCCATTCACTTATCACTTATCACTTCCATTCACTTATCACTTATCACTTCCATTCACTTATCACTCACCACATATCATTCATTTATCACTTAACATATCATTCATTTATCACTTAATACATCATTCACTTATCACTTATCATACTCATAATCATCTACACATTTCAACCATTTAAACATATGCATTTCAACTCACATGCATCATCATCATGCAACCAACCTTGCCACATGTTTTCCAAGCTTTCCCCCTTCATCATTAAGCCACATTCACTCCCATTTCTCTCCCCTTAACAGCCCTAAACCGTGCATAATTAAAGGACACCATTCAACACACACATGCACCAAAAGACAACATTGGCATGCATCACATGCATTTCCAACACTTCCCCCTTTGTGCCGTGCCTTCCCTTCCACTTTCCAACCACATTCTTTCAATTCCCACTTCATCATTACACCACCTAAGCCACATGCACTCCCATTCTTTAATTAAGCCACTTACACCACAAAACAATCACACAACACACCAACACACATGCATCCTGAAATTCTTTGCCATGCAATCACATGCATTTCCCTTGACATTTTCAGCCATCACACTTCATCATTACACCACCATTCACTCTTTAACCCACACACACTTCACACAAACAACATTCACATGCATTCACATGCATTTCCAACACAAAACACACTCAAAACCGTGGCCACCTTTGCATTTCAGGATTCCCATTTGCATTTTCAGATTTCCAGCTTTCCCTTTTATTTTCCAGCTTTCATTCTTCATCATTGCAGCCATTCCACATGCAATTCTCCATCATTCCTCCACACAAACACCTTAAACAAATAGCCATATACATCTCCACTCCTCCTATAAATACCCTTGCATTCCCATCATTCAAAACATCTCATTCACAACACAACACCCCTCAAACACTCCCATTCTTTCCTTAGCCGTGAGTCCCCCCTCCCTACTAATCCAAACACCAACCATCTTTCCATTTCCATCACTCCTCACTCCATTCCACACTTCCATTCCCCCAAACCAACTATCCTTAGACCTTATGCTACAACAACGAGGAAGAGAAGAGGACCTAAACGTTCATACAATTCAAGTTTGAGTTGTTGGAATGTTTAGGTGATTCTTTGATTTCAATGTTTCATTTTAATTCTCTTTGTTTTGTACGTATAAGGAATGGAAGAGAAGAGTGCCTAAACGTTCATACAATTCAAGTTTGAGTTGTTGGAATGTTTAGGTGTTTCTTTGATTTCAATGTTATGAAGAACTAATCCCCCTTTAGCTAGGGGGTAATTCGAAATAAATGTTTATGCTTGCATTTTGATTTGATTACTTCTAATTGCGTTTCATAAGTTGTGAATTCAATTTGTTTAACTATTTGATTGATAACCTATTTATGTATGTTTATTGAGAGTGCACGCTTAATTTTCATTCATGAATATGACGCTAGAATATAAGTGAGTTTCACCTAATCGTTATGAACTTATATTCACAAGTAGTGGAGGTTGCTTATAAACAATCGCGTTAAACGAATTCTTGGCATAAGTTTCATGCAATCATAGTAACGAATGCCTCGTCAACACTTATAGTTTTCATGATGCTTAATGATTCTTGCTTGTTTCTCTATTATGCAATTCATGTAGGGAACTTGTGAGGAATGCTTTGGGTTGTCGTATGCAATCATCCAATTCATTAACTTAAGGAAAACTTGACGGTTAATTTAAGCGGACCTAATTAACCCGGGGTGTTGAGAATTCATGATTTATTGAAATGCAATTGGAAATCATTTTATTATGCAAGTGTAACATGTATGGAGATGAACCCTTTAGCTAACCATACCATCCATTCATTTCCGTCAATTTCATATTTACAATTTGTTTTCTTTACAATCTATCCATTTTAGTTTAAATTCGTCCAAAATCAATCCCCCCATATTTCGTTTAAGTCTTAGTCTTAATCTTTCTTATTTTTAGTTTTGAATTCTTCGAGTTTAGTATAGCATTTTAGTTTGTGTTTTTAAAAGCATTTTGAGTCTTTTGATTTGTTTTAGTGTTTTAAAGTTTAGTTTTACATTCTTTGAGTCTAGTTTAGTGTTTTATATTATGTTTTTACGTTTTTAAGTCAAATCCAAGTGATTAACAATCCCTCCTAATCCCCGGTCCAGAACGATCCCTACTTGCACCTATACTACAATTGATAAAAAGAGGGTTTAATTTGTGTGCGTATAAATCTCGCATCAAATTTTGGCGCCGTTGCCGGGGAATTAGAAAATTTGCTAATCCCTTGGATTGTTTGTTTCTGTTTTGTCTTTTAGATTTAGTTTTTATTTGTGTTTTGTTTGTTAAGAACAACATGGCACTTGATAACGCTTCTCTTTTGTCACAGCTCATGGAAAGGTCCCAAATGCAAAGAGTTGATATATCTAATCTTCAATCAAGGAATAACGTGTTTTCCAATACTTACAATTCGGATTGGAGTGATCATTCAAACTCTATGTGGTGGGAACCTCAAAATGCTCAACAAGGAGGATATTGGCAGCCACCACAACCTCATATTCAATATGCCCAACCAAATTTAAGTTCGTCAATAAATTATAATCAAAAGCTTGATGAATTAATTCGTTTGGTGCAGGGCTTACAAAATCAAGACAATGAGGCTCAACAAGAAGGATATTGGCAGCCGTATGAGGAGTTCTATTCGACGCCTATGCAGCCACCACAACCTGCCCAAAGTAATGTAGGTAATTCAAATGATAATGATACGATTTTTCAATTACTTACTACTCTGGAAAAGCAAATTGGGCAGATAGCGGAGTTCGAAGGACAATTTTGCGACCAAGGCGAACTCCCTAGTTCAACCATTGCAAATCAGAAGGGAGAATTTGAAACCACCAATGCTATCATGTTGAGAAGTGACAAGGAGGTTGGAACGGACCCTCAACCATCAAAATCAAATCACAAGGAAGAGGAATACACCCAACCCACGGAAAGGGTGGAAACACCTTTACCGGAGGCTCCTATTGCTCCTATGCCATCTAATACAGGTATGGTTGTTCCAAATTTCATTATTTTTAACCCTATTCCTTGCAGATTCATGACTTCCAAGGAAGAAGAAGGTGAAAAAGACATCTTGGAAGCCCTTCCAAAGGTGACAAGTAGGGAATGTCATGAATCCATCAAAGAGGACGTTCTTGAAACCACAAAATCCAAAGAAGTTAAATTTGATGATATTGGACAAGTAATAACCATCACTTGCAATCTGGCCAAGTCCAATATCCCTGAAACTTTCAAAGGAGTGGTATTTGTCATTGAGTTCTTGTCGGACAAAACAAGTAAGTATTTTTTTCCAAATTCCATTAGATTTTATACTAACTTGCTATTTTTTTTGAATCAGGCACCTACACTAGAATTCAAACCAATGCCGGTTCACTTCAATTATCACCTTCCATTCAAGGACCAATTCCATGCCGTTTGATTTTATTTATGTTAATAAAAAATAAAAAAAAAAATAAAAAAAAAATAAAAAAGAAAAAGAAAAAAAAGAAAGATACTAAACATGGAGAAAGGTGGAGCTTCACAAAGGTTGTTTGCGTGAAGTCCTACTACGAGGCGCAGAAGCGGAAGGCGCAGAAGCGGGAGGCATAGAAGCGGGAGGCATCGAAGCGGAAGGCATCGGAGCGGGAGGCATCGGAGCTAGAGCATTCCAAGCCTCAATACTTGGCCAAGCGCTGGATGACCCAGGAAAAAGGTGCCTCTGGAGATAAGACGCAAGCCTTTGACGGTCACTGTGAATTCGACCCTCAGATTCTTGCAGCTCATCAAGCTTCCTCTTCATCCCCGACGAATAGTTATTTGCAAGCACATGCAAACTTCTATTCTCGTACTTAAGCTGCTGGATCTCCTGCTTGAGACTTTCCACCTCTGCCATCAATGATTCCACCTGACGGGAGCGGGCAAGCAGGCGTTGGCCCATGTTGGACACAGAACTCGCACACTGAACACTAAGTGCGAGGGACTCTTGAACGGCCAACTCATCGGACCGTCCTGACAGCAGCCTACTATCTTTCGGAGTGAGGAGGTTCCTAGCTACTATTGTAGCTGTTGTGGCGTCCTGCATCACGGAGTCTTCACCTGTGAGAGGACCGTTAGAAGAAAAGAAAGAAGGGCGCCATACGTTACCTTGACGCGGCGCGCCCGTATCACTGCTAAGGCTCAATTCCAAGCTAAGGTTCGATGAGTTTGCCATTTTTTCAAAAGTGTTCAAAGAGAAGGGATGGAGTTAAATTTCAAAGGGCCGGGGTCGATTTTCAAGAATGGGAAATCTTCAGAGTGTGTTTGTTATGGTGATCGATAGCTCAATAAAAAAGCCAAGGCGACGCGTCCACCAATTCAAAAAGCCGGAATTTCCGGCGTAATTTAGGCGACGCTTTCTCGGCTTTTCAGAAGACGCGTTCAACTTTGTCAAAAGATATCTGACAAAGCTGAAAACACGTGGAGGCCATCATCGCAACTACACCTCTTTAGCCGACAAGCGCAAAGTTCGGCGACGCTTTCTCTGCTTTTCAGAAAACGCGTGCAGCTTTGTCAAAAGGAGCCGCATCCGCACTACCACGTGTCGTTCAGAAAGCGAAGGGGCGTCGTTCAGAAATCGAAGGGGCGCCTGCTCAGAAATCGAAGAGGCGTCGTTCAGATATCGAAGAGACATTTGTCGACAAGGGTAAAAACACAGTACCACCACTTGATATTTTCTCTATATATGTCGACCTTCGTCTTTTATGGCAAGGCAAACCTGAAGAGAATGCCCAACTCTCCCTCACCTCTGAGGGCGCACTCCCAGCAAAGCCTTTCGAAATACTCAATTCTTTCTTCTTCCCCAAAGATGATACCAGATGCCTGGAATACATATGACCCAGGAGGAAGCAGCACAACAAATACATGTGCTGATTCATTCACCGCTTCTTCAAAAGCAAAGGTATCTCATATCATCAAGGTCAAAAG
The DNA here is from genome assembly GCF_041283825.1 of Pyrus communis. Classification (NCBI taxonomy): domain Eukaryota; kingdom Viridiplantae; phylum Streptophyta; class Magnoliopsida; order Rosales; family Rosaceae; genus Pyrus; species Pyrus communis. The sequence continues at coordinate 14,178,175 of NC_142578.1, read as the reverse complement.
CAAAAGTATCTCATATCATGCTCTTTCCCTGTCTTTTTCTTTGTCCTTGTTCTTACTCGCATGGCAAAGTAAAACAAGCAATCAGCCGGCACTTGGAGTCAGTCTTCCGTTCTGGAGCCAACTGCCTGGAATCTATTCCTGATTGCTTACCTAGCGTTGCTCTCGAGTAGTCATCTTCAACGGTTGATACACTTCCGGAGAAGGGACCACTTCTGCAAAAGGGAGCGAGTAAGGCAAGTGAAAATGATACATTGAAGCATGTGGAGACAAACATAGGCTGAGTTATCCTCCAACCCTTTTCAATACGAATTGGAAAGATTGAACAAAGAAACAGATAAAAGGGATAAGCTCAGACCTTCGGGGGAGACCAAAGAACCATCCTGCTGCCCAGTTCAAGAAGTAGCACAAAGGAAAATCAACGATGGGCAGAAACCAGTTCAAGAGTAAGCCTGTGGAATCACAAAGATCAAAAGCCTCAATGCAATTACCAAGGAGAAGATGGAATTTACACTCTATAACCAGATTTGCGTCTCTAAACTCTTCTCTTTGTTAATTACATTCTGCCATGTTTAGTATGTTTAAGTGCTTTTTGTGTATTTACTTATGCTTTGTGTGAATCTATGGTTAAAACATTGAGGACAATGTTTGATTTAAGTGTGGGGGGGTAACTAAGTATGTTGATGCAAATTCGTTGAATTTTATCACCCATAACTTCAAGTGTTGTTCCTTGCTGTTTTAAATTGTTTTTAAGTTGTTTTAGAGTGTTTTAGTATGTTTTGTTTTTATAACTCCGAAAATCACATAAAAATTTGAAAAACATGTTTTAAAAAGCCTAAAAAGAGTGTTTTGAGTCGTTTTTGTGTGTTTGTGTCTTAGGGTACCTTCCAACACAATGATAAGGATTTGGTTTGTAATTGCATGACGGTTAAAAAGAGTTATAAACATAGAGAAAAGTTTGATTTACTCTTGGTTTATGCTTAGTTATGGTTATAATGTATGACTTCACATGCAATCATAAAAGAAAAATTCGTTTTTGTACCATGCTTGAAGGAAGGAACTCAAACAAACGCTACAACCCTGTGAGACTCGAGCCATTACCTTCTTTGGAGAGTTATTTTCTGTGATTCTTTGTTTTCTAAAGTTGTTGAATGATCTCATTATTCCTTGCTTGGTTGCTACTTAGAATGCAATTGTATCATGATAGAACTAAATGCTAGAACTTATATCCGTTTCATTCAAAGCATGATATTGAGTTGCATAACATATATCAAGATGAAGTTGTGTAGTTGCCACCATAGCCAAATAGCCTTACTTCCCATATTTCGTATATATTGTAAGTCTTAACACCGTTGAGCCTCGTTTAACCTATTTTCTTTGCTAACCATATCACCCCTTACCTAGCCTAGATTAGGACCATCCGTACCCTTGTTCTTAAAAGATAGTGAGCATGACTTAAATGAATTCCTTTTGAGTACATTTTGCAAGAAAATGAGTGTGGGGGAGTAAAAGTTTGTTCTTAAGTTTGTATGTTTTGAGAGTCAAAAGAAAAGAAGAAAAAAAAAAATTGTGAAAAACATATGAAAAAGAAAAACAGAAAAGAAGAGAAAAGAAAGAAAGAAAAAAAAAAAAAAAGAGCTTGTTCCCCCTTGTTGTTCAAAAGTTGAGTTTTCATTCAAAAGTGAATTCTACGTTAATTCAAATGCTTTGCTCGCTATTTCTTTAAGAACCTTTGTTTTCCATATACCTTCTTTGTTAGCCAAACACCTTTAGCCCCGTTACACCCCTTTGACTTCTATCTTGATCGTTATGTGTTCAATAATGTGGAGTTTGAAATTGATATGAGCTTATGGAATCACTGGTTCTCATTCTAAGTAGTAGCATTCCATTCATGAGATCATATTCATGTCATTATCGTAAATCCAGAAAATGCTTTCCTTGTTATAACATATGTGAGTGTTCGTCTACATGTTTACATCAATCTTCTCACATATAACTAGTGTAGGGTGTGTAGTCAGAAAATCTGTGTGAAAAACGAGTGCATATCTTGTAAGGATTTGAGCAATTTCTCTAAGGCATGTTACTACATTCAAAACATGGTTTTAAATGCTTAATTGTGAACTAGTATATGGTGACTATGATTAAGAATGTACGTAAGTGTGAAGATGACTAAAATCTGTGGGAATGATGATTTTTAACGTGTCATGTGCATTGGAAATCCCTAAGACGGTTGTTGGAAGGTTTAGGTTGTGTTTTACTTGTTTTGTTTCGTTTGGTTTTGTTTTGTTTTTCTTTCTGTTTTGCTCGAGGACTAGCAAAAGATAAGTGTGGGGGTATTTGATAGGAGCATATTCATGCGACTTAAATGGCTTGTTCTCGTGCATTTACGTTATGTTTCTCTAGTTATTTTAGTCCTTTATGCTTCTTTTGTGTGTTTTCAGGTTCTAAGGGCAAGGTATGCAAAAGGATGCCTTTTGGAGCCTTTTGGAGCAAATTAGAGATTGGAATGGATATCATATGCTTGGAGCCAAGAGGATGGACGAAATTAAAGACTTGAAGTAGGAAAGTTAAATCCTAAAAGACCTCATGTTTAAGCATCATTGAAGACTCCTACGCATTTTAGAACACAAAAACAACATTCCTTGCAGCCTTAGGACATTGTCGTGTGTTTCCTTGTGTCTCCCTTCCTTGCCATGCAAGGAAGGGCTTTGTTCCCTATTTTAAACACTTAAATCATTCACTTATCATATCATTCACTTATTATAAGCATTCACTTATCATATCATTCACTTATCAAACCATTCACTTATCACTTCCATTCACTTATCACTTATCACTTCCATTCACTTATCACTTATCACTTCCATTCACTTATCACTCACCACATATCATTCATTTATCACTTAACATATCATTCATTTATCACTTAATACATCATTCACTTATCACTTATCATACTCATAATCATCTACACATTTCAACCATTTAAACATATGCATTTCAACTCACATGCATCATCATCATGCAACCAACCTTGCCACATGTTTTCCAAGCTTTCCCCCTTCATCATTAAGCCACATTCACTCCCATTTCTCTCCCCTTAACAGCCCTAAACCGTGCATAATTAAAGGACACCATTCAACACACACATGCACCAAAAGACAACATTGGCATGCATCACATGCATTTCCAACACTTCCCCCTTTGTGCCGTGCCTTCCCTTCCACTTTCCAACCACATTCTTTCAATTCCCACTTCATCATTACACCACCTAAGCCACATGCACTCCCATTCTTTAATTAAGCCACTTAAACCACAAAACAATCACACAACACACCAACACACATGCATCCTGAAATTCTTTGCCATGCAATCACATGCATTTCCCTTGACATTTTCAGCCATCACACTTCATCATTACACCACTATTCACTCTTTAACCCACACACACTTCACACAAACAACATTCACATGCATTCACATGCATTTCCAACACAAAACACACTCAAAACCGTGGCCACCTTTGCATTTCAGGATTCCCATTTGCATTTTCAGATTTCCAGCTTTCCCTTTTATTTTCCAGCTTTCATTCTTCATCATTGCAGCCATTCCACATGCAATTCTCCATCATTCCTCCACACAAACAACTTAAACAAATAGCCATATACATCTCCACTCCTCCTATAAATACCCTTGCATTCCCATCATTCAAAACATCTCATTCACAACACAACACCCCTCAAACACTCCCATTCTTTCCTTAGCCGTGAGTCCCCCCTCCCTACTAATCCAAACACCAACCATCTTTCCATTTCCATCACTCCTCACTCCATTCCACACTTCCATTCCCCCAAACCAACTATCCTTAGACCTTATGCTACAACAACGAGGAAGAGAAGAGGACCTAAACGTTCATACAATTCAAGTTTGAGTTGTTGGAATGTTTAGGTGATTCTTTGATTTCAATGTTTCATTTTAATTCTCTTTGTTTTGTACGTATAAGGAATGGAAGAGAAGAGTGCCTAAACGTTCATACAATTCAAGTTTGAGTTGTTGGAATGTTTAGGTGTTTCTTTGATTTCAATGTTATGAAGAACTAATCCCCCTTTAGCTAGGGGGTAATTCGAAATAAATGTTTATGCTTGCATTTTGATTTGATTACTTCTAATTGCGTTTCATAAGTTGTGAATTCAATTTGTTTAACTATTTGATTGATAACCTATTTATGTATGTTTATTGAGAGTGCACGCTTAATTTTCATTCATGAATATGACGCTAGAATATAAGTGAGTTTCACCTAATCGTTATGAACTTATATTCACAAGTAGTGGAGGTTGCTTATAAACAATCGCGTTAAACGAATTCTTGGCATAAGTTTCATGCAATCATAGTAACGAATGCCTCGTCAACACTTATAGTTTTCATGATGCTTAATGATTCTTGCTTGTTTCTCTATTATGCAATTCATGTAGGGAACTTGTGAGGAATGCTTTGGGTTGTCGTATGCAATCATCCAATTCATTAACTTAAGGAAAACTTGACGGTTAATTTAAGCGGACCTAATTAACCCGGGGTGTTGAGAATTCATGATTTATTGAAATGCAATTGGAAATCATTTTATTATGCAAGTGTAACATGTATGGAGATGAACCCTTTAGCTAACCATACCATCCATTCATTTCCGTCAATTTCATATTTACAATTTGTTTTCTTTACAATCTATCCATTTTAGTTTAAATTCGTCCAAAATCAATCCCCCCATATTTCGTTTAAGTCTTAGTCTTAATTTACTACAATATACTACAATATACTACAATATCTTTTTTTTTTTTCTTTCTAATTTACTACAATATATTGTGTTTCAATATGAAATGGCCCATCCTTCATATTAGTCTCAATGAAATCTATGATTTACTTACTGCATACATTCAACTTTTGGTAGCTGCATAATAACTTTTATGTTATAGTTGCAGAGCAAATTTCAAGCATGTTTTGGTTTTTCCATGCGGATCTTTGTGAAGAAAGGGTCACTGCCGTTATTGAATATATGTCCTCTATGGTGGCCAGCATAGAACCATTAATCCCGTTTACAAATGGACATAGAGGTAATTCAGAGAATCTTTCTTTAGCTGAACGGAATTTTACACGAGGGAAATTTCATGTCCGATGCAAACGTAGAAATGGACGTGTCCGAGTGATGGTGATCTCTCTCTCTCTCTCTCTCTCTCTCTCTCTCTCTCTCTCCGTGAAAGTTTTCTCCTGACCTAGAAAGCTGGAAACTAATATGAGTCCCTGAAACTTTGTATCCAGTTTGAAGAAATTCATGTTGGGCAGTCGGGCATCATCAACTTCACATCCCCTGCAACTGAAGATGGAGTAATTAATCAAGTCAATCAAGGCCTTTTGCCGAAGGTAACGAGCCTTGTCTTAGCTCCGTCTCTCTAGGACTAAGTCCTTATTTGTGATTAAGGATTTCTTTTAATTGTTTCTTTCCATTTTTTTTACATTGTGATGGTCTCAGTTGCTAATTTGTGTCCATTATGATACAACTGGATAATTGCTAAATCATTTAAGAACTTTCACGTGACAGATGACTAGACGTTGCACACATGGACATAAAGTAAACAGATGTTCATTAGTGAATTGTAAGTTTTATTGTGCACATTGATAACAAAGTTGTCTAAATTGGTAAGTTTATATGAGTTGATCTGACATTTCATATCAAATATTAATACTTATTTCAATTGTTCAAGTTAGTTTCTCTGAGCATCCCCACTTTCATTAATTTCTTGTAGTGCACTTAATCAGTTGAACGTGTTCTCCGCTCGTCTGAGTTTTTATTCAATGATAATGAAAATCAATGTTTATTCTCGCAGGTTTGAGAGTGATTTGGGAATCCAATTATCATATATGTTCAATCAAGTGGGAGGAAAATGTTGAGTGCATAAAGTTATACTTTTATGCCCTCTTTTACTTTGGTTTTTGACTTAAAATCTCTATGCATCACAAGATATTTTGTTGTTTGTATTGTATTTCAGGATGAAAGTAAGGGCTTGAAAAAATCATCTTATTTTGAATATCTTAAGAGCCTAGAATGGATAGTTTGAAGCCCAATTCTGTTAAGTCCTAGCTACGTCTTCAAGAGATTGCACAGAGAGAGTACATAGTAACATTCACTATTTCATTAAAACTCCTCATCTTCTTTTACAAGCTGCTATATGTAGTGAGTTTCTAACTAACTAACCGCCCACTATCTCTCATACAACGATTACCCACATAATTATGCCACCTGTCATAGCTTCCTAACAATACCCCCCCCAAAAGCTGGACTTACAGATCACAAAAAGCAACAACGAAATTGTAACCACAATACAGGCAATCTGCTAATAATGCTACAAAGAACAATATACTCAGAGATGAGCGATTTCTGGGAATTTCTGTTTCAATTCGTGGTAAACTTCCCAAGTAGCATCCTCCCGAGAGTGATTCTACCACTGGATCAACACTTCCGTTACGGCTGAGTTGTTCTTCTTGACTATTCTACGATCCAAAATTGCAATTAGAACATCCTGCAATATCCCATCACTTGTCAAAACTGGCAAAGGAACTGTAGCTTGAACATTACTCCCTAAATGTTTCTTTAGGTAGGAGACATGGAACACAGGGTGTAGTTTAGAGTGATCTGGAAGTTGAATTTTGTAAGCAACATTACCTACTTTAGCTAACACCAGAAATGGGCCATAGAATCTACGTTGAAGTTTGTGGAAAGGATGTGCTGCTAGAGACTTATGTTGGTAAGGAACCAACCTAAGATAAACCCAATCTCCCACTTCAAAAACCTTTTATGTCCCTTTCTTGTCAGCTTGCACTTTCATACGACATCAAGCCGCTTCCAGATTACATTTCAGGAGTGACAATATTCTAGTTTTTTTCCTTCAAGCACTGTTCCATCGAATCCACTTTAGTTGTACCAGGTTCATATGTAGCGACAACAGAAGGAGCATAACCATACACTGCTTCAAATGGAGTCATTTTAATAGCTGAATGGAAGCTAGTATTATAACTCCATTCAGCCCAAGACAACCACATGGCCCATCTCGCAGGTTGCGGGCTGCAAAAACATCTGAGGTAGGTTTCCAAACACCTATTGAGAACTTCAGTTTGCCCATCCGTTTGTGGATGATACCTCGAGCTAAAACAAAGTGCAGAACCTTGTAAATGGAAGAACTTTTTCCAAAATTTGCTCATGAATATTGGATCCCTATCACTTATTATGGATTGTGGCATACCATGTAATTTGAATATGTTGTCAACAAAAAGTTGAGCAACTAAAGAAGTTGTGTAAGGATGACTTAGTGCCAGAAAGTGTGCATATTTAGACAAACAGTCCATAACAACCCAGATCACAGTTTTACCTTTACAGGGTGGAAGGGAAGTTATGAAATCCATTGAAATTTCAGACCATACCTTAGTTGGAATTGGTAATGGTTGCAAGAGTCTGGGAGGGGACAAGGTCTCATATTTATTTTGCTGACATATAGCACAAGTTGCTACTCTATTTCTGATATCCTTCTTCATGTATTCCTAATAGAACGTTCTAGAGATCCTCTTGTAGGTTTTAAGAAAGCCTTCATGGCCAGCTGCAGGGCTTGAGTGAAGTTCATCAAAAACCTTCTCTCTCCAAGAACTTGATGGGCTCAACACAATCCTGTTTTTGTACTTTAAGAATCTATTGTCAACACTGAATCTTAAAGCACTAATAGGAACATCATCTACCTTAGATTGCAGCTCTTGTTGAGACTTGGCTAAGATCCAAGTGTCATTCTCCACATGTCTTCGTAAATCATCTAACCAAGAGGAGTAAGGGTAAAAGATGGCATTGAGTTCATTAGAGTGCTCAGAATTATTCACGTCAGAAATTACTCTAGACAATGCAACTGCAGCTTGGTTATCACACCCTTTCCTGTATTGGATTATAGTCAAACCCAAGTAACTTAGTAACCCACTTTTGCTGGAATGGTGTATGAACCCTGCCCTTTAAGAAGTACTTCAAACTATTGTGATCTGTGAGAATGATAAAATGATTTCCCACCCAATAAGATTGCCACTTTTGAACAACATGAAGGATGGCTAACATTTCCCTCTCATAAGCTGATAGTGTTTGATTTCTTGGACAAAGTGTTTTACTAGTTAATGCTATTGGTCGGCCCTCTTGTTGTAACACTGCCCCAATACCATGTCCTGATGCATCACTTTCGATCACAAAAGGCTTACTATAATCTAGAAGAGCTAACACTTGTGGTGAAAGCATTGCCTCCTTAAGAGTGTTAAAGGTTGCAATGGCCTCATCAGTCCACTTAAAATTGTCCTTTTTTGTAAGAGCAGTGAGAGGACCAATGATTTTCCCAAACTGAGGTCTAAACTTCCTATAGTAACCTGTCAACCCAAGGAACCCCCTTAATGCCTTCACTGAAGTAGGTATAGGTCACTTAGCTATTGCATTAAGCTTGGTAGGATTTGCTGAAACTCCAAACTTGGAAACTATGTAGCCAAGATATTCAACTTGATTTCTACCAAATGCTGATTTAGATATTTTGACAAATAAAGTATGCTGTGCCAAGGTCTCGAATACTACTCTCAGATGTTGTAACTGTAGATCCTAAGAAGCACTATAAACCAATATGTCATCAAAGAATACCAATATAAATTTCCTGAGATACGGTCTGAAAATATCATTCATGAGACATTGAAATGTAGCTGGGGCATTTGTTAATCCAAATGGCATTACCAAGAATTCAAAGTGACCATCGTGTGTTCTAAAGGCCTTCTTCTCGATATCATTAGGGTGCATTCTTATCTGATGGTAACCCGCCCTTAACTCCAATTTAGAGAAATATTGTGCCCCATACAACTCATCAAGTAGTTCATCAATAAAGGGTATAGGAAACTTATCTTTGATTGTGATTCCATTGAGACCCCTATAATCCATACACATCATCCATGTTCCCTCTTTTTTCCTTACCAAAATAACCGGAGAAGAATAGGGATTGTTGCTTGCTCTAATGAACCCAACCTCCAAAAGATCCTTAACACATTTCTCAATCTTTGTTTTCTGCCCTGAACAGTACCTGTAAGTCTTACTATTGGGTGGTGTGCTACCCTCAATCAAAGGAATTCTATGATCTTGTATTCTTGGGGGGGGGGGGGGGGAGGGGGTTGGGGGGCAGTGTACTTGGATTAAAAAATATTGTTTAAAACTTCGCCAACAGTGCATTCAACTCATGTTATTGCTGATCTGTAAGATTCGACAAATTGGAATTTGTAGCTTGTGACACCAACTGCTGTAAAAATATTGATTCAGGTTCTAAATGATATAGTACTGCACCGTAGTGATAAGAGCATTTTTATGCAACTTAGTTTGCTTGTTTTCGTGCATTTATGTTATTAGTTCTTAGTTATTTTAGTTCTTTAAGCTTCTTTTGTGTGTTTTCAGGTTCATAAGACGTATTTGGCGAAATGATGCATTTTGGAGCCTTTTGGAGCACTTTTGGGCACAAATTGGATAGCTTATGCTTGGAGCAAAAGGAATGGACGAAATTGAAGAGTTGATGTCGCAAGGATTCCTACTATGACAAGGATTCCTACTACGACGAGGATTCCAATTACGAGAAGGTTTCCAAATTGAAGGAGGTTTCCTACTCACATGAGGATTCCTAGTTGGATGAGGACTACTAATCACACAAGGATTCCTACTTGAAGTAGGAAAGTTAAGCCAAAGTTTCCTATTTTGGTTGACCTTTCCTAAATCAAGAACGCTCTAAGTTTTAGCACTTAAGATGGCTCCCGAGCACCCTGATGCGAAAATAGTTAAGCACACAAATTAACCCTCTTGTTGTCAAATTGTAGTAAGGATGCAAGTAGGGATCGTTCTAGACCGGGGATTAGGAGGGCTTGCTAAAACCTCTAAACTGACTCAAAAACATAAAAACAAAGTTAAAAACGTTCACAAATACTCAAAGGACTCAAAACAGGTTCAAAAGACTCAAAACTGCCTAAAAACACTAAATAGGCAGTTTCTGACCTTAAACACAATTTTGGACGAATTTAAGGTTATGGTTTGATTCAAAACACTTTAAAACACAAATTAAACAGATTCTAAACAATATAGAACAAGAAAGTAAAGGGGGGTTTTGATTTGACGAAAATTGAAATAACAAAACAAAGTATAGAACTAGGCAGATTGTAAAACGAATTTTGAAAACAAGATGATGGATGGATTAGTTAGAGGTCCATTCTCCACACATGACATATTTGTATATGAATCGATTCTCCAATTGCTTTTCATTAACTATGATGCTCAACACCCCAAGTTAACCGTGATGCACTAATTAACCCTCAAATTTTCCTTATGTTATTGAATTGGATGATGCATACGACAATTCAAATCATTCTCCAATAGTTCTCAACATGAATGCATAGAAGAGATACAATGAGAGATCATTATGCTCTATGAAAATTATAAGTGTTGACGAGGCAATTGTAACTATGAATGCATGATACTCTTGCCAAGAATTCAATTAACACGGTTGTGACTAGCAACCTTCACTACTCATGTTTATAAACTTGTGACGATTAGGTGAAACTCGTTTATAAACTAGCATCGAGTTTATGCATGAGGACTAAGTATGCATCCCTAATCAACATACAAAAACAAGTTTTTAATCAACAGATAATTGAATTGCAATCACAACTTAACAAATCACAATTGGAAGAAATCAAATCATATTTCAAACATGTTCATGGCTTCAAACTTTCCCCTAACTAATTAGGGGTTTAGCCACTCATGATTACAGCAAACTTAGAAAGTAATAACAAAGTAAACATTGAAAACAAGAACGAAGTACACCTAAAACGCTCCAATCTACAAGCATGAACCGTTTTAAGCTTCCTTCCTCTCCTAGTTGCTGCGGCACAAGGGTTTTGGTGGGTTTTTGAAGTTATGGATGATGTAGAATGATAGGTTTAAGGTTGGGATGGATGTAGGGGACGGCAAGGGATGTTTTTGGGCAGAAAATATGGAGAATGGTGAAGTATGGATGTGTGAGAGGGAAGGGAAGAATTTCTGGCGTGAATGGTGAATGAATGAATGTTTTGTGGCTGCAACAAGGAGGTTTATTAATAGGATTTCAGGAAATAAAACCCTAGGTTATTTAGGTAATCAGAAATTAAGTCAAAGACTCTAGAAATAGGAAAGAATCCTCCCCCTTGCACGGCAAGGAAGAGGAATGGTCCAAGGAAGTGCACGCCAAGGGTTTTCAGAAATAGGTAAGTGTTTTAATTCCCTAAATCAATTCTAAGAATCAGGAATTAAGTTAAATCCCTTTAGAATAGGTAATTGAAATCAGGAATTAAGGGAAAAAGGCTAAGTCTTGCGGCACAAGGGAGGAAAAGAAAGGGAAAGTGCAAAACTTGCAGATTTTTGGAGAAAAGGAATGTATAGGTTCGGCTAAGGCATTTAAGAAAGGGATTGTGACATAATCTTGTAGATTTTAGGAGAGAAGAGGAAGGTAAGGTGCGGCACATGTCTAGGGCTTCTAGAACATGTGATTTAGGCAACCACATTATATGGAAACTTGCATAATTGGAAACCTTTCAAGAATAGAAACTCCCCATAATGGAAACTAGTTTCCAATTCTTGATTCCTCCTTCTTCCTTCGATTCTAGGCTCACTTGGTCTTCAATTTCGTCCAATGCTTTGGCTCCAAACATAAGCTATCCATCCTTAGCCCAAAAGTGCTCCAAAAGGCTCCAAAATGCACTTCTTTGCTCCTTTAGCCCTTAGAACCTGAAAACATACGAAAATGGCTTAAAAGACTTGAAGAACTAAGAAATAACAACGTAAATGCACAAGAACAAGCTAACTAAGTCGCCTAAATATGCTCCTATCACACCCTTGGACAACAAACAAAGGTTCTTTGCAACTTTGATAGGAGCATATTCATGCGACTTAAATGGCTTGTTCTCGTGCATTTACGTTATGTTTCTTTAGTTATTTTAGTACTTTAAGCTATTTTCGTGTGTTTGTAGGTCCAAAGGGCTAAAGGAGCAAAAAGATGCATTTTGGAGACTTTTGGAGCACTTTTGGGCTAAGGACGGATAGCTTATGCTTGAAGCCAAAGTGTTGGACGAAATTGAAGACCTAATTGGAGCCAAAGTGTTGGAACCTTATTCTCTTTAGTTTTAGGACATTTAAACCTTTCCTAATCCCAATCATGCCATGCATAACACACATCCATTCTAACACATTGTCATTGCACATGCATTTCCTTCATTAGTTAACCCACATGCACTTATCACTTATCATCACCACATATCATATCACTTAATCACTTATCACTTATCATCACCACTTAACCACTTATCATATCATAACCACATATCATATCACTTATCACTTATCACTTAACATATCATCCACCTACTTCACCTACAACATCCACCTACTTCACCTACAACATCCACTTCACCTACAACATCCACCTACTTCACCTACAACATCCACCTACTTCACCTACAAATGACATAGCCATATGTTCCCTCCACTACTCCTATAAATACCCTTGCATTCATTCATTCATGGACATCTCATTTTCATACACAACACACCACAAACACTTCCATTCCTTCTCTTTGCCGTGAGTTCCCTTGTAATCCAAAAACCATCTTTCCATTTCCATCACTCCTCACTCCATTCCACACTTCCATTCCCCCAAACCAACTATCCTTAGACCTTGTGCTACAACAACGAGGAAGAGAAGAGTGCCTAAACGTTCATACAATTCAAGTTTGAGTTGTTGGAATGTTTAGGTGTTTCTTTGATTTCAATGTTTAAATTCAATTCTCTTTGTTTGTACGTATGAGGAATGGAAGAGAAGAGTGCCTAAACGTTCATACAATTCAAGTTTGAGTTGTTGGAATGTTTAGGTATTTCTTTGATTTCAAAGTTATAATAAACTAAACCCCCTTTAGCTAGGGGGTGATTCGAAATATATGTTTATGCTTGCATTTTGATTTGATTAATTCTAATTGCGTTTCATAAGTTGTGGTTCAATTTGTTTAACCGTTTGATTGATAACTTATTTATGAATGTTTATTAAGAATGCGCGCTTAATTTTCATGCATCAATATGACGCTAGAATATAAGTGAGTTTCACCTAATAGTTACGAACTTATATTCACAAGTAGTGGAGGTTGCTTATAAACAATCGCGTTAAATAAATTCTTGGCATAAGTTTCATGCGTAGTCCATAGTAACGAATGCCTCGTCAACACTTAAAGTTTTCATGATGCTTAATGATCTTTGATTGTATCTTTATTGTGCTTTTCACGTAAAGGACTTTTGGAGAATGTAGTGAATTGCGTTGCGCTAACCCATCCAATTCATTAACTTAAGGAAAACTTGACGGTTAATTTAAGCGGACCTAATTAACTTGGGGTGATGAGAATTCATAATTTATTGAAATGTAATTGGAAATCTTTTTATTATGCAAGTGTAACATATGTGGAGATGACCCCCTTAGCTATTCTATCATCCATTCATTCCATTTCATCAATTTCATATTTACATTCTGTCTAGTTTATTTAACTTGTTTCGTTATTTCAATTTTCGTATAAACTTAAATCCCCCTTTACTTTAATGTCAATTTAGTTAGAAATCATTTTAGTTTGTGTTTTTAAAAGCATTTTGAGTCTTTGGTTTGTCTTAGTGTTTTAAAGTTTAGTTTTACATTCTTTGAGTCTAGTTTAGTGTTTTATATTGTGTTTTTACGTTTTTGAGTCAAATCCAAGTGATTAACAATCCCTCCTAATCCCCGGTCCAGAACGATCCCTACTTATACATATACTATAATTTGACGAAAAGAGGGTTTAATTTGTGTGCGTATAAATCACGCATCAAATTTTGGCGCCGTTGCCGGGGATTAGAAAATTTGCTAATCCCTTGGATTGTTTGTTTCTGTATTGTCTTTTAGATTTAGTTTTTTTTTATTTGTGTTTTGTTTGTTAAGAACAAGATGGCACTTGATAATGCTTCTCTTTTGTCACAACTCATGGAAAGGTCCCAAATGCAAAGAGTTGATATATTTAATCTTCAATCAAGGAATAACGTGTTTTCCAATACTTACAATTCGGATTGGAGTGATCATTCAAACTCTATGTGGTGGGAACCTCAAAATGCTCAACAAGGAGGATATTGGCAGCCACCACAACCTCATATTCAATATGCCCAACCAAATTTATGTTCGTCAATAAATTATAATCAAAAGCTTGATGAATTAATTTGTTTGGTGCAGGGCTTACAAAATCAAGACAATGAGGCTCAACAAGAAGGATATTGGCAGCCGTATGAGGAGCTCTATTCAACGCCTATGCAGCCACCACAACCTGCCCAAAGTAATGTAGGTAATTCAAATGATAATGATACGATTTTTCAAATACTTACTACTCTGGAAAAGCAAATTGGGCAGATAGCGGAGTTCGAAGGACAATTTTGCGACCAAGGCGAACTCCCTCATTCAACCATTGCAAATCAGAAGGGAGAATTTGAAACTGCCAAGGAAATCATGTTCAGCAGTGACAAGGAGGTTGGAACGGACCCTCAACCATCAAAATCAAATCACAAGGAAGAGGAATACACCCAACCCACGGAAAGGGTGGAAACACCTTTACCGGAGGCTCCTATTGCTCCTATGCCATCTAATACAGGTATGGTTGTTCCAAATTTCATTATTTTTAACCCTATTCCTTGCAGATTCATGACTTCCAAGGAAGAAGAAGGTGAAAAAGACATCTTGGAAGCCCTTCCAAAGGTGACAAGTAGGGAATGTCATGAATCCATCAAAGAGGACGTTCTTGAAACCACAAAATCCAAAAAAGTTAAATTTGATGACATTGGACAAGTAATAACCATCACTTGCAATCTGGCCAAGTCCAATATCCCTGAAACTTTTAAAGGAGTGGTATTTGTCATTGAGTTCTTGTCGGACAAAACAAGTAAGTATTTTTTTCCAAATTCCATTAGATTTTATACTAACTTGCTATTTTTTTTGAATCAGGCACCTACACTAGAATTCAAACCAATGCCGGTTCACTTCAAGTATCACCTTCCATTCAAGGACCAATTCCATGCCGTTTGATTTTATTTATGTTAATAAAAAATAAAAAAAATAAAAAATAAAATAAAAAAAAAAAAAAAAAAAAAGAGAAAAAAAAAAAAGAAAGATACTAAACATGGAGAAAGGTGGAGCTTCACAAAGGTTGTTTGCGTGAAGTCCCACTACGAGGCGCAGAAGCGGAAGGCGCAGAAGCGGGAGGCATAGAAGCAGGAGGCATCGAAGCGGAAGGCATCGGAGCGGGAGGCATCGGAGCTAGAGCATTCCAGGCCTCAATACTTGGCCAAGCGCTGGATGACCCAGGAAAAAGGTGCCTCTGGAGATAAGACGCAAGCCTTTGACGGTCACTGTGAATTCGACCCTCAGATTCTTGCAGCTCATCAAGCTTCCTCTTCATGCCCGCCGAATAGTTATTTGCAAGCACATGCAAACTTCTATTCTCGTACTTAAGCTGTTTGATTTCCTGCTTAAGACTTTCCACCTCTGCCATCAACGATTCCACTTGGCGGGACCGAGCAAGCAGGCGTAGGCCCATGTTGGACACAGAGCTCGCACACTGAACACTAAGTGCGAGGGACTCTTGAACGGCCAACTCATCGGACCGTCCTGACAGCAGCCTACTATCTTTTGGAGTGAGGAGGTTTTTAGCTACTATTGTAGCTGTTGTGGCGTCCTGCATCACAGAGTCTTCACCTGAAAGAGGACCGTTAGAAGATAAAAAAGAAGGGCGCCATACATTACCTTGACGGGGCGCAACCGGATCGCTGTTGAGATTCAAATCTAAGCTAAGGTTCGATGAGTTTGCCATTTTTTTCAAAAGTGTTCAAAGAGAAGGGGTGGATGGAGTTAAAAATTTCACAAAGGGCCGGAGTCGAGTTTCAGGAATGGGAAATCTTCAGAGTGTGTATGTTGGCGGTGATCGATAGCTCTATAAAATGCCAAGGCGACGCGTCCACCGATTCAAAGAGCCGGATTTTCCGGCGTAAGTTAGGCGACGCTCCCTCGGCTTTTCAGAAAACGCGTTCAACTTTGTCAAAAGATTTCTGACAAAGCTGAAAACACGTGGAGGCCATCATCGCAACTACACGTCTTTAGCCGACAAGCGCAAAGTTCGGCGACGCTTTCTCTGCTTTTCAGAAAACGCGTGCAGCTTTGTCAAAAGGAGCCGCATCTGCACTACCACGTGTCGTTCAGAAAGAGAAGGGGCGTCGTTCAGAAATCGAAGGGGCGCCTGCTCAGAAATCGAAGAGGCGTATTCAAAGATCGAAGAGGCGCCACTATTTCAAAAACCCGGAATTGCGGGATCAAAACGTTTGTCGACAAGGGTAAAAAGTACCACCACTTGATATTATCTCTATATATGTCGACCTTCGTCTTTTATGGCAGGGCAAACCTGAAGAAAATGCCCAACTCTCCCTCACCTCTGAGGGCGCACTCCCAGCAAAGCCTTTCAAAATACTCAATTCTTTCTTCTTCCCCAAAGATGATACCAGATGCCTGGAGTACATATGACCCAGGAGGAAACGGCGGATTGAAGCATGTGCTGATTCATTCACCGCTTCTTCAAAGCAAAGGTATCTCATATCATCAAGGTCAAAAGCAAAAGTATCTCATATCATGCTCTTTCCCTGTCTTTTTCTTTGTCCTTGTTCTTACTCGCATGGCAAAGTAAAAGAAGCAATCAGCCGGCACTTGGAGTCAATCTTCCGATCTGGAGCCAACTGCCTGGAATCTATTCCTGATTGCTTACCTAGCGTTGCTCTCGAGTAGTCATCTTCAACGGTTGATACACTTCCGGAGAAGGGACCACTTCTGCAAAGGAGAGCGAGTAAGGCAAGTGAAAATGATACATTGAAGCATGTGGAGACAAACATAGGCTGAGTTATCCTCCAACCCTTTTCAATACGAATTGGAAAGATTGAACAAAGAAACAGACCAAAAGGGTAAGCTCAGACCTTCGGGGGAGACCAAAAGAACCATCCTGCTGCCCAGTTCAAGAAGTAGCACAAAGGAAAATCAATGATGGGCGGAAACCAGTTCGAGAGTAAGCCTGTGGAATCATCAAGATCAAGCCTCAATGCAATCAACAAAGAGAAGAGGGAATTTACACTCCATAACCAGATTTGCGTCCCTAAACTCTTCTCTTTGTTAATTACATTCTGCCATGTTTAGTATGTTTAGTTGTTGTTTGTGTGTTTACTTATGTTTTGTGTGAATCTATGCTTAAAACATTGAGGACAATGTTTGATTTAAGTGTGGGGGGGGTAACTAATGTTGTTAATGCAAATTCGTGGGATTTTATCACCCATAACTTCAAATGTTGTTCCTTGCTGTTTTAAGGTGTTTTTAAGTTGTTTTAGAGTGTTTTAGTATGTTTTGTTTTTATAACTCCGAAAAGCACATAAAAATTTGAAAAATTGTTTTGAAAAGCCTAAAAAGAGTGTTTTAAGTCGTTTTTGTGAGTTTGTGTCTTAGGGTACCTTCCAACACAATGATAAGGATTTGGTTTGTAATTGCATGACTGTTAAAAAGAGTTATAAACATAGAGAAAAGTTTGATTTACTCTTGGTTTATGCTTAGTTATGGTTATAATGTATGACTTCACATGCAATCATAAAAGAAAAATTCGTTTTTGTAACATGCTTGAAGGAAGGAACTCAAACAAACGCTACAACCCTGTGAGACTCGAGCCATTACCTTCTTTGGAGAGTTATTTTCTGTGATTCTTTGTTTTCTAAAGTTGTTGAATGATCTCATTATTCCTTGCTTGGTTGCTACTTAGAATGCAATTGTATCATGATAGAACTAAATGCTAGAACTTATATCCGTTTCATTCAAAGCATGATATTGAGTTGCATAACATATATCAAGATGAAGTTGTGTAGTTGCCACCATAGCCAAATAGCCTTACTTCCCATATTTTGTATATATTGTAAGTCTTAACACCGTTGAGCCTCGTTTAACCTATTTTCTTTGCTAACCATATCACCCCTTACCTAGCCTAGATTAGGACCATCCGTACCCTTGTTCTTAAAAGATAGTGAGCATGACTTAAATGAATTCCTTTTGAGTACATTTTGCAAGAAAATGAGTATGGGGGAGTAAAAGTTTGTTCTTAAGTTTGTATGTTTTGAGAGTCAAAAGAAAAGAAAAAAAAAAAAAAATTGTGAAAAACATATGAAAAAGAAAAACAGAAAAGAAGAGAAAAGAAAGAAAGAAAAAAAAAAAAAAAAAAGAGCTTGTTCCCCCTTGTTGTTCAAAAGTTGAGTTTTCATTCAAAAGTGAATTCTACGTTAATTCAAATGCTTTGCTCGCTATTTCTTTAAGAACCTTTGTTTTCCATATACCTTCTTTGTTAGCCAAATACCTTTAGCCCCGTTACACCCCTTTGACTTCTATCTTGATCGTTATGTGTTCAATAATGTGGAGTTTGAAATTGATATGAGCTTATGGAATCACTGGTTCTCATTCTAAGTAGTAGCATTCCATTCATGAGATCATATTCATGTCATTATCGTAAATCCAGAAAATGCTTTCCTTGTTATAACATATGTGAGTGTTCGTCTACATGTTTACATCAATCTTCACACATATAACTAGTGTAGGGTGTGTAGTCAGAAAATCTGTGTGAAAAACGAGTGCATATCTTGTAAGGATTTGAGCAATTTCTCTAAGGCATGTTACTACATTCGAAATGTGTTTTAAATGCTTAATTGTGAACTAGTATGTGGTGACTATGATTAAGAATGTACTTAAGTGTAATGATGGCAAAAATCTGTGGGAATGATGATTTTTAACTTGTCATGTGCTTTGGAAATCCCTAAGACGGTTGTTGGAAGGTTTAGGTTGTGTTTTACTTGTTTTGTTTCGTTTGGTTTTGTTTTGTTTTTCTTTCTGTTTTGCTCGAGGACTAGCAAAAGATAAGTGTGGGGGTATTTGATAGGAGCATATTCATGCGACTTAAATGGCTTGTTCTCGTGCATTTACGTTATGTTTCTTTAGTTATTTTAGTACTTTAAGCTATTTTCGTGTGTTTGTAGGTCCAAAGGGCTAAAGGAGCAAAAAGATGCATTTTGGAGACTTTTGGAGCACTTTTGGGCTAAGGACGGATAGCTTATGCTTGAAGCCAAAGTGTTGGACGAAATTGAAGACCTAATTGGAGCCAAAGTGTTGGAACCTTATTCTCTTTAGTTTTAGGACATTTAAACCTTTCCTAATCCCAATCATGCCATGCATAACACACATCCATTCTAACACATTGTCATTGCACATGCATTTCCTTCATTAGTTAACCCACATGCACTTATCACTTATCATCACCACATATCATATCACTTAATCACTTATCACTTATCATCACCACTTAACCACTTATCATATCATAACCACATATCATATCACTTATCACTTATCACTTAACATATCATCCACCTACTTCACCTACAACATCCACCTACTTCACCTACAACATCCACTTCACCTACAACATCCACCTACTTCACCTACAACATCCACCTACTTCACCTACAAATGACATAGCCATATGTTCCCTCCACTACTCCTATAAATACCCTTGCATTCATTCATTCATGGACATCTCATTTTCATACACAACACACCACAAACACTTCCATTCCTTCTCTTTGCCGTGAGTTCCCTTGTAATCCAAAAACCATCTTTCCATTTCCATCACTCCTCACTCCATTCCACACTTCTATTCCCCCAAACCAACTATCCTTAGACCTTGTGCTACAACAACGAGGAAGAGAAGAGTGCCTAAACGTTCATACAATTCAAGTTTGAGTTGTTGGAATGTTTAGGTGTTTCTTTGATTTCAATGTTTAAATTCAATTCTCTTTGTTTGTACGTATGAGGAATGGAAGAGAAGAGTGCCTAAACGTTCATACAATTCAAGTTTGAGTTGTTGGAATGTTTAGGTATTTCTTTGATTTCAAAGTTATAATAAACTAAACCCCCTTTAGCTAGGGGGTGATTCGAAATATATGTTTATGCTTGCATTTTGATTTGATTAATTCTAATTGCGTTTCATAAGTTGTGGTTCAATTTGTTTAACCGTTTGATTGATAACTTATTTATGAATGTTTATTAAGAATGCGCGCTTAATTTTCATGCATCAATATGACGCTAGAATATAAGTGAGTTTCACCTAATAGTTACGAACTTATATTCACAAGTAGTGGAGGTTGCTTATAAACAATCGCGTTAAATAAATTCTTGGCATAAGTTTCATGCGTAGTCCATAGTAACGAATGCCTCGTCAACACTTAAAGTTTTCATGATGCTTAATGATCTTTGATTGTATCTTTATTGTGCTTTTCACGTAAAGGACTTTTGGAGAATGTAGTGAATTGCGTTGCGCTAACCCATCCAATTCATTAACTTAAGGAAAACTTGACGGTTAATTTAAGCGGACCTAATTAACTTGGGGTGATGAGAATTCATAATTTATTGAAATGTAATTGGAAATCTTTTTATTATGCAAGTGTAACATATGTGGAGATGACCCCCTTAGCTATTCTATCATCCATTCATTCCATTTCATCAATTTCATATTTACATTCTGTCTAGTTTATTTAACTTGTTTCGTTATTTCAATTTTCGTATAAACTTAAATCCCCCTTTACTTTAATGTCAATTTAGTTAGAAATCATTTTAGTTTGTGTTTTTAAAAGCATTTTGAGTCTTTGGTTTGTCTTAGTGTTTTAAAGTTTAGTTTTACATTCTTTGAGTCTAGTTTAGTGTTTTATATTGTGTTTTTACGTTTTTGAGTCAAATCCAAGTGATTAACAATCCCTCCTAATCCCCGGTCCAGAACGATCCCTACTTATACATATACTATAATTTGACGAAAAGAGGGTTTAATTTGTGTGCGTATAAATCACGCATCAAACTTTCCCTTCCTTGCCGTGCAAGGAAGGTTGTTTCCCTTTCTTTGTGCAAACTTCCCTATTTTTCATGTGTTAGGACCTTTCCCTTATTCTAATACCTCTTGCTTTGTGCCTTACCTTTCCCTAAGCTTTGTGCCGCACCTTCCCTTGTGTTTCCTGATTTCAATTTCTTATTTCCTAGTTTAATTCACTTTCCTAGTTCTAAAACTTTCCCTAAAGTCCTAATTTCTGATTTCTTGCAAGGAATTGACTTTTCCTTCCTTCTTTTGCACCAATTTTGTTTCTTACCTTAAATTCCCTTTCCTTGCTGTGCAAGGGGTTTAATTCCTAATTCCTTGCAAGGCAAGGACATTCCTTATTTGCTTAAATTCGTGCATCCCCTTTTTCTGAGTTTAATTGGACTTTATAAACTTACCTTTTCTATTTAGACTAGGAAATCTGAGTTATAACTTAATTAGGTATGTTTTTAACTTCCCAAAACACATTTAATCAGCCCTTGGCCGAACCCTAGAGGATCATTCACCACAGAAATTCGTCCATTCACTCACACACACATCCATTTATCCCAAAAACACCATTCTGCTGCCCAGAAATACAACCAGCCGCTCCACCTTCTTCCACCCTTTTTGCCGAGTTCTCCACCACCTTCCAACCATCAAACACTCATCCACACCTAACCTACACCCCTTGCCGTGCCTCTAACCACCCCAAAATCCATTCTTCATCATCAAAACAGCCCATAAATCACCACCATCCAATCTGCCGCAAGCAAGGGAAAGGAGACAGATTCACCCAATTGTTTGGCTCTTCATTCTGAGTTGTTGAACAATTTTAGGTGCATTCTATCTTATATTTCAATGTCTAATTCATGTAATCTTTGTTTTGCTTTGAGAATGATTGGCTAAATTCGTTTTGGCTAAGGGTGTATTCGAAACCATGATTATATATGTGAAATAAGTTGATTACTTCCAGTTATCATTGCATAAGTCGTGAATACAATTTGCTTAACCGTTTAATTTAGAACTTATTCTTGTATGTTGATTGAGAGTGCACGCTTAATTTGCATGCTTGAATCTGGTGCTAGGGTATAAGTTTGTTTCACCTAATTGTTATGAATTTATATTCGCAAGTAGTGAAGGTCGCTAGTCACGATCGTGTTAAGTAGATTCCTGGCAGGAGTATCATGCTTTTCATTGTTACAAATGCCTTGTCGATGCTTATGATTTCCAAAGAACGTAATGATTCTAACTTGTGTCTTTATCATGCTGTTCATATAGAGAACTTGTTAGGAATAATTTGTTTGCGATGCATATTCATCCAATTCAATGATTCTAGGGAAATCTGAAGGTTAATTTAAGCGGACCTAATTAACTTGGAGTGTCGAGGGTCATAACTTATTGAATTGATAACTGGAAATTGATTTACGTTGCCTATATTTCATGTGTGGAGAAGAACCCCTTATCTATTCCATCATCCATTGGTTCATCACAATTTATCTTACAATCTGTTTTCTTTAAAATCTGTCCATTTAATTTAATTTCGTCCAAACACAATCCCCCCATATTTTATTAAGTCTTAGTCTTTATAATCTGTCTTATTTGGTGTTTTTAAGTATTTTGAGTCATAAGCACTTTCAAATTCGTCCAAATCAAGTTTTAGTTGCTGTTTGAGTCAATTTGGTTGTTTTAGGCAGTTTTGAGTGTTTCAAATCTGTTTTGAGTCATAGTAGTCTAGTTAGAATCTTTAAGTTTAGTTTTTTTTGTGTTTTTGAGTCAATTTTTATTAGATTAGCACCCCTAGTTAATCCCCGGTTAGAACAATCCCTACTTACATCATTACTACAATTGTCACAAATAGGGTTTAATTTGTGTGTCACATTCGTAACGCATCAAATTTTGGCGCCGTTGCCGGGGATTAGCAAAGTTGCTAATCCCTTGTCTTGAGTTTTGTTTAAATTGTTTAGTTTCTGTTTTGTTTTAAATTTTGTACCGTGTCTGTGTGTTTTGTTTTTGTGCCGTGTATAGCCACCTTATTTTCTTACTTGTGCCGAGTCTATTAAGTTGGTTACTTATCTTGTTTGCTCTTGTGTGCAGGTACTAGTTTATGACCCGTAGCTCACAACCTGTTTGTGAGCATATCTTCGACTTTGACGGTGATTTCTAGAGGACTTTGAGAAGAAAAAAGAAATTGCAAGAGTCTAATCCTCCTAGTCCCAAACCTGAATTAGAAGAGCAACAAGTTGAGGTTCAAGAGGAGCCCACGACAAGGTTTGAAGAGGAAGTACCAACCATGGCAGCGGACAATCGAACCATAAAGGAGCTTTCTACCTCGGGTTTGGACAATGCAGCCGCTCTTTGCATCCAATACCCTAGGCCCCTGAGAAGACCAATGAATTTGAGTTGATGTCCAGTTTGCTACATCATATACCCAAGTTCCATGGGTTATCAATGGAGGACCCCAATAAGCATTTAAAGGAATTCGAAGTAGTATGCTCAAGTATGACACCGGTGAACATGGATAGCAACATATTGAAGATGAAGGCTTTTCCTTTTTCTTTGTTGGAGAAGGCCAAGGATTGGTTGTATGAGTTGGCTCCCGGAACTGTCACATCATGGGAGAGTATGAAGCGACCTTCTTAGAGAAGTTCTTCCCGACATCACGAGTCATTCTTCTTCGCAAGAAGATTAGTGGAATTTAGCAAAGCCAAGGTGAATCTTTTCCAACTTATTATGAACGTTTTAAAACTCTTGTTGCTTCATGTCCACAGCACCAAATGAAGGAGGAGCTTCTTCTTCAATATTTCTACGAAGGTCTCTTACCAATTAAACGTCAAATGTTGGATACATCCGCGGGAGGAGCTCTAGTGGACAAGACACCCATGGATGCCAAAACTTTCATTGCTAATCGAGCACTCAACGCACAACAATATGAAGGTGTTGGGCAGAGAGATACCCCACGGCCACATCATGTAAATGAGGTAAGTTCTATTTTTGAGTTACAATCCCAAATGGCTAACCTTACGTCTATGTTATCGCAGTTTGTTGAAGGCCCCAAAACGCAAGGAACTACAATCTGTGGTGTATGCTCTATTCAAGGACACCAATCTGATCAATGCCCTCAATTAATTGAGAATGGAGGGTAGGAATCTGCCAATGTCGTGGGTTATGGGAGTCAAAACCAACCAAGCGGTGATCTTTTCTCTAATATATACAATCAGGGATGGCGTGACCACCCCAATTTCAGATGGAGAGATGCACCACAACCTGCCCAACAAAGTGGATTTCGACAACCCCCGGGTTTCTTTCCAAGGCCAATGGCACCACAACCACCTCCTCAAGCACAATCATCCCAAACCAACTCAGGTACGTCTATGAATGACAATAAAACATATCAGTTATTAACCACAATGGCACATGGAATGTTGAACCAAGCAAAGGAAGTTAATGAGCTAAAGAAGCAAATGGGCCAAATGGCAGAATTTTTGGGACAATTTCGTGAAAATGGTAAGTTACCAAGCATTACGGTGGTCAATCCCTAAGGTGGTTTCGAATCTGCAAAAGCTATCACACTAAGAAGTGGAAAAGAAGTGGGAAGCAAAGCACATGAACCTGCCCAAAACAAGGAAGATGAGAAGATACAAATTGAAGAAGAGGAGCAATCCTACCCCACGACACGGGTAGCACCACCCATGCCGCAGCCATCTAAGCCCTCCCATTCGGCCACTAAGGGTAAGTTGGGTTCAAATTTGATTAATTCTAACCCCGTTCCACCCAATGTTCCTTTTCCTCACAGATTTTTGCAAACAAAGAAGGAGGAGCATGAGAAAGACATTCTTGAAACGTTTAGGAAAGTTCAAGTCAATATCCCGCTCCTAGATGCCATAAAGCAAGTACCCAAATACGCCAAGTTCTTAAAGGAATTATGCACTACAAGGAAGAGGGCTTCAAATAAAGAGGTGGTTAGGGTAAGTGAAAACATTTCCGCTATTTTACAACGAAAGTTACCTCCAAAGTGCAAAGATCTAGGTAGCTTTACAATTCCTTGCATTATTGGCCAAACTAAGTTTGAACATGCTATGTTAGACTTAGGAGCTTCAATTAATGTCATGCCATACTCTATTTATTCATCCATGAACCTTGGTGAATTGAAAAATGATGGTGTGATTATTCAATTGGCCGATCGATCTAATGCCTATCTAAAGGGAGTTTTGGAAGATGTTTTAGTGTAGGTGAATAACTTGATATTCCCGGCGGATTTTTATGTGCTTGAAATGGAAGACTTGGTTCATTCTCCACCCTTGCCACTCCTACTTGGAAGACCGTTCATGAAAACATCCCAAACAAAGATTGATGTGGCCAAGGGAGCATTAACAATGGAGTTTGGTGGTGATATAATTAAATTCAATGTTTATGACTCTATTAAGAATCCTAATGATGGTCATTCTTGTTTTGCCATTAATGTGCATAAGGATATAGGGCCGAAGGGATCCATACCTATCAAGAAGGATGTATCAAGAACCACCATTGGAGAGGAACTTGGAGTGATTGCCCTACAACCACCCAATATGGCCGAAAGTAGCCATAGTGACATTGTTGATAGGGCTGCCGTTTTTTAGCCTTCACCACAATATGTTTGTAAGTCTTCAATCCCAATTTCAATTCCCATTTCAACTAATAGGTTGTTACCTTCTTTGGTGCAAGTGCCCAACCGATTTCAAGGTGGTGGGAGCATTTACATGGACTTTCGGAACCAAAACATCACCATCAGGGAGGATCATTATCCCCTCCCATTCATTGAGCCATATTATGCAAATGTTGAAGGGCAGGTTGTGAAGGACATCACCCACTATGCCGTGGGTTCCCATGAAGGTTGATCAATGTGGCATCGTCCAGCTGCAAGACGTAAAAGAAAGCGCTACTTGGGAGGCAACCCATGCAATCAACAAAGGAATAACTTGGGAATCGTTCCACACTCAGATTTGCATCCCTAAAACTTTTCCTTTGTTGCTTACTTTATGTTATGTGTGATGTATTTATTTGTGTGTTCTTTTGCTGTTAGTTTAGTCTAAAACATTGAGGACAATGTTTAGTTTAAGTGTTGGGGGAGGGGGGGGTAACATTCTGTTTTGAGCTATTTTTTGCATGAACCACCTAACATGTCTAAACTTGTTTCCCACTGTTTTAAGTGTTTTTAACATCTTTTGAAGTCTTTTTATGTGTTACTTTGAAAAAATCCGAAAAACAGTTTGAAACAACTAAAAAGAGTCAGTTTGAGTCAGTTTTGTGTTTGTTTTTGTGTGTTTGTGTCTTAGGATACCTTCCAACACAATGATGAGGATTTGATTTTTATGTGCATGGATGTGAAAGAGAGTTATAAACATGGATGGAAGTTTGATATATTCTTGGTTTATACTTGGTTATAGTTGTTGTTTATGAATTCATGTTTAATCCCAAAGAAAAAAAAAAGTTTTTGTAATATGCTTGAAGGAAGGAACTTAGAATAACATTACAACCCTGAGAGACTTGAGCTTTAAACATTCTTTGGAGAGTATTAATCTGTGACTCTTGTTTTCAAACTCGTTGCATGATCTCATTATTCTTGCTTGGTTGCTAATTAGAAGGCGTTTCATCACTTAGTTCCAAATGCTAGAACTTGCATCCATTCCATTCAAAGCATGATTGCATAATATATATCAAGATGAAGTGTGTAGTGAAGCCATCAACCAAACAGCCAACCCATGCACTATATATTGTAGGTCATAACCCCCATTGAGCCATTGTTAGCCTTTGTTCTTTGTTTACCCATATCATCCCTACCTAGCCTAGATTAGGACCACCCATACCCTTGTTCTTGAAGCATAGTAAGCATGACTTAGAGGGAATCCTTTCGATTATGCAAAACCACAAGTGTGGGGGAATTTGTGTGTGTGTGTTGATATGCCACGAAAAGAAATAAGGCATGAGTGAAAATAAAAAGAGAAAAAAAAAATTCGTGGAAAAAGAAAAAGAAAAGAAAAAGTTGTGAAAAGAAAGAAAAATAGTATGAAATAAGTGAAAATAAGCTCACATGTTTGTGGTAGTTGAAGAAAGGGTCCAAAACGTTGAATATGGCCCTAAGAGTTGTGTGAATTTTCCCCTTGTGTGGCTAAGTGAGTTTCTGCAATCATAAGTGATTCTAAGTGTCAAATTTCATTACTTTGCTTGCTATTGCTTAAAGAACGTTTGTTATCCTTACCCTTCGTTGTTAGCCAATCACCCTTAACCCGTTACAACCCTTATGCTTCAATCTTGATCATTATGTTTTCAATAATGTGGAGTTTGGAATTGATGTAAGCATATGGTGTCCCTGGTTCTCACATCTAATTAGTAGCATTCCTTTCATGAGATCATATTCATATACATTCCAGAAAAGTGCTTTCCTTGTTATAAACATATGTGAGTGTTTAGTTTCATATTTACATCAATCTTCTCACATATACTTAGTGTAGGGTGTGTAATCAGAAATTCTATGTGAAAATAAGAGAGTATCTTGTAAGGAATTAAGTGAATTCTCTAAGGCATGTTACTACATTCAAATGTTGTTTTAAATTGATTAAATGAGAACTAGTAAGTAATGACTATGATTACCTATGTGCCTAAGCGTAAGGATGACTAACATCTATGTAAGTAATGATCTTGAACATGTCTTGTGCATTAAGAATCCCTGAGACCACTGTTGGAAGGTTTAGGTTTTGTTTTGTTTTTCCGTTTTGCTCAAGGACTAGCAAAAGCTAAGTGTGGGGAAATTTGATAGGAGCATTTTTATGCAACTTAGTTTGCTTGTTTTCGTGCATTTATGTTATTAGTTCTTAGTTATTTTAGTTCTTTAAGCTTCTTTTGTGTGTTTTCAGGTTATAAGACGTATTTGGCGAAATGATGCATTTTGGAGCCTTTTGGAGCACTTTTGGGCACAAATTGGATAGCTTATGCTTGGAGCAAAAGGAATGGACGAAATTGAAGAGTTGATGTCGCAAGGATTCCTACTACGACAAGGATTCCCACTACGACGAGGATTCCAATTACGAGAAGGTTTCCAAATTGAAGGAGGTTTCCTACTCACATGAGGATTCCTAGTTGGACGAGGACTCCTAATCACACAAGGATTCCTACTTGAAGTAGGAAAGTTAAGCCAAAGTTTCCTATTTTGGTTGACCTTTCCTAAATCAAGAACGCTCTAAGTTTTAGCACTTAAGATGGCTCCCGAGCACCCTTGGACAACAAACAAAGGTTCTTTGCAACTTTCCCTTCCTTGCCGTGCAAGGAAGATTGTTTCCCTTTCTTTGTGCAAACTTCCCTATTTTTCATATGTGTTAGGACCTTTCCCTTATTCTAATACCTCTTGCTTTGTGCCTTACCTTTCCCTAAGCATTGTGCCGCACCTTCTTTTGTGTTTCCTGATTTCAATTTCTTATTTCCTAATTTAATTCACTTTCCTAGTTCTAAAACTTTCCCTAAAGTCCTAATTTCTGATTTCTTGCAAGGAATTGACTTTTCCTTCCTTCTTTTGCACCAATTTCGTTTTTTATCTTAAATTCCCTTTCCTTGCTGTGCAAGGGGTTTAATTCCTGATTCCTTGCAAGGCAAGGACATTCCTTATTTGCTTAAATTTGTGCATCCCCTTTTTCTGAGTTTAATTGGACTTTATTCACTAACCTTTTCTATTTAGACTAGGAAATCTGAGTTATAACTTAATTAGGTATGTTTTTAACTTCCCAAAACACATTGAATCAGCCCTTGGCCGAACCCTAGAGGATCATTCACCACAGAAATTCGTCCATTCACTCACACACACATCCATTCATCCCAAAAACACCATTATGCTGCCCAGAAATACAACTAGCCGCTCCACCTTCTTCTACCCTTTTTGCCGAGTTCTCCACCACCTTCCAACCATCAAACACTCATCCACACCCAACCTACACCCCTTGTCGTGCCTCTAACCACCCCAAAATCCATTCTACATCATCAAAACAACCCAGAAATCACCACCATCCAATCTGCCGCAAGCAAGGGAAAGGAGACAGATTTACCCAATTGTTTGGCTCTTCATTATGAGTTGTTGAACAATTTTAGGTGCATTCTATCTTATATTTCAATGTCTAATTCATGTAATCTTTGTTTTGCTTTGAGAATGATTGGCTAAATTCGTTTTGGCTAAGGGTGTATTCGAAACCATGATTATATATGTGAAATAAGTTGATTACTTCCAGTTATCGTTGCATAAGTCGTGAATACAATTTGCTTAACCGTTTAATTTAAAACTTATTCTTGTATGTTGATTGAGAGTGCACGCTTAATTTGCATGCTTGAATCTGGTGCTAGGGTATAAGTTTGTTTCACCTAATCGTTATGAATTTATATTTGCAAGTAGTGAAGGTCACTAGTCACGATCGTGTTAAGTAGATTCCTGGCAGGAGTATCATGCTTTTCATAGTTACAAATGTCTTGTCGATGCTTATGATTTCCAAAGAACGTAATGATTTTAACTTGTGTCTTTATCATGCTGTTCATATAGAGAACTTGTTAGGAATAATTTGTTTGCGATGCATATTCATCCAATTCATTGATTTTAGGGAAATCTGAAGGTTAATTTAAGCGAACCTAATTAACTTGGAGTGTCAAGGTTCATAACTTATTGAATTGATAACTTGAAATTGATTTACATTTCATATATTTCATGTGTGGAGAAGAACCCCTTAGCTATTCCATCATCCATTGGTTCATCACAATTTATCTTACAATCTGTTTTCTTTAAAATCTGTCCATTTAATTTAATTTCGTCCAAACACAATCCCCCCATATTTTGTTAAGTCTTAGTCTTTATAATCTGTCTTATTGAGTGTTTTTAAGTATTTTGAGTCATAAGCACTTTCAAATTTGTCCAAATCAAGTTTTAGTTGCTGTTTGAGTCAATTTGGTTGTTTTAGGGAGTTTTGAGTGTTTCAAATCTGAGGGTTAATTAGTGCAATTCACGGTTAATCTGGGGCGTTGAGAATTCATGGTTTATTGAAAAGCAATTAGAAATCGTTTTGTGTGCAAGTATGGCATGTGTGGAGATGAACCCCTTAGCTAGCCTTCATTCCATTCATTAAATCCAAATTCGTTTAAAAATCTGTTCGTTTTACAAAGTTTTAAGTTTTGTTTTCAAATTCGTCAAAACCTCAATCCCCCTTTACTTTAGTGTCCAATTTAGTTAGAAAGTGTCTTAGTTTGTGTTTCTAAGTGTTTTGAATCAATTTATTATCCAATTTCGTCCAAAGTAGTCAAAGTGCTCAAAACTGCCCAGATTGTGTTTTTAAGGCAGTTTTGAGTGTTTTGGTGCTGTTTTGAGTCTTTTGGTTTGTCTTAGTGTTTTAAACTTTAGTTTTGCATTCTTTGGGTCTAGTTTGGTGTTTTATATTGTGTTTTTACGTTTTTGAGTCAAATCCAAGTGATTAACAATCCCTCCTAATCCCCGGTCCAGAACGATCCCTACTTACATTCTTCACTACAATTGATAAAAAGAGGGTTTAATTTGTGTGCGTATAAATCTCGCATCAAATTTTGGCGCCGTTTCCGGGGATTAGCAACTTTGCTAATCCCTTGGATTGTTTTATTTTCGTTTGTTTTATTTTATTCCAGATTCTTCATCTTGTTTTGTTTCTTGTTTAGGTACTAGTTTATGACTCGGAGTTCTCATCCGATTCGTGAACATATCTTGGACTTTGACGACGATTTCGAGCGAGAGTTGAGACGAAAGAGAAAGAACCCAGAACCTAGTGAATCAAGTGAAAGTTCCGAGTCCGTTTCTGAAGTTGAAGAAGAGGAACCCACGGCAAGAGTGGGTGAAGTAGACATGGCAGCGGACAACCTAACAATCAAGGAGCTTTCCGCTTCGGGATTGGACAATGCCGCACCCCTATGTATTCAATATCCTAGGGCGGCTCCAGATAAGACTGCCGAGTTCGAATTGAAGTCAAGTTTGTTACATCAATTCCGAAGTACCATGGGCTGTCCATGGAAGATCCAAACAAACACTTAAAGGAGTTCGAAGTTGTTTGTTCAAGCATGACCCCGGTGAATGTCGATGGAAGCATCTTGAAGATGAAAACTTTTCCATTCTCTCTAATGGATAAAGCTAAAGATTGGTTGTATGAATTGGCTCCCGGAACTGTCACATCTTGGGAGAGCATGAAACGGGCTTAACAATCCCTCCTAATCCCCGGTCCAGAACGATCCCTACTTACATTCTTCACTACAATTGATAAAAAGAGGGTTTAATTTGTGTGCGTATAATTCTCACGTCAAAGGAATAGCATATAAATCTATAAGGAAGTGGAAATCTTGAATTTTAACCGAAACTTGGGCTAAAGTACCCTTTGTAGCTATTCTACCCCCATCTGCGATCTTAACATAAAACAGATGCTTAGTATCCAATTGGGTTCTCAATCTCTTAACCAATCCCAAATCCACAAAGTTGTGGGAACTGCCTGAATCGATTAGTATAGTCATAGGACAGTTCTTGATTAGCCCAGAAACCTTCATAGTGTTGATAGAAGAAGGGGTAGGTGTACCAGGAAGTGCACAGATAGTTATTTCAGGTTCTTAAGTTTCCAGTTCTTCGTCATTATCAAACACAGAATCTTGTACATCAATTAATAGCAACTGTTTCTTCTCACATGTATGACCTCTAACAAATTTCTCTTTACAATGATAACATAAACCATTCTTTCTATAGTGCTCTACATCCTCCGGTGTTAATGTCCTAACAATGTTGTGCTTAACACGATTATTAGGAAAAATAGTAGAAGTAATGTTCTGTGGTGCTGGAGAATGAAAACTAGGTTGAATGGTAGGAGGTTTGTATAAAGATCTCACCTTTAGTTATGTGATCTTGGCATCTATTTGCTGGGCAAAAGCAACCGCTTTGAGTATGTCCTTGGGTCGGAGAAGTTTAACATCATGCCGTAATTCAGGTTTCAGACCACCAATAAAGCAAGAACGAAAAAGTCCCGGGCTAATATCCCTTATTCGATTTGCGAGCCTACGATATTCAAGAACATAGTCTCTGAGTGTGCCATCTTGCCTTAACTTGACCAAGCTTTCAGCATAATCTTCCATTTCAGAATGACCAAATTCCTGACAAAGAATCCTGGTAAATTCCTCCCAAGAAGGATAGGTGGTAAGGCATCGCGCCCATTAGAACCACTAGAGTGCTTCCCCCTCCTTGGGGAAATATGCAAGCTTGACCTTCTGTGCATCATCAATACTGAAAAAATCAAAATAATGCTCATCTTTATAAGCCCAGCGGGTCATCTTCTTCATGAAATCTTAGGAACTCCATTTTCAAGAAAGGAGATCCTGGATGGTGATTGAAATTTTGCCCAATTTTGTTACAAACAACATTAGGGTTCGTTGGATTCTGGAATTGGGGATCACCAAGAGTGGCCTCTGAGGATTCCCCACCCGAAACACCAACGAAACGCGCCATAACCGACTACAATTGAGCAATTGCCGACTTGATTTCATTATGAGAATTCTGAACATTGTCGAATCTGGACCCCAAACTGGAAACGCGAGCATCCATGGTTCTGCGCGTGGACTTGCACGACATGCAATAGCGAAGGATTGGTATGAACGAAACAACCTGGCTTTGATACCGATGTTAAGTCCTAGCTACGCCTTCAAGAGATTGCACAGAAAGTACAGAGTAACATTCACTATTTCATTAAAACTCCTCATCTTAGCTGCTATATGTAGTGAGTTTCTAACTAACTAACCACCCACTATCTTTCATACAACGATTACCCACAAAATTATGCCACTTGTCATAGCTTCCTAACAAATTCGCCCAAGAACAGATCATAGCCCACAAGTGGCCCAAGATCCACCAGAAAAGGCCCTTGCAGAACAGCTAACTTGCGAGCTTTGCCCCAAAGTGCTTATAATGAATTAGAAAATGGGCCAAAAGCCATGGAAGTCTTCTTTCTCATGGTCTTTACAACTTGTGATTCAGAGGTTTTGACAAGAAATTATGACAGAATAAAGAGAAACTGTTCAGTTACAAATTCTGATAACAACTAGTTTTCAGGTACTCTAATGCTAAAAGTTGATTGTAATGAGCTATAAATGAGAGTCAATTTAAGGATGTAAATGTGTCAAATGTTGGAAAACTCCTAAGCCTTTTAATAAGAGAAAAATACACTGAATCTGAAGGAGGAGAAGAAGGGGATACATAACATCAAAGAGGAGGATGAGTCCTCCACCTTGAGCCCTTTCTAGGTTTTAGCTTTCCTAACTTTTTATGTATTTTGTTATGTTTTTAATTTAGGTTATGGATACTTAGGGCTGCTTTGAAGCCTTAGACATGATTGAATTAATGTTATGATGTAGTTTTAGTTTATCAATTTCATTTGCAAGCTAGAATCAATTTTCTGTCTAAGTTGTTTCAAGCACATATTTTCAAGCTTAGCTACCTTGTTTATGTTTGCTTTTTGTTGAGAATGGTAAGGATGACTGCCATATTTTCTTTCATTCCTTAGCAACATGTGGTTAGGTTCAGAACTAATCATGTAAGCGGATTCCTCGAAAATCTAGGATAAATGCCATGTTCTAGGGTTCATGTGATGTTCATAATCCTCTCTGTTATTAACGAGTTTCTAGGTGCTAAATCTGAGTATATGCCATGCTAGGTCACACCTACAAATATAAGTTTGATGTATATGCCATGCATCTAACATGCAAAGAAAATGAGAATTCATACAATCTAGTTATATGCCATGCTAGATATGTGAACATCTTAGTTGTTCATTTGAAATGGACAAGTTAAAAGATCATCTCATTGATTCATGAATGTTTAGGGGAAGACCTTAGCTCATTTTAAGTCAGATTTATGTCCTAAAAACGTTTCTAACCTATTTCATGTCTTAGGTTTAGATAGTTCTAATTTTTCCCTTTTCTTTCTGCCTTTATTTCTTTTCCAAAATTACTTAAACCACCCAATTTTAAATCATAGGAATCATTAATTGATGCTAATATGTAAGAGTCAAAGGTTTTACTAAGTTGTTTATCAGTCCCTGTGGTTCGACACCTTTACTTGTGCTACTATATTATCTTTATATTTGCACTCGAAAGGAACTTCAACAGAAAAGTGTTGTAAATTTTCCAAGATTGAAGGATGATAATGGGAGTAAGTCTGAGGTCCAGAAAGCCAGACATACATTGAAGTTAGCAGACAAATATCAGAAGATAGAAGCTTGTAAATTTCCTGTGCTCACACCATACACTGCCTATCCTTTCTGATATCCATGTTGGGAGTAATATATACGGGACATATGGACTGGAGGTCCCTATCGTTCTCTCGCTCACTTGGATTTCAACCTTGCCCATTTTCTGGCTGTTAATCCTTTGTGTGCAACGAAGTAACTCGAGTTCATTGAATGGTGCTAGAATAGTATTTTGAGGGGGAGAAAAATTTGCCCCAAGTGAATTGCACTCGAAATTTGGAGTCGATCCCTACAGACTCTGTATGATATTTTGGGAAACTTTTGTTATCGAAAAATATGAACTCAAGTGTTAAAGGTCTCTGTCTTCTACTTTTTGCCTTGTTTATCGTTCTGGTCGTTAGCATTGTATTTAGAGCTTTGCCCGTGGCTTTTGTTTCTTTGCCTTTCAATCACCCATTGCATGTGATTAAAACATTATTGTTTGCCTATGTGTTACTGAGCTGCTCTCTTGACATTTTTTTTTTTTTTTTTTTGTCACAAAAAGCTCAAGTAGCAGATACCATGCAGGGTCAGTGCCTTCGACATGATCTGATCTGTCAGCTCGTATCATAATCTAAGACGCATCTTCGACATGAATACATTAAAGATGAAGTAGAACAAACTGAGGGAAAATAGAAACAATTAGTAAGCTCAAGCTATGCTTAACATTCACCACTGAAAAAGCTTCCGTCATTGTAAGTTTGAACATTCAGAAAAAAGCTAGATGTCAAGGGCAAGGGCAAGGGCATAGTAAATATAAACAAAATTGTAAACAATGATAAAACAAAAACATGGGAGATCAGAAAATTCCATTCAAATTTCAAACATGGGAGATCAGAAAATTCAAACGTGGAGATTAATCTCATAAGCAGAAAATGTTCCATCCAAAACAGGCCACATAAAAAAAACATCTAAATGACATATTTGAAGATCAATAATTAGAATTTTAGTGTGCATTTTACACTAACTAGTTGCGTTTGAGTTAAATTGGTTGCGTTACAAAAATGAGTTATCAAAAACACAAGTAGATTTCTTTCTATTGAGAAAGGAGGATCGTATAACTTGTAAGGATTATAAAGTTATATCGGGAGAGAGTCTGGCAAACCAACATCGCATTTTGGTGATGGATGTACATATCGAAAGAGATAGAAGAAAGAACAAGACCTTGAAGTGTCCTAGAATTAGATTGTTGAATCTAAAAGGAAAAAAAACAAGTCACGTTTAAAGAGAAAGTACTCCCCCAATGCGTTTGGGATACAAAAGGGAATGCTAGCTAAATGTGAGATTCCATGACTAGTTGTATCCGAAAAGTTGCAAAAAGGGTATTAGGAGTCTAAGGGTTTTGCTCCACTTCAAAAGGGATCTTGGTGGTGGAAAGAGGAGGTACAGGTTAAGGCTAAGAAAGATTGTTGTAAAGCCTTATACACGATATAACATATGAAAATTGCAAAAGGTATAAAATAACGAAGGAGGCAAAGAAATCCATCAAAGAAGTGAAGCTAGTGGCTTTTGACAATATGTATAAGTAGTGAGATACCAAAGAAATATAGTTGGATATCTTTAAACTGGCTAGAGTAAGGGAAAGAATGACAAGAGACTTGAACCAAGTAAGGTGCTGATAGGAGCATATTTATGCGACGTAGTTAGCTTGTTCTTGTGCATCTGTGTTGTTATTTCTTAGTCAATGTAGTATTTCAAGTCATTTTCGTGTGTTTGTAGGTCCAAAGGGTTAAGGTGGCAAGAAAGTGCATTTTGGTGCATTTTGGAGCAGTTTTGGGCACTAAATGGATAGCACATGTATGGGCCAAGATGGATGGACGAATTTGGAATTCAAAAGGCTAGGAATTTGATAAGAAGATGAAGAAATTAAACTCAAGACAAAGAGGATAAGGAATTAGCTCAAAAGAGGACATATTATCCAAAACCTTATCTAACCTTATCTTATCCTATCCTATCCTAACCTCATCATGCCTTAATCTTAGCTGCAAGGGGACCTAAATATATATTTCTAGAACCTATTTCTAGAAGCATTCTCTTCTAGAAGTCCCAAATCAGCCACAAAGCACATTGTTTCTAGAAACCCTACAAAAGTGGCGCCTATTCCCTTCTAGAAGGGCTTGCCTTGCCTTGCAAGCCACTCTCCTTTCCCTCCAATTGTTTGCCGTACCCCTTTAGGCTTTATCCCTTATGGATTATGATTTATTAGGCCTTGTTCCTTGTGGATTTGGGTTAGACAAATCCTTTTCTGAAATTAATTGGGCCAAACCCCCTCCTAAGTGGATTTAATGACTTGTGCCGAACCCTAGGGCCCTAATCCTTAAAATCTGCTAAGTTGTAACCCTAATCTAATTAACCCTAGGGTTGGCCGAACTATATATTCATATTTTCAGCCACAAATTCGAGAGAACTCTCATGCCATTCAGAAAAACCCTTGTCGCAAGCCCTAAACACCATTCTACATCATTCATTCAATCCATTCACTTCCATACACAATCTGCCACAACCTTTCACCCTCATCAGCCATCATTCATCATCCTAAGCAAAAATACACCATTCATCACCCCCAAAACCACCAACCACACCTTGTGCCGTAACAAGGAAGAAGGAGGAAAACCCTTAGACGTGCATGCCATTCGACTTGGAGTTGGTGGACGTTTTAGGTGTTTCCTCCTTAGACGTGCATGCCATTCGACTTGGAGTTACTGGACATTTTAGGTGTAATCTTTCTTGTGTTTTCAATGTTTAAATTCAATAATCTTTGTTTTGTGAGTATGAGGAACTAATCCCCTCTTAGCTAGGGGGAATTTCGAAACCATGGTTATATTTGCAATATGATTTGATTACTTCCAGTTGTGATTTCATGAATTGTGAATTCAATTTACTTATCTGTTTGAATTAAAACTTGTTTGTGTATGTGGGTTGAGAGTGCACACTTAATTTGCATGCATAAATCTGATGCTAGGATATAAGGAAGCTTCACCTAATCGTTGTGAACTTATATTCATAAGTAGTAAAGGTTGTTAGTCACAATCATGTTAAGTAAATTCTTGGCATAAGTATCATGCGCTTTCATAGTTACGAACGCCTCATCAACACTTATGATTTTCATAGAATTTAATGATCTTTGATTGTTTCTCTATTATGCGCTTTCATATAGAGAACTTTTGAGGAATAATTTGATTGCAATGCGCTAATTCCATTCATTTCAATGACTTAAGGAAAATCTGAGGGTTAATTTAAATGTACTTAATTAACTTGGGGTGTTGAGGTTCATGGTTCATTGAAAGAGCAACTGGAGATTGTTTTGTATGCAAGTATGCCATGTGTGGAGAAAGACCTCCTAGCCAGCCCATCATCCATCTATTTCCACCAAATTCGTGCAAATCTGCTGATGTGGTAAATAATAGCACTCAAATTAAACCCTCTTTTTGACAATTGTAGTATAGATATAAGTAGGGATCGTTGATAGGAGCATATTTATGCTACTTAGTTATGTTGTTTCCTTGCATTTAGTGAGTTAATTATGATAGGAGCATATTCATGCGACTTAATTAGCTTGTTCTCGTGCATTTATGTTGTGTTTCCTTAGCTATTCTAGTGTTTAAAGTCACTTTTGTGCATTTTCAGATTATAAAGCCAAAGTGTGCAAGAAGATGCAAATTGGAGTCTTTTGGAGCAAAAGAGGAATGAATGAGTTGAAGACTTGAAGAAATGATGAATTCCTACTCCAACGATGAATTCCTACCAAAACGAGGATTCCTACTCAAACAAGGATTCCTACTTGAAGTAGGAAAGTTAACCCTAGGTTTCCTGTTTTGGTAACCTTTCCTAATCTGAAATGTTCGTATTTTTTAGCCACTTTGAAGGCCTTGTTGGCACTTTAGGACACAAAACAAAGGCCCTATGTCACAACCCGTCCCGGAATTTTAATTCCGAGGACGTGAAGTTATGAAAATGCCCTTAAACGGGACTAAGGGGCGTAAAATATGTTGTAACTTGATGATTTGGGGATTGGGTAGGATCCCACCTCCCTCAAATCCCTCCCTCATTCCCGTACCTTGTCTCTCTCTCTCTCTCCTCCCTCACAAACCTCTCATTCTCTCTGTCAGTTCTCTCTCTTTCCTTCGAACTCACACGGACCACCCACAAAACCACCCTAAAACTATACCAACGAAGGATCTAAGACCACCATCGTACTCCTGAAGACCACACGAACACGATGGTACCAATTTCAGGTGAGTTTCACTTCGGAAAACATGGATTTCAATTTCACTGTGCGTGTGCACTGTTCATGCACACGTAAAACTTGATGTTTTCTGGGATTTTGAAGCTTGTAGGAAGCTTGGTGAGGTCCTCAGGAAGCTCGGAGTGCTTCGTTTGAAGGATTTGGACATCGGGATCACGAACTGTAAGTTCGGCCGAATTTTCGTATTTTTGGAAAAGTTTGATTCCGTTGTTTTTAGGCCCTAAAACTAGTCCAACGTGGTAAATTATGTTTAGGGCTTCATTTTGGTATAAATTACGTGAAAAATGGACATAGGAACACGGAGAATGACAAGTTCAAAGTTTGGCCGGAGCTTTCGGGGCTTTTTCCGGCGAATCCACGGCGAGTTAGGGGTCGAGGCAGGTATGTATGTGTTCGTCTCGTCAATACCTTCATTTTGATATATAATACGTCGAAAATGGTTAAGAAATGAAGAAGTTATGACACTTTGAAATTTACCCAGAAATTCCGGCAAAACACCCACCGCCGGCGAAACCAGTCCGGCGACGCGAGGAAGAAGACGCGCGCATGGGCAGCGCGTGAACAGGGCGCGTGGGGGCGCGTGAGAGCTCCAAATTGAGTTCTGAAAATTGTCACGCGTTCGTGATGTCGTGTAGATCACCGTGGTATATTCATACACCCAAATTGAGCAACGTATGAGAAAGTTATGGACGAATGTTTGGTGTATGTGCGTTAAATAATGTCAATTTGGTTACTGTTTGTATAGGTGAAAATTATACAAAAGAAGAATGTAACCAATCTAGGGGAGGCTCAGGGACCTACGAGACGTCGATGTGATATGTGAGTGGGCAGTTATTTTTCAGTATATATATATACGTATGCTTGACGTATTTCCCAGAAAACGTATTTATAAAGAAATACGAATTAAATATCCTGTCATATATGCATCATATTTTAATATGTGCATTACCATAATTATGCATACTGTTGCATGGTGCTGAGGAGGCCCAGGTAAGCTACATTTGAAATACATTTGATATACGTATGAAATACGTTTAGAATACGATTGAAATATTATCATCACATGCATTAGTAACGGCATACATTTATATATGTGTATTGGTGCTGTGGACGCACAGGTAAGTGCCAGGTAAGTGGTATTCATGTTGTTATGCAGTAGTAGTTTGAGAGGATTAGAGAGCTCATAATCTGCACCCCCGGTGTTAGTGCTCCCGCCCGAGGCCAGGGCACAGCCTTCACGTGTATGTTCACCAGCACCGCATGCTCGCCTTGGATCCAAGTTAGGTGCAAGCCTGTCGTACAGACCACATTAGGTGGTTCCGACTTGTAGGTGACCCGCGATTTATCGCACAGCTTCACGTGATCGTAGCACTAGAGCATATATATATTACACCCAGCCTGTCGTACAGACCACGTTAGGTGGTTCCGACTTGTGTGCATATTCATATATTGAGTTGAGATTGGAGCTCTATCTGCAGCCGTACAGGTCACGTTAGGTGACTCCCGGCTGCCAGATTATATGTTATTGATGTGAACTATGCTTGAGCATTTACATTTATTATGAGATTCTAATGTGGCATATTCTCAAGCATGAATGGCATATTTTGGAGCATGATTGGCATATCTATACATACGTATATATGTTTATTTTCTGGAAAGTATACTTGTTTTACAGCGAGGGGTTAGTATATGCAAAAGAGAAAAGAAGGTTTTGAATACGTTCGTTTTGCTGACCCACTCAATTTTGTTTTGCGCCCCTCCAGGTTTAAGGAAATGCAAAGGTGCGGTGACTACGAGGAAATTCAACGGTGTTCTGACAGAATGGACCAAATAAGGACTCACCTTCGGGTGTTTCATTTTAGAAGTTGTATATTTTTAAAGCTTCCGAACTGTGCAAATGGTTACGTCACTCTCACGTGACGGCCAGCATGCCCTCCTTCGGGACGGGGTGTGTCACCCTAGCCCATCCAAACCCCTTTGCCGTGCCTTAACCCTAATTCCCTTCCCTTGCCGTGCAAAGGGGGGGGTAGTTTTGTCCTAGGTTTGCACTTAAAACACATGCTCCTAACCTAATTTAAAACCCTAGCCGCACCTTGCAGCCATTCCCTTTTAATTTCTGATTTTATTTCCTAATTCTAGAAGCTTTTAACTTAATTTTAATTAACCAAAATAAGCTAGGGTTTGTTTTCTGAAACCCTACACATTTTACAACCTTCGCCGCACCCTATAGCCTCTATTATTCATATTTCATTCTTTTCAGCAGCCACAAAATCCTTTTTAGCCGCACCCTAGGTTTAAACTTGGCATTCATTCTTCATATCATTCAGCCACCACAAAACCTAATATTCACTCTAAGCCGTAGTCTCCCATTAATCATTCACCCTAATTCACACACAAAACCTCTCAGCCGCAAGAACCTTTCGATCTTCTCCCATCAGCCGCACCTTTTCCCATCCATTCCAGCCATTGCCCAACCTTGCCGCAGCCTTCCTCACTCTTCCAAACACCATACAAACCTCCATACACCTTCCACAACCCCTTGCCGCACCACCAAATCCCCATAAACCTATCTACAACCCAGAAATCATCCCAAATCATCCATAAACCTTCTCTGCCGCAGCAAGAAGAAAGGAGAAAGAGGACTTTAAAACGTGCAGAAATTCAAGTGGATTCCTTGGGCGTTTTAGGTGTAATCCATCTTTTGTTCTTTATGTTTAATTTCAATTTTATTTCTTTTTCTGTGAACATGAGAGGCTAAATCCCTAGTTAGCTAGGGGTGATTCGAAACTATGTTTATACTTGCAATATGAATTGATTACCTTTGGTTGGAATTTCATGAGTTGTGGATTCAATTCGTTTAACTGCTTGATTGATAACTTATTTGTGTATGTTTATTGAGAGTGCACGCTTAATTTTCATGCATGAATATTGATAGGAGCATATTCATGCGACTTAAATGGCTTGTTCTCGTGCATTTACGTTATGTTTCTCTAGTTATTTTAGTCCTTTATGCTTCTTTTGTGTGTTTTCAGGTTCTAAGGACAAAGTGCATTTTGGAGCCTTTTGGAGCATTTTTGGGCCAAGAATGGATAGCTTATGCTTGGAGCCAAAGTGTTGGACAAAATTGAAACTTTGTGTGCACTTTAGAACATAAAACAAAGGGCCTAGCCCAAGCAAACAAAGCCTTAGAACCAGAAATTCCCATGCCAACACATAAACAAAGCCCTTTGCCATGCATCACATGCATTTTCATCACATTCACACACATGCACTCCCATTTCACATCCACTTCACCCTTTGCCGTGACTTCACATTGCATTTCCAGCATGCATTCACATGCATTTTCAGCTACATACTCACCCACATACACTTTAATCATTCAACACATGCATTCACACACCAACAACCATTTTGTGCCGTGCATTTCGTCACCTTTCCAGCTTTCCCTTTCAATTCCAGCATGCATTCACATACAAAAACAGCACCATTCATTCTATGCCGTGCATTTCATCACCTTTCCAACTTTCCCTTTCAATTCCAGCATGCATTCACATACAAAAACAGCACCATTCATTCTATGTCGTGCATTTCATTTACCTTTCCAGCTTTCCCTTTCATTTCCAGCTCTAACTCTTCATCATTGCAGCCACAAACACCTTAAACAAACAACCATATACATCTCCACTCCTCCTATAAATACCCTTGCATTCATTCACTCCCCATTCAATTCACATCTCTCCATTTCTCACACCACAACACAAACACACACCATCTTCACATCCTGAAATTCCCTTCCTTGCCGTGGGTTTCTTTTTATTTTCTATCTTTCCTCATCCATTTCCATAATCCCCCAAACCACTCATCCCCCAAAAACTCACCTTAGACCTTGTGCTACAACAACGAAGAAGAGAAGAGTGCCTAAACGTTCATACAATTCAAGTTCGAGTTGTTGGAATGTTTAGGTGTTTCTTTGATTTCAATGTTTAAATTCAATTTTCTTTGTTTTGTAATGGAAGAGAAGAGTGCCTAAACGTTCATACAATTCAGTTTGAGTTGTTGGAATGTTTAGGTGTTTCTTTGATTTCAAAGTTATGAGGAACTAAACCCCCTTTAGCTAGGGGGTGATTCGAACTATGTTTATATTTGCAATTTGAATTGATTACGTTTGGTTGGAATTTCATAAGTTGTGGATTCAATTCGTTTAACTGTTTGATTGATAATTTATTTATGTATGTTCATTGAGATTGCAAGCTTAATTTTCATGCATAAATATGACGCTAGAATATAAGTGAATTTCACCTAATCGCTATGAACTTATATTCACAAGTAGTGGAGGTTGCTTATAAACAATCGCGTTAAACGAATTCTTGGCATAAGTTTCATGCGTATTCCATAGTAACGAATGCCTCGTCGATGTTTATGATTTCCGTTGAACTTAATGATCTTTGTTGAATGTCTCTATCATGCGTATTCCATAGTTAGGGACTTTGATTAAGAATAATTTGGTTGTAATGCGTATTCCATTCAATCCAACGAATTTAGGGAAATCTGAAAGTTAATCTAAGCGGATCTAATTAACTTGGAGCATTGAGTTTCACAACTTATCGAAAGACCAACTGAGAATCAATTTTGTTTGCAAGTGTAACATGTGTGGAGAAGAACCCCTTGGCTATTCCATCATCCATATTTTTATCACATTCATATTTACATTTTGCCTTTAATTATATTCTGTCTTTTTAATTTAATATCGTCCAACCACAATTCCCCCCCCTATTTTGTTAAGTCTTAATCATTCGTATTTGTTT
Organism: Pyrus communis; assembly: GCF_041283825.1. Lineage (NCBI taxonomy): Eukaryota > Viridiplantae > Streptophyta > Magnoliopsida > Rosales > Rosaceae > Pyrus > Pyrus communis. The sequence goes on along the minus strand of NC_142578.1, from coordinate 14,134,766 downwards.
TATTTTTGTATCTTTAAGCTTGTGGAGTCATAAACAATTGCAAATTCGTCTAAATCAAGTTCTAGCTTCTATTTGAGTCAATTTGATTGTTTTAGACAATTTGAGTTTTTCAAAGCCTTTCTGAGTCATAGTAGTCTTGTTAAGAGTATTTTAATTTAGTTTTTATGTTTTTAAGTCAATTTAGAAGGTTTTAGCAAGCCCTCCTAATCCCCGGTCTAGAACGATCCCTCACTTATCCATTCTACTACAATTGTCAAACGAGGGTTTAATTTGAGTGTCAAGTAAATCTCGCATCAAATTTTGGCGCCGTTGCCGGGGAATAGCAACTTTGCTAATCCTTTGTCTTTATTTTTATATTTTTTTAGTTTTTCGTGCATTCTTATTTCAGATTCTTAGTTTGTTTGTTTCCTTGTTTTTTAGGTACTGTGTATGACTCGTCGCTCTCGGCCTATTATAGAGAACATCTCCGACTTTGACGGTGATTTTGAACGCACTTTGAGGAGAACGAGGAGTCAACAAGAGCCACCACAACCTCCACCACAACCTGGGCTTGAAGAAGACGAAGTAGGTGTAGAAGAAAAGCCCACGAATCAGATTTTTGAAGAAGAACAAGCCATGGCAGCAGATAATAGAACCATCAAGGAGCTTTCGGCCTCGGGTTTGGATAATGCATTGCCTCTTTGTATCCAATACCCCACGGCTGCAGAGGGGAAGACCGAGGAATTTGAACTCAAATCCAGTTTGTTACACCATATTCCGAAGTTCCATGGCTTGTCTATGGAAGACCCCAACAAACAATTGAAGGAGTTCGAGGTGGTTTGTTCGAGCATGACCCCCGTCAATGTGGATGGGAGTATACTAAAGATGAAGGCCTTTCCATTTTTACTTATGGACAAGGCCAAAGATTGGCTCTACGAACTAGCCCCGGGAACTGTGACTTCGTGGGAGAGTATGAAGCGTGCTTTCTTGGAGAAATTCTTCCCTACTTCGAGAGTGATTCTCCTACGGAAGAAAATTAGTGGTATTCAACAAAATCATGGTGAGACATTCCCGGCTTATTATGAGCGCTTTAAGGGCCTTGTAGCTTCATGTCCTCAACATCAAATGAAGGAGGAACTTCTCCTTCAATATTTCTATGAGGGCCTCCTTCCTATCGAACGTCAAATGCTTGATGCATCAGCGGGAGGAGCATTGGTGGACAAAACACCAAGGGATGCCAAGATTCTCATAGCCAACCGAGCGCTCAACGCTCAACAATATGAAGGAGTGGGCCAAAGGGAAGCCCCACGGCAACAAAGTGTAAATGAGGTGAGTGCTATTTCTGAAATTCAATCACAACTTGCTAATCTTAATTCTCTTGTTTCTCAGGTTGTGATTGGTCCAAAAGCACAAGAACACCAAGTTTGTGGCGTGTGCTCAATTCAAGGGCATCCATCCGACAAGTGCCCTCAACGAATCGAGAATGGTGGGTGGGAATCTGCCAATGCAATTGGTTTCCAAGGACAAAATCAAAACAACCCATACTCGAACACTTACAATGCCGGATGGAGGGACCATCCAAACTTCAAATGGAGGGAGCCACAACAAGCTGCCCAACAAGGAGGATTTAGGCCAAACCCCCCTGGTTTTTATTCCAAGCCGTATGCACCCCAACAACCTCAACAACCTTCGGCATCATCTCATTCAGGTACGTCCTTGGAAAGTGATCAAGCTATGCAATTACTAACCTCTATTTCGCAGGGGTTGCAAAATCAAAACAACCGGATAGCAAATAACGAGAAGGAGATGACGGATATGAAGAAACAAATAGGGCAGATTTCTGAGTTCCTTGGACAGATTAGAGAGCAAGGAAAGCTTCCTAGCTCAACCACAGTCAATCCAAAGGGAGGATTCGAATCCGCCAAGGCCATCATCCTAAGGGGTGGAAAAGAAGTTGGGACCGAGCCAAACAATCCCAAATCTGCCCAGAAAGTAGATGAAGAGACGACACAACCTGAGGCAGATCACCCTAACTCGGCCAAATCAGGTAATTTAAGTTCAAATTCATGTACTTCACGTCCTAATCTACCCAATGTACCTTTTCCTCGCAGGTTCATGCAAGAAAAAAAGGAAGAAAGCGAGAAGGACATGCTTGAAACGTTCCGGAAGGTGCAAGTGAACATACCGCTTCTCGATGCAATCAAACAGGTTCCAAAGTATGCTAAATTCCTCAAGGACCTATGCAATACAAAGAGAAGAAGGGCAAACAAAGAGGTAGTGAAGGTAAGCGAGAATGTGTCCGCTGTTTTGCAACGTAAACTACCTACCAAGTGCAAAGACCCCGGTAGTTTCACGATTCCTTGTGTGATTGGACATAATCGTTTTGAACATGCCATGCTTGATTTAGGTGCATCCATAAATGTCATGCCTTATTCTATTTATGCATCTATGAATTTGGGTGAATTAAAACAAGATGGTGTAATTATACAATTGGCCGATCGTTCTAACGCGTATCCAAAAGGAGTTTTGGAAGATGTGCTTGTGCAGGTGAACCATTTAATTTTTCCGGCTGATTTCTACGTCCTAGACATGGAGGATTCAGCCCATTCTACATCTTTGCCGATTCTCCTTGGTAGGCCATTCATGAAGACGGCCCGAACGAAGATTGATGTATACAAAGGCACCTTGACAATGGAATTCGATGGGGAAGTGATTGATTTTAATATTTCTGAAACTATGAGATATCCCGTTGATGACCATTCTTGTTTTTCCATTGATGTTATCGATTCTTTGGCGCAGGTATACCTTGAAGAATTGAACGAGGACGCCCTGGAAACAACCATCACTAAGGCCATAGAGCGCAAAAATGAAGGATTTGGGCCAATGCAAGGCCACGGCAATGAGGAGGAATTCTTTGCAATGGGTTCTAGTGAAGAAATAATTGAGGTTGTGGCAGCCCTTGAGTCATTGCCACAACAATATGGTAAGGTTCCACTCTCACTTTCCAATTCAGTTTCCACTAAGATGCTACCTTCTGTTGTTCAGGCACCATCGCTTCAACTTAAGCCGTTGCCGGACCATTTGAAGTATGTGTTTTTGGGAAAAGGCGAAACATTGCCCGTCATCATTTCATCAAGTCTCACGGCAATGGAGGAGGAGAAGCTTGTGAGGGTGCTGCGAGAGCACAAAACGGCCATAGGGTGGACTTTGGCCGACATTAAAGGAATAAGCCCTACCACATGCATGCACCGTATACTTCTTGAGGAGGGGGCTAAACCAACTCGAGAGGCTCAACGCCGTCTCAACCCTCCGATGATGGAAGTGGTGAAGAAGGAAATAATCAAGCTTTTGGATTGCGGAGTGATCTACCCTATCTCCGATAGCCGTTGGGTCTCTCCAGTTCAAGTCGTTCCCAAGAAGTCCGGAGTAACTGTTATCAAGAATGATGAGAATGAGCTCGTGCCTACACGCATTCAGACTGGATGGCGAGTATGTATCGATTACCGGAAGCTAAATGCCATGACTAGGAAAGATCACTTTCCTTTGCCATTCATCGACCAGATGCTCGAAAGGTTAGCCGGTCATGCTTTTTACTGTTTTCTTGATGGATACTCTGGATATAACCAAATTGTGATAGCCCCGGATGATCAAGAGAAGACCACATTCACATGTCCCTTTGGAACATTTGCTTATCGTCGCATGCCATTTGGCTTATGCAACGCACCGGTCACTTTCCAAAGGTGTATGGTAAGTATATTTTCCGATTTTGTTGAAAAGATCATTGAGGTTTTCATGGATGATTTCAGTGTATTTGGGAGTTCATTTGATAATTGCTTGGATAATCTGACCTTAATTTTGAAACGATGTGTTGAAACTAACCTTGTCTTGAATTGGGAGAAATGTCACTTTATGGTGAAACAAGGTATAGTTTTAGGACATATTGTTTCAGAAAAAGGAATTGCAGTAGATAAATCGAAAATAGACCTTGTACGTCACTTACCCTCTCCTACTTCGGTTAGAGAGGTACGTTCGTTTCTTGGCCATGCAGGGTTCTATAGGCGTTTTATCAAGGACTTCTCCAAGATGTCCAACCCTCTTTGCCGATTGCTTCAAAAAGATGTGCCATTCAAGTTTGATGAAGAGTGTAATTCGGCATTTAACCAACTCAAGGAGAAGCTAGTCTCGGCCCCCATTATTGTACCTCCAGATTGGAGCCTTCCGTTCGAGCTCATGTGCGATGCATCCGACTATGCATTAGGAGCTGTTCTAGGACAAAGAAGAGACAAGCGGCCGCATGTCATATACTATGCCTCTCGGACTCTCAATGATGCCCAATTGAACTACTCCACGACGGAAAAAGAACTTCTAGCTGTGGTTTTTGCTTTAGATAAATTCCGTTCATATTTAATTGGTACTAAAGTAATCGTTTATTCTGATCATGCAGCTTTGAGGTACTTGCTCACGAAAAAGGAAGCAAAGCCGAGGCTTATCCGTTGGATTCTTCTTCTTCAAGAATTTGATATTGAAATCCGGGATAAGAAAGGAAGCGAGAATGTAGTGGCTGACCATTTAAGCCGAATGATCCACGAGGAGCATGAACATGCCGTACCTATCCCTGAAACTTTTCCCGATGAGCAGCTGCTATCCATTGAGGTAAGTGAACCATGGTATGCAGATTTAGTGAATTACTTGGTGACTAAACAAATTCCAAATGAACTAAACAAGCACCAACGTGATAAGCTTAAAAATGATGCACGTTTCTATGTTTGGGATGACCCTTATTTGTGGAAGTATTGCTCGGATCAAATTGTACGTAGATGTGTGCATGATTCTGAATTTCACTCAATTCTAAGCTTTTGTCACACATATGCATGTGGTGGTCATTTTGGCACACAACGCACTGCCCTCAAGGTTCTAGAGTGTGGTTTTTATTGGCCGACTATATTTAGGGATGCTAGAACCTTTTGTATGTCTTGTGATCGTTGCCAACGAATGGGTAACATAGGTACCAAGGACCAAATATCGCAAACCCCTGTCTTTAATGTTGAAATTTTTGATGTTTGGGGCATTGATTTCATGGGCCCTTTCCCTCCATCTTATGGTTTCACATATATCTTGCTAGCTGTTGATTATGTTTCTAAATGAGTGGAAGCAAAAGCCACCCGTACTAACGATTCTAAGGTGGTTGCAGATTTCGTGAAAACTAACATTCTTGCTAGGTTTGGAATGCCGAGAGTAATCATAAGTGATGGAGGGTCTCACTTTTGCAATCGGACCATTGAGGCGTTGCTAAGAAAGTACCATGTCAACCATAAGGTCTCCACACCTTACCATCCTCAAACAAATGGCCAAGCCGAGGTGTCTAACCGAGAAATCAAACAAATTTTGGAGAAGACCGTTGGACCAACAAGGAGGGATTGGAGCTTACGTTTAGATGATGCACTGTGGGCATATCGTACGGCATACAAAACACCCATTGGGATGTCACCTTTTCGGCTCGTCTATGGTAAGCCATGTCATTTGCCCGTAGAGTTAGAGCACAAGGCACATTGGGCCGTGAAGACTTTCAACATGGACATAGATGCAGCGGGAGTTCATAGGAAGCTCCAATTGAATGAACTTGAGGAGATTCGGAATGAAGCCTATGAGAATGCCCGGATGTACAAAGCCAAGACCAAAGCATTCCATGATAAAATGATTCGAACCAAGACCTTCACAGTTGGGCAGAAAGTGTTACTTTTCAACTCTCGCCTACGGTTGTTTCCTGGTAAGTTGCGTTCTAAATGGATTGGCCCGTTTGTTGTTACTAATGTTTTCCCTCATGGTGCAGTGCAAATCAAAAGTTCAAGGACGCAGCAAGAATTCAAAGTGAATGGGCATCGATTGAAGCCCTATTACGAGATGTTTGAGGAGCATGTCGTGGAGGAGGTACCCCTCCATGCCGTGGAACCTAGTCAAGCTTAAACGGAGGTACCGTCCGGCTGCAAGACGTAAAAGAAAGCGCTTCGTGGGAGGCAACCCATGCATCCGAATAGAGAAGAACTTGGAAACCCCTTTAAGAGACTTATTTTTATTCCTTTCTTTTTCTTTACTGCCTTTACTTTGCTTTCTTTCTCGTATTTGTTTATTTGCTTGCTCTGTTGTGACTTTCTGCTTAAAACATTGAGGACAAAGTTTGATTTAAGTGTGGGGGGATAAACAATTTGTATTTGCATGAATTTCGTGGGATTTATTCACCTTTCACTTAGAATGTTGTTTCTTGCTGTTTTAAGCGTTTTTAGAGTGTTTTAGTGTGTTTTATAGTGTCTTGGTATAAAACTCCGAAAATTAAAAAAATAAATAAGAGTGCCTAAACGTTCATACAATTCAAGTTTGAGTTGTTGGAATGTTTAGGTGTTTCTTTGATTTCAAAGTTACGAGGAACTAAACCCCCTTTAGCTAGGGGGTGATTCGAAACTATGTTTATATTTGCAATTTGAATTGATTACGTTTGGTTGGAATTTCATAAGTTGTGGATTAAATTCGTTTAACTGTTTGATTGATAACTTATTTATGTATGTTCATTGAGATTGCAAGCTTAATTTTCATGCATAAATATGACGCTAGAATATAAGTGAATTTCACCTAATCGTTATGAACTTATATTCACAAGTAGTGGAGGTTGCTTATAAACAATCGCGTTAAACGAATTCTTGGCATAAGTTTCATGCGTATTCCATAGTAACGAATGCCTCGTCGATGTTTATGATTTCCGTTGAACTTAATGATCTTTGTTGAATGTCTCTATCATGCGTATTCCATAGTTAGGGACTTTGATTAAGAATAATTTGGTTGTAATGCGTATTCCATTCAATCCAACGAATTTAGGGAAATCTGAAAGTTAATCTAAGCGGATCTAATTAACTTGGAGCATTGAGTTTCACAACTTATCGAAAGACCAACTGAGAATCAATTTTGTATGCAAGTGTAACATGTGTGGAGAAGAACCCCTTGGCTATTCCATCATCCATATTTTCATCACATTCATATTTACATTTTGCCTTTAATTATATTCTGTCTTTTTAATTTAATATCGTCCAAACACATTTCCCCCATATTTCGTTGAGTCTTAATCATTCGTATTTGTTTTATTTTTGTATCTTTAAGCTTTTGGAGTCATAAACACTTGCAAATTCGTCTAAATCAAGTTCTAGCTTCTATTTGAGTCAATTTGATTGTTTTAGACAATTTGAGTTTTTCAAAGCCATTCTGAGTCATAGTAGTCTTGTTAAGAGTATTTTAATTTAGTTTTTATGTTTTTAAGTCAATTTAGAAGGTTTTAGCAAGCCCTCCTAATCCCCGGTCTAGAACGATCCCTCACTTATCCATTCTACTACAATTGTCAAACGAGGGTTTAATTTGAGTGTCAAGTAAATCTCGCATCAAATTTTGGCGCCGTTGCCGGGGATTAGCAACTTTGCTAGTCCTTTGTCTTTATTTTTATATTTTTTTGTTTTTCGTGCATTCTTATTTCAGATTCTTAGTTTGTTTGTTTCCTTGTTTTTTTTAGGTACTGTGTATGACTCGTAGCTCAAGGCCTATTATAGAGAACATCTCCGACTTTGACGGTGATTTTGAACGCACTTTGAGGAGAACGAGGAGTCAACAAGAGCCACCACAACCTCCACCACAACCTGGGCTTGAAGAAGACGAAGTAGGTGTAGAAGAAAAGCCCACGGATCAGATTTTTGAAGAAGAACAAGCCATGGCAGCAGATAATAGAACCATCAAGGAGCTTTCGGCCTCGGGTTTGGATAATGCATTGCCTCTTTGTATCCAATACCCCACGGCTGCAGAGGGGAAGACTGATGAATTTGAACTCAAATCCAGTTTGTTACACCATATTCCGAAGTTCCATGGCTTGTCTATGGAAGACCCCAACAAACACTTGAAGGAGTTCGAGGTGGTTTGTTCGAGCATGACCCCCGTCAATGTGGATGGGAGTATATTGAACATGAAGGCCTTTCCATTTTCACTTATGGACAAGGCCAAAGATTGGCTCTACGAACTAGCCCCGGGAACTGTGACTTCGTGGGAGAGTATGAAGCGTGCTTTCTTGGAGAAATTCTTCCCTACTTCGAGAGTGATTCTCCTACGGAAGAAAATTAGTGGTATTCAACAGAATCATGGTGAGACATTCCCGGCTTATTATGAGCGCTTCAAGGGCCTTGTAGCTTCATGTCCTCAACATCAAATGAAGGAGGAACTTCTCCTTCAATATTTCTATGAGGGCCTCCTTCCTATCGAACGTCAAATGCTTGATGCATCAGCGGGAGGAGCATTGGTGGACAAAACACCAAGGGATGCCAAGATTCTCATAGCCAACCGAGCGCTCAACGCTCAACAATATGAAGGAGTGGGTCAAAGGGAAGCCCCACGACAACAAAGTGTAAATGAGGTGAGTGCTATTTCTGAAATTCAATCACAACTTGCTAATCTTACTTCTCTTGTTTCTCAGGTTGTGATTGGTCCAAAAGCACAAGAACACCAAGTTTGTGGCGTGTGCTCAATTCAAGGGCATCCATCCGACAAGTGCCCTCAACTAATCGAGAATGGTGGGTGGGAATCTGCCAATGCAATTGGTTTCCAAGGACAAAATCAAAACAACCCATACTCGAACACTTACAATGCCGGATGGAGGGACCATCCAAACTTCAAATGGAGGGAGCCACAACAAGCTGCCCAACAAGGAGGATTTAGGCCAAACCCCCCTGGTTTTTATTCCAAGCCGTATGCACCCCAACAACCCCAACAACCCCAACAACCTTCGGCATCATCTCATTCAGGTACGTCCTTGGAAAGTGATCAAGCCATGCAATTACTAACCTCTATTTCGCAGGGGTTGCAAAATCAAAACAACCGGATAGCAAATAACGAGAAGGAGATGACGGATATGAAGAAACAAATAGGGCAGATTTCTGAGTTCCTTGGACAGATTAGAGAGCAAGGAAAGCTTCCTAGCTCAACCACAGTCAATCCAAAGGGAGGATTCGAATCTGCCAAGGCCATCACCCTAAGGGGTGGAAAAGAAGTTGGGACAGAGCCAAACAATCTCAAATCTGCCCAGAAAGTAGATGAAGAGACGACACAACCTGAGGCAGATCACCCTAACTCGGCCAAATCAGGTAATTTAAGTTCAAATTCATGTACTTCACGTCCTAATCTGCCCAATGTACCTTTTCCTCGCAAGTTCATGCAAGAAAAAAGGGAAGAATGCGAGAAGGACATTCTTGAAACGTTCCGGAAGGTGCAAGTAAACATACCGCTTCTCGATGCAATCAAACAGGTTCCAAAGTATGCTAAATTCCTCAAGGACCTATGCAATACAAAGAGAAGAAGGGCAAACAAAGAGGTAGTGAAGGTAAGCGAGAATGTGTCCGCTGTTTTGCAACGTAAACTGCCTAACAAGTGCAAAGACCCCGGTAGTTTCACGATTCCTTGTGTGATTGGACATAATCGTTTTGAACATGCCATGCTTGATTTAGGTGCATCCATAAATGTCATGCCTTATTCTATTTATGCATCTATGAATTTGGGTGAATTAAAACAAGATGGTGTAATTATACAATTGGCCGATCGTTCTAACGCGTATCCAAAAGGAGTTTTGGAAGATGTGCTTGTGCAGGTGAACCATTTAATTTTTCCGGCTGATTTCTACGTCCTAGACATGGAGGATTCAGCCCATTCTACATCTTTGCTGATTCTCCTTGGTAGGCCATTCATGAAGACGGCCCGAACGAAGATTGATGTATACAAAGGCACCTTGACAATGGAATTCGATGGGGAAGTGATTGATTTTAATATTTCTGAAACTATGAGATATCCCGTTGATGACCATTCTTGTTTTTCCATTGATGTTATCGATTCTTTGGCGCAGGTATACCTTGAAGAATTGAACGAGGACGCCCTGGAAACAACCATCACTAAGGCCATAGAGTGCAAAAATGAAGGATTTGGGCCAATGCAAGGCCACGGCAAGGAGGAGGAATTCTTTGCAATGGGTTCTAGTGAAGAAATAATTGAGGTTGTGGCAGCCCTTGAGTCATTGCCACAACAATATGGTAAGGTTCCACTCTCACTTTCCAATTCAGTTTCCACTAAGATGCTACCTTCTGTTGTTCAGGCACCATCGCTTCAACTTAAGCCGTTGCCGGACCATTTGAAGTATGTGTTTTTGGGAAAAGGCGAAACATTGCCCGTCATCATTTCATCAAGTCTCACGGCAATGGAGGAGGAGAAGCTTGTGAGGGTGCTGCGAGAGCACAAAACGGCCATAGGGTGGACTTTGGCCGACATTAAAGGAATAAGCCCTACCACATGCATGCACCGTATACTTCTTGAGGAGGGGGCTAAACCAACTCGAGAGGCTCAACGCCGTCTCAACCCTCCGATGATGGAAGTGGTGAAGAAGGAAATAATCAAGCTTTTGGATTGCGGAGTGATCTACCCTATCTCCGATAGCCGTTGGGTCTCTCCAGTTCAAGTCGTTCCCAAGAAGTCCGGAGTAACTGTTATCAAGAATGATGAGAATGAGCTCGTGCCTACACGCATTCAGACTGGATGGCGAGTATGTATCGATTACCGGAAGCTAAATGCCATGACTAGGAAAAATCACTTTCCTTTGCCATTCATCGACCAGATGCTCGAAAGGTTAGCCGGTCATGCTTTTTACTGTTTTCTTGATGGATACTCTGGATATAACCAAATTGTGATAGCCCCGGATGATCAAGAGAAGACCACATTCACATGTCCCTTTGGAACATTTGCTTATCGTCGCATGCCATTTGGCTTATGCAACGCACCGGCCACTTTCCAAATGTGTATGGTAAGTATATTTTCCGATTTTGTTGAAAAGATCATTGAGGTTTTCATGGATGATTTCAGTGTGTTTGGGAGTTCATTTGATAATTGCTTGGATAATCTTACCTTAATTTTGAAACGATGTGTTGAAACTAACCTTGTCTTGAATTGGGAGAAATGTCACTTTATGGTGAAACAAGGTATAGTTTTAGGACATATTGTTTCAGAAAAAGGAATTGAAGTAGATAAATCGAAAATAGACCTTGTACGTCACTTACCCTCTCCTACTTCGGTTAGAGAGGTACGTTCGTTTCTTGGCCATGCAGGGTTCTATAGGCGTTTTATCAAGGACTTCTCCAAGATGTCCAACCCTCTTTGCCGATTGCTTCAAAAAGATGTGCCATTCAAGTTTGATGAAGAGTGTAATTCGGCATTTAACCAACTCAAGGAGAAGCTAGTCTCGACCCCCATTATTGTACCTCCAGATTGGAGCCTTCCGTTCGAGCTCATGTGCAATGCATCCGACTATGCATTAGGAGCTGTTCTAGGACAAAGAAGAAACAAGCGGCCGCATGTCATATACTATGCCTCTCGGACTCTCAATGATGCCCAATTGAACTACTCCACGACGGAAAAAGAACTTCTAGCTGTGGTTTTTGCTTTAGATAAATTCCGTTCATATTTAATTGGTACTAAAGTAATCGTTTATTCTGATCATGCAGCTTTGAGGTACTTGATCACGAAAAAGGAAGCAAAGCCGAGGCTTATCCGTTGGATTCTTCTTCTTCAAGAATTAGATATTGAAATCCGGGATAAGAAAGGAAGCGAGAATGTAGTGGCTGACCATTTAAGCCGAATGATCCACGAGGAGCATGAACATGCTGTACCTATCCCTGAAACTTTTCCCGATGAGCAGCTGCTATCCATTGAGGTAAGTGAACCATGGTATGCAGATTTAGTGAATTACTTGGTGGCTAAACAAATTCCAAATGAACTAAACAAGCACCAACGTGATAAGCTTAAAAATGATGCACGTTTCTATGTTTGGGATGACCCTTATTTGTGGAAGTATTGCTCAGATCAAATTGTACGTAGATGTGTGCATGATTCTGAATTTCACTCAATTCTAAGCTTTTGTCACACATATGCATGTGGTGGTCATTTTGGCACACAACGCACTGCCCTCAAGGTTCTAGAGTGTGGTTTTTATTGGCCGACTATATTTAGGGATGCTAGAACCTTTTGTATGTCTTGTGATCGTTGCCAACGAATGGGTAACATAGGTACCAAGGACCAAATGCCGCAAACCCCTGTCTTTAATGTTGAAATTTTTGATGTTTGGGGCATTGATTTCATGGGCCCTTTCCCTCCATCTTATGGTTTCACTTATATCTTGCTAGCCGTTGATTATGTTTCTAAATGGGTGGAAGCAAAAGCCACCCGTACTAACGATTCTAAGGTGGTTGCAGATTTCGTGAAATCTAACATTTTTGCTAGGTTTGGAATGCCGAGAGTAATCATAAGTGATGGAGGGTCTCACTTTTGCAATCGGACCATTGAGGCGTTGCTAAGAAAGTACCATGTCAACCATAAGGTCTCCACACCTTACCATCCTCAAACAAATGGCCAAGCCGAGGTGTCTAACCGAGAAATCAAACAAATTTTGGAGAAGACCGTTGGACCAACAAGGAGGGATTGGAGCTTACGTTTAGATGATGCACTATGGGCATATCGTACGGCGTACAAAACACCCATTGGGATGTCACCTTTTCGGCTCGTCTATGGTAAGCCATGTCATTTGCCCGTAGAGTTAGAGCACAAGGCACATTGGGCCGTGAAGACTTTCAATATGGACATAGATGCAGCGGGAGTTCATAGGAAGCTCCAATTGAATGAACTTGAGGAGATTCGGAATGAAGCCTATGAGAATGCCCGGATGTACAAAGCCAAGACCAAAGCATTCCATGATAAAATGATTCGAACCAAGACCTTCACAGTTGGGCAGAAAGTGTTACTTTTCAACTCTCGCCTACGTTTGTTTCCTGGTAAGTTGCGTTCTAAATGGATTGGCCCATTTGTTGTTACTAATGTTTTCCCTCATGGTGCAGTGCAAATCAAAAGTTCAAGGACGCAGCAAGAATTCAAAGTGAATGGGCATCGATTGAAGCCCTATTACGAGATGTTTGAGGAGCATGTCGTGGAGGAGGTACCCCTCCATGCCGTGGAACCTAGTCAAGCTTAAACGGAGGTACCGTCCGGCTGCAAGACGTAAAAGAAAGCGCTACTTGGGAGGCAACCCATGCATTCAACAAAGGAAGACTTAGAAAGCACTCTAAATCCAGATTCCTAAAAAACTCTTCTCTTTGTTGCTATTTCGTTTCTGCCTTGTTAGGTTGTTTAGTTGTTATTGTTTGTTTGTTTATTAATTGTGTGAGTCTATGATTGTAACATTGAGAAAATGTTTGATTTGTTGATAGGCACTGCTAAACAAAGAAAGATGGTGCTTCAGAAAGGTTGTTTGCTTGAGGCCCCATTACGTGGCTTTACTCTTGAAGCGGAAGGCGTAGGAACAGAAGGCATCGGAGCGGAAGGCGTAGGAACATAAGGCATCGGAGCGGAAGGCGTAGGAACAGAAGGCATCGGAGCGGGAGGCATCGAAGATAGAGCATTCCAGGCCTCAATACTTGGCCAAGCGCTGGATGAGCCAGGAAAAAGGTGCCTCTGGAGGAAAGACGAAAACCTTTGACGGTCATTGTGAATCCGACCTTCAGACTCTTGCAGCTCATCAAGCTTCCTCTTCATGCCCTTCGAATAGTTGTTTGCAAGCACGTGCAAACTTCTATTCTCATACTTCAGCTGCTGGATCTCCTGCTTGAGACTTTCCACCTCTGCCATCAATGATTCCACCTGACGGGAGCGGGCAAGCAGGCGTTGGCCCATGTTGGACACAGAACTCGCACACTGAACACTAAGTGCGAGGGACTCTTGAACGGCCAACTCATCGGACCGTCCTGACAGCAGCCTACTATCTTTCGGAGTGAGGAGGTTCCTAGCTACTATTGTAGCTGTTGTGGCGTCCTGCATCACGGAGTCTTCACCTGTGAGAGGACCGTTAGAAGAAAAGAAAGAAGGGCGCCATACGTTACCTTGACGCGGCGCGCCCGTATCACTGCTAAGGCTCAATTCCAAGCTAAGGTTCGATGAGTTTGCCATTTTTCAAAAGTGTTCAAAGAGAAGGGATGGAGTTAAATTTCAAAGGGCCGGAGTCGATTTTCAAGAATGAGAAATCTTCAGAGTGTGTTTGTTGTGGTGATCGATAGCTCAATAAAAAAGCCAAGGCGACGCGTCCACCAATTCAAAAAGCCAGATTTTCCGGCGTAATTTAGGCGACGCTTTCTCGGCTTTTCAGAAGGCGCGTTCAACTTTGTCAAAAGATTTCTTCTTTTCAGACAACACGTGGAGGCCATCATCACAACTACACATCTTTAGCCGACAAGCGCAAAGTTCGGCGACGCTTTCTCGGCTTTTCAGAAGACGCGTGCAGCTTTGTCAAAAGGAGCCGCATCTGCACTACCACGTGTCGCTCAGAAATCGAAGGGGCGCCTGCTCAGAAATCGAAGAGGCGTATTCAAAAATCGAAGAGGCGCCACTATTTCAAAAAGCCAGAGTTGCGGGATCAAAACGTTTGTCGACAAAGGTAAAAAGTACCACCACTTGCTATTATCTCTATATATGTCGACCTTCGTCTTTTATGGCAGGGCAAACCTGAAGAAAATGCCCAACTCTCCCTCACCTCTGAGGGTGCACTCCCAGCAAAGCCTTTCGAAATACTAAATTCTTTCTTCTTCCCCAAAGATGATACCAGATGTCTGGAGTACAGATGACCCAGGAGGAAACAGCACAACAAATACATGTGCTGATTCATTCACCGCTTCTTCAAAAGCAAAGGTATCTCATATCATCAAGGTCAAAAGCAAAAGTATCTCATATCATGCTCTTTCCCTGTCTTTTTCTTTGTCCTTGTTCTTACTCGCATGGCAAAGTAAAAGAAGCAATCAACCGGCACTTGGAGTCAGTCTTCCGTTCTGGAGCCAACTGCCTGGAATCTATTCCTGATTGCTTACCTAGCGTTGCTATCGAGTAGTCATCTTCAACGGTTGATACACTTCCGGAGAAGGGACCACTTCTGCAAAGGGGAGCGAGTAAGGCAAGTGAAAATGATACATTGAAGCATGTGGAGACAAACATAGGCTGAGTTATCCTCCAACCCTTTTCAATACGAATTGGAAAGATTGAACAAAGAAACAGATAAAAGGGATAAGCTCAGACCTTCGGGGGAGACCAAAAGAACCATCCTGCTGCCCAGTTCAAGAAGTAGCACAAAGGAAAATCAACGATGGGCAGAAACCAGTTCAAGAGTAAGCCTGTGGAATCACAAAGATCAAAAGCCTCAATGCAATTACCAAGGAGAAGATGGAATTTACACTCTATAACCAGATTTGCGTCTCTAAACTCTTCTCTTTGTTAATTACATTCTGCCATGTTTAGTATGTTTAAGTGCTTTTTGTGTATTTACTTATGCTTTGTGTGAATCTATGCTTAAAACATTGAGGACAATGTTTGATTTAAGTGTGGGGGGGGTAACTAAGTATGTTGATGCAAATTCGTTGAATTTTATCACCCATAACTTCAAGTGTTGTTCCTTGCTGTTTTAAATGTTTTTAAGGTGTTTTTAAACTGTTTTAGCGTGTTTTGTTTTATAACTCCGAAAATCACATAAAAATTTGAAAAACAGTTTTTTGAAAAGCCTAAAAAGAGTGTTTTGAGTTGTTTTTGTGTCTTAGGGAACCTTCCAACGTTATGATGAGGATTTGGTTTGTAATTGCATGACTGTTAAAAAGAGTTATAAACATGGATGAAAGTTTGATTTACTCTTGGTATATGTTTAGTTATGGTTATAATGTATGACTTCACATGCAATCATAAAAGAAAAATTTGTTTTCGTAACATGCTTGAAGGAAGGAACTCATAATGACGCTACATCCCTGTGAGACTCGAGCCATTACCTTCTTTGGAGAGTTCTATTCTGTGATTCTTTGTTTTCTAAAGTTGTTGCATGATCTCATTATTCCTTGCTTGGTTGCTACTTAGAATGCAATTGTATCATGATAGAACTAAATGCTAGAACTTATATCCGTTTCATTCAAAGCATGACATTGAATTGCATAACATATATCAAGATGAAGTTGTGTAGTTGCCACCAGAGCCAAATAGCCTTACTTCCCATATTTCGTATTTGTTGTAAGTTTTAACCCCGTTGAGCCTTGTTTAGCCCATGTTCTTTGTTAAACCATATCATCCTCACCTAGCCTAGATTAGGACCATCCGTACCCTTGTTCTTGAAGCATAGTAAGCATGACGGATAATGAATTCCTTTTGATTAATATGTTGCAGAAAATAAGTGTGGGGGAAGGGATTTTTTTTTGTGTGTATATATGTGCCTAAGTCTTAAAGGAGGCACGGAAAAAAAAAAAAAAAAAAAAAAAAAAAAAAGTGAGAAAAAGAAGAAGAAAAGAAAGAAAAAGACTGAAAATAAGTGAGAATGGACTCACAAGTGTGATTGTTGAAGAAAGGGCCCAAAAAAAAAAAAAAAAAATTGAATATGGCCCTAAGTTTTGTGACTTCCCCTTGGGTGTTCAAAGTTGACTTCTGAGTTCTAAAGGGAATTCTAAGTACCTAATTCAATACTTTGCTCACTATTGCTTTAAGAATGTTTGTTTATCCTTCACCTTTCATTGTTAGCCAATACCCTAGCCCCGTTACTACCCTTTGACTTCTATCTTGAGTGTTATGTGTTTCAAAATGTGGAGTTTGGAATTGATATGAGCTTATGGTGTCACTGGTTCTCGCGTCTAAGTAGTAGCATTCCATTCATGAGATCATATCTAAACATGCTTATTAACTCCAGAAATTGCTTCCTTTGAAATACATATATGTGAGTGTTCGTTTTTATGTTTACATCAATCTTCTCACATATAACTAGTTTAGGGTGTGTAGTCAGAAAATCTGAGTGAAAATTGAGTACATATCTTGTAAGGAATTGAGCAAATTCTCTAAAGGCATGTTACTACATTTGAAATGTGTTTTAAATGCTTAATTGTGAACTAGTATATGGTGACTATGATTAAGAATGTACTTAAGTGTGAAGATGACTAAAATCTGTGGGAATAATGATTTTTTAACATGTCATGTGCATTGGAAATCCCTAAGACGGTTGTTGGAAGGTTTAGGTTGTGTTTTACGTGTTTAGTGTCGTTTTGTTTATTTGTTTTTATTCTCTTTTGCTCGAGGACTAGCAAAAGCTAAGTGTGGGGGTATTTGATAGGAGCATATTCATGCGACTTAAATGGCTCGTTCTCGTGCATTTACGTTATGTTTCTCTCGTTATTTTAGTCCTTTATGCTTATTTTGTGTGTTTTCAGGTTCTAAGGGCCTAGGGAGCAAGAAAGTGCATTTTGAGGCCATTTGGAGCATTTTTGGGCATGGATTGGATAGCTTATCCATGAAGCCAAGAGGATGGACGAATTTGAAGGCCTTGTATGCACTTGAAGACACAAAACAATGGCCCTAACCCAATCACATTCACCTTGCCTTGGGCTTAACACAAACACCATTCCTTGCCATGCAAGGGGGAGCAATTTGGGTCCATTTCATGTACTTAAACTCTAGCCCAATCCACATTCACTTCAAAGCCATGCAAAACCTTTCAACACCCTTTAATCATTCCCCTTTAAATTATGATTTTATTTCCTAACCCTACATGCATTATTTATTAGCATCTTCACATGCATTCACACACCATCTTCCCTTTTACAAAACACATTGCCGTGCATTTCTTCCCATTTTCTGCACCTTTCCTCCTTGCAATTCCACATGCATTCATCATTATAACCCACCTACATTCCATCTAATCCACATGCCTTCCCAACAATATAATTGAGTAAAACACATGCATTTCCAACATCAAAATCTGCCTTGTGCCGTGCCTTCCCTTCACAATTTCAGCTTTCCTCCTTGCAATTCCACATGCATTCACTTCATCATTACACCACCACTCATTCTTTAATCCACATGCACATTCAATCATTCACTCAAGCACCCTTGTGCCATGTTTCCCCCTTTGTTCCCACCCATCACATGCATCATCATCAAACAAACAACACTTTGCCGTGGGCACCATTCCACATTCCAGCTTTCCCTTTTATTTTCCAGTTTTCACATGTGTCCTAGCTGTTTTTCCATCATTCCTCCACACAAATGCTTAAACAAACAGCCATATGTTCCATCCACTACCCCTATAAATACCCTAGCATTCATTCATTCACTCCCCATTCAATTCATATCTCATATTTCCATTCACAACACAAACACAACCCTTGTGCCGCAAATCCCTTCCATTTCTGTGCAGTTTTTCTCCTCCATTGCAGCCACTATCCAACCACTTCCCATCCCTCCAAAACACTTCACATAATCCCCAAAGCTCACCTTAGACCTTGTGCTACAACAACGAGGAAGAAAAGAGTGCTTAAACGTTCATACAATTCAAGTTTGAGTTGTTGGAATGTTTAGGTGTTTCTTTGATTTCAAAGTTTAAATTTAATTCTCTTTGTTTTGTACGTATGAGAATGGAAAATAAGAGTGCCTAAACGTTCATACAATTCAAGTTTGAGTTGTTGGAATGTTTAGGTGTTTCTTTGATTTCAAAGTTATGAGGAACTAAACCCCCTTTAGCTAGGGGGTGATTCGAAACTATGTTTATATTTGCAATTTGAATTGATTACGTTTGGTTGGAATTTCATAAGTTGTGGATTAAATTCGTTTAACTGTTTGATTGATAACTTATTTATGTATGTTCATTGAGATTGCAAGCTTAATTTTCATGCATAAATATGACGCTAGAATATAAGTGAATTTCACCTAATCGTTATGAACTTATATTCACAAGTAGTGGAGGTTGCTTATAAACAATCGCGTTAAACGAATTCTTGGCATAAGTTTCATGCGTATTCCATAGTAACGAATGCCTCGTCGATGTTTATGATTTCCGTTGAACTTAATGATCTTTGTTGAATGTCTCTATCATGCGTATTCCATAGTTAGGGACTTTGATTAAGAATAATTTGGTTGTAATGCGTATTCCATTCAATCCAACGAATTTAGGGAAATCTGAAAGTTAATCTAAGCGGATCTAATTAACTTGGAGCATTGAGTTTCACAACTTATCGAAAGACCAACTGAGAATCAATTTTGTATGCAAGTGTAACATGTGTGGAGAAGAACCCCTTGGCTATTCCATCATCCATATTTTTATCACATTCATATTTACATTTTGCCTTTAATTATATTCTGTCTTTTTAATTTAATATCGTCCAAACACATTTCCCCCATATTTCGTTGAGTCTTAATCATTCGTATTTGTTTTATTTTTGTATCTTTAAGCTTTTGGAGTCATAAACACTTGCAAATTCGTCTAAATCAAGTTCTAGCTTCTATTTGAGTCAATTTGATTGTTTTAGACAATTTGAGTTTTTCAAAGCCATTCTGAGTCATAGTAGTCTTGTTAAGAGTATTTTAATTTAGTTTTTATGTTTTTAAGTCAATTTAGAAGGTTTTAGCAAGCCCTCCTAATCCCCGGTCTAGAACGATCCCTCACTTATCCATTCTACTACAATTGTCAAACGAGGGTTTAATTTGAGTGTCAAGTAAATCTCGCATCACCGCACCTATCCCTTCTAGAAAGCTGCTTTCCCTTGCCTTGCAAGGCATTCTAGAAGCCTTATCACCTCATCTCCTTACTTGCCGCACCTAGGAAGCATTATCCCTTTTTATTTCTGATTTCTAAGCCTATTTCCTTGTGGATTTGGGTTATTCAAGTCCATATCTGATTACCCTATGGTTTATTGAAAAGCAATTAGAAATCGTTTTGTGTGCAAGTATGGCATGTGTGGAGATGAACCCCTTAGCTAGCCTTCATTCCATTCATTAAAACCAAATTCGTTTTAAAATCTGTTCGTTTTACAAAGTTTTAAGTTTTGTTTTCAAATTCGTCAAAATCAAAATCCCCCTTTACTTGGAGTGTCAAATTAGTTAGAAATCAATTTAGTTTGTGTTTTTAAAATATCTTGAGTCAAGTTATAACTATTTTCGTCCAAATTCTTCTCTAGTGCTCAAAACTGCCCAGAAAGTAGTTTTAAGGTAGTTTTGAGTGTTTTCTTGTTGTTTTGAGTCTTTTGGTTTGTCTTAGTGTTTTAAACTTCAGTTTTGCATTCTTTGGGTCTAGTTTGGTGTTTTATATTGTGTTTTTATTTTTGAGTCAAATCCAAGTGATTAATAATCCCTCCTAATCCCCGGTCCAGAACGATCCCTACTTACATTCTTCACTACAATTGATAAAAAGAGGGTTTAATTTGTGTGCGTATAATTCTCACGTCAAATTTTGGCGCCGTTGCCGGGGATTAGCAACTTTGCTAATCCCTTGGATTGTTTTATTTTCATTTGTTTTATTTTATTCCAAATTCTTCATCTTGTTTTGTTTCTTGTTTAGGTACTAGTTTATGACTCGGAGTTCTCATCCGATTCGTGAACATATCTTGGACTTTGACGACGATTTCGAGCGAGAGTTGAGACGAAAGAGAAAGAACCCAGAACCTAGCGAATCAAGTGAAAGTTCTGAGTCCGTTTCTGAAGTTGAAGAAGAGGAACCCACGGCAAGAGTGGGTGAAGTAGACATGGCAGCGGACAACCTAACAATCAAGGAGCTTTCCGCTTCGGGATTGGACAATGCGGCACCCCCTATGTATTCAATATCCTAGGGCGGCTCCAGATAAGACTGCCGAGTTCGAATTGAAGTCAAGTTTGTTACATCACATTCCGAAGTACCATGGGCTGTCCATGGAAGATCCAAACAAACACTTAAAGGAGTTCGAAGTTGTTTGTTCAAGCATGACCCCGGTGAATGTCGATGGAAGCATCTTGAAGGTGAAAGCTTTTCCATTCTCTTTAATGAATAAAGCTAAAGATTGGTTGTATGAATTGGCTCCCGGAACTGTCACATCTTGGGAGAGCATGAAACAGGCTTTCTTGGAGAAGTTTTTCCCAACTTCTCGAATCATCCTTTTACGAAAAAGGATAAGTGGAATTCAACAAGATGAAGGTGAATCTTTTCCTACTTATTATGAACGTTTTAAATCTCTTGTTGCTTCATGTCCACAGCACCAGATGAAGGAGGAACTTCTCCTACAATACTTCTACGAGGGACTTCTACCAATCGAACGTCAAATGCTAGATGCCTCAGCGGGAGGAGCCTTGGTGGATAAGACCCCCACGGCTGCAAAGACCTTGATTGCTAATCGAGCTTTGAATGCTCAACAATACGAAGGTGTTGGACAAAGGAGTACCCCACGGCAACACCAAGTCAATGAGGTAAGTACCATAACCGAACTTCAAAATCAAATGGCTAACCTCACTTCTTTGCTTTCTCAGGTGATGGACGGTCCAAAAGTCCAAACCGTAGCTTCTTGTGGTGTGTGCTCCATGCAAGGACATCCCACGGATAAGTGCCCACAATTGATCGAGAATGGAGGGTGGGAGACACTCAATGCCGTGGGATATGGGAATCAATACCAAAATCGTGGTGACCCCTTCTCCACTACCTACAATCTCGGTTGGCGTGATCATCCAAATTTCGAATGGCGGGATCCTCAACAACCCCAACAACAAGGAGGATTTAGGCAGCAACCACCGGGCTTTTATACAAAGCCATTCGTCCCCAATCAAACTCAATCGCAATCTACCCCAACAAGCTCAGGTATGTCTTTGCATAATGATCAAGTTGTTAAGTTACTTACTACTTTGACGCAGGAAGTACAAACTCAAACTAAGGAGAGACAAATCCAAGACAAAAGGGTGGACAATTTGGAGAAGCAATTGGGGCAAATTGCCGAGTTCATGAGACAATTTCGAGAGCAAGGTAGGTTGCCAAGTTCAACCGTGGTCAATCCGAAAGGTGGATTCGAAACTGCCAAGGCCATTACGTTGAGAAGTGGTAAGGAGCTTGGAAATCATCCAAAACCATCCAAACAAAGCCTTAATGAGGAGGAAAAGCTGCTGCAAGAAGAAGAATATGGAGCAAAGGCCACGGCAAGGGAAGCCAAAACCTTGCCGCAACTCTCTAGTACACCAAAACCATCCCAAACTACCAAGGTGAGTCCAAATTCGAATTTGTCTAGTTCTATTCCACTAAATGTGCCCTTTCCTAGCAGGTTTATGCAATCTAAGACAGAGGAGGATGAAAAAGACATCCTGGAGACGTTTAGGAAGGTGCATGTCAATATCTCGCTCCTTGATGCAATAAAGCAAATTCTGAAGTACGCTAAGTTTTTGAGGAAGATTTGTACAACAAGGAAACGGATTCGGGAGAAAGAGGTGGTACATGTAAGTGAGAATGTCTCTGCAATGTTGCAAAGAAAGCTGCCACCTAAATGCAAAGATCCAGGTAGTTTCACTATCCCTTGTGTAATTGGAAATACAAGGTTCGAACATGCTATGCTAGATTTAGGTGCATCAATTAATGTCATGCCATACTCTGTTTATGCATCTATGAATCTAGGAGAGCTTAAAAATGATGGTGTTATTATCCAATTAGCCGATCGATCTAATGCATACCCGAGAGGAGTTTTGGAAGATGTTTTGGTGCAGGTAGACCATTTGATTTTTCCTGCAGATTTCTATGTGCTTGACATGGAGGATTCAACCCACTCTCCACCATTGCCACTCTTACTTGGACGACCTTTCATGAAAACGGCCCATACCAAGATTGACGTGGCCAAGGGAGCCTTAACTATGGAGTTTGGTGGTGATACGATTAACTTTAAAGTTTCTGAATACATTGAGAATCCTAATGATGTCCGTTCTTATTTTGCCATTGGTACAATTAAAAATATAGGGTAGGAACGTTCAACACCAATCAAGAAGGATGCGTCTAGAACCACCATCGAGGAAGGAATTGAAGGAGAGCATAAGGAGCACGCCACTACCCTACAAACACCCAATCTGGCCGTACCTAAGGACAAAATTGGCGAGATGGTGGCTGCCCTAGGGGCATTGCCACAACATCCTAGTAAGTCTCCAATCCCAATTCCAATTCCCATTTCAACTAATAGGTTGTTACCTTCATTGGTGCAGGTTCCAAATTGATTTCAAGGTGGTGGGAGCGTCTACATGAACTATAGGAACCAAAATACCACCATTAGGGAGGATCACTATCCCCTCCCATTCATAGAGCCATATTACGAAAGTGTTGAAGGGCAAGTTGTGGAGGACATCCCACTCCATGCCGTGGGCTGATGCGAACTAAATAAGCACACAAATTAAAACCCTCTTGTGACAATTGTAGTATAAGTATAAGTAGGGATCGTTCTAGACCGGGGATTAGGAGGGATTACTAAATCACTTGGAAACTGACTCAAAAACATAAAACAAACGTTAAAAACACTAAACTTGACTCAAAGAATGCAAAGCTAAACAATAAAACACTAAAACAAATCAAAAGACTCAAAGAATACAAAACACTTATAAACACAACTAAAGTGATTTCTAACTACTATGACTCAACAAAGTAAAGGGGGATTGAGGTTTTGACGAAATTAAACTAAATACACAGATTGTACTTTAAAGGCAGAATGTAAATATGAATGTGATGAAAATATGGATGAATGCTAGCTAGAAGGTTCTTCTCCACACATGTCACACTTGCATACAATTTGATTTTCAGTTGGTCTTTCGATGAATTATGAAACTCAACACCCCGGGTTAATTAGGTCCACTTAAATTAACCGTCAAGTTTTCCTTAAGTTAATGAATTGGATGATTGCATGCGACAACCCAAAGCATTCCCCACAAGTTCCCTACATGAATTGCATAATAGAGATACAAGCAAGAATCATTAAGCATCATGAAAACTATAAGTGTTGACGAGGCATTCGTTACTATGATTGCATGAAACTTATGCCAAGAATTTAATTAACGCGATTGTTTATAAGCAACCTCCACTACTTGTGAATATAAGTTCATAACTATTATGTGAAACTCACTTATATTCTAGCGTCATATTCATGCATGAAAATTAAGCGTGCACTCTCAATAAACATACACAAATAAGTTATCAATTAAGCAGTTAAACAAATTGAATCCACAATACATGAAATTCCAACCAAAAGTAATCAAATCATATTGCAAGCATAAACATGGTTTCGAATCACCCCCTAGCTAATTAGGGATTTAGCCTCTCATGTTCACAAAAAGAGAAATACAATTGAATTTAAACATAAAGCACAAAGGATTGATTACACCTAGAACGCCCAACGAATCCACTTGAATTTCTGCGCGTCTAAGTCCCTCTTTCTTCTTCTCCTTGCTGCGGCAATGAGGTTAAATGGTTGATTTGGATGTTATTTTGGGTTGGGGATGGATTGAGGGAGGATTGGTGGTGCGGCAATGGTGGGAAGTGTGTGGAATATGGCTGGAATGGAAGAAAAATGGACTGGGAAGGCTCGGCAATCAATGGAGAAAGGCTGAAATTAATGGAAAAAATGCGGCTGAGAAGAATAATAAATGATATGGTGGCTGATTATCCTTGTTTTAGTTTATTAGGGTCAATGATAAAAAATGGGGGGGGGGCCACGGCTTAGGGGGAATTATGTTTTTATGGTTTTCTGGATGCTACGGCTTATGGTGGAAAAATGGGAGAATGTGAGGAGTGACGGCTATGGAGAAAATTAAAGGGAACGGCTTCAAGGGAGATTGTGGAAGGGTGCGGCTAGGGTTAGGAAAATATATGATTTCAGAAAACTAACCCTAGCTTATTTAAAATTAAATCAAAGGCTTACGAAAATAGGAAATTAAAACATAAATATAAAGGTGCGGCTAGGGTTTAAAAGCATGTGTTTTAAGTGCAACCCTAGGACAAAATTGCCCTCCCTTGCACGGTAAGGGAAGGGAAGAAAATAAAAGGGCACGGCAAGGATGGATAAGGAGCCTAGGGCCTTCGTTTTGTGTCTTAAAGTACCTACAAGGTCTACAAAGTGGCTAGAAAATACGGACGTTTAGATTAGGAAAGGTTACCAAAACGGGAAACTTAGGGTTAACTTTCCTACTTCAAGTAAGAAACCTTTTTTGAGTAGGATTCCTGATGTGAGAATTACTTGACACTCAAATTAAACCCTCGTTTGACAATTGTAGTAGAATGAATAAGTGAGGGATCGTTCTAGACCGGGGATTAGGAGGGCTTGCTAAAACCTTCTAAATTGACTTAAAAACATAAAAACACAATATAAAACACTATTTAATGCTCGCAGAAAGCAAAACTAAAAATAAGAAAGATTAAGACTAAGATTTCAACGAAATAGGGGGGAATTGGATTTGGACGAATTTAAACTAAAATGAATACTTGGAAACAAAACAAATTGTAAATATGGATTTGACGGAAATGAATGGATGGGAAGCTAGCTAAGGGTTCTTTCTCTACACATGATATTTATGCATATGAATCAATTTCCAGTTATTCCTTCATTGAATTATGAACGACAATGCCCCAAATTAACCGTGACATCACTAGTTAACCCTCAGATTTTCCTTATATTATTGGATTGGATGGCATCATTCGACAACCCAAAACATTCTCAAAAGTTCCCTACATGTCATCATAATAGAGATACAATCGAAGATCATTAAGAATAATGAAAACCATAAGCATTGACAAAGCATTTGCAACTATGACATCATGTTACTCATGCTAAGAATTAAACTTAACGCGATCGTGACAAGCGACCTTTACTACTTTCAAGTATAAGTTAGTAACGATTATGTGAAACCTTCTTAAACTTTAGCCACATATTCATGCATGCTAATTAAGTATCGACCCTCAATCAACAAACACAAATAAGTTAATCATCAAATAGTTAAGCCAATTGCATTCACGAATCAAGAGTTCATAACCGGAATTCATCAATTCATATCACATAAATAATCATGGTATTGAAATCACCCCTAGCCAAAAAAAAGGTTTAGTTCCTCATAACTTTGAAATCAAAGAAACACCTAAACATTCCAACAACTCAAACTTGAATTGTATGAACGTTTAGGCACTCTTCTCTTCCATTCCTCATATTACAAAACAAAGAGAATTGAATTTAAACATTGAAATCAAAGAAACGCGTAAACATTCCAACAACTCAAACGTGAATTGTATGAACGTTTAGGCACTCTTCTCTTCCTCGTTGTTGTAGCACAAGGTCTAAGGATAGTTTGATGGTGTGAATGGTTTGGGGAGTGGTGTTTGGATTAATAGGGAAATGGAAAAATGGTGTTTGGATTACAAGGGAACTCACGGCAAAGAGAAGGAATGGAAGTGTTTGAGGGGTGTTGTGTTGTGAATGAGATGTTTGGCTAGGGAAGGGAGAATGTGTTTGTAATGTGTTGTGTATGAAATGAGATGTCCATGAATGAATGAATGCAAGGGTATTTATAGGAGTAGTGGAGGGAACATATGGCTATGTGGATGTTGTAGGTGAAGTAGGTGGATGTTGTAGGTGAAGTAGGTGGATGTTGTAGGTGAAGTGGATGTTGTAGGTGAAGTAGGTGGATGTTGTAGGTGAAGTGGATGTTGTAGGTGAAGTAGGTGGATGATATGTTAAGTGATAAGTGATAAGTGATATGATATGTGGTTATGATATGATAAGTGGTTAAGTGGTGATGATAAGTGATAAGTGATTAAGTGATATGATATGTGGTGATGATAAGTGATAAGTGCATGTGGGTTAACTAATGAAGGAAATGCATGTGCAATGACAATGTGTTAGAATGGATGTGTGTTATGCATGGCATGATTGGGATTAGGAAAGGTTTAAATGTCCTAAAACTAAAGAGAACAAGGTTCCAACACTTTGGCTCCAATTAGGTCTTCAATTTCGTCCAACACTTTGGCTTCAAGCATAAGCTATCCGTCCTTAGCCCAAAAGTGCTCCAAAAGTCTCCAAAATGCATCTTTTTGCTCCTTTAGCCCTTTGGACCTACAAACACACGAAAATAGCTTAAAGTACTAAAATAACTAAAGAAACATAACGTAAATGTACGAGAACAAGCCATTTAAGTCGCATAAATATGCTCCTATCAAATACCCCCACACTTAGCTTTTGCTAGTCCTCGAGCAAAACAGAAAAACAAAACAAAAAGAACAGAACACAACCTACACCTTCCAACAATCGTATCAGGGACTTCCAATGCACATGACAAGTTAAAAATCATTATTCTCACAGATTTGAGCCATCTTTACACTTAAGTACATTCTTAATCATAGTCACCACATACTAGTTCACAATTAAGCAATTAAAACACATTTCAAATGTAGTAACATGCCTTTAGAGAATTCCCTCAATTTCTTACTAGATGTACTCTCGTTTTTCACACAGATTTTCTGACTACACACCCTACACTAGGTATATGTGAGAAGATTGATGTAAACATGTAGACGAACACTCACATATGTTATAATAAGGAAAGCATTTTCTGGAGTTAATAAGCATGTTTAGATATGATCTCATGAATGGAATGCTACTACTTAGACGCGAGAACCAGTGACACCATAAGCTCATACCAAGTTCAAACTCCACAATTGAAATACATAACACTCAATATAGAAGTCAAAGGGTAGTAACGGGGCTAGGGTATTGGCTAACAATGAAAGGTGAAGGATAAACAAACATTCTTAAAGCAATAGTGAGCAAAGTATTGAATTAGGCACTTAGAATTCCCTTAAGAACGCAGAAGTCAACTTTGAACACCCAAGGGAAAATCACACAAAACTTAGGGCCATATTCAACTTTTTGGACCCTTTCTTCAACCATCAACGCTCGTGAGTTCATTCTTACTTATTTTCACTCCTTTTTTTTTTTTTTTTTTTTTTTTTTTCTTCTTTTCTTCTTTTTCTTTTAAATCTCAAAACATACATATAAACGTAAGAACAAACTTTTACTCCCCCACACTCATTTTCTTGCATAATGTAACTCAAAAGGAATTCATTTAAGTCATGCTCACTAAACTTTAAGAACAAGGGTGGGGATTGTCCTAAACTAGGCTAGGTGAGGAAAATGTGGGTAAACAAAGAATAAAGGCTAAACAAGGCTCAACGGGGTTAAAACTTACAACATATACGAAGTATGGGAAGTAAGGCTATTTGGCTATGGTGGTGGTCACTACACAACTTCTTCTTGAATATGTGTTATGCAAATCAATAACATGCTTTGAATGAAATGGGCATGAGTTCTAGCATTTAGTTCTATCATGATACAATTGCATTCTAAGTAGCAACCAAGCAAGGAATAATGAGATCATGCAACAACTTTAGAAAATAAAGAATCACAGAAAATAACTCTCCAAAGAAAGTAATGGCTCGAGTCTCACAGGGATGTAGCGTTATTATGATTTCCTTCCTTCAAGCATGTTACAAAAACGAATTTTTCTTTTATGATTGCATGTGAAGTCATACATTATAACCATAACTAAACATATACCAAGAGTAAATCAAACTTCATCCATGTTTATAACTCTTTTTAATAGTCATGCAATTACAAACCAAATCCTCATCATAACGTTGGAAGGTTCCCTAAGACACAAAAACAACTCAAAACACTCTTTTTAGGCTTTTCAAAAAAATGTTTTTCAAATTTTTATGTGATTTTCGGAGTTATAAAACAAAACACGCTAAAACAGTTTAAAAACACCTTAAAAACATTTAAAACAGCAAGGAACAACACTTGAAGTTATGGGTGATAAAATTCAACGAATTTGCATCAACATACTTAGTTACCCCCCCCCCCCCCCCCCCACACTTAAATCAAACATTGTCCTCAATGTTTTAAGCATAGATTCACACAAAACATAAGTAAACACACAAAAAGCAACTAAACATATTAAACATGGCATAATGTAATTAACAAAGAGAAGAGTTTAGAGACGCAAATCTGGTTATAGAGTGTAAATTCCATCTTCTCCTTGGTAATTGCATTGAGGCTTTGATCTTTGTGATTCCACAGGCTTACTCTTGAACTGGTTTCTGCCCATCGTTGATTTTCCTTTGTGCTACTTCTTGAACTGGGCAGCAGGATGGTTCTTTTGGTCTCCTCCGAAGGTCTGAGCTTACTCCTTTGGTCTGTTTCTTTGTTCAATCTTTCCAATTCGTATTGAAAAGGGTTGGAGGATAACTCAGCCTAAGTTTGTCTCCACATGCTTCAATGTATCATTTTCACTTGCCTTACTCGCTCCCCTTTGCAGAAGTGGTCCCTTCTCTGGAAGTGTATCAACCGTTGAAGATGACTACTCGAGAGCAACGCTAGGTAAGCAATCAGGAATAGATTCCAGGCAGTTGGCTCCAGATCGGAAGACTGACTCCAAGTGCCGGCTGATTGCTTCTTTTACTTTGCCATGCGAGTAAGAACAAGGACAAAGAAAAAGACAGGGAAAGAGCATGATATGAGATACTTTTGCTTTTGACCTTGATGATATGAGATACCTTTGCTTTTGAAGAAGCGGTGAATGAATCAGCACATGTATTTGTTGTGCTGTTTCCTCCTGGGTCATCTGTACTCCAGGCATCTGGTATCATCTTTGGGGAAGAAGAAAGAATTGAGTATTTCGAAAGGCTTTGCTGGGAGTGCGCCCTCAGAGGTGAGGGAGAGTTGGGCATTTTCTTCAAGTTTGCCCTGCCATAAAAGACGAAGGTCGACATATATAGAGATAATATCAAGTGGTGGTACTTTTTACCCTTGTCGACAAACGTTTTGATCTCGCAAATCCGGCTCTTTGAAATAGTGGCGCCTCTTCGATCTTTGAATACGCCTCTTCGATTTCTGAGCAGGCGCCCCTTCGATTTCTGAACGACGCCCCTTCGCTTTCTGAACGACACGTGGTAGTGCAGATGCGGCTCCTTTTGACAAAGCTGCACGCGTCTTCTGAAAAGCTGAGAAAGCGTCGCTGAACTTTGCGCTTGTCGGCTAAAGATGTGTAGTTGCGATGATGGCCTCCACGTGTTGTCTGAAAAGAAGAACTCTTTTGACAAAGTTGAACACGTCTTCTGAAAAGCTGAGAAAGCGTCGCCTAAATTACGCCGGAAATTCCGGCTTTTTGAATCGGTGGACGCGTCGCCTTGGCTTCTTATTGAGGTATCGATCACCGCCACAAACACACTCTGAAGAATTCCCATTCTTGAAAATCGTCTCCGGCCCTTCGAAATTTAACTCCATCCACCCATTCTCTTTGAACACTTTTGAAAAAAATGGCAAACTCATCGAACCTTAGCTTAGATTTGAGTCTCAGCAGCGATCCGGTTGCGCCCCGTCAAGGTAATGTATGGCGCCCTTCTTTTTTTTCTTCTAACGGTCCTCTTTCAGGTGAAGACTCTGTGATGCAGGACGCCACAACAGCTACAATAGTAGCTAGGAACCTCCTCACTCCAAAAGATAGTAGGCTGCTGTCAGGACGGTCCGATGAGTTGGCCGTTCAAGAGTCCCTCGCACTTAGTGTTCAGTGTGCGAGTTCTGTGTCCAACATGGGCCAACGCCTGCTTGCCCGCTCCCGTCAGGTGGAATCATTGATGGCAGAGGTGGAAAGTCTCAAGCAGGAGATCCAGCAGCTTAAGTATGAGAATAGAAGTTTGCATGTGCTTGTAAATAACTATTCGTCGGGCATGAAGAGGAAGCTTGATGAGCTGCAAGAATCTGAGGGTCGAATTCACAATGACCGTCAAAGGCTTGCGTCTTATCTCCAAAGGCACCTTTTTCCTGGGTCATCCAGCGCTTGGCCAAGTATTGAGGCCTGGAATGCTCTAGCTCCGATGCCTCCCGCTTCTATGCCTCCCGCTTCTGCGCCTTCCGCTTCTGCGCCTCGTAGTGGGGCTTCACGTAAACAACCTTTGTGAAGCTCCACCTTTCTCCATGTTTAGTATCTTTTTTTTTTTTTTTTTTTTTTTTTTTTTTTTTTTACATAAATAAAATCAAACGGCATGGAATTTATCTTTGAATGGGCGGTGATACTTGAAATGATCCGGTAATAGTTTAAATTCCAGATTGGGTGCCTGAATCATTAACCACATGTTAGTATAAAAGAAAATTGAAATTCGGGGAGGCGGCTTACCTGTGTGCTCCAAAATGAACTCCAGAATAAACACCCCTTCGAAAGTTATGACTTGTCCCGTGTCATAAAATCCAACTTCCTTGGGAATTGTGGTTTCAAATATGTCCTTTTTTGATGCCTTCTACATCTTCTCCAGCCACTACCTTCTCTTGAATCATTCTTCTTGGTGTACAAAGTCCTTTGAAGAATTCAACACCATCTAAAACTTGCTGTGTTGCACCAAGAATTTGAATAGCATTTTGCTCCTTTGGGAAGGCTTCCACGATGTCCTTTTTACTCTCTTCTTGGTTGGGAATCAAAAACCTGCTAGGAAAAGGGACATTGGGTGGAATAACATCAGAATAACATGGAATTGGTACGTCCTTACTGGTGGTGGGTGGTTTAGAGGGCTTAGGGGGCTGCGGCAAGGGTTGTTCTACCCTTGCCGTGTGCATGTCTTCTTCCTCCTCCTCAATTAGCAGCTCTTCATCCACTTCTAGGCTATGTTTGGACATTTTTAGGTCAGCTCCAACCTCCATAGCACTTCCCAAAGTGATAGCATTATGGATTTCAAAATCTTCCTTCGAGTTTTCAATAGTTGAGTTGGAAAGTTCACTTTGCTCTTGAATTTGTTCCATGAACTCCATAATCTGCCCAAATTGCTCGTCCAATTTACCCAACTTCTTGTCTTGATTTTGTTCGTCCTGCGTCAAAGAGGTTAGTAATTGAAAATTTTTATCATTATCCATGGACATACTTGAACTTGATTGGAATTGTTGTGGGGGAGGTTGTGGTGGCTGCATAGGTGTTGTATTGAACTCCTCATATGGTTGCCAATATGCTTCTTGTTGAGCCTCATTGGCTTGATTTTGTGACCCCTGCGCCAAAGAATTTATTTCATTAAGAATTTGAATATAATCTATTGGCGAACTTGAATTTAATTGAGCATATTGCATATGAAGTTGTGGTGGCTGCATAGGTCTTGAATAGAACTCCTCATATGGTTGCCAATATGCTTCACGTTGAACTTGTTGATCTTCCCACCATATAGAGTTTGAATGATCCCTCCAATCTCTTTGTGGACATTGATTGGCTTGAAATCCTTGCCTATATGAAGCACCAAATGTAGGGACACTCTGCATTGTGGTCCTTTCGGCATACGGCGACAATTTAGAAGTAAGATTTGCCAATTGAGCTTGAATGCTAGCAAAATCTATATCTTACTTCTCTAGTACCTAAAATCAAAGAAAGAGAACTAAATCAAATATCAAAAGTAACAACAAACAAAGAAAACAACACTAAGTTAGAAACTAAAACGAAAACAACTAAACCAAAAAAAAGAAAAGAACCAAGGGATTAGCAAAGTTGCTAATCCCCGGCAACGGCGCCAAAATTTGATGTGAGAATTACTTGACACTCAAATTAAACCCTCGTTTGACAATTGTAGTAGAATGAATAAGTGAGGGATCGTTCTAGACCGGGGATTAGGAGGGCTTGCTAAAACCTTCTAAATTGACTTAAAAACATAAAAACACAATATAAAACACTATTTAATGCTCGCAGAAAGCAAAACTAAAAATAAGAAAGATTAAGACTAAGATTTCAACGAAATAGGGGGGAATTGGATTTGGACGAATTTAAACTAAAATGAATACTTGGAAACAAAACAAATTGTAAATATGGATTTGACGGAAATGAATGGATGGGAAGCTAGCTAAGGGTTCTTTCTCTACACATGATATTTATGCATATGAATCAATTTCCAGTTATTCCTTCATTGAATTATGAACGACAATGCCCCAAATTAACCGTGACATCACTAGTTAACCCTCAGATTTTCCTTATATTATTGGATTGGATGGCATCATTCGACAACCCAAAACATTCTCAAAAGTTCCCTACATGTCATCATAATAGAGATACAATCGAAGATCATTAAGAATAATGAAAACCATAAGCATTGACAAAGCATTTGCAACTATGACATCATGTTACTCATGCTAAGAATTAAACTTAACGCGATCGTGACAAGCGACCTTTACTACTTTCAAGTATAAGTTAGTAACGATTATGTGAAACCTTCTTAAACTTTAGCCACATATTCATGCATGCTAATTAAGTATCGACCCTCAATCAACAAACACAAATAAGTTAATCATCAAATAGTTAAGCCAATTGCATTCACGAATCAAGAGTTCATAACCGGAATTCATCAATTCATATCACATAAATAATCAAAGAAACATTGAAATCAAAGAAACGCGTAAACATTCCAACAACTCAAACGTGAATTGTATGAACGTTTAGGCACTCTTCTCTTCCTCGTTGTTGTAGCACAAGGTCTAAGGATAGTTTGATGGTGTGAATGGTTTGGGGAGTGGTGTTTGGATTAATAGGGAAATGGAAAAATGGTGTTTGGATTACAAGGGAACTCACGGCAAAGAGAAGGAATGGAAGTGTTTGAGGGGTGTTGTGTTGTGAATGAGATGTTTGGCTAGGGAAGGGAGAATGTGTTTGTAATGTGTTGTGTATGAAATGAGATGTCCATGAATGAATGAATGCAAGGGTATTTATAGGAGTAGTGGAGGGAACATATGGCTATGTGGATGTTGTAGGTGAAGTAGGTGGATGTTGTAGGTGAAGTGGATGTTGTAGGTGAAGTAGGTGGATGATATGTTAAGTGATAAGTGATAAGTGATATGATATGTGGTTATGATATGATAAGTGGTTAAGTGGTGATGATAAGTGATAAGTGATTAAGTGATATGATATGTGGTGATGATAAGTGATAAGTGCATGTGGGTTAACTAATGAAGGAAATGCATGTGCAATGACAATGTGTTAGAATGGATGTGTGTTATGCATGGCATGATTGGGATTAGGAAAGGTTTAAATGTCCTAAAACTAAAGAGAACAAGGTTCCAACACTTTGGCTCCAATTAGGTCTTCAATTTCGTCCAACACTTTGGCTTCAAGCATAAGCTATCCGTCCTTAGCCCAAAAGTGCTCCAAAAGTCTCCAAAATGCATCTTTTTGCTCCTTTAGCCCTTTGGACCTACAAACACACGAAAATAGCTTAAAGTACTAAAATAACTAAAGAAACATAACGTAAATGTACGAGAACAAGCCATTTAAGTCGCATAAATATGCTCCTATCAATTCCTCGTTTTGGTAAGAATTCATCGTTGGAGTAAGAATTCGTCGTTTCTTCAAATCTTCAACTCATTCATTCCTCTTTCACTCCAAAATACTCCAATTTGCATCTTCTTGCACACTTTGGCCTTATAATCTAAAAATACACAAAAGTAGCCTTAAACACTAAAATAGCTAAGTAAACACAACATAAATGCACGAGAACAAGCTAATTAAGTCGCATGAATATGCTCCTATCATGGGCTCCAAGAGAGGATAAGAAGAATGTTCGTCCGGCTGTACGACGTTAAAGCAAGCGCTACTTGGGAGGCAACCCATGCATTCAACAAAGGAAGACCTAGCAAGCACTCCAATTCCAGATTTGCGTTCCTAAACTCTTCTCTTTGTTGCTACTTCGTTTCTGCCATGTTAGGTTGTTTAGTTGTTGTTTTGTTTGTTTGTTTGTTAATTGTGTGAGTCTATGCTTGAAACATTGAGGACAATGTTTGATTTAAGTGTGGGGGGGTAACTAAAGTGTTTTGATGCAAATTCGTAGGGTTTTATCCACCATAACTTCTAATGTTGTTTCTTGTTGTTTTTAAGTGTTTTTAAGCCATTTTAGAGTGTTTTAGAGTGTGTTGACTTAAAAATCCGAAAAACCCATAAAAATTTGCAAAATAGTTTTGAAAAACCCAAAAAGAGTTGTTTTTAAGTTGTTTTTGTGTGTTTGTTTGTGTCTTAGGGTACCTTCCAACACAATGATGAGGATTTGGTTTTAATTGCATGACTATTAAAGAATGTTGTAAACATGGCTGGAAGTTGATTTGTGCTTTGGTTTATGCTTGGTTATGGTTATAGCTTATGAATTCACATGTAATCACAAAGGAAAAAATTCAGTTTTTGTAACATGCTTGAAGGAAGAAACTCAAACTAACGTTACAACCCTGAGAGACTTAAGCCTATAACGTTCTTTGGAGAGTATAA
This sequence comes from Pyrus communis, assembly GCF_041283825.1. NCBI lineage: Eukaryota > Viridiplantae > Streptophyta > Magnoliopsida > Rosales > Rosaceae > Pyrus > Pyrus communis. The sequence goes on along the minus strand of NC_142578.1, from coordinate 14,099,609 downwards.
TCTGTGATTTCTTGTTTTCTAAAGTCGTTGCATGATCTCATCATTCTTTGCTTGGTTACTACTTGGAATGCATCTCATTATAGTTCCAAATACTAGAACTCATGCCCATTTCATTCAAAGCATGGTATTGATTGCATAACATACAATAAGATGAAGTTGTTAGTCAAGCCAGAGCCAAAAAGCCTATCCCTTTTCATATGTATTGTAGGATTAACCCTCTTGAGCCTTTTCAAAGCCTATTTTCTTTGTTAGCCACATTATCCGCACCTAGCCTAGATTAGGACTTTCCATACCTTTGTTCTTAAAGGATAGTGAAGCACGACTTAGAGTGAACTCCTTTGGTCAATTTATGGCAGAAAACGAGTGTGGGGGAAGATGATAGGGCACGACAAAAGAAAAAAAAAAAAAAAAAAAAAAGAAAAAAATAATTCGTGGAAAAATCAAAAGAAAATAGAAAAGTGTTGAAAAGAAGGAAAAGGAGTTGAAAAACAAGTGAGAATGAACTCACAAGTGTTGGTTGTTGAAGGAAGGGTCCAAAAGAGTGAATTTGACCCTAAATGTTGCATGAATCTTCCCTTGTGTGTACAAGTTGATTTCGGCCATTTGAAGAGAGTTTAAGTGTCAAATTCATTACTTTGCTTACTATTGCTTTAAGAACGTTTGTTTATCCTTACCTTTCTTTGTTAGCCAATACCTTAGCCTCGTTACAACCCTCAACTTCTATCTTGATGTTATGTGTTCAATATGTGGAGTTTGAATTTGGTATGAGCATATGGAATCACTGGTTCTCGTTCTAAGTAGTAGCGTTCCATTCATGAGATCATATCTAAACATTTTATTAACTCCGGAAATTGCGTTCTTTGTTATACATATATGTGAGCATTCGTTTTTATATCTACATCAATCTTCTCACATATACCTAGTGTAGGGTGTGAAGTTAGAAAATCTGTGTGAAAATTGAGTGCATATCTAGTAAGGAATTGAGGAAATTCTCTAAGGCATGTTACTACATTCAAAATCATGTTTTAATTGGTTATTTGTGAACTAATGAGTAGTGACCATGATTAAGTAAATGCTTAAGCGTAAAGATGGCTAAAATATGTGGGAATGATGATTTTTAACATGTCATGTGCATTGGAAATCCCTGAGGCGATTGTTGGAAGGTGTAGGTTGTGTTTTACTCGTTTTACTTTGTTTATTTACTTTGTTTCATTTTGTTTTGCTTGAGGACTAGCAAAAGCTAAGTGTGGGGGAATTTGATAGGAGCATATTTACGCACCTTAGTTTAGCTTGTTTTTGTGCATTTATAGTGTTTTTCCTTAGTAAAGTAGTCTTTTAAGCTAGTTCTATGTGTTTTCAGGTTTTAAGTGCAAAGTATGCAAAAGGATGCATTTTGGAGCCTTTTGGAGCAAATTAGAGCTTGGAATGGACATCATATGCTTGGAGCCAAGATGATGGACGAAATTGAAGATTTGAAGATGATGTTTCCTACTTGAACAAGGTTTCCTAGTCGGAGTAGGAAAGCGCCTAATTAAAAGATGAAATCCTAGTCAACAAAGGATTCTTAATTGAAGAAGGATTCCTAATCAACAAGGGATTCCTAGTTGAAGATGGATTCCTTGAAGAAAGAAGATTCCTACTCAAATAAGGTTTCCTACTTGATGAGGAAAGTCAAAATCCAAATGGTCTCAAGTGAAGCAACAAAGAAGTTTTTCAAGTCCAAGAAGGAATAGGAGTCCAAGATGAAGAAGGAATGACGAAGACAAGGTTTCCTAATCCTAATAGGCAAAGTTTCCAAGTGCAATGAGGAGTCCTTATCCATTTAAGGCACTTTATCCATTTAGGATACCTTATCCTTGTTCTAGAAACCTTATCCAACCTTGCCGTGAGTTTTCCTTGCATTAGAGGGTTTCTAGAAGCCCTAATCTGCCCTATCCTTTAGTGCCGCACCTATCCCTTCTAGAAAGCTGCTTTCCCTTGCCTTGCAAGGCATTCTAGAAGCCTTATCATCTCATCTCCTTACCTGCCGCACCTAGGAAGCATTATCCCTTTTTATTTCTGATTTCTAAGCCTATTTCCTTGTGGATTTGGGTTATTCAAGTCCATATCTGATTACCTAGGGTTTTAAGTGCCTATATATACTCATATTAACCCCTAGATCAGAATACCACCCCTTCACACAACAATCATTCACTCTTCCATATTCAGAAATTCGCCAAGAACTACATTCCCAACCTTTGCCGTAGCCATCCTTCACCATTCTCCATATTTCCCCACCTTGCCGCACTCCCCATCCCTCCTAAACACTACCCTACCATCACACATCCATTCCCCCATACAAATACCACCCAAAACCTGTCCTTAGACCTTGTGCCGCAACAAAGAGGAGGAGAAGAGGGCTTGGAAGTTCATGCAATTCAAGTTCGAGTGGCTGGAATATTTAGGTGTTTCCTCTCCTTTGATTTCAATGTTTAAATTTACTTCTCTTTGTCTTGTACGTATGAGGAACTAAACCCCCCCCTTGGCTAGGGGGGATTCGAAATACATGTTTATGCTTGCGATATGATTTGATTACTTCTAATTGCGTTTCATAAGTTGTGAATTCAATTTACTTATCTATGTGAATTACATTGATTTGTGTGTGTTGGTTGAGAGTGCACGCTTAATTATCATGCATAAATTGGATGCTAGGATATAAGGAAATTTCACCTAATCGTTATGGAATTATATTCACAAGTAGTAAAAGTTGATGATTTCAATTGCGTTAAGTAAATTCTTGGCATAAGTTTCATGCAATTCATAGTAACGAGTGCTTCGTCAATGCTTATGGTTTTCAAAGAACTTAATGATTCTTTCTTGTATCTCTATTATGCAATTCATGTAGGGAACTTGTGGGGAATGCTTTGAGTTGTCGTATGCAATCATCCAATTCAATAACGTTAGGAAACTCTGAGGGTTAATTAGTGCAATTCACGGTTAATCTGGGGCGTTGAGAATTCATGGTTTATTGAAAAGCAATTAGAAATCGTTTTGTGTGCAAGTATGGCATGTGTGGAGATGAACCCCTTAGCTAGCCTTCATTCCATTCATTAAAACCAAATTCGTTTTAAAATCTGTTCGTTTTACAAAGTTTTAAGTTTTGTTTTTAAATTCGTCAAAATCAAAATCCCCTTTTACTTGGAGTGTCAAATTAGTTAGAAATCAATTTAGTTTGTGTTTTTAAAGTATCTTGAGTCAAGTTATAACTATTTTCGTCCAAATTCTTCTCTAGTGCTCAAAACTGCCCAGAAAGTAGTTTTAAGGCAGTTTTGAGTGTTTTCTTGCTGTTTTGAGTCTTTTGGTTTGTCTTAGTGTTTTAAACTTTAGTTTTGCATTCTTTGGGTCTAGTTTGGTGTTTTATATTGTGTTTTTACGTTTTTGAGTCAAATCCAAGTGATTAACAATCCCTCCTAATCCCCGGTCCAGAACGATCCCTACTTACATTCTTCACTACAATTGATAAAAAGAGGGTTTAATTTGTGTGCGTATAATTCTCACGTCAAATACTCAAAAACACACTTTAGGACAGATTTGAAACAAGTAAATAAAGGGGATTGGGTTTTGGACGAAATTAATGTAAAAACAAGTAACTAAAAGACTTAAATGTAATTTGGATGAATTTGAGAAAAACAATGGATGATTAGATAGCTAGAGGATACTTTTCCACACATGATACATTCAAACACAAATTGATTTCCAGTTGCTTTTCCGATAAACCATGAACCTCAACACCCCAGATTAACCGTGACATCACTAATTAACCCTCAGATTTTCCTTAAGTTATTGGATTGGATAACATTATACGACAACCCAAAGCATTCTTCAAAAGTTCCCTACATGACATCATAATAGAGATACAATCAAAGATCATTACGTTCTGAAAATCATAAGTATTGACAAAGCACTTGTAAATATGACATCATGATACTCATGCTAGGAATTTACTTAACATGATTGTGAAAACAACCTTAACTACTTGTGAATATAAGTTTGTGACGATTATGTGTGCACCCTTAATCAACAAACAAGAATAAGTTATCCATCAAACAGTTAAGTAAATTGCATTCACAATTTATGAAGTCACAACTGGAATTAATCAATTCATATTGCAAATATAATCATGGTTTCAAAGTCTCCCCTAGCTAAAACAAGTTTAGCTCCTCATGTTTACAACAAAACAAAGCAAATATAAATTAAACATTGAAAACAAAGATTGAATACACCTAGAAACGCTCCAACAATCCAAGCTTGAATGGTCAAAACGTCCAAGGCTTCTCCTCTCTTCTTTCTCCTTCTTCGTTGCGGCACAAGGGTGTTTGTGTATGAATTATGGTGATGGATGGATAGATTGGATGGTGGTAGAGGGTGGATGATGGCTGAATGAATGGAGAGAATGAATATGGATGTCTGCAGAGCCTAATATGTGTGGCAGATTATGTATATATAGAGGGAGAAAGGTTAAAGTCTTAATTAAATGTTTTGGGAAAGAATTTAGCTCCAAATCCTCAAGGAAAAAGGGTAACAAATCAGAATCCCAATGGAAAAGGGAAGGAAAAGGTGCGGCAACATTTAGGGAGAAAGGGAAAGGTGTTTTGCAAGGAAAGGGGGAATAAGGGAATGTGGGGTGCGGCACATCTAGGAAAAGGAAGATATGTGGCAGATTTTGGAAGAAAAGGGTAAGGACGGTGCGGCAAAGACTATGAGAAAAGGGACCTTTGGTTTGTGTCCTAAAATGCATAAGAAACCTTCAATGTTGCTGGAATTTAGGGACATTTAGGATTAGGAAAGGTTAAACCAAAATAGGAAACCTTGGCTTAACTTTCCTACTTCAAGTAGGAATCCTTCTTTGACTAGGAATCCTTCTTTGATTAGGAATCCTAACATCTTTAGGTCTTCAATTTCGTCCATTCCTTTTGTTCCAAGCATATGCTATCCATTCCAAGTCCAATTTTGCTCCAAAAGGCTCCAAAATGCACCTTTTTGCTACCTTAGCCATATGAACCTATAAACACACGAAAATAGCTTAAAATACTAAAATAACTATGAACTAACAACATAAATGTAAGAAAACAAGCTAACTAAGTCGCCTAAATATGCTCCTATCATCTGCCTAGTTTTAATTCTTGTTTTGTTTACTTTATTTTCGTCCAAAACCAAATCCCCCTTTATTTTAGAGTGTCTAACTAGTTAGAATCTGTTTTAGATTGTATTTTCAAGTGATTTGAGTCAAGTTAAAACCAAAATTCGTCCAAAATTGTGTTTAGAGTCAAATCTGCCCAGTTTGTGTTTTTAGGCAGTTTTGAGTGTTTTTAGCTTATTTTGAGTCTTGTGAACTTGTTTTGAGTCTTTTAAGTTTAGTTAAGTGTTTGAAAAGCTTAGTTTTATCTATTTGAGTCAGTTTAAAGTGTTTAGCAGTCCCTCCTAATCCCCGGTTTAAGAACGATCCCTACTTACATATATACTACAATTGTCAAAAGAGGGTTTAATTTGTGAGTTAAGTTAATTTTCGCATCAGGTGCATCAAGGATGAGAATGTAAATGTTCTAGCCATAAAGAATGCGGTTGAAGATAGATGAAGAGCTTATTTTCATAATGGATAGAACTTATGCTTTATACAGCTAAATTAGGAAAGAGGAAGTGGTTGTAACTTTGAAAAATATGAAGCATAGAAAAGCTCTAGCCCCAATGATGTACCAATTTAAGTGTGGAAAGTCATGAGAGAGATGGGTATAACATGACAAACAAACCTTTTTAATAAGATTGTGAAAATGAAGAAGATGCCAAATGAGTCGTGGAAAATCACTTTGGTGCCTATCTACAAGAACAAGGGCAACATATAAAATTGCATGAATTGTGCGGTATTAAGTTAATGTGTTATAAATTGAAGCTTTGGAAGAGAGTATTTGAGAATAGACTAAGGCAAGAGATACAAGTCTCACACATCAATTTAGGTTCATACTAGGACGCTTGACTACAAAGGCAATCTATTTCTTACTGAGATCGATGGAACGATACAGAGATAAGCAAAAAGATTTGCACATGATCTTTATAAAAGTGTATGATAGGGTCCCAAGAGAACTTTTTTGTAGGATTCTTGAGAAGAAATAATTACAAGTAGCATATATCCATGAATAAAGGATATGATGATATAGCAATGACTATAGTAAAAACTCATGAAGGATAAACTGAAAGCTTTTCCATAACCATATGGTGACATCAAGGCTTAGTTGTAAGTCCTTACCATTTCTTCTATCCATGAATAAAGGATATGTATGATGTAGCAATGACTATAGTAAAAACTCATGCAGGACAAACTGAAAGCTTTTCTATAACCATAGGGTGGCATCAAGGCTTAGCTGTAAGTCACTGAAAGCTTTTGCATAACTGATAGGAGCATATTTATGCGATTTTGTTAGCCTATTTCCTTGCATTTACTCAGTTAGTTTATATTTATTAGAGTGTTTTAAGCCATTTTCGTGTGTTTGTAGGTTCAAATGGAAAAATTGGCAAGAAAAGGCAATTTGGAGCATTTTAGAGCAGTTTTGGGCTTGGAATGGATAACATATGCATGGAGCAAGATGGATGGACGTTTTTGAAGATCAAAAGAGGTTAGGAATGTGCTTAACATCTGGAGAAATTAATTCAAGACTTGGAAGATAAGGAATCAGCTAAAAAGAAGGAAACATTATCCAAACTACCTTATCTTATCCAAACCTTATCCAACCTTATCCTATCCTAATCTTATCCTACCTTAATTCCAGCTGCAAGGGGGAATCAATTTCACATTAAATTACCTAAATATCTGGTTCTAGAAGCCCTATCCTCTGCCCTAGATTTGTGCCGCACCACTCTATCATTTTCCCCCTAGAAATCTGCCATGCCCTATCCTTGTCCTCCAAGGATTGGTGCTGTGAACCCTAGCCGTATAAATACATCACACATCTACCGCATAAAGTAGAGAGCCTTAGAGAGAAAATCAGAAAAATACACTTTGTGCCATAACTTTGCAAGGAAGGAAGGAGAAGAAGGACTTGTGCCATGACGTGCCATCCAAGGCCATTGGAGTGTTAGAGCATTTCTGGGTTCTGTCTATCCTTAGTTTTAGTTCAATGTTTAAATTAGATTGGTTTTCTTTAATTGCAAACATGTGGAACTAATTTCGTTTTAGCTAGAGGTGAATTCAAAGCCATGAACATATATGTGATATGAATTGATTACATCCAGTTATTGTTTTATAAATCGTGAATGAGATTTACTTATCTGCTTGATTGATAACTTATTCTTGTATGTTGATTAAGGATGCATACTTAGTTTGCATGCATGAATTTGATGCTAAAATATAAGGGAAGTCACTAGCATGCATGATTATGAACTTATATTTATGATTAGTTTGCATGCATGATTATGAACTTATATTTATAAATAGTGGAAGTCACTAGCATGATTGTGTTAAGTAAATCCATAGCAGGACTATCATGCAGTTCATAGTTACGAATGCCTTGTAAATGCTTATGATTTTCATAAAACTTAATGATCTTTGATATATATCTCTATCATGTTGTTCATATAGGGAACTTGATAAAAATAATTTGACTGCATCGCTGAGTCCAATTCAATGAAATTAGGAAAATCTTAGAGTTAATTAGTACTGTTCATGGTTAACTTGGGCCATTATCATTCATGGTTTATAGGAAGAATAATTGGAAATCGATTATATGCATATGTGCCATGTGTGGAGAAGGACCCTCTAGTTAGCCTTTCACCCTTTAATTCATCCAATTTCGTACCCTTTAGTTTGTTTTTGCAACCTACTTAGTTTTAGTTAAAATTTGTCAAACAAACCTCCATTTAGTATTCTGAGTCTTTTTAGTTTAATTTTCGTCCAAACTTCTTCTAGTTCCTGTTTTGAATCAATTTAACTTAGTTTTGTGTTATTTGAGTCAGTTTAAATTGTTTTGAGTTGTTTGAGCCTAATTTTCTGTTTTTGAGTTAAATTAGTATAGATTAGCAGCCCTCCTGATCCCCAACCTAGAACGATCCCTACTTTCATATACTACAACTATCAAAAAGAGGGTTTAATTTATGTGTTAGTTTCTATCACATCAATAACCATAGGGTGACATCAAGGCTCAGCTGTAAGTCCTTACCGTCTTCGTCTTGTTATTCTTCTTCTTTTGAACTCCAGATACTTCTTCTCCTCCTTCTCCTTATCCTCTTCTATGTTCCAGATAATTCTCCTCCTCTTCCTCCTCCTCCTCCTCATCCTCTAAGTATGTCTTATTCTTCTTCATTGTGTTGCATATGTGTCATGTGTGGAAAAGGACCATCTAGCCAATCTTTCACCCCTTAAGTCACCTTAATTTCATGCAACCTTTACTTAGTTCTGCAACTTATTAGTTTTAAGTCAATTTTCGTCCAAACAAACCCCCATTTTCATGTTTTGAGTCAATTTAGTTAGATTTTCGTCCAAAACACCCCTGAGTGCTTCTTTTGTGTTATTTGAGTCAGTCTAGCTTCGTTTTGTGTATTTGAGTCTAGTTTTCAGTTTTTGAGTCAAGTTAGTGTAGATTAGCATCCCTTCTAATCCCCGGCCTAGAACGATCCCTACTTACGTATACTACAATTGTTTAAAAAGGGTTTAATTTGTGTGTTAGTTTCTACCACACCACCAATTTAGCTAGAGAAATCGGTAATAACCACTTTACTACTCATTACACTTTGAATTCATTTTATCTTGAACCCTTTTCTAACAAAAGCATCAAGACCCTTTAGAAAACACCCCTTCCCTCGGGTTTTTGTCAATCAACCTAACAATGGTGTTTTGCAGGTTTTTAGTCAATTAGTCCTTATGATGTAGTAGAAGCCAAGGGTTCTTGAAGAGCTGGGGGATAGAACCTGAGAATCAGTCAATCAGGGGCAACATAATCACTCACGTCGCTAATCGTGGATTCACTCAACACGACCAAGCCTAACACTTGATTCAAGGAAGGAGAAAACCACTTTCTTCAATTGCACAAAGCCAATATATATTTTTTAATTAATCCAGTCTTCAAAGGCTTTGATAGGAGCATATTTATGCGACTTAATTGGCTTGTTCTCATGTATTTATGTTGTGTTTCTTTAGTTGTTTTAGTGTTTAAAGTCACTTTTGTTTGTTTTCAGATTATAAAGCCAATGTGTGCAAGAAGATGCAAATTGAAGTCTTTTGGAGCAAAAGAGGAATGAATGAGTTGAAGACTTGAAGAAATATGAATTCCTAATCGAAGATGGAGTCCTACTCACATGAGGATTCCTAGAACAACAAGGATTCCTACTCCAACAACGATTCCTACTTGAAGTAGGAAAGTTAAGCCTAGGTTTCCCATTTTGGTAACCTTTCCTAATCTTAAAAGTCCTTATTTTCCTACCACTTTGAAGGCCTTGTATGCACTTTAGGACACAAAACAAAGGCCCTAGACCCCCTTCCCACCTTTGCCGCACCTTTCCCTTTCTCCCCATCGCTTGTCGTGCAAGGGGGGTATTTAGGTCCTATTTTATGCACTTAAACACATTCCCCTTTCTAAATAAAACCCTAGCTTATTTTGGTTAACTAAAATTAAGTCAAAGGCTTCTAGAAATAGGAAATCAAATCATAACTTTGAGAAGAAAGAGGAAACAACCGGAACCTTATCCACCTAGTTCAAGTTCAGATTCCGAATCTGAATTTGAAGAAGAAGAAAGCATGGCGGCTGACAATAGAACAATCAAAGAACTTTCGGCCTCGGGAGTAGACAATGTCATACCTTTGTGCATTCAATATCCTATGGCTGCCCAAGGCAAGACCGAAGAGTTCGAATTGAAGTCTAGCTTGTTGCATCACATTCCCAAATACCATGGGTTGTCCATGGAAGATCCAAACAAGCATCTTAAGGAGTTTGAAGTGGTATGTTCGAGTATGACACCCATCAATGTCGATGGGAACATTTTGAAGATGAAGGCTTTTCCATTCTCTTTAATAGACAAAGCCAAAGATTGGTTGTATGAACTCGCTCCCGGAACCGTCACATCATGGGAGAGTATGAAGAGGGCATTTCTGGAGAAGTTTTTCCCAACTTCTCGAATCATCCTTCTACGTAAAAGGATAAGTGGAATTCAGCAAGATGAAGGTGAATCTTTTCCTACATATTATGAACGTTTTAAATCACTTGTTGCTTCTTGTCCACAGCATCAGATGAAGGAGGAGTTAGTCCTACAATACTTCTACGAGGGGCTCCTACCAATTGAACGTCAAATGCTCGATGCCTCGGCGGGTGAAGCATTGGTGGACAAGACACCCATCGCTGCCAAGGTGTTAATTGCTAATCGAGCGTTGAACGCTCAACAATACGAAGGAGTAGGCCAAAGAAGACCCCCACGGCAGCAAGTTCATGAGGTAAGTTCCACACCCGACATTCATTCACAATTAGCTAATCTTACTTCCATTGTGTCTCAGATGGCCGAAGGAATGAGGGTTCAAGGACCAATTGTATGCGGAGTGTGTTCTATCCAAGGACATGCTTCTGAGAAGTGCCCACAACTAATTGAAAATGGTGGATGGGAAAGCACAAATGCAATTGGATTTCAAGGCCAAAACCAACCAAGGAACGATCCATATTCTAACACATATAATCCAGGTTGGAGAGACCACCCAAACTTCAAGTGGAGGGAGCCCCAACAACCACCACAACAAGGAGGCTTTAGACAACAAACCCCGGGTTTCTTCACTAAGCCATACGCACCCACACATGTTCCACAACAATCTGCCCCAAATGCTTCAGGTACATCCCTAGACAATGATACACTTCTTAAGTTACTAACTAATTTGTCTCAGGGGCAAGAGAATCAAGCCAAAGCCATGAAAAACCAAGACAAGAGAGTGGATCAATTGGAGAAACAAATTGGGCAGATTGCAGATTTTGTAGGGAAGTTTCGTGACCAAGGCCAACTTCCTAGTTCTACCATTCCAAACCCAAAGGGAGGCTTCGAAAGTGCAAAGGCTATACTCTTGAGAAGTGGAAAAGAAGTTGGGGCAGGTCCTACACCATCACCATCAGGTTCGAAAGATGATGAAAAAATGAGATTTGAAAAGGTGGACACACCTTTGATGCAAGTTTCTAGTGACCCCAAACTGTCCAATTTGTCCAAAAAGGGTAAGAATGTGTCAAATTCGGTTCCTACTAATGTTTTTCCTTCAAATGTGCCTTTTCCTAGTAGGTTCATGCAAACAAAGAAAGAAGAAGCCGAGAAGGACATCCTTGAGACATTTAGGAAAGTTCAAGTTAACATACCCTTCTTGGATGCAATTAAGCAAGTCCCGTGATACGCCAAGTTTTTAAAGGAGCTTTGCACCACTAGGAAAAGGATGTCGACCAAAGAGGTGGTAAAGGTAGGTGAAAATGTCTTCGCCATCTTGCAACGCAAACTACCCCCCAAATGCAAAGATCCGGGGAGTTTTACCATTCCTTGTGTCATAGGTACCACTCGTGTTGAATCTGCCATACTAGACCTAGGTGCCTCTATAAGTGTCATGCCATATTCAATTTATGCATCTATGAACCTAGGAGTATTAAAAAATGATGGTGTGATCATACAATTGGCCGATAGATCTAATGCCTATCCAAAGGGAGTTTTGGAAGATGTGTTAGTGCAGGTAAATCATTTAATCTTTCCGGCGGACTTCTATGTGCTCGAGATGGATGAATCTGACCATGCCCCTTCGTTGCCAATCCTCCTTGGATGGCCATTCATGAAGACGGCTCGGACGAAGATTGATGTGTTCAATGGAACTTTGTCCATGGAATTTGATGGGGAAGTTGTTAATTTTAATCTCTCTGATTCTATTAAGTATCCTAGTGAGGATCATTCATGTTTCTCCATTGATATAGTTGACTCTTTGGCGCAGGGATACCTTGAAGAGTTGAACGCCGATGCACTTGAAAAGGTCATTACAAGAAGCATGGAACTCAAAACCAAGGGAGGGGACCTTGTTCTAACCCACGGCACACATGCTCCATTGCATGCCGTGCCTCCTAGGGAGGAATTCATTGAGTTGGTTGCTGCCCTTGAGTCATTGCCTAAGCACGATGGTAAGTTTTCTAACTTTGAGTCAATTCCCATTTCGACTAACAAGTTGCTTCCATCCATAGTTCAGGCACCTATCCTTGATCTCAAACCACTACCTAGCCATTTGAAGTACATTTTCTTGGGGGAAAATGAGACCTTACCTGCCATTATTTCTTCATCACTCACGGCACAAGAAGAAGAGAAACTAGTGCGTGTTTTGAAGGAGTTCAAATCTGCCCTCGGTTGAACCTTGGCCGATATCAAAGGTATTAGTCCCACAACATGTATGCATCACATATTTCTTGAGGAGGGGGCCAAACCAACTAGAGATGCTCAACGCCGTCTCAACCCTCCGATGATGGAAGTGGTGAAAAATGAGATAATCAAACTCCTTGATTGTGGAGTGATTTACCCCATCTCCGATAGCCGTTGGGTTTCACCTATCCAATGTGTTCCCAAGAAATCTGGAGTGACGGTTGTGGAGAATGCGGAGAATGAGCTTGTGCCCACCCGAATCCAAACCGGTTGGCGTGTATGCATTGATTATAGGAAGATAAACGCCACCACAAGGAAGGACCACTTCCCATTGCCGTTCCTAGATCAAATGCTTGAGAGGTTAGCGGGTCATTCATTTTATTGTTTTCTTGATGGATATTCTGGTTATAATCAAATTGTTATTGCCCTGGATGATCAAGAAAAGACCATTTTTACTTGTCCCTTTGGAACGTTTGCATATCGACGCATGCCATTTGGTTTGTGCAATGCTCCTGCCACGTTTCAAAGGTGTATGGTTAGCATATTTTCTGATTATGTTGAGAGGATTATTGAGATATTCATGGATGACTTTAGTGTGTTTGGTGATTCCTTTGATAATTGTTTGGCTAATCTCACGTTAATCTTGAAACGTTGTGTTGAAACAAACCTTGTGTTAAATTGGGAGAAATGCCACTTTATGGTTAAACAAGGTATTGTACGCTACTTACCCTCTCCTACTTCGGTGAGAGAGGTTCGTTCTTTTCTTGGTCATGCAGGATTCTATCGACGATTTATCAAGGACTTTTCCAAGATTGCACAACCCCTATGCCGTCTCCTACAAAAGGAAGTATCTTTCGAGTTCAACGAGGCGTGTGAGAAAGCATTCAACCATCTCAAGGACCTCCTCACCACGACACCAATCATCACTCCCCCAGATTGGTCCATTCCATTTGAATTGATGTGTGATGCATCAGATTATGCCCTTGGAGCTGTTTTGGGCCAAAGGAAAAACAAACAGCCACATGTTATTTATTATGCTTCACGCACCTTAAATGATGCTCAATTGAATTATTCTACAACTGAAAAAGAACTTTTGGCGGTTGTATTTGCATTAGATAAGTTTAGATTATATCTAATTGGTACTAAAGTAATTGTTTTCACTGACCATGCAGCCTTGAAGTATCTTCTCACCAAAAAGGAGGCCAAACCAAGGCTCATTCGTTGGATGCTCCTACTTCAAGAATTCGACATTGAAATTAGGGACAAGAAGGGATGTGAAAATGTGGTGGCTGACCACCTAAGTCGAATGGTGTGTGAAGAAGAGGCCCTTCCCATTTCAGAAACGTTTCCAGATAAACAACTTCTGTCCGTTGAGGTAAGTACCCCTTGGTATGCCGATTTGGTCAATTTTGTGGTGTCTAAGCAAGTTCCTAACACCTTAAGCAAGGCCCAACGTGATAAACTAAAAAAGGATGCACGTTTTTATGTTTGGGACGACCCTTATTTGTGGAAAATCTGTCCGGATCAGATTGTGTGTCGTTGTGTTCATGAATTTGAGTTTAATTCCATTTTGAGTTTTTGCCATACATATGCATGTGGTGGACACTTTGGCACACAACGCACAGCGTTTAAGGTTCTTGAAAGTGGTTTTTATTGGCCTACATTGTTTAGAGATGCTAGGGCTTTTTGCTTAACATGTGATCGATGTCAAAGGACAGGAAGTTTAGGCCAAAGAGACCAAATGCCGCAAACCCCAATCCTTGTTGTTGAAATCTTTGATGTTTGGGGTATTGATTTTATGGGTCCTTTCCCTATCTCTATTGGTTTTGCTTACATTTTACTTGCGGTTGATTATGTGTCAAAGTGGGTGGAAGCTAAAGCCACCCGAACTAACGATTCTAGAGTTGTTGCAGATTTTGTAAAATCTAACATTTTCTCTAGATTTGGGATGCCTCGAGTGCTCATAAGCGATGGTGGGTCTCATTTTTGCAACCGCACCATTGCGGCGTTGCTCAAGAAGTACAACGTGATGCATAAGGTTTCCACACCTTATCACCCCCAAACCAGTGGCCAAGCCGAAGTTTCAAATCGAGAAATAAAGCAAATCTTGGAAAAGACCGTTGGGCCAAATAGAAAAGATTGGAGCTTGCGTTTGGAGGATGCATTGTGGGCGTATCGAACGGCTTACTAAATGCCCATTGGTATGTCCCCATTTCGGCTAGTCTATGGCAAGCCATGCCATCTACCTGTGGAGCTTGAACACAAGGCACATTGGGCGGTCAAGACCTTCAATATGGATGTGGACATGGCTGGAACCCATAGGAAGCTACAATTGAACGAGCTTGAAGAGATTAGGCATGAGGCTTATGAGAATGCCCGGATTTACAAAGAGAAGACCAAGGTCGTCCATGACAAGATGATTAGAGGCAAAACCTTCTCAATCGGGCAGAAAGTGTTGTTATTCAATTCCCGTCTTCGGTTATTCCCCGGTAAGTTACGTTCTAAGTGGGTTGGTCCATTTGTTATCACTAATGTTTTTGTGCATGGTGCAGTCCAAATACAAAGTTTGAGAACTGGACAAGAATTCAAGGTGAATGGCCATAGGTTGAAACTTTACTATGAGAACTTTGTTGAGCATGTTGTGGAGGAGATCCCATTGCATGCCGTGGGCTCCAATGGGGAATGAGCATACCATCGTCTGGCTGCAAGACGTTAAAGCAAGCGCTTCGTGGAAGGCAACCCATGCAATCACCAAGGAGAGGATGGCATTTACACTCCATAACCAGATTTGCGTCCCTAGCCTACTCTTTGTTATTTACATTCTGCCATGCTTAGTGTGTTTAGTTGCTGTTTGTGTGTTTACTTTTGTTTGGTGTGATTTTAGGCTTGAAACATTGAGGACAATGTTTGATTTAAGTGTTGGGGGGGGGGGGCGGGGGCGGCGGGGCGGGGGGTAACTAAGTGTTGTTGATGCAAATTCGTGGGATTTTATCACCCATAATTTCCAATGTTGTTCCTTGCTATTTTTAAGTGTTTTAAAGCTATTCTAGAGTGTTTTAGTGTGAGTTGACTTTAAAATCCGAAAACCCATAAAAATTTAAAAAATTGTTTTGAAAAACCCAAAAAGAGTTGTTTTTGAGTGTTTGTTTGTGTCGTAGGTTACCTTCCAACACAATGATAAGGATTTGGTTTTTAATTGCATGATGGTTAAAGAAAGTTACAAACATGGATGGACGTTTGAGATACTATTTGGTTTATGCTTGGTTGTAGTTATAGTTTACGAAATCACATGTAATCACAAAGGAACTCAAACTAACGCTACATCCCTGTGAGACTTGAGCCTAAACGTTTATAATAATCTGCGCATCATTGTTTTCTAAAGTCGTTGCATGATCTCATTATTCTTTGCTTGGTTACTACTTAGAAGGCGTTTCATCACTTAGTTCCAAATGCTAGAACTCATTGATGTGAAATATTCTAACACTCAAATTAAAACCCTATGATTGTAGTATATGAAAGTAGGGATCGTTTTAGGCCGGGGATTAGAAGGGATGCTAATCAACACAATTAAGACTCACAAACAAACAAATAACACAACTAACAAACATGACAATAATGGCAAAGTAAAAGCAATAAAGAGTAGGGTTTAGGAACGCAAATCTGGTTGTGGAGCCGGAGATTCCTAGGTCTTCTTTATTTGAATGCATGGGTTGCCTCCCAAGAAGCGCTTGCTTTAATGTCTTCCAGCTGGACGATACCTCCTTTTAAGCTACCCTAGGTCCCATGGCATGGAATTGATCTTTGAATGGAAGGTGATACTTGAAATGATCCGGTAATGGTTTAAATTCAAGATTGGGTGCCTGAATCATCAATAACCTATTAGTATAAACCAAAATTGAAATTCGGGGAGGTGGCTTATGATAGGAGCATATTTAGGCGACTTACTTAGCTTGTTTTCGTGCATCTTTGTTGTTAATTCATAGTTGTTTTAGTAGATTAAGCCATTTTCGTGTGTTTTTAGGTTCATATGGCTAAGGGAGCAAAAAGATGCATTTTGGAGCATTTTGGAGCAAAATTGGGCTTGGAATGGATAGCATATGATTGGAGCCAAAGTGTTGGACGAATTTGAAGACCTTGTATTCACTTTGGACATAAAACAAAGGGCCTAGCCCATTCTCTCTTAAACCAACCCCAAGGCCATGCATTTCCTTCCAATTCCAAAACCCACAATCACTTCAAAAGCCATGCAAATCCATATTCAACACCCTAAACTACAACCATGCATCATTACACCACCTTCTCCATCTTCATTCCACATGCATTTCAACTCACATGCACTCATCATCATTCAACCTAGTGTCACTCCCATACTTTTCCATTGTATAATTCATCCACATGCATCTTTAATCATTCACTCACAAGCTTTAACCAACAAACAAATCATCCAACACATGCACCCATCTTCATTGCCGTGGCTTTCCCCCTTAATTCCAGCTTCACAACCATGCACAACACATGCATTCCCACCCTTACAAGACCCTAATCATTCATCCATACAATCTTGCATAATTCACAAACACATAATCATTCACCCTAGCTTTAATTCACATGCATTCACACACTAACAACAACTTAATGCCGTGTATTCCCTTGCCTTTCCACAACTTTTCCTAGCTAATTTTCACATGCATTCACTTCATCATTACACCACCACTCATTCTTTAAAAATCCACATGCACATTCAATCATTCATTCAAGCCCCCTTGTGCCATGTTTCCCCCTTTTGTTCCCACCCATCACATGCATCATCATCAAACAAACACTCAATGTCGTGGGTTCCCTTTGCTTCCCTTGTGCAATTCCAGTTTTCACATGTGTCCTAGCTGTTTTTCCATCATTCCTCCACACAAATACTTAAACAAACAGCCATATGTTCCCTCCACTACCCCTATAAATACCCTAGCATTCATTCATTCAATTCATATCTCATATTTCCATTCACAACACTTCACACAACACCAATACACATCCATTGCCGCAATTCCCCTTCCATTTTCTGTGCAGTTTTTCTCCTTCATTGCAGCCACTATCCAACCACTTCCCATCCCTCCAAAACACTTCACATAATCCCCAAAGCTCACCTTAGACCTTGTGCTACAACAACGAGGAAGAAAAGAGTGCCTAAACGTTCATACAATTCAAGTTTGAGTTGTTGGAATGTTTAGGTGTTTCTTTGATTTCAAAGTTTAAATTTAATTCTCTTTGTTTTGTACGTATGAGAATGGAAGAGAAGAGTGCCTAAACGTTCGTACAATTCACGTTTGAGTTGTTGGAATGTTTAGGTGTTTCTTTGATTTCAAAGTTATGAGGAACTAAACCCCCTTTAGCTAGGGGGTGATTCAAAATACATGTTTATGCTTGCAATATGAATTGATTACTTTTGGTTGGAATTTTATAAATTGTGGATTCAATTTGTTTAACCGTTTGAATGAATATGACGCTAGAATATAAGTGAGTTTCACCTAATAGTTACGAACTTATATTCACAAGTAGTGGAGGTTGCTTATAAACAATCGCGTTAAACGAATTCTTGGCATAAGTTTCATGCGTATTCCATAGTAACGAATGCCTCGTCAATGTTTATGATTTCCGTTGAACTTAATGATCTTTGTTGAATGTCTCTATCATGCGTATTCCATAGTTAGGGACTTTGATTAAGAATAAATTGGTTGTAATGCGTATTCCATTCAATCCAACGAATCTAGGGAAATCTGACAGTTAATGTAAGCGGACCTAATTAACTTGGAGCATTGAGTTTCATAACTTATCGAAAGACCAACTGAGAATCAATTTTGTTTTGCAAGTGTAACATGTGTGGAGAAGAACCCCTTGGTTATTCCATCATCCATATTTTTATCACATTCATATTTACATTTTGCCTTTAATTATATTCTGTCTTTTTAATTTAATATCGTCCAACCACAATTCCCCCCCCTATTTTGTTAAGTCTTAATCTTTCGTATTTGTTTTATTTTTGTATCTTTAAGCTTTTGGAGTCATAAACAATTGCAAATTCGTCTAAATCAAGTTCTAGCTTCTATTTGAGTCAATTTGATTGTTTTAGACAATTTGAGTTTTTCAAAGCCTTTCTGAGTCATAGTAGTCTTGTTAAGAGTATTTTTATTTAGTTTTTATGTTTTTAAGCCAATTTAGAAGGTTTTAGCAAGCCCTCCTAATCCCCGGTCTAGAACGATCCCTCACTTATCCATTCTACTACAATTGTCAAACGAGGGTTTAATTTGAGTGTCAAGTAAATCTCGCACCAAATTTTGGCGCCGTTGCCGGGGATTAGCAACTTTGCTAATCCTTTGTCTTTATTTTTTTATATTTTTTTTTAGTTTTTCGTGCATTCTTATTTCAGATTCTTAGTTTGTTTGTTTCCTTGTTTTTTAGGTACTGTGTATGACTCGTCGCTCTCGGCCTATTATAGAGAACATCTCCGACTTTGACGGTGATTTTGAACGCACTTTGAGGAGAACGAGGAGTCAACAAGAGCCACCACAACCTCCACCACAACCTGGGCTTGAAGAAGACGAAGTAGGTGTAGAAGAAAAGCCCACGGATCAGATTTTTGAAGAAGAACAAACCATGGCAGCAGATAATAGAACCATCAAGGAGCTTTCGGCCTCGGGTTTGGATAATGCATTGCCTCTTTGTATCCAATACCCCACGGCTGCAGAGGGGAAGACTGAGGAATTTGAACTCAAATCCAGTTTGTTACACCATATTCCGAAGTTCCATGGCTTGTCTATGGAAGACCCCAACAAACACTTGAAGGAGTTCGAGGTGGTTTGTTCGAGCATGACCCCCGTCAATGTGGATGGGAGTATATTGAAGATGAAGGCCTTTCCATTTTCACTTATGGACAAGGCCAAAGATTGGCTCTACGAACTAGCCCCGGGAACTGTGACTTCGTGGGAGAGTATGAAGCGTGCTTTCTTGGAGAAATTCTTCCCTACTTCGAGAGTGATTCTCCTACGGAAGAAAATTAGTGGTATTCAACAGAATCATGGTGAGACATTCCCGGCTTATTATGAGCGCTTCAAGGGCCTTGTAGCTTCATGTCCTCAACATCAAATGAAGGAGGAACTTCTCCTTCAATATTTCTATGAGGGCCTCCTTCCTATCGAACGTCAAATGCTTGATGCATCAGCGGGAGGAGCATTGGTGGACAAAACACCAAGGGATGCCAAGATTCTCATAGCCAACCGAGCGCTCAACGCTCAACAATATGAAGGAGTGGGCCAAAGGGAAGCCCCACGGCAACAAAGTATAAATGAGGTGAGTGCTATTTCTGAAATTCAATCACAACTTGCTAATCTTAATTCTCTTGTTTCTCAGGTTGTGATTGGTCCAAAAGCACAAGAACACCAAGTTTGTGGCGTGTGCTCAATTCAAGGGCATCCATCCGACAAGTGCCCTCAACTAATCGAGAATGGTGGTTGGGAATCTGCCAATGCAATTGGTTTCCAAGGACAAAATCAAAACAACCCATACTCGAACACTTACAATGCCGGATGGAGGGACCATCCAAACTTCAAATGGAGGGAGCCACAACAAGCTGCCCAACAAGGAGGATTTAGGCCAAACCCCCCTGGTTTTTATTCCAAGCCGTATGCACCCCAACAATCCCAACAACCTTCGGCATCATCTCATTCAGGTACGTCTTTGGAAAGTAATCAAGCTATGCAATTACTAACCTCTATTTCGCAGGGGTTGCAAAATCAAAACAACCGGATAGAAAATAACGAGAAGGAGATGATGGATATGAAGAAACAAATAGGGCAGATTTCTGAGTTCCTTGGACAGATTAGAGAGCAAGGAAAGCTTCCTAGCTCAACCACAGTCAATCCAAAGGGAGGATTCGAATCCGCCAAGGCCATCACCCTAAGGGGTGGAAAAGAAGTTGGGACCGAGCCAAACAATCCCAAATCTGCCCAGAAAGTAGATGAAGAGAAGACACAACCTGAGGCAGATCACCCTAACTCGGCCAAATCAGGTAATTTAAGTTCAAATTCATGTACTTCACGTCCTAATCTGCCCAATGTACCTTTTCCTCGCAGGTTCATGCAAGAAAAAAAGGAAGAAAATGAGAAGGACATTCTTGAAACGTTCCGGAAGGTGCAAGTGAACATACCGCTTCTCGATGCAATCAAACAGGTTCCAAAGTATGCTAAATTCCTCAAGGACCTATGCAATACAAAGAGAAGAAGGGCAAACAAAGAGGTAGTGAAGGTAAGCGAGAATGTGTCCGCTGTTTTGCAACGTAAACTGCCTACCAAGTGCAAAGACCCCGGTAGTTTCACGATTCCTTGTGTGATTGGACATAATCGTTTTGAACATGCCATGCTTGATTTAGGTGCATCCATAAATGTCATGCCTTATTCGATTTATGCATCTATGAATTTGGGTGAATTAAAACAAGATGGTGTAATTATACAATTGGCCGATCGTTCTAACGCGTATCCAAAAGGAGTTTTGGAGGATGTGCTTGTGCAGGTGAACCATTTAATTTTTCCGGCTGATTTCTACGTCCTAGACATGGAGGATTCAGCCCATTCTACATCTTTGCCGATTCTCCTTGGTAGGCCATCCATGAAGACGGCCCGAACGAAGATTGATGTATACAAAGGCACCTTGACAATGGAATTCGATGGGGAAGTGATTGATTTTAATATTTCTAAAACTATGAGATATCCCGTTGATGACCATTCTTGTTTTTCCATTGATGTTATCGATTCTTTGGCGCAGGTATACCTTGAAGAATTGAACGAGGACGCCCTGGAAACAACCATCACTAAAGCCATAGAGCGCAAAAATGAAGGATTTGGGCCAATGCAAGGCCACGGCAAGGAGGAGGAATTCTTTCCAATGGGTTCTAGTGAAGAAATAATTGAGGTTGTGGCAGCCCTTGAGTCATTGCCACAACAATATGGTAAGGTTCTACTCTTACTTTCCAATTCAGTTTCCACTAAGATGCTACCTTCTGTTGTTCAGGCACCATCGCTTGAACTTAAGCCGTTGCCGGACCATTTGAAGTATGTGTTTTTGGGAAAAGGCGAAACATTGCCCGTCATCATTTCATCAAGTCTCACGGCAATGGAGGAGGAGAAGCTTGTGAGGGTGCTGCGAGATCACAAAACGGCCATAGGGTGGACTTTGGCCGACATTAAAGGAATAAGCCCTACCACATGCATGCACCGTATACTTCTTGAGGAGGGGGCTAAACCAACTCGAGAGGCTCAACGCCGTCTCAACCCTCCGATGATGGAAGTGGTAAAGAAGGAAATAATCAAGCTTTTGGATTGCGGAGTGATCTACCCTATCTCCGATAGCCGTTGGGTCTCTCCAGTTCAAGTCGTTCCCAAGAAGTCCGGAGTAACTGTTATCAAGAATGATGAGAATGAGCTCGTGCCTACACGCATTCAGACTGGATGGCGGGTATGTATCGATTACCGGAAGCTAAATGCCATGACTAGGAAAGATCACTTTCCTTTGCCATTCATCGACCAGATGCTCGAAAGGTTAGCCGGTCATGCTTTTTACTGTTTTCTTGATGGATACTCTGGATATAACCAAATTGTGATAGCCCCGGATGATCAAGAGAAGACCACATTCACATGTCCCTTTGGAACATTTGCTTATCGTCGCATGCCATTTGGCTTATGCAACGCACCGGCCACTTTCCAAAGGTGTATGGTAAGTATATTTTCCGATTTTGTTGAAAAGATCATTGAGGTTTTCATGGATGATTTCAGTGTATTTGGGAGTTCATTTGATAATTGCTTGGATAATCTGACCTTAATTTTGAAACGATGTGTTGAAACTAACCTTGTCTTGAATTGGGAGAAATGTCACTTTATGGTGAAACAAGGTATAGTTTTAGGACATATTGTTTCAGAAAAAGGAATTGCAGTAGATAAATCGAAAATAGACCTTGT
The DNA here is from genome assembly GCF_041283825.1 of Pyrus communis. Taxonomy (NCBI): domain Eukaryota; kingdom Viridiplantae; phylum Streptophyta; class Magnoliopsida; order Rosales; family Rosaceae; genus Pyrus; species Pyrus communis. The sequence continues at coordinate 14,077,233 of NC_142578.1, read as the reverse complement.
ACGTCACTTACCCTCTCCTACTTCGGTTAGAGAGGTACGTTCGTTTCTTGGCCATGCAGGGTTCTATAGGCGTTTTATCAAGGACTTCTCCAAGATGTCCAACCCTCTTTGCCGATTGCTTCAAAAAGATGTGCCATTCAAGTTTGATGAAGAGTGTAATTCGGCATTTTACCAACTCAAGGAGAAGCTAGTCTCGGCCCCCATTATTGTACCTCCAGATTGGAGCCTTCCTTTCGAGCTCATGTGCGATGCATCCGACTATGCATTAGGAGCTGTTCTAGGACAAAGAAGAGACAAGCGGCCGCATGTCATATACTATGCCTCTCGGACTCTCAATGATGCCCAATTGAACTACTCCACGACGGAAAAAGAACTTCTAGCTGTGGTTTTTGCTTTAGATAAATTCCGTTCATATTTAATTGGTACTAAAGTAATCGTTTATTCTGATCATGCAGCTTTGAGGTACTTGCTCACGAAAAAGGAAGCAAAGCCGAGGCTTATCCGTTGGATTCTTCTTCTTCAAGAATTTGATATTGAAATCCGGGATAAGAAAGGAAGCGAGAATGTAGTGGCTGACCATTTAAGCCGAATGATCCACGAGGAGCATGAACATGCCGTACCTATCCCTGAAACTTTTCCCGATGAGCAGCTGCTATCCATTGAGGTAAGTGAACCATGGTATGCAGATTTAGTGAATTACTTGGTGGCTAAACAAATTCCAAATGAACTAAACAAGCACCAACGTGATAAGCTTAAAAATGATGCACGTTTCTATGTTTGGGATAACCCTTATTTGTGGAAGTATTGCTCAGATCAAATTGTACGTAGATGTGTGCATGATTCTGAATTTCACTCAATTCTAAGCTTTTGTCACACATATGCATGTGGTGGTCATTTTGGCACACAACGCACTGCCCTCAAGGTTCTAGAGTGTGGTTTTTATTGGCCGACTATATTTAGGGATGCTAGAACCTTTTGTATGTCTTGTGATCGTTGCCAACGAATGGGTAACATAGGTACCAAGGACCAAATGCCGCAAACCCCTGTCTTTAATGTTGAAATTTTTGATGTTTGGGGCATTGATTTCATGGGCCCTTTCCCTCCATCTTATGGTTTCACTTATATCTTGCTAGCCGTTGATTATGTTTCTAAATGGGTGGAAGCAAAAGCCACCCGTACTAACGATTCTAAGGTGGTTGCAGATTTCGTGAAAACTAACATTTTTGCTAGGTTTGGAATGCCGAGAGTAATCATAAGTGATGGAGGGTCTCACTTTTGCAATCGGACCATTGAGGCGTTGCTAAGAAAGTACCATGTCAACCATAAGGTCTCTACACCTTACCATCCTCAAACAAATGGCCAAGCCGAGGTGTCTAACCGAGAAATCAAAAAAATTTTGGAGAAGACCGTTGGACCAACAAGGAGGGATTGGAGCTTACGTTTAGATGATGCACTGTGGGCATATCGTACGGCATACAAAACACCCATTGGGATGTCACCTTTTCGGCTCGTCTATGGTAAGCCATGTCATTTGCCCGTAGAGTTAGAGCACAAGGCACATTGGGCCGTGAAGATTTTCAACATGGACATAGATGCAGCGGGAGTTCATAGGAAGCTCCAATTGAATGAACTTGAGGAGATTCGGAATGAAGCCTATGAGAATGCCCGGATGTACAAAGCCAAGACCAAAGCATTCCATGATAAAATGATTCGAACCAAGACCTTCACAGTTGGGCAGAAAGTGTTACTTTTCAACTCTCGCCTACGGTTGTTTCCTGGTAAGTTGCGTTCTAAATGGATTGGCCCGTTTGTTGTTACTAATGTTTTCCCTCATGGTGCAGTGCAAATCAAAAGTTCAAGGACGCAGCAAGAATTCAAAGTGAATGGGCATCGGTTGAAGCCCTATTACGAGATGTTTGAGGAGCATGTCGTGGAGGAGTTACCCCTCCATGCCGTGGAACCTAGTCAAGTTTAAACGGAGGTACCGTCCGGCTGCAAGACGTAAAAGAAAGCGCTTCGTGGGAGGCAACCCATGCATCCGAATAGAGAAGAACTTGGAAACCCCTTTAAGAGACTTATTTTTATTCCTTTCTTTTTCTTTACTGCCTTTACTTTGCTTTCTTTCTCGTATTTGTTTATTTGCTTGCTCTGTTGTGACTTTCTGCTTAAAACATTGAGGACAAAGTTTGATTTAAGTGTGGGGGGGTAAACAATTTGTATTTGCATGAATTTCGTGGGATTTATTCACCTTTCACTTAGAATGTTGTTTCTTGCTGTTTTAAGCATTTTTAGAGTGTTTTAGTGTGTTTTATAGTGTCTTGGTATAAAACTCCGAAAATTTGAAAAAAAAAAAAAAAAAAAAAAAAAAAAAAAAAATTCTTTTGAAAAAACCCAAAAATATGTGTTTTTAGAGTCATTTGAGTCATTTTGTTGCTATTTCGTTTCTGCCTTGTTAGGTTGTTTAGTTGTTATTGTTTGTTTGTTTATTAATTGTGTGAGTCTATGATTGTAACATTGAGAAAAAGTTTGATTTATTGATAGGCACTGCTAAACAAAGAAAGATGGTGCTTCACAAAGGTTGTTTGCTTGAGGCCTCACTACGTGGCTTTACTCTTGAAGCGGAAGGCGTAGGAATAGAAGGCATCGGAGCGGAAGGCGTAGGAGCAGAAGGCATCGGAGCGGAAGGCGTAGCAACAGAAGGCATCGGAGCGGGAGGCATCGAAGATAGAGCATTCCAGGCCTCAATACTTGGCCAAGCGCTGGATGAGCCAGGAAAAAGGTGCCTCTGGAGGAAAGACGAAAACCTTTGACGGTCACTGTGAATCCGACCTTCAGACTCTTGCAGCTCATCAAGCTTCCTCTTCATGCCCGTCGAATAGTTGTTTGCAAGCACGTGCAAACTTCTATTCTCATACTTCAGCTGCTGGATCTCCTGCTTGAGACTTTCCACCTCTGCCATCAATGATTCCACCTGACGGGAGTGGGCAAGCAGGCGTTGGCCCATGTTGGACACAGAACTCGCACACTGAACACTAAGTGCGAGGGACTCTTGAACGGCCAACTCATCGGACCGTCCTGACAGCAGCCTACTATCTTTCGGAGTGAGGAGGTTCCTAGCTACTATTGTAGCTGTTGTGGCGTCCTGCATCACGGAGTCTTCACCTGTGAGAGGACCGTTAGAAGAAAAGAAAGAAGGGCGCCATACGTTACCTTGACGCGGCGCGCCCGCATCACTGCTAAGGCTCAATTCCAAGCTAAGGTTCGATGAGTTTGCCATTTTTCAAAAGTGTTCAAGGGGTGGATGGAGTTAATTCTCAAAGGGCCGGAGTCGATTTTTCAAGAATGGGATTTCTTCAGAGTGTATTTGTTGGGGTGATCGATAGCTCCATAAAAAGCCATGGCGACGCGTCCACCGATTCAGAGATCCGGATTTTCCTCCGCAAATTTCGACGACGCATTCGCGGCTTTTCAGAAAACGCGCTCAGCTTTGTCAAAAGATATCTGACAAAGCTGATAACACGTGGAGGCCATCATCTCAATTACACGTCTTTAGCCGACAAGCGCAAAGTTCGGCGACGCTTTCTCTGCTTTTCAGAAAACGCGTGCAGCTTTGTCAAAAGAGCCGCACCCGTGACTACTTTTGCCATGCAGAAATCGAAGAGCCGTTCGTTCAGAAATCGAAGAGACGTCTGTCGACAAAGGGTAAAAGAGCAGTACCACCACTTTCTATTCAGAAAATCCCTATATTTGTCGACCTTCATCTCTTATGGCAAGGCAGACTTGAAGAAAATGCCCACCAACTCTCTCTCACCTCTGAGGGCGCACTCCCAGCAAAGCCTTTTGAATTACTCAAAATTTTCTTCTTCCCCAAAGATGATACCAGACGCCTGGAGTAAAGATGACCCAGGAGGAAATGCATGTGCTGATTCATGCACCGCTTCTTCAAAAGCAAAGGTATCTCATATCATAAAGGTCAAAAGCAAAAGTATCTCATATCATGCTCTTTCCCTGTCTTTTTCTTTGTCCTTGTTCTTACTCGCATGGCAAAGTGAAAGAAGCAATCAGCCGGCACTTGGAGTCAGTCTTCCGATCTGGAGCCAACTGCCTGGAACCTATTCCTGATTGCTTACCTAGCGTTGCTCTCGAGTAGTCATCTTCAACGGTTGATACACTTCCGGAGAAGGGACCACTTCAGCAAAAGGGAGCGAGTAAGGCAAGTGAAAATGATACATTGAAGCATGTGGAGACAAACATAGGCTGAGTTATCCTCCAACCCTTTTCAATACGAATTGGAAAGATTGAACAAAGAAACAGATAAAAGGGATAAGCTCAGACCTTCGGGGGAGACCAAAAGAACCATCCTGCTGCCCAGTTCAAGAAGTAGCACAAAGGAAAATCAACGATGGGCAGAAACCAGTTCAAGAGTAAGCCTGTGGAATCACAAAGATCAAAAGCCTCAATGCAATTACCAAGGAGAAGATGGAATTTACACTCTATAACCAGATTTGCGTCTCTAAACTCTTCTCTTTGTTAATTACATTCTGCCATGTTTAGTATGTTTAAGTGCTTTTTGTGTATTTACTTATGCTTTGTGTGAATCTATGGTTAAAACATTGAGGACAATGTTTGATTTAAGTGTGGGGGGATAACTAAGTATGTTGATGCAAATTCGTTGAATTTTATCACCCATAACTTCAAGTGTTGTTCCTTGCTGTTTTAAATTGTTTTTAAGTTGTTTTAGAGTGTTTTAGTATGTTTTGTTTTTATAACTCCGAAAATCACATAAAAATTTGAAAAACATGTTTTAAAAAGCCTAAAAAGAGTGTTTTGAGTCGTTTTTGTGTGTTTGTGTCTTAGGGTACCTTCCAACACAATGATAAGGATTTGGTTTGTAATTGCATGACGGTTAAAAAGAGTTATAAACATGGATGAAAGTTTGATTTACTCTTGGTATATGTTTAGTTATGGCTATAATGTATGACTTCACATGCAATCATAAAAGAAAATTTCATTTTTGTAACATGCTTGAAGGAAGGAACTCATAATAACGCTACACCCCTGTGAGACTCGAGCCATTACCTTCTTTGGAGAGTTATATTCTGTGATTCTTTCTTTTCTAAAGTTGTTGCATGATCTCATTATTCCTTGCTTGGTTGCTACTTAGAATGCAATTGTATCATGATAGAACTAAATGCTAGAACTTATATCCGTTTCATTCAAAGCATGACATTGACTTGCATAACATATATCAAGATGAAGTTGTGTAGTTGCCACCATAGCCAAATAGCCTTACTTCCCATATTTCGTATATGTTGTAAGTTTTAACCCCGTTGAGCCTTGTTTAGCCTTTATTCTTTGTTTACCCACATTTTCCTCACCTAGCCTAGTTTAGGACAATCCCCACCCTTGTTCTTAAAAGATAGTGAGCATGACTTAATTGAATTCCTTTTGAGTTACATTATGAAAGAAAATAAGTGTGGGGGAGAGAATGTTTTGTTCTTAAGTGTTTATGTATGTTTTGAGAAGTCAGGAGAAAAAAAAAAAAAAAAAAAAAAAAAAAAAAAAAATTCTTTTGAAAAACATACGAAAAAGAAAAACAGAAAAGAAAAGAAAGAAAGGAAAAAGAGCTTGTTCCCCCTTGTTCAAAAGTTGAGTTTTCATTCAAAAGTGAATTCTACGTTAATTCAAATGCTTTGCTCGCTATTTCTTTAAGAACCTTTGTTTTCCATATCCCTTCTTTGTTAGCCAAACACCTTTAGCTCCGTTTCAACCCTTATGCTTCTATCTTGAGTGTTATGTGTTTCAATTTGTGGAGTTTGGAATTGATATGAGCTTATGGAATCACTGGTTCTCATTCTAAGTAGTAGCATTCCATTCATGAGATCATATTCATGTCATTATCGTAAATCCAGAAAATGCTTTCTTTGTTATAACATATGTGAGATACTAGTCTTTCATGTTTACATCAATCTTCTCACATATACCTAGTGTAGGGAGTGTAGTCAGAAAATCTGTGTGAAAAACGAGTGCATATCTTGTAAGGATTTGAGCAAATTCTCTAAGGCATGTTACTACATTCAAAACATGGTTTTAAATGCTTAATTGTGAAATAGTATGTGGTGACTATGATTAAGAATGTACTTAAGTGTGAAGATGACTAAAATCTGTGAGAATGATGATTTTTAACATGTCATGTGCATTGGAAATCCCTAAGACGGTTGTTGGAAGGTTTAGGTTGTGTTTTACGTGTTTAGTGTCGTTTTGTTTATTTGTTTTTATTCTGTTTTGCTCGAGGACTAGCAAAAGCTAAGTGTGGGGGTATTTGATAGGAGCATATTTAGGCGACTTACTTAGCTTGTTTTCGTGCATCTTTGTTGTTAATTCATAGTTGTTTTAGTAGATTAAGCCATTTTCGTGTGTTTTTAGGTTCATATGGCTAAGGGAGCAAAAAGATGCATTTTGGAGCATTTTGGAGCAAAATTGGGCTTGGAATGGATAGCATATGATTGGAGCCAAAGTGTTGGACGAATTTGAAGACCTTGTATTCACTTTGGACATAAAACAAAGGGCCTAGCCCATTCTCTCTTAAACCAACCCCAAGGCCATGCATTTCCTTCCAATTCCAAAACCCACAATCACTTCAAAAGCCATGCAAATCCATATTCAACACCCTAAACTACAACCATGCATCATTACACCACCTTCTCCATCTTCATTCCACATGCATTTCAACTCACATGCACTCATCATCATTCAACCTAGTGTCACTCCCATACTTTTCCATTGTATAATTCATCCACATGCATCTTTAATCATTCACTCACAAGCTTTAACCAACAAACAAATCATCCAACACATGCACCCATCTTCATTGCCGTGGCTTTCCCCCTTAATTCCAGCTTCACAACCATGCACAACACATGCATTCCCACCCTTACAAGACCCTAATCATTCATCCATACAATCTTGCATAATTCACAAACACATAATCATTCACCCTAGCTTTAATTCACATGCATTCACACACTAACAACAACTTAATGCCGTGTATTCCCTTGCCTTTCCACAACTTTTCCTAGCTAATTTTCACATGCATTCACTTCATCATTACACCACCACTCATTCTTTAAAAATCCACATGCACATTCAATCATTCATTCAAGCCCCCTTGTGCCATGTTTCCCCCTTTTGTTCCCACCCATCACATGCATCATCATCAAACAAACACTCAATGCCGTGGGTTCCCTTTGCTTCCCTTGTGCAATTCCAGTTTTCACATGTGTCCTAGCTGTTTTTCCATCATTCCTCCACACAAATACTTAAACAAACAGCCATATGTTCCCTCCACTACCCCTATAAATACCCTAGCATTCATTCATTCAATTCATATCTCATATTTCCATTCACAACACTTCACACAACACCAATACACATCCATTGCCGCAATTCCCCTTCCATTTTCTGTGCAGTTTTTCTCCTTCATTGCAGCCACTATCCAACCACTTCCCATCCCTCCAAAACACTTCACATAATCCCCAAAGCTCACCTTAGACCTTGTGCTACAACAACGAGGAAGAAAAGAGTGCCTAAACGTTCATACAATTCAAGTTTGAGTTGTTGGAATGTTTAGGTGTTTCTTTGATTTCAAAGTTTAAATTTAATTCTCTTTGTTTTGTACGTATGAGAATGGAAGAGAAGAGTGCCTAAACGTTCGTACAATTCACGTTTGAGTTGTTGGAATGTTTAGGTGTTTCTTTGATTTCAAAGTTATGAGGAACTAAACCCCCTTTAGCTAGGGGGTGATTCAAAATACATGTTTATGCTTGCAATATGAATTGATTACTTTTGGTTGGAATTTTATAAATTGTGGATTCAATTTGTTTAACCGTTTGAATGAATATGACGCTAGAATATAAGTGAGTTTCACCTAATAGTTACGAACTTATATTCACAAGTAGTGGAGGTTGCTTATAAACAATCGCGTTAAACGAATTCTTGGCATAAGTTTCATGCGTATTCCATAGTAACGAATGCCTCGTCAATGTTTATGATTTCCGTTGAACTTAATGATCTTTGTTGAATGTCTCTATCATGCGTATTCCATAGTTAGGGACTTTGATTAAGAATAAATTGGTTGTAATGCGTATTCCATTCAATCCAACGAATCTAGGGAAATCTGACAGTTAATGTAAGCGGACCTAATTAACTTGGAGCATTGAGTTTCATAACTTATCGAAAGACCAACTGAGAATCAATTTTGTTTTGCAAGTGTAACATGTGTGGAGAAGAACCCCTTGGTTATTCCATCATCCATATTTTTATCACATTCATATTTACATTTTGCCTTTAATTATATTCTGTCTTTTTAATTTAATATCGTCCAACCACAATTCCCCCCCCCTATTTTGTTAAGTCTTAATCATTCGTATTTGTTTTATTTTTGTATCTTTAAGCTTTTGGAGTCATAAACAATTGCAAATTCGTCTAAATCAAGTTCTAGCTTCTATTTGAGTCAATTTGATTGTTTTAGACAATTTGAGTTTTTCAAAGCCTTTCTGAGTCATAGTAGTCTTGTTAAGAGTATTTTAATTTAGTTTTTATGTTTTTAAGCCAATTTAGAAGGTTTTAGCAAGCCCTCCTAATCCCCGGTCTAGAACGATCCCTCACTTACCCATTCTACTACAATTGTCAAACGAGGGTTTAATTTGAGTGTCAAGTAAATCTCGCACCAGCTTACCTGTGTGCTCCGACATGAACTCAAGAATAAACACCTCTTCAAAAGTTGTAGGACTAGAAAATTCAGCTAGATTTGGTGATTTGAGAGTTATGACTTGTCCCGTGTCATAAAATCCAATTTCTTTGCGAATTGTTGTCTCAAGTATATCCTCTTTGATGAATTCTAGACATTCCCCAGCCACATCTTGCTCTTGATTCTTTGGAAAGGATTCAAAGATGCCTTTCTCACCCTCTTCTTCCTTGGAGTGCATGATCTTGCAAGGAATAGGGACATTTGGTGGAACGGGGTTAGAAATAATTAAATTTGGAACAACCTTACCTGAATTGGATGGCGTAGGAGCAATAGGTGCCTGCGGCAAAGGTGTTTCCACCCTTTCTGTGGGTTGGGTGTGTTCCTCTTCCTCAAATTGCAATCTTTCATCTTCCTTGTAATTTGATTTTGATGGTTTAGGGTCTGTTCCAACCTCCTTGCTAAGATGATTTCTTTAGCAGTTTCAAATCCTCCCTTCGGATTTGCAATGGTTGAAATAGGGAGTTTGGCTTGGTCTCAAAATTGTCCTATGATAGGAGCATATTTAGGCGACTTAGTTGGCTTGTTCTTGTGCATTTACGTTGTTATTTCTTAGTTCTTTAAGTCTTTTAAGCCATTTTCGTATGTTTTCATGTTCTAAGGGCTAAAGGAGCAAAGAAGTGCATTTTGGAGCCTTTTGGAGCACTTTTGGGCTAAGGATGGATAGCTTATGCTTAGAGCCAAAGCATTGGACGAAATTGAAGACCAAGTGAGCCTAGAATCGAAGGAAGAAGGAGGAATCAAGAATTGGAAACTAGTTTCCATTATGGGGAGTTTCTATTCTTGAAAGGTTTCCAATTATGCAAGTTTCCAAATAATGTGGTTGCCTAAATCACATGTTCTAGAAGCCCTAGACATGTGCCGCACCTTACCTTCCTCTTTTCTCCCAAAATCTGCAAGATTATGTCACAATCCCTTTCTTAAAAGCCTTAGCCGAACCTATACATTCCTTTTCTCCCAAAATCTGCAAGTTTGGCACTTTCCCCTTCTTTTCCTCCCTTGTGCCGCAAGACTTAGCCTTTTTCCCCTAATTCCTGATTTCAATTACCTATTCTAAAGGGATTTAACTTAATTCCTGATGCTTAGAATTGATTTAGGGAATTAAACACTTACTTATTTCATGCAAGCCTTGCCGTGCACTTCCTTTGACCCTTCCTCTTCCTTGCCGTGCAAAGGGGAGGATTCTTTCCTATTTCTAGAGTCTTTGACTTAATTTCTGATTACCTAAATAACCTAGGGTTTTAATTCCTGAAATCCTATTAATAAACCTCCTTGTTGCAGCTAGAAAACATTCATTCATTCACCATTCACGCCAGAAATTCATCCCCTCTCTCTAACACATCCATACTTCACCATTCTTCATACTTTCTGCCCAAAAGCAACCCTTGCCGTCCCCTACATCCATCGCTATCCTAAACACATCATTCTACATCATCCATAATCCCCAAAACTCACCATAACCCCTTGTGCCGCAGCAACTTAGAGAGGAAGGAAGCCTAAAACGTTTCATGCTTGCAGATTGGAGTGTTTTAGGTGTACTTCGTTCTTGTTTTCAATGTTTACTTTGTTATTATTCTCTGAGTTTGCTGTAATCATGAGTGGCTAAACCCCTAATTAGTTAGGGGAAAGTTTGAAGCCATGAACATGTTTGAAATATGATTTGATTTCTTCCAATTGTGATTTGTTAAGTTGTGATTGCAATTCAATTATCTGTTTATTAAAAACTTGTTTTTGTATGTTGATTAAGGATGCATACTTAGTTTTCATGCATGAACTCGATGCTAGTTTATAAACGAGTTTCACCTAATCGTCACAAGTTTATAAACATGAGTAGTGAAGGTTGCTAGTCACAACCGCGTTAATTGAATTCTTGGCAAGAGTATCATGCATTCATAGTTACAATTGCCTCGTCAACACTTATGATTCTCATAGAGCATAATGATCTCTCACTGTATCTCTTCTATGCATTCATGTTGAGGACCGTTGGAGAATGATTTGAATTGTCGCATGCATCATCCAATTCAATAACATAAGGAAATCTGATGGTTAATTAGTGCATCACGATTAACTTGGGGTGTTGAGCATCATAGTTAGTGAAAAGCAATTGGAAAGTCGATTCATATACATATATGTCATGTGTGGAGAATGGACCTCTAACTAATCCATCCATCATCTTGTTTTCAAAATTCGTTTTACAATCTGCCTAGTTCTATACTTTGTTTTGTTATTTCAATTTTCGTCAAATCAAAACCCCCCTTTACTTTCTTGTTCTATAGTGTTTAGAATCTGTTTAGTTTGTGTTTTAAAGTGTTTTGAATCAACCTATAATCTTAAATTCGTCCAAAATTGTGTTTAAGGTCAGAAACTGCCTAGTTAGTGTTTTTAGGCAGTTTTGAGTCTTTTGAACTTGTTTTGAGTCCTTTGAGTCTTTGTGAACGTTTTTAACTTTGTTTTTATGTTTTTGAGTCAGTTTAGAGGTTTTAGCAAGCCCTCCTAATCCCCGGTCCAGAACGATCCCTACTTGCATCCTTACTACAATTTGACAACAAAAGGGTTAATTTGTGTGCTTAACTATTTTCGCATCAAATTTTGGCGCCGTTGCCGGGGATTAGCAACTTTGCTAATCCCTCGTTAATTCTTTTATTTCTTTTTCATTTATTTTCATTTTCGTTACTGACCTTATTTTTGTTTTTGTTTCTAGGTCCTAGTTTATGACTAGGAGTTCAAAAACTGTTAGTAAGCACATCCTTGACTTTGACGACGATTTTGAGCGGACCTTGAGGAAGCAAAAGCATCAACCAAACCCTAATCCACCGTCTTCTAGCTCCACATCCGAGTTTGACGAAGGAGGTGAGGAAGGAGAAGCCACGGCACAGGTTGTGGAAGAAGTACAAACCATGGCCGTGGACAATCGAACCATCAAAGAGCTCTCTGCCTCAGGTATGGGCAATGCCGTTCCTTTATGCATACAATACCCTACGGCAGTTGAAGGTAAGACGGAAGAATTTGAACTTAAGTCTAGTTTATTACATCATATTCCTAAATTCCATGGGTTGTCCATGGAAGATCCTAACAAACATTTTAAGGAATTTGAAGTAGTTTGCTCAAGTATGACACCTATCAACGTGGATGAGAGTATTTTGAAGATGAAGGCCTTTCCATTCTCACTTATGGACAAGGCCAAAGATTGGTTGTTTGAATTGTCCCCAGGAACTGTCAATTATTGGGAAAGTATGAAACGTGCATTCTTAGAGAAATTATTTCCCACTGCAAAGATCATTCTCTTGAGGAAACGAATTAGTGGCATCCAACAAAATCAAGGTGAGTCGTTTCCATCTTATTATGAACGTTTTAAATCACTTGTTGCTTCATGTCCACAGCACCAAATGAAGGAGGAGCTGTTCATTCAATATTTCTACGAGGGACTCCTTCCCATGGAACGTCAAATGCTAGATGCTTCGGCGGGTGGTGCATTAGTAGACAAGACTCTAGTGGATGCCAAAGCTCTAATTGCAAACCGAGCACACAACGCTCAACAATATGAAGGTGTTGGACAAAGAGAGGGGCCACGACAACAAAGTGTGAATGAGGTAAGTGCAATTTCTGACATTCAATCACAATTGGCTAATCTTACTTCTCTTGTGTCTCAGGTTGTCAAGGGGTCGAAACCACAAGAACACCAAGTGTGTGGCGTGTGTTCAATGCAAGGGCATCCATCCGAGAGATGCCCTCAGTTGATAGAGAATGGAGGATGGGAATCTGCAAACGCCATTGGTTTCCAAGGCCAAAACCAACCCAAACATGATCCATACTCCAACACATACAACCCCGGATGGAGAGATCACCCTAATTTCAAATGGAGAGAACCCCAACCATCTGCACAACAAAGGGGATTCCAACAAAATCCCCCTAGGTTCCCACGGCCATACCAATCCAATCAGCCACCATCATCCCAAAACAACTCAGGTTCGTCTTTTGATAATTCTCAAGTTATTCAATTACTAACTACATTGGCGCAGGGGCAAGAAAAACAAACCAAGGACATGCAAAACTACGCCAATGAGGTACAAAATCAAGCTCGAGAGGTGACGGAGTTGAAGAGACAAGTGGGACAAATGGCTGAATTCATGGGGCAATTTAATAGAGAACAAGGTAAGTTACCAAGTTCAACACAAGTGAATCCGAAAGGTGGATTCGAATCTGCAAAAGCCATAGTATTGAGAAGCGGAAAAGAAGTTGGGGCAGGTTCTTCACCTAAAACAGGTCACAAAGAGGATGAAACACTGCATTGTGAAGAGGGGGAAGCAACCAAACCCACGACAAGGGTGGAACTCCCTTTGCCGCAAGCTTCTAGTGGCCCTAAACCACCCAATATGTCCAATAAAGGTAAAAACGTGTTAAGTTTAATTCCTACTAATGTTTTTCCTTCGAATGTGCCTTTTCCTAGTAGGTTCACGCAAACAAAGAAAGAGGAAGCCGAAAAGGACATTCTTGAGACGTTTCGAAAAGTTCAAGTCAATATCCCTCTTTTGGATGCAATCAAGCAAGTCCCGAGGTACGCCAAGTTCTTGAAGGAACTTTGCACTAATAAGAGGAAGATTTCGACCAAGGAGGTTGTAAAGTAGGTGAAAACGTCTCCGCCATCTTGCAAAGAAAACTGCCCCCTAAATGCAAGGATCCGAGTAGTTTTACAATTCCATGTGTCATTGGTAATACTCGTTTTGAATCTGCCATGTTAGATTTAGGTGCATCAATAAATGTCATGCCATATTCAATTTATGCATCTATGAATCTAGGAGCATTGAAAAATGATGGTGTTATTATACAATTGGCCGATAGATCTAACGCCTATCCAAATGGAGTTTTGGAAGATGTGTTAGTGCAGGTCAATCATTTAGTCTTTCCGGCAGATTTCTATGTGCTTGAAATGGATGAATCCGACCATACCCCTTCATTGCCCATCCTCCTTGGAAGGCCATTCATGAAAACTGCTCGTACGAAGATTGACGTATATAATGGCACTTTGACAATGGAATTTGATGGGGAAGTTATTAATTTCAATCTTTCTGATTCTATGAAGTACCCTAGTGAGAATCATTCGTGTTTTTCTATTGATATAATTGATTCTTTGGCGCAGGACCATTTGGACAATTTGAAGGATGATGCACTTGAATTGGTCATTGCACAAGGAAGGGACATGCAAAACATCAAAACAACCACCAAGGGACCCCACGGCATGCATGAGGACTCCTTGGCCGTGCCCCCTAGTGATGATTTGATTGAGATGGTGGCTGCCCTCGAGTCATTGCCATCACATTCCGGTAAGTTTTTGGATCCTATTTTAAGTTCAGTTTTGGCTAATAAGATGCTTCCCTTAGTTGTGCAGCCACCTACACTTGAACTTAAGCCGTTGCTTAGTCACTTGAAGTACGTGTTCTTAGGAGAAAATGAGACATTGCCCGTCATCATCTCATCCTCACTTACGGCACAAGAGGAGAACAAATTGGTGCGAGTGCTTCAAGAGTACAAAACGGCAATTGGATGGACTTTGGCCGATATAAAGGGAATCAGCCCTACTATGTGCATGCATCGCATACTTCTAGAGGAGGGGTCCAAAAACATCTCGAGAGGCTCAACGCCGTCTCAACCCTCCAATGATGGAAGTAGTGAAGAAAGAGGTAATCAAATTACTTGATTGTGGAGTGATTTATCCTATTTCTGATAGCAGGTGGGTTTCGCCCGTACAATGCGTTCGAAAGAAGTCCGGAGTGACTGTGGTTGAAAATGCCGAGAATGAGCTTGTTCCTACGCGCATTCAAACTGGTTGGAGGGTGTGCATCGACTATAGGAAGCTAAATGCCACCACAAGGAAGGACCACTTCCCATTGCCGTTCATTGACCAAATGCTTGAAAGGTTAGCGGGTCATGCTTTCTATTGTTTTCTTGATGGTTACTCTGGTTATAATCAAATTGTCATAGCACCCGAGGACTAAGAAAAAACCACTTTCACATGCCCTTTTGGTACATTTGCATATCGTCGCATGCCTTTTGGTTTATGTAATGCACCTGCTACATTTCAAAGATGCATGATGAATATATTTTCTGATTATGTTGAGAAAATCATTGAAGTTTTTATGGATGATTTTAGTGTCTTTGGTGATTCTTTTGATGGTTGCTTGCATAATCTTAGTTTGATTCTAAAACGTTGTGTTGAAACTAACCTTGTTCTTAATTGGGAAAAGTGTCACTTCATGGTTAAACAAGGCATAGTTTTAGGTCATATCATCTCTGAAAACGGCATTGAAGTTGATAAATCCAAAATAGATCTTGTACGTCACTTACCCTCTCCAACTTCGGTTAGAGAGGTTCGTTCTTTTCTTGGCCATGCAGGATTCTATCGTAGGTTTATCAAGGATTTCTCAAAAGTTGAACAACTTCTTTGCCGTCTCCTACAAAAAGAAGTGGCGTTTGAATTCACCAAGGAATGCATGGCTTCATTCAATCAACTCAAGGAGTTGTTGACCACGGCACCAATCATTGTGCAACCTGATTGGAGCCTCCCTTTTGAGTTAATGTGTGACGCCTCTGATTATGCTCTAGGGGTTGTTTTAGGGCAAAGGAGAGACAAGAGGCCGCATGTCATCTACTATGCTTCACGGACGTTGAATGATGCCCAACTAAATTATTCCACAACCGAAAAAGAACTCTTGGCTATTGTATTTGCATTATATAAGTTTAGATTATATCTTCTTGGTACTAAAGTAATTGTTTTCACTGACCATGCAGCCTTGAAGTATCTTCTCACTAAAAAGGAGGCCAAGCCAAGACTCATTCGTTGGATGCTCCTACTTCAAGAGTTCGATCTTGAAATTCGAGACAAGAAAGGATGTGAAAACGTAGTGGCTGACCACCTTAGCCAAATGATGGGTAAAGAAGAGTCCGTTCCCATTTCAGAAACATTCCCGGATGAGTAACTTCTGTCCATTGAGGTAAGAACCCCTTGGTATGCCGATTTGGTCAATTTCTTGGTGTCTAAGCAAGTTCCTAGTACCCTAAACAAGTTCCAACGTGATAAACTTGTTCATGATGCACGTTTTTATGTTTGGGATGATCCATATTTGTGGAAATTCTGCCCAGATCAGATTGTGCGTAGATGTGTGCCCGAATCTGAATTTAATTCCATTCTTACATTCTGCCATACTTATGCATGTGGGGGACATTTTGGCACCCAAAGGACAGCCCTAAAGGTGTTACAATCTGGATTTTATTGGCCTAATCTCTTTAAAGATGCTAAAATGTTTTGTTTAACATGTGATAAGTGTCAAAGAACAGGTAACATAGGGCCTAAAGACCAAATGCCGCAGCAATCTCTCTCCTTTGTGGAAATTTTTGATGTTTGGGGTATAGATTTCATGGGCCCCTTTCCTCCATCTTTTGGTTTTACTTATATCTTGCTAGCTGTCGATTATGTTTCCAAATGGGTGGAAGCCAAAGCCACCCGTACTAACGATTCTAAGGTTGTTGCAGATTTTGTGAAATCAAATATTTTTGCTAGGTTTGGGATGCCACGAGTTTTAATTAGTGATGGGGGTTCTCACTTTTGTAACCGCACCATTGAAGCTTTGCTCAAGAAGTACAACGTTACGCATAAGGTTTCAACACCTTATCACCCTCAAACTAATGGGCAAGCTGAGGTTTCAAATAGGGAGATCAAACAAGTCCTAGAGAAAACCGTGGGACCCTCAAGAAGAGATTGGAGTTTGCGCTTGGACGATGCATTGTGGGCCTATCGTACGGCTTACAAAACTCCCCTTGGCATGTCACCTTTTCGGCTTATCTATGGTAAGCCATGTTATTTGCCCGTTGAGTTAGAGCACAAGGCACATTGGGCTGTGAAAACCTTCAATTTGGACATAGACGCTGCTGGAGTTCATAGGAAGCTCCAATTAGATGAACTTGAGGAGATTAGGAATGCGGCGTACGAGAATGCTCGCATCTACAAGGACAAGACGAAGGCTTATCATGATAAGATGCTTCGTACCAAAACATTCTCCAAGGGGCAGAAAGTGTTGCTTTTTTATTCAAGACTTCGGTTATTCCATGGTAAGTTACGTTCTAAATGGATTGGACCTCTTGTTGTTACTAATGTTTTTCCTCATGGTGCAGTCCAAGTCCAAAGCTTAAAAAGTGGCCAAGAATTCAAGGTAAATGGGCATAGATTGAAGCCATACTATGAGAACTTTGTGGAGCATGTTGTGGAAGAGCTTCCCTTGCATGCCGTGGGTTCCAACTTGGAGTGAACGTGCTCTTCGTCCGGCTGTACGACGTTAAAGCAAGCGCTATGTGGGAGGCAACCCATCCATTCAACAAAGGAAGCCCTAGGAATCCCCCAAATTCCAGATTTGCGTTCCTAAAACCCTTCTCTTTGTTGTTGTTTCTAATCTGCCATGTTATGTTGTTTAGTTGCTGTTTGTGTGTTTACTTGTGTTTTGTGTGAATTTATGTTTAAAACATTGAGGACAATGTTTGATTTAAGTGTGTGGGGGGGGGGGGGTAACTAAGTATATTTGATGCAAATTCGTGGGATTTTATCACCCATAACTTCAAGTGTTGTTCCTTGCTGTTTTACAGTGTTTTTAAGCTGTTTTGGAGTGTTTTAGTGTGTTTTGTTTTATAACTCCGAAAATCACATAAAAATTTGAAAAATATGTTTTGAAAAGCCTAAAAAGAGTGTTTTGAGTCGTTTTTGTGTGTTTGTGTCTTAGGGTACCTTCCAACACAATGATGAGGATTTGGTTTGTAATTGCATGACTGTTAAAAAGAGTTATAAACATGGAAAAAAGTTTGATTTACTCTTGGTATATGTTTGGTTATGGTTATAATGTATGACTTCACATGCAATCATAAAAGAAAAATACGTTTTTGTAACATGCTTGAATGAAGGAACTCGAACAAACGCTACAACCTTGTGAGACTTGAGCCTAAACGTTATTTGGAGAGTTAAAATCTGTGCATTATTGTTTTCTAAAGTCGTTGCATGGTCTCATTATTCTTTGCTTGGTTACTACTTAGAAGGCGTTTCATCATATAGTTCCAAATGCTAGAACTCATGCCCATTTCATTCGAAGCATGTTATTGATTTACATAACACATATTCAAGAAGAAGTTGTGTAATGACCACCACCAAAGCCAAATTGCCGTGTCTCCTACCTCATTTTATGTTTAAGTTAAACCCGTTGAGCCTTGTTTAGCCTTTATTCTTTGTTAACCCACATTATCCTCACCTAGCCTAGTTTAGGACAGTCCACACCCTTGTTCTTAAAAGATAGTGAGCATGACTTAAATGAATTCCTTTTGAGTTACATTATGCAAGAAATTGAGTGTGGGGGAGAGAATGTGTGTTCTTAAGTATATATGTATGTTTTGAGATTCAAAAGAAAAGGAAAAGTTGTGAAAAACGTATGAAAAAGACAAAACAGAAAAGAAAAGAAAGAA
This sequence comes from Pyrus communis, assembly GCF_041283825.1. Classification (NCBI taxonomy): domain Eukaryota; kingdom Viridiplantae; phylum Streptophyta; class Magnoliopsida; order Rosales; family Rosaceae; genus Pyrus; species Pyrus communis. The sequence goes on along the minus strand of NC_142578.1, from coordinate 14,058,932 downwards.
AGAAAGGAAAAAGAGCTTGAAAAGATGAAAGAATGAGTGATTAAGTGTTGAATGTTGAAGAAGGGGTCCAAAACACCAAATCTGGCCCTAAATTGTCTACATTCTCCCCTTTTGTTCAAAAGTTGAGTTTTCATTCAAAAGTGAATTCTAAGTTGATTCAAATGCTTTGCTCACTATTTCTTTAAGAAACTTTGTTTTTCATATCCCTTCTTTGTTAGCCAAACACCCCAAGCCCCATTACAACCCTTGACTTCAATCTTGAGTGTTATGTGTTTCAATTTGTGGAGTTTGAACTTGGTATGAGCATATGGTGTCACTGGTTCTCGCATCTAAGTAGTAGCATTCCATTCATGAGGTCATATCTAAACATGCTTATTAACTCCAGAAATTGCTTTCTTTGTGATACATATATGTGAGTGTTCGTTTTCATGTTTACATCAATCTTCTCACATATAACTAGATTAGGGTGTGTAGTTAGAAAATCTGAGTGAAAATTGAGTGCATATCTGTAAGGAATTGAGCAAATTCTCTAAGGCATGTTACTACATTCAAAACATGGTTTTAAATGCTTAATTGTGAACTAGTATGTGGTGACTATGATTAAGTATGTGCTCAAGTGTAAAGATGACCAAAATCTGTGGAGATAATGAATATTAACATGTCATGTGCATTGGAAATCCCTGAGGCAATTGTTGGAAGGTTTAGGTTGTGTTTTGTTCATTTGTCTAGTTTCGTGTTCTTTTGTTGTTTTGTTTTGCTCGAGGACTAGCAAAAGCTAAGTGTGGGTGAATTTGATAGGAGCATATTTAGGCGACTTAGTTGGCTTGTTCTTGTGCATTTACGTTGTTATTTCTTAGTTCTTTAAGTCTTTTAAGCCATTTTCGTATGTTTTCAGGTTCTAAGGGCTAAAGGAGCAAAGAAGTGCATTTTGGAGCCTTTTGGAGCACTTTTGGGCTAAGGATGGATAGCTTATGCTTGGAGCCAAAGCATTGGACGAAATTGAAGACCAAGTGAGCCTAAAATCGAAGGAAGAAGGAGGAATCAAGAATTGGAAACTAGTTTCCATTATGGGGAGTTTCTATTCTTGAAAGGTTTCCAATTATGCAAGTTTCCAAATAATGTGGTTGCCTAAATCACATGTTCTAGAAGCCCTAGACATGTGCCGCACCTTACCTTCCTCTTCTCTCCCAAAATCTGCAAGATTATGTCACAATCCCTTTCTTAAAAGCCTTAGCCGAACCTATACATTCCTTTTCTCCCAAAATCTGCAAGTTTGGCACTTTCCCCTTCTTTTCCTCCCTTGTGCCGCAAGACTTAGCCTTTTTCCCCTAATTCCTGATTTCAATTACCTATTCTAAAGGGATTTAACTTAATTCCTGATGCTTAGAATTGATTTAGGGAATTAAACACTTACTTATTTCATGCAAGCCTTGCCGTGCACTTCCTTTGACCCTTCCTCTTCCTTGCCGTGCAAGGGGGAGGATTCTTTCCTATTTCTAGAGTCTTTGACTTAATTTTTGATTACCTAAATAACCTAGGGTTTTAATTCCTGAAATCCTATTAATAAACCTCCTTGTTGCAGCCAGAAAACATTCATTCATTCATTCACCATTCACGCCAGAAATTCATCTCCTCTCTCTAACACATCCATACTTCACCATTCTTCATACTTTCTGCCCAAAAGCAACCCTTGCCGTCCCCTACATCCATCGCTATCCTAAACACATCATTCTACATCATCCATAATCCCCAAAACTCACCATAACCCCTTGTGCCGCAGCAACTTAGAGAGGAAGGAGGCCTAAAACGTTTCATGCTTGCAGATTGGAGTGTTTTAGGTGTACTTCGTTCTTGTTTTCAATGTTTACTTTGTTATTATTCTCTGAGTTTGCTGTAATCATGAGTGGCTAAACCCCTAATTAGTTAGGGGAAAGTTTGAAGCCATGAACATGTTTGAAATATGATTTGATTTCTTCCAATTGTGATTTGTTAAGTTTTGATTGCAATTCAATTATCTGTTTATTAAAAACTTGTTTTTGTATGTTGATTAAGGATGCATACTTAGTTTTCATGCATGAACTCGATGCTAGTTTATAAACGAGTTTCACCTAATCGTCACAAGTTTATAAACATGAGTAGTGAAGGTTGCTAGTCACAACCGCGTTAATTGAATTCTTGGCAAGAGTATCATGCATTCATAGTTACAATTGCCTCGTCAACACTTATGATTCTCATAGAGCATAATGATCTCTCACTGTATCTCTTCTATGCATTCATGTTGAGGACCGTTGGAGAATGATTTGAATTGTCGCATGCATCATCCAATTCAATAACATAAGGAAATCTGATGGTTAATTAGTGCATCACGATTAACTTGGGGTGTTGAGCATCATAGTTAGTGAAAAGCAATTGGAAAGTCGATTCATATACAAATATGTCATGTGTGGAGAATGGACCTCTAACTAATCCATCCATCATCTTGTTTTCAAAATTCGTTTTACAATCTGCCTAGTTCTATACTTTGTTTTGTTATTTCAATTTTCGTCAAATCAAAACCCCCCCTTTACTTTCTTGTTCTATAGTGTTTAGAATCTGTTTAGTTTGTGTTTTAAAGTGTTTTGAATCAACCTATAATCTTAAATTCGTCCAAAATTGTGTTTAAGGTCAGAAACTGCCTAGTTAGTGTTTTTAGGTAGTTTTGAGTCTTTTGAACTTGTTTTGAGTCCTTTGAGTCTTTGTGAACGTTTTTAACTTTGTTTTTATGTTTTTGAGTCAGTTTAGAGGTTTTAGCAAGCCCTCCTAATCCCCGGTCCAGAACGATCCCTACTTGCATCCTTACTACAATTTGACAACAAGAGGGTTAATTTGTGTGCTTAACTATTTTCGCATCATCCTACGAACTCCGCTATCTGCCCAATTTGCTTTTCCAAGTGGTCCAACCTTTTGTCTTGATTTTGCATTGCTTTGTTTTGTTTTTCTTGCCCCTGAGACAAATTGGTGAGTAACTTAATAAGCATATCATTATACAAAGACGTACCTGCATTTGTTTGGGCAGGTTGTGGTGGCTGCATAGGTGTTGTATAGAACTCCTCACTTGGCTGCCAATATTCTCCTTGTTGAGCCTCCTTGACTTGGTTTTGTGAGCCCTGCACCAACGAAATTAATTCATTAAGAACTTGATTATAATCTATTGATGAACCTGAGTTTGGTTGGGCATATTGTATATGAGGTTGTGGTGGCTGCATAGGCGTTGAATAGAACTCCTCATATGGTTGCCAATATCCTTTGTGTTCAACATTTTGAGGTTCCCACCACATAGAGTTTGAATGATCACTCCAATCTGAATTGTAAGTGTTAGAAAACACGTCGTTCCTTGATTGATTAGGATCTTGATAACCCCAGGTATTGATATTATCCCAACCTCCATTCTCAATTAATTGAGGATGTTGATTAGTTTGATATTCTTGCCTAGAGGACACACCAAATGTACCAACTCTTTGCATTTGGAACCCTTCCATGAGCTGTGTCAAAAGAGAAGCATTATCAAGTGCCATGTCGTGCTTCTCTAGTACCTGAAATCAAAGAAATAAAACTAAATCAAATATAAAAAGAAAAATAAACAAACAAACAGAGGGATTAGCAATTTTACTAATCCCCGGCAACGGCGCCAAAATTTGATGTGAAATATTCTAACACTCAAATTAAAACCCTATGATTGTAGTATATGAAAGTAGGGATCGTTTTAGGCCGGGGATTAGAAGGGATGCTAATCAACACAATTATGACTCACAAAAAACACTAAAATAGACTCTATAGACTCTTAAAACACTCAAAACAGCAACAAACACTTAAAAAGACTCAATTTTAGACCTAACAAGTGTTTTGGACGAAAATAAACCTTAACTTGACTCAAAAGACTCAAAGAAAACAAATTTTGACTCAAATAACAAGACTAAATGAAAGGGGGATTGTTTTTGACGAATTTAAAACTTAAAACAAAAACTTTGTAGAAAATACTTTGGAAAAACGAATTTAGGTAAATGGGTAAAAGGCTAGTTAGAGGGTCCTTCTCCACACATGATATATGCATACGAACCAATGTCCAGTTATTACTCCTTTAGACTATGAATGACAACGCCCCAAGTTAGTTGTATCGCACAACTAACCATCAGATTTTCCTCATTTCATTGAATTAGATGGAATACGCATCTAAACCAAATTATCTTTCTCAAGTTCCCTATATGAAACGCATGATAAAGATACACATCAAAAGCCATTAAGTTTTGTGAAAATCATAAGCATTGACAATGCATTCATCACTATGAAACGCATGAGACTCATACCAAGGATTTACTTAACACGATTGTGACTAGCAACCTCCACTACTTGTGAATATAAGTGAATAACTCTTACATGAAACCCCCTTATACTCTAGCATCAAATTCATGCATGCAAATTAAGTGTCGACCCCCAACCCACATACATAAACAAGTTTTAATAACTTAGATAAGCAAATCACATTCATGCCTTAAGAAACAATAACTGGACGTAATCAGTTCATATAAAACATATAATCATGGCTTCGAATTCACCTCTAACTAAAAAGAAATTAGTTCCACATGTTCGCAAAACAAAGATAATTAAACTTAAACATTAAAAACAAAGATAGAATACACCTAGAAACACTCCAGGTGGCTCATTCTTCCTTCCTTGCTGCCAACAATGGGGATTTGTGTGAATTTAGGCTCTTGAGGTGTGGTGGATGGTGTGGTGTGAATTTGTGGTAGAGGGTGGTGGTTTTTTAGTGTTGTGGCATCAAGTATTTATAGGGTGAAGGGGAGGCACAAATTTGGGCTGAAAAGGAGAGGAATTAGGACTCCAAATCACCAAAGAACAAGGATACTTTCAATCAGATTTCAAGGAGGACAAGGAATGGTCCTTGTGGCAGATTCTAGAACTTCTAGAAGGGTTACATGTGGCATAAACTTAATGCACGAAAATAGGGATTCTAGAACTTGATATTTAGGTGATTTAATGTGAAAAGGAGTCCTCTTTGAAGTTGGAATTAAGGTAGGAAAATAGTAGGATAGGATAAGATAAGGTTGGATAAGGTTTGGATAAGATAAGGAAATTTGGATAAGGTTCCTTATTTCTTGCTATTTCCTTATCTTCATTGCATTAGGACTTCATCCACCAGATTTGTAGCCTTTCCTAGCCCTTCTTGACCTCAATTTCGTCCATCCTCTTTGCTCCATGGTTAAGCTATCCAATCCATGCCCAAAAATGCTCCAATTAGCTTCAAAATGCTCTTTCTTGCTCCTTTTGCCATTAGGACCTAAAAACATATGAAAATAGCTTAAAAGACTAAAATAAATAGTAATTAACTCACTAAATGCAAGGAAACAACATAACTAAGTAGCATAAATATGCTCCTATCACTCATGCCCATTTCATTCAAAGCATGTTATTGATTTGCATAACACATATTCAAGATGAAGTTGTGTAGTGACCACCATCAAAGCCAAATAGCCGTGTGCCCTTAATTCATTATGTGTTTAAGTTTAACCCCATTGAGCTGTGTTAGCCCATGTTCTTTGTTAACCTATATTATCCTCACCTAGCCTAGATTAGGACCATCCATACCCTTGTTCTTGAAGCATAGTAAGCATGACGAAAAATGAATTCCTTTTGATTAATGTGTTGCAGAAAATAAGTGTGGGGGAAGGATTATTGATGTGAGTTTATGTGCCATAGGCACAGCTAGAAAAAAAAAAAACAAAAAAAAAGTTGTGAAAAGAAAAAAAAAAAAAAAAAAGTGAAAAAAAAAAAGTTGAAAAGAGGTGAAATGAGTTCCAAAGTAGTGTTTGTTGAAGTAAGGGTCCAAAACAATGAATTAGGCCCTAAGAGTTGTTTAACTCTTCCCTATATGTCTAAAAGTTGATTTCTGCATTCTAAGTGAATTCTAAGTCTTAATTTCATTACTTTGCTTGCTATTTCTTAAAGAACTTTTGTTTATCCCTATCTTTCATTGTTAGCCATTACCCCAAGCCCCGTTACAACCCTTGACTTCTATCTTAAGTGTTGTGCATTTCAATTTGTGGAGTTTGAATTTGGTATGAGCATATGGTGTCACTGGTTCTCGCATCTAAGTAGTAGCATTCCATTCATGAGATCATATCTAAACATGTTTAATTACTCCAGAAATTGCTTTCTTTGTTATATCATATGTGAGTACTAGTCTTTCATGTTTACATCAATCTTCTCACATATAACTATTGTAGGGTGTGTAGTCAGAAAATCTGAGTGAAAATTGAGTGCATAACTAGTGAGGAATTGAGGGAGTTCTCTAAGGCATGTTACTACATTCAAAATGTTGTTTTAATTGATTAAATGCGAGCTAGTGAATGGTGACTATGATTAAGTATGTGCTCGAGGGGAAAGAAGACTAAAAGCTATGTGAGTAATGATCTTTGACATGTCATGTTTCATTGGAAATCCCTGAGGCAAACGTTGGAAGGTTTAGGTTATGTTTTGTTTGTTTTGTTTCGTCTTGTTTTCTTTAGTTGTTTTGTTTTGCTCGAGGACTAGCAAAAGCTAAGTGTGGGGGAATTTGATAGGAGCATATTTATGCGACTTAATTGGCTTGTTCTCGTGCATTTATGTTGTGTTTCTTTAGTTGTTTTAGTGTTTAAAGTCACTTTTGTGTGTTTTCAGATTATAAAACCAATGTGTGCAAGAAGATGCAAATTGAAGTCTTTTGGAGCAAAAGAGGAATGAATGAGTTGAAGACTTGAAGAAATATGAATTCCTAATCGAAGATGGAGTCCTACTCACATGAGGATTCCTAGAACAACAAGGATTCCTACTCCAACAACGATTCCTACTTGAAGTAGGAAAGTTAAGCCTAGGTTTCCTATTTTGGTAACCTTTCCTAATCTTAAAAGTCCTTATTTTCCTGCCACTTTGAAGGTCTTGTATGCACTTTAGGACACAAAACAAAGGCCCTAGACCCCCTTCCCACCTTTGCCGAACCTTTCATTTTCTCCCCATCCCTTGCCGTGCAAGGGGGGTATTTAGGTCCTATTTTATGCACTTAAACACATTCCCCTTTCTAAATAAAACCCTAGCTTATTTTGGTTAACTAAAATTAGGTCAAAGGCTTCTAGAAATAGGAAATCAAATCAGAACTTTGAGAAGAAAGAGGAAACAAGCGGAACCTTATCCACCTAGTTCAAGTTCAGATTCCGAATTTGAATTTGAAGAAGAAGAAAGCATGGCGGCGGACAATAGAACAATCAAAGAACTTTCGGCCTCGGGAGTAGACAATGTCGTACCTTTGTGCATTCAATATCCTATGGCTGCCCAAGGCAAGACCGATGAGTTCGAATTGAAGTCTAGCTTGTTGCATCACATTCCCAAATACCATGGGTTGTCCATGGAATATCCAAACAAGCATCTTAAGGAGTTTGAAGTGGTATGTTCGAGTATGACACCCATCAATGTCGATGGGAACATTTTGAAGATGAAGGCCTTTCCATTCTCTCTTCTAGAAAAGGCTAAAGATTGGCTATACGAATTGGCACCTGGAACCGTCACTTCTTGGGAAAGCATGAAGCGGGCATTCTTAGAGAAATTCTTCCCAACTTCAAGAGTGATTCTTTTGAGGAAGAAAATAAGTGGAATTCAACAAAACCAAGGAGAGTCTTTTCCGGCATATTATGAACGTTTCAAGACTCTAGTTGCATCATGCCCTCAACATCAAATGAAGGAAGAACTTTTAATTCAATATTTCTACGAGGGGCTTCTTCCAATAGAGAGACAAATGCTAGATGCCTCGGCGGGAGGTGCTTTGGTTGACAAAACGCCTGTGGCTGCCAAGGTTTTAATTGCAAATAGAGCGTTGAATGCACAACAATATGAAGGTGTTGGTCAAAGAGACACCCCACGGCATCAAGTGAATGAGGTAAGTTCCCAATCTGACATTCAATCTCAATTAGCTAATCTTACTTCTATTGTGTCTCAGATGGCCGAAGGAATGAGGATACAAGGACCAAGTGTATGTGGCGTATGTTCTATCCAATGACATCATTCGGACATATGCCCTCAATTGATTGAGAATGGGGGATGGGAAAGTGCAAATGCCATTGGATTTCCAAGCCAAAATCAGCCAAGGAATGATCCATATTCCAACATATACAATCCGGGTTGGAGAGACCATCCAAATTTCAAGTGGAGGGAGCCTCAACAACCTCCACAACAAGGAGGCTTTAGACAACAACCCCCGGGGTTTTACACCAAAACCTACGGCAATGATCCAGACCCACCCCAATCTGCCCAAAACAATCAAGGTACGTCTTTAGATAATGCTACAATTCTTAAGTTACTTACCAATTTGTCTCAGGGGCAAGAAAATCAAAACAAGACGATGCAAAACCAAGAAAAAAGGGTGGACCACTTAGAGAAGCAAATTGGGCAGATTGCAGAGTTTGTAGGACAATTCCGAGACCAAGGCAAGCTCCCTAGCTCAACCATTGTCAATCCAAAGGGAGGGTTCGAAACCACCAAGGCCATTACGTTGAGAAGTGGTAAGGAGCTTGGAAATCATCCAAAACCATCCAAACAAAGCCTTAATGAAGAGAAAGAACTGCTGCAAGAAGAAGAACAGGGAGCAAAGGCCACGGCAAGGGAAGCCAAAACCTTGCCGAAACCCTCTAGTGCACTAAAACCATCACTCTCCCACCTTCAATCCGCAAATTCCATCCATTCCAGCCACCTTCCATCCTTTGCCGCAGCCTTCCATCCATTCCAGCCACCATTCTACACCTCCCTACACCACCCACAACCCTTGCCGCACCACCATATCATCCCAACTCCCTTCCTAAACCAAAATCACATCCAAAAACCCTCTAAAACCTCTCTGCCGCAACAAGGAGAAAAAGAAAGAGGAGCTTGAAACGTGCAGAAATTCAAAGTGGAATCGTTGGGCGTTCTAGGTGTAATCAATCTTTTGTTCTCTATGTTTAATTTCAATTTTGTTTCTCTTTCTGTGAACATAAGAGGCTAAAACCCTAGTTAGCTAGGGGGTGATTCAAAACCATGTTTATGCTTGCAATATAAATTGATTACCTTCGGTTGGAATTTCATGAGTTATGGATTCAATTTGTTTAACTGCTTGATTGATAACTTATTCGTTTATGTTTATTGAGAGTGCACACTTAGTTTTCATGCATGAATATGATGCTAGAATATAAGGAAGTTTCACCTAATAGTTACAAACTTATATTCACAAGTAGTGGAGGTCGCTTATAAACGATCGCGTTAAATGAATTCTTGGCACTAGTTTCATGCTCATCATAGTAACGAATGCCTCGTCAACACTTATAGTTTTCATGTTGCTTAATGATCTTTGATTGTATCTTTATTGTGCTTTTCACGTAAAGGACTTTTGGAGAATGTTTTGAATGGTTGTATGCGCTGTCCCATCCAATTCATTAACTTAAGGAGAACTTGAAGGTTAATTTAAGCGAACCTAATTAACCTGGGGTGTTGAGTTTCATGATTCATCAAAAAACCAACTGAAAATCATCTTGTATGCAAGTGTGACATGTGTGGAGAAAAACCTTTTAGCTAGCATTCCATCCATATTTTCATCAAATTCGTTTTTTTACAATCTGTTTTTATTACAATCTGTGCTCTTTGTTTTAATTTCGTCAAAACTAAATCCCCCTTTACTTTAGTGCTTCAATTTAGTTAGAAAGTGTCTTAGTTTGTGTTTCTAAGTGTTTTGATTCAAGTTATAACCCAAATTCATCCAAATTAGTGTTAGGTGTTCAAAACTGCCCAGATTGTGTTTTTAAGGCAGTTTTGAGTGTTTTGTTGCTGTTTTGAGTCTTTTTGTTTGTTTTAGTGTTTTAGTGCTTAGTTTTGCATTCTTTGAGTCTAGTTTAGTGTTTTAACCTGTGTTTTACGTTTTTGAGTCAGTTTCCAAGTGATTTAGCAATCCCTCCTAATCCCCGGTTTAGAACGATCCCTACTTATACATATACTACAATTGTCACAAAAGGGTTTTAATTTGTGTGCTTATATATTTCGCACCAGGCTTCTAATACATGATATTTATAAAGAGTACAAACACAAATAAAACCCAAGTTCGAATTGGACTTTTAGTCTCCCCTAAAACATTTAAAATGTTGTTAAATGACTACTTAATTATTTATGCTACTCTAAATCTTAATTAATTACATTTGATGGTTCTAATATGCATGAGACTCGAGATTTCAATGCATGCATGAAAGCCTTGATTACTGCATCACATTGGCAAAAATTTGTATCCACCGTCACAAACTTATCCATAAGACAATCTTAAGGGGAGAGGTTATAATGATGGTCATTGTCACATCCCGGCCCGGGGCAGATCACTTCCCGGGCCCGCTCCACCACCGTAGCACGATATTGTCCGCTTTGGGCTTACCATTCCCTCACGGTTTTGTTTTTGGGAACTCACGAGCAACTTCCCAGTGGGTCACCCATCATGGGATTGCTTTAGCCCCCTTCTTGCTTAACTTCGGAGTTCCTACGGAACTCGAAGCCAGTGAGCTCCCAAAAGGCCTCATGCTAGGTAAGGATGAGAATATACATATAAGGATCACTCCCCTGGGCGATGTGGGATGTTACAATCCACCCCCTTAGGGGCCTGACGTCCTCGTCGGCACACACGCGACCAGGGTTAGGCTCTGATACCAATTGTCATATCCCGACCCGGGGCGGATCACTTCCCGGGCCCGCTCCACCACCGTAGCATGATATTGTCCACTTTGGGCTTACCATTCCCTTACGGTTTTGTTTTTGGGAACTCACGAGCAACTTCCCAGTGGGTCACCCATCATGGGATTGCTCTAGCCCCCTTCTCACTTAACTTCGGAGTTCCTACGGAACCCGAAGCTAGTGAGCTCCCAAAAGGCCTCATGCTAGGTAAGGATGGGAATATACATATAAGGATCACTCCCCTGGGCGATGTGGGATGTTACAGTCATGGTAAGGTGCAAGTTCAGTGAGAATGAATGTCCAAATGAGATAGGTGAGGATTGAGGTCAGGAAGTACCAAAGAGCGAGAGCTGTCATTATCTTGGATCTACCTTGCAAAAGAATGGAGAAATTGGAGGAGATCACAACCATAGAATACAAGTTGGATGGATGAAGTGAAAGAGTGTTTCGGGTGTATGTGCAACCGACATATGCCACTAAGACTCAACGAAAAGTTTTATAAGACAACAAAAAGACCATCAAAGCTTTATGTCACAAAATGTTAGGTGGTCAAGCATCATATGTGCTAAAAATAAATGTACAGATATGAGAATGCTTTGTTGGATGTGTGGGCACATGAGAAAAGACATGATTAAGAGCGAGGATATCTGAGGCAATGTTCTAAAAATCCCCGCCTAACACCGCCTAGGCCCTACCTAGGCATTAGGCGGCTGGCCACTGCCCCAATTAATGCCTAGGTGTTTGAAAATTAAGAAAGGGCGCCTAGACTCGCCTAGGTTGCAACTCACTTAGACAAAAAATAGATAACTTTCATTTTGCATTTTATTTTTCCCAATAAATTGTAAGAGACTTGTTGAATACTTATATGAACACACATTAAATGTTTGGTCCTCATGTTTTCATTATGTTCCAATACTTCATAATGTATAGGTCATTCCATTTTGTAGTTTATGATGAAATTATATACATTTGAAGTATAAACAGACACTTATTTACAGGAAATATATTAGATTTACTTAAATCTGCCTCGTCCCCTAGGCGCCCTCCTAAGCCTCACTTAGGCACCTAGGTGCTAAGCCCCAGCCCGCCGCCCGACTAGCGTCTAGCATCTTTTAGAACCTTGATCTGGTAAACTACGAGTGACCGTAATTGAACATAAGGTGAGAGAAATCGGTTAAGGTGGTTTGGACATGTGAATCGAAGACTCACATATGAGATTAAGAGACAAGGTTAGGGTAAAAGGTGTAGAGGAAGACTTAAGAAAACTTTGAAAGAGACTCTAAGAAAAGACATGGAGTATTTGGATCTAATAGAAGACTTGGCACAAAATCAAGACAATGACATTCTAGAATTCAAACATCTGACCTCACTTAGTGGGATAAGACTTTGTTGTTATTATTGTTGCTGTTGTTGCAGTTAGTGTGCATTACTTGTACGTTAGGATTCATTTGAAGAAAAAAGAAAAAAAATATGGTATTTTTGAATTTTTTGAGAGTCAAATGTGGAGAAGTGAAGGTTGGTGCTAATTGAAGTCCGAATAAGCTTTAGAGATAATTCAAGACGAATCTGGCCTTTTAGATGACCACAAGCACAATGAAAAGAGGAATTGGGATTTCTAGCATGATTTGGAGATGTCAAATAACAAAAACATGTTAAAAATCTGATGTGGTAGAAACTAACACACAAATTAAACCCTCTTATTGGCAATTGTAGGAAAGATGTAAGTAGGTATCATTCTAGGCCGGGCATTAAGAGGGATTGCTAATCTACTTAAAACTGACTCAAAAACACAAAACTAGGCTTGAAAACACTTAACTAGACTCAAAGAACTCGAAACAAACTAAAGAGACTCAAAACAGCACAAAATAATCAAATAGACTCAAACTAGACACTAAAGGGTGATTTGGACGAAAATTAATTTTAACTTGACTCAAAACATTTAAAAACACAAGTTTGGACAGATTCTAACTAATTTGACACAATAAAGTAAAGGGGATTAGGTTTTGGACGAATTTAAAGTAAAGACAAGTAGATTAAAGACTTAAACAAAATTGGGGGAAATTATGGGTGATTGGCTAGCTAGAGGGTCCTTCTCCACACATAAAACACTTGCATACAAATCGATTTCCAGTTACTTTTCTAATAAACCATGAACCTCAATGCCCTAGATTAACTATGAACAACATTAATTAACCCTCAGATTTTCCTCAAGTCATTGAATTGGATGGACAACGCATCAGCAACCAAATTATTCTTCAATAGTTCCCTACATGAACAACACAATAGAGATACAATCAAAGATCATTAAGCTTTGTGAAAATCATAAGCATTGACAAGATATTCGTAACTATGAACAACATGATACTCCTGCCAGGAATTTACTTAACACGATTGTGACTAGCAACCTCCACTACTTATGAATATAAGTTCATAACAATTAGGTGAAACTCCCTTATATTCTAGTATCAAATTCATGCATGCAAACTAACTAGGCCTCCTTAATCAACACACAAGAATAAGTTATCAATCAAACAGTTAAGTAAATTGCATTCACGATTTATGAAATCACAACTGGAAGTAATCAATTCATATTGCAAATATGTTCATGGCTTTGAATTCTCCTCTAGCCAAAATGAGTTTAGCTCCTCATGTTCGCCATTAAACAAAGAAAACTTAATTTAAACATTGAAAACAAAAGATTGAATACACCTTGAAACGTTCCAGCAATCCAACAATCTTGAAAGGTAGGCACGACTCCAAGCTATCCTCTCTTTCCTTGCAAAGCTGCGGCACAAGGGTGGCTGCAGCTAAAATTGGGTTATGGTGTGAGATAGATAGGTGGTGCGGAATTGTGTGTGTGAAGGATGGATGGAATGGTTGAATGAATGGTTGGTTTTTGCAGCATAAACATATATTTAAAGGGAGAAAAGGGTAGGCATTAATTAAATGTTTTGGGAAAGATTTGGACTCCAAATCCTCAAGGAAAAAGGGTAAATAAAGTCAAAATCCCAGAGAGAAAAGGGAAGGAAAGGTGAGGCATATCCTAGAGGGAAAAGGAAAGGCTTTTGCGGCATGGATTTAGAGGGAAGGAGCATGCCTTGCATGGCAAGGAAAGGGATAGGTGCGGCATCCTCTTTAGGAATGGGATTTAGGAATTCTAGAACATATATTTAAGTGTCCTAAATTAATTAGGGATCCTCTTGGCAGCTGGAACATAATTAGGAAAAGATTAGGATTGACTAAGTCAAAATAAGGTAGTTTGACTCATATTTCCTTCTTTGTAGCTGATTCCTTGTCTTCCAAGTCTTAAATTAATTTCTTCAACTCTTTAGCATATTCCTAGCCCTTCTTGAACTTCAATTTGGTCCATCCACCTTGCTCCAAGCATGTGTTAACCATTCCAAGCCCAAAACTGCTTTAAAATGCTCCAAATTGCCTTTTCTTGCCACTTTAGCCAATTAAACCTACAAACACACGAAAATATCTTAAATCACTATAATAAATAGAAACTAACTAATTAAATGCATGGAATTAAACTAACAAAGTCGCATAAATATGCTCCTATCAAAATCTTAGCTTAATGTGTTGGAAATGTGCCCTAAAGCCAATCATATGATGATACTTTACGGACATTTCACATGTTAAACTAATCTAGTTTAATATAAAGGGCAAATATTATTTCACATATTATATGCTTAAATGATAAGTCCAAGGAATATGTAAATGGGAGAATGTGATCTAAAGAAGTTAGATTCATAAGACCATTCTCTTTCGTATACATATCTTAAACGTTCCTGATCATAGGATTGCCAATTGGACATTAACAGTTTGTTAAGATCAGTACGTGTTATGTCTTCTCTTAGAGAGAGTGTAACATCCCACATCGACCAACAGAGAGGGGGTGATGTGCCTTATATGTACATGCCCACCTCCACATAACATGAGGCCTTTTGGGAACTCACTGGCTTTGGGTTCCATCGGAACTCCAAAGTTAAACAAGTTCAGGTGAGAGCATTCCCAGGATAGGTGACCCACTGGGAAGTTCTCGTGTGAGTTCCTAGAAACAAAACCATGAGGGCGTGGTCGGGGCCCAAAGCAGACAATATTGTGTTACGGCGGAGTTGGAACTGGGATGTGATAGAATGGTATTAGAGCCACTCTACTATGTAGTGCGAGTGTGCTAACGAGGACATCGGGCCCCTAAGGGGGTGGATTGTAACATCCTACATTGACCAATGGAGAAAGGGTGATGTGCCTTATATGTACATGCCTACCTCTATATAGCACGAGGCATTTTGGGAACTTACTGGCTTCGGGTTTTATCGGAACTCCGAAGTTAAGCGAGTTCTGGCGAGAGCATTCCTAAGATCGGTGACCCACTGGGATGTTCTTGTGTGAGTTCCCAGAAACAAAGCCGTGAGAGCGTGGCCGGGGCCCAAAGCAAAAAATATCATGCTACGGCGGAATCGGGACTGGGCTGTGACAGAGAGTGACTGGTCTCGAGTCATTGGTGTGACTAACACCAAGACAAGCATGTAGGTGCTCAATAGAGAATGAGTCCATTGACCGTGATCAAGGTCACTCCGTGAAAGGGTGTCTATGACATAGTTAGGGTTAAGCCACTTAGCCATGGAGGCAAGTGAATGCACAACAAGGGATCTCTAACCTTCAAACCGTTTGAGGGAGAATACTCTATGATATGATTAAGAATCTCTGGCCAGAGTATGAATGAGATTTAGGAATTTGTTCCAAATCACATTCAAGGTAATCATATAAGTCAAAGAATCACATTGGATAGTAGACATAAATAAACTATCAAACCAAACAATGTGGTCATGAATATTGTATTAGAGAAAGACCGTATTGCATTGTAATCCTAAACTGAATAGGTTCTCCACCTCTTCTGATTAGCTTGGGTAGCCATGACATATTGCTAGGTGTCACTCATGGTTTGTGGAAGCCTTAAAGGTGTATAATCACTAAAGGGAGAATTGAAAGTAAGTTTCAATTCACAATCGATTTGAAGAGTTCTAATCGCCCACTAACTCGCTAAAAGGAACCTAATGGATCGTATACCGTGTAAGGTAGAGATTGAAGAAACAACAGAGATGAGTAAGGATAATTAAATGATTTAATTATTTATGGCTAGGTTTAATTAAAATGTTAATTAATCAAACAAATAAGTTCGTTTTTAGCTTTTGAGTAATTATTGGACCTCAAGGCCTATTGGGCTTAAAACCGTCAAGCCCATTAACTTAAGTTGTATGACAATGATAGGAGCATATTTATGCGACTTTGTTATCTTATTTCTTTGCATTTACTTAGTTAATTTCCATTTATTATAGTGATTTAGTTTGTTTTCCTATTATTGTAGGTTCAATTGGTGAAGATGACAATAAATGGCCAAAATGAGCAATTTAGAGCAGTTTTGGACTTGGATTGGATAACATGTGTATGGAGCATAATGGATGGATGTTTTTGGTGATAGATGATGTTAAAAATGTGTTACAAATCTGGAAGAATTAAATTAAGGCTTGGCAGACAAGGAATCAACTGAAAACAAGGAGATCTTATCCAACCATATCTTATCTTATCCATTCTTACCTTATCTTATCCCATATTATCCAAACATTATCCTATTTAATCCAACATTTTCTAAACTCATCTCCAGCTGCAAAAGGTGTCCTTATCCTATTCTAAATCCTTACCATCTGAATTTAGAAGTCCTTATCATGTTTTAACAATGCATATCTGATTCTAAAAGTCTTGAAATCATGCAAACAATTTAATTCCTTTTCTCCTAGAATTGTGTCGTGCCCTATCCTTGTCCTCCAAGGATTGGTGTGGTGTGTCTGCCCTATAAATGCACACCCTTGCCCCAGAACTCAGGAGAGTTTTAGAGAGAAAAATATAGAGGAAAAAACACATAGTGCAGCAGCTTGCAAGGAAGAAGAGCTTGGAGCCTTGCTTGCCAACCAAGGCCATTGGATTGCTGGAGCGTTTCTAGGTGTATTCTGTGTTTAGTTTTTAGTTCAATGTTTGTTTTAATTTGGTTTTCAGTTATGATAGACAGGTGGAACTAATTTTGTTTTAGCTAGAGGTGAATTCAAAGCCATGAACATATGTGTGATATGAATTGATTACATCCAGTTATTGTTTCATAAATCATGAATGCAATTTACTTATCTGTTTGATTGATAACTTATTCTTGTATGTTGATTAAGGAGGCCTACTTAGTTTGCATGCATGAGTTTGATGCTAAAATATAAGGGAATTTCACCTAATAGTTATGAACTTATATTTATAAGTAGTGGAAATTACTAGACATGGTTGTGTTAAGTAAATTCCTGGCAGGAGTATCATGCAGTTCATAGTTACGAATACCATATCAATGCTTATGATTTTCATAAAACTTAATGATCTTTGATATGTATCTCTATCATGCAGTTCATATAGGGAACTTGATATTTGATTGCGTCGCTGAGTCCAATTCAATGAATTTAGGAAAATCTGATGGTTAATTTGTGCAGTTCATGGTTAATTTGGGGCATTGTCATTCATCGTTTATAGGAATAGTAATTGGAGATCGATTTGTGTTGCATATGTGTCATGTGTGGAGAAGGACCCTTTAGCTAGCCTTTCACCCCTTTCATTCACCCCAATTTAGTATCAATTAGTTTATTTTCTACAAGCTACTTAGTTTTAGTTTAAAATTCATCCAACCAAACCCCTCTTTAGTATTTCATGTCAATTTACTTTAATTTTCGTCCAAAACACCCCTTAGTGCTTGTTTTGTGTTATCTGAGTCAGTCTAGCTTAGTTTTGTGTATTTGAGTCTAGTTTTCAGTTTTTGAGTCAAGTTAGTGTAGACTAGCATCCCTTCTAATCCCCGGCCTAGAACGATCCCTACTTACATATACTACAATTGTCTAAAAAAGGGTTGAATTTGTGTGTTAGTTCCTATCACATCAAATTTTGGTGCCGTTGCTGGGGATTAGTAAAATTGCTAATCGCTTTATGTTTTTCATTTTTTTTTATTGATATTTGAATTAGTTTTATTTCTTTGATTTTAGGTACCAGAGAAGCAAGACATGGCAATTGCTAATCTTCAAGCTCAAATGGCGAATCTTATTTCTCTATTGTCGCAGTATATCGAAAGGTCACGAATGCAAAGAGTTGGTACATTTGGTGTGTCCTATGGGCAAAGATATCAAACTAATCAACATCCTCAATTAATTAGGAATGGAGGTTGGGATAATGTCATTGTTTGGGGTTATCTTGGCCATAATCAATCAAGGAACAACTTATTTTCCAACACTTACAATCCATGTGGGAGAGATCATTCAAATTTTATGTGGAGGGAACCTCAACAAGTTCAACAAGAAGGATATTGGCAGCCATATGAGGAGCTCTATCAAAGGCCATTCACACCACCACAACTCCCACCACAATCTGCCCAACCAAATTCAGGTTCGTCATTAGATAATGATAAAATTCTCCAAGTACTAACTTCTTTGACTCAGGGTTTAAAAAATCAAGCCAAGGAGGTGGGCAAATTGAAGAATCAAATAGGCCAGATGGCAGAATTCATGGGACAATTCAGAGAACAAGGCAAACTACCTAGTTCAACCGTTGTCAATCCAAAAGGAGGCTTTGAAACCGCTAAGGGTATCACATTCAGAAGTGGCAAGGAGATTGGAACCAACCTAAAATCATCCAAACGAAGCCAAATAGAGGACGAAAAGCTGTTGCAAGAAAAAGAGGAGGAGGATAGAGCTATGGCAAGGGAAGAACAACCTTGCCGCAGCCCCCTAAGAATCTCACTCAGGTAAGGTTGTTCCGAATTCAATTCTTTCTAACTTTATTGCACGAAATGTACCTTTTTATCGCAGGTTTATGCAATTCAAGAAAGAAGAGAGTGAAAAAGACATATTCGAAACCTTTCCAAAGATTCAAGAGAAAGAAGCGGCTGGGGAATATTTAGAATTCATCAAAGAGGATGTTTTTGTGACAACCATCGCCAAAGAAGTTGGATTTTATGACACGGGACAAGTCGCTGCCCTCACACCAAATCTAGCCAAGAGCAACATTCCTGAAACTTTCAAAGTAATGTTTGTCATTGAGTTCTTGTCGCAGCACATAGGTAAGTCGCCTCCTTAAATTTCAATTTCATTTTCTACTAACATGTTGATTTCAATGATTCAGGCACTTAATCTAGAATTTAAACCATTACCAGATCATTTCAAGTATCACCTTCCATTCAAGGATCAACTCCATGCCACTGGTCCTAGTAAGGATTAAATAAAGGTAATGTTCAGCTGGAAGACGTTAAAGCAAGCGCTTCTTGGGAGGCAACCCATATGTTCAAATGAAGAGACGATGGAATCTCCAACTCTAACAACCAGATTTGCTCTCTTTTACCCTTCTCTTTATTGTTTTTACTTTGCCATGATTGTCTTGTTTGCTAGTTATCTATTATTGCTTTCTTGTTTGAGTCTATTTTTGAAACATTGAGGACAATGTTTGGTTTAAGTGTGGGGGGGGAGGGGGTAAACAGATTGCTTTTCATAACTTATCTTTGAATTACATCACCTATCACTTCCAATGTTGTTACTCACTCTTTTAAGTGTTTTTATTGTGTTTTAAAGACAAAATTCGAAAATTTTGAAAAAAAATTGATAATTTTTGAGAAAAATACCAAAAAGAGTCGTTTTTGTTGCTTGTTTGTGTCTTAGGGTACCTTCCAACACAATGATGAGGATTTGGTTTTTAATTGCATGACTGTTAAAGAAAGTTACAAACATAGGTGGAAGTTTGATATGCTCTTTGGTTAATACTAAGTTGTAGTTGTCATTTACGAATTCACATGTAATCACAAAAAGGAAATATTAGTTTTTGTAACATGCTTGAAGGAAGAAACTCAAACTAACATTACAACCCTGTGAGACTTGAGCCTATTCTTTGTTTGGAGAGTTATTAAGCTGTGATATTGTTGTTTTCTAAAGTCGTTGCATGATCTCATTATTTCTTTGCTTGGTTGCTACTTAGAATGCTTTTTCATCATTTTAGTTCCAAATACTAGAACTCATGCCCGTTTCATTCAAAGCATAAAATTGATTGCATAACAAATAACAAGATGAAGTTGTTTAGTTACCACCAGAGCCAAAAAGCCTTATCCCTTGCATATGTATTGTAGGTTTAACCCCGTTGAGCTTTATTTAGCCTATTTTCTTTGTTAGCTTGCATTATCCCTACCTGGCCTGGTGATTCATCCATACCCTTGTTCTTAAAGAATAGTGAAGCATGACTTATTGGGAATTCCTTTTGATCTACGATTTGTAGAAAAACAAGTGTGGGGGAAGAATTTGCCTTTGTGAATTGGTGAAGGAGTATGTTTTGTGTTTCAAAAGAAAGAAGAAAAAAAAAAGCATGGAAAAAGAAAGAGAAAAGAAAAAGTTGTGCAGAAAAAGAAAAAAGAGGTTGAAAAGAAAGTGAGAATGAGGTCACAAGTATTAGTTGTTGAAGAAGGGTCCAAAAATGTGAATCTGACCCTAAAAGTTGTATAAATCTTCCCTTTATGTTTAAAGTTGGTAGCTGCAATCAAAAGTTGAATTCTAAGTGTTGATTTCATTATGTTGCTTACTATCACTTTAAGAACCTTTGTTCATCCTTAACCTTTCTTTGTTAGCCAATACCTTAGCCCCATTACAACTCTTACACTTCTATCTTGATTGTTATGTGTTTCAATATGTGGAGTTTGAAATTGGTATGAGCATATGGTATCCCTGGTTCTCGCTTCTAAGTAGTGGCATTCCATTCATGAGATGATATACATGTTGTATTAATAATTCTAGAAAGTGCCTTCTTTGTTATAACATATGTAAGTGCTAGTCTACATGTTTACATCAATCTTCTCACATATACTTAGTATAGGAAGTGTAGTCAGAAAATCTGTGTGAAAATAGAGAGTATATCCAATGAGGAATTGAGTGAATTCTCTAAGGCATGTTACTACATTCAAAATGTTGTTTTAAATGATTAAATGCAAGCTAGTGAGTGGTGATTGCGGTTAAGTGTATAACCAAGAGTAAGGATGGCTAAAATCCATTTGGGTAGTGATTTTTAACATGTCATGTTTCATTGGAAATGCCTGAGGCAATTGTTGGAAGGTTTAGGTTTTATTTTGTTTTCTTTGTTTTGCTTGGGGACTAGCAAAAGCTAAGTGTGGGGAAGACAATTTAATGATTAACGACTCAAAAGGGCCAAAACAGGCCAAAGCCTTTAGAAGGCCGGCCATATCATGAATGAAAGGGTTTTGGTTCTTTTTGTCACTTAAGTGAAGTGACTATATAAAGGACTTTATAGGCAAAATTCAAAAGGGTACTCTTTTGAGGAAATTGGAGAGAACAAAAGCTCTCCCTTTTTCTCCGGGAGGTTAGCTCCCTTGGAGGGTATTTACTAGTATCAATCCTCCTCCAAGGTCACTAATCTCTTCTTCAAGTCCCTCCTTGGTGTGGAAACTTAGAGGTTCCTTTTCTTGGGAACTTGGAGAATCCATGTAACCATCGTCCTCCAAGAAATCCATGGAGCTAAGAAGTAAGGAATAAATGCCCTCGCTCTGGGGTATTAGCCTTTGCTTATGCAAAGACGATTCAACAAAGGTATACTATTTCTCAACTCACCTTGTTCTTGAGTTAAGTCTTGGTTCACCACAACTACTAGGCCTTGAATTTCATGGGTTAAGTTTTGTTTTGAGTGCCTACAAGCATGATTCCGCCTTTAATCATTAATTGCATGCATAGATGTTGCTCAAATGAACTTGTTTTCACAAATTATTCCTTCATAATGGATGTAACCTCCTTGCGATTTGCTATAGCCTCTTTTAGCACTTAAATTGTGAAATCTCATCCCTAAATTTCACTATTTAATTATGTATTTCGTATTTGCACAATTTTATTTATTTTATTTTTGTTGATTTTAGAGTTTTAGTTACTTAATTACAACGTTTGAATTTTCATAGATAGTCATTTAAAATCCAGACTGTTGGGTCACACTTAGTGTTTTCGAAAAAAGCTCAGTCCCAAGAGTGCGTAGGCAAAAACTATTCTCGAAACGGAACTCTAACGAAGAAATTACGAGCAACGTAAGTAGAGGACCAAAAGGTAAATTGGACCTATTAGAAATAGCAAGTCCAATGTGGTGGGAAAGAGACCAATGATAGGAGCATATTTATGCTACTTAGTTATGTTGTTTCCTTGCATTTAGTGAGTTAATTACTATTTATTTTAGTCTTTTAAGCTATTTTCGTATGTTTTTAGGTCTTAATGGCAAAAGGAGCAAGAAAGAGCATTTTGAAGCTAATTGGAGCATTTTTGGGCATGGATTGGATAGCTTAACCATGGAGCAAAGAGAATGGACGAAATTGAAGTCAAGAAGGGCTAGGAAAGGCTACAAATCTGGTGGATGAAGTCCTAATGCAATGAAGATAAGGAAATAGCAAGAAATAAGGAACCTTATCCAACCTTATCTTATCCTATCCTAACCAACCTTATCCTTTCCTAACTCTAACATTATCCTATCCTATCCTATCCAAATTGGGTTAGGACTTAAATCTAGCTAATTAGAGGGGATTAATTACACATTTAAACACCTATTTCAGTTTCTAGAAGCCTTATCCATTTGTTTGCCGCATGTGGACCATTCTGATAGAAGCATATTCATGCGACTTAATTAGCTTGTTCTCGTGCATTTATGTTGTGTTTCCTTAGTTATTTTAGTGTTTAAAGTCACTTTTGTGTATTTTCAGATTATAAGGCCAAAGTGTGCAAGAAGATGCGAATTGGAGTCTTTTGGAGCAAGAGAGGAATGAATGAGTTGAAGACTTGAAGAAACGATGAATTCCTACTCCAACGATGAATTCATACTCCAACAAGGATTCCTACTTGAAGTAGGAAAGTTAACCCTAGGTTTCCCGTTTTGGTAACCTTTCCTAATCTAAACGTCCATATTTTCTAGCCACTCTATAGGCCTTGTATGCACTTTAGTACACAAGACAAAGGCCCTAGCCCACTTTCCAACCTATGCCGTGGCCTTTCCCCTTCTCCCCTTCCCTTTCCGTGCAAGGGGGGGCATTTTTGTCCCATTTTATGCACCTAAACCCTAACCCTTCTTCTTGGCCGCACCTTGCCCTTTTATTTCTGAACTTAAACCTATTTCTCTCCAAAACTAAACCCTAGCCGCACCTATTAATCAATTCCCTTTTAAATTTCTGATTTAATTTCCTAATTTTGGGAGCCTTTGATTTAATTTTAATAAGCTAGGGTTTTATTTTCTATAACCCTATATACACTAAATTTCAGCCGCACCCTAGACTACTTTTCATTCACCCTTTCATTATTTCATCCCACACATCTCTGCCGCAGCCACCATTCATCATTCCACCTTCCATCCGCAACTTCCATCCAATTCCAGCCACCATCTAACCTTGCCGCAGCACCACCATCCATTCCCCACTCCATTCCAAACCTTCCTCCATCATCCCACCACCTTGCCGCACCACCATATCCCCATAAACCCATCCCTAAACCAGAAAATCATCCAAACTCACTATAAGCCATCTCTGCCGCAACAAGAAGAAAGGAGAAAGAGGAGCTCGAAACGTGAAGAAATTCAAGTGGATTCTTTGAGCGTTTTAGGTGTAATCAATCTTTTGTTCTTTATGTTTAATTTCAATTTTATTTCTCTTTCTGTGAACATGAGAGGCTAAATCCCTAGTTAGCTAGGGGGTGATTCGAAACCATGTTTATGCTTGCAATATAAATTGATTACCTTTGGTTGGAATTTCATGAGTTGTTGATGCGAGATTTATACGCACACAAATTAAACCCTCTTTTTGACAATTGTAGTATAAGTATAAGTAGGGATCGTTCTGGACCGGGGATTAGGAGGGATTGTTAATCACTTGGATTTGACTTAAAAACGTAAAAACATAATATAAAACACTAAACTAGACTCAAAGAATGTAAAACTAAACTTTAAAACACTAAAACAAATCAAAAGACTCAAAATGCTTTTAAAAACACAAACTAAAATGCTATACTAAACTCGAAGAATTCAAAATTAAAAATAAGAAAGATTAAGACTAAGACTTTAAACAAAATATGGGGGGATTGATTTTGGACGAATTTAAACTAAAATGGATAGATTGTAAAGAAAACAAATTGTAAATATGAAATTGACGGAAATGAATGGATGGTATGGCTAGCTAAGGGGTTCTTCTCCACACATGTTACACTTGCATAATAAAAAGATTTCCAATTGCATTTCAATAAATTATGAAACTCATCACCCCGGGTTAATTAGGTCCGCTTAAATTAACCTTCAAATCTTCCTAACGTTATTGAATTGGATGATTGCATACGACAACCCAAAACATTCCCCACAAGTCCCCTACATGATTGCATAATAGAGATACAAGCAAGAATCATTACGCTCTATGAAGATTATAAGTGTTGACGAGGCATTCGTTACTATGATTGCATGAAACTCGTGCCAAGAATTCATTTAACGCGATTGTTTATAAGCAACCTCCACTACTTGTGAATATAAGTTCATAACGATTAGGTGGAACTCACTTATATTCTAGCGTCATATTCATGCATGAAAATTAAGCGTGCACTCTCAATAAACATACATAAATAAGTTATCAATCAAACGGTTAAACAAATTGAATTCACAACTTATGAAACGCAATTAGAAGTAATCAAATCAAAATGCAAGCATAAACATTTATTTTGAATTACCCCCTAGCTAAAGGGGGTTTAGTTCCTCATACAAAACAAAGAGAATCGAAATTAAACATTGAAATCAAAGAAACGCCTAAACATTCCAACAACTCAAACTTGAATTGTACGAACGTTTAGGCCCTCTTCTCTTCCTCTTTATTGTAGCATAAGGTCTAGGGATAATTGGTTTGGGGGATGGAAGTGTGGAATGGAAAAGGAGTGGTGGAGAAGTGGAAGGGGAATGGAAAAATGGTTGGTGTTTGGATTAGTAGGGAGGGGGGACTCACGGCTAAGGAAAGAATGGAAGTGTTTGAGGGGTGTTGTGTTGTGAATGAGATGTTTTGAATGATGGGAATGCAAGGGTATTTATAGGAGGAGTGGAGATGTATATGGCTATTTGTTTAAGGTGTTTGTGTGGAGGAATGATGGAGAATTGCATGTGGAATGGCTGCAATGATGAAGAATGAAAGCTGGAAAATAAAAGGGAAAGCTGGAAATCTGAAAATGCAAATGGGAATCCTGAAATGCAAAGGTGGCCACGGTTTTGATTGTGTTTTGTGTTGGAAATGCATGTGAATGCATGTGAATGTTGTTTGTGTGAAGTGTGTGTGGGTTAAAGAGTGAATGGTGGTGTAATGATGAAGTGTGATGGCTGAAAATGTCAAGGGAAATGCATGTGATTGCATGGCAAAGAATTGATTATGGATGCATGTGTTGAATGATTTCTTGGTGAGGGATGTGGAGTGGTTGAATGTGGTGCAATGATAATGTTTTGTGGCTGAATTGGTGGTGGAATTATGATGGGAGTGCATATGATTAAAGAGTGGGAGTGCATGTGGGTGAATGTGAAGGGAATGCATGTGTTGATGACTAGGTTAGTGGGTGGAAATCTGAAAATGGCATAAGGGAATGGGAGCTCACGGTTTTGAGTTGTTTGTTTGTGTGAAGTGTGTGTGAATGCATGTGAAGATGCTAATAAATAATGCATGTAGGGTTAGGAAATAAAATCATAACTTAAAGGGAGATGATTAAAGGGTGTTGAAAGGTTTGAAATGCATGTGTTGAATTGGTGGTTGAATGATGAAAGAATAAGTGAATGATTATGATAAGTGATAAGTGAATGATTATGATAAGTGTATGATATGTTAAGTGATAAATGAATGATATGTTAAGTGATAAATGAATGATATGTGGTGATAAATGAATGATATGTGGTGAGTGATAAGTGAATGGAAGTGATAAGTGATAAGTGAATGGAAGTGATAAGTGATAAGTGAATGGAAGTGATAAGTGAATGATATGATAAATGAATGCTTTAAGTGTTTAAAATAGGGAACAAAGCCCTTCCTTGCATGGCAAGGAAGGGAGACACAAGGAAACACACGACAATGTCCTAAGGTTGCAAGGAATGTTGTTTTTGTGTTCTAAAATGCGTAGGAGTCTTCAATGATGCTTAAACATGAGGTCTTTTAGGATTTAACTTTCCTACTTCAAGTCTTTAATTTCGTCCATCCTCTTGGCTCCAAGCATATGATATCCATTCCAATCTCTAATTTGCTCCAAAAGGCATCCTTTTGCATACCTTGCCCTTAGAACCTGAAAACACACAAAAGAAGCATAAAGGACTAAAATAACTAGAGAAACATAACGTAAATGCACGAGAACAAGCCATTTAAGTCGCATGAATATGCTCCTATCAAATACCCCCACACTTAGCTTTTGCTAGTCCTCGAGCAAAACAGAATAAAAACAAATAAACAAAACGACACTAAACACGTAAAACACAACCTAAACCTTCCAACAACCGTCTTAGGGATTTCCAATGCACATGACAAGTTAAAAATCATCATTCTCACAGATTTTAGTCATCTTCACATTTAAGTACATTCTTAATCATAGTCACCATATACTAGTTCACAATTAAGCATTTAAAACCATGTTTTGAATGTAGTAACATGCCTTAGAGAATTTGCTCAATTCCTTTCAAGATATGCACTCAATTTTTACTCAGATTTTCTAACTACACACCCTAATCTAGTCATATGTGAGAAGATTGATGTAAACATGAAAACGACACTCACATATATGTATCACAAAGAACGCAAATTCTGGAGTTAATAATCAAGTTTAGATATGATCTCATGAATGGAATGCTACTACTTAGACGCGAGAACCAGTGACACCATAAGCTCATACCAAGTTCAAACTTCACAAATTGAAATACACAACACTCAAGATAGAAGTCAAGGGTTGTAACGGGGCTTGGGGTATGTGGATAAAGAAGGGATATGGAAAACAAAGGTTCTTAAAGAAATAGTGAGCAAAGCATTTTAATCAACTTAGAATTCACTTTTGAATGAAAACTCAACTTTTGAACAAAAAGGGAGAATTTAGACAATTTACGCCCAGAATTGGTGTTTTGGAACCTTTCTTCAATCACTTATTCTTTTCTCTCTTTTTTTTTTTTTTTTTTTTTTTTTTTTTTTTTTTTCTTTTGAATCTCAAAACAAAAACACTTAAACATTCTCTCCCCCACACTTATTTTCTTTCATAATGTAACTCAAAAGGAATTCAATTAAGTCATGCTCACTATCTTTTAAGAACAAGGGTAAGGACGGTCATATTCTAGAAAACAAGAAATCACAGATTATACTCTCCAAAGAACGTTATAGGCTCAAGTCTCTCAGGGTTGTAGCGTTTGTTTGAGTTCCTTCCTTCAAGCATGTTACAAAAACGAAATTTTTTTTTTCTTTTATGATTGCATGTGAAGTCATACATTATAACCATAACCAAGCATATACCAAGAGTAAATCAAACTTTTCTCTATGTTAATAACTCTTTCTAACCGTCATGCAATTATAAACCAAATCCTTATCATTGTGTTGGAAGGTTCCCTAAGACACAAACACACACACAAAAACAACTTTAAAACAACTCTTTTTGGGTTTTTCAAAACAATTTTTCAAATTTTTATGGGATTTTCGAATTTTTAAGACAAAACACACTAAAACAGTTTTAAAACAGTGAGAAACAACATGTGAAGTGATAGGTGATAAAATCCAACGAATTTGCATCAAATATACTTAGTTACCCGAATTTTTAAGACAAAACACACTAAAACAGTTTTAAAACAGTGAGAAACAACATGTGAAGTGATAGGTGATAAAATCCAACGAATTTGCATCAAATATACTTAGTTACCCCCCCCACACTTAAATCAAACATTGTCCTCAATGTTTTAAGCATAGATTCACACAAAGCATAAGTAAATACACAAAAAGCACTTAAACATACTAAACATGGCATAATGTAATTAACAAAGAGAAGAGTTTAGAGACGCAAATCTGGTTATAGAGTGTAAATTCCATCTTCTCCTTGGTAATTGCATTGAGGCTTTTGATCTTTGTGATTCCACAGGCTTACTCTTGAACTGGTTTCTGCCCATCGTTGATTTTCCTTTGTGCTACTTCTTGAACTGGGCAGCAGGATGGTTCATTTGGTCTCCCCCGAAGGTCTGAGCTTATCCTTTGGTCTGTTTCTTTGTTCAATCTTTCCAATTCGTATTGAAAAGGGTTGGAGGATAACTCAGCCTATGTTTGTCTCCACATGCTTCAATGTATCATTTTCACTTGCCTTACTCGCTCCCCTTTGCAGAAGTGGTCCCTTCTCTGGAAGTGTATCAACCGTTGAAGATGACTACTCGAGAGCAACGCTAGGTAAGCAATCAGGAATAGGTTCCAGGCAGTTGGCTCCAGATCGGAAGATTGACTCCAAGTGCCGGCTGATTGCTTCTTTTACTTTGCCATGCGAGTAAGAACAAGGACAAAGAAAAAGACAGGGAAAGAGCATGATATGAGATACTTTTGCTTTTGACCTTGATGATATGAGATACCTTTGCTTTTGAAGAAGCGGTGCATGAATCAGCACATGTATTTCCTCCTGGGTCATCTTTACTCCAGGCATCTGGTATCATCTTTGGGGAAGAAGAAAAAATTTAGTATTTCGAAAGGCTTTGCTGGGAGTGCGCCCTCAGAGGTGAGGGAGAGTTGGGCATTTTCTTCAGGTTTGCCCTGCCATAAAAGACGAAGGTCGACATATATAGAGATAATATCAAGTGGTGGTACTTTTTACCCTTGTCGACAAACGTTTTGATCCCGCAAATCCGGCTTTTTGAAATAGTGGCGCCTCTTCGATCTTTGAATACGCCTCTTCGATTTCTGAGCAGGCGCCCCTTCGATTTCTGAACGACGCCCCTTCTCTTTCTGAACGACACGTGGTAGTGCAGATGCGGCTCCTTTTGACAAAGCTGCACGCGTTTTCTGAAAAGCAGAGAAAGCGTCGCCGAACTTTGCGCTTGTCGGCTAAAGACGTGTAGTTGCGATGATGGCCTCCACGTGTTTTCAGCTTTGTCAGAAATCTTTTTGACAAAGTTGAACGCGTTTTCTGAAAAGCCGAGGGAGCGTCGCCTAACTTACGCCGGAAAATCCGGCTCTTTGAATCGGTGGACGCGTCGCCTTGGCGTTTTATAGAGCTATCGATCACCGCCAACATACACACTCTGAAGATTTCCCATTCCTGAAACTCGACTCCGGCCCTTTGTGAAATTTTTAACTCCATCCACCCCTTCTCTTTGAACACTTTTGAAAAAAAATGGCAAACTCATCGAACCTTAGCTTAGATTTGAGTCTCAACAGCGATCCGGTTGCGCCCCGTCAAGGTAATGTATGGCGCCCTTCTTTTTTATCTTCTAACGGTCCTCTTTCAGGTGAAGACTCTGTGATGCAGGACGCCACAACAGCTACAATAGTAGCTAAAAACCTCCTCACTCCAAAAGATAGTAGGCTGCTGTCAGGACGGTCTGATGAGTTGGCCGTTCAAGAGTCCCTCGCACTTAGTGTTCAGTGTGCGAGCTCTGTGTCCAACATGGGCCTACGCCTGCTTGCTCGGTCCCGCCAAGTGGAATCGTTGATGGCAGAGGTGGAAAGACTTAAGCAAGAGATCCAGCAGCTTAAGTACGAGAATAGAAGTTTGCATGTGCTTGCAAATAACTATTCGTCGGGGATGAAGAGGAAGCTTGATGAGCTGCAAGAATCTGAGGGTCGAATTCACAGTGACCGTCAAAGGCTTGCGTCTTATCTCCAGAGGCACCTTTTTCCTGGGTCATCCAGCGCTTGGCCAAGTATTGAGGCCTGGAATGCTCTAGCTCCGATGCCTCCCGCTCCGATGCCTTCCGCTTCGATGCCTCCCGCTTCTATGCCTCCCACTTCTGCGCCTTCCACTTCTGCGCCTCGTAGTGGGACTTCAAGCAAACAACCTTTGTGAAGCTCCACCTTTCTCCATGTTTAGTATCTTTCTTTTTTTCTTTTTCTTTTTTATTTTTTTATTTTTTTTATTAACATAAATAAAATCAAACGGCATGGAATTGGTCCTTGAATGGAAGGTGATACTTGAAGTGAACCGGCATTGGTTTGAATTCTAGTGTAGGTGCCTGATTCAAAAAAATTAGCAAGTTAGTATAAAATCTAATGGAATTTGGAAAAAAATACTTACTTGTTTTGTCCGACAAGAACTCAATGACAAACACCACTCCTTTGAAAGTTTCAGGGATATTGGACTTGGCCAGATTGCATGTGATGGTTATGACTTGTCCAATGTCATCAAATTCAACTTCTTTGGGCATTGTTGTCTCAAGTATATCCTCTTTGATGAATTCATGACATTCCCTACTTGTCACCTTTGGAAGGGCTTCCAAGATGTCTTTTTCACCTTCTTCTTCCTTGGAAGTCATGAATCTACAAGGAATAGGGATACTTGTTGGAACGGGGTTAAAATTAATGAAATTTGGAACAACCATACCTGTATTAGATGGCATAGGAGCAATAGGTGCCTCCGGTAAAGGTGTTTCCACCCTTTCCGTGGGTTGGGTGTATTCCTCTTCCTTGTAATTTGATTTTGATGGTTGAGGGTCCGTTCCAACCTCCTTGTCACCTCTCAACATGATAGCATTGGTGGTTTCAAATTCTCCCTTCTGATTTGCAATGGTTGAACTAGGGAGTTCGCCTTGGTCGCAAAATTGTCCTTCGAACTCCGCTATCTGCCCAATTTGCTTTTCCAGAGTAGTAAGTAATTGAAAAATCGTATCATTATCATTTGAATTACCTACATTACTTTGGGCAGGTTGTGGTGGCTGCATAGGCGTTGAATAGAACTCCTCATACGGCTGCCAATATCCTTCTTGTTGAGCCTCATTGTCTTGATTTTGTAAGCCCTGCACCAAACAAATTAATTCATCAAGCTTTTGATTATAATTTATTGACGAACATAAGTTTGGTTGGGCATATTGAATATGAGGTTGTGGTGGCTGCCAATATCCTCCTTGTTGAGCATTTTGAGGTTCCCACCACATAGAGTTTGAATGATCACTCCAATCCGAATTGTAAGTATTGGAAAACACGTTATTCCTTGATTGAAGATTCAATATATCAACTCTTTGCATTTGAGACCTTTCCATGAGTTGTGACAAAAGAGAAGCATTATCAAGTGCCATCTTGTTCTTAACAAACAAAACACAAATAAAAAAAAACTAAATCTAAAAGACAATACAGAAACAAACAATCCAAGGGATTAGAAAATTTGCAACGGCGCCAAAATTTGATGCGAGATTTATACGCACACAAATTAAACCCTCTTTTTGACAATTGTAGTATAAGTATAAGTAGGGATCGTTCTGGACCGGGGATTAGGAGGGATTGTTAATCACTTGGATTTGACTTAAAAACGTAAAAACATAATATAAAACACTAAACTAGACTCAAAGAATGTAAAACTAAACTTTAAAACACTAAAACAAATCAAAAGACTCAAAATGCTTTTAAAAACACAAACTAAAATGCTATACTAAACTCGAAGAATTCAAAATTAAAAATAAGAAAGATTAAGACTAAGACTTTAAACAAAATATGGGGGGATTGATTTTGGACGAATTTAAACTAAAATGGATAGATTGTAAAGAAAACAAATTGTAAATATGAAATTGACGGAAATGAATGGATGGTATGGCTAGCTAAGGGGTTCTTCTCCACACATGTTACACTTGCATAATAAAAAGATTTCCAATTGCATTTCAATAAATTATGAAACTCATCACCCCGGGTTAATTAGGTCCGCTTAAATTAACCTTCAAATCTTCCTAACGTTATTGAATTGGATGATTGCATACGACAACCCAAAACATTCCCCACAAGTCCCCTACATGATTGCATAATAGAGATACAAGCAAGAATCATTACGCTCTATGAAGATTATAAGTGTTGACGAGGCATTCGTTACTATGATTGCATGAAACTCGTGCCAAGAATTCATTTAACGCGATTGTTTATAAGCAACCTCCACTACTTGTGAATATAAGTTCATAACGATTAGGTGGAACTCACTTATATTCTAGCGTCATATTCATGCATGAAAATTAAGCGTGCACTCTCAATAAACATACATAAATAAGTTATCAATCAAACGGTTAAACAAATTGAATTCACAACTTATGAAACGCAATTAGAAGTAATCAAATCAAAATGCAAGCATCAACATTTATTTTGAATTACCCCCTAGCTAAAGGGGGTTTAGTTCCTCATACAAAACAAAGAGAATCGAAATTAAACATTGAAATCAAAGAAACGCCTAAACATTCCAACAACTCAAACTTGAATTGTACGAACGTTTAGGCCCTCTTCTCTTCCTCTTTATTGTAGCATAAGGTCTAGGGATAATTGGTTTGGGGGATGGAAGTGTGGAATGGAAAAGGAGTGGTGGAGAAGTGGAAGGGGAATGGAAAAATGGTTGGTGTTTGGATTAGTAGGGAGGGGGGACTCACGGCTAAGGAAAGAATGGAAGTGTTTGAGGGGTGTTGTGTTGTGAATGAGATGTTTTGAATGATGGGAATGCAAGGGTATTTATAGGAGGAGTGGAGATGTATATGGCTATTTGTTTAAGGTGTTTGTGTGGAGGAATGATGGAGAATTGCATGTGGAATGGCTGCAATGATGAAGAATGAAAGCTGGAAAATAAAAGGGAAAGCTGGAAATCTGAAAATGCAAATGGGAATCCTGAAATGCAAAGGTGGCCACGGTTTTGATTGTGTTTTGTGTTGGAAATGCATGTGAATGCATGTGAATGTTGTTTGTGTGAAGTGTGTGTGGGTTAAAGAGTGAATGGTGGTGTAATGATGAAGTGTGATGGCTGAAAATGTCAAGGGAAATGCATGTGATTGCATGGCAAAGAATTGATTATGGATGCATGTGTTGAATGATTTCTTGGTGAGGGATGTGGAGTGGTTGAATGTGGTGCAATGATAATGTTTTGTGGCTGAATTGGTGGTGGAATTATGATGGGAGTGCATATGATTAAAGAGTGGGAGTGCATGTGGGTGAATGTGAAGGGAATGCATGTGTTGATGACTAGGTTAGTGGGTGGAAATCTGAAAATGGCATAAGGGAATGGGAGCTCACGGTTTTGAGTTGTTTGTTTGTGTGAAGTGTGTGTGAATGCATGTGAAGATGCTAATAAATAATGCATGTAGGGTTAGGAAATAAAATCATAACTTAAAGGGAGATGATTAAAGGGTGTTGAAAGGTTTGAAATGCATGTGTTGAATTGGTGGTTGAATGATGAAAGAATAAGTGAATGATTATGATAAGTGATAAGTGAATGATTATGATAAGTGTATGATATGTTAAGTGATAAATGAATGATATGTTAAGTGATAAATGAATGATATGTGGTGATAAATGAATGATATGTGGTGAGTGATAAGTGAATGGAAGTGATAAGTGATAAGTGAATGGAAGTGATAAGTGATAAGTGAATGGAAGTGATAAGTGAATGATATGATAAATGAATGCTTTAAGTGTTTAAAATAGGGAACAAAGCCCTTCCTTGCATGGCAAGGAAGGGAGACACAAGGAAACACACGACAATGTCCTAAGGTTGCAAGGAATGTTGTTTTTGTGTTCTAAAATGCGTAGGAGTCTTCAATGATGCTTAAACATGAGGTCTTTTAGGATTTAACTTTCCTACTTCAAGTCTTTAATTTCGTCCATCCTCTTGGCTCCAAGCATATGATATCCATTCCAATCTCTAATTTGCTCCAAAAGGCATCCTTTTGCATACCTTGCCCTTAGAACCTGAAAACACACAAAAGAAGCATAAAGGACTAAAATAACTAGAGAAACATAACGTAAATGCACGAGAACAAGCCATTTAAGTCGCATGAATATGCTCCTATCAGTACTAGCTGGGTTGAAGTTACTCATAGTTCGCTTACGGGTAATGAGATGCAGTTGCGAGAGATGTGGAGTCTTATTCATACCAATTTTCTTGAGAAAATTGGTGGGAAAAGAACCAAAGAATCAATGTCCAGTCGTTGGATGTACTTGCTGCCGTGGGGGTCCTCTTTGGCCTACTCCTTCGTATTGTTGAGCGTTCAACGCTCGGTTAGCAATCAAAACCTTGGCCGCCATGGGTGTCTTGTCCACCAATGCTCCACCCGTCGAGGCATCGAGCATTTGAGGTTCGATTGGTAGGAGCCCTTCGTAGAAGTATTGCAGAAGTAACTCTTCCTTCATCTGATGCTGTGGACAAGAAGCAACAAGAGATTTAAAACGTTCATAATACGTAGGAAAAGACTCACCTTCATCTTGTTGAATTCCACTTATCCTTTTGCGCAAAAGGATGATTCGAGAAGTTGGGAAAAACTTCTCCAGAAAAGCCCTCTTCATGCTCTCCCATGATGTGACGGTTCCGGGAGCTAACTCGTACAACCAATCTTTGGCTTTGTCCATTAATGAGAATGGAAAAGCCTTCATCTTCAATATACTTCCGTCAACGTTGACGGGAGTCATGCTTGAACACACCACCTCAAACTCCTTCAGGTGCTCGTTCGGATCCTCCATGGACAACCCATGGTATTTCGGAATATGGTGGAGCAAGCTTGACTTCAACTTGAACTCCTCGGTCTCCCCTTCGGCAGGTGGGGGATATTGGATACACAAAGGTGCGGCATTATCCAATCCCGAGGCCGAAAGCTCCTTGAGTGTCCGGTTGTCCACGGCCATGACTTGTGGTTCTTCAAAGATCCTTGCCGTGGGTTCCTCCTCCTCTTCTAGAACTTGTTCTTCGAGGTCAGGTTCCGAGCTTGGTGGATTTGATTGGTGTTGCTTCCTCTTTCGTCTCAAAGTCCTCTCAAAATTGCTGTCAAAGTCCAAGATATGCTCACGAATCGATTGAGAACTCCGAGTCATGCACTAGTACCTAAAACAAGAAAAACAAAACAAGGTCAAAATGTTTAACAAAATAACTAAATAAACAGAAATTAAACAATCCAAGGGATTAGCAAAGTTTGCTAATCCCCGGCAACGGCGCCAAAAATTTGATGCGAACTAAATAAGCACACAAATTAAAATCCTCTTGTGACAATTGTAGTATATGAATAAGTAGGGATTGTTCTAAACCGGGGATTAGGAGGGATTGCTAAATCACTTGGAAACTGACTCAAAAACTTAAAACAAAGGTTAAAACACTAAACTAGACTCAAAGGATGCAAAACTAAACAATAGAACACTAAAACAAACCAAGAGACTCAAAACAGCCCCAAAACACTCAAAACTGCCTTAAAAACACTTTCTGGGCAATTTTGAGCACTTTGACTACTTTGGACGAATTTGGGAAATAAATTGATTCAAAACACTTAGAAACACAAACTAAGACACTTTGTAACTAAATTAGACACTAAAGTAAAGGGGGATTGAGTTTTTGACGAAATTAAATAAAATGCACAGATTGTAATTAAGGGCAGATTGTAAAGATGAATTGGATGAAAGTATGGATGGAATGCTAGCTAGAAGGTTCTTCTCCACACATGTCACACTTGCATACAAGATGATTTTCAGTTGGTCTTTCGATGAATTATGAAACTCAACACCCCGGGTTAATTAGGTCCGCTTAAATTAACCTTCAGATTTCCCTAGAATCATTGAATTGGATGAATATGCATCGCAAACAAATTATTCCTAACAAGTTTTCTATATGAACAACATGATAAAGATACAAGTTAGAATCATTACGTTCTTTGGAAATCATAAGTGTTGACGAGGCATTCGTTACTATGATGAGCATGAAACTAGTGCCAAGAATTCATTTAACGCGATTGTTTATAAGCAACCTCCACTACTTGTGAATATGAGTTCATAACTATTAGGTGAAATTCACTTATATTCTAGCGTCATATTCATGCATGAAAATTAAGCGTGCACTCTCAATAAACATACACAAATAAGTTATCAATCAAGCAGTTAAACAAATTGAATCCACAAACCGAAAGTAATCAATTCATATTGCAAGCATAAACATGGTTTCGAATCACCCCCTAACTAACTAGGGATTTAGCCTCTCATGTTCATAGAAAGAGAACTAAAATTGAATTTAAACATAAAGATTAAAAGATTGATTACACCTAGAACGCCCAACAAATCCACTTGAATTTCTGCGCGTCTAAACTCCTCTTTCTTCTTCTCCTTGCTGCGGTAGAGATGGTGTGGGTGGTTTTTGGATGATTTTCTGGTTTGGGAATGGGTTTAGGGAAGTGTGGTGGTGCGGCAAGGTGGTAGGAAGGTGTATGGAGGTGTGGAAGGTGGCTGGAAGGGTTGGTAGTGCTGCGGCAATGGTGGGGAGTGGCTGGAATGGAGGGGGAAGGCACGGCAGAGAAGAGTTTGGGTGATGGTGGCTGCGGATTGAAGGGAGAGAATGGTTGCGGCTTAGAGCTTAGTGTTTTTGAGTGAATGGCTGAATAATATGAATGATAAGTGAATGAGAGAAAAAAAGAGCTAGGGTGAATAAAAGGGTGCGGCTGATATGGATTTTTGGGTTCTTAGGGTGAATGATTGGGGACTTGCGGCTGAGATGGAATTAGTGGCTGAATGAAAATTGTCCATGAGTAGAATAGGCACCGCGGCTAGGTTGTAAAAATGTGTAGGGTTTCAGAAAATAAACCCTAGCTTATTAAAATTAAATCAAAGGCTTTTAAAATTAGGAAATAAAATCAGAAATTAAAAGGGAATGGCTGCAAGGTGCGGCTAGGGTTTTAAATTAGGTTAGGAGCATGTGTTTTAAGTGCAAACCTAGGACAAAACTACCCCCCCTTGCACGGCAAGGGAAGGGAAATAGGGTTAAGGCACGGAAAAAGGGGTTTGGATGGGCTAGGGCCTTTGTTTTATGTCCTAAAGTGCCTACAAGGCCTTCAAAGTGGCTAGAAAATACGGACGTTTAAGATTAGGAAAGGTTACCAAAACAGGAAACCTAGGGTTAACTTTCCTATTTCAAGTAGGAATCCTTGTTGGAGTAGGATTCCTCGTTTGAGTAGGAATTCATCGTTGGAGTAGGAATTCATCGTTTCTTCAACACTTCAACTCATTCATTCCTCTTTTGCTCCAAAAGACTCCAATTTGCATCTTCTTGCACACTTTGGCCTTATAATCTGAAAATGCACAAAAGTGACTTTAAACACAAAAATAGCTAAGGAAACACAACATAAATGCACGAGAACAAGCTAATTAAGTCGCATGAATATGCTCCTATCACCTTCATCATGTGACCAATAAGCCGCGTGTTGATTTGTGGAAGACGGTCATTCAACAATGCCAAATCACACTAGAGGGAGACTTCATCTTTGGCAATCCTAAACTCTCCACGGTATGTGGAAATCCACCATGGACACCGGGCATCCTTACATTTGACAATGAGACACCCCTTTAAAGATGTGTCGACCTTGTACAAAAAATTCCCTTTAATCACTTTCAATTGAAGCCTTCTCCACAGATCTTGCTTGTCGACAAAAAGGTCACCCTTTTTCAAATATGGCTTTGCCAATCTGTGTTTCCCTCAACACCATAGCTTAGGCTTTTCAAGTAAGCATAAGAATTGACGGTATAATTATTTGTGTTTTCCGCAGTCATACTTCTCTTGCCCTTCTAGTTTTCGACACGTACACCTCCATTTGGTTGTACCTCATTATTGTCAACCATGGACATCACATTTTGAGTTGTAAAAGTGGTCACTCTAGTTGAATCAAATCCGTACTACCATGATTCAAAGTCCACCATGGTAACCTAATCTATGTCATCGCCATCTTCAAAAGGCACCTCTGTAGTACCCCTAGACCTTTTGTTTGCCAATTAAAGTACTTGTTACTTCAAACGTTGCATTCGAACATAATGGGACCTTAATGGGAGGTGGGTTCATACAGCCCAAGATACAGAGCATGGATACATATATAGGTGTCACTTTGGTACCAATAACTTATACTCCAAAAAACACCGCATGTCACTATCATCCCCAATAAACACAAGTTTGTTTGCATGGGACCCAATTGGAATTGAGTAGGCAAGAGGAACACAAGTTTCTTTGCATGGGACCCAATTAGAATTGAGTAGGCAAGAATAACCATGTCAGCACCACAACATGAGATCTTCGAAACAATCTCTAAAAACTCGAGTAATTTAATAGATTTAGACACAACTCTTTTCTCTTCACTGCCTACGTACTACTTTTCCTTATTGGATGTAACCCACCTCCCACTATGACAAATCATTATAGGTACTTCCCCCATGTTTTGTTCCACAAACTTGAAATTACACATATCTTAGGTGCATCAGAACTAGTAAACAATCGGGATTATGATATTAAAGTACAGACAAGCGCACCATATGCACAATATATGCCCAACCTATGCATATAATATGTTCAACATATACACACCATATGCACACCATGGAAAAAATTGGCCAAATTTGTGGAATACCACACTTCAAACAAAAATTGGAACATACCCACCATATCCGTAAATCATTCATATAGAAACTTGGAAATAAACACCCTACCTTAGTACCCTCAAAAACCAAGCACAAATGTGCTTGCCAAACCTTCAATCGCCGGAAGAGATGGAATTTTAGTTGGCAGAAGAATTTCTTGTGTTTGGCAATGGAAAAACTTTTTCTGCTAACACATAAACAAGAGAGGGAAAAATGGCAAGAACAAGGCAAACCTTGGAACAGTGAGCTATGGCCCTAGGGACTATCTTAACCACCTCACCCTTATGTCTCATCACCTTTATTGTCAACTTGGGTTACCTCCAAAACCGAAAAACCATGTATAAAGAGAAGGAAACCTGCAAAGGTCCCTCAAATAATAATAATAATATATTATAAAAGCAATGGGTTTTGGTTTGGGTACTCAGTGATATGTTACCTTGTATATAAGGTAAAGAAAGGGAAGACTTTTTTCTTCCCACAAATTGGAAGCTACACACTGCTACGGATTCCCATAGCTTTTGATCCACATCATGCTAAAAAGGCATTCCACTTCTCAGATAGCCAAAACAATTCACAACACATAATGTCCCAGTGGAGACATGAAACTGAGGGTTTTAACGCCGAGTTAAATTCGTGGTACAACCTTGTTTTGTTAACTATTATATGGTGATAACAGTATTGTGGAATGTATTTGCTAACTATTACACGATAATAAACAATAAAGACTACATGTGTTTGTTATCTAAGCCACATTCCATGTCCTAAAGTACCTTAATGTGAAAAGTATGAAATATATAAATACACACTATATACACTGTTCATATGACGTAGATGACATAAACACTATATCATTGTACACACGTCATGCAAAGGATGTGCACATGTCATGTACATACAGTGCACATGTCAAGCACATAAAATATGTACTATATGCACATGACAAGAAGATAAAATATACAATATATGCACATATTATGCATAAAACTGGAGATTGGGCAGGGAGTTGCTTCTACCATTTATAAGACACCATTTACGTCATGCTAGTTGTATAGTGGATACAATTACAACATAATACACAAAGATCACATATATCCAAAAGATTGCAATTGCACATTACACAACTCACAATGTCAAATTCATCAACCAAAATAATCATATCATATGTAACGACAGTAATGTGTACTTTACAATTCACAAAGTCAAAGTGTATACATGTAAACCAAAATATTGACATATGGCTGCTGCAAGAACCCCAATATGTTTGCCTTAACCACATAATAGAACACGATGATGGATGGTTAGATATCGACAAACCCAATTGAGCAAACAACAACAACCACTTCGATAACTTTGTTGAAATCCACTCTTGAAAATGTTATATCAGCAATCCCAACAAGAAAAAAAATCAAATATTTGACTTCGAATCCTTAACAAGTCAGTCAATGACTATCAATGTTTCTAGAGTTCTTGGAGGATGTCATGAACCAACAAGCTTCCCTAGCGACAATGAATTTTAGATCCCTAGATAGCAAAATACGTTGGTCAACACACAATTTGTGTGTAAAACAAACACAATTCAAATGTAAAATAAACATATGCATATGTAACAAATAACACAAACATCGATCTGTTCAAAGTAAACCACCACAATGGGCAACCGTATTCCTTACAAAGTATGAAGAGGTTCACTTACATTTTTGTCAATCTCGTTACGTACTACTAGCAGTGGAATACCATTTAGCGATGCCTTACTTAAGAGGTCATCAAGTTCTCTTCTTCAGACTTGCAAGTTATCACAATTAGCAGCAACCACAACATAACTGCAACGTGAAAAAAATGGACAAATTCAATAGAACATAAAGTTGGTTTTGGAAGATACAATATCTTATGGAAGACTGGCAATCGTATCACTGCATATGTAAACAAAAGACTAACAATTTTAGTCTCTCACTAGCAATAACTACAATGTTTACTGTCATAGTTGGGAAACAAAAAATAAAATAAAATAAAATATTCAAATCATATGCCTATGAACTGTACAAATAAACAAAAACATACACAATAGAGGAAACTGCACAACAATATTTTTCCCGCATGATTCGAAACTTGGCTTAACCACCAAGATCCATCAACTTTGTTGTTGACATTCCATTTTCTTACTTTCTTCATCCAACCTGTACACAAAAGAGATTGCCTCAAGTAAGATAATTGTGCCAATGCAAATGCCTTAAGTAAGATAATTGTGCATTTCGTATACAATTTCTTATATATTGTACTAAGACCTCTAATTCACAAACTTTACAAACAAACACCAATTTGAGATCGAATTCACAAATATTTGCAAGTTCATAACAAAATTAACAAATATTGAGCATCAATTAAAATGCAAAACTCTAAGATTGAAGCCCAGAAATCTAAAATAACAAAACCCATAAACAAATAAAATTTCCGGAACACATTTCGAGCCCTCTCTTCCCCATCCCTCTCTTGTTCTACTTCCCATCTATGCAAATCCAAAAAATCTAATCGAACAAACTAATAATTAGTTGCAGAAATGAAGACAATGACCAAGTTTGAGAGAAAGAGATGAGAGAGACAAACGAACCTAATGGCAGTGGAAATATGGTTGCCGAAGCTTCACTGGCTAGAAAGAATGGAATTTTTCGGCCAAAATGCAAAATTTGGTACAAAAATGATATTTTTAAGGATGAAACATTGATGCAAACAAGAAACCCTCACTTCGAATCTTCATTCTCGACTTCCCTCTATTCGAAATCGGAGCTTAAAGATCTGAGCTTAACCTAAAAACCCAGAGCTCACAGAGCTCTCGACATCCCTCTCCAAGAAATGAGAACAATGATGAAATGAGTTGAGGATTTTTAGTATTTATATGTAGGCATTATAGTAATTTTGGTTTTGTGCATGGTGTGTATGGCATGTGCATGGCCAATTTGTCTTAATTCTGTCCCAAGATTAAGAAATTGTCCCATTTTGTGGTATTTCCCTTTCTTCTATGTGTCTAGAATACTCTTTAGTTTCGTTAATTTTTTATCCAACCTCTCTCTAGACTCTTTGGAGAGTTCTTTCTTTTCTTCCTTTAGTTTCATCCCCCATGACACTCATTTTCTCCATCATTTGTCTTGCAAAACCACAACCTTCAAAATCATTTTTCATGTGCAAAACCGTCCCCAAAACTACTCTCCTCCCTCTTTGTCTCTCAATTTCTCTTCGTCCCAAAGCTACTTTCTCCCCTTCTCTATCCATTTCTCTCCGAAATTTTATGGGAAAAAGGAAAACATTCTAGGAATTTTCAAGAATAAGGAAGAAATTTTCTATTAGGATTGTTGTTGTTATCATTTTGCATTTTTTGTTGAATTTTGTGTTGAGATTTAGGCAGTGGTGAGGCTAGGTTTCAGATCTGGGAAATGGGTTCACAAACGAAGTTTGTCTAGAAGCATGCTTGCGGACTCGCATCGTGCGATCGTTTTTGGAGATGGGATTAGCAATCCCTTGGTTTTTGAGGGGTTTAGCTAAGACCGGCTAGTCCCTCCTTTAGTCGAAGCGAGTGAAAGCTACTCCTTAAACCTAGGCCCTCTAGGAAACAAACACGAGACTGGACTAAGGTTTAGTCCAATCTAGTCCAGTGAATTTTAGTGAGGGAAAACAAACACCCCAAATGAGTGAACTAAGTCTGACAATAAACTGGCAATAATGAGATTCAAATTTTCCTTTAGCAAGAATTGAACCTAAGACCTCTCACTTACAAGTAAAAATGAATATTACGTGACCGTAATACTAAGTGACATCTAGTTAGTTGTTAGGAGAGGGAAACCAGCGGTTATTGAACACGCACCAACTGCATAGACAGGATTGTTTTCCGTAACTACAAAAAATCCAAACCACGACACTCTAGAAACTAGAGAATAATTACATATTGACAAGTGCTTAAAAATGGGAAAAGTATATACAAACTTTGTATTACAAAGGAATGAGGAGGAAAGAGGGAGAGACGGGAGGAAGGAGCTGAGAAGAGCTGAGGGATCTGGTTGTAACAGATTTAGCCTCTTCAGACAGGGTTCCTTACCCCCTGAAGAATCTTGTTGCTACGTGCTCTGCAATTCCCATGCTTGAAGTTAAACCGGGCGACTCTATTCCAAAAAGGTTGATGAGACCAGTTATCCCATGAACATCCTGCCCCTACATAGCCGTAAAAGGATATATCAACAGAACTATCAATGTTGTACTCTACTGAACCTCTTCATCTATAAAGCAACCATAGCACCTACAAGTGTAAGATAGTGTCTTTAACACGTTTCAACCACATAAAAATATGACAAGACAGCTCCGCACACTACATTGAGTTTTAGAAACTAAAACCAGAGATTTTCCCAGGCCAATTTGTGCTAGGTGCTGTGACAGCAGTGAGATGGTTTTATTAGTTTATCACAAGATCTTGGGCAGAAAAGAAATTGCTTGGCTCAACGGAAAAATCAGTACTATGCACTTTTGGTTGTGTAGTAAGTGATTAATATATATATATATATATAGGGAAGTATTATTGACACTCCAAAAATCTCATTCACACTTTTCACAAGTGTATTTTTCTTTCCTATTATAGAAAGTTTGGAGTGTAGAATGAGATTTTTGAAGTGCTAATAACAATTCCCTATATATATATATATAGGATTTTTATATTAGCACCCCATAAAATGTTGAATGCACCCCACATTAAATTTTAATACTAAATGATTTATGTATCCTACTATGCAATGACAATTTTGACCATATTAGGTTTTAAAAAATAAAAAATTTCTAAATGCACCACAAATCACTTTTATTATTTATCTTCATCAACTATCAAAACTCCTCCCACCCTCCATTTTTTTGTGGTTATTCTCAACTAGGTTTATCTAACAGAATAGAAAGTACAAAGCATTTAGGAAGCATGAATACTACAAATTGGATGAGCACAGATATCCGATAGCCATAAAATTTGTTAGCAAACCATAATTTTTCATATGAAAAATGCCTACAAATTGGTAAGAGCTTTTGGTTTCATTACACGGGCCAAATATTGTTTCGTAAGATACTACATCAAAGCACAACTTAATCGTTCACGTGTCAAAATCACCATCGAAAATTAATAGGCTACACAGGCAAGCCCTTGCTTGAACAATAGAGTAGATGAAAAATAAAATCATAGAACGTTTAATTTCTAAGACGTTAGAGCGTGATTTGGATGGTGAAGCAGAAAACTTGAGTCACAGTTCAATGAGCCTACTAAGCTGTTTAAAAATGAACGAAAAACAACAGAGGAGAACAAAAACAAAATCATAAGACGCTGAAAAATGAGTGTTACAAGATTTGAAAAATGTGGGGTGTATAGAAAAGGTGGGGTATGGAGAAAATGTAAGGTGTATGTTGAGAATGTGGGGTATGAGGGTATTACGGAGAAGTATGTGGGATGTATTAAGATAATTTTTAATTAAAAAAGCAAATGTAGGGTGTATTAAGTATGTGGGGTTTAATACATGGGTTGTTAATATAATAAGCCTATATCTATATATAAAGTACGTGAGGGATGTAGATTCTATTACTTTACATGCTCATGTATTCTAATCGATCGTAACTCTCATGCTAGATGAGACAACAATCAAATTGAGTCCTAAAATCTCAGGTTCGGGTGTAGGAAAAATATGCAAGAAACTACCTGTATCTGAAAATCAACTGGAGACTGTCGAGGACCTGAAAGCTTCGGTCGAATCCCTGCATAGCCTGGCTCAAGAGACCCATCCTTTAGATTTGGGTAGTACTTCCTTATCTCTGGGTAAAATAGCTCTTTGCGATTCATACATACAGAATAGTCAAACCTGTGACCAACGCCTTGTCATGTTTTTAAGATTGTCCAACATCACACTCAACATCAGATGCACCTCAATCAGGTCATTAAGATTTTAGCCTAAAAGCATTAAGCATCCAAACAAACATGGGAACGTATATAAGCAACGATATATCCTAAAAAAACTCCCTACAAGAATATTGACATTACAATTTACGGTTCACCCTAGGACCTCCATTTGATCATTGTCTGAGGCGACAACATTAGTATCAAATGCATGCTCTAATGAAGCCTAACTTATGTGAGACACCAGAATTTGTTTCAACATAGGAAGGCAACATAATTTACGTACACAAATATAAATAAATAAAAAGGCTTAAGGAATATGCTCTTCTGTACAAGCATGGATAGAAATTTTTGGACTGAGTTGCGACCACTTAAACCAATAAAACATACTGGACAATGTAGACAGTACTACATAATATAATAGAGTGGACAACAGGGATAAAGAAATGGTACTTATTCAGGAAGCTTGAAACATCATCAACACCATCAATCCATTCTACATCAGGGCCAAACTTGACCTGACCATTTAAATCCAGGGTAACATGCACACCAAGGCCACCATCCTCTGGTATAGGATAAATCAAGTGTCTGAACGGACAGATTGTAGTATTTGATAAAGTGAAGTAGCATCCACGAGCCA
Source organism: Pyrus communis (assembly GCF_041283825.1). NCBI lineage: Eukaryota > Viridiplantae > Streptophyta > Magnoliopsida > Rosales > Rosaceae > Pyrus > Pyrus communis. The sequence continues at coordinate 14,013,980 of NC_142578.1, read as the reverse complement.
AATGGGAAGGAGGAATATGTTCAGTTCGGAGGCCATCAAATCGCTTTGCAAGGGCAGGGGCACTTAAGCCGGCAGAGTTCACAACGAGTTTAGGAATAAGTATCATCTCTGGTTGCAACGGAAACTTTCCATTCCAATTTTCAAGGGTTTTGGTTTCAGAAACATGAAGGCATAGATGATTTTGTTGAATATGGCCACCAATAACAGCAGTATTATAGGAGAAGGTTGTGCCATGATTTTCAGCTTCTCCCTGCACCCATATGGGGATTAAGGGTGATATATACTAGATCGTATAAAATCCAATATTCGATTAAAGATACCGAAATTTTATCTGAAGCATGTACTTGAGTTGATCCTAGTGTAACTAAAATAGGAAACGAGAAAGAAGAGAATAGAAATACCACCAAAGATAGCATGAGCGAATGTGTATCCACAATCCCAGAAAGCGGTGATAGTAAGGCTTTCAAACATGCCAATTCAGGTTCCATTCTCATGGCTTCTGAACCCTCCATCATTACCAAACCATCAACTCCATTTTGAATCCCGCGATGCATTAGATTATGCAACTTGGGAATCTCGGAAGACCTAGTTGCAACTATGAGTTTACCAATTTGTTTATGAGGAATATTGTGTTGAGAGCAATATTTGTACAGCAAATCTCTTCCCCTAACACAAAACTTTGCCTGCCAAATGCATTAAAAAGTTAAAGGATATATTATGCTTTCAACAATCAAATTAAGAATTGGGAATTTCTTGACATTAAAGTTTATGACTTTTATATTTGATTTTGTGGGTACCTTGAGGGAATGGGTCGGGTAGTAGATGCCGGCATGGATGACCTCGCTGTTGCGGGAGCTGGTGGAAGTGCCGAAGGTGGGAGCTGAATCTAACACCAACACCTCTCTGCCCTTTAGAGCAAGCTCTCTCGCCAACGCCAATCCCACCACACCCGCCCCTATTACCACGCAATCTACCTTCTCTTTGGGAACTCCGCAGATGCTACTGATACTACTGATACTGCAACTAGAAGTAACATTACGATGACTCCTCACAATTCTGTCCAATGTGCTTTTCAGCATCTCTCTCTTTCTAAAACTCAACCGGTCCTCTCGAATGGACACTTAAAGTTTCACATGAACATGACTTCGTTGAATTTCACTACTTCCACTAGAAATTCTATTCAGTGAAAAAGAAAAACCAAATTTCAAATGCATATTAACAATCCGCAAAAACTTGATAGTGTTGCTATGAAGAACAAGAATACCAAAACATTATCTATACATAAAAACAAACTTGTCCAATTGTCCAAAAGGGGTGATAATCAAACTCCTCATTTCCTCCTACCCAATATTTTGGTACATATCATGCATGTCAAAGGTTATAACTTTTATATGCAATTAACTCATAAAGAACAGATGAACAAGAAAATTAAGACAAGGAAGCATCAACAAGAACCCAAATCACTGGCCATTTCATTTCCTATTCATCCATCTTGATAATGATAAACAAACCATCACAAAAACCTAAATCAAAAAATTATATTGACAGATCCGGACAACTGCAATGGATACCCAATACCTCCTGATTCGCTTACAACTTTCGCAACCTGAGCTCGCGACGATGGGTTTTCTCCTTTTCTTCAGCTCGCCGGTTGTCTCTCTCTGTGGATGTTACAATGTTCTGTGTGAGACCAATTTACGGGTTTATCAGCAAATACCCGATAATCAAGCATAGATTCTGTTTCCCCATTTATACGAAATTCTTTTCAGTGTGACGAAGTACACCACGCGTTTTTATATGTAATCTGTGGAAATTTTTATTTTATAAATTATTAATTTTTTAACACGTATATCTCACTATTTGTATAATTATACATGATGTACCATTTTGTGTGCCAATCACATTGAAAAATCTATCCATTTATACAAGACAAACCCATTAGTAGCCAATAAACTCTCAAGTAAGATGTCGTCTTTTAGGACTACGTACTTTGTAATTTGTCTGTTATGACTTTGTTTTATGAATATTTTGTTGTAAAAGTTGTTGGAATAAATGTCTACATATTTTAGCCAAAGATGAAAAGTGAGGAAGACTTAAAAATAGTAGCATTGTTGTTGTATGATGTTTTTCAAAATGCATTTATTTCACTTTTATGATTTTTCATGGATATGGCTCTATCTAAGGAGCATTATGTGTATGATCACAATACACAAAAAAGAAGTAAAAGCAATAATATCAATATTCCTTTCTTTCCTTCTTTACCTGCAATCATTTTGTGTTATGGTTATGAAAATAAATAGTTGGATATATTACATCAGCTTTGATCCAGTCTCTAGTAAAAGTTATCACTCTAACTTTTGCTTATTTATAACACGTTATCAGCACGACTCTTTGAACCCTACCAATTCTCATTTCCCTTCGCTGAAAAATGCTTCCTTTAAGGATCTTATTGTCCTTCTTCCTCCTCTGCCTCTCCCCTTGATGTACCATCGTCAAGATCTACTAGCACCATGCCTTCTCATAGTTTCAATATAACAATTACTTATATTTTTTATTTCTTGTTTGGTGTAACTCCTAATTACTAACCTAATGTTTATATATGTTAATTTTACTACGATTTTAGATGGTGCGGTACAATCGCTCATCTTGAACTGCAAATTTAATTTTACTACAATTTTAGTTGGTGCAATATGATTGCCCATCCTGCACTGCATATTTAAATTTTGATGCTGCTTTAGTGGTATGGTATAATCGCCAATCTTACGTTATATTACTTCAATTAGAGTAGTGCAATACAATTGCCTTCCTCATTAATTATGTAAATCTCGAGCTTGAAGTTTCGAGTGCTTATCATTTTGGCCTGAAGAAAAATTTGTCGAAACCAGAAGTTCTAACACTGCATTCCTCTAAAATACATATTATTGTAAGTTCTTACACATCTCATTTTTCTTTCAGAAAAAGAGAATGGTGAACTTGGCAAAACTTGATTTTGTTGCCCTTATATTATTGGGAAAAACTACCTTAGGTAGTGGATGCCAAGATCCATCTGGAGGCAGGAAACCTTGGAGACACCATCAAAGAGTAAAACATAGATCCAGCGAAGGCCATGATCTTTATCTGTCGCCACCTTGATGAAGGATTGAAGAGCGAGTACCTAACGGTTGAAGATCCATTAAGGCATTAAGAAATAGATACAATCACCAAAAAACGGTGTTTCTCCCAACTACTCATTATGAGTGGACACACCTAAGGTTCTAAGATAAGACAGTTCTTGAGTATAACTCTGCAATATTCAGAATTAGCTCCCAAATGAATCTTTGTGGGGGAGAACATCACTAAGGAAGATATATTGGAAAAGACTTTCAGCACATATCATGTCTCTAACATGCTCATGCAGCAACAATATAGAGAGCAAGACTTTACTGAGTACAACCAGCTAATATCGGTGCTCCTTGTCGCTGAACAGAACAATGAGCTCCTGATAAAAAATCACAGTCCCGACCTACTGAATCGACATTATTCCCAGAAGTGAATGCTACTTCTCTTGAAATGAACACCACATCCTATCATGGCAATAATTACAAACGATGACGTGGTCAAAGGCAAGGCTGGTGCAATGGGGAAGGTAATGGGCATTGGGCGTGTACATGTCATACCCCAAAACATCTGGTAGACATACATCAAGCCTCCCTTAAAGAAAAGAGTGTCGAAACCAATTTCATCGACCAGACTAAACCAATGGATATACATGATCTAATGCTAGATTTATCAGGGTAATCGAACACAACTCACCTGGATGTTTCAGACTTCATTGTGGAAAGAGGGAATGAAATATATCGGTCCGATTGAATCATTTTTATGTTTAATGTATTCTTATTATCTAAACTTGTAGTTTAAAGCTTGTATTTTAATTCAATAAAAGTGGCATTTCAATTTTTTTTTGTTATGAATAAATTATTTTTAACTATGATTCCCTTACTCAAAGAGCATATATAAAAACTATGGTTATTCTCGAAACAAGAGCAATGGCGGAGATATTTGTCTTGCATACAACGCCACCACGTATACAACACTTTGAGATCGAAAATATTTATCAAACTTAATGCTTATAAAAGTAAAGGTAACAACAATATCAGGTCAATCAGATGTAATTGAAGGCTCGGGAAAAGCCCAGATCATGTTACCATATAGAACAATATTGTCCATACAAAATGCATTGTACGCTACTCGATCTACTTGAAATTTGTTGAGTTTTAAAGACATACGTTTAAATGGATACCATATTGAAACAAAAAGTGCAAAAAATGTGGAATATCTATGCATTACCTCTAATGATACCCAGAAGCATGCATTGGAGAAGTTACGTGGTTTATCGAATGCATCGTATTATACATACATAAAGACAATTGAAGCACATACTGTCATGAACCAGAAGTTCATTGATCCAAAAATTTACATGTTTTGGCATGACCGTCTGGGTCATCCAAGATCCCCCATGATGTGTAAAATCATTATCAACTTTAATAGAATTCTTTATTGAGAATACACATTGCTATATCAAATGATAGCCCTTGCAAGGCTTGTTCTCAAGCGAGGTTGGTAATTAGACCATCACAATTAAAGATTGATGTTGAATCCCCATCATTTTTGCAAAGAATTCAAGGGGATATTTGTGGGCCTATTCAACCACCTTGTGGACCATTTCGATATTTTATGGTTTTGGTTGATGTATCTACCCAATAATCACATGTTTGCCTCTTGTCTACTCAAAATGTAGCTTTTGCAAGACTTCTTGCTCAAATGATTAAATTATGAGCACAGTTCCCAGATTACCCTATTAAGTCAATCCAACTTGATAACGCTAGTGAATTTACGTCTCAAACTTTTGATGATTACAGCGTGACTCTAGGCATTAATGTCGAACACCCCATTCCTTATGTCTATACTCAAAATTGTTTAGTAGAAGCATTTATCAAGCGGCTTCAATTAATAGCTCGTGCTCTGCTCATGAAAACAAAATTGCTAGTTTTTGCATGGGGACATGCCATCTTACATGTTACATCATTAGTTCGATCGAGACCTATAGCCAACCATTAATACTTCTCAGTACAACTTGTGTTTGGCAATCAGCTAAACATGACACTTCTACGAGTTTTTTGGTTGTGCTGTTTATGTGCTTATTGCACCTCCATAGCGCACTAAAATGGGACCTCAGCGCAGATTAGGAATTTATGTGGGTTTTAATTCACCATCTATCATTAGATATTTGAAACATTTGACATGTGATATTTTTACATCTCGTTTTGCGGATTATCATTTGATGAGACAATTTTCTCGCCGTCAGAAGGAGAAAAGACTGTTCCAAAAGAACAGTAAGAACTGACATGGTTGTACCTACCTTATTTCATTTTAATCCACGAAGCCCTTAAGAAAATGAAGTGAAAATGATTGTTCATTTTCAAAGTATTGCTAATAAAATGCCAGACGCATTTAATGATGCTACGAAAATGAAATAATCACATATACCAACTGCAACTGCACCTGCAAGAATTGATGTCTTTGTTGGACAAAATAAAGTAGCAACGAATGATTCATCCGTTGCACTCCTGAAGCGTGGTAAAAGATTCAGCCCCTTGGAAAAGAAAGATGAGGGCACAACTAAATTCAAATGAAATCATTCAGGAGAAGAAAATGAATGACGAATCCACAATTCATGATTCTATACTTCCAGAAAAAAAAAGATAATGTCCTTGAAGAGACACATGTCCCTGAAGAGATAAAAGTACATGAAAGTAAAGAAAACTCCATAAATTATGCATGTAATAATCAATTGTGGGATTGAAATGAAATAATCATCGACGACATGTTTGCATTCGTAATAGCCACTGAAATCATATTAAGTGATAATATTGGGTCCCATTCTGTTGATGAATACAAACAAAGACAGAATTGGCCTAAGTGGAAAGATGCAATCCAGGCAAAATTAAATTCCTTGGAAAGGCGAAGTGTTTTGGACCAATAGTCCAAACTCCTCCTGGAGTAAATCCCATGGGTTACAAATGGATATTCACAAGAAAGCGCAATGAGAAAAATGAGATTATAAGATATAAAGCACGACTCGTTTGTTGAGTGCATAAAGTCATATTTATATGCCCTCTTTTACTTAGGTTTTTGACTTAAAATCTTTATGTATCACATGGTATTTTGTTGTTTGTATTGTATTTCAGGATGAAAGTAAGGGCTTGAAGAAATCATCTTATTTTGAATATCTTAAGAGCCTAGAATGGATAGTTTAAAGCCCAACTCGCCCAAGACCAGACCATAGCCCACAAGTGGCCTAATATCCACTAGAAAAGGCCCTTGCAAAACAGATAACTTGCGAGCTTTGCCCCGAAGTGCTCAGAAAAAATTAGAAAATGGGCCATATATGGTTGGAAAGCCCTGGAATTCTTCTTTCTCATGGTCTTACAAAGACCTGAAACTAATTATGAGGAGACATACTCTCCTGTAATGAACGCAATTACGTTCCATTGCTGAATAAGTTTGGTGGTTTTAGAAAAACTTGACATGCGACTTATGGATGCCATCACCATGTATCTATATGGAGAATTAGATACTTGCATATATATTAAGGTCCCAGAAGGACTTAAGTTGCCTGAAACAACCAACAAACCACGAGGTATGCTCTCAATCAAATTAAGGCGATCAGTATATGGGCTGAAACAATTCGGACGAATGTGGTATAATCGTCTCAGTGAGTATTTGATCAAAGAAGGATATACTAACAATGTCATTTGCCCTTGTGCGTTCATTAAGAAGTTAAATTCTGGATTTGCTACAGTGGCAATATATGTCAATGATATGAACTTAGTTGGAACCACTGAAGATCTCAATAAAATTGTTGAATATCTAAAAAGCGAATTTAAAATAAAAGGCCTTAGGACAACAAAATATTGTCTCGGCCTGTGGATCGAGCATTATGCTAATGGAATTTTGGTCCATCAATTAGCTTACATTGGAAAAATCCTAAAGCAATTCAAAATGGACAAGGCTTATCCACTAAGCATGCCAATGGTCATTCATTCTTTGGAAATTAAGAAAAATCCATTTCATCCAAAAAAAGATGATGGAATCCATGGTCTAGAAGTACCATATCTGAGTGCAATAGGTGTTTTATTGTATTTAGCACAATGTACTTGGCCAGATATAGCTTTTTTTAGTCAACTTGTTAGCAAGGTATAGCTCTGCTCTAATAATTCATCATTGGAAGGGAGTCAAAGATGTTTTACGATACCTTAATGGGACAATAGACATGGGTCTCTTCTACTCCGAGAAATCCACAAATGACAAGAGCCTTATTAAATATCCAAATGTTGGTTTCTCTCTGATCCTCATAAAGCCTGCTCATAAACTGGACATGTAAGTTGCTACATCTTCCAACACTCAGAAATACTTGCTTTACATGAAGCAAGTCGTGAATGTTCTAGGTTAAGATCAATGATCCACCACATGTGGAATTCATGTGATCTACCTTCTAAAACAGACACTCCAACTATCATTCATGAAGATAATGCAGCGCGTGTTGCCCAAATGAAGGAAAGATTCATCAAGGGCAATAAGACTAAACATATATCTCCAAAGTTTTTCAGTGCAGATGATCATTAGAAAGCTAAAGTTATTGAAGTTATAAAAATTCGTTCCAATGAAAATATGGCAGACCGATTCACCAAATCTCTACCAAAGTGCACGTTTCAGAAGCTAGTGTATGATTACGTCAACTTACCAATCAGTTAAATTTGAAGAATGTGGAATCAAAGGGATATACATATTTGGGGAAACATCCATGATACATGCATGTTGTACTCTTTTTCCTTCGACTATGATTTTTCCCACTGGATTTTTCCTATCAAGGTTTTAACGAGGTAACATAAGCATACTTAACACTATATCAACAATCGAAGCAAAGTTGTACTATTTTTCCTTTGCTATAGTTTTATTCCCACTAGGTTTTTCCTAGCAAGGTTTTAACGAGGCAATTGATGTTGATATGTGGGCATCCAAGGGAGAGTGTTGTAAAAGTTGTGGGAATGAATGCCCACATGTTTTAGCCAAAGATGAAAAGTAAGGAAGACTTAAGAAAGCATTGTTGTTGTTCTATGATGTTTTTCAAAATCCACTCATTTCATTTTTATGATTCTTCATGGATATGACTCTATATAAGGAGCATTTCGTGTTTGATCACAATACATAAGAAAGAAGTGAAAGCAATAATATCAATATCCCTTCCTTCCCTTCTTTACCTACAATCATTTTGTGTTATAGTTAAAAAATAAATAGTGTGATACATTGCACACACTTCGCTTCTGTCTCTAGCAAAGGTCATATCTCTAACTTTTGCCTATTTATAACATATTTCCCTATCTTTGACCAATTAATTAAAAAAAAAAAAGTAAGATGCACGTCACTAAACCGGAACGTTAAGACACATAATAATAATAATAATAATAATAATAATATAGGAGTCACTACTATGCTACATAGCACACTGAGTGCTTCTTAACGATTAGCTATTCTATCTTAATTTTAATTATTCATTTCACCTACCATTGAAGTAAAATTTTATATTTTTCTTATTATAATTATATATTTATACTAAATGGTGTAGAACAAATTTCTTTTAAACTGGTTATTCAAGATATTCAAAATTAAGACATCTCATTTATAAGTTAAAAAAAATCACTAGATTGACTACACATAGCAATCTTCATATTAGATTGCAGTTTTGTTATGACTTTGTTTTAGCCACTTAGTACCAATTTATTGTTAGGAGCAATCATCACGTTAAGAGCATTTATCATATTAGGAGCAGTCATTATGATGAGTTTGATAACAATTTATTAATAACTTTTTCAGGCCCAACATGACCTACCCCCAATATTACTAATATTATGGACAATTTAAACAACTATTACTGGTGTGGAGTTTTATCTTGAAATACTTGGTATTATTGTATTCATTGAGATTTTAAAAGATTTGCAAATTTATAGAGTTTAATAGAGTTGAGGCTTGATTTCTTACAACCTAAAAAAATACTATAAAAGCCCTCTAAATCCATTAAAAATTTTCATCTTTTAAAGTACTTTAAAATCCAATTATAATAGAATACACATCAAGTTTTATGAACTACTTTAAGATCCAGAATGAATACATTCAGATTTCTATAGAGTTTTATAAACTCTTTTAAATCTTAGTTAAATACCCATGAACTTCTAGGGATCCATTTAAAGTCTTGATCAAATACATATGGATTTACATCCTCTTTAGGCCAACTCCTAAACCCAAAATTTGTCACCCAATGGTGAGACCAAAACTCAAACGATTTGGTTTTGAACGCAAACTAAAACCCAATTTGCATTTCTATTTGGCTGACTCAAATGTTTGAGACCCCATCTTTTTTTAAAAAAGAAAACGGGTAGAGGAGTTTGGGAAGTGGCCGACAACTGGGTCCCAAGTGGCAGGAGGCCCCAACTATCCAACGGTAGCATTTAGACAATTGTTAGCCTTTTGATTTCTGTACCATTGGTGATCAATGGTCCAAATTAAAATTCAGTTTTTGGGCCATTTTTTAATTTGATTTTAACAGTACATATTTGTTTTTGCTCAAATCAAACAGTAAAAGAAAATCCAATGCTAGATTTTAAATCCTATAGTCAAAACTATAAAAATTATCCCAAACTCTATATATACTCATTATTTGTTCATTCTTCATATGATTTTCATATCCTTCTTTATCCCTTAATTTTTTTTAAGATATCTTTAGGATAAGTATTGCACGTCTTTTGGATTTGTAATTGAACCTCAAAATGGCCTAGCAGAAGCTTTCATTAAACACCTTCAATTCATCACTCAGTCGTTGGTCATACGTACCAAAATCCTGACCCTTGCTTGGGACCATGTACTACTTTAGCTATGTTGATCAACCTGAAGCCTATGCCACCCAATCCTATTTGAGTGTTACAATTGGTAACTGGGTACAAACTTGAAGTTTTGTATGCTTTTTGTGTCTACAATTTATGTACCAGTTGTGCTGCCGTAATGTGCTAATATAGGTCCTCACAAAAGGATGTCAATCAATGTCGATTATGATTCTTCTACGCCCTTGCATGCGATTTCTTTACCGCTTAATTAGGGGATTGCCACTTCAATGAGACAGTCTTTCCGCTGTTAGGGGAGATAAGAACGTCAACATTTCTAAAGAATGGCACAAATTATCGTGGACCTCCCCACTAAGTCTCATCCTTATCCCTATTCTAAATCATTAAGGTGTTACCAGACACTTCATCTGGTCTAGCAAATGTGACAAAATTGCATATATCAACTACAAACATGGTTGCAAGGATTGACATATCTAATTGGCGTCATTGTCTCAAGACAGACAAGATGCTGCTAGGTAGGTGACTCCGCCTAGTGGCCAGCCTTGTACATTAGCATCTAGCCAATTAGTCCGTCCTTCACTAGAAGTGTGACAAATCACTCGGTTTGAAAGATTCATCTTCCTGGAGGTGGAGAAAAATGGCACGAATGAATCCCTCCCTGTCTCAATCACTTCCATCTCATGAGACTAAATCCAAATTACTCCCGAGACTTGAAGTTCTTGGTCCAATATACTAGTTTGGATGAGATATGGAATTGGAATAAGATTATCGTCGATAATGTTTAAGTTATATGGTAGCTTCTGACATAAATGAAAAATGAAGATATCGAACCGTGTTCTGTTGATTACTAAACGTAGAAGTGAATGGTTAATTAGAAATAAACAATCCATGTCAAATAAGATGAATGAAATAGTGCGATATAATACCACCTTATGGCGTAAGGCTTCTCCCATATGCCTTGTGATTAATTACAGCATTATAAACATAGTTGTAACGTATCTTTAGGATGATGATACAAAATCTACATAGAAGTTTCTAAAGGACTTACATGTACTAATTCAAATAGTTTTAGACCACAGAACACTCTTTCAATACTAATGAAGCTTTCACTTTATGGATGCAAAATAATCCGGGCTAATGTGGTATACCCGTCTGAGTGAATATTTGATCAGTTAGGGATATATGCCCTTATGTGTACAAAATCCAAAATTGCTAGAGTTTTACTTTATGTCAATGACATGAATCTCACTAAGACTCCGAAAAAAACTTGAAAAAACTAACTCACCCCTCAACTCGGAATTTGGGATAAATGATCTTCGGAAAACTTAACACTAAATCGATCTAAAGTTTCGGGCATAGTTTTGACGATATTCTGGTCCACCAGTCGAATTAGGCCCAGAAGTTGTTACTTCCGAGTATACCCCTAATCGTCTGTACACTAAATGTAAATGAAACGTTTTGATGAGGTTATAGAGCTAATAGTTCCATATCTAAGTACAATTAATGTTTACTTGTGCTTAGGTCAATGCACTAGATCGACCATCTCAAGTGTTGATAATCTTTTGGAATAAAGCAACATTACGCCTACATGCCACCACCAAATTGGTGTTAAAGACAATTTTTTGTTACTATGGATTTGAGATTAATCTATCCCTATCTTAGAATAAATCACTCCCATTTAGTCTTTGAAATGATGCCTACCTTGTAGGATTTGCTAGATCATAATGTTTATCTGATCCACACAAGGTACATTCCTATACGGTTATGTCTTTACCGTTAAGGAACACCGCAACATCTTAGAGGTAAACCAGCTAGACCTTAGTTGCAAAATCTTCGAGTTGTTCCAAGACTCACCATACTTCGTCACGTGAGAGACATGGTTAAGAGTTATTGTTAAGCACATTCAAAGTACTTGTGATTTTCATCCATCGTTGAGTTCAACAATGATCCATGAAGACAACGTCATATGTATCGACCAGATCACGATACATCCAAAAAGTCAACGCCAAGCTTGTTCTGTCTACATCAGCATGAACATTAGAAGACTGAAGTCAAGCAATTTGATCCTAGACAACCTTACTGACCTTTACATGATGTCTTTGCAGAACTCTACCTTCCAGAAATTTGTCTGAGGAATTGGTATGTGTAACTTTCTCATTTACGATGCTTATAGTTTCATTTGAAGTTCTGTCAAACTCAAGGGTAGTATCCTGAAATATACTCACTTGATCTTAATGTACTTTTTTTCCCTACAATTAGAAGCATTTTTTCCCAATGGGTTTTTGTTGCCTTGCTAGGTTTTGACAAGGCACCCATTTTAGGATGGCCATACCTTTGTCAACACTCTGCTTATGTCCTCAAGACATTTAGTTTCTCCTTTAATTTTGGGCTTTTGCTGACCTTGGGTTTTGCCATAGCGACGCTTTGTGAGTTTTACCACCTATGCATTCTTCCATTTATTTTGAGACTCGCATTCGCTACTTTTGGTGACTAGATGAGACGACTTCATCAATTGTTTCTACATTTGCCTGAAAATCTAATGTGCCATTTACTTGAGTATTTGCACACTCTAGAAGAAGTGTCATGAAATACGTTCTAATATATATTGTGATTGTGTAAATCCTAAGTAGAGAACAAAGAGCCTCATCTAACTTTGCTAACTCTCAATAGTATTAAATAAAACTAGAAGCAAAAATTAAAGAACAAAGAGCCTGGTAAACATGCTCCGATGACCAATCACACAACTTCATTTAAATTTATAAGGGGTATGGGTGCGATGAAGAGGAAATGGAGAGATGAACCAAAGAAAAGTTTTTCGCGTTCTGAATTTGAGTGGGTTCAAGGGCCGATGTTCAAGAATGATAGATTCAGTTTGGTTTATTTGGCTATAGGTGACAATGGAGAGGGCGTTAGTGAGTTAGGTGTGTCGGTGACTGCTGGATTTATTATTTTTTTAATTAATAGTTAACAGAGTTGGACGGGGTTAATTTTAGGGATATGTGTCAATCAATAAGGTATGACACACAAAGGCAACAAAGAATTTTGGGGGCAAAAGATTTAGACTCAACCCTTAAGAACTATGATATAAATTAAGAAATCTAACTTGTACATATAGACCACAAAATTTTGAAAAATGCTTGATAATGTAGTCAAAGATGGTCAAAAGCAAATGGAGAGAGCGCAAGACAAACACATAGAAACTATGGAAGAAAAACCTTACCTGGAAAAGCCCTATTTTTCAGGTTTTGACCCCTCCCCCACTACTCATGGGAACGGGCTTGTTGAGGTCATCATGCACTATGTAATTAGCATATGTAATGCATGAACAAAGATTGACATCTGTCCATGTATAATTATTATACTAGCCTCTGCGCATAATAACATGAGTGAGAGACTTTTCTTTCATAACATGTGCCCTTAAATTTGCGTTTGAAATTTTTTGTTAATGTTTATGATATACTGTTTTATTCTTCTTTGGATGTAGAACGAACACAAAATCAACAAAGGAAGAGGCCAGGAGAAGAGGACTTTTTCAATCCAATTATGATGGAGAAATCACAACTGAATGAGTTGTTCAAAAGAGCCACAACATAGAAGCATCATCATCACCATTGTGGAATATCAAAGACATGGTAGAGTGCAGCGGAAGTGTGTACAACCATTGCTTGGGGAAAGAGGAAAAAGATTGGAAGAATAGGGCTGGCTTTGCAGGACCACATTTGCAAAGACTTGATTGAAGAGATGCATGTCAAAGATATTGGATCTTATACTTATGTGCATTCACTGCCCTTGGAGGCATGTAAGAGAAGACCACGTTGTAAACTAATTAGAGCTGCACACTTAGTTTATCACATTCTTAAAGGATTGAAGTCATAATAGACTATGATAGACTAGACTTGTAAAGCTATCTGATAGGAGCATATTCATGCGACTTAATTAGCTTGTTCTCGTGCATTTATGTTGTGTTTACTTAGTTATTTTAGTGTTTAAGGCCACTTTTGTGTATTTTCAGATTATAAGGCCAAAGTGTGCAAGAAGATGCAAATTGGAGTCTTTTGGAGCGAAAGAGGAATGAATGAGTTGAAGACTTGAAGAAACGACGAATTCCTACTCAAACGATGAATTCTTACCAAAACGAGGAATCCTACTCAAACAAGGTTTCCTACTTGAAGCCTTGTAAGCACTTTAGGACACAAAACCAAGGCCCTAGCCCAATTACACAACCTTGTCGTGCCTTAACCCTTCTTCCCTTTCCTTGCCGTGCAAGGGGGGGGCATTTTTGTCTAATGTTATGTAATTAAACCCTATTTCCCTCTCCTAACCTAACCCTAGCCGCACCCTTTAATCTTTCCCTCTTTAATTTCTGATTTTATTTCCTAATTCTAGAAGCCTTTGAATTTATTTTCGTTAATAAAAATAAGCTAGGAACCAAACATATTTAAAACCCTAGGTTTTACATACTTAGCCGCACCTTTCCATATCCTCCCCTTTAATCCGTAGCCTTCCATTTTATTTTCATTTTTATAATAAAACAAAACAGCCATTGCATCCAAAATTACCCACCTTGGCCGTGCATCCTATCACCAAAACCTAAAGCCGTGCATCCCATTATTAATAAAACCTAAGATACCAAAAAGTTTTCAACCCGTGGCCACCATCCCATTTATTTATTCACCTTTGCCGTGATTCCATGAGGATTTCAACCTAATTTTGACATAAGCCGCCACCTCCCATTTTTTTTACCATAGGCCGTGGATCCCACCATCCAACCCTAATTCACTCATCCACATCCTTGCAGCCACCTTTACACCCCAAATTCATGCAGCCGCACTCTTCACCATTCTACCCTAATTCCCTCTTAACCGTGCACTCCCATTCACCCTAATTCTAATCTTGCCGCAGCCACCATATATTATTATTTCTTCTCTGCCGTGCGGGGGGCACATGAATTTCAGCCATTCTCTAAAAAACTACCGCACCACCACACTTCCCTAAATCCATCCCAAAGTCAGAAAAATCACCCAAATAAACCCACACAACATCTCTGCCGCAGCAAGGAGAAGAGGAAAGAGGAGCTTGGACGCGCCGAAATTCAAGTGGATTCGTTGGGCGTTCTAGGTGTAATCAATCCTTTGTGCTTTATGTTTAAATTAATTGTATTTCTCTTTCTGTGAACATGAGAGGCTAAACCCCCTAGTTAGCTAGGGGGTGATTCGAAACCATGATTATATATGTGAAATAAGTTGATTACTTCCAATTATCGTTGCATAAGTTTTGAATACAATTTGCTTAACCGTTTGATTTAGAACTTATTCTTGTATGTTGATTGAGAGTGCACGCTTAATTTGCATGCTTGAATTTGATGCTAGGATATAAGTTTGTTTCACCTAATCGTTATGAATTTATACTCACAAGTAGTGAAGGTTGCTAGTCACGATCATGTTAAGTAGATTCCTGGCAAGCGTATCATGCTTTTCATAGTTACAAATGCCTTGTCGATGCTTATGATTTCCAAAGAACGTAATGATTCTAACTTATATCTTTATCATGCTGTTCATATAGAGAATTTGTTAGGAATAATTTGTTTGCGATGCATATTCATCCAATTCAATGATTCTAGGGAAATCTGAAGGTTAATTTAAGCGGACCTAATTAACTTGGAGTATCGAGGTTGATAACTTATTGGATTGATAATTGGAAATTGATTTACGTTGCATATATTTCATGTGTGGAGAAGAACCCCTTAGTTAGTCCATCATCCATTGATTCATCATAATTTTGTCTTACAATTTGTTTTCTTTACAATCTGCCCATTTAGTTTAAATTCGTCCAACCACTATCCCCCCCCCCCCATATTTTGTTGAGTCTTAGTCATTCAAATTTGTTCTATTTTGTGTTTTTAAGCATTTGGAGTCATAAACACTTTCAAATTCGTCCAAATTAAGTTCTAGTTTCTGTTTGAGTCAATTTGATTGTTTTAGGCAGATTTGAGTGTCTCAAATCTGTTTTGAGTCATAGTAGTCTTGTTAAGAGTCTTTAAGCTTAGTTTTTGTGTTTTTAAGTCAATTCAAATTAGATTAGCACCCCTAGTTAATCCCCGGTTAGAACGATCCCTACTTACTTCATTACTACAATTGTCACAAATAGGGTTTAATTTGTGTGTCAACAAAATTCTCACATCACTATCAAGGAATGTATTTGGACTAATATAAAGCTGAAAGTAATCCTGGTACGAATAGGTTTAACTATTCTAATATGATCAATTTGGTTTGTAGTGATAAGGTAATCTATTTGGATGATTTAATTAGTATTACATGATGGGAAGCAACCTAATCAAATACCACCACTGAGGATATATAATAGAGGTCCATGCATTCACACTAATTACAAAAACAGAAGAACAAGCCCCATTGTTTGTTAATTGCATACAATAGTGTTAAGTGTAGAAGAGCTCTATCTTTGTAGCAACAATGACTTCTCAAGGTTAGTGGTTATTGGATTTGGGGTTTGTTTATTCCACTATTAATTGTCCTACATTTGGTATTAGAGTGTTTCACATATCTTCTAACTCTATGTGGAAAGCATAGAAAACATTCTTTGTGTTCGCAGAATAAAGACTCGTTCTAGTTCATAAAGAAAATTTATGGGCATGTATTGGATAAAGCCCTTCTTGCTCATACTTCGTACAAAGGACTAGAACACCAGTACTTGCACTGGAAACTGGAAACATGATCAATAGTTATCTAAAGAAAATTATCATTCATATTTTTTGGTTTTGAAGTGGCATAATGTTTAATATGTTCTTGCGTGAATCCAACTATGTTCACTGACCACAAAGGCATGTTGAATATGGTTAAAAAAAGTTCAAAACACAACTACGATAGTATTATGATTAAGAAAAAGGTTCACAGTCTTCTTCGATTAAAACATGTAGAAGTCTGTGACATAAGGTATTAGGGCATAAAGTTTAAATTTTTGCATGTTGTGTGTTCAATGATGAACCCTAATTCCATGAACATTGTTAAGGATGTCTTCATACCTAGTATGCACTAAACTATTGTTAGTCATGTTTTGCCTCACAAAGAGTTAATGAGATTAATTCAGCATATGGTCAACACATATGCTTTGAGAATTGCTTTGCCTGGCTAGTGGATATACATTAAGCTTGAACACAATGGAACCCCTCAATGGAATTAACTATAAAAAGTGGTTGCAGGAGGTGGAGTTGATCCGGGTGGCACACTAGGTAAAGGCATCATCATCTACGGGATGGAGGCCACAACTGCCAACTGATAACTGTGGTACCCCATCACACCCCGGTTTGAGCCATTTTGCTACCCACCTTTAGAGAGTGGGGTGCCCTACTAACCTGAGTAGCATAGGGTTTGCTTAATGCAAGCTAACACCTCATACAATGGTTTGTAAAGATATTTTAAACACTTTTTACCCACCTGGCTTAGGCTCTGCATCCATTAATCACTTTATAACTTCTTTTATTTGTACCAGGTTTTTTGGTTGATGGTATGTTCCAATTTAACTTAAAAATTATCAAGTTAGTGAAGGAAAAATTTTGTCCTAGCTAAGAACATGTGAGAATATTTGAGCACATAAGCAAATAATTAACACTTTAAAGTAGGCATGCATTCAAAACAATTCTAAAAACCCATGACTTTCAAAGCCAAGTGAATGGTGAACCAAAAGACTCTTTAACAACATTGAAGAGAATAAATGATTTTGAGCTTCATTATCTTTGAAGCTCATCCTTGTTTACACAAGGGATTCACCCAAATGGAGGGCCTTCAAGTCACCTCCTAGCTCATTGGATCTTCCTTGTGATTTTACTCCTTTGATTCACCCAAGTGGAAGGCCTTCAAGCCCCCTTGAGGATGTGAGGATAGGAACTCCAAAAGTACCAAAGGTTTAGTACCTCTAAGTCTCCACACCAAGGTTGATGGTGTGAAGATGAAATGGATTACCTAGAAGGAATTTGATGCTAGTAAATCCTATAGGTAGGCCGGCTTCTTTGTAGAGAGAAAGAGAGAAAATGTTTCACTCTTTTACCTCAAAGAAACCCTAAAGAGGTTAAAGCTATAAAGATGCTTTTATAACATAGTGAGCTCATTCTGGCCAGCCATAGTGAGCCACCCAAGCATAATGAGCCTAATGTGAAGCTAAAACAAAATAGGAAAATACCCCTTTCTTAGCTATAAAGATGCTTTTATACCCCTTTTTTTGGTCCATTAGGCTCACCATTTCCCTCACTATGGCTCGCCATATTTAATTGATTGGGGTATTTTCCTATTTTTTTTTAGCTGTCATACAACTTAAACATAATGAGCCTAATGGACCAAAACCTTTTTGGGCCTCGAAGCCCGAAACTAACTTAAAAAGCCCAATATGAACCTTCTGTATAATTAATTTACTAATTAATTAATCATGACCATTCTCAATTAACCTATTTAATTGCTTATCCATCTCATTCATATCTTCACATTCATCGTTACTTAGTGTATGATCCATTAGGTTCCAATTAGCGAGGTAGCGGGCGATTGTTACTCTTAACGATCAATTGTGAATTGAAATCACATTTCAATTCTCCCTTTTGATGAAGATTAGTAATTGCTAATCTTCAGGGTTATCACAAGTGACACCTAACAGTATGTCATGGCTACCCAAGTTAAGTAGAAGTGGTTGGAGAACCTATCCAATTACAACTACAATGTAATAGGATCATTCTCTAATACGATACTCTTGAACAAATTATTTAAGTGATAGTTTGTTTCATGTATACTATCCAATGTGATACTTCTCTATATGATTCACTTGAATATGGTTTGGAACATGTTTTCTAAGTCATATTCATATGCTTTGGCCAAAGACTCCCGAATCATATCTTAAAATATTCTCCTTCCTCCATGGAAGGTTAAAAATCCCTTGTTGTGCATTCACATGCCTACCTGACTAGATAGCTTGACCCCAACAATGCCATGGACACTCTTAATGGAATGCCTTTGACATAGTCAAAGATTAAGGACCTAACCATTAGACAAATGCGATGCCTTAGGTCAAATGACTACTTTGCATATTGCAACTTATAGGTTCTTACATGGCATGTGATATTGATTTTACCACACACGCAAACGGGTTAAAAACTCCTTTATTACTTGCAAGAATGACAAGGTTGTTGTAGTATAAACAGTTCTCGCAAGGTCGTTCTCCACAGGGATTATTAAATAATTCAAAACAAACCAAATTTCAATGAATTATTGTAAAGCATAAAGTTGAGATGATTGGTTTTATAAACTACTTAAATTAAAACGAATTTAATTAATAAAAATAAACTAATCTGTAATATTAAAGATGAAAGGGGAAGGAAACTATTTTGGAAAAAATCAAATTAAGAAAGCACTAGGGTTCCACCATCACCTAGCAATCCTATGTAATTTTACCAATCACTTATGATCTACACATGCCACTTTGAAGGTTAGGTTTTCCTAATTTATATTCTACTTGGAACCTCCAACATAGAACGTATATCTAACATGCAACCCGTTCAGACGTTCGGATCAAATCTGAACATGAGAGACTCATTATGCTTTATGAAAATCCTTTGAAAAACCATGCAACCCTTAAGACATGGTGTTCATCTTAAGTGAAATTACAATTATTAATCACAAGAAGCCAACATCAATTTCAGGGAACCTTCCGACCAAAATTGCATCAAATTACATTTCTAAATATCCTAATGGTGATCAGGCATTAAGACAATTAGATAGTTTTAATCACGATGATCAATAATTCAAAGTATGCATGCTAAGGCTTATGGCTTCACCCTAGCAAACAAAATTAGTTACGCATATTCATAATTGAAATCATAGAAAATATTATGAAGAATAAAAGGAATGAAAACACCTTAAAGTAGAAAATCTCCAAGAACCTAGCAATTCCCCTCTGTCTCCAAAGTTGCATAAAAGTAAGCCTCCCCCCAAACCTAGAACCGGCCATAGCCTTTTAATATCTCTCTAAAACCAGCGCACAAACCCTAACACTCAAGTATTTTATTCCCCCTAAGAAACTAAATAATAATAAAATAAAATAGAAAATAAAGTCCTAATTAAACTAGGAAAAGCCGCACAAAAACTGTTCAGCCACGTTTTAGCCTCAAATCTCCTCCAAATCCGGCCCAAGATAGCTTGTTTTAAGGTTCAGGACGTTCTGAACGCATCTCCAGAAGGCCACGAACCCATCCGAGGTCATCTTAGGCTCCAAAAACGCAATTCAAGCCCAAAACGTCACTATTCCGGGACTGCGCATTGCTCCTTTATTTTATTGCCAGAAAATAATCGCTTGGTAAAAAAATCTGATATTTTGATACGATCAAGCTAAGTGACTTACGAACGTCCTCCAATTGGAATTACTCCAAAATTCGTCCTTTTGACCATGTTTTGCTCCAGAGGAAATCGAAAGTCCTATATTGGAAATATAATTCAAAGTATCAAAATTCTTCTAAATTATTAACCAAAATATACTAAGAATAGGGTTAAATATATAATATAAAATATACTCATCAACATGTATGTTCGAACTCTCTTTTGATCGTTGTACAACGTACTCAATTACCCTTTCAAGAACTTATGTGTTTGTCTTAGTGTCCAACACTCTTGAGACTGTCATACTCACACTTGAGTCAACATAAAACATACTAACCTTAGCGGATTGTCAATGCCCAATTGGCAATCTTATGGCTAGGAATGTTTTAGGAATAAACATAAGAGAAAGGTCTCGTTAATCTAACTTACTTAGATCACTTCTCTCTTAGAATGAATACATTCATTAGATTCCCTTATTGCTTAAACACATGATACAATAAAATAGTGATTGACAACAAGTTTTACCCTTCATGAAACAGCTAATAGTTTAATGATAAAATGGGAGTTTTTAAGAACCCATTCCCTAGTCACGCTCTAGTCTCAACATGCTAGGCCGAGGAAGTGTCTGATTTCCAACAGCCCCCCAAAATAAAACCTTTTTAGCCTCAGCAATAATCAGGGAATCTAAAGTGACCGAAGTGGCTTTTTTGCTAAATTTCTTTACTTAGAAATAGATCATTTGTATTCTAAAACACATTCTCTCACCAACATCTATGCTATGCCCAAAGCGCCAAAAAGGGATGATTCTCACCATCCAGGATTCCTGGTCTGGGATTGATCCCTCCAAAAGCTATTACATCAAATAAGTAGCTTTATGGGCATACTTCCGACAATCTGCCACTTGCACTTAAAGCCAACTTCCCGTGTATCTAATACCTATTTTTTCCATATGGCGATCAAGTTGGATTTAAGTGATTGGATTTGTCAATGGATCTGCTATGTTATCGGTTGAGGCAACCTTGAGGATGTTGACTTTCCCCTCAACAACATATTGTCTAATGATATTGAAGCGTCTATCAAAATGCTTGTTCTTTTGATGAGTCCTGGGTTTCCTGGCTTGAGCTATCCCCCCACTATTATCGCAGTACAAGGTTATTAGTGATGTAATGGTTGGAACCACTCCAAGTACAGTGATGAACTTCTTTATCCAGAACGCTTCTTTGCTAGCTTCAACTACAGTGACATATTCCGCCTCCATCGTGGAATCCACAATTGCATCTTATTTCTTGCTCTTCCAGCTGACAGCTCTACCATTCAAAGTGAATATATATCCGGAGTTGGAACTTATTTCATAGACATCAGATTGAAAATATGAGTCAGTATAGCCTTCCACTCATAACTCTGATGCTCTTCCATAAACGAGGGACTTATCCTTAGTTTTTCTTAAGTACTTAAGGATTGTCTTGATGGTTGCCCAATGTTTTGATCCTGGGTTAGATTGATAACGACTAGTAATGCTCACAACATAAGCGATATCAGACCTTGTGCATATCATGGCATACATTAGACTTCCTATTGTAGAAGCATAAGTGTCACACCCTAAAAATAAAAAATAAAAAAATTTTATTTTTTTTAGAGCATGAATAAAAAGGGTAACTTAAGGGTAATAATAGGTGACTGTGTTGAACTAAAACATTTCATTAAACAAAATAATTTACATAGCCATTACACATAAAAGAAAACGACAACAACTCCTTAAAAAGTTTAAAACTATTTATAAGCAGTCTCTTTCTTCCAAGTCAGCCACTAGATTCCTGTCTCAGCTCCTGTAACACAACTAATAAGGGGTGAGCTAAAAGCTTAGTAGGGGCTTAAGGTCTCAAGTGATTAATATTATTAATGTTATGAATGTTTTATGAGCAATGTAATGCAAGAACAAAACTTCTTTTCTACCCAACCCGTTAATCTATATATTGAAGCAACCAGACCTGCATGTCCCATACCATGCATTTTACCATTGTGGTCCTGAGTGCTTTAATGTATAAAATAACCCTCATCAACTAACCCAAGTTCATAACCCCTTTTGCTAGTCATCTTATCTGATTCATTGATCTCCAACCCAAATCACCCACATCGACAATTCCCGTCTATATCCTATTCTATTGTGCACGTTGGGCATGCCTAGAACTGGTTTCACAATGAATATACTCAACTACACAAAAGCTAATTTCCACATTTTGCGACAACATAAGTAACTCCTTTACTTCGTTGACAAATGATAATGATCATGCCAGTATATAATATACCACATAATAAAGCACATCTAAGTCAATAGTTGAATATATCTCAAGTTCACATAACAATATTTCACATAATACAAGTAACAAATGTAATCAATTAATTCCCCAAATTTCCCTACCTCGAATCCTCTCTTCTTACTCCACGATTGCTTCTTTTGCTTATCTCCTTCAACACTCTCTTACACACTTTCTACGTAGAGTACGTATTGCATTTTGCAAGAAGAAAAAAAACACAAATGGAGCATTGCTCCTATTGATACCATAAGTAAGGCGGCAAAAGTTGTTCTCATTGGTTATAAGTTTCAACTTCACTTGCTAATCCACAATTCGACATTAGCTATAGGCTTGATTAGTCATCAACCTAGGCTTCAATAGTCATCACCTTAAAGTGCTTACTAAGCACTCTAAAACCCCTACGTGATAACACCTAAGCTACATACTTTTCACCACACAAGCTAATGATCAGATTAGTGTCCTTAGGTCGGCATGGTAAGTGAACTACATGGCAAACTTTGCCACTCCAAGAAAGTCATTTGACCTCACTTTCCTAGTTCAAATGGGTTAATAAAAATTGTATAAGGTTCGTAGTCAATTAATTTCAACCCAAAGTTAGCTAACCTAAGCTAAATAAAAAAGTTCCCCTTTAAGCAAGACTAAATAAAAAGAGAAGTCGATAAGTTTAACCAAATGAGCACGACTAGAAAAAGGTGTATAAAATTCAGAAATTATGGGACTCCACAATAAGGGACTCATATTCTGCATCTCTTGAAGAGTTTTCAGTCTCATGGACTTAGAAAGGTGAATTCCATATCTTACAGGAAGAAGACCTTTCTTAGATTGTTCTACATGGAACCTACTTAGCACCTTATCTATGTACATAGATTGGGATAATCCAATTAATTTTATGGATCTACCATGATAGAGCTTTATCCCTAGTACATAAGATGCATCTCCCAAATCTTTCATATGGAAGGTTTGGACAACCATTCTTTTACAAAAGAAAACATTGCAGTGTCATTCTCGAACAGTAATATGTCATCTATGTATAACACTAGGAATACAACAGCATCCCAACAACCTTTAGATAAACACAATTGTCGTCTTCGTTTTGAGTAAAACCAAACAATTTGATTTCAGTATCAAAACGAATGTTCTAGCTCCTCGAGGCTTGCTTAAGTCTATAAATAGACCTTTGAAGCTTGCATACCTTAGTCTTTCCAGACTTGGTGATGTAAAAATTAACTTGACACACAAATTAAACCCTAATGTTAACAATTGTAGTATATATGTAAGTAGGGATCGTTCTAGACCGGGGATTAACTAGGGATGCTAATCAACACAAATAAGACTTAAAAACACTAAATTAGACTCTATAGACTCAAAATTGACTCCAAACACTCAAAACAACAACAAACAATAAAAAAGACTCGATTCTAGACCTAACAAGTGATTTTTACGAAAATAAGACTTAACTTGACTCAAGAGACTAAAAGAAAATAGATTTTGACTCAAATAACAAGACTCAATGGAAGGGGAATTGTTTTTGACGAATTTAAAACTTAAAACAGAAACTTTGCATACAACACTTTATAAAAATGAATTTGGTGAATTGAAAAGGGTGAAAGGCTAGTTGGAGGGTCTTTCTCCGCACATGACATATGCATACAAACCAATTTCCAATTATTATTCCTTTAGACTATGAATGACAACACCCCAAGTTAACCGTGATAGCAAAAATTAACCATCAAATTTTCCTTAACTCATTGAATTGGATGGAATACGCATCACAACCAAATTATCCTTATCAAGTTCCCTAACTATGAAAAGTATGATAGAAAGACATTTCAAAGGTCATTAAGTTCTTTGAAAACCATAAGCATTGACGAGGCATTCGTAACTATGAAAAGCATGATACTCATGCCAAGAATTTACTTAACACAATCATGACTAATCACTTCCACTACTTGTGAATATAAGTTCATAACGATTAGGTGAAACTCCCTTATACTCTAGCATCAAATTCATGCATGCGAATTAAGTGTCGACCCTCAATCAGCATACATAAAAAAGTTTTGATTACTAAGATAAGCAAATCACATTCAAGACTCAAGAAACAATAATTGGACGTAATCAATTCATATAAAACATATAATCATGGCTTCGAATTCACCTCCAACTATAAAGAAATTAGTTCCTCATGTTCATCATAATTGAAAACCAAATTAAAATAAATATCAAACTAAAACTAAGGATAGAAAGAACCCAGAAATGCTCCAACACTCCTAAGTAGGCTGTGACACTCCTTTGGATGGTAGCAGGTGCGGCTCCAATCCTTCTTCTCATTCCTTCCTTGCTACGGCACTAGAGAGAATTATATGTATGTGGTGTGAATTGTGGTGTGAATATATGGGTGGTGGTGGTTTGATATATGCGGCAAAGACATGTATTTATAGGCTAGGGTTTTGCACAATTTCTGAAGGGAAAAGGATTGCACAGTCCTAGAGGAAAATGAGTAGGGTTACATGGTAGAGACCAAGGAGGAAAGGGATTCAAAACCTACAACAGGGAATAGGCCTTCTAGAAAGGGTATTGTGGCAGATTTCTAGAAGGAAAGGGATGAAAGGTGCGACATCAATGTAGGAGAAGGATAGGGCTTCTAGAAACCTAATATTTAGGTGTTCTAATATCATTTGGATGTCCTCCTTGCAGCAGGAATTAAGGTAGCAAAAGATTAGGATAGGATAAGATAAGATAAGGTTGGATAAGGTTTGGATAAGATAAGGTAGTTTGGATAATGTTCCATATTTCTTGCTCTTTCCTTATCTTCTTTGTCTTGAACTTGTTTCTCCACATTTGTAGCATGTTCCTAGCCTCTTTTGACTTCAAATTTGTCCATCCACCTTGCTCCATATGCAAGCTATCGATTCCAGCCCAAAATTGCACCAAAATGCATTTTCTTGCCTCTTTTGCCATTTAAACACACGAAAATAGCTTAAATCACTATAATAAATAGAAACTAACTATGTAAATGCAAGAAAACAAGCTAAGTAAGTTGCATAAATATGCTCCTATCACTTAGACACGAAGCCTTCGGGTTGTGCCATATAGAGATCTTCCTCTAAGTAGCCATTTAGAAATGTTGTCTTCATATCCATATGCCATATCTTATAATCGTGGTATCCAGCTATAACAAGCAAAATCCAAATGAACTTAATCATGGCTACAAAAGAGAAGGTTTTTTCATAGTCAATCCATTATCGTTGCCTACAACCCTTAGGTACTATTCTAGCCTTATAAGTCTCCACATTCCCATCAGCGCCTATCTTTCTCCTGAAGACCCATTTGTTTCCAACAGGTACTATACCTTTTGAAGGGTCTATAAGAGTCTAAACTTAATTTTGATACATAGAATCCATCTCAAATTTCATGCCCTTTTGCCATCCCTTTGAATTAATGTCAGACATTGCTTCACTGTAGTCTCTAAGGTCCTCATTTGTGTCATTGCCACCTAGAAGGTGCAGTTCCCCAAAGTTATTTTCCAAGCCATACCTCTGAGGTAGCTTGCTAACCCTTTCAGATCTATGTGGAGCTAAGGGTTTAGGAACATGGTTGTCTATTTGTTGATTGCTTATTTGTGGTTCATTAGGAATTTCCTTTAATTCTATCGTTTTCTTACTAGTTCCATTAGGAATGAATTCATCCTCAAAGAACATGGCAGTTCTGGCAACAAAGACTTTCTGGTCGTCAAGGTGATATAACTCGTGTCCTAAAGTCTGTTTGGAATACCCCACAAAATAGCACTTAACAAACGTTACTTCAAGCTTGTCAGCTTTAAGCTTCCTTACGTAAGCTGGACAACCCCAAATCTTAATATGATTAAGATTTGTTCTTTCGCCATGCCATATCTCATATGGTGCATGTGGAAATGACTTGGAATGCATTCTATTTAGTAAATAAGCTATTGCTTGGAATGCATATCCCCAGAACAAAACTGGTAAGTTAGCGGAACTCATCATAGAACAAACCATGTTCATCAAGGTTCAATTTTTCCATTTAGAAACTTCATTATGTTGAAGGGTTCTTGGTGGAGTCCACTGTGATACTATTCCACACTCTTTGAGGTAACCTAGGAATTCATTATTCAGATATTCACCCCCTTGATATAATCTTAGGGTCTTTATCTATTTCCCAGTTTAGTTCTCTACTTCATTCTTGAACTTTCTAAACTTTTCAAAGGATTCTGACTAGTACTTCATAAGATGCACAAGCCAATCCAAGAGTGATCATCGGTGAATGATACAGTAGGAGAACCCTTCTTGTGTTGTAGTGGACATAGGTCCATATACATCTATGTTGATTAACTCTAGTAGTTCTTTGGCTCGCTCTCCTTTCCCAGTGAATGGAGATTTATACATCTTCCTTAGTAGATAAGATTCACAAGTGCCCATTTGGTCATTACCTAATCAGCCGAAATATCGATCTTTCGACATCAACGAATCTTATCTTTGTTTACATGTCTAAGTTTAAGATGCCAAAGCTTAACTTGGTTAACTTATTTTCTAGCCCTTTTGGATTTTGAGGTATTCCCACTATCAAAACATTGTAAACATCTATTAGTCTCTAGGTGAAAAAGTCCCTCGATCATATTATGATGAGAGATAATATGACCATTCAAGTATAAAGTGCAACTCATTTTGTCAAACAACACTGAGGGCCCATTTCATAAAAGCATAGAGATGGAAATCAAATTTTTTATACATGAAGGAAAATATAAACAATTTTTAAGTTCCATCATTTCCCTATAGGGCAATTTGAGCATGTAGGTGCCTACTACTTTTGCATAGATTTTAGTGTTGTTCCTAACCTGCATAATCATTTCCCCATTGCATAGTGTTATGCTTCCTGTTAGTCCTTACAACTAATTGCAAATATGTTAACTAACGCCTCAATCAAATATTTAGGAATTGGAGCTTACTATAAAAGCACTCTCTATCAGAGAAATAATCCATTCGAAAGGGTCGTGTCATAAGGCTCATAATGTGCACCCTATATTTCTTCTTCCAACGTTCATCATTTCCACAATGAAAGCATGTTCCTTTGGATTTGCTTTACTTCTTCTTATGCAATCTTTTCCTTGTGATTGCATTCTCACTCTCATTGTCTATTTTGAAACTACGTTCAAACTCACAGCACATGTCAAATCATCTCGAAAAGAGTATGATCGAATCTATTCACTTTATAGTTTACTATAAACTTAGTGAAATCATCCGAGAGAGATGCAAGGAAAAAGTCTTGGGCCATTTTCCCATGATGGGAGTTCCTAAATTCTCAAGATCTTGGAAGATCTTTTCCATCTTTTGTCCATCTGGTCCGATGTCCCCTTTGCAATTTTGGCATTCAACATACAACAAATATTTGAGAATTGTACATTACTAGTTTCAATGTCATGCATCTTATGCAAATTATCAACTATGGCACAACAAGAGAAGTGAGGATTAAGCATTTGGCTTGTAAGTCACCCTCATAGTGTCTATCATAACTTTGACTCTCCTTGCTTGAAGTAGTTTCGTAGGAGGTACATGAGGAGAGGATTGCTTTAGCACATACGATATGTCATTCACCTTTGAGACATTCTTAATGTGACGATACCAAGTAAGGAAATGTTGGCCTCTAAGGCCTTCTTTGTCAAGTATAATGGTAGGTGTTATTTTAGGCATGTTGATAAGTACATAACACAACATAAATCATATTAGATTGTTGATTTTAAAACTACTTGATTGGGTATTAAATCAAATAGTACCACCCACTATTTTTGGCAAATTCCACATCTTTCTAAATGGAATCCGAGAGTTATGTTGAACTCTTAGCAAGGTATGGGAGACTCACCATTACCAAGCCCACCTCAGAAGAATATCATATTGACTAGCAACAATAATGATGAGAGGATAACGCTTTAGCCATTTACAACTTTTGTAGTTACCTATCTAGTTTGGTCTCTAGAGGATGATGCCTCATAAGAATATCATATTGGCACCATTGCACTTAGTTAAGTCATTCCCACCATGCTAGTTCGAGTAGGCGCTAAAAAATGGCCTCAAAAGAATATCACATTAACCACACTTTTTGCCTACCTTCACTTCATCATATGTTTATAGGTTGTTCCTGAATGTAAGCACATACTTTGTATACCCCAAAACTAGACGAATACGGTGCATGAGCACAAATGATTAGAGCCCACCACGGTGGAAGGCCCATGAAAACATGTTCAAAGCACCTCTCATTTATCAACTTAATATTTGTTTTGTTGAGGGAATAGTGTTGGGCTACATCAATTCATTTTAATCTTATTACAAGGACTTAGGCCTATCACAACCCTTGGTCTAAGTTTGTATGAATTCCTAGTATGTAATACTCCCACTATTTTGATGAAACAAGTGAGACTATATGGAACTACTAACGAATGCATAACATCCTCATATGGACCATATAGTCATCTTAGGTCTTATGAAAATTATGAACTGGTTGATTTGATCCAATACGATCCTTGTGTTGGACCTTGGGTCTAAGGTAGGTAGTTGTTGACTTTAGTTACACGTTTAATCTAATTAAACCTTTATTTCCTATTGCACGTTGGACCAAACTATTCCAATTTACATGCAAACAAAGTAAAAGGAATACTTGAAATAAAGAGAAGGGATTATGCCCTTTTACAACACATTTGAACTTATCAAATTACATTCAAATGTAAACTACTTAACCCATTCATTCATAATGTAAAGCGGTCAATCACATAGCTCAATTGTCAAAGCATTTGGTTCATGATCACCCTTTTCTTAATCAATCACATTAAATAACAAAGCAACTTAAACAATTGGTTTTCAGATTCATAGAATTGATTTAAATGGAGCTAAATGAAATGAAAATCAAGTTCTCATTAAAGAGACAACTATTTTGTGCTCTAGCTAATTTGGGCCTAAATGCAATAACCTCAACTATTGGGCTATTATGCAAAACACAAACTTTTGGGGTCACTTTGTAAAAGCACAAAAGTCCACAACTTCATGTAATTACAACTTACAACCCAAAAATTTCAACAATTACAAAACCTTCATTGAAGGAGCAAAACAATTTGTCCTTCAGTGATTTTGAGCCTTTACATAAAAATGTAAACTTTTGGGTCAAAGTGCAAATATTCAAAAGTATCAAAACTTTCTGTAATTGCATAAAAGCCCCAAAAGTACCTTACTTGTAGGGTGGCCGGTTTTGGGAAGAGCGATGGTGTCAAAAACTTTTGTAAATTTCAAAAACAAAAGTGATGTCCATGAAATAAGGTCCCATGAAACATGGAAAAAGTTTTTATATGAATAGTGATGTATATAGTGCAAATCATCTCACATCAACTATTACAAACAAATCTTTAAACAATTCAAAAAATATATATTTGAATCAAACACCCAAAACTTTATGTTCTTCTTATGACCATGAAGAACACATCAAGAACAATGAAGAACATCCATGAAAACCCATAAGCTCCATGAACATTTTTCACCTAAAGACACCCCAAAACCCCTCAAACTTAAGGTAAAAAACATATTAGCATGCTATGGTACTGATGCGTGAATTTATACGCACACAAATTAACCTTTTTTTTATCATTTGTAGTATAGGTGCAAGTAGGGATCGTTCTGGACCGGGGATTAGGAGGGATTGTTAATCACTTGGATTTGACTCAAAAACATAAAAACAAAGTTAAAAACGTTCACAAAGACTCAAAGGACTCAAAGCAACACAAACACACTCAAATCTGCCTAAAAACCACTTTCTGGGCAGATTTGAGCACAAACACAAATTTGGACGAATTTGTGTAACAAAATGACTCAAGAACGTAAAAACACAATATAAAACACTAAACTAACTCAAAGAATGTAAAACTAAATGCTTGAAACACTAAAACAAACCAAAAGACTCAAGCATCACCCAAAACACTCAAAACTGCCTTAAAATCACTTTCTAGGCAGTTTTGAGCACTTTGGTGAATTTGGACGAAATTGGGAAATAAAATGAATCAAAACACTCATAAACACAAACGAAGATACTTTCTAACTAAATTGGACATTAAAGTAAAGGGGGATTGAGGTTTATACGAAATTAAATTAAATGAACAAATTAAACTTAAAACAGAATGTAACTATGAAATTGATGAAATGGAATGAATGGATGGATGCTAGCCAAGGGGTTCATCTCCATACATGTTATACTTGCATAATAAATGATTTCCAATTGCATTTCAATAAACCATGAATTCTCAACACCCCAAGTTAACCGTGATGCACTAATTAACCTTCAAATCTTCCTAACGTTATTGAATTGGATGATGCATGCGACAATTCAAAACATTCCCCACAAGTCCTCAACATGAATGCATAGAAGAGGTACAAGCAAGAATCATTACGCTCTATGAAAATTATAAGTGTTGACGAGGCATTCGTTACTATGAATGCATGAAACTCTTGCCAAGAATTCGTTTAACGCGATTGTTTATAAGCAACCTCCACTACTTATGAATATAAGTTCGTAACTATTAGGTGAAACTCACTTATATTCTAGCGTCATATTCATGCATGAAAATTAAGCGTGCACTCTCAATAAACATACATAAATAAGTTATCAATAAAACGGTTAAACAAATTGAATCACAACTTATGAAACGCAATTAGAAGTAATCAAATCAAAATGCAAGCATAAACATATATTTCAAATTACCCCCTAGCCAAGGGGGGTTTAGTTCCTTATGATACAAAACAAAGAGAATCAAAGAAACACCTAAACATTCCAACAACTCAAACTTGAATTGTATGAACGTTTAGGCACTCTTCTCTTCCATGCCTC
Source organism: Pyrus communis (assembly GCF_041283825.1). Lineage (NCBI taxonomy): Eukaryota > Viridiplantae > Streptophyta > Magnoliopsida > Rosales > Rosaceae > Pyrus > Pyrus communis. The sequence goes on along the minus strand of NC_142578.1, from coordinate 13,982,486 downwards.
ATTCGTACAAAACAAAGAGTATTGAAATTAAACATAGAAATCAAAGAAACACCTAAACATTCCAACAACTCAAACTTGAATTGTATGAACGTTTAGGCACTCTTATCTTCCTCTTCGTTGTAGCACAAGGTCTAAGGATAGTTTGATGGTGTGAATGGTTTGGGTAGTAGTGGAGGAATGGAAGGATGGTGTTTGGATTTGTAGGGAAGACTCACGGCACAAAGGGGGTGGTTTGATGGTCTACATTTCTGCAATGGATGAGTTTATGGAAGAGTGTTTGGAATGGGTGAATTTCTGGCACAAAGGCCTTATTTCTGTGGTGAATGGATTATGTATGAATGAGAATGAATGAATGAGTATTTATAGGTGAAATGGGGGGAACATGACAGCTAGGAACTTGGTGGAAATCTGAAATGGTGATGGGAGATGCATGTGGCTGTTTGTGCATGTGATTAAAGGGTGGAAATGCATGTGTTTTGACAGAAATGAAAGGGAATGCACGGTTTTGGTTGATTACTGGTGGTTGTGAGGTGGAAATCTAGGTGGAAATGCATGTGGATTAAAACTATGTGAATGATTAAGGTGAATGTGCATGAGTGCATGTGAAATCTGCCAAGATGCATGTGTTATGAAGTGGATTTTCTGCAAATGCAAGGTGAATGTGCATGTGATTAAATTAAAAGATGGAATGCATGTGAATGACAGCTAGATATGTTGATGAATGCATGTGACTTGTTTGTGGTGAGTGAATGCATGTGCAAAGCTTTTTGGGAGAAAGGTGGATGAATGTACATGTGACTTAGGTTGTGAAATCTGATGGAATGATGAAGTGGCTGAAATGATGAAAGAAAGAGGGTATGCACGGCACAAGGGAAGTGTTGGGTGATGGATGCATGTGGGTTAATTAATTAAGTGTATGATATGATAAGTGATTGATAAGATAAGTGAATGATATGATAAGTGGTTGATAAGATATGTGGTGAATGATATGTGATAAGTGATAAGTGATAAGTGATAAGTGATGATGATAAGTGGTTATGATAAGTGATAAGTGGTGATGATAAGTAATGGAAGCATGTGAGGGAATGAATAATGAATGCATGTGATAAGGGAATTGGAAAGGTTTAAATGTCCTAAAACTAAAGGGAACAAGGTTCCAACACTTTGGTCTTCAATTTCGTCCAACATTTTGGCGCCAAGCATAAGCTATCCATCCTTAGCCCAAAAGTGCTCCAAAAGTCTCCAAAATGCATCTTTTTGCTCCTTTAGCCCTTTGGACCTACAAACACACAAAAATAGCTTAAAGGACTAAAATAACTAAAGAAACATAACGTAAATGCACGAGAACAAGCCATTTAAGTCGCATGAATATGCTCCTATCAGGTACGTAGGGGTTCTTAATGTCACTTTAAAACAATTTTCACAAGATAAACATGAAACCAAAAATCCACCCTTTGGATTTGGCCGAATTTCCCCACAAACGGAAGGATATATTTGTGAAAACTAGTTCATTTGAGCAATATCTATGCATGCAATTAACAATTAAAAGGCGGAATCATGCTTGTATCCACTCAAAAACAAAACTTTACCCATGAAATTCAAGGCCTAGTGAGTGTGGTGAACCAAGACTCACCTCAAGAACAAAGTGAGTTGAGAAATATTATACCTTTGTTGATTCCTCTTTGCATAAGCAAAGGCTAATCACCTAAGAGATATGGCCTTCATTCCTTACTTCTTAGCTCCATGGATTTCTTGGATGAGGATGGTAGAATGGATTCTCCAAGTTCCCAAAATAGAGAACCTGTAAGTCTCCACACCAAGGAGAGCATTGATGAAGAGATGAGTGACCTAGAAGAAGGAAGATTGCTAGCTAAGTTTCTCTAGGGTGGCCGGCCTTCATTAGAGAATAGAGAGCTTCGTGTTCTGTTTTCTTCCCTTAGAAAACCCTAAGGATGAAATGGCTATAAAGTTGCCTTTATACCATCTCACAATGGAGTGGCAAACTTGCAATTAAGGCAAGTTCACTATCCCTCTCTATATGGCTGGCCATTAAGGGTTCATTGGGCTTTCAAGTCCTTTTTCAAGCTATCATACAGCTTGAGGTAATGGACTTGACATTCAAATCTCATTGGGCCTTGTGGCCCAAAACTAACCCTAGGTCTATAACGGACATATTCGTTGGATTAATTAACATATTAATTAATCCTAGCCATAAATAATTAAACCATTTAATTATCCTTACTCATCTCTGCTGTTTCTTCAATCTCTACCTTACTCGGTGTACGATCCATTAGGTTCCTTTTAGCGAGGCAGTGGGCAATTAGAACTCTTCAAATTGATTATGAATTGAAACTTACTTTCAATTCTCCCTTTAGTGACTACTCACTTTTAAGGCTTGCACAAACCATGAGTGACACCTAACAATATGTCATGGCTACCCAAGCTAATTAGAATAGGTGGAGAACATATTCAGTTTAGGATTACAATGCAATACGGTTTTTCTCTAACACAATACTCTTGACCACATTGTTTGGTTTGATAGTTTATTCATGTCTACTATCCAATGTGATTCTCTTACTTATATGATTACCTTAAATGTAATTTGGAACGACTTCCTAAATCTCATTCATACTATGGCCAAAGATTCTTAATCATATCATAGAGTATTCTCCATCAAACGGTTTGAAGGCTAGAGATCCCTTGTTGCGCATTCACTTGCCTCCGTGGCTAAGTGGCTTAACCCCAACTATGTCATGGACAACCTCTGAGGGAGTGACTTTGACATAGTCAAAGATCAAGGACCTAACCACAAGACAACTATTATGCCTCAAGTCAAAGGACTACTTTGCATTATCTCAACCATGAGTTTTCATGTGACATGAGTATGAGAATTCCTCATTGATCGTGTTCGGTGGACTCATTCCCTATTGAGCACCTACATGCTTGTCTTGGTGTCGGTCACACCAATGATTCGAGACCAGTCACTCCCCCTAAGAGAAGACATAGCACATACTAATCTTAACGGACTGTCAATGCCCAATTGGCAATCTTATGATTAAGAACGTTTAGGATATGTATAAGAAAGAGAATGGTCTCTTGAATCTAACTTCTTTAGATCACATTCTCCCAATTACATATTCCTTGGACTTATCATTTAAGCATATTATTGCCCCTTATATTAAACTAGATTAGTTTAACATGTGAAATGTCTGTAAAGTATCATCATGTGATTGGTTTTAGGGCACATTTCCAACACAAACATGGCACCAAATTTTATCTCCAAAATTCATGCTTAAATGAACTACATCTACAATATTTGAGATGGCAAATTTTCAAACAAAATTTACGTTCAAAGAAGCAAGAACAAAGCTATAACAATTACAACATTTAAATCACAAATCATGGAAAACACAAAACCCAAAAGGATTCACCATACACTAGACCTAGGCTCTGATACCACTTGAAGGAAAAATTTTGTCCTAGCTAAAAACATGTCAGAATATTTGAACACCTAAGCAAACAATTAACACTTTAAAGTTGGCATGCATTCAAAACAATTCCAAAAACCTATGACTTTCAAAGCCTAGTGAATGGTGAACCAGAAGACTCTTTAACAACATTAAAGAGAAGAAAGGATTTTGAGCTTCATTACATTTGAAACTCATCCTTGTTTACACAAGGGATTCACCCAAGTTGATGGCCTTCAAGTCACCCGCCAGCTCCTTGGATCTTCTTTGTGATTTTACTCCTTTTGATTCTCTTTTGCATCTTGAGGATGTGAGGAAAGGAACTCCAAAAGTACCAAAGGTTTCGTACCTCTAAATCTCCACACCAAGGATGATGGTTTGAAGATGAAATGGATTACCTAGAAGGAATTTGATGCTAGTAAATCCTCCTAGGTAGGCCGGCCTCTTTGTAGAGTGAAAGAAAGAAAATGTTTCACTCTTTTGCCTCAAAGAAACCCTAAAGAGTTTAAAGCTATAAACATGCTTTTATACCCCTTTCTTAGGTGAGTGGCAAACTTCCAATTAAGCCAAACTCACCATTTCCCTCATTATGGTCAGCCACCTTTAATTGCTTATCCATCTCATTCATATCTTCACATTCATCCTTACTCGGTGTATGATCCATTAGGTTCCAATTAGCGAGGCAATGGGCGATTGTTACTCTTAATGATCGATTTTGAATTGAAATCACATTTCAGTTCTCCTTTTGATAAAGATTAGTAATTGCTAATCTTCTGGTCTTCCACAAACAATAAATGACACCTAACAGTATGTCATGGCTACCCAAACTAAGTAGAAGTGGTTAGAGAACCTATCTAGTGACAACTACAATGCAATACGGTCATTCTCTAATACATTTCTCTTAATCACATTGTTTAAGTGATATTTTGTTTCTTGTCTACCATCCAATGTGATACTTTTCTATATGATTCACTTGAATATGATTTGGAACATGCTTCCTAGGTCATATTCATATGCTTTGGCCAAAGACTCCCAAAGAGTATTCTCGTTTCACCATGGAAGGTTAGAGATCTCTTGTTGTGCTTTCACATGCCTACATGACTAGATAGCTTGACCCCAACAATCTCATCGACACTCTCGATGGAAAGCATTTGACATAGTCAAAGATCAAAGACCTAATCATTAGACAACTATGATGCCTCAAGTCAAATGACCATTTTGCATATTGCAACTTATGAGTTCTTACATGACATGTATGTTCGAACTCTTTTTTGAACTCGTTCAGTATACTCAATTACCCTTTCCAGCACTTATGTGTTTGTTTTAATGTCCAACACTAAATGAGTTGAGATTAGTTGTACTCACGCTTGAGTCAACATAACACATACTAACCTTAGCGGATTGTCAATGCTCAATTGGCAATCATATGGCTAGCAACGTTTTAGGAATGAACATAAGAGAAAGGTCTCGTTAATCTAACTTACTTAGATCACTTCTCTCTTAGAATGAATACATTCATTGGATTCCCCTATTGCTTAAATACATGATACAATAAACAGTGATTAACAATAAGCTTTGCCCTTCTTTAGACAAATAATAATTTAACATAGTGAGTATTCCAAAAGCTATTACATCAAATAAGTGGCTTTGTGGGCATACTTCCAACAATTATATTTTAGCACTAAAAGCAAAGAAACCAAATCTTTTCAATCCTCAAACTTATGGCACAAATGACTCACAATTCTAAAATGAGGAAGGAACTCTTAGTTAAAGATGATATTTTTACCTTTATTAAATTTTTTAATGTTTTTTTGTTTTTGAGTGGAGTGCATCAAAGGAAGACTAAGTCTAAAAAAGAAGGTTCCACATTAAGTAAACTCTTTTTGGAACTCATTCATACACATATATGTAGTTCTTTTCCCAAGCAAACTACTAAAGGAAACAAATATTTCATCACCTTCATAGATGTTATCTCAATATTTTGTTATGTTTATTTGATCTCTGAAAAATCTAAAGTCCTAGAAGTTTTTTGAAATTTACATAAAGGAAGTTGAAAACCAATTAGAAAAGAGAATCAAGGTTGTAAGGTCCAATAGGAAGTGAGTACTATGGAAGGCATGATCAAACAGGAAGACATCCAGGATACTTTGCTTCTTTCTTGCAAAATCATAGTATAGTCTCCCAATATACTAATCCAGGAACATTCGAGCAAAATAGGGTGGCAAAGTGAAGAAATAGAACACTTCTTGACATGGTTCAAAGCATGATGAGTAAGGTAAAGCTCCTAGATTTTTTGTGGGAAGAAGCACTGAAGACGGCAAGCTATGTCCTTAATAGGGTTCCCACCAAAGCTGTGGAGGGAACTTCTTTCGAGTTATGGACTGGGAGAAAGCCTAGCTTGAAACATATTCACGTTTGGAGTTTCCATGAAGAAGTAAAAGTCTACAATCCTAATGGTAAGAAATTAGATTCCAAGACCATTAGCTGTTACTTCGTGGGATATGCAGGTCAAAGGGCTACATATTATACTACCCTAATTACAATATGAAAATTGTTGAGACTAGCCGAGCAATCTTCATGGAAAATATTCAAGGCAATGACGACTTTACTTCCAACCCAAGAAAGTTCGCATTTGAGGAAGGAAAAGATGCAGTTACTGAGAATGAAAATCAGAATGAGATGGTTGCTTTTTCTGGGCAAATGGACGATGTGGATGTTGATGACAATCATGAAGATCAGCTGCATGTTAATAATGAAGAAGGTGAATATGTACAAGTTCAAAATGAGATTGAAGTGCATGCAGGTGTCACGAATGGAGCATACCCAATCATGCAGCAAGCACAACCTTAGTGCAGCATGCTAATGTTTCATTAAGAAAGTCAACTAGGGTAAGGAAGTCAAATACTATGGAAGATTTTGTATATCTTGCTGAAGGTGAGTCTTACTTGTAAAAGTTTGAAAACCCTATGTCATTTAAAGAAGCTATGTCCAGTGACAATTAAAAAAAGATTCAAAAGGAAGCATTGAGAGGCATAAGGCGAGGTTAGTTGCAATGAATTTACCCAGAGGGAAGGGGATTGATTACAAAGTTATTTTTAGTCTAGTATCAACAAAGGATGCATTTAGAGAGATCATGGCGTTGATGGCACATTTTGACTTGTTTTTACATCAAATGGTCGTCTCGAAAATGATTTAGAAGAAGACATATACATGCATGGCTCAACCAGAAGGTTTCAAGGAAGAAGGGGAGAAGGGATAGAACATTTGGTTTGTATATTGAAGAAATCCATCTATGGATTGAAACAGGTATCAAGATCAATGATTGTGACAACAATGCAGCCATATTCTTTACCAAGAACAACAAAAGGGTCCAATGCTACCAAAAATTTGGATATCAAGTTCCTTGTTGCTCGTGAAAAGGTGGTGGAGGGTTTAGTTAAAATAGATTACATGGATACATCTCCTATGATAGTTGACCCCTTAACCAAAGCAGTCCTAGTAATGGTCTTTAAGAAGTATATGCATAACATGGGGGTTTTACAGAATTTTGATTTCATGGAATAGTGGGAGCTTATGGTATGATTACATTATTTGTTTATCAACCATGTTTGTATTTTATTCATGCATTAAGTTATTTGTTTTCAGTTTACCGTAGCTAATAAAGAAATAAACTGCTGGTCGCACAAGTTTCTCATGTTTTTAGTTTATAGTTATGATACAATAGATTTTCAATGTGCTATTGGGAAAATCAATTTATGTTAATTGTTATTACAGGAGGCAACTTAAAGGTCTCAATGTGAGACAATGAAGAAGACTAGTTTACTAGTTTTATTAAAGATGGACTATAGCACAAGGTGCATTACAGAAACATTCAAGTGTGCATGTTGTATTAATTGTTCACGTCTTGTTGGGGTTTCATGTCTATGACAGTTTCATGAAAGTGATTATGGGGATAGTGTTTGTGAATTTTAAGGACCTGATTCCCTTTAGTCCTCCATGAATACTAGCTTATGACATAAACTTGTTGGGAATTTGTTGTTCCTATGCTCATGGCCACTCAAATATGATTTCTTATATGGTGGCCTGTGTGAAAAGCGTTGGCTCTAGTGGGAGAATGTAAACTAATTGGAGCTGCACACTTAGTTTATCACATGCTTAAAGGATTGAAGTCATAAGAGATTAGGATAGACTAGTAAAGCTATCAGGGAATGTATTTGGACTAATATAAAGCTGAGAGTAATCCTAGTACGAATAGGTTTAACTATTTTGATATGAACACTTTGATTGGATGATTTGATTAGGATTACATGATGGAAGTAACCTAATCAAATACCACCACTAAGGATATATAATAGAGGTCCCTATGTTCACACTAAATATGCAAAAGCAAAAAAACAAGCCTCATTGTTTTTTAATTGCATACAGTAGTGTCGGGTGTAGAAGAGCTCTATCTTTGCAGCAACAATGAGTTCTCAAGGTGAGTGGTTATGGGATTTGTGGTTTATTTATTCTGCTATTAATTATCTTACACACGCTTCTAATTAATTGGTGTGTATTTGTATTAGTTTACCATCATATGAAGGATGTATAAATCGCTTCAAACTCGGCATAATTTTTTTATTTTTTTTTATTTTTACAAACTTGCATAGTAGTTATGAACAATGGTTGTGTGGAGATCTATACAATTACGCTGATCGAAATAAAGATAGTCTTATACTCTCACAAAACTGGATGCTTATGCTTTCAATAGGACTCAGCACACTATTAAGCTTATATTTGGAGAGCAAGGACCAACCTTTTTATAGTCACATAAGGCCTATTGATATCCACCTATTAGGAACAATAGGTCTCTCAATAACTCATAATTAACTGCAATAAGTCCACTGCATTATTATTTTGAATGTTCATGTAACCTACCGTTACAAAACTCTATTAACTTAATCAATACACTTCTATCAAAATAATGATTATGTCTACTCAAATTCTTACATTCTCCCACTTGAGTATGCATAATCACATAGTATTGAACAGTATAGAATTAAGTTAACAGTGATCGCTAAATTTATATAACAAGATTATCAACTTAAACATAGATGTAATCAACTAAATCAAACCCAGAACTAAAGAAATGTTGATGCATATCAGCTGCATCATTACTCTATAATCACCGAAGCTTAACTCAACTGATCACAAAGCTACATGCCAAATAATGTAGTATTGGAAGTGTCATATCTTAATACTCCCACATACATGATTATCAACTAAAACGTGAAATCACAATTAACCAGAGTCAATACTAACACATAAAAATTAGACACACACGTGACCTGAGGATGAAGAAGACATGATGCTCGAAATAAAGATAATCTTCTACTCTCACAAAACTGGATGCTTATGCTTTCAATAGGACTCAGCACACTATTAAGCTTATATTTGGAGAGCATGGACCAGCCCTTTTATAGTCACATAAGGCCTATTGATATCCACCTATTAGGAAAACAATAGTTCTCTCAATAACTCATAATTAACTGCAAATAAGTCCACTACATTGTTGTTTTGAATGTTTCATATAACCTACCGTTACAAAACTCTATTAACTTAATCAATACACTTCTATCAAAATAATGATTATGTCTACTCAAATTCTTACACTAAAAGATTGCAGTTTGAGGTAAACAAATAGAAACTATAAATTAATTAATTTTGATTCAAATATTGGATATTTTTCTAGAATTTTGTTATTGTGATGTTGATTCTTGGAAGACCATAAGAGGACCAATTGGTTATTGAATTTAATTACATTCAACAATCAAGTTCTATTGTTCTTACTCTCTTAAAATCTTAAATACGAACTCTTTCATCAACAAGGAAAATAATTGAGCTTAGGACTAGAGTTGACAAATAAGGCGACGCACTACGTTTTTTATTTCGAAATTTATAAAAAAAGGAAAAGTACCTTTCAATTACTTATAAAAAATTAAGCTTAAACTATTAGGACATGTGCGCACAATCCTTTTGTTCTCTTTTCAAGTCTGAGAACAAGTTTTCGCTGATGCTGCAGTCATTTGCTCCATGGTAACCCCATAATTGCACATGTTGGCAATAATTCTTGTGTATTGCATTCCATAATTTGAGAGTGCTCCACAATATTTCTCGTAAGTTTTCACCTGCATGGAAGACAATCTCATTAACTAGCTAGCATCAAACAAGTTGGTTTTAACTAGGGTTTAGGTATTTGCTTAAACAAATAGATCATATACTTGTAGTTCATAATTTTTCATATTACGTGTATGTATAGTTGTTACTATACTAATTCGTAAAAGAAAGACTTACAAAAGTCTTAAAGCAGTTCCAGTCATCCACAAGAGCTTGCCCGTTACGCCAAATATTTTTCATTTTTGAGCTAGAATCAAATTGAAACACCAGTTTCGCGATTTGATTTATATTGTCGTCGATGCGCTCCCGACGATATATTTCACCAGATAGTTTCTGTTTAGCTTCATACTTCTCATGAGAGCCATCAGGAGCTTTACGTACCTGGATGAATATATGATATATGAAAAGAATGGTTGCAGCTCAAAAATCACATTTTAAGATTTAGAACTAATACCAAGTTTAAGAAACAATATTTATAAAGAAAAAGTACGTTGAACAATTTTGTTCTACCTAATCCTAGCTATCATTTAGGGATTTTTTTTTTTTTTTTTTTTTTTACGAAAATAAGACTGACCAAAAAAGTTGATCAAAGAAATTAATAAATTTAAATTAAAAAAACACTAAGGACTGGTTTGTCATTGCTGAAATTATTTTAAAAGCAGCTTTTTAATAAAGTTGAGGCTAAAATTGTGTTTGGTAAATGAAACAAAAAAGTGTTTTTTTTGTCAAAATCATGAATCCAAAATAATAGAAAACAGAAGCAACTCTACGCCTACTTCTGAAAACATCGTTTTTTTTTTTTTTTTTTTTTTCACAGCATAACAACCCCAAACTAGAAGAGAGAAAGATCACAGACCTTGTGCAAAAAGTGGAGGAGGTCTGCATCACGTTGGTTAAAAACTGGCCCTAAGAATGATGGTGAGGATTTAGTATTGGTGTAAGTAGTAGAGTTGTCATCTGAACCCAAGTAAGCGAAGAGTAAATCCTTGGCTTGGTTCAAATTTCCGTATTGAGTAACATGAGACCCAAGTCCTTCACTAGTATTTGCGGTTCTATTTCTAACCTGTAAAAATGTAGCCAACAAATTAATATATGGTTCAAATAATCAAGTTTTTTTTTTTTTTTTTTAACAAACGATAGGCTAGCAATAATGTAGTTTAAATTCACCTTTGGTAAGAATCGAACCTAAAACCTCTCACTTACAGATGAAAAGGAATACCACTAGACCGTAATATCAAACGACGACTCAAACAAACAAGTTAGAGTTCAAATAATGGAAGTTGACAAGGCATATTAATAAATATAGTTTTTTTTAAATAAGTCTTGATAAATAAATATAGTTAACTAGTCTGGTTTATAGTTTGTGTGCTCAATCTCAAGATATTGTATATAAGCTTTTCTTGGTAAATAATTACAAGGCAAAAGTTTCGATTTCTTACCGTTTCATATTGGTCTGCAAAAGTTTCTCTTCTTAAATCTTTGACATCGCTGCTCCCCAATTTACACAAAAACAGCAACAGAAAACTATGTCAAAAAATCTTCACACTTTCAAATTAACGGTACGTATTTAATTAGTACTAGGGCCTGAAAATATTTTCAATGATATTTTAAATATAGAAAGAAATGTTTAAGGAATAATTGAGAACACTTCAAATGCATAAACGTATCCGGTGCGCATTAGAACAAAGAAAGTGAGAATACTGAGCAAAGTACAAAGCACATCCAAAGGTCTAGGGTCACTTTCAAAAAGGGACCTAAATTTTCATTTTTTTGGTATTTATATACCAATGACTCTAGATGCGTATTAAATTTCGTATTTAAATTTTATTGTACTTTTATGTTAGCTAAACAAGAAAATCACATAATCTAGAAAATCAAATTCCATCATTTTATTGTTGCTCTTAAATTTCCTAATCCAAATGCAAGGTTAATTCTTAACAGTATAAAACAGAAAGGTTGAATCCGTTTTTAAAAGTGACTTCAAACTTTTATAATTAGCTCGAGATCAGTTAATGTTCTCAAAATAGTACTGAATATCACATGCGTTATGCGTACCAATCTTCCATCCAAGAAATACTATACAAGTCTCCCAAACAAGTGTCATATCCTGCAGGAGGAGCAGGATCAAAACCAGGACAATATGTTGCCCAACTATCTTGAGTTGCATTTGCCGCTGTAGTCGCATAGATACTTATATTACTTGGAAGCAGACCCTCGAACATACTCCCAGATTCACAAGATTCTAGGTAAAATACCTGATTAATTTTGGTAAGAAACCTTTTATTTTAGCAAGTTATATATTATACAGCTATCACTATTGTGCTGCTTAACAAAAATTCAAGGAAAAAAAAAAAAAACAAAATACAATGATGACTTATTTACCATATTTTTGTAACCCTTAGCTTCATGCTTTTGTTTCAGAACGTCCATGAGATCGTTAGCATAAACATAATCGCCTTCAGGCATTCCTAATTAATCAGCATCCAAAACTGATCAGGTAATCTATATTATGTCCAGGTTTATATATATACATACACTTGATAAACAGTTAACCAGTAGTATACAAAATACTGCTATAGAAAATACATTTTATCAAGTAATTAAAGTTACAGACCAATTATCCCAGAGGCGCCATGGTCGGTATAATATATAAAAACATTGTCATTTGGACCGCTGTCCAGAATCTTGCCACTGCCCCCGCTGAGAGCTGTTTTATTTCCAAGAATAACAGCATAAAGATTGGCAGCAGTAACATTTTCTCCAGTGTAATCCTACCAAAAATAAGAATAAACATATGAAACACAATATGTGGCGCATACTTGAAATATCATATTAAGTAGTAATTTCGTAACACCAAATCAGTATGTCACATGTGTTACGACGGTCCTCCTCCATAATAAGATAGTAAAGAACCTTGGGAACCCCTTTGTAAACATCAGGGCCATCTGGCTTATTGATGATGACACCAGGTCTAGGGTTCTCAACGTTGTTTGCGATGTCATCGTACATAAAAACAATGATGTTTTCATCTTTTAGTCCACCTTTCTTCAATATTTGATACGCATGACACACATCGGCCTGTCATATTGTGAGAAATCATGTTAAAAAAATAATACATAATTTAAGAGATGAAAAGAAATAAAAACAAGAAGAAAAAATTGCATTTTCCATTACATATTTCCAAAAATTGCATTTTCCATTACATATTTCCATATATTTTCTTGACAAACTTATATATCACACAAATGCTTATATATATGTTGCTTTCGACCAAAAAAAAATGCATATGTAGTCTGATTCTGAATTGAGACATGTGCTAACAAAAATCAATGATCTGATATATAGCATGTACACAGAGTAGTAAGGACATACATGATTGATTAATGGTTTTTTTTTTTTTTTTTTTTTTACCGATCGATTAATGGTTTAAGATGCACTGTAGTATACAAGAGAACATTTCTCATATATTTAATAGTCCTCTTCCATTGAGGCATCTCTTGTAGGGCTTAATCCCTAATTAATGTATTTCAAGGATCCAACCGTTTATCTTACGGTCTTCCCTTAAATACAATTATTATCAAAAATTGCCAAAATCTGCAACCATATGATCGATTAATTAAATGGTAATCATTTTAGTGTTTCTTTGAAGAACTTTATTTGTCTATTTTCTTTACATGGATCTTAGTGATTTTGAACTTGTGTAACTTATTGCAAAAATAATCTATGAATGATGAATTAAAATATAAACATTTGAATTGTTAAGAAAAAGTTACGCAATCAGCACCATAAGTTGCCCCTCAAATAAACTTATTTGAAGGATCCTCAACGTAATTAAAGGAATTCTACTCATATATATACTCATAAATAATTACCATATATTTAGTGAAAGTGATTATATATATACACCTGATGCCTATAGTTGCCATAACCAAACGACCCAGCAACTAAGACTGCCCATCTGGTTCCATTTTGCTGATCGGCCACAGTAGAAGAAGATGATGAGGCAGTATTAACATGAATGATGAAATCCTCCGGAAATTCTGATGGCATCAACTTGAATCCATTTACGACGCTTTCACAACTCAAACTTAACAAAATCGCAATCAATATTAAAAATGTTCTCATTGTTTAAGCTCAAACTAATTAAGTGTTGTGTGCTCTAAATAACAAGTGTAAAAGCAACCAACTATTTATAGGGGATTTGAATTCTTGTTTGAAAATTTGATTAATGGTCCGGATTGAAACTTCGATACGATTAGATATATGTGCAGGCTACGACAACTGGGGGTTAATTAACTTGTATGCCACGCAAGTTAATTAAATATAATTGTTGATATGTAACTGGGTTTTGTCACTCTTCATCTTTTTATGGCAATGAATCCATCGACTTTTCTTAAAATAAAATAAAAATATAATTGTTTTCTAATGGAAAGTTTGTCACGACTAACATCACAACATGTTCTTCGATAACAACAATAATTGGGAAGCTAGCAAATTATTCATTCTTTTTCCTCTATCGATCAGGACAGCAGACTAACCTTTTCTAATATAAGTAGATACTGAGTCATTTAGTATTAAGATATAGTGGTTTTTTTCTCTTTACTTATAAGTGAGATGTCTTAGGTTTGATTATCACCAAAGGCAAATTTGGACCACTTTATTACAAGCTTATTGTGAGGCTTAGCCCACCATCCTCCCTCTTAATGTAGATTGTTCGTTCAAAAAAAAAATATATATATATATGTGTGTGTGTGTGTGTGTGTGTGTGTGTGTAGACATTGAAATTTTGGTGAAATAAATTTTTACTAATAAATTAAATTTTGATTCGCTAGGGCTTATGTCACATCCCAGCCCGGGCGAGACCACTTCCCAGGGCCTGCTCCACCATCGTAGCACGATATTGTCCGCTTTGGGCCCTGACCATACCCTCACGGTTTTGTTTCTGGGAACTCACACGAGAAACTTCTCAGTGGGTCACCCATCATGGGATTGCTCTAGCCCCTTCTTGCTTAATTTCGGAGTTCCTACGGAACCCGAAGCCAGTGAGCTCCCAAAAAGCATCGTGCTAGGTAGAGATGGGAATATACATATAAGGATCACTCCCCTAAGCGATGTGGGATGTCACAATCCACCCCCCTTAGGGGCCCGACGTCCTCGTCGGCACACCACGGCTAGGGTTAGGCTCTGATACCAAATTGTCACATCCCGGCCCAGGGCAAATCACTTCTCGAGCCCGCTCCACCACCATGGCACGATATTGTCCGCTTTGGGCTTATCATTCCCTCAAGGTTTTGTTTTTGGGAACTCATGAGCAACTTCTCAGTGGGTCATTCATCATGGGATTGCTCTAGCCCCTTTCTCACTTAACTTCGAAGTTCCAATGGAACCCGAAGCTAGTAAGCTCCCAAAAGGCCTCGTGCTAGGTAGAGATGGGAATATACATATAAGGATCACTCCCTTGGGCGATGTGGGATGTCACAGCTTATGTAGCGCATGTTATAGGTCTCGTCAAATTGCACACATTGCATGTGACTCGTCAAAGCTGAACAAGTCATCAAGAGTGACACATGTCGACATCTGAGTCTTCTGTCAAACAAATCAAATCAAGTAAAAAAGAACAAATTAACCTTAATTGATCGAATCCCTCAATTATGGTTTAATTCCTTAAACTATTGATTTAGATTTAATTAATGACTATATTAAATCAATTACTTTCAATTAAATCAAATCAGAAAATCAATCCCACAAATAGGTAAACATTTACATAACGATATTTAAATTGATTGATTTTAAACTATTTGGTTCGGGTCTTTAAATCAAATAGCATCATCCACTATTTTTGGCAAATTCTATATCCTCAGTTGGATTCGAGAGTTTTGGACAAAACTCTTAGTAAGGTATGAGAGGCCACCTTTACTAAGCCCACCTCACAATGACATGATGTTGGGTAGCATTAATAATAATGAGAGAGTAACTCTTGCTCATTTACATCTCTTGTAAGTGCCCATCTTATTTGGCCTCCAAAGAATGGCACCCTCACAATGATATGATATTGGGGCCATGGCATTAGTTAAGTCTTTCCCACCATGCAAGTTCGTGTGGGGTTCAAGAATAACCTCAAAATGATATGATGTTGCCACTCTCGTTGCCTACCTTCACAACATCATGTATGCATATAGAACTCCTCCTAAGTGTAAGCACATACTTTGTACTCCCCCCTGATAGGATGATATCGGTGTACTAGTCACAAACGATTACAGCCTACCACGGTGGAAAGCCACGAAAGAGTGTTCAAAGAACCCTCATGCTTGTCAACTTAATATTGGTTTGATCGAGGGTTTTTGGAGTAATTTTAATCTAATTAAAATTATTTGGTCCTATCACAATAGGGTGGCCGGTTTTGGTAGAGAGAAAGTGAGTGAAAATTTCATAATAATCAAAGTGTGAGGAAAGAGAGGAAAGTGTGATGAGTAGAAAAGTACCATTCAAATCACACAAACAAGTAAACGAAGACTAAACAAAACACAAAGTAATTTTGCATCAGAACTCCCCAACTTTTTGTTCTTGCTATAAACATGAAGAACAGAACAATAACCCATAACGAGCTTCATGGACATTTTTCATCCAAAGAAACCCAAAACTCTCTCAAACAAAAGGGGTTTCTAATGTCACTTTAAAACTCTTTTGACAAGACAAACATGAACCCAAATTCCACACCATGTATTTGGCCAAATTTCCCCACAAACATGGCTCCAAATTTTAGCTCCAAAATTTATGCTCAAATGAACTACAACTACTACTTTTGAGATGGCAAATTTTTAAACAAAATTTACATTCAAAGAAGCAAGAATAAGCGTGTAACTATTATAACATTCAAATCATAAGCTATGAACAGCAAAAGCCAAAAAGTTCACCAACTACTAGGCCTAGGCTCTTGATACCACTTGAAGGAAATTTTTCTGATAAATTAAGTTTATTGAGCAACATATTACATGCATTTAACTATTAATTGGCAGAAGCATGCTTGTATGCACTCTAGAACAAAACTTAAACCATGAAATTCAAAACCTAGTATATTGGTGAACCGAAGACTCAACTCATTAGACAAAGAGAGATAAGATTGCTTTATACCTTTGAAGTTCCTCTTTGCATAAGCAAAGGCTAATCACCATGAGAGGGCCTTCATTCTTCTCCTTGAGTTGAACTCCTTAGCCTTCATCTTCATGTTTTTGCCTCCTTGAATGCTAGGATTTGGTTGCCCGAATGATTCTCCAAAAGCCCCCAAAGTAGAGGCTCTAAGTTCCGACACCAAGGATGGTTGAGGAAAAAGATGAGTAATCATGGAAGAAAAGATTGGTAGCTAAATCTTCCATGGTGGCCAGCCTCCTAGAGAAAAAGAAGGAGTTTGTGTTCTCTCATATTTGTTTTAAAGATAACCCTAATGAGGCTAAAGGTATAAAGTCGCCTTTAAAACTGTCTTTATACCTCTTTCAAAGTGAGTGGCAAGCTTGTAATAAGTCAACCATCATTCTCCCTCTAGCATGGTTGGTTTTGGTGTTTGTGTTTTGGTTAATTCCTATTTTGTTTTAGTTGACATACAACTTAAACTCAATGGACCTTGTGGACCCCAAACTCATTTGAGCCCTTAAACCCAAAACCAATTAAAACCTAATACAAACTTTTCGTATGATTAATTAACCAATTAATTAATCTTGACCATATACAATTAACCTATTTTATTGTCCTTACTCAACTTTGTTATATCCTTCAATCATTACCTTACTCAGTGTGCGATATATTAGTCTTCCTTATAAAGAGGCAGTAGGCAATTAGATCTCTTAATAATTGATGGTGAATTGAAACTTACTTTCAATTCTCCCTTTGTGATTATTTATCTTCAAGGCTTCCACAAACCATGAGTGACACCTTAATCAAAAGAGGTTGGGCTATCAATGTAATTGACCCTTCTCTAATATAATACTCTTGATTACATTGTTTGATTGATAGTTTGTTCATGTCTACTATCCAATGTGATTCTCCTATCTACATGATTACCTTGAAAGTGAATTGGAACGGCTTCCTGAATCTCATTCATACTTTGGCCAGAGATTGTTAATCATATCAAAGAGTATTCTCCCTCAACAGTTGAAAGGTTAGAGATCCCTTATTTTACATTCACGTGCCCACGTGATTAAGTAGGTTAGCCCCAACAATGTCGTGGACACTCACAAATGGAAGTCCTTTAACATAATCAAAGACTACTGACCTAATCACAAGACAACTAGTGTCCTTAGGTCAAATAACTACTTTGCATTATCCAACTATAAGTTCTCATGTGACATTAAGGTTGGGTTCAGTACCATTCGGTTCGGTTTGTTACCAAAACTAAAAATCGAACCGAAGTTACTATTTAGTTCGGTTCGGTTCAATTTTTTGTCCTTTTTTTCGGTTCGTATTTTGTTTGGCTTGGTTTTTTCCAGTTCAATTTCAGTTTGGTTCTCTTTTTTTTTTTTTTTTTTTTAAATAATACAAATAATGCCGAATACAATGAAAGTTGAAGAAACTGGAAGAAAAATAAATCTTTAGCTAAAAATAACACTTCAAATTCATTCAAATCTAATATAATTTTTAAAATCAAAAAGACCAAATTCCAAATCAATAAAATTGCAGACCCAGCTCATTCATATCTATCAAAATTAAGCCATATTAAAGAATAAAATCAACAAGAATTATATACAATTTGCACCACACTTAGTCGAATGTTCTAGATCAAAACTCAGTGACCGAGGAGAACAAGTCCATCAGAACAGTTGCGGTGAAAGGTGGCCAGATTTGGTGCATGTCAACAATGGCGAGTGAGATGCAACAGGGGAGAAAAAAAAGAAAGGGAAAGAAATGGGTGAGAGGGAGATGAAGGTGGCGGCATGAGAGGAAAAAAGGGAAGAAAAAAATATAGAGAAGGAACACGGCTGGGGAGAAGAAAAGAAGGAATAATTAGTATGCTAGGGTTTCTAACTTTCTAATAGGAGACCTAACATTCTATTTAGGCTTGAAAGGTTTGAAGTTTGGGCTTGGAATTAGTTTGGAAATAAATACTCATTATATATAATAATTAAAAATTAAAATTAATATATATTTATTCAGTTCGTTCGGTTTTGTACTTATGGTTGGGTTTTTTTTTTTCGGTTCGGTTTTCAGTCCCATTTTTCTTGGTTTACGGTTTTTTCAACCCACCCCCATGTGACATGCATGTGAGAACTCCTTGTTGATCACATTCATTGGACTCAATCTCTATTGAGCACATACTTACTTGTCTTAGTGTTGTTTATACCATTGACTTGAAACCAATCACTCTCCCATGAGAGAAGACATAGTACTATACGAATCTATCTGGATTGTCAATGCCCAATTGTCGATTCTATAATCAGAAACGTTTAGGATGTGTATAAAAGAAAAAGGATTCATGAATATAACTTCTTTAGAACATATTCTTTGCCTTAAACTAAACTAGTTCAATTTACCATGTGAAATATTCATAAAATATCATTTTACAATTAACTTTAGGGCACATTACACGTTCAGATCTTGATTGCTATGATTTTGACCAAGGATTTGGCCGTTATAATCCATGTAATATCCAGTACTCCAAAACATCGTAGAAATTTACCAAGTTCAAAATCCTAACGACAAGTTATGATTGGCCTTGTGCTTCAACAGAGTCGACAAATGGTACATGCATAGACAAGAATCCTTGTCCGAAAAATATAGACATGCAGTTGCGGATTCATTGTAAACGAGGACATAGACTACATATAAATTTGAGTCTTCCATCCAACATAGAACATTGAATCCTCCCAAAGTAAAAGGTGCACAATAGACCAGAAACTGAAACAATTAAAAAGGAGCATAAAAAAAAAAAAAAAAAAAGAACTGCCAAACCATTGTCAAAGGACCACAACATGAGTCTACTACTTTCTTTCAAGGCTTGATTACAAAAACCATAACATAAAAATGGAAGCTAGGATTCCCAAATTAAAATTAAGCCCTCTTCCCTTTTTTTTTTTCCCCTTTTCTTTGGTTCTCAAGTGAGTTGGGATTTTGACAAGAGTATCACTTAGCCATCATCACCTTGACGAACTCCTCGTAATTTATCTGGCCATCGCCATCAACATCAGCCTCCCGGATCATCTCATCAACTTCCTCATCAGTGAGCTTCTCCCCAAGATTGGTCATCACATGGCGGAGCTCCGCAGCGGAAATGAAGCCATTCTGATCCTTGTCAAAAACTCTGAAAGCCTCTTTCAGCTCCTCCTCAGAGTCAGTGTCCTTCATCTTCCTGGCCATGAGGTTTAAGAACTCAGGAAAGTCAATGGTCCCATTACCATCGGCGTCGACTTCATTGATCATGTCCTGGAGCTCTGCCTCAGTCGGGTTCTGCCCCAATGATCTCATGACAGTGCCAAGCTCCTTTGTGGTGATACAACCTGCATAACAAAATTATTAGAAACAGCAATAAGTTGCTTCTTTTTCTTCTGGGTGCTTATGTTTGCTTATGAGGAACACAAGATATGCAGATATCGGGACTACATACTAGATACCGAAAAGTATTGGCATTCCATAAACCAGCGCCCATTTTGCATTAGTTCACCAAGCAAACATAACACCATTTGTCCAATACACACACGAGCACAAACAAACATTTGAAAGCATGGTATTGGCAACTATGAAAACCTGATCCAAAACAGCGCACATGAATTTGAAATTTCCTAGCATCGAGAGTAATAAAGAACGCACACGACAAGAACCATACCAGCCTATCATGGACATTCGAAGAAACTAACCCATCAAGCATTCAACAAATATCATACAACGATAATCCTTGAATCTCATATTTTCTGCAAGAGAAAAATAAATCTCAAATTTCTTACACATGCTTGACATGTTCAGATTTATGTCAACAATCACAAAGTTCCGGAATTAATTTTCCTTTTTTTACAAATCACAAACCCTAATAACACTCAAACACAAGATTAAACCTATTTGAAATTTGAAAATTTGAATCGATCAATCGCAACCCCCTTTCAATCTGTTTTCGATTTTCACAAACGCAAGTAATAATTCCACGAAACAAAATATTAAAAACAAAAGCCGAATTTAAAAATCAAAATCGAGGATCTACAATTCTCCAATTATAAATCGAAGATCCAAAACCAGAAATACAAGATGCAGATCTGACATAGATAAAGGAATCAAAACATGCAAATAACATGCATAATATAATTGTAAAAAATGGATGGAAATTCGGAAGAGAGAGATCTGAGTCTAACCATCGCCATCCTTGTCGAAAAGGCTGAAGGCCTCCTTGAACTCAGAGATCTGATCGTCAGTCAGCTGATCCGCCATCGATCCCCCTTGATTTCTTCTTTGTGTTTTCCTTTTCTCTTGGAAATTAGCGAGCAGAGAGAGGGGGTGGGGGAGTTTCAGACAAACAAGGGAAAGTTGTGGGTATAACGCGTTAAGCTGACACTTTTATATCGGCTTCCAGCGCATCCAATGCATCCCCTCCCATGTCCCATCCAATCATCTCCCTTCCCGTCTCACTTTTACTATTTTACCCTTACTAGCCTTTACACTCTTCCCAAGCTGTGCATCTCCCAAATTACCATATTGTTCATGTACGACGACTGCAACTCTTCTAGTGACTTCTAAATCCAAATTGCGAGTTCAAATTTCAGGCTATAATTAGTTGAACCAAAAATATATACTTATGTCCTCATTTAATATTATAGTATAGTGATATTCTTTTTTACTTATAAGTGAAGTGAGAGATTTTAGGTTCGATTCTCTCTAAAGAAAAATTTGAACCATATTATTACTTGCTCGTTGTGAGACTAAGCTCAACTCCTCTCCTTTTTTGTATAGAAAATATCATTTCTACAAAAAAAAATAAAATTTATCTATACCATCGTCTCTCTTTTTAATCAAGTGACTTTAGTATTAATTTTTATAACTAATGGACTGAAAAATGCTAAGGAGATTCTTTGCCACTTCATGTTTTGACATAATATTTTATAATGTTGACACGAAAATTGACGTTAAATTATAAGATTGCAGAACTTCCTAGTTAGAGAAAGTCCCTTTAGTATTTCTCTTAATTTTTATATCTATATGTAATATCCATCTAAAGAACTAGTAGACTAAAAACTTCTCAACATCAGGTATGAAGAGAGAGTCAATTCAAGTATATAGTTAATAAATTCAATTCTAATTTATGAATCTGAATATTAAATATATGATTTTCCTTACTGAAAAACTATATAATAATTTACATTAATTTATAAGGAAGGGAAGTCGAACATATAATTTCGGATACAAGGACGAACGCTTTTAAACAATGAAGCCACAAACCACTTGCTAAAAAATATGACATTGAGTTATTATTAACCCTTTAAAATCTTCCTCAATCAGCCCCCATACCTACAGTCACCGCAATCTTCAAAGATGGGACTTCGCAAAATGTGCAGCAAACCAAGGTTTCATGTCATGAAAGCTATTATGCTAGAATTGGAAAATGTAGAAAACTAACCAAAAGCCGCAAACACACGCCAGTGTGTGTTCGATGAAAGAACTTTGGATTTTTCAATGTCCCAGAACGGTTGACGCTCTATATTAAACCTTATATCGAACTAGCTTTCCCGTTGAAAAAAAAAAACAAAAAAACAAAAAAAAAAGACTTCGTTTTGGCATGATTGCTTAAAAAATGAAACAGCACCGCAGCAGCATAGCAGCCTAGCAAAGGGGTGGAAATCAGGTTCTTATGAACAAATTCCGACCGAATGTGCGGCCACACCTCCCTGCGCTTGTTGCTTTTGTTTTTAAAGGACATGGGTTGTATCAAGTGGATGATTTTTTGCTGTTTTACTGCTGAAGTTAAATTTTCATTGGTACTTGATTACAAATGATATCAATTTATCATTTGAAAAGAATTAAAAAAGCCTTCTTAGACTAAAAGAAGAAATAAATACTGAAACCTTTATTTATGTCAACCTATAGCTCATTTGCTTTTTATTATTACAATTTTTTTTTTTTTGTCAAACAATAGATTTTGTTAGATTAGATGCCAAATTAGCTACTAACAGAGTTTGAACCCACGCTGTTATGCAAGGGCTCAACACATTTCCACGACTGTGGTAAAGGGTCATTTGCTTATTATTATTACAATGCTATGTAGATTAAATTTGTAACTAACTTTCTAAACTAAATGGTGTGTCACAATAAAAAATAAGTACGTTAATCAACATTTAAGTAATAATTTAATTATCGACTTTCTTGTCATTTAATTTATAAAAGAGTGTCGATAAAGCTATCGTACTATCTTATTTCCCCATAGCAATTTTACTCTCTTGTAAAATAACATCCAAGACCAAAGAAGAGAAAAACCCTGCTCTCTAGGTTGACAGGTTCGTTCTTCCCCATCTTCTAGAACAACCCACCTCTCTAAATATTCAAAAAATCAAGTCCCTAGTACCTTTGGCCCTTTTAATTTGATATGTTTGTTTTTGGTGTCAGTACCAGCAAACAGCCTTGAAGACTAAGATAAAAGCTTGTCCATAAAAGATATCAACTTGAAAAATAAGAATACTTGAACACAGTGCAATTTGTAGGCTCAACTCAGTTAACAATGAGTGATGCCAATGTATTCCATTTATAGAGAATACAAGGTATTCAGTTGCAAGGAGATTTATTTCCTATATCAAGACATTTACAAGATAAACATATTGGATAAATAAAGCTATTCATAAGCTATGCAACGGACTTGATCTTGAAGAGGTTTCTGTTTATCCAAACACTACTTGCAGGTTCGAATGTTAAGCCTGGGAAATACATTTGCTAAATTCAAGTTTTGCTTACTTGAATACTGATGTGGCTAACATGGTTTATCAGTCTGTCCACAATCAACAAATCGATTGCGGTGGGAGGCGCAGATAAAGTGGAACACAGAGTGCATAGGGCGGGTGGCGTGCTGGAGGATGGAGAAGAAGTCAAAAATTGTGTAAAATGTAAGTAAAATTGTATAGATGGATCCTCGTTGTGTATCTTGATCAATTGAATCGTTTCTTTCTAGATTTCGTTTTACTAAATAAAAAAAGAAGTTTCAATATAAAGGTTATTTGGAAATTATAGTTGGTAGAAAAATAAAATTTTAATTTAACTTTTTATACTGAGTGGGATTATAACGTGAACGGAAAAATAAAACACTAAGATATGTCTAATAGAACTCTTTATAAAATTTAGTCACACAATTAATCACTCTAACATTATCTTTTGAGATTTTTTTCAAAATGATCATAACGGTAAGAAAAATATGAATAACTCGAAATTTGAAATTAGAGACTTGAATTGACCAAAAGAAATAGAGGGAGAGTTATGGTGTTGGGCTTTCAAAATTAGCCACGTAAGAAACATGCCAGATTAAAAGACAAAGCAGAGTCTGGAGCTCATGTAGTCCCGACTGTATCCAAGCAATTCCTTAAGTCATTTATGTGATATTTAACTTTACGCGTATGCAATGAGAATTTTCAACCTTTTTTTAATTTTGTTTTTTTTTTAACACGGTTTTTACGCGTACGCGGGATGTGAGCTCAGCCTCTCACACGTTGGCTGCCACGTACCTCCGTACCATCTTAAATTATGGGAGGACTAATGTAAGGTCATATTCTATTCAATTTTGACGTATTTGGTATCAAAAGTACATCATGATGATTATATTTTTGTAGTAAATTACATTTTAGACCTCAGGTTTGGAATTGATTTCAATTCCTTATAATATCTTTAAAATATTTCACTTTCAAACATCAAGTAATATTTTATTTCAATTTCATACATCTGTTACATTTTCCATCCATTAATCCTTTAAAAGATGATGTGTCTGCCACATTTGTGTTGAAGTGACTACCAAATTTATGCCGCGTGGCAAAAATATATTTTTTATGCATTTAAAATATTATAATAATTTACCCTATTAAAAAAAAAAAAAAACAAACAAACAAACTTGAAACCATCTTCACCGATCCTTTCTCCTTCTCCTCCGCTCTCTTCACGACCCCTTCCCTGCAACCCAAATTCCATATTCCACCCCACCACAACCTCCCTGATCTCTTCGAAACCCACCCCCCTCCCCCCAACAAAAAAAAAACCCAGATTATTTGTATGAAACCTACAAAAAAAATCCATCAGTGCTCTTTCAGCAGTGCTTGGAGAGAAGGGCTGACATTTCCCAGTTGTCAACGGCGCAGACGGTGATGGTGGTGTGGTCATGATGTCTGCAGCAAGGTGGGTGAGGCTGAGGTTGTGGTTAAAGGTCGAGAACTGGGTTGGATTTGGGAATTTTGGGTTTTGGATCAGGGGATTTTGGGGGGTTCGGGGTTCAAAAGAGAGAATAACGAGAGTGGAGGAGGGTCGGCATGTGTGTTGTGCGCTTCGGTGAGGGTGGTGAGGAGTGTGAGCATGAGGGCGATTCTGGGATGGGGGTGTGCTCGGGTGGGGAAGACGAATTGGGGTTTGGCTTTTTTTTTTCTTTTTCTTTTTTTAATTAATTATTTTAAAATTTTAAAATTTTTATTAAGTGTTTAGCCACGTGGCACAAATGTGGCAGCCACGTCAGCACAAATGGAGACCCCTTATTTTCCACGTCATCACTTAACGGTTTACTTAACATATTTTCTAACGGATATATGAAATTGAAATAAAATAGTACTTGAGGTATGAAAGTGAAATGTTTTAAAGATGTTGTAAGAAATTGAAATTGACCCCAAACCTGAGGGGGTAAAATGTAATTTACCCATATTTTTGTTTAATGTTTGAATTATTGTATGTATTTTGCATGATGTTGTTGTGAAATATTCTCCAGTTATTGTATTCTTGTAGTGTTTTTCATCTTTTACTTATTTGTCACTAGCTCTTCTATATTTCTATCATGTTGTCGATATTGTGCAGTTCTTCTTCTTTCATATTATTCTAGTATTGTTCATCTCCATCTTCTTGTTCTACTTCTCTTTCGTTGTCTTGTAGTCGGTTAATGCAATTTCTTTCTTGAAATTTTTAGGCTTCCAATATGGTTGATGAGTATTTTTTGTTTTGCTGTAAATGTATATTTGTTCATCTTCTGGTACCAATAACATATCATACTTAGAGTCTTTAAACTCATATGAAGCTAAAATTTGAGATTCTCAATATCTCAGAATGTTTTGTCATGTAGGAGTCCATCTGTAAAGTGATATGGACGACAATCTAAAAGATTTTCATTTATCATGGCAATATGCCTACCTTCTTCCTTGTGCATATGCATATACCAAAGGACTATTGATAAAACTTAGACAAATTTGCATCCACTCTTCTAAGTAATCTTCTACTACTTTCTTAAGCTTATCAGAAAATGATTCTAATTCGGAATATGGTTAATAAACATTTTGTCAAGATAGTCAAACTTTAAGTTCTACTACATTATATTTTTTCTTATGCTCTCTCACATTAATTCTGGCCAAAACTATATTAATCTCTGGTTTACAATTACAACTCTATGTACTATCACAAAGGCATGATAATATATATTTATAAGAATATCCATTCATGGTTTTGGATCAAAGATGTACTGATACAAAGCAAATTGTAATTGTAATTCTTAAGTGGACTATGACGCTCTGTTTAGGATTTCATATTGCATATCCATTTGATATGTTGTTAATTTTGCTTTTTAGATTTCTTCATGTTATCATTTATTAAATCTAATGGTACAGTCCTAAGAATTCCTTCATACTTTTGTTGTTTTTCTTCTTTTGTCTGATGCTGCTCCATTTCAATATTACTATAGTATAGAGATAAGGAGGGATTAAACTGTAGCTTAGCTACAGTAACATCATTGACCCTTGATTTTGCTTTATTTACACCAGTACCATCAAAATTGCACTATTCATGTTGCCTATGGAATGGGGCCTTAATTTTGTTGTAACAACAATTGTGCCATTTGTGGTAATATCAATGCTGAGGATATGGCATTATATCAGTTAATATATTGGAAAGGCTTTGGGTTTAAATTGTTGATTAGTGATTATTGCCTGTTTCTAAACGGGTTAGTGCAACAATTAGATAAAGATACTCTTTAAGAATTCATCTAATTTTAGGAATAATTACTTCTTATCAAGAGATTAAAGTTCTAGAGGATGGATAACTTTAGTTTAGGTGCAGCAAAAATATGGAAGATTTTGCAGTTCTGGATTCTACGTACAGTTTTTACTGTCTTTTGTCGGTTTCCATTTGCAATTGCATGCAAGTTTTTCGCGTGGTTCTACTTCGTGTTTTCGATGAATTCGGTGTTTAGTAGCATTGTAAGTTTGTAACTACGATATCCGAAGTACATGTAGTAATATGTTAGTAGATGCAAAATATTGCTGTTATTGACCGTGGATGAGGATACGAAATACCGCTTTTCGATTTTTTGGGGTGAATTCAGGCCAAGCTGACAGCAGCAAAAGAAAAGTTCGGGAGAGAAATCCGTGTTTTTCGAAACAACATCAGCATCTTCTTCTTCACAAAGTCAGCACATTTAGTGCATTGCTCTTCTTTGCCGACCTAGGTAGTTCAGAACTGTCCGCGCAACATCTTGCAACTGTAAAACAACTCAATCAAAACTTCAGAGCATGCAGAGTTTATTGACGCAATTACGATCTCAGATACTGTTTGCTATTCTTTTGTCCCCTCCCTTAAAGTTTATGCATGCATTCATGTTAATCCCTAAAAGAAGACATATTATTATTAGGGTTCTGCTTATGTCCCCAATTAGATTTGACTAATTGAGACCACTGTTCTAAAAATTTCCGCCTAGCGCCGCCTATGCGCTATGTAATAGCCTGAAAGATTTAAGTATATGAGTTGATATTCATAATTATGAATATGTGGAGAAAATCGAAAATAAATCGATTTATGGTTATGAAAAATTTAATTGAGAAATTTTAAAATTTTATTACCGGAAATTAGTATAATTTACGTCGTAAAATGTATCGATGAGTGAAAATGATGAAAATGCTCCAAGTTGACTAAACGTAATTTTATAAGGACGTATTTTATCCTCATATATTTTATCATATTTCTTGATATATTTGGATAAAGGACAATTCCATGAGCATGTAGGCGAAAACCGTTCGTGAAACAGAGTTATAACGAATGAGATATTAACGTTTAAAGTCAAGGATAAAATGGTCAATTGATCATTTTCTAGAAGGCTCCAGATTTTTGGAGCAAAATATGGGAAGCCACGTGTGTGGCCAAGATTGAAGGAAGAAGATGAGTGGATGATTGAGATGGAAAAGAGAAAAGAGAAATTGATAGGAGCATATTTAGGCGACTTACTTAGCTTGTTTTCGTGCATTTATATTGTTAATTCATAATTGTTTTAGTAGTTTAAGCCATTTTCATGTGTTTTTAGGTTCATATGGCTAAGGAAGCAAAAAGATGCATTTTGGAGCAAAATTGGGCTTGGAATGGATAGCTTATGTTTGGAGCAAAAGGAATGGACGAAATTGAAGACCTAATGAAGTTAGGATTCCTAATCAAATGAGGAACCCTAGTCAAAGAAGGTTTCCTACTTGAAGTAGGAAAGTTAAGCCAAGGTTTCCTATTTTGGTTTAATCTTTCCTAATCCTTAAAGACTCCATATTTCAGCAAGATCAAAGACTCCTACCTATTCTAGGTCACAAAAACAACATCCCTTGCAACTTTAGGACAATGCCGTGTGTTTCCTTGTGTCTCCCTTCCTTGCCGTGCAAGGAAGGGCCTTGTTTCCTGTTTTAAACCATTTAAACACAGTCCTTTTTCATACCAAGCTCAGCCATAACTCACATACCCTTTTCTATTCCAAAATTCTTGCCTAATTTCAGAAATAAAAAGCATTCCTTTCTTACAAGCCCTTGCCGCAACTTTTAATTAAGTTTCCTTTAAATTTCTGATTTGATTTCCTATTTCTATAAGCTTTTGACTTAATTTCTGTTTACCTACATAACCTAGGGTTTTAATTCCTAAAATCCTATAAATAAACATCCTTGTAGCAGCCACAAAGTTTCATTCATTCACCATTCACGCCAGAAAATCATCCCATCCCTTTAACACATCCATACTTCACCATTCTCCATATTTTCTGCCCAAAACCAACCCTTGCCGTCCCCTACATCCATCCCAAACCTAAATCCATCATTCTACATCATCCATAACCCCCTAAACTCACCAGAACCTCTTGTGCCGTAGCAAATGAGAGGAAGAAGATTGCTTGAAGATTCTAGCTATTCAACATTGGATCGTTGGAGTATTTAGGTGTTCTCTTTCTTATATTTACAATGTATAAATCTGTTTTCCTTTGTTTTGTGAACATGAGGAACTAAGCCTTTTGGCTAGGGGGCTATTCAATACCATGATTATGCTTGCAAGATGAATTGATTACATCCAATTGTTATTTCATAAGTTGTGAATTCAATTTGCTTAACTGGTTGATTGATAACTCATTCTTGTGTGTTGATTAAGGTGGCCACTTAGTTTTCATGCAGGGATTTGAAGCTAAAATATAAGGGAATTTCACCTAATAGTTATAACCTTATATTTGCTAGTAGTGGAGGTCGTTTATCGACGATCGCGTTAAGTGAATTCTTGGCAAAAGTTTCATGCTTTTCATAGTAACAATTGCCTCGTCAATACTTATAGTTTTCATGAAACTTAATGATCTTTGATTGTACCTTTATTGTGCTTTTCACGTAAGGGACTTTTAGAGAATGTTTTGAGTTGTTGTATGCGCATTCCCATCCAATTCAATAACTTAAGGAAAACTTGAAAGTTAAAAAAGTGCTGTTCACGGTTAACTTGGGGTATTGAGTTTCATGATTTATTGAAAGAAGCAATTGGAAATCAATTTGAATGCAAGTGTGTCATGTGTGGAGAAGAACCCTCTAGTTAGCCCATCATTCATCAATTCACCTAATTTAGTCTAAAGAATTTGTTTTCTTTGTCCTTGTCTTAATTCATTTAATTTTCGTCAAAACCAATTCCCCCATTAATTTAAAGTGTTAGATTAGTTAGAAATCACTTTAGTTGATGTTTTAAGTGTTTTGAGTCAAGTGATAACTTAATTTCGTCCAGATTTGAGTAAAGTGTTCAAAACTGCCCAGAAAGTGTTTTTAAGGCAGTTTTGAGTGTTTGTTTGCTGTTTTGAGTCTTTTGGTTCGTTTTGGTGTTTTATAGTTTAGTTTTGCATTCTTTGAGTCAGTTGAGTGTTTAAACTTTGTTTTTACGATTTTGAGTCAGTTTAGAGTGTTTAGCAATCCCTCCTAATCCCTGGTTTAAGAACGATCCCTACTTACATATCTACTACAATTGTCAACAAGAGGGTTTAATTTGTGTGTTAAGTAATTTTCGCATCAGAAATGAGGGAGAGGTGAAGCCCAATCGGAAAGAGGAGGAGAGGGACTAACCAATGAGAAGGAAGGGAAGGGAGAGAAAGGAAGGAAGGAAGGTGCAGCCAACCCGGACCCTAACCCGTTTATAGTCAAGACCCAGTCTCTGACCAGGTTTTCCGTAGTCTTTCCGACACTTTTCACGGGATTTTTCCAATGAACCACCACGATCTACCACTTGTATACAACTCAGCGACCTTCCAGCTTGTATCTTCACCCAAATTTGATGGGTTTTGGCTCCCGTTTCACCGAGAACGAGCTCGTCGGGTTTCTAATGTACACGACAGTGATTCCGCCGATCCTGAAGCAAATTTCGTCGACCACCACCATAGGTTGACTCCTCTTAAACCTAAGAACAAGTTCCAAGCCTTGGTTGGTGCGACGGAGCACTTGAGAGGTCGAATCGAAGGCTACCCTTTTTAGGGTTTTCAGCGGGTTCGAGGAAAATTAAGGATTTCCCAGCGAAATTGGCTTTGGTCACAGGTATGAAACTTGTTCCACTCATGGAGATCTTCATTCCTGTAAAATTTGGTAATTTTTAGAGTTAGTTAGAAAATTGGGCTTCCGTTCACTGGAAACCACCACCGGCGGCGGCGCTTGGCCAGTGGGCCGACCCTGCATTTTCATGAAAATTTTGATATTTTAAGTCCGTAATTGGTACCCAATTGATGTGATTCGATTATGAAAGCTAATGTTGAATATTCCCATTACTAGAATATTTTCGGAATTGGATAAAAGAATGAATGGTGAGCTACGAGAGGCTTGATCCCGCTCAAGGGTACGTAGGCAGTCTAACAGAGGTTAGATGCAGCCTTAAATAATTGAGATTAATCTTTTGTTGGGAGTTTGTTTTAAGAAAAGAGATTTGGTGATTAATTTGAAAATTTAACCTTATGTTTTTGGTAAGTAAATTTTGGTAATAGATTTTATGAGTGATTAAGAAATTTAATTAAAGAAATTTGGTTAACGGTAGTTAGTTAAACAAGAATTTAATTTTGGCCTATCACCGAAATTAGTTTCTGAAATAAAATTTTCGGGTCAGGGTGTTACATGCTAGGTGGCTGACCACCGTTCCGATTAATGTCTAGGCATTTGAAAATTAAGAAAGGGTGCCTAGACCGCCTAGGCACCTACCTAGACCCACTTAGGCACCCGCCTAGGTGGCGACTCACTTAGGCATAAAATAGATAACTTTCATTTTGCGTTTTATTTTTTTTTCAATAAATTGTAAGAGACTTTTGACAAAAAAAATAAAAAAAAATAAGAGAATTGTTGAATACTTAAATGAGCACATATTATGACACACCCCAACCGAGATCAGGGCATGCTGGCCGTCACGTGGAAGTGACGTAACCATGTGCACGGTGCAGAAGCTTAGAAATAATAATAAAAGTACGAATAAAAACAAACCTAGCTATACACAAAGTAAATAACATACATGTGCAAGCGTAAGTGTGAGAAACAAAGTTCAGAGCACGTAAGACCTAGTGTAGTCCGGGAGAAACAACACTAAATAAACACACCCAAAGGTGGTCCTACACTGGTGATAATTTGTCAGATAAGCCGGGAAAATCCTCTGGGGAGCCACCAAAAGCGCTAGCCAAATTAGAACCTGGAGGGGCGCAAAACAGAAAGCGTGAGTGGGCAAAAACAAAGCTTTTCAAAAACCATTTCATAAACAAAGTTCTAACCCCTCGCCGTAAAACCTGTATACTTCCCAAAAAAATAGAATATATACATATATATAAATCATGCTCGAAAATATGCCATGCCAAATTCCTTGAATAAAATGCAAGTACTCAGGTAATGCCAAATAATGCCATGTAATCTGTCAGCCGGAGTCACCTAACGTGACCTATACGGCTGAATTTAGAGCTAAAATCTCCAACTCACTAACAATACCTGCACACGAGTCGGAACCACCTAAAGTGGTCTGTACGACAGGACTGAGTGTATAATAAGTATGCTCAAGTGCTACGATCACGTAAAGACTGGGCGAATGATCGCGGGTCACCTACGAGTCAGAACCACCTAAAGTGGTCTATACGACAGGACTGTGCACCTAACTTGGATCCAAGATGAGCGTGTGGTGCGGGAGGTGAACATCACGTGAAGGACTGTGCCCAACTCTGGGTGGGAACACTAACACCGGGGGTGCAGATTAGGAGCTCTCTAAGCATCTTATATCACCACTAAGCATAAACATAAACCATTACTTACCTGGCACTTATTTGTGCGTCCGCAGCACCAAACATATGTATATATGCAACTAATAATGCATAATTAAACAACAAACATAATGCATGGCATATAAAACATCTAAACGTTTCATTTCATTTTCTGGGAAAAGCATAGGTATATAGGTATATACGGAAAACCAAAGGCCCACTCACTGGTATGTAGAAGGGTCGTAACCCCCTTGCCTCGAGTGACCGCGCTCGTCCTCGGGATAGGTCTCACCTAAATGCGAAACAACTATAAAAACGTAAATTTTAAAGCACATAACCAACATTACGAAATAACTTCTCATACAATGCTCAAATGGGGTGTATGAATAAACCAACGTGATCTACTCAACCTCACGAACAACCCCATATTTTTAAAATAATTTTTTGACGCCGCACGCGCCCCCACGCGCTGGCCAAGGCATGGCCACACCCGCCGTCCACGCGCAGGCACGTGCCTGGCACACTGACGGCGTCAGTTAACGCTGTCAGGAATATTCAGTTAAATCTAACTGATGCCGTTAACGCCGTTAGGAATATTCCATCCAAACTGATGGAATATTCCGTCATCTTCTCCGGCCAAACTTCGGCGTCGGAAAACCGGGAAAAATTCAAAACTTCGTATCTCACTCGATTTTCAACCAAATTTCATAAAATTGATACCAAAATGAAGCTTACAACAAGAGGAACAAATCCATACCACTTTCAAGCACTAAAACCAACGGAATCTCGTCGGGAAAACACCACCAACTCTGGCCAAACCTGCAACTCACGATCCCGACGTCCAAAACCTTTAAACGAACCACCCCGAGCCTCCTAAGGACCTCACCAAGCTTCCTACAAGCTTGAAATTCCCAAAAACACAAGAATTAACGTGTGCATGAACAATGACCAAAATCGGGGATCTCGAGTTCGACGTGAAAACAAAGGTATCTGATAGGAGCATATTCATGCGACTTAAATGGCTTGTTCTCGTACATTTACGTTATGTTTCTTTAGTTATTTTAGTCCTTTATGCTTCTTTTGTGTGTTTTCAGCATAATAAGACGTGTTTGACGAAAGGATGCATTGTGGAGCGTTTTGGGGCTTTTTGGAGCACTATTGGGCTAAGGATGGATAGCTTATGCTTGGAGCCCAAGTGTTGGATGAAATTGAAGGCCTTGTATGCACTTGAGGACACAAAACAATGGCCCTAACCCAATCACATAACACCTTGCCATGGGCTTAACACAAACACCATTCCTTGCCATGCAAGGGGGAGCAATTTGGGTCCATTTCATGCACTTAAACCCTAGCCCAATTACACACCAATTTCAGCCACATGAACACAAACCCATTCCTTGCCGTGGCCCTTGCAAATCCATCCCATTTTCAGCCATTACACTTCATCATTGCAGCCACATTTCCAACCCACATGCAACTCTTTAATCATTCAACCATGCATCACAAAACACCACTCATTGCACATGCCTTTCCCCTCTAATTCACATGCAAAACCACCAACACATGCACCCATCTACATTCACTTTCCTTTGCCGAGCACTTCCCTTTCATTTCAGCATTTCCCCTTTGCATTTCCACCTTCCCACTTCATCATTGCACCACAAATCAACACATGCATTCACACCCCTTTAATCCACATGCATACACATGCATCACAACCCCAAAACCATCAAGAAACTTTCCTTGCCGTGAGTTCCCTCCCTTTCCAGCTTTTCCCTTTGCATTTTCAGATTTCCACCCACATGCACTCCCACTCTTTAATCATATGCACTCCCATCATAATTCCACCACCAATTCAGCCACAAAACATTATCATTGCACCACATTCAACCACTCCACATCCCTCACCAAGAAATCATTCACACACATGCAATTTCAGCACCAACAAGCATCATTGCCGTGTACCCCTTATGCATTTCCAGCTTTCACATGCTTTCCTAACTATTTTCCATCATTAACAAGCCACATGCATTCTAAACAAACAGCCATATACACCTCTACTCCTCCTATAAAAACCCTTGCATTCATTCATTCAAGGACATCTCATTTCCATTCACAACACTTCACACAACACAAACACAACCCTTGTGCCGCAAATCCCCTTCCATTTCTGTGCAGTTTTTCTCCTCCATTGCAGCCACTATCCAACCACTTCCCATCCCTCCAAAACACTTCACATAATCCCCAAAGCTCACCTTAGACCTTGTGCTACAACAACGAGGAAGAAAAGAGTGCCTAAACGTTCATACAATTCAAGTTTGAGTTGTTGGAATGTTTAGGGGTTTCTTTGATTTCAAAGTTATGAGGAACTAAACCCCCTTTAGCTAGGGGGTGATTCGAAACTATGTTTATGTTTGCAATATGAATTGATTAACTTTCGTTGGAATTTCATAAGTTGTGGATTCAATTTGTTTAACCGTTTGATTGATAACTTATTTATGAATGTTTATTAAGAATGCGCGCTTAATTTTCATGCATGAATATGACGCTAGAATATAAGTGAGTTTCACCTAATCGTTATGAACTTATATTCACAAGTAGTGGAGGTTGCTTATAAACAATCGCGTTAAATGAATTCTTGGCACGAGTTTCATGCTCATCATAGTAACGAATGCCTCGTCAACACTTATAGTTTTCATAATGCTTAATGATCTTTGATTGTATCTTTATTGTGCTTTTCACGTAAAGGACTTTTGGAGAATGTTGTGAATTGTGTTGCGCAAACCCATCCAATTCATTAACTTAAGGAAAACTTGACGGTTAATTTAAGCGGACCTAATTAACCCGGAGTGTGGAGTTTCACAACTTATCGAAAGACCAACTGAGAATCAATATTGTATGCAAGTGTAACATGTGTGGAGAAGAACCCCTTGGCTATTCCATCATCCATATTTTCATCACATTCATATTTACGTTTTGCCTTTAATTACAATTTGTCCATTTAATTTAATCTCGTTCAAACACAATCCCCCCCATCTTTTGTTAAGTCTTAATCATTCGTATTTGTTTTATTTTTGTGTTTTCAAGTATTTAAGTCTTGTGTACTTGTTTTGAGTTCTTGTTAAGTAAGTTAAGTGTTCTAAAAATTAGTTTTATTTATTTGAATCAAGTATTTAGCACCCCTAGTTAATCCCCGGTTAGAACGATCCCTACTTACATCATTACTACAATTGTCACAAATAGGGTTTAGTTTGTGTGCGTATAATCTACGTATCAGTATCCTTACCTGAAATGGGTATGGTTGAACTTCTAAGGACCTCACGAGCACCAATATGTAGTTTGTTTCCTCGATCTACCACGATTTCGAATTGTTTTGGTGTTGTCCGTACATATGGAGAAGAAGATAGGAAAGGGAGAGAGAGAGAGGGTCTCGGGACAGATAGGGTCAACAAGAGAGGGGGATGAGGATGATGATGGATGTGTGGCTGGGATGCAACCAACCAAGAACCCAAAACAACCACACAAACAACAACTATACATTAGGGGCAAAACCGTCATTTCACCCCTACAGTACGAAAAGTCCGGGACAGGCTGTCACACATTATATACTTGTTCCCCATGTTTTCATTATGTTCCAATACTTCATAATATATGTGTCATTCTATTTTGTAGTTTATGATGAAATTATATATATTTTATGTCACGCCCTGACCCCGAAATATTTATTTTCGGGAATTAATTTTGTTGATAGGCCCAAATTAAAATCATTGCTAATTTATTTTTATTAATCTTAATCCTCTAAGTCAAACATTCAAATCCTTACAAGCTATCCATATTTTCTTAATGTCAAAATCATATCCTTAAATTAACAATTGAATTCACTATCATTAGTCATCATTCACCAAATAATTTCCTTCATCCTATGTGTAATTCATAACCATTATTCATTTACCAAACATACAATTCATACTTCCAATTTAAAACCATTTCCTTCTCTTAGGTCAAAATTTCATCTAAATATCAATTCTCAATTATTAAATCCCACTTATTTTATGGTTGGATCTAATATCTCGTTAGACTGCCTACGTACCCTAAACAGGGATCAAGCCATTCGTGGTTCACATTTTCAAAATTTTAAACCCAAAACTGAAAATATCCAACATATACCACAATCGTATTAGCATTCAAACCACATCAATCTAGATCTCAAAAGCATGATTCGAATAATGAAATTCGCATAAAAACACCATGTCGGCTCCCTAGCCGTGCGCCGCCGCACCCGCCACCGCCAATGGTGGACGACCGCCTAGGCTAGCCGGAAAATACAACTATTTCTAAAAATTCCCAACTTTTACAAAAATGAAGATCTCAAAGAGTAGAGCAAACTTTATACCTGAGGCCAAGTCCAATTTGGCCTGGAAAGGCTCCAATTTGCCTCGAACCCACCGGAAACCTGTAAATGGATGGCCTCGATTCGTCACCTCCGGTGCTCCGCCGCCCTTACAATTGTTTGGGCTTTGTTCCATACCTCTAGGGAAGTTTATTGGTGATAGTAATTTGATGGAATTGTTATAGAATTGGGGAATCGAAGACACGGATGCATCGCATCCACTGGTCCGGGTTACGCTAAATCAAAGCCAATTCCCCAATATTTTAAGTTGAAATTGGAATGAGAGTCACTGAGTTGAGTGAAGGAGGTGGTGATGTCCAACTCACCAGAAAAATGCCAGAATTGGCGTTGGAGCTTGATATCTCGGACCGGGTCATGCGGGTCAAAGAGGAGACCCCGTTTCCTTCTCTCCCCTTCCTCATTTCCCTCATTTCCTTCTTTTCTGATTGGGCCATGCCCAATTCCTTCTCTCACAGCCCGCCACGTGGCTCCACTCCTCTCTGCTCCAGAAGATTTGGAGTCCTCCAGAAATTGGTCAAATGACCATTTCACCATTTTCTTTGCTCGTTTATATCTTCGTTATAACTCCGTTTCACGAACGATTTGCGCTCACGTGTCGGTGAGGTCGGGCTCTATTCAAAAATATAAATTATGACCTAAAAAGATCAACAGATTTTAAATAATTAATTTCCAACTTCAAACTTCGTAACTAGTATAATTTAAAATTAGATTCAAATAAATTAATATAATTTCTCAAAAAAGCAACATAAAATCTCGATAACACATTACGTAACTTATAATAATTTTCAGAAACAAAACTTCAAAATTTCCCAATTCTATTTCCATAATCATAAATCAATTTATTCTCGATTTTCTCCACATATTCATAATTATGAATATGTATTTCATATATTTAAATTTTTTTCTAGGGTATTACATTTTAAGTATAAACATATACTTATTTACCTGAAATATAATGGATTTTGTTAAATCTGTCTAGTCCGCCTAGGTGCTAGGCCCCAGCTCACCACCCAACTAGCGCCTAGCGTCTTTTAGAACCTTGATTGGGACACATACCTTGATTACTGTAGAGATATATTTTGACTTGAAATTAAGAGATGATGGAGAAATGATTAGGAATGCTACTGGCAGCAAAACATCACAACTAATCAAAACCAATTTTACTAATTAGGACAGTTTCTATCACCAAAACTTGATCATGAAAAAATCCAAGTAATGCTGCCTTGCTTTCTTTTTCTCTCACCCCCCCTCCCTCCCCTTTCTTTTTCTCCCTCCCTCCTCTAACCATTTTTATTTAATTTGATCAACTATGTTATTGATTGATTCTGTGTTTCCAGCATTTGGATGGTTTTTTTTTTTTTTTGGTGAGAAGGGCCTAAGTGGCTCTAATCCTGTTTAATTATGTTTATTGTCGTCATTACATTACATTAATTGAGTGTCCTTGCCATCTTTCGATCTTTCATTTTCATTTTCGTGATACACAGGTATGTTGAAAACTTTCCCAATTCATCTGTGCTTACACAATTATACAAGTGTGTATGTACAACTTTATACATGCATATGCGGAAATACATACGTTTGAGCTTGATTTTTTTTATGTGGTAGAAACTAACACACAAATTAAACCCTATAAATTATGCAATCATAGCACGAGTAAATAGGGATCGTTCTATTCTGGGGATTATAAGGGTTGCTAACCAACACAAATTAAACTTATAAAATTGAAAACTAAGTTAAACTAACAACAAAACAATGGGGGGGGGGGATATTTTGGACGAATTTAACTAAAACAAAATTAAATGACAGCAAGTAAATTAAGTTGTGAATGAAAATATGGATGAAATGATAGCTAAAGTATTTTTCTCCACACATGAAACATATGCATACAAATCGATTACCAGTTATTCTTCCTATAAACCATGAATGACAATGCCCCAAATTAACTGTGAACAATACTAATTAACTCTTAGATTTTCCTAAGTTCATTGAATTGGACTCAGCGACACAACCAAATTATTCTTCTCAAGTTCCCTAACTATGAAAAGCATGATAGAGATACATCTCAAAGATCATTAAGTTTTGTGAAAATCATAAGCATTGACAAAGCATGCATAACTATGAAAAACATGATACTCCTGCCAAGAATTTACTTAACTCAATCATAACTAGTGACTTTTACTACTTACAAATATAAGTTCAAAACGATTAGGTGGAATTCCCTTATATTCTAGCATCAAATCCCTGCATACAAACTAAGTATGCATCCTTAATAAACATACGAGAATAAGTTTTCTATAAAGCATATAAGTAAATTGCATTCATGTTTTATGAAACAATAACTGGATGGAATCAATTTATATAAAACATATGATCATGGCTTCAAATTCACCTCTAGCTAAAAAGAAACTTAGTTACACATGTTTATCATAACTGAAAAGCAATCTAAAATAAACATTGAAGCTTAAAACAAAGATAGAAAGAACTTTGAAAATTCTAGCAACTTCAATGGACGAATGGTAGGAGCGGCACACCCTAAATCGTTGTAGGAATTTCATATATATAGGGGAAACGGCTGAATCCAAGGAGGAAAGGGTTTTGGCGTTTTAAATTATTTTAGAACTTTAAGAAATAGGTGGAAAGTGTTGGAATATGATCAAGATTCTTCCTTGCAGCTGGAGATAAGATAAGATAGAATAAGATAAATTTCCTCTCCAACTAGGATTCCTCTTTCTTGTGTAATTCCTTGTCTTCCAAGTCTCAACTTTAATTTCTTCAGAGTTTAGCACATGTCTAACACCATTTAAACACCAAAAACGTCTAGCCCATATGCTATCCACGCATGTTATCCAATCGTAGTCCAAAATTGCTCCAAATTGCTCCATTTAGCTATTTATTGTCATCTTTACCAATTGGACCTACAATAATATGAAAATAACTTAAATTAGCAAAATAAATGGAAATTAACTAAGTAAATACAAAGAAATAAGATAACAAAGTCGGATAAATATGCTCTTATCATTTTTATTTTGGATTTATATGTTGGTTGTGAGATTCTGGCTGTTTGAAGTTTATGATTTTTATTTTTATTTTTTATGAAAGTAACTTATGTTTGCTTACTCGACGGTGGTTATTCCGATGTAGTGGTTGTTGGGGAACTTTTAAGTCGAGGTGGACTTGGGCTTTGAGAATTTCCTCTTGTCTCCCTTGGTTCGGTTTAGTAATAAGTCCCGGAATACCTCGAAAGAGTTAGCTTGTCTTAGGAAATATCCCGATTAGATCAAAGAGTCGAAGATAGCATGATTTAGGCAAATAATGACTTGACTGAGAAAAGCGTGGTGTGGAAGCTAGAAGTTCATCAATTTAGCATGTTTAGAGAGAGTTGGTGTGGTTGCATGGTGTTTTCTGGTAGACAATCTGGGTTTCCTAGGGTAACAACAAGGCTTATGATGGCTGGGATTTTAGTGGAAGGTTGTAAGAAATACTAAGGTTGCATGGATGATGATTCTTTAGGCTTGGAGTATGTTTTTGGGTTAAATATAACTCTCTGGCTTATTTCCTAGGTGGTTTTTTCTTCCTGCGTTTCTTCTATCTCTTTCTGTTACTTCTTATGTGTTCTAACTCCCTTCTTTATGTAAGTGAAGGGCTCTTCTCTAGGTTTCAAGGGAAATTCCCTTTATGGCTTGATCTTCCCCTTCTTTCTCCCTAAGCCTCATATTATTCCTTTTTTGGTGTAAGATAGCTGCACTGTTAAGACCTGCATTTTGCTTCTTCTTTAGACACATCTTTCCCAGGGCGACCTTCCGCATGAGCTAATTTTGGTAGCACGCTTCACGGCTTTCTCGCATTGGTTGTTTGTGCAGGCTGGGAAGGGAAAGTTAGCATTAAATGCCTGACTTACTGGGGTTAACATGCATTTAATGCAAGAATCTAGTTTAGTCATAACTAAAGGAGTTGGCTTGCTAGGGAAAGAGGTAAACTAGGCTAGTTTTCTCTCAAAGATGCTTGTGTGAAACAAGGTTCTAAAAAACGCTAGACGCTAGTCGGGCAGCGGCTAGCACCTAGTGTCTAGGCGGCTAGGCGGGGTCTAGTAATGTGAAATATTATAACACTCAAATTAAAATCCTATGATTGTAGTGTATGAAAGTAGGGATCGTTTTAGACCGGGGATTAGAAGGGATGCTAATCTACTCTAAACTGACTTAAAAACACAAAACAAAACTTAAAAACACTTAACTAGACTTATATGACTCAAAACAAACTAAAAAGACTCAAAACACACAAACTAAGTTAAATTGACTCGAAACAGACTCTAAGAAGTTATTTGGACGAATTTTAGACTATTAAGACTCAAAACACTAAATTGGACAGATTTGAACACATTTCTAACTAATCTAACACACTTAATTAAAGGGGAGATTGATTTGGACGAAATTGAAGTAAAAACAAACAAATTTAAAGACTCTAAACAATTTGAACGAAATTGGGTGAAATATGGGTGAATGGCTAGCTAGAGGGTCCTTCTCCACACATGACACACATGCATACAAATCGATTTCCAGTTATTATTCCTTTAAACCATGAATGACAATGCCCCAAGTTAATTGCATCGCACAACCAACCATCAGATTTTCCTTATTTCATTGGATTGAATGAATACGCATTACAACCAAATTATCTTTCTCAAGTTCCCTATATGAAACGCATGATAGAGATACATATCAAAAGTCATTAAGTTCTATGAAAATCATAAGCATTGACAAGGCATTCATCACTATGAAACGCATGAGACTCCTGCCAAGGATTCACTTAACACAATCATGACTAGTGACTTCCACTACTTGTGAATATAAGTGAATAACTATTACGTGAAACTCCTTTATATTCTAGCATCAAATTCATGGATGCAAACTAAGTAGGCCTCCTTAATCAACATACAAGAATAAGTTATCAATCAAACAGATAAGTAAATCGCATTCATGATTTATGAAACAAT
The DNA here is from genome assembly GCF_041283825.1 of Pyrus communis. Taxonomy (NCBI): domain Eukaryota; kingdom Viridiplantae; phylum Streptophyta; class Magnoliopsida; order Rosales; family Rosaceae; genus Pyrus; species Pyrus communis. The sequence continues at coordinate 13,940,799 of NC_142578.1, read as the reverse complement.
AATTGGATGAAATCAATTCATATCACATATATGTTCATGGCTTTGAATTCACCTCTAACTAAAACGAATTTAGTTCCTCATGTTCGCAAAACAAAGATAATTAAACTTAAACATTAAAAACAAAGATAGAATACACCTAGAAACACTCCAGGTGGCTCCTCCTTCCTTCCTTGCTGCCCACAATGGGGATTTGTGTGAATTTAGGCTCTTGAGGTGTGGTGGATGGTGTGGTGTGAATTTGGGGTAGAGGGTGATGGTTTATGAGTGTTGCGGCATCATGTATTTATAGGGTGAAGGGAAGGCACGAAATTAGGCTGAAAATGAGAGGAATTAGGACTCCAAATCACCAAAGAACAAGGACACATTCAATCAGATTCCAAGGAGGACAAGGAATGGTCATTGTGGTAGATTCTAGAACTTCTAGAAGGGTTACATGTAGCATAAACTTAGGGCACGAAAATAGGGCTTCTAGAACCTAATATTTAGGTGATTTAATGTGAAAAAGAGTCCTCTTTGAAGTTGGAATTAAGGTAGGAAAATATTAGGATAGGATAAGATAAGATAAGGTTGGATAAGGTTTGGTTAAGAAAAGGAAATTTGGATAATATTCCTTCTTTGTAGCTGATTCCTTATCTTCCAAGTCTTCAATTTAATTCTTCCAGATGTTAATCACATTCCTAGCCTCTCTTGATCTTCAAATTCGTCCATCCACCTTGCTCCATGCATGTGCAATCCATTCCAAGCCCAAAACTGCTCTAAAATGCTCCAAATTACATTTTCTTGCCAACTTTGTCAATTGAACCTAAAAGCACACGAAAATAGCTTAAAACACTCTAACAAGTAGAAATTAGCTATGTAAATGCAAGAAAACAAGCTAACTAAGTCGCATAAATATGCTCCTATCATCTAGGCGGACGCCTAGGCGGATTTAGGTAATTTTTATGTATATCTTGTAAATAAGTGCATATTGACACTTACAAAAAAATTATACTTGTATGAAATCTATGGATAAGATAATAAAAGAATGATAAAATGCAAAAAAAGTATCCAACAAGTCCAAAACACATTAAGCATATATGCCATATAACCATAGTGAGGAGTATTATAGGATGACACATGTACAACAAACTCACAATTTAAAACCACATATTTAGCGGATTTAAGTAAATTTATTATATATCGTATAAATAAGTGTTTGTTCATATCTAAAATATACATAATTTTATTTAGAATGATAAGATAATCAAATTTAAACATTAAATAATATGTTCTTTTTTAAAGCAAGAGCTTTAGCATTTTAAGTACATAATAAAAATACATATGGTATGGTCTTAAAAAATAATAATAAAACATTACAATAAAAAAAGAATGAAAAGTAATAACGGGGTTAAGATTGGAAAAAGAAAAGGGTATAAAATGTAGTAAAAAAAATGGTGAGGACCATTCAAAGAAAACATGCAGGCTGCAATAGATGCTCTTCCTAGATGAAAGATGGTGGAACCATCTTAATTGAATCATGCAAATTGAATAATGATCCATGTTTACAACCAGACAAAAATAGAAACAATATTAAAAACAAAATAAATATGTTATAGTCGTAATAAACAAATTAGCCTTATGCAAAAACAACGATAAAAAACAAATAAACAAGTTAAACAGCGCAGGAAACTAGAAGAAAAAAATAGATAAACTAATTAACTAGCACAAGAACCAAGGAGAAAGAAAATAAAGTAAAGCATCATCTTCATCTTCCTCGCGCTGAGTTGCACAACGGCTCTGCAACAATTTTTTCCAAATTCCGGTGTGCTCTACATATGCTTGCCTAGCCTCCGCCTAACACCGCCCAGACATGCATAACTCTGCCTAGTCCCGCCTAATCCCACCTAGGCGTCCGCCTAATATATTTATGATTTTGTGCCCGACAGGGCCGGTCCTGAGTTTTTTGGTGCCCATTACAAAAGCTCAAAATGTGCCCTTTTTTAATACGGAAACATATGTTTTAAAAAAAATATTTAACAAGGATAATCACATGTATGTGTAAAAAAAATCTTCACTAATAGCATGCAAAATGGCTTCCAATTTCTATCATGTATGTGTAAAACTTTATTCACTTCAACCAAATTATGATTAAAAACAGATGGATAATCACATATACAAACCTGCAAATGGCTTTTGACTTCATCATTAGTAAGCCCATCAACCTTCATTAACTCTCTAATTTGTTTTGGTGTAGCAGCTGCAAGAAAAAAAAAAACCAATCACAAAACGCATTAAACACACATCCAATACATCCCAGTCCAATCAAATATTCATCCAGTCATATAAAATAGAGGTATTCATCCATTTACCCCTGAACTTTTAAGGATTGGCCAACACAAATCTCCCCATGCAACATTTCTAGAAAAATGCTTTCAAAATCTTCACTGCAAATCCACAAAGACAAGTAATTAATGTTTCATATCAATCACATCGACAAACAAACTAAACAACCTCCTCAAAATTTTAACCCAAAAAATGTACCAAATTTGATATTTATTAACATAATCAAAGCAACTAAACAAAAACCAAAATTGAAAGTAATAAAAATAAATTGACCCATAAAAAATACACAAATAAAATGTATGAACAAAGGTCAGAAATTAGAGAGGGAGTGTATTAATACATACATAGAGGAACCAATTCCTGAGAAATCTGATGTCAAACCTGTACTGAGCTTAGTGAGATCCGACCCGGAATCCCTTCCAAAGTGAAAATCTTCTAGGGCTTGCTTCACAGACCTGGTTCGGTAACTAATTTTAGTAACAATTTGAAGAAATGGAAGGGTAAGAGAGTGAGAGATTTATCAATTTTGCAGAGTTTGGGAGAAAACAACAGACAGCGGACAAAGTGGGGGTGGGGAATTGAAAAAAAAAAGGGGACAAGTGGTCCCCTTATGTTATTTTTTTTAATGCCCAAAATTTGGGCCGTTCTATGTATTGTCAAAATTTGGCTCTTGCCTTCCAATCCTTATTTTGGCATCTGGACAATTTTTTTTATACCTATTTTGGGCTCTGGACATTTTTTTTCATACCTAATTATTTGTATTTTTTTTTTCGTGGTGCCCTTTTCAATTTTGGGCCCTGGACAGTTACCCTAGTAACATTGGGCCTAGGTCTGGCCTGGTGCTCGATTAAAAGCTAATCGCAGCGGCAACCGAACTCCCAGAGCCTAGGCGGCCGCCTATACCGACTTTTAGAACACTGGCGTGAAATACAAAGGGTATAGGCTTGGATCTTTGGGCCCCCAAGCAGCCTAAAGTCCTCCATGACCTTGATTCCATGTAGGCACGATAACCTTCCAAACCATCCACACCACAATCCACTTGACAAGCCCCGAATATATGACTTGGGCTTAGCATGGCAACGATTAGCATAAGGAAGCATCAGCATGGCGTGAGTATTCGGCTTAATCACCATGGCATGGCATGTTTGTAAATATATTTCTTGTCGATCCGGCGCCTTGGCATGTGTTTGAGCTTGAATGTAGGCTTTGCATGACAATTGGGCCTTGAGACTTGGTTGGATTGGTGTGTGACATTTTGGGGCCCCAATAGTGGTTAAAAATGGAAGTTTCACTCGTAGTACGAGATTAATTGAGGTTCATACATGCATCATTGGTGTAAATTTTGAGAGATGGAATTATATATATGTGTAAAGTCCTTTCTTATTGTGAGGCTAAGCCCACCCTCACCGTTAGTGTTGATAATATCATTTGTTCAAAAAAAAAAAAAAAAAAAACAAACAAACAAACAAACAAACAAACATACAAACAATCATTTGACAACTATTTGAATCACATTATTATGCGCATATGAAAGACCTTTTTTTTTTTTTTTTATAACCAACACTATATGCCTATTAAGATGTTTTGAACATATTTAAAAATAGAGAAAATAATATTTAATAAACAACTGATTGAATCACATTTTTGCTAGCCCATTGTGAGGTCAAGCTCACCCCTCCCCCTTAGTGTAGATAATATCATCTATTAAAAAAATATTTGACAACTAATTGAATCACATTATTATGTGCGTGTGTTTGGACTCGATTTTACACTATCGCCCCGAGTAATCAAGGCTGTTGAGTGAGCATAGCTCTCAACCGTTGGATGGAAAAGTGGAGATAATTTTGTTATTGTTAAAGGATAATATTATGGTTTTTATCATAATAATTATCTTTTAATATGAGTTATCTTGGCATTTTCTTAAACTAGATAAATAGAATGCGAATTATATCCCAAATAAGCAGTACAGTTCGAATTGATTTGCGATGTTTGACGGCACTAGGAAGCTTAAAATGAATTTGGAATTCATTTGATCAGAATGCATGCACGACGACAATAAAGATGATGGCTTTTGGTGATGATGTGAGGATGAGATGAGAAACCTAGGTAGGCTAGGTTTTTAATGCATGGTGATGGTGTTGTCAGATTGAGTGCAAAGTCGTGAGAATTGATGGTGGGATTACAGTGTGCATGCCGTGTGGAAGACTACCAACTATATATATATATATATATATATCGAATTTGGTTGCATTTTTTACTAAGTTCAGAGTCTTGGGAGTAGTAAGACTTATCCGAGGCTTAAGTTAGTGGAAGAGTTTTAATAGCATGGTAGTCTTTATCAGCTTATCAACCAGCGCGTACTCGTCCCTATAAATACAAGACACCGTGCAACATTTCAAGCACCTCCAATTCAACACATAACTGCCCTGCGCAAACCTCTTAAACATCTTGAGATTTTTTATTTTCTTCTTTCGCCAACACATCTTCAGTTTGGATAAACAGCAATGTGAAGGCAATCGGTGAGCATCTTCAGTTTGGATAAACAGCATTATTGCCGTAGAATCATCTGACCAAGGAGCACCTTCAGTTTGGATAAACAGCACTGCGTCGAGGCCGACTGGTTACCTATCCAAGTCTCGATCGAGGAGGGTTTCCAAATCCTTATTGGCAGAGGTCATCTTATTAGCCTTCTCGGTAAGGTAAAGTATTATAAGTTACTACATTCGGCACATTGAACGCCGAGTGATTTTATGATTGGATACTCACAAGTGAGTTTCAGAGTTCGGCATTCTGAAGGCCGAATTGCATTTACTATCAAGACATACAACTCTTTTGAGTACCTATGTCCATATAATTTGGAGCCGGTTCGATGTGCTTGTACTCTTACGAATATAATCACCGTGATCGAACCCGTCGCCGGTGATTCGTGAACTTTGTAGAACTAGGAGCCTTATCTTCAGGGTCGAGAACCCGAAGGCCGAGACGTGTTCTTTCCTCGGCTGCAGTCGCAAGATCAAGAAGTCAGCAATGCACTCAACGTAACATCAAGAAATTTTACTCCTTGGCTGAGCTCGATCGACGAGTTGGCACGCCACGCATCAATCGAATGACGTAGTTAGCTTATTAGTTACTCGGCCTGTGCGGCACGTAGGCTTGGTAGTTTTTAGGGTCAACATATTGGCATGCCCGGTGGGACATGTGCTAAAACTACAGAGTTCACATGATAAATCAATATCTCAAAGAGGGTGAGATTTGGAACCTATTCAAGGAAATTGTGGAGCAACAAAAACACCTTGATTGGATCATCGAAGCAAATGAAGAAAGGCAAAAATATTTCTCTCAAATGAGAAAGGTGAAGGTTCATCACAGCTTACAAGATCAATGGTTAAATGAAGATAGAGCTAGATTTTATGAGTGGCTCGATAAGAAAACGTCATTTGGGTTCAAATCAATTCCATTTGAGGAATGGTTAGATCAAAAGGCCAGGGGGCAATTTTTTGCTCCGGCCACAACCAACATTCGGCCTAAAAAGATTGTTGAGACGGCAAAAGAAGAACCTCGGTCACCTATTTTTTCGATCGAGACTGAAATTGTGGTAGGCCAAGAAGCCAAAGCTCAAGTTTCTGAGCCACAAATTGACTTAGAAAATGATTCGTCAGAAGAGTGCTCCAATGACAAACAAGGCAGAGACATTGGCTTAGCTGAAAAAACCACGCCAATCGACATGATTATTGGTGATAAAGTCGAAATAGAGAAATTCTATTCGGCTAAGTTGTTTGAATTAAAAGCTAAAATTAACAAAGTAATTACGCTTGAAGGGCATAATAATTGTTCAACACATTCGGTGCCCGAAAATGAAAAATATTTCGCCAAGTCAAATATATTTGGAGATCATTTTTTATTCGGCTCAATGCAAAATTTGATTGGCTGTGTTGATATACAAAGATCTCGGCTTGGAATAAAGCAACGTTGGCCTCCTCCTCATCTTTCTAGTTTGACCACTTTCGTTTTTCTTTCGTAAAAAAAAAAAAAAAAAACAAATTATTTTCTTAACCATTCAGCTCCTCGCCCGATGCATAAGAAATTAAGGGGGGCACAAGTGGTATATTTCGGTGGTAAAAATTATTTCGCTGAGAATGAGTGAATTAAAATAGATGCCTGGGAAAATTGATGCTCAGTGCAGAAATCTCTATCCTACAATTCAAATTAATTAGGGATAACCGGCATATGGGTGATGGAAGGGTCACGCGGCAGTGCATCTACGATTGGATTAATTTCGTGCAATTAATCTACGCATGGGATAAAGTTGAAATAGTAATATGATGATGTGATGCGATTAAGACAAAAGAGGCAGTAGGCTTCAGCCTATGGACATGTTTGACATGAGGAATCATGATTTGTTTCCAAGTTATGTTAGAATACGTGTCAACAACAGGTGATATATAGGTCTTATTTACTAGGCCAAGGAACATCCCATGTGGCACCGTTGATCAGTCAAGACAAGACCACTTTTATTGTCAAATACACACACACACACACACACACACACACACACACACATATATATATGCCAAATTTTTGCCGAAGTGACCTCTTGAAACTTCGGCCATATAGGCGTTGGCAGATTCAAGGTCTTATATGCCAATTTTTTGCCGAGCTTGGCACAAGTTATCTTGGTAAAATCATGGGGTCTCTCCCATAACATGGCACGTATACAGTGAAAGGCTATCTAAGTGGAAGTTGCAGAGCTGGGCATGAGGCTTATTCATACAAATATCAGAGCATATATGAGCTTTTGTCGAAGTCGGCGTAAATCAATTTGGTGGTTTGCATCACCCAAGTCAGCGGGAGGATTTTGTCCTCGACTATATATTTCTTTGACCATAGCTTTGGTGATAGACTTCTTCGGTAGAGCCTTGGTAAATTTTTATTCAGCGGTGGATGCTCATTTTTCCTCGACCATATATTTTTTTGGTTTAGCTTTCGGCCGTTTAGGCCAAGAGTAAGCAAGCTGGGCGGTGGATCTCAAAGGCCGAAGAGTGATCAGGAAGAAATTCGATGAAGTTGGATTTGTCAGTCGGTGGGTCTACACGGCCTTGAATCTCAATGGAGACATTTGTTTTGGTTTTCCTCGAAATTCTTCAGCGATGATGTTAGTCGATGAGTTTAGCAGAGACTATTTGGTGGAGCTGGGAGTCAGAAAAGAATAAAATATGATAGATATATGCATGGCCGACAATATCATTCCAAGTTGGACAGAATAGGCCAAGATTTGATTTTGTTTTTTATGGCCTTGGTTATATATATATATATATATATATATATATATATATATATATATATATATCTGTGTGTGTGTGTATGTGTGTGTGTAATAATGCTGACGAGCGGATGGCTGGATAACAAGCCAAACTTGGCCGAGCTGTCCACATGTGATTGTTTCAGAAAAGTGATTGCAATATTCATGATGGGTGACAGGCCGAGATATCAAGAATCAGGTTCTTCTCAGCCCAGTTTTTCTCGGTCCTATTTGCATTTTGACCGCATGAGTTGGATGGTCGAAGTAATTACAAGGTTTTTCTGGCAAAATTGCCAAGCCTTGTATAGAATTGTGGCAGTTGAGGAAGACCACAGTGTTGGTAGAACATACATGTTATTGCCAAGGAACAAAGTTTCTTTTTCAGCGATACGATGGGATTTTGTTGGCTACGAACAATTAATTTCCTTAACTATTCAGCATACAAGCCGAAAATTAAGGAAACTGGGGGGCAATGTTTGGACTTGATTTTACACTGTCGGCCCGAGTAATCAAGATCGTAGATTGAGCATAGATCTCAACCGTCGGATGGAAAAGTGGAGATAATTTTATTATTGTTAAAGGATAATATTATGGTTTTATCATAATAATTATCTTTCAATATGAGTCATCTTGGCATTTTCTTAAACTAGATAAATAGGATGCGAATTATATCCCAAATAAGCAGTACAGTTCGAATTGATTTGGGATGTCTGACGGCACTTGGAAGCTTAAAACGAATTTGGAATTCATTTGATCAGAATGCATGCACGACAATAAAGATGATGGCTTTTGGTGATGATGTGAGGATGAGATGAGAAACCTAGGTAGGGTAGGTTTTTAATGCATGGTGATGGTGTTGTCAAATTGAGTGCAAAGTCATGAGAATTGATGGTGGGATTATAGTGTGCATGCCGTGTGGAAAACTACCAACTATATATATAGATATATATATATATATATATATATATATATATATATATATATATAATTAGTGGTTGTTTAGATAAACACTATTTGTTCAAATCCAAGCATGCAGGTTATCTTGGGATTCGATGTGGTAAGGCTAAACACAATGATCGAATTTGGTTGCATTTTTTACTAAGTTCAGAGTCTTGGGAGTAGTAAGACTTATCCAAGGTTTAAGTCAGTGGAATAGTTTTAATAGCATGGTAGTCTTTATCAGCTTATCAACCAATGCGTACTCATCCCTATAAATACAAGACACCGTGCAACATTTCAAGCCCCTCTAATTCAACACACAACTGCCCTTCGCAAACCTCTCAAACATCTTGAGATTTTTTATTTTCTTTTTTCACCAACACATCTTCAGTTTGGATAAACAGCACTATGAAGGCAATCGGCGAACATCTTCAATTTGGATAAACAACACTGTTGCCGTAGAATCAGTCGACCAATGAGCACCTCCAGTTTGAATAAACATCACTGCGTCGAGGCCGATTGGTTACCTATCCAAGTCTCAATCGAGGAGGGTTTTCGAATCCTTATTGGCAGAGGTTATCTTATTAGCCTTCTCGGCGAGGTAAGGTGTTACAAGTTACTACATTCGACACATTGAACGCCGAGTGATTTTATGATTGGATACTCACAAGTGAGTTTCAGAGTTTGGCATTCTGACAGATGAACTACATTTACCATCAAGACATACATCTCTTTTGAGTACCTGTGTCCATATAATTTGGAGTCGGTTCGATGTTCTTATACTCTTACGAATATAATCACAGTGACGGAACCCGGCGTCAACGATTTGTGAACTTCGCAGAACTAGCAGCCATGTCTTCAGGCTCGAGAACCCGAAGGCCAAGACGTGTTCCTTCCTCAGCCACAGTCACAAGATCAAGAAGTCAGCAACGCACTCAACGTAACATCAACAAATTTTACTCTTCGGCCGAGCTCGACCAACGAGTTGGCACGCTCTGCATCAACCGAATGACGTAGTTAGCGTATTAGTTACTCGGCCTACGAGCCACGTAGGCTTGGTAGTTTTTAGGGTCAACAGCGTGCAAAAGACCATTTTTATAACCGACACTACGCGCCTCTTAAGATGTTTTGAACGTGTTTAAAAATAGAGAAAATAATACTTAATAAACAATGAATTGAATCACATTATTACTAGTCTATTGTGAGGTACTAATTATAAAAATTAGAAAAAAAACAAAAAACTGTACAAAAAAATTAAATATTAATAAACACTGTTTATATGATGAAAATACCCTTGCATTATATGGTACATTATTTTGGGCTGCTTTTGAACTCTTTTGTTTTGGGGGCATTTTTGCCCAAAATTTTTTGGTGAAGACCGTGACCCCAAATGGGTCACGCGCATGCAAAAAGTATTTTTTGAATCACAACGTGCTACACGCTACTTACACATTTTAAATGTATTTATATGCGTGAATTGCTTCAATATTTTTTTTATGACAAAAAAAAAGTCAAATATATGGACTAAATGAATAATATTAGATCATGCTAGAAGAAACCCTCATAAACCAATTAAAGTAGCTGAATCCACATAACAAAATCGGTCTTTCAATTTCTAGTTACATTTTGTTGAATTTACATTAATAGAGAAAATAAAATTTAATAAACAACTGATTAAATCATATTATTGATAGCCCATCGTGAGGCTAAGTTCACCTCCACCCCTTAGTGTAGATAACATATTTTGTTCAAAAAAAAAAAAAAAAAAAAAAAACGATCATTTGATAACTAATTGAATCACATTATTATGGACGTGCGAAAGGCTTTTTTTATAATAGGCATTACGTGTCACATCTCGAGCCCGCTCCACCACCGTAGCATGATATTGTCCACTTTGGGCCCCGACCACGCCCTCACGGTTTTGTTTCTGGGAACTCACACGAGAACTTCCCAGTGGGTCACCCATCATGGGAGTGCTATCGCACGCTACTCGCTTAACTTCGGAGTTCCGATGGAACCCGAAGCCAATGAAATCCCAAAAGGCCTTGTGCTAGGTAGGGATGGGAATATACATATAAGGATCACTCCCCTTGGCGATGTGGGATCTAACAATCCACCCCTCTTAGGGGCTCGACGTTCTCGTCAGCACACCACGGCCAGAGTTAGGCTCTCATACCAAATTGTCACGTCCCAAGCCCGCTCCACCGCCGTAGCACTATATTGTCCGCTTTGGGCCCCGACCACGCCTTCACGGTTTTGTTTCTGGGAACTCACACGAGAACTTCCCAGTGGGTCACCCATCATGGGAGTGCTCTCGTGCACTACTCGCTTAACTTCAGAGTTCCAATGGAACCCGAAGCCAGTGAACTCCCAAAAGGCCTCGTGCTAGGTAGGGATGAAAATATACATATAAGGATCACTCACCTAGGTGATGTGGGATCTAACATTACGTGCCTCTTATGACACACCTCGACCAAAATCAAGGCGTGCTGGACCCCCAACTGGGAAATTCTAGTGTGAGTTCCCAGAAACAAAACTGTGAGGGTGTGGTCGGGGCCCAAAGCGGACAATATCGTGCTACGGTGGAGTCGAGCCCGGGATGTGGTAAGGGCCCGAGCCGAGATGTGAGATCTTAAGTGTTTAAAAATAGAAAGGATAATATCTAATGAACAGCTGATTGAATCACATTATTGTGAGCGTGCGAAATGCCTACTTTATCACCTGCAGTACGCATCTTTTAAGATGTTTTGAACGTGTTTGAAAATAGAGAAAATAATATTTAATAACAACTTATTGAATCATATTATTGCTGACCCATTGTGAGGCTAAGCCCAAACCCCTCTCAACTTTAGTGTAGATAATATCGTTTGTTCAAAAAAAAAAAAAACAATCATTTGACAACTAATTGAATCACATTATCATGCATGTGCAAATCACTTTTTTTATAACCAGCACTATGCGCTTGTTAAGATATTTAGAACGTGTTTAAAAAGAGAGAATGGGGACATTGGGTGGAATAGGGACATTGGGTGGAATGGGGTTAGAAAAAATTGAATTTGGAACAACCTTACATGAATTGGTTGGCATAGGAGCAATAGGTGCTTGCGGCAAGGGTGGTTCCACCCTTCCCGTGGGTTGGGTGTGTTCCTCTTCCTCAAATTGTAATCTTTCATCTTCCGTGTAATTTGATTTTGATGGTTTAGGGTTTGTTCCAACCTCCTTGCCACTTCTCAAGATGATTTCCTTGGCAGTTTCAAATCTTCCCTTCGGATTTACAATGGTTGAACTAGGGAGTTTGCCTTGGTCTCGAAATTGTCCTACGAACTCCGTTATCTGCCCAATTTGCTTTTCCAAGTGGTCCAACCTTTTGTCTTGATTTTGCATTGCTTTTTCTTGATTTTGCATCACTTTGTTTTGATTCTCTTGCCCCTGAGACAAATTGGCAAGTAACTTAAGAAGTGTATCATTATACAAAGACGTACCTAAATTTGTTTGGGCAAGTTGTGGTGGCTGCATAGGTGTTGTATAGAACTCCTCATATGACTGCCAATATTCTCCTTGTTGAGCCTCCTTGGCTTGATTTTGTGAGCCCTGCACCAAAGAAATTAATTCATTAAGAATTTGATTATAATTTATTGACGAACCTGAATTTGGTTGGGCATATTGTATATGAGGTTGTGGTGGCTGCATAGGTCTTGAATAGAACTCCTCATATGGCTACCAATATCCTTCTTGTTGAACATTTTGAGGTTCCCACCAGATAGAGTTTGAATGATCACTCCAATCCAAATTGTAAGTATTGGAAAACACGCCGTTCCTTGATTGATTATGATCAAATGTACCAATTCTTTGCATTTGGGACCTTTCCATGAGCTGTGACAAAAGAGAAGCATTATCAAGTGCCATGTTGTGCTTCTTTAGTACCTAAAATCAACAAAACAAAACAAAACACAAATCAGAAACTAAAACTAAAATATATAACAGAAACAAAGGGAAACAACGGGGGATTAGCAAAGTTGCTAATCCCCGGCAACGGCGCCAAAAATTTGATGTGATAAATAATAACACTCAAATTAAACCCTCTTTTTGACAATTGTAGTATAGATATAAGTAGGGATCGTTCTAGGCCGGGGATTATGAGGGATTGCTAATCTAATGAAAACTGACTCAAAGATACAAAAATATGCTTAAAAACACTTAAACAAACTCAAAGACTCTTAACTAAACTTATATCACTCAAAACAAACTCAAAAGACTCAAAACAACACAAAACAACACAAAACAACCAAATAGACTGAAACTAGACTATAAGACTCAACTTGGACGAAAATAGGTTTGGTTTTGACTCAAAATACTCAAAAACACACTTTAGCTCAGATTCTAACCTAATTGACACTTAAAACAAAGGGGGGTTTTGGTTTTGACGAATTTGAACTAAAACAAAACAGAAACTAAACTAGACAAAGTTTTGAACGAATTTGGGGAACATGGATGGGTGATTAGCTAGCTAGAGGATTCTTTTCCACACATGACACATTTGAACACAAATTGATTTCTAGTTGCTTTTTCGATAAACCATGAACCTCAACACCCCAGATTAACTGTGACATCACTAATTAATCCTCAGATTTTCCTTTAGTTATTGGATTGGATGACATCATACGACAACCCAAAGCATTCTTCAAAAGTTCCCTACATGACATCATAATAGAGATACAATCAAAGATCATTACGTTCTATGAAAATCATAAGTATTGACAAAGCACTTGTAACTATGACATCATGATACTCATGCTAGGAATTTACTTAACATGATTGTGAAAACAACCTTAACTACTTGTGAATATAAGTTTGTAACGATTATGTGAAACTCCCTTATATTCAAGCATGCAAATTAAGTGTGCACCCTTAATCAACAAACAAGAATAAGTTATCCATCAAACGGTTAAGTAAATTGCATTCACAATTTATGAAATCACAACTGGAATTAATCAATTCATATTGCAAATATAATCATGGTTTCAAAGTCTCCCCTAGCTAAAACAAGTTTAGCTCCTCATGTTTACAACAAAACAAAGAGAATATAAATTAAACATTGAAAACAAAGATTGAATACACCTAGAAACGCTCCAACAATCCAAGCTTGAATGACCAAAACGTCCAAGGCTTCTCCTCTCTTCTTTCTCCTTCTTTGTTGCGGCACAAGGGAGTTTGGGTATGAATTATGGTGATGGATGGATAGGTTGGATGGTGGTAGAGGGTGGATGATGGCTGAATGAATGGGGAGAATGAGGAATAATTCGAATGGATGTGTATGGATCTCTAGAGTCTCCAATATGTGCGGCAGATTATGTATATATAGAGGGAGAAAGGTTAAGGCATTAATTAATTAATTTGGGAATGTATTAAGACTCCAAATCGTCCAAGAAAAGGGTAACAAATCAGAATTCTAAGAGGAAAAGGGAAGGAAAGTTGCGGCATTGACTAGAAGAAAAGGGGAAAGAAGATATGTGGTAGATTTTGGAAGAAAAGGGTAAGAAAGGTGCGGCTCCATCTTGGACTGGGATTAGAGCTTTTAGGACATATATTTAAGTGTCCCAAATTGATTAGGAACCCCTTTTGATAGCTGGAAATTAAGTAGGAAAGATTAGGATTAGGAAAGGTCAAACAAAAATGGGAAACCTTGGCTTAACTTTCCTACTTCAAGTAGGAAACCTTCTTTGACTAGGAATCCTTCTTAGATTAAGAATCCTTCTTAGATTAGGAATCCCAATATCTTTAAGTCTTCAATTTCATCCATTCCTTTTGCTCCAAGCATATACTATCCATTCCAATCCCAATTTTGCTCCAAAATGCACCTTTTTGCTACCTTAACCATATGAACCTAAAAACACACGAAAATAGCTTAAACTACTAAAATAACTATGAACTAACAACATAAATGTACGAAAACAAGCAAACTAAGTCGCCTAAATATGCTCCAATCAATAACTATTAGGTGAAATTCCCTTATATTTTAGCATCAAATTCATGCATGCAAACTAAGTAGGCCTCCTTAATCAACATACAAGAATAAGTTATCAATCAAACAGATAAGTAAATTGGATTCGTGTTTTACGAAGCAATAACTAGAGGAAATCAACTCATATCACATATATGTTCATGGTTTTGAATCCACCTCTAGCTAAAAAGAAATTAGTTCCTCATGTTCACAATTAAACAAAGACAATTAAATTTAAACATTGAAAACTAAGATAGAATACACATAGAAACGCTCCAACAATCCAACGTCTTAAATGGCAAGCACAGCTCCAGGTGGCTTCTTTTTCTCCTTCCTTGCACAGTTGCGGCACAATGGGGATTTTCTAAGTTTATGGCTCTTGTGTGTGGTGCGAATTATGGTGTGAATGTATGGGATGTGGTATATGATAGGTGCGGCAGAATGTAGTATTTATAGGGCTAAAACACACGGCATAGATTCATTGTTTTGGAGAAGAATTAAACACTCCAAATCCACAAGGAAAAGGCCATCTAGAAATTAGAAACCAAAGAGAATAAGGATAGGGGGTGCGGCAGATTTAGGCTTCTAGAAAGAGATAGGTCTTCTAGAAATAGGTTTTTATATGTCTAAGTCTGAAAAGAACTCTCCCTTGCAGCTGGAATTAAGGTAGTAAAAGATTAGGATAGGATAAGATAAGATAAGGTTGGATAAGGTTTGGATAAGATAAGGTTGTTTGGATAAGGTTCCATGTTTCTTGCTCTTTCCTTATCTTCTTTGTCTTGAATTTGTTTCTCCAGATTTGTAGCATGTTCCTAGCCTCTTTTGACTTCAAATTCGTCCATCCACCTTGCTCCATATGCAAGCTATCCATTCCAGCCCAAAATTGCTCTAAAATGCACCAAAATGCACTTTCTTGCCTCTTTTGCCATTTAAACCTACAAACACACGAAAATAGCTTAAATCACTATAATAAATATAAACTAACTATGTAAATGCAAGAAAACAAGCTAAGTAAGTCGCATAAATATGCTCCTATCAGCCATGCAAGGGCTAAACACCTTTCCATCACTGTGGTAAACGGCCACTTGCTACTTGGTTGCTTAATTTGGATGTTCCCAAAGTTGTCTAAGAGAACCTGTTGCCTATCAATGAGTTCTGGTATCCTTTGCCTATACCTCAGAGTGGGATTTTTGATACCATTAATTATAGTGTCATTAAAGTTAACAGTGGGTACTGGTAGAGATATTGGTATATTCATGCTTGTTAAAACCAAATTCGTGCACCGTCGTGAGTGGTGGAGATCCATAAATCCATGTAACCTGTAAAAGAACAAACAACCATGAGCAAGCCTTAGGCACAAGGGGGTTGGCGGTGGGTCGGTGTGCCGGCCAAAGGCTCTTCAATGGTCAAGTTTGTAAGCAAGTATAAGACTCAAGTAGTGGGCAAGATAATTCGAGTGTAGAGATTGTGTTATTGGAGACAAATCCTAGATAGGTGTATTTGTACGAACCGAGAAAGAGATTGCGTTACTAGAGACAAATCCTAGATAGGTGTATTTGTATGAACCAGGAGAGATACATTTTTAAGACAGAATCCTTATTACAAGCCGGGATAATCCTAGAGGATATCTAGAAGTAGATATTGCACCATTTAGGAGTTATGATTACTTGCGGCGCACACTAGGGATAGGTTCAAAAAATTGAAAACCTAACAAAAAAGGGGATCGGACACTGAACTGACATCGAAAAATTAAAATCCGATAAAAAACCGAATCAAAAAATAAAAAATAAAACCGAACCGAACCGAATCCCTTTACACTTAAAACGACCTTATTTTATGTTTAGAGTATTTAAACCTATGCCTCATCTGCTCTCTCCTCTCATAGCTCATTGCTCACTCACAAGTCACAACCTCACCCTGCAATTTTCTTATTATTAGTCTACCAATGCTCTCTACTCTCATACCCCTGCTGCTCCACTCACAAGTCACAACCTCACCCCACAATTTTCTTATTTTTAAATATTAGTCTACCAATGCTCTCTGCTTTCATACCTTTGCCGAATCCCTTTAGTACAGCTACCTTCTCACTTTCCTCATTTTCTTATTATTAGTCTTCAAATGCAAGCCTCTTTTATAAACTACATATTAAAAAAAATTAGGTTTTAATGTTTTATAAAAAAGTAAAAAATAAAATAAAGGGAATCGAACAAAACCAAACCGAAGAAATAAAACCTAACCGAAAGAAAATTGAACCGAATCGAATGGAAGTTTCGGTTTGGTTTTGGTTTTGGCAAAAAACCAAACCCACTCCTAGTGCATGCAAATCCTTAGATTGTAGGAACTCCAAGACTTATCAAGATCTGACTGATTCCATACTAGATCAGATCTCGTGTCTTGCGGAACAAGCTTGGTTATTCTAGTGAAGTTGCTTTGATTGAACTTCTGTGGTGGCACCGTTGCTCCATTTGATCCAACTTCGCTCGGAGCTAGTGAGTCCACGACCGAACTTCTGAAGTAACAATATTCAGATCGACAAATTGGGTCCATATATTCACTGTTCTAGAGAGGTGGAAAATCTGGTCTCACATATATAATGAAAAAAACACCCATAGTAGGTAGCCTTTTGAAAAAAGCATATAGACATGGATTATTTTTTGGAATGCCTTCTGGAACTTAACATCAATCTCTCTTTCACAACTGAAACGTAAATTGCATCACTTAAGACTTTGAAACACGATCATGTCTCACTTGGTCACATTCCATCAAATCTGTTAAGAAATCTGTTAAGTCTCTAATGTGGCACAAGTCCACTTAGTGGCTGACATGTGTTGCCACATCATTGACACATAAACTTAAAAAAATTAATATTTTAAAAACATTAAAGAATCACTTTTAAAAATTAGAGAAGGAAATTAGAAAAAAGGACTTGTGAGAGCGAGGGAAGTAGCGGCGGAAGAGAGAGGCTTGCGGCTGCGGCGATGTCAGGTGGTTGCATCAGTCCTGGATCGTATTGTGAATGCACACAAGCCTTGTTGTGTTCTTCGCCATAATCAACTCGGTCGCCCTTCATATAATAGAACAATTCACGAGCTTTGAAGCTTCAAAAACCCCCACTAAACCATGTTATCTTCAAAAGGCGCAGAACAAGAACAACTATTAAGATATAAATCATGAAAACCACCGCATTTATTGCAAGTAGATTTGATGGCTCGTACTTTTATATAGAGGATTTGAACACGAAAGAAGCCCAAAAGAACCAATAGAGCAGAGTCGCGTTTAATTTTAAACTCGTTCTCTAAACCCTAGCCGCTCTAAAACCATGGGTGTCGAATGAGCAAACACCAGATTTTGTCCCCTTAGCCTCGTCCTCGTCCCTTTTGTTTTCGTTTTTGGTTCTACTTGCAGGTGCTTGTGTTCGTGCTTCAGATATGTTGACTCTTCTCCAGTGTATCAGTCTTGGTTTGGTTTGCGCTACGTTTCCTTCGTCGAATTCAATGCAGAGTTGGTTTTCATCGGGTGATTACCTATGTGGTCGCTGGAAAGGTGATGGCGGCGGTCGAGGTCGTGTTGTGCAGGTTATCTTCTGCATTTTTGCTGATTGGGCTTTAGCCATCCCCATCTTTCAATGGATCTGCTTGCTTTGTTTTCGACCACAAAAAAGAATCAATAGAGCAGAATTTAGGTTGTTCTAAAAGAAAAATTGTGAACGGTGTACTGGTAAATAAAAAAGAAATCTTCTTGAGCAGTTTGGAAAAGCATTGAAGATTCGCATTCAACATAAACTGAATCAAGTAAATACACTAAGAGTAACCAATTAAAAGTTAGGGTGAAAAATGGATTTACAATTTACAAATACCTCTGACTCTTCAACTTCTTCTTCTTCTTCTTCAACCCCCAGAAAAGCAAAACTTAGAAGGCTCCTTGCTACAGAACGAAAAGTCTGAAGCTTTATTTTCTCTTTAAAACCAAACCTGAAGCTTTTCTACGTACGCATGAAAGCCCTTCTCCGCTGCCCTTCATTCACAATTCGTTTCTTTTAGTTTTAATTTTTTTAAGTGATCTTTTGTAAACATTAAATATATTTTAAGCTGATGTGGCAATGACATGTAAAACACGTCAGCAAGTAGTGGGCTCCACTTATGCCAAAGGGACCAACATATTTGACGAACATATGTGATAAAGTAATACGAAACTCGAGTTTCAAAGTGTTGAATAACGTAATTTACATTTCAAGACAAAGACATTGCAAAACATAAGCTCAGAGACAACGGCGTTTTGTAAAAGAAAAAAAAAACCGAATAATACAAAAATAGATTATAAAAAAATAAATCTGGAATACGGTATACGGTAATACCTTGACAGAACAGCTAGCCATAGCTTTGTAGGTTTGTTGCTGTTTGCAAAACGGAAATTAAAAATAAAAAAGATTCTGCAGGTTGCTGCCGCTGCTGGCACCTCCAAGGCTCCAACGGCTAGTTTGAAAGATGACCACTCAACGGTCTCTAACCCCTATCTGCTAAAGAGTGTATTTTTGCTCACCACTATTTACATGGTGTATACTTATCATCCTATTTATCACCGTTAGATGAGTTTGAATGGTGAGATTTGTGTAGCACAAACACAAATCCCAACATTCAAACTCATTTAACGGTGATAAATAGGATGGTGAGCATACACTATGTAAATGGTTGTGAGCAAAAATGCTCCCATCTGCCAAATAGACCAAAAGAATCATATATGTATGTTTTGGGGCCATGATCTAATTTTTTTAGGAAATTGTATTATTAATGTTGGGTTTTTGTTTATCTTCAGTTAAAATAATATTTATAATACTCAATTAAAAACTAATAAATTTTTTAATCATTTAGGAATTGTGTTAATTAAATACCTTCACAATTCATTCCAAGAGACACATGGATCGTACCATTGATCTATTGTTATATGCTTTTTCTGGGAGTTGAAGAGGGACAAGGATTGTTTACCCTCCCACTTCTGGTGCCCTCCCGTGCCCTCCTGTTTTGTGTGGTCACGGTTAAGCCACATCAACATTTTATATTGTTTTCTTTATAGAGATAATAAGACAAAAATGAATAGTAATATAAAATGTTGATATGTGACCATACAAACAGGAGGGTACGGGAGAGCATCAAAAGTGGGAGGGCAGGCAATCCTTGTCCATTGAAGAGGAAGGTAGGTTGGACATACGTTTTTTTTTTTTGCCAAACAATTGTTATATTAGATATTAAATTAGAGAGCTAATGGGGTTTGAACTCATTTAGTAGTGCAAGAGCAACATTCCTCTTTAGTACCATGGTAGAGGGCCACTTGTAGGTGAACTTATGTTGAAGGGCGCACACACAAAGGAGGAGGGGATCAACTAATCCTTTATGGGTGTGTTTGTTTGGCTTCAATAAGTTTCACTGGATTGGAGAAGATTATATATTAGTATAGGCATGTGTTTGTTATAGACAAGACTAAATTTAATGGGATAAAGGAGGACTCACCTTGACTAAATCCCTCATTAGAAGGTCTTAGCAAGGCCCCCCAAAAACAACGGGATTGATAGCCTCGTCTCCTTCGTTTGCAAGTGTCCCACAAACCAACATGAGCAGCATCAGCACCCATTCTCCAATGACCAAACCAAAAACAGCTGTTGCCGATCTCCATCGCCACAAACCCAGTGTTTTTTTTGGCATCTAGGTCGGGGATCGGGGTTATTTCGCCATCTGGGTCGACCAAAACGACGACAAAGATGGGTCTTTTGCTACATCTGCTACGTTTTGCCCCTCCCATCTCCTTTTTCCTTGCATCCCACAACCAGAAAATCTAACCCATAAAACCCAAAAAAAATATGTGGGATGAGCTTGAATCAACTATGGGATTGATGTGGAAAGCAAACCAAACCCAGAAAACATAAAAATCCCTGATCACAGATCTTCCCTATCTTTCACCTTCGAGCCAATTACACATGCACCCCACCCAACTCCTTAATTTTCACTCTATTTTGCTCTGTGGTTTGTTTTTGAAGACATGCAGTCGATTATGAAGTTGTGAGAGGAAGTGAATGGGTGAGATGGTGGGGGAGAAAGAGTTGGACGGGAAAGGAAAAGGAAAGAGATGGGGAAAAATGAAGAGAGATAGTTTGACCAAAGAAAAAGGGAGAGATAGAGTGAGTTCTAGAAAATGAAAAAAACAAAAACAAAAAAGAAAAAAAAATTGATTTTTATTATCTTGCTTTTTAGTTCGAGACTATACCAAAGACTTCACTAAGTTAGTCCAACTTAGTCTATTTTAAGCCAGTCCAGCTTAGTCCCTAAAACTAATTTAGTCCGAGATAGTCCCCCCAAAAGTTTGAAGGAATATGCCTGCATGGACTTGGTTGTTACCTTGTGTACTTGGCACTGTGGTGGCAACATTTTCCCTTTTTATTTTTTTATCTTTTTCATCATGTGTATCAATCCATATAAGTTAGGGGTAGGTAAACGGGCTTTGGACTCGAGGGTTGGGATGGGTCCAAATATGTGGGAAAAAGGGTCCTCGACGCTAAACCTTTGTCTCTTAGTGTATGCTGTCAGTTAGTCTCTTTCTCAGTCTGTCGACTCTTAATCTCTCATACCCAAATTCGTAGTGCAACTTCGTCGTCTCAAGTCTTCACCCCTTTGCAAGATTTGTACACCTATGCATCCATAAGAATCGGCCCATTATGGGTGAGGTTAGATTCGGTTTCATTTTTAAAATAACACGATCCACTCCGTCTCGTCCCGTTTCATTTAGATTTGGTTTCATTTTTAAAATAACACGATCCACTCCGTCTTGTCCCGTTTCATTTTCAAACGGGTTTGGTCCCTTCAATTTTGGTTGGTGGCTTAGCGCCTCCGAATCCATTCAATATATAAATTTTTGCACCATATTTGGTAGTCCAATAATTTTTTTTTTTTTTTAACAAACGATATAAGCTACATTAAGGGGGGAAGAGATAGGTTTAGCTTTGCAATGGGCTAGCAATATTGTGGTTCAAAATTGTTTTTGGCGAAAATCAAACCTAAGACCTCTTACTTACAAGTGAAGAGGAATACTACTAGACTGTAGTACTAAATGACGGCACTCCAAATATTTAAACACCTTCTATTGTTTGTTTGTTTGTTTTTTTTTTTTTTTTGTTCATTTGTGGGGTTCCTAATTTGTTTTATTGGATATTATTTTTCTCTTTTTACTTGGACACAAGTAAATACTAAACAGAGAAGTCACCGATGTTTATAAATACATAATTCGTTAAAAAGGTTGCGGGGCGTAGCCGCGCCAATTCACTTTTTACTTTTCTTTTGGTTTTTTTTAAGTGGGGACTACAAGTGAAAAAAGTCAGGATTTTGAGCATCTCTAATTGAGTCTTTAAATTAGAATAACCATCGTATAAATTAAATATAAAATAAATATTGGGACTAAATAAATTCAATTGGATTAGAAAGTGAGTCCTTAATGTATAGGAACTCACCAGATACTTAATGTATATAACCATATATAGGGACTGTACAAAGTATCTCCAAAACCACCACTTTTGAGTACTCATTTAAGAACTTAAAGAGAATATTTGTGTCTCCAAACGAATCGCCTCTAATTAACGAGTCCTTATAGTAAAATCCCAAATTTGAGGTTTTTATGATTTTATATGAAAATTTGATTAGGTGTACAGTGAAATTTGAAACAATTAATGCATTTAATTGTGACCAAGAAAATAGATAAAAACGGTGTGTCTCGAAAATTAATGACCATTACTAATAGTCATATGACTTGTGATTTGGGCGAATCTTTTTATAAACCAGCTATAAATAAAACCTCAGAAATTAAACAATTTGGATCATTAAGTCGAGATGGAGTTAAAATAAAACTGATTTTTACTTCATTCTAACCCGAGTGGATAAAGTAATAAAAGTCGAATTGGGATTAAGTCGACCTGAGTTATCGAACCCTAATTAAAAATTAAAAAATGGGCGGCTAACCGCAACAAGGCGCGTGTTTGACACTACCAACAGACAATCCAACGTCTTTTTCATTATTTATTCCCTTCTATTCAAACGTTGCATGGTTTTATTTTAAATTTTAGAGTATTTTATAATTAATTTAAAAGTAAGTCAGTAAAATTTGAATTATTTGTCTAAATAATAATTCAATATATATTTTTTTTCCTTCCTCAAATTCAACCCCTTCAATCATTTCAAGGACAAATCGCGCTCTCTCTCTCTCTCTCGAGCACGCACAGTCTCTCTCTCTCTCTGCTCTTTGCATCGCGGCCCTTAGAGCCCTCAACCATCGCCTTGAAGGACAGCAATCGACCTAGGTTTTTTTGGCGATTTCTCATCTGGGTCTGGTACATTTTTTTCTTTGGTTTCTGTTTCCGCTTTCAATCTGTCTTTCTGGACGGTCAGTTTGGTCAATTTGGTGTTTCTTGGATGCCTTTGTGTTCTTGATTGTTGAGTTGTATGGTTCTGATTTTGTTTCTTGAGTAAATACATATCAATCTGTAATTTGTATTTTGTGAAATGGGAAAAAAAGGGGATTTTTGGGCATCAGGGTTTTGGTACTTTGATCTGATTTAGGTTTTCTCCTTTGAGGTGCTTTTCTTGCTTTCTGGGCAACAGGGTTGTTGTTCCCGTGGGTGTTAGCTTGAAAGATAAAGCTTTCTCCTTTCTATCTCATAGGAAAGATGAGCAATTTGGGTTTTGTTGACTTTATCATATTTGTATGGATATTGATTTGAAGTGAGTGAGCTGGTTTTGTTAATGCCTTTAGGTCTTAGTGGATTTCAGGATTTAGCTGTTCATCGCTCGTGTTTTAGAGGTTTCAAAAGTTATAATAGGCTAGCTTTTGCGCTTCTCTTGACATTTTGTCGTCTTCGTTCGTTGAACGCGCTGTCGTGTTTGTCTTAAGTTTTAGCTTGAAGTAATCATGCCTGTAATTGGATTGTAATGACTAATGATTTTTGTCTTTGTGAACATTTCTTTCAAAATATCTTGTTTCCAGAGCTGTATTGATTTATATTTTTGTAAATATAGCAATTGGAGAAAAACAGGCCCAATCTCGTTTGCAGCTTTCCAAACCATTGATCCCCTAACTGACACTCAGACAACCCTTAGAAAGCCAAAACAGTTTCGTGATGTCATGCTCAAATCATCTGAACTATGCCTTTATCAGGAAACTAAGTGGTCTGCTTTAGTTTTGCAAAGGAAAGTTAGGAAATGAGAATGTAAAAAAAATAGGGTACAAGATGAAAAAGTGAGGGGAGAGGACTTAATTGTTGCATGTTTGAAATCAAGTCAAACTTGATCTGTGAAGTTAGGTGATGTGCCGTAACCATTTAGGTTGCTTCAGTTGTAATTGTAAGGGACATATACAGGATTGGATTGATAGTTATGAGGAATTTATGCTTCACAATGCTTTAGGGAGGTAATGTCATGTCCAATATAATCATATTACTTTGGAACCTTCATAATCAATCAAACTATATCGTTCGATTGATTGGCTCTTGGTATCCAGACTCTTGCACGGGCCAAACAGTTTTTGCAAAATATGTTCATATGTTAGTCACGTTTGTGGTCTCAGTTATTCTTAATCTCTACCAACCTACTTGCTCGCTGTCTGCATTACAGTTTCTATGTTATTGTTGGCAATCAAATGCTAATAATACTCTGTTTAACTTTTGAGAGGCAAGGGTTTGTGCCTTGTGGTTGTTTATTAGTCTTCTATTTTTCATTATGAGACATGACTGATCTTACTTCTACTTTCCTAATTTTTCATATTAAATGTTAGTTTGTTATTGCAGGTATATCCACTTACAACTTGCCATATTCTAGCACTCTAATCAGTGCAGTTGGGAATTTTGTGGCACATAAATAAGCTGAGTTGCTGGTTCCCTTTTGGTAGCCAACGTTTCTTGAGGACTTCATTCCTTTTTTTCTTATGGTAATGTTCTGTCTCTGTACATAAAAATTCATTCTTTTGGTTTTCATCATTGCTTAACTATAATAAAATATAACATGATAGTTATATGGACAAGTATGGTCCGGTCCATACACTGGCACTGGACTATTAAAGGCAGATAGATCTTTTAATGGCATGCCTATTCTCACCCAAAACTAATTTGAGATTTTTTTCATTCTACTTTTAAGGGTAGATGATGGTTTAACAATCAACATCAATCTGTATGCATGGAACTCCATTCCTGGAGTAAATAACTAATCCTTGTAATATTGAAACATCACCACGGGAATATAGCAGTTCAGAGTTTATATGCACAAATTGTTTGTTTTGTTTATATGGAGTCTATATTTCTCCTTTGAAACAAATGGATTGTCACGATTGTTCTTAGCTACAAGTTTCCACCTGATGAATTCTTCTTTTTCTTCCTTTCAAACTCTTCTTACAATTCTTTTGGTCATGTTAACATTTCAGGCTACGAATGAAAATCTCCCACCAAATGTAATTAAGCAACTTGCGAAGGAATTGAAGAGTCTTGATGAATCCCCTCCTGAAGGCATAAAAGTTGGTGTTAACGATGATGATTTTTCAATCATATATGCTGATATTGAAGGGCCAGGCATGTATAATTATTTCTTGGCGTAAACTGTAATTTGCTCCTGCAGCTTTTGAATAATTTTGAGATGATTACTGAGCTACGATCTTGGCCTTTGCAGCTGGTACTCCTTACGAGAATGGTGTTTTCCGCATGAAGCTGGTATTGTCTCGGGACTTTCCACACTCTCCTCCTAAAGGTTGGTTTGACTATGTTTTATCATAAATGACATAATCGATAACACTATCGTTTAAGTGGACATGTCATATTTCTGTTGCCTCATTCTGTTTGGAAGCATGACCATACAACTGAAGAAAGGTTTTTGTTGATGGAAGGCTTGATATCATTTAACTCTTTAGTCCCTATTTGGATTATAATTTCTGGAATATAATTGTTGTAGGCTACTTCCTGACTAAGATTTTCCATCCAAATATTGCGACTAACGGTGAGATTTGTGTCAACACCTTGAAAAAAGATTGGAATCCAAGTCTTGGATTGCGACATGTTCTGATTGTAAGTTCCCTTGATGGTTGTTGACTTTCTTTCATTTATGCTTATTCATCTGAGATATTTGTGTTCCCTTACAAACTCTAGTTGGTCTTGGCTTCGTGCTTTGTGATAACAGGTAGTCAGATGTCTATTGATTGAACCATTTCCAGAATCAGCGTTGAATGAACAGGCAGGCAAGATGCTGCTTGAAAATTATGAGGAGTATGCAAGACATGCAAGGTGAGTTATAGTCGTGGTGTTATTTGTATGCCTGGTTTTTTTTCAGTTGCTTATGAATAGAAAATGAAAGATACATATGCCGACTATAGATAATATTGTTGCATGACTATGAAACTTAAGTAGACTTCATCTCTTGCATGTAGGCTTTATACTGGAATCCATGCAAAGCCGAAACCCAAGTTTAAAACGGGAGCTATTTCAGAGTCGACAACCGCACTGAATGTTGAACAAACTAACACTTCGACACTGAATGCTGATCAAAAGAACACAGCACCTGGTGCTGCCTTGCCAGTGATTTCTGCATCCCCATCCCCACTGGCGCCTATTACAGTCACCACTAGAGGAAACGGGCAGGATCAGCCAGCCGTTGTAACTCCAATGGAAAGTGGGTCTGCTGCCGCTGCATCAGCAGCAGCAACTACTACAGTGAGGAAAGATGGCGGATTGACAAAAGCACAGGCGGACAAGAAGAAAATAGATGCGAGAAAGAAGAGTTTGAAGAGATTATGAAGTTAAGAGGGATAAATGATCGATTGAAACTTGTGTTATGCAGTTTGTGACTTATTTGTCCTTGTTGTACCTCCAAAGAGCCGAAACGTGTGTAAGAAATACATGAATTTGGGAAAAGTGATGGATTAAATTTACCAGCCTTCCTCTTCATTTGGGAAATACATGAATTTGGCAAATATGTTTTGGTTTAAATTGCAGTTCAACCTGTCATCTTACCCGTAACTCGCTCTTGAAAACCTGGATGGACCTGTTGGTTTTTAAGTTTATTATTTTAAAAAATAATGGTTTATCATTTAATTATTTTACAATGAAAAAGTATACTAATTTCACATGAGCTGCAATGAGCGGGAATCAAACTCAAGTGTAAAGAGGGGAGCACGATGTTTTAGTTAATTTGGCTACACTTAAATTTGCGTTTCAAAAATACAATGCAATTTCTTAAAACATCTCTAAAGGAGATGTCAAATCCTAACTGTAGATATGACTGCATATTTGACATCAAAAATCCTTTAAACCGAAACGTTACTTACTGATTGTATTTGAAGCTTTTGTGTTTAAGAGTCAAATTTGACCAATCAATGTCAAATTTGTTTTTTATTAGTTTAATGTGGGTCTCTTATTCTGCTAACATTTCAACACATAAATTTTGTTTCAACAATTTTTTAACAAATACAACCATCTAAAGTTATACTTTAATGAAAAAATAATGTTTAATATAATATTTGATTACTCAGTTGAAGAAACATATAATTTGATATAATACTTCAAATTATCATATCAGCTATTAATTGCCATTCGACTTCTATCGTGCTTGTGTTTTAACTTCGTATTCAAATCTCAAATTCCCCTAAAAAAAAAAAAAAAAAAAAAAAGAAAAACACATTTGCAGCTTTATTAGGACACACGAATCAACCTAACAAAAACAAATTCACAACACCCACCGAAATAAAGTTAAAGTTAAACAAAGTAAGTCAAGACGCAAGAACCCAGGCAACTTTTTCCATAAACGACAAGTATATATTTCCCGCTGGTGGAAAATCTGAACTAGATGGCATCTTCCGACTCCCTATTTTTATGAGTGGTTTCAATTTGACAAGGTAAAAATATCATTTTGGTCAATTATTTTCAAATTCTTTTGTTTTAGCACTCCATGCAAATATTGGTCAGTCAAGTGCATTCTGCTTAGCCAACTGGGTGCCTGCTTAAACTCACCTAAGCACCGCTTAAGTCATAACTCTGACTTAGACAGAAAACCGATAACTTTCATTTTGCATTTTAATTTTTCAATAAAATACAAGAGACTTGTTGAATACTTGGATCAACACTCATCATATGCTTGTTCATCATGTTTTCAATATGTTCTAATACTTTATAATTTATGTCATTTTATTTTGTAATTTATGCATCTTAATATAATTATGTGTTTTTTTAAGTATAAACAGATACTTATTTGTACAGTATATATTAAATTTACTTAAATCTGCTTTGTCCGCCTAATCCCTCTGCCTAGCTACCTAGGTGCTAGACTTGAACCTGTCTCCCGACTAGTGCCTAATGTCTTTTAGAACCTTGTATATTCTATGATTCTTTTTACTTTCTGCATTTTCATTTCAACTTTATCTAACAAACAACGAGGGCCTACGTATAGACGGTTTTGGTTTTGAAACGTGTTATGGGATAGCTTTAGGATGGATGTTAGTTAAAGGCCTAAAAGACACGTTGAAGTTGAAGTGCAAGTTTTGGGAATGCAATGTTAAAAGCACTCCATAGGAGCTAAATACTGGTTAAATCCACCTTCCGAGGACCTTGCCTCCGTATTTGACAACCCTCTCATCATAAGGCATCCACAAGGCCATACTGCTCCAAGGCTAGGTTGGTTTAAACTGGTTTTTGGTGCATATACATTCACAACACACTTTCACACACGTCTATCGTTGCGAAAATGGCCTCAACCTGAACTGGGTTTTGGTGTTTGTAAACAGATGAAGCAGCATTTGAGCAACCACGCGGTTCAACTACAGCAATCATCCAAGACAATACTACTGCTTCAGATGGTAAGCATCAACTTGAGAACGGTGAAGCCAGAGAAAAACATAACGGCACAGATCTCATTCAACGCAATAACGCTGCGTTAGACAGCAAGCATGATTTGGAGAATGGAGACACCAAAGAAAAGATGTTTGGAACAGATCCAGTAGTTGCAGAAATTAAGATCCAACACCAGGAAACAAGCACTGCAGTTGACATAAAAAACAAATGAAAGAAAAGTCGAGGTTGTGGAGGCAACCCAAGCATGAAGATCTCAAACACCAAGAGCTGTTTTACTTGTAACTAAACATGTACAACGTACTATTAACATACAAGTAGCATTTCGTTCAAGTTGACCTTACGAAAACAACATGAGCAATCCGGTGAACAGTTTTACTAATACTGGATTACCAAGGCTGTCTCACTTGCAATTAAACATATACAACGTACAATGAACATACACGAGTAGCATAAGCATTTCGTTCAAGTAGGCCTTACAGAAACCGCATCAGCAATTTCCGTCATCCACGAGCAAGTGAAAACACTCACTGCCATGAGCAAACTCTTCACCATGTGCAGCCTTGCAATGCAGGTACAATCACTCCAAATAGCACTGCAAGTCCCCAATTCTTCCACCCAGCAGCCTCATTCAACCCCATTTCCAAAACCCAGCTACACACCCCCAAAACCCCAGATACACACTCAAAAACCAGCATCAAACATACCTCAATCCTCCTTGTTCCATTGACACACCCTCACGCTTCGAATCAAGGAATCGAAATCCTAAGGGGATTCCAGTACAACCACTGGACCCAGAGTCCAGAATGAGTGAGTACCTGATCCAATGATGATTCTGTGTATTTGTTGAAACACATTCTCTCCTGCACATTTTTTTTTTTCACAATGGAAGCTGATTATTTCTGCTTTCCCTCTCAGACAAATTTTATGAATTGTCAAATTTATTTATCTAATTAATTATAAATTGTACTCGAAATAAGGTTCCCTAGTCAGCATGAACCAGTTGGAAATATAACCTACCCATAAAACAAACAAAACATACAAGATTAGATCAAACATCGTGATATCTGAAAGCACAAACCTGAAGAGCAGCACTACCCACCTCCAATTATCGACTTGCTATCTTACGTCTCCCCCTGCACTAATAACCCGATCACTCTCCACGAGACAGCTCGCAATGTGATCCTATTCTGAGGAATAAAACCCTGTACTAAACCAGAACGACCAAACAGGAATGTATCAAGTCCTAGTCACCTTGCTTAGAACAAAGGGGTGGCCAGCCCAGCACCACACACTATTGTCCTGCAATCTCCTGCATTAGCCACAAAAAAAGTTTGTTTCTAGCAATAAGTGTTGAATTGTAATCTTGTCTTGGCCCAAAGATAATTGATCCGGCCCATACACAAAGAAAGATCCATGCACATGCTAGAGAATTCTAGCAAAGTTCAAGTTGGTGGAAGAGTCTAGAAGAATGG
Organism: Pyrus communis; assembly: GCF_041283825.1. Classification (NCBI taxonomy): domain Eukaryota; kingdom Viridiplantae; phylum Streptophyta; class Magnoliopsida; order Rosales; family Rosaceae; genus Pyrus; species Pyrus communis. The sequence continues at coordinate 13,910,911 of NC_142578.1, read as the reverse complement.
TGAGGATTCCACCAACATACAAGATTAGTGTAGATAATTCTAGCTTAGGAAGGTAGTGGAATTATCTAGATATCTCTAGCATGATGTTTTCATGCTTCTCCAAGGTTCCATCCATGCCTATAAAAGGAGAAGGCATCCACACCATTTGGAACAACCAAGAGAGCAAGTAGCAAGAAGTGAGAGTGTCAAGTAAGAAGTAAGAAGAAGCAACAAAGCTTCTAAGAGTGTTTGAGTGTTTCCTTTTGTACTAAGTTTGTGAGTGAATAAAAACCTTGTGTAATACTTTGAGAATTCTTCCTTTCTCTTGCCTATCAATTCCGCTGCGTTACATTTTTCTTTGTAAGATAAACCTCTCCAAGTAGTGAAGCATTTTTAAACCCCAACAAAGTGGTACCAGAGCTATGGCTAGCAATGCTATGGCAGCCTTCCAAGTTCCAGTGCTCGACAGCAACAACTTCGATAATTGGAGTATCAAAATGAAGGCCCTTTTGGGTGCACACGATGTCTGGGAAGTTGTGGAGAAAGGCTAAACTGAGCCAGAAGATGAAGCTACTCTGTCTCAACCCCAGAAGGAGAGTTTGAAAGATTCAAGAAAGAGAGACAAGAAGGCTCTCTACCTCATCTACCAAGCATTAGATGACAATGGCTTTGAGAAGGTCTCGAGTGCAACCTCTGCCAAGCAAGCATGGGAGAAGCTTCAAACCTCTTACAAAGGAGCCGAACAAGTGAAAAAGGTTCGTCTTCAAGTATTAAGAGGTGAGTTCGAATCTCTACAAATGAAAGGGTCTGAATCAATCTCTGATTATTTCTCAAGAGTCTTAGCCGTTTCCAATCAATTAAAAAGAAACGGAGAAAAGTTAGAAGATGTTAGAATTATGGAGAAGATACTACGCTCGTTGGACCCCAAGTTCGAGCATATTGTCGTGACGATTGAAGAAACTAAAAACTTGGAAGAAATTAGTATAGAGCAATTAATGGGTTCGCTACAAGCATATGAAGAGAAACATAAGAAGAGGCAAGGGAATGATGAGCAGCTCCTTAAGACGCATGTTCAGCCAAAGAAGAAAGAAGAAAGCTTCGACAACGAGAGAAGCCGATATGGAAGAAGTCGTGGTCGAGGTCGCGGACGTGGACATGGGCGTGGATGTGGTTGGAACTTAAACAACCATAGCAACTACGAAAGAGGAGAAAGCTCAACAAAAGGTCGCGGAAGAGGACGCTCAAACTCAAGGTATGAAAAATCTCAAGTTCAATGCTATAATTGTCAAAAGTTTGGGCATTATGCTTGGGAATGTAGAGCTCCAAACAACAGACTTGATGAGAAGGTCAATTATGTGAAAGAAGAGAAAGAAGAGAATGGTGTTGTGCTACTAGCATGCAAGAACAATGATGGAGACCAAGACTATACATGGTACCTTGACACCGGCGCCAGCAACCACATGTGCGGCAGAAGAAGCATCTTCGTAGAGCTCAATGAATCAGTGAGTGGTAACGTTTCTTTTGGAGATGAATCCAAAATACCCGTAAAAGGAAAAGGTAACATCCTTATTCCCCTGGAAAATGGGGGTCACCAATTAATTTCGAATGTCTACTACGTGCCCAATATGAAAAGCAACATTTTGAGTTTGGGTCAACTCTTAGAAAAAGGTTATGATTTTCATACGAAAAATTATATCCTTTTTCTTAGAGATGACAAAGGAAGATTAATTGCCAAGGCGAAAATGTCAAAGAATAGGATGTTTCCCATGAACATTCAAAACGATGTTGCAAAGTGTCTCAAGATATGTTACAAAGACATATCTTGGCTTTGGCATCTTCGTTTTGGGCATCTTAACTTTGGGGGATTGGAGTTATTATCCAAGAAGGAGATGGTGAGAGGCTTACCGTGTATCAGCCACCCTGATCAAGTTTGCGAAGGATGTTTACTTGGGAAACAGTTCAGGAAAAGCTTTCCAAAGGAGTCGACCACAAGAGCCCAGAAGCCACTCGAGCTCATTCACACCGATGTGTGCGGTCCAATAAAACCAAGCTCTTTGGGTAAAAATAATTATTTCCTTCTCTTCATTGATGATTTTTCAAGAAAAACCTGGGTGTATTTCTTGAAGCAGAAATCAGAAGTCTTTGGAGCATTCAAGAAGTTTAAAGTCGCTGTAGAAAAGGAGAGTGGTTGCAAGATCAAAGCCATGAGATCTGATCGAGGAGGAGAATTCACTTCGAAGGAATTTCAAGAGTTTTGTGAAGAAAATGGAATTCGTCGACCTTTGACAGTTCCAAGATCCCCTCAACAAAATGGAGTGGCGGAAAGAAAAAATCGAACCATCCTCGACATGGCTCGAAGCATGCTCAAAAGCAAGAAATTGCCTAAGGAATTGTGGGCAGAAGCTGTAGCATGTGCTGTCTACCTATCCAATCGGTCTCCAACAAGGAGTGTGTGGGGAAAAACTCCGCAAGAAGCATGGAGTGGAAGAAAACCAGGTATTTCTCATCTAAGAGTTTTTGGAAGCATAGCCCATGCACACGTACCAGACGAGAGGAGAACCAAACTCGACGACAAAAGTGAGAAGTTCATCTTCATCGGCTATGACACCAATTCAAAAGGCTATAAGCTGTATAATCCAAACAATGGGAAGACGGTGAACAGTCGAGATGTGATGTTCGATGAAGAAGGAGAATGGGATTTTGGCCCGCATGCAGGTGATCTTCACTTCTTTCCTCAATTTGAAGAAGAGAATGAACAAGGGATGATGGAGCAAGCAAGAGAGGTTCAACAAGAATCCACTACTCCACCTGCTTCACCAACATCAACCAATCATGGTAATTCATCAGCATCAGCATTGTCAAGTGGGAGTCTAAATGAAAGAGAAGTACCACGCACAAGAAGTATACGAGATCTTTATGAGGTAGCTGAAAGACTTGATAATCCTACACTTTTCTGTCTCTTTGCTGATTGTGAACCAGTCGACTTCCAAGAAGCAGTGCAAGATACTAAGTGGAGGAAAGCAATGGATGAAGAAATTGAAGCAATCCAGAAGAATGATACATGGGAACTCACTGTTCTTCCGAAAGGACACAAAGCCATCGGAGTCAAGTGGGTGTACAAGACAAAGAAAAATGCCAATGGAGAGGTCGAAAGATACAAGGCAAGACTAGTGGCGAAAGGCTATAGTCAAAGAGCCGGAATCGACTATGATGAGGTATTCGCACCCGTTGCTCGGTTGGAAACTATACGATTACTAATTTCTTTGGCAACTCAAAACAGTTGGAAGATTCAACAAATGGATGTGAAGTCCGCCTTCCTAAATGGAGTCCTTGAAGAAGAAGTCTACATTCAGCAACCGTCAGGCTATGAGATCAAAGGGCATGAAGACAAAGTTCTGAAGCTGAAGAAAGCCCTCTATGGGTTAAAACAAGCGCCACGAGCATGGAATAGTCGCATCGACAAGTACTTTCAGGAAAACAACTTCATCAAGTGCCCTCATGAACATGCTCTCTACGTCAAAGTCAAAGATGGAGATATTTTGATTGTGTGCTTATATGTGGATGATCTAATCTTCACTGGGAGTAATCCAAGCATGTTTGAAGAGTTCAAGCGAGTGATGACCAAAGAATTTGAGATGACCGACATCGGGTTGATGGCATATTACCTAGGCATTGAAGTCAAGCAGAACGAAGAAGGAATTTTCATCTCCCAAGAAAGCTACACAAAGGAGATACTGAAAAAGTTCAAAATGGACGACTGTAAGCCCGTGAGTACGCCAATGGAGTGCGGAGTCAAACTAACCAAGTATGACAAAGGAGAAAGCGTAGATCCAACATTTTTCAAAAGTCTAGTTGGAAGCTTGCGCTACTTGACTTGCACAAGACCAGATATTCTCTATGCTGTCGGATTAATCAGTCGCCACATGGAGAATCCCACAACTACACATTTGAAAACGGCCAAAAGAATTCTTCGATACCTCAAAGGTACTGTTAACTTTGGCTTGTTTTATTCAAGTTCTGATAACTACAAACTTGTTGGATATAGCGACAGTGATTGGGCAGGAGATTCCGACGATAGAAAAAGCACTACTGGATTTGTGTTCTTCATGGGAGACACTGCATTCACATGGATGTCGAAGAAGCAACCGATTGTCACTCTCTCTACCTGTGAAGCTGAATATGTAGCTGCTACTTCATGTGTCTGCCATGCAATCTGGTTGAGAAACTTGCTGAAAGAATTAAGAATGCGACAAGAAGAGCCAACAAAGATCTATGTCGACAACAAGTCTGCAATAGCTCTAGCAAAGAATCCAGTATTCCATGACAGGAGCAAACACATAGATACCCGTTATCATTTCTTAAGAGAGTGCATTGCAAGAAAGGATGTGCAAGTGGAATACGTGAAGTCTCAAGACCAAGTTGCCGACATATTCACCAAGCCACTCAAACAAGAAGACTTTGTTAGACTAAGAAACTCAATTGGCGTCACAAGACAAGATTAAGGGGGGATGTTGAATTGTAATCTTGTCTTGGCCCAAAGATAATTGATCCGACCCATACACAAAGAAAAATCCATGCACATGCTAGAGAATTCTAGCAAAGTTCAAGTTGGTGGAAGAGTCTAGAAGAATGGTGAGGATTCCACCAACATACAAGATTAGTGTAGATAATTCTAGCTTAGGAAGGTAGTGGAATTATCTAGATATCTCTAGCATGATGTTTTCATGCTTCTCCAAGGTTCCATCCATGCCTATAAAAGGAGAAGGCATCCACACCATTTGGAACAACCAAGAGAGCAAGTAGCAAGAAGTGAGAGTGTCAAGTAAGAAGTAAGAAGAAGCAACAAAGCTTCTAAGAGTGTTTGAGTGTTTCCTTTTGTACTAAGTTTGTGAGTGAATAAAAACCTTGTGTAATACTTTGAGAATTCTTCCTTTCTCTTGCCTATCAATTCCGCTGCGTTACATTTTTCTTTGTAAGATAAACCTCTCCAAGTAGTGAAGCATTTTTAAACCCCAACAATAAGAGCAGCAGCTGCAGTGCAACCAGGGTGCCAATCCTTCTGGATAACTCTCTTGGATTTCCGGTATAAACCCACCTCAGCTCTAAATATTATATCGGTCTTAACGAATGCCTCAAACAATGCACTGCTGGGACTGCATTTAGAGATAAAGTCAATTACTCAAATAAAGTATACACTGTCAAAAAGCGCAAAAAAAAAAAAAAAAAAAAAAAAAAAAATGAAAGTAACAAACCTGCTAATCGAACTCATAGCTTGCAGGAATCCTGGAAAAGCTCGAGCTGAAAATTCAGCAGCTGCTGCACCTGCATTTTGTTATAGTTATATCCTTGTAGCACAGCATCGGAATCAGGTTGCCAGTAGAATTACCAAATACACAATTATAATTAGATAAATCATCAAAACTCACCTCTATGACCATGAAAAGTACCAAAAACATGGATATCCCTTTTATTACGCATGTGTGGCTAAAGGAAATGTGTGTCCTCCACGGTCTCCCTTCTGCCACATGTAGCAAAGGATCCCCAAGAAAGTACAGAATGATATGCCAAAGGATCATTTGAAGCCCGAAGCCACATTTCCAAACCATGCTTAGGTTCACAAGCTCTTTTGATGGAATTTCTCCCTCAGTAAACCAGTTAATCCCCTCTTGATAAGCTTCAAGATTGTTGGCAACATCTCTAGGCTGATTACCAAGAGAATTAAGAGAGTCGTGAAAGGAAATATCTGGCTCCTTTCTTTTCTTTCCCTGTTCCAAAATTATAGCAAGTTTAGTAACTATGACATTGAAAGAAGGCATGTTTTGAGAATTTGCATCCCAACATCTCAATATCAATGACAATAAAGTTGATGGCACTCCAAACTCAGGATCAGCAAGAACTGGCCGCAATTCATCTGATACCACTGCTGCTGTAAGTTGCTGCTCTTTGTAGTTCATCTCCAGTACAGTGTGCGCCTGCCAGCATTATACACCAATCAGCTAGTAGCTACCATGAGCTATTCAGTGACATATTTGAGTAGTCACGTTCATAGTTAAAGCATTAAAGCTATGAGAAATTTATGTTGGGTAAAAGCATAATTCCATCAGAAGATGCTGCTTTGAAACTCAAGATCATAATACTGATACTCAGAACACGAAATACATGCATGAACGCATCTATAGATGGCAAGAATTCTTACTAAATATTGTTGAATTATAAGTATTTGAGCTGAAAAGTTTTTAGAATAAGTTTGTGTTTAAATTGGTGTATTCACTTGTGCAGAATGAGGCAAAGTGTAAATGTCTAGTTTTGTAAAAGGGCCATGAGTGCCATGTGTTGTTAGATCCATGAAATTAGAAAGATGTGTGTCTAGGATGAAATGTAGAGGTTTATGTGGTCCCAAGTTAAGGACCTTCAGTTAATGTAAAGCACGTTAGTGCTCCTTTCTGAATAGAAGAGAATTATTCCTCTGCAAACTTTCTGCAGAGAAGAAGAACACAAAACCATTCGTTTCCTTCAGTCTTTTGTTCATCGTTTATTCTTTCTGTTCAGCTCCATATACATCAAAATACTCATTGATTCCAGAAACACTAACATGGTATCAGAGCCTAGTTGGATTTAACAATCTGGGCGTAAATCTGTGAAGTTATCGAGCTCAATCGAAGCTCTCTTGAAACTCTGTGAAGGTTGTCGATTCAGATCAAAACCATGTCTGGATCTGGAGGATCGGAAGTGAGGACTCCAATCTTCTCCGGTGAGAACTACGAGTTCTGGAGAATCAAAATGGTGACAATCTTCAAATCACATGGGTTGTGGAATCTGGTGGAGAAAGGAGTTAAAACGTCTGATTCGAAGAAGAAGAAGAAGTCTGAAGGATCGTCGGAGGATGATGGAGATGAAGAAATGTCAGCTGTGTTGATGCAAGACGCAAAGGCTTTGGGAATCATACAGAATGCAGTCTCGGATCAAATCTTCCCTCGAATCGCCAATGCCGAGTCAGCGAAGATGGCATGGGATTTGTTGTATGGAGAGTATCATGGTGGTGATCAGGTACGATCTGTGAAATTGCAGAATCTTAGAAGAGAATTTGAATATGCTAGGATGCGAGATGATGAGTCTTTGTCTAGCTATCTTACACGGTTGAATGATCTAATCAATCAGATGAGAACATTTGGTGAATCTTTGTCGAATGAGAGACTAGTGCAGAAGGTCCTGATTAGTCTTAGCAAACCTTATGATTCTATCTGTTTGGTTATAGAAAATATAAAGTGTCTAGAGACTGTAGAATTGCAGGAAGTAGTTGCAATCTTAAAGAGTCAAGAACAACGGTTCGATTTGCATATGGTTGATGCAAATGAGAGAGCATTCTCTTCACTCTCTGTGAATCCAAAGGAGCAGAACAAGAGTGGTGGTCATTCGAGTTCATCTAGAACTCAGAGAAATTGGAATTCTAAAGGCAAGAAATGGGAATCAAAACCCAAATTTCAGCAGAAATCTCCTCTGCACAGTTATCAGAGTGCAAATGCATCTCAGTCAGTGGGTCAGGAGGTTGCAAAGCCTCAGTGCAAAGTGTGTTCTAAGTATCACTTTGGTGAGTGTAGATACAAAGGGAAACCAAAGTGTTTCAACTGTGATAAATTTGGGCATTGGGCTAGGGAGTGTAATGTAGGCAGGTCAGTGCAAAAGGCAAATAATGCAAGTCAACTGGAGATGACAGGAAATCTGTTTTATGCAAACAACACTGTCACAGAACCAAAGGTGAATGGAGAGTGGTATATAGACAGTGGTTGTAGCAATCATATGACAGGAAATGTAGATTTGCTTGTTGAGGTTAGAACCAATGTAGCTGGTAAAGTTCAAATGCCAACTGGAGATCTTGTGAATGTTGCAGGAATGGGATCTTTAGTTATTGATACAAATAAAGGGAGAAAATATGTTAGAGAAGTAATGTATCTTCCCGGGTTAAAGGAGAACTTACTCAGTGTTGGTCAGATGGATGAACATGGATACTTCTTGGTGTTTGGAGGTGGAATGTGCAATGTGTATGATGGTCCATCACTAGAATGCCTGGTTATGAGAGTGAAAAAGAAAGTGAATAGGTGTTATCCACTGACTTTGTTCTCTGAGAATCAAATGGTGCTGAAAGCGAGTGTTACTTACTCCACTGAGATTTGGCACAGGAGATTTGGACATTTACATTTTGGTGGTCTCAAACAATTGAGAGACAAGGAAATGGTACATGGTTTGCCACAGCTTGCAGATTACAATGGAGTCTGTGAAGGATGCCAATTTGGTAAACAGCACAGAGAAGAATTCCCTAGAAATCAAGTGTATAGAGCAACTGCTCCACTTGAATTGACTCATGTCGATTTGTGTGGACCTATGAAGACTGAGTCAATTGCTGGAAATAAGTATTTCATGCTGCTGATAGATGATTTTACCAGAATGGTTTGGGTCTATTTCTTGAGATATAAGTCAGATGCGTTCAACTGCTTTAAGAAATTCAAAGCTATGGCAGAATTACAAAGTGGTTTCAAGATTAAGACATTGAGAAATGACAGAGGAGGGGAGTTCAAGTCTGCAGAATTTGATCAGTTCTGTGAAAAAGAAGGATTACAAAGACAGTTTACTCTTGCATATACTCCACAACAAAATGGAGTAGTGGAAAGGAAGAACAGAACAGTGATTGAAATGGCGAAATCTATGTTGCATGAGAAGAGGATGCCATACTTTCTTTGGGCAGAAGCTGTGCATACATCTGTATATATTCTGAATAGATGTCCCTGATAGGAGCATATTCATGCGACTTAAATGGCTTGTTCTCGTGCATTTACGTTATGTTTCTCTCGTTATTTTAGTCCTTTATGCTTCTTTTGTGTGTTTTCAGGTTCTAAGGGCCTAGGGAGCAAGAAAGTGCATTTTGAGGCCATTTGGAGCATTTTTGGGCATGGATTGGATAGCTTATCCATGGAGCCAAGAGGATGGACGAATTTGAAGGCCTTGTATGCACTTGAAGACACAAAACAATGGCTCTAGCCCAATCAAACACATTATGCCATACAAACCAACCTATTTTAGGCCCATTCTATGTACTTAAACCCTAGCCCTTTAAACTAATTCATTTATCACTTATCAAACCATTCACTTATCACTCACCACATATCATTCACTTATCACTTAACATATCATTCATTTATTTCACTTCCATACTCCTCTTAATTCCACATGCATTCTCACACATGCACATCATTCACTCACATTTCCACCATTCATTCTTTATTCCTTTCCAAACATCTCACATGCATTTCCACCTTCCTACTTCATCATTTCACCACATTCTCCCTCTTTAACTCACATGCATTCATCATAATTCACAACACAAAACAACTTCATTGTTGTGGGTTCCCATTTCCTTTCCAAACATCTCACATGCATTTCTTCATTATTTCCTAACCCTACATGCATTATTTATTGCATCTTCACATGCATTCACACACACTTTACATGCATTATTTATTGCATCTTCATTATTTCCTATATGCCATTTTCAGATTTCCACCCACTAACCTAGTCATCAACACATGCACTTCCACCTTTCATCCACAATGATTCATGATTCATTCACTTTGCATCCTTTAAATCACATACTTTTCCATCATTAATTAGCCACTTGCATCTTAAACAAACAACCATATGTTCCCTCCACTACTCCTATAAATACCCTTGCATTCATTCATTCAAGAACATCTCATTCACAACACAACACCCCTCAAACACTTCCATTCTTTCCTTAGCCGTGAGTCCCCCCTCCCTACTAATCCAAACACCAACCATCTTTCCATTTCCATCACTCCTCACTCCATTCCACACTTCCATTCCCCCAAACCAACTATCCTTAGACCTTATGCTACAACAACGAGGAAGAGAAGAGGACCTAAACGTTCATACAATTCAAGTTTGAGTTGTTGGAATGTTTAGGTGATTCTTTGATTTCAATGTTTCATTTTAATTCTCTTTGTTTTGTACGTATAAGGAATGGAAGAGAAGAGTGCCTAAACGTTCATACAATTCAAGTTTGAGTTGTTGGAATGTTTAGGTGTTTCTTTGATTTCAATGTTATGAAGAACTAATCCCCCTTTAGCTAGGGGGTAATTCGAAATAAATGTTTATGCTTGCATTTTGATTTGATTACTTCTAATTGCGTTTCATAAGTTGTGAATTCAATTTGTTTAACTATTTGATTGATAACCTATTTATGTATGTTTATTGAGAGTGCACGCTTAATTTTCATTCATGAATATGACGCTAGAATATAAGTGAGTTTCACCTAATCGTTATGAACTTATATTCACAAGTAGTGGAGGTTGCTTATAAACAATCGCGTTAAACGAATTCTTGGCATAAGTTTCATGCGTATTCCATAGTAACGAATGCCTCGTCAACACTTATAGTTTTCAAAGAACTTAATGATTCTTGCTTGTATCTCTATTATGCAATTCATGTAGGGAACTTGTGGGGAATGCTTTGGGTTGTCGTATGCAATCATCCAATTCATTAACTTAAGGAAAACTTGACGGTTAATTTAAGCGAACCTAATTAACCCGGGGTGATGAGTTTCATAATTTATTGAAATGCAATTGGAAATCTTTTTATTATGCAAGTGTAACATGTGTAGAGAAGAACCCCTTAGCTAGCCATACCATCCATTCATTTCCGTCAATTTCATATTTACAATTTGTTTTCTTTACAATCTATCCATTTTAGTTTAAATTCGTCCAAAATCAATCCCCCCATATTTCGTTTAAGTCTTAGTCTTAATCTTTCTTATTTTTAGTTTTGAATTCTTCGAGTTTAGTATAGCATTTTAGTTTGTGTTTTTAAAAGCATTTTGAGTCTTTTGATTTGTTTTAGTGTTTTAAAGTTTAGTTTTACATTCTTTGAGTCTAGTTTAGTGTTTTATATTATGTTTTTACGTTTTTAAGTCAAATCCAAGTGATTAACAATCCCTCCTAATCCCCGGTCCAGAACGATCCCTACTTATACTTATACTACAATTGTCAAAAAGAGGGTTTAATTTGTGTGCGTATAAATCTCGCATCAAATTTTGGCGCCGTTGCCGGGGATTAGAAAATTTGCTAATCCCTTGGATTGTTTGTTTCTGTATTGTCTTTTAGATTTAGTTTTTTTTTTTATTTGTGTTTTGTTTGTTAAGAACAAGATGGCACTTGATAATGCTTCTCTTTTGTCACAACTCATGGAAAGGTCCCAAATGCAAAGAGTTGATATATTTAATCTTCAATCAAGGAATAACGTGTTTTCCAATACTTACAATTCGGATTGGAGTGATCATTCAAACTCTATGTGGTGGGAACCTCAAAATGCTCAACAAGGAGGATATTGGCAGCCACCACAACCTCATATTCAATATGCCCAACCAAATTTAAGTTCGTCAATAAATTATAACCAAAAGCTTGATGAATTAATTTGTTTGGTGCAGGGCTTACAAAATCAAGACAATGAGGCTCAACAAGAAGGATATTGGCAGCCGTATGAGGAGTTCTATTCAACGCCTATGCAGCCACCACAACCTGCCCAAAGGAATGTAGGTAATTCAAATGATAATGATACGATTTTTCAATTACTTACTACTCTGGAAAAGCAAATTGGGCAGATAGCGGAGTTCGAAGGACAATTTTGCGACCAAGGCGAACTCCCTAGTTCAACCATTGCAAATCAGAAGGGAGAATTTGAAACTGCCAAGGAAATCATGTTGAGAAGTGACAAGGAGGTTGGAACGGACCCTCAACCATCAAAATCAAATCACAAGGAAGAGGAATACACCCAACCCACGGAAAGGGTGGAAACACCTTTACCGGAGGCTCCTATGCCATCTAATACAGGTATGGTTCTTCCAAATTTCATTATTTTTAACCCTATTCCTTGCAGATTCATGACTTCCAAGGAAGAAGAAGGTGAAAAAGACATCTTGGAAGCCCTTCCAAAGGTGACAAGTAGGGAATGTCATGAATCCATCAAAGAGGACGTTCTTGAAACCACAAAATCCAAAGAAGTTAAATTTGATGACATTGGACAAGTAATAACCATCACTTGCAATCTGGCCAAGTCCAATATCCCTGAAACTTTCAAAGGAGTGGTATTTGTCATTGAGTTCTTGTCGGACAAAACAAGTAAGTATTTTTTTCCAAATTCCATTAGATTTTATACTAACTTGCTATTTTTTTTGAATCAGGCACCTACACTAGAATTCAAACCAATGCCGGTTCACTTCAATTATCACCTTCCATTCAAGGACCAATTCTATGCCGTTTGATTTTATTTATGTTAATAAAAAAAAAAAAAAAAAAAAAAAAAAAAAAAAAAAAAAAAAAAAAAAAAGAAAGATACTAAACATGGAGAAAGATGGAGCTTCACAAAGGTTGTTTGCGTGAAGTCCCACTACGAGGCGCAGAAGCGGAAGGCGCAGAAGCGGGAGGCATAGAAGCGGGAGGCATCGAAGCGGAAGGCATCGGAGCGGGAGGCATCGGAGCTAGAGCATTCCAAGCCTCAATACTTGGCCAAGCGCTGGATGACCCAGGAAAAAGGTGCCTCTGGAGATAAGACGCAAGCCTTTGACGGTCACTGTGAATTCGACCCTCAGATTCTTGCAGCTCATCAAGCTTCCTCTTCATCCCCGACGAATAGTTATTTGCAAGCACATGCAAACTTCTATTCTCGTACTTAAGCTGCTGGATCTCTTGCTTAAGTCTTTCCACCTCTGCCATCAACGATTCCACCTGACGGGAGCGGGCAAGCAGGCGTAGGCCCATGTTGGACACAGAGCTCGCACACTGAACACTAAGTGCGAGAGACTCTTGAACGGCCAACTCATCGGACCGTCCTGACAGCAGCCTACTATCTTTTGGAGTGAGGAGGTTTTTAGCTACTATTGTAGCTGTTGTGGCGTCCTGCATCACAGAGTCTTCACCTGAAAGAGGACCGTTAGAAGATAAAAAAGAAGGGCGCCATACATTACCTTGACGGGGCGCAACCGGATCGCTGCTGAGACTCAAATCTAAGCTAAGGTTCGATGAGTTTGCCATTTTTTTCAAAAAGTGTTCAAAGAGAAGGGGTGGATGGAGTTAAAAATTTCACAAAGGGCCGGAGTCGAGTTTCAGGAATGGGAAATCTTCAGAGTGTGTTTGTTGTGGTGATCGATAGCTCAATAAAAAAGCCAAGGCGACGCGTCCACCGATTCAAAAAGCCGGAATTTCCGGCGTAATTTTGGCGACGCTTTCTCTGCTTTTCAGAAGACGCGTTCAACTTTGTCAAAAGATTTCTTCTTTTCAGACAACACGTGGAGGCCATCACCGCAACTACATATCTTTAGCCGACAAGCGCAAAGTTCGGCGACGCTTTCTCTGCTTTTCAGAAGACGCGTGCAGCTTTGTCAAAAGGAGTCGCATCTGCACTACCACGTGTCGTTCAGAAAGCGAAGGGGCGTCGTTCAGAAATCGAAGGGGCGCCTGCTCAGAAATCGAAGAGGCGTATTCAAAGATCGAAGAGGCGCCACTATTTCAAAAAGCCGGAATTGCGGGATCAAAACGTTTGTCGACAAGGGTAAAAAGTACCACCACTTGATATTATCTCTATATATGTCGACCTTCGTCTTTTATGGCAGGGCAAACCTGAAGAAAATGCCCAACTCTCCCTCACCTCTGAGGGCGCACTCCCAGCAAGGCCTTTCAAAATACTCAATTCTTTCTTCTTCCCCAAAGATGATACCAGATGCCTGGAGTACATATGACCCAGGAGGAAACGGCGGATTGAAGCATGTGCTGATTCATCCACCGCTTCTTCAAAGCAAAGGTATCTCATATCATCAAGGTCAAAAGCAAAAGTATCTCATATCATGCTCTTTCCCTGTCTTTTTCTTTGTCCTTGTTCTTACTCGCATGGCAAAGTAAAAGAAGCAATCAGCCGGCACTTGGAGTCAATCTTCCGATCTGGAGCCAACTGCCTGGAATCTATTCCTGATTGCTTACCTAGCGTTGCTCTCGAGTAGTCATCTTCAACGGTTGATACACTTCCGGAGAAGGGACCACTTCTGCAAAGGGGAGCGAGTAAGGCAAGTGAAAATGATACATTGAAGCATGTGGAGACAAACATAGGCTGAGTTATCCTCCAACCCTTTTCAATACGAATTGGAAAGATTGAACAAAGAAACAGACCAAAAGGGTATGCTCAGACCTTCGGGGGAGACCAAATGAACCATCCTGCTGCCCAGTTCAAGAAGTAGCACAAAGGAAAATCAACGATGGGCAGAAACCAGTTCAAGAGTAAGCCTGTGGAATCACAAAGATCAAAAGCCTCAATGCAATTACCAAGGAGAAGATGGAATTTACACTCTATAACCAGATTTGCGTCTCTAAACTCTTCTCTTTGTTAATTACATTATGCCATGTTTAGTATGTTTAAGTGCTTTTTGTGTATTTACTTATGCTTTGTGTGAATCTATGCTTAAAACATTGAGGACAATGTTTGATTTAAGTGTGGGGGGGTAACTAAGTATATTTGATGCAAATTCGTTGGATTTTATCGCCTATCACTTCACATGTTGTGTCTCACTGTTTTAAAACTGTTTTAGTGTGTTTTGTCTTAAAAATTCGAAAGTCCCATAAAAATTTGAAAAATTGTTTTGAAAAACCCAAAAAAGAGTTGTTTTAAAGTTGTTTTTGTGTGTGTGTTTGTGTCTTAGGATACCTTCCAACACAATGATAAGGATTTGGTTTGTAATTGCATGACTGTTAAAAAGAGTTATTAACATAGAGAAAAGTTTGATTTACTCTTGGTATATGCTTGGTTATGGTTATAATGTATAACTTCACATGCAATCATAAAAGAAAATTTAGTTTTTGTAACATGCCTGAAGGAAGGAACTCAAACAAATGCTACAACCCTGAGAGACTTGAGCCTATAACGTTCTTTGGAGAGTATAATCTGTGATTTCTTGTTTTCTAAAATCGTTGCATGATCTCATTATTCTTTGCTTGGTTACTACTTAGAAGGCGTTTCATCATATAGTTCCAAATGCTAGAACTCATGCCCATTTCATTCAAAGCATGTTATTGATTTGCATAACATATATCAAGATGAAGTTGTGTAGTTGCCACCATAGCCAAATAGCCTCGCTTCCCATATTTCGTATATGTTGTAAGTTTTACCCCCGTTGAGCCATGTTAACCCATGTTCTTTGTTAACCCACTTTATCTTCACCTAACCTAGAATATGACCGTCCTTACCCTTGTTCTTAAAAGATAGTGAGCATGACTTAATTGAATTCCTTTTGAGTTACATTATGAAAGAAAATAAGTGTGGGGGAGAGAATGTTTAAGTGTTTTTGTTTTGAGATTCAAAAGAAAAAAAAAAAAAAAAAAAAAAAAAAAAAAAAAAAAAGAGAAAAGAATAAGTGATTGAAGAAAGGTTCCAAAACACCAATTCTGGGCGTAAATTGTCTAAATTCTCCCTTTTTGTTCAAAAGTTGAGTTTTCATTCAAAAGTGAATTCTAAGTTGATTAAAATGCTTTGCTCACTATTTCTTTAAGAACCTTTGTTTTCCATATCCCTTCTTTATCCACATACCCCAAGCCCCGTTACAACCCTTGACTTCTATCTTGAGTGTTGTGTATTTCAATTTGTGGAGTTTGAACTTGGTATGAGCTTATGGTGTCACTGGTTCTCGCGTCTAAGTAGTAGCATTCCATTCATGAGATCATATCTAAACTTGATTATTAACTCCAGAATTTGCGTTCTTTGTGATACATATATGTGAGTGTCGTTTTCATGTTTACATCAATCTTCTCACATATGACTAGATTAGGGTGTGTAGTTAGAAAATCTGAGTAAAAATTGAGTGCATATCTTGAAAGGAATTGAGCAAATTCTCTAAGGCATGTTACTACATTCAAAACATGGTTTTAAATGCTTAATTGTGAACTAGTATATGGTGACTATGATTAAGAATGTACTTAAATGTGAAGATGACTAAAATCTGTGAGAATGATGATTTTTAACTTGTCATGTGCATTGGAAATCCCTAAGACGGTTGTTGGAAGGTTTAGGTTGTGTTTTACGTGTTTAGTGTCGTTTTGTTTATTTGTTTTTATTCTGTTTTGCTCGAGGACTAGCAAAAGCTAAGTGTGGGGGTATTTGATAGGAGCATATTCATGCGACTTAAATGGCTTGTTCTCGTGCATTTACGTTATGTTTCTCTCGTTATTTTAGTCCTTTATGCTTCTTTTGTGTGTTTTCAGGTTCTAAGGGCCTAGGGAGCAAGAAAGTGCATTTTGAGGCCATTTGGAGCATTTTTGGGCATGGATTGGATAGCTTATCCATGGAGCCAAGAGGATGGACGAATTTGAAGGCCTTGTATGCACTTGAAGACACAAAACAATGGCTCTAGCCCAATCAAACACATTATGCCATACAAACCAACCTATTTTAGGCCCATTCTATGTACTTAAACCCTAGCCCTTTAAACTAATTCATTTATCACTTATCAAACCATTCACTTATCACTCACCACATATCATTCACTTATCACTTAACATATCATTCATTTATTTCACTTCCATACTCCTCTTAATTCCACATGCATTCTCACACATGCACATCATTCACTCACATTTCCACCATTCATTCTTTATTCCTTTCCAAACATCTCACATGCATTTCCACCTTCCTACTTCATCATTTCACCACATTCTCCCTCTTTAACTCACATGCATTCATCATAATTCACAACACAAAACAACTTCATTGTTGTGGGTTCCCATTTCCTTTCCAAACATCTCACATGCATTTCTTCATTATTTCCTAACCCTACATGCATTATTTATTGCATCTTCACATGCATTCACACACACTTTACATGCATTATTTATTGCATCTTCATTATTTCCTATATGCCATTTTCAGATTTCCACCCACTAACCTAGTCATCAACACATGCACTTCCACCTTTCATCCACAATGATTCATGATTCATTCACTTTGCATCCTTTAAATCACATACTTTTCCATCATTAATTAGCCACTTGCATCTTAAACAAACAACCATATGTTCCCTCCACTACTCCTATAAATACCCTTGCATTCATTCATTCAAGAACATCTCATTCACAACACAACACCCCTCAAACACTTCCATTCTTTCCTTAGCCGTGAGTCCCCCCTCCCTACTAATCCAAACACCAACCATCTTTCCATTTCCATCACTCCTCACTCCATTCCACACTTCCATTCCCCCAAACCAACTATCCTTAGACCTTATGCTACAACAACGAGGAAGAGAAGAGGACCTAAACGTTCATACAATTCAAGTTTGAGTTGTTGGAATGTTTAGGTGATTCTTTGATTTCAATGTTTCATTTTAATTCTCTTTGTTTTGTACGTATAAGGAATGGAAGAGAAGAGTGCCTAAACGTTCATACAATTCAAGTTTGAGTTGTTGGAATGTTTAGGTGTTTCTTTGATTTCAATGTTATGAAGAACTAATCCCCCTTTAGCTAGGGGGTAATTCGAAATAAATGTTTATGCTTGCATTTTGATTTGATTACTTCTAATTGCGTTTCATAAGTTGTGAATTCAATTTGTTTAACTATTTGATTGATAACCTATTTATGTATGTTTATTGAGAGTGCACGCTTAATTTTCATTCATGAATATGACGCTAGAATATAAGTGAGTTTCACCTAATCGTTATGAACTTATATTCACAAGTAGTGGAGGTTGCTTATAAACAATCGCGTTAAACGAATTCTTGGCATAAGTTTCATGCGTATTCCATAGTAACGAATGCCTCGTCAACACTTATAGTTTTCAAAGAACTTAATGATTCTTGCTTGTATCTCTATTATGCAATTCATGTAGGGAACTTGTGGGGAATGCTTTGGGTTGTCGTATGCAATCATCCAATTCATTAACTTAAGGAAAACTTGACGGTTAATTTAAGCGAACCTAATTAACCCGGGGTGATGAGTTTCATAATTTATTGAAATGCAATTGGAAATCTTTTTATTATGCAAGTGTAACATGTGTAGAGAAGAACCCCTTAGCTAGCCATACCATCCATTCATTTCCGTCAATTTCATATTTACAATTTGTTTTCTTTACAATCTATCCATTTTAGTTTAAATTCGTCCAAAATCAATCCCCCCATATTTCGTTTAAGTCTTAGTCTTAATCTTTCTTATTTTTAGTTTTGAATTCTTCGAGTTTAGTATAGCATTTTAGTTTGTGTTTTTAAAAGCATTTTGAGTCTTTTGATTTGTTTTAGTGTTTTAAAGTTTAGTTTTACATTCTTTGAGTCTAGTTTAGTGTTTTATATTATGTTTTTACGTTTTTAAGTCAAATCCAAGTGATTAACAATCCCTCCTAATCCCCGGTCCAGAACGATCCCTACTTATACTTATACTACAATTGTCAAAAAGAGGGTTTAATTTGTGTGCGTATAAATCTCGCATCAGTCCCACAAAGGCTTTAAACAACATTACACCTTTTGAAGCTTATTCTGGTAGAAAGCCAGGAATAGCTCATCTGAGAGTTTTTGGATCTCTGTGTTATGTTCATGTTCCAAGTGAACAGAGACATAAACTTGAACCAAAAAGCCTAAAAGGAGTATTTGTGGGATATGCAACTTGTGAGAAGGGGTATAGGGTATTTGATCCATTATCTAAGAAGCTGTTCTTGTCAAGAGACATTGTATTTGATGAAGAAGCTGTCTGGAATTGGGAAGAGGACTCAGGGTCAACATTTCTTAATACTGGAAGTTTCATGCACAGTGATATAAGCACAGAGAGTAATGACAGAATGGTGTTGTCCCCTACATCACCTATTCTATCTCAGTCTAGAAGAGCTCCTAATAGTGAAGACTATGAATCTGAATCAAGGTCACCTATCTTAGGTGAATCTTCAAGCATGTCAAATGTAATTGAAGGACAAAATCAAGCATTTGATAATACACCTTTGAAATGGAGGAATCTGAATGATGTATTGGCTCAATGTAATCTGTGTATCATGGATCCAGAGAAGTATGAGGATGCCAAACAAGATGAGTCTTGGTTAAAAGCTATGGAGGATGAGCTGTTTATGATTGAAAAGAATGGCACCTGGAAACTTGTTGACAGACCAACTGAAAAACCTGTTATAGGGGTCAAATGGGTCTACAAAACTAAGTTAAATCTTGATGGCTCAGTGTTGAAGAATAAAAGCAAGGTTGGTTGCAAAAGGCTATGCACAAAAGCCTGGTTTGGACTACAATGAGACTTATGCACCGGTTGCTAGGTTGGATACCATTAGAACATTAATAGCTTTGGCTGCACAAAAGAGCTGGAAAATGTATCAGTTAGATGTGAAATCAGCTTTCTTGAATGGGGTTCTACAAGAAGAGGTCTATGTTGAGCAACCTGAAGGTTTTGTAGTGAAAGACAAGGAAGAAAAGGTGTACAAACTTCATAAGGCCCTCTATGGTTTAAAACAAGCTCCGAGAGCTTGGTATGGTGAGATTGACAGCTATTTCTCACAGTGTGGATTCAAGAAAAGCTTGAGTGAACCAACTCTGTATATAAAAGCAAGGGGAGAAGATATTCTAATTGTGTCTATCTATGTAGATGATATAGTCTACACTGGTAGTTGCAAATCAATGCTAGAAGAGTTCAAAGAAGATATGAAAATGAAGTATGAGATGACAGATTTAGGTCTCCTTCACCACTTCCTTGGGATGGGAGTGATACAAACAGATTCCAGCATCTTCATTAATCAGAAGAAGTATGCAAGCTCTTTACTGAACAAATTTGGTTTAAATGAAGCAAAGATTGTCTCAACTCCTTTGGTAGCTACTGAGAAGATATCTAAAGATGATGGAAGTGGATCTGCAAGTGATGAATTGTATAGGAGCATTGTGGGAAGTCTCCTATATCTCACTGCTACAAGGCCGGATATAATGTATGCAGCTAGTTTGTTGGCCAGATACATGCACTATCCTACCAACAAACACTATGGAACTGCAAAGAGAGTACTCAGATACATCAAGGGAACTCTGGACTATGGCTTAGAGTATGTGAAAGGAAGAAAAGCTTGCTTAATTGGCTTCTGTGATAGTGACTGGGGTGGTTCTTTGGAAGACAGCAAAAGCACATCAGGATATGCTTTCTCATTTGGCAGTGGTGTGTTTTCCTGGGCTTCAATCAAGCAAAACTGTGTTGCACTCTCAACTGCAGAGGCTGAATACATAAGTGCATCAGAAGCAACTACACAAGCAATATGGCTAAGGTTTGTTTTGGAAGATTTTGGAGAATTACAAACTGTAGCTACTCCCCTTCACTGCGACAACACATCTGCCATTGCTATCACAAAGAATTCTGTGTTCCATCAAAAGACAAAACACATTGATAGAAGGTATCACTTTATTAAGGATGCACTGCAAGAAGGAATCATTGATCTGGTATACTGTCCCACTGAAAAACAGGTTGCAGATATCTTCACAAAACCTTTGTCTAAGGATCGGTTCAACTATCTTCGAGATATGCTTGGTGTGAAATCAGCTCAAAACTTAAAGGGGAGTGTTGAATTATAAGTATTTGAGCTGAAAAGTTTTTAGAATAAGTTTGTGTTTAAATTGGTGTATTCACTTGTGCAGAATGAGGCAAAGTGTAAATGTCTAGTTTTGTAAAAGGGCCATGAGTGCCATGTGTTGTTAGATCCATGAAATTAGAAAGATGTGTGTCTAGGATGAAATGTAGAGGTTTATGTGGTCCCAAGTTAAGGACCTTCAGTTAATGTAAAGCACGTTAGTGCTCCTTTCTGAATAGAAGAGAATTATTCCTCTGCAAACTTCCTGCAGAGAAGAAGAACACAAAACCATTCGTTTCCTTCAGTCTTTTGTTCATCGTTTGTTCTTTCTGTTCAGCTCCATATACATCAAAATACTCATTGATTCCAGAAACACTAACAAATATAAAGGCAGGTAGTCAGACAGAATAAGTATGTAACAGGATAGAAGCAAAGACTCAGGCGACGAAGCAGCACCAATGTAGGAGCGTTTGCAGTGGCAATGGAGGGCGGGAATCTTATCTTATTTTCTAGTTCCTCTTCCTTAGACTTCTACCCTAATTAGCTATAATTCCATGTCAGCCTCTATGCCATTTTATGATTATAAGGCATCCACCTTCGTTTAAGACCCTTGGATTTGATAATCCAAAGGCTAAAGATCTGTAAGAATATTTATGAACTTGTTTGTCTCAAGATCCTGGTCCTAGCAACCACAAACTAAACACTGAGAGTCTAAGAAAAACAGAAAACATCTTTTCATTGAAATGAGCAGTAAACTGATATGATGAAACTGTGATGCTTTGCCTAAATTTTTCGGAGGATGGGATGGTTCCCCCCACCGAGATATTTTTGTACTTGGATGCTCTATTCAACATAAAACCTCTGTAAGTTGATACTATAAAATATAAACCACATCAAATGAAAAGTTAGCAGTTTCGGAATTCTAAACCCTCCTTCATCCATTAAATATGTTGTTTCCAAGTAATGAATCAATGTTAAACAATACGCTGCCATAAAATCAAGTTACCAGAGACATAAAATTAAAAATAAAAATCCAACGGAATATGGTGGAAACTTATTTCTGCATAAACCAAAAATGAACTGAAACTTTTAAAAACTAATCCCTTGGGATATTTATATTATTCAACTAAAGAGGTCGCACGTGACCTCAACAATCAATGCAATCCGAAGATCTGAATAGTTGGACCTCATTCAAGGATCCAACATGATTTAGTCATCTAACAATAACATAAGAAATGGACGAACACAACGTTTTTTCTTGAAGAACAAAAATGTTTGCGGTGATAATCAAATGGTCAAACAATTTTGGATTTCAATGATTTTTCGCAGGGATGATTCCTAGATGGTGATCTAAAACAGGGACAGTTTGGATTCCAATGATTCTTATGTATAAGTGCAGCCATGCTATTAGCAACAAGAGTCATATGACACATCAATCCAACTGCAAATCAACATCTCTTAATATATAGTAAGTTAAGCAAAACACAATTAAGAAAGGTGTTGAAGTTACTTTGGGTGCAAATATAAGGATAGTATAGTGGCACAAGTAAGGGTGTCGAACCACAGGGACTGATAAACAACTTAGTAAAACTTTTGACTCTTACATATTAGCATTAGTTAATGACTCCTATGATTTAAAACTGGGGAGGTTTAAGTAATTTTGGAAAAGAAATAAAGACAGAAAGAAAAGGGGAAAATTAGAACTATCTAAAAATAAACCTAAGACATGAAATAGGTTAGAGACGTTTTTAGGACATAAACTTGACTTGAAATGAGCTAAGGCCTTCCCCTAAACATTCATGAATCAATGAGATGATCTTTTAACTTATCCATTTCAAATGCACAACTAAGATGTTCACATATCTAGCATGGCATATACTCAGATTGTATGAATTCTCACTTTCTTTGCATGTGAGATGCATTGCATATACATCAAACTTATATTTGTAGGTGCAACCTAGCATGTCATATACTCAGATTTAGCACCTAGAAACTCATTAAGAACAAAGAGGATTATGAACATCACATGAACCCTAGAACATGGCATTTATCCTAGATTTTCATGGAATCAACTTACATGATTAGTTCTGAACTTAACCACATGTTGCTAAGGAATGAAAGAAGATATGGCAGTCATCCTTATCATTCTTGATGCGAGATTTACTTGACACTCAAATTAAACCCTCGTTTGACAATTGTAGTAGAATGGATAAGTGAGGGATCGTTCTAGACCGGGGATTAGGAGGGCTTGCTAAAACCTTCTAAATTGACTTAAAAACATAAAAACTAAATTAAAATACTCTTAACAAGACTACTATGACTCAGAATGGCTTTGAAAAACTCAAATTGTCTAAAACAATCAAATTGACTCAAATAGAAGCTAGAACTTGATTTAGACGAATTTGCAATTGTTTCTGACTCCACAAGCTTAAAGATACAAAAATAAAACAAATACGAATGATTAAGACTTAACAAAATAGGGGGGGAGGAATTGTGGTTGGACGATATTAAATTAAAAAGACAGAATATAATTAAAGGCAAAATGTAAATATGAATGTGATAAAAATATGGATGATGGAATAGCCAAGGGGTTCTTCTCCACACATGTTACACTTGCAAACAAAATTGATTCTCAGTTGGTCTTTCGATAAGTTGTGAAACTCAATGCTCCAAGTTAATTAGATCCGCTTAGATTAACTTTCAGATTTCCTTAAATTCGTTGGATTGAATGGAATACGCATTACAACCAAATTGTTCTTAATCAAAGTCCCTAACTATGGAATACGCATGATAGAGACATTTAACCAAGATCATTAAGTTCAACGGAAATCATAAACATCGACGAGGCATTCGTTACCATGGAATACGCATGAAACTTATGCCAAGAATTCGTTTAACGCGATTGTTTATAAGCAACCTTTACTACTTGTGAATATAAGTTCATAACGATTAGGTGAAATTCACTTATATTCTAGCGTCATATTTATGCATGAAAATTAAGCTTGCAATCTCAATAAACATACATAAATAAGTTATCAATCAAACAGTTAAACGAATTGAATCCACAACTTATGAAATTCCAACCAAACGTAATCAATTCAAAATGCAAATATAAACATAGTTTCGAATCACCCCCTAGCTAAAGGGGGTTTAGTTCCTCATAACTTTGAAATCAAAGAAACACCTAAACATTCCAACAACTCAAACGTGAATTGTATGAACGTTTAGGCACTCTTCTCTTCCCTTCTCATACGTACAAAACAAAGAGAATTAAATTTAAACTTTGAAATCAAAGAAACACCTAAACATTCCAACAACTCAAACTTGAATTGTATGAACGTTTAAGCACTCTTTTCTTCCTCGTTGTTGTAGCACAAAGTCTAAGGTGAGCTTAAGGGCTTTAGGTGTATGTGGAATGGAGTAGGGAGTGGTTGGAGATGGAAGAATGAAGAGAAAATATGCAGAAAATGAAGTGGGACTCACGGCAATGGAATGGTATTTGTGTTGTGTGAAGTGTTGTGAATGGAAATATGAGATATGAATTGAATGGGGAGTGAATGAATGAATGCTAGGGTATTTATAGGGGTAGTGGAGGGAACATATGGCTGTTTGTTTAAGCATTTGTGTGGAGGAATGATGGAAAAACAGCTAGGACACATGTGAAAACTGGAATTGCACAAGGGGAGCAAAGGGAACCCACGACATGGATGGATTTGCATGTGTTTGGGAAGCTTTCTTGCTCATTTTCTGGATGCAATGATGAAGAGTTTAATAATTAATGCATGTAGGTGGTTGAAATGATGAAGAATGAGTGGTGGATGTGTGAATGATTGAATGTGCATGTGGGTGAATGTGAAGGGAATGCATGTGAGGATGCTGGAAATGCAATGGAACTCACGGCACAAAGGTTCTTTGGTGATGAATGTGGTTGATTTAATGGAGGAACAAGTGCATGTGTTGAATTAGTGGTGCATGTGATTAAAGATGGAGAAGGTGGTGTAATGATGAAGTGGAATGGCTGAAAATGCAAGGGGGAGTGAAGGCCACGACAAAGGTGTTTTGGTGCATGTGTTGGCTGTTTTGTTTGTTGGTTAAAGCTTGTGTTTGCATGTGAATGTTGTTTGTGTGAAGTGTGTGTGAATGTGCATGTGTAGATGCAATAAATAATGCATGTAGGGTTAGGAAATAATGAAGAATGAGTGGTGGAAATGATGAAGTAGGAAGGTGGAAATGCATGTGAGATGTTTGGAAAGGAATAAAGAATGAATGGTGGAAATGTGAGTGAATGATGTGCATGTGTGAGAATGCATGTGGAATTAAGAGGAGTATGGAAGTGAAATAAATGAATGATATGTTAAGTGATAAGTGAATGATATGTGGTGAGTGATAAGTGAATGGTTTGATAAGTGATAAATGAACTAGTTTAAAGGGCTAGGGTTTAAGTACATAGAATGGGCCTAAAATAGGTTGGTTTGTATGGCATAATGTGATTGTGGATTGGGCTAGAGTTTAAGTACATGAAATGGACCCAAATTGCTCCTCCTTGCATGGCAAGGAATGGTGTTTGTGTTAAGCCCATGGCAAGGTGTTATGTGATTGGGTTAGGGCCATTGTTTTGTGTCTTCAAGTGCATACAAGGCCTTCAAATTCGTCCATCCTCTTGGCTCCATGGATAAGCTATCCAATCCATGCCCAAAAATGCTCCAAATGGCCTCAAAATGCACTTTCATGCTCCCTAGGCCCTTAGAACCTGAAAACACACAAAAGAAGCATAAAGGACTAAAATAACGAGAGAAACATAACGTAAATGCACGAGAACAAGCCATTTAAGTCGCATGAATATGCTCCTATCAATTCTCAACAGAAAGCAAACATAAACAAGGTAGCTAAGCTTGAAAATATGTGTTTAAAACAATTGAGACAGAAAACTGATTCTAGCTTGCAAATGAAATTGATAAACTAAAACTACATCATAACATTAATTCAATCATGTCTAGGGCTTCAAAGCAGCCCTAAGTATCCATAACCTAAATTAAAAACATAACAAAATACATAAAAGTTAGGAAAGCTAGAACCTAGAAAATGCTCAAGGCTGAAGACTCTTGCTCTCTCCAGATTCTGTGTTTTTCTGATTTTTTTTCTCCTCTTCTCCCCTCATGTTGTGTATTTGTCTCCTATTAAAAGGCTTAGGAGTTATCTAACATCTGACACATTTACATCCTTAAATTGAATCTCATTTATAGCTCATTACAATCAGCTTTTAATATAGGAGTAATTGAAAAATAGCTGTTATCAGAATTTGTAACTAAACAGCTCCTCTTTATTCTGTCATAATTTCTTGTCGAAACCTCCAAATCACAAGCTGTAAAGACCATCAGAAAGAAGACTTCCAGGGCTTTCCAACCATATATGGCTCATTTTCTAATTCGTTCTGAGAACTTCAGGGCAAAGCTCACAAGTTGGCTGTTTTGCAAGGGCATTTTCAGGTGGATCTTGGGCCACTCGTGGGCTATGGTCTGGTCTTTGGCGAGTTGGGCTTCAAACTATCCATCCTAGGCTCTTAAGATATTCAAAATAAGATGATTTCTTCAAGCCCTTACTTTCATCCTGAAACACAATACAAACAACAAAATACCTTGTGAAGCATAGAAATTTTAAGTCAAAAACCTAAGTAAAAGAGGGCATAAAAGTATAACTTTATGCACTCAACAAAATGCCACTTGGGCTTTTGCACAAAGTTCAGTGTATGAAACAACACCGGTAAGAAGCTCACTGCAAGAGGATCATACTGAAATTTCATATTCATGGGAAAAAGAGGACAAAAATTTAAACTGCGTACTAGTCTATAGGATAATAAACATTAATAATGATACTACTACTGAAAAGTAAATGATGCAGAATAAAATCTTAGAGATATTTTCGTATAGTTTATTTGTATATTCCTGTTTCTAGTAGTGTTAGGATTACCTTTCCTTGAATTATCTCTTGCCTTTCTGTCTTCTAAACCCTGATCTCCCCTTCTGTTCTAGATTTCTCTTCGGTCTATCTGTTCGATCTGTTTTCTTGTTCTCAGTTCTTCTATTTCTCTTATATTCAGACCTAGTTCCTCTTGTCTTCTAAATCTCTTTCTGATTTCTAAACTTTGGTTACACAACTATTCATTGTGATATGAAAACATTTATATTTATAATTGTATAACTATATTTAATGTTTAGGTATTTTGCACGAAAAATCTTTGAATGCACTTGATCTTTCGAAGAAATGTGGATCCTACAAGGTGCCCCACAGTGTTGTTTGAGGGATCCCTCAATTGAAACTCTTTGTATTTGGGGTTAGGATGTGTATGATATATTGATTCAAATGGTTGCTCGACTTGTTGAGAAGGTGACTCAATTCATGTAATAGTGAGACTCATATAGGAGTGGCATAAAGGATCCTAAGGTATTTGTAGTATATTCCCATTATTATTTCTGACTATCAGTACCTCAGAGTTGAAGGAAAACTTCATGCAAGGAATTATTTGCACTTCATTATGTTCATAACAACCGAGGATGAATTGACAGATATCATAACTACGGGCTTCAGGTGGTGAAACATTATCTAATATCCGCTGCAGAAGTTGTGAAATCTCTTTGATGGCACGATTAATGTTGCACAGTTGACCTCAAAGTCTATTTGTAACATGTACTATATGTATTGGAGAAGAGTAGACTGAAAATAATCTCCAAATTGTTAGAAATGTGCCCTAAAAGCCAATCCTGTTGTAATCTTTTAAATCATTTCATGTTAAGTATTGATTAAGTTTAATCAAAAGGGCAATTCTTTTGTTCATAAAGGCCTCTAGGAGTAAATCCTGTGATGCATAATGCGTCTAAGAGCGATTTCTTGAATCCTACCGGTGTGATTCTTGTAGTTTGGATATGAAGCCCCTGGAGTGAATCCACACCTATCTCTAGTTTTATTTCTTTTCTCTAAATCATCCGTTTCGCTGCCAGTACTCCTATATGGAATTTATCAAGATTCATATGCATACATATAAATACCAAAGCAAATGCAATTCCTTGTGGAATTTATCAAGATCATCACAAGTAGAATGGATGGGTTTCTTGACAGCAACTCCCAACCCCTAGTCGCACAATTAGTCCCATAATCCAAGCAAAAAGAATCAATTAATTAGCCAAACAGAGGCTTATGAGGGAGTGTTAATAATTACCTTTACCTCGGACAATGGATTTGAGGAGAGTGTAAAAGGAGGGTGGAGGATGGAGGAGAGAAATGGAATTGCTGCTGCATTTCTCTCGACCCAACACTGCTCCCTCTCCGCCTCCACCACCATACTAGAACATAGAAAGCGTCAACTGGGAGCATGGACAGATCAGATGCTACTCTTCTTCTCGATCTTTATTCCAAGGTGGAGAGTTTGTGAATTAAATAATGCATAAAGACCCCAAATTTTTAAATCAAATTTGCAAATCAAATAATATGTCATTAATAGAAAATAAACACGTTAATCAAAATTCATAATCCAATCATCAACATCCACATTATTTGGTTTAGAGATTTAGTCTTCTTAGCATTATTCCTTCTGAATTTGTCTACTCACAACATAAAGAGGGTACCATAAAACAGACATGGGTCCTCTCCGGATCCATGTATCCTAATCCATCAAATCCAAGTATCAGACTATTGAAATTTAATCCAACAGTTACAATAAGGGGCCCACTTTAACTATTGAATCAAATGTCAATAGTTCGGATACATGAATTTGGTAGATTTTGATACTTGGATCCGGAGAGTACCCATGTCCCCATAGAACTATCATCTTCTTGAACATGTAATTTTATGTGGCATATTCTTGTTGAACGCAGTTAATTTATGTCTACACATTTACATGCACATAAGTTCTGGATCAAAGATTTTGTATATGGGATTTAGGATTAAATCTTTATTTCTTATTTACATTACGATATTATTAGAAATCGACGTCCATGTGATGTATTGATCTAATGTAATTAAAATTAAAATTTCTATTATTTTAAAATTTGTTCTTCAAACACAAATGAAACATCAAGTTGATGTTCTACAAAACTTAAGCTAAATATTATTTTCTTCGTTTTTTGTTTTTTAAGTTTATTTTCACAAAACAATATGCTAAACGCATTTTTGTATGTGTAAAATGAAAAACTGTTTTGTAAATCGTTAACAAACAAGTCCTAATTATGTGAAAACATTGATTTCATAATGAGCTACTAAAAACAATTAAATCTTGGGCCTTATAATTCTTAACTCAATTCAAAATGTGGCTATAGGTAGAGCTGTACATGAGTTGAGCTGAACAGAGTATTACTGTGTTCAAGTTTGGCTTGTTTAATTTTTTTTTTTTTTTTTTTGAACTCGAAACTAGACTTGGCTTGGTTCTTATACGAGCCAAGCTCAAACGAGCTTAAAAATTTTGAGCCCAATACCGAGCTCAAGGTGTTTCGAGCTATTTCTAATATTAAGTTGGTTCGGTTATTTAAAAAAAAAAAAATATATATATATATATATATATCATATCTTGAAAGGGTTATAGTGTTCTATAAAAGAAGAAAAGGATAATATTATGATGTAGTGTTATGTATATATTGTTGTACACATATATGAGGAAAGGATCCACATCACTAGATTTTGGACAAAAGTTAGAAAATTATTTTTCTCTCTCCTTCTTTTCCAAAAAAAAAAAAAAGTAAATTAAAAAAAAAAAAAAATTTTGTTTACAAGTTTAGTCTCTCTAGCATTACTCTAAAAATTAAGAATCATTTACAGACATTTCGGTGAATCTCTCTAGCATCACCTTCCATTGCTTTTCTTTTTCTTGGTCAAATCGATTGTTGTTGCAAGTGGCACCAACCCCAAATGGGTTTGCTTTGAAGACGAGGTCTTTAAAATCAAACTTGGATAGAAGAGGCCAACGCAAATAATACTCAATGGTGGACGCCAATTTCACAAACAAAGTTCGGCAATTTACTACATAACTCATCTGAAAACTTTTCGCGTACAACGTCCGAAAACACCTAATCATAAAGATTTGGCTTGTTCAGTGTTATCCCACTGAAATTGTCAATTAGATTCGGATGACTATTGCCCAAATTTCAATTGAAAATTCGGACGAACTGTGACGACCCATCCCTAATTTTACGTTTTTATAAATTTAAAAAGCATGAATTGACGAAAATGCCCTAGATGCGAGATTATTGACTTCCATTGACATCCTTTCGGGACGTGTGCAAGTTACCATTTTACCGTACTTTCAAAGTTATCAACAGAATGATCGTGTAATCATAATTTGAATCAAACCGGAGTTATGATAGGGGTTTTATAGAGCTACAAATCCGAAAAGTACTTTTGTAAAGATTACTATTTATTATTTTATATATTTCTCATAATTATTATATTAACTTTTTTAACATTATTTGGTTTTTATATTATTATTTTAATATTAGTTTATAGAAAATAAGGGGAAGGAAGGAAAGAGTTGCGGGAGAGAAGAGAGAAATTAGGGGGACAAATCAGAGGAGGAAAAAGGTGGGTAGGAAGCCAATAAGAAACAAGAGAGGGGAGAGAGGTGTGGAACACTAGATCCCGTCAATCCGTACACCCCACCCGACTCCAACCCGTTTTCTGGTGACTTTCTGTCACCGTTTCCGTCAGATTTCTGGCGAGTTGAAGTTATCCAACACCACCACCAGACTCACCGATGTTCTCTCTTACTTTCCCATCCAAACCTAACTGGGTTTGACCCCAATTTTGTGATGAACTGCACTGGTGGGTGCAATGGACACTCGACGGCAATCTGTCGATCTTGCTAGCATCGGCGACAACCACCACACTCATTCAAGTTCTCTCAACCTCATGAACAAGGCCCAAACAAGATTGGGGGCGTTAGGCAAATTGAGGACGAATTAAGGGGCACCCATTTCTAGGGTTTCCGGCGGATTGAGGCAAAATTTAGGTGTTTCTCAGCCGAATTGGACCTCAGCCCAGGTATGAAAATTGTTCCCCTTGACTTGCTCTACATGCCTGTAAAATTTGGTTTTGAAAATAGTTGAATTTTTCGGTGAGCTGAGGTGGTCGGTCACAGTGTGCAGTGGCACGCGGGCCGAGGCACCCCCTGACTTTCCTAGGCTAAATTTGATACCCCAATTTCATAGGTGAAGTCCAATTGATGAAATCTCATCGTTTGAACATAGTTTTGATAGAGACTGCCACTTGATCCTTATGTGAATTGACGATTCGACCGTTGGATTGTCACCAAACCTTATACATTATAGTATGTAATATTTGAGGACCATAAAACTGACGGATCAGGAATCCATCGTACGGATCTTCCCGAATTGGATTTGTAAGTTCATAAAATAAAACGTTGATTGCCACTTGAATCGTGATTGGCGGAGATCCAACCGTTGGATAGTGGTAAGATTTTAGTATGTTGTTTTAGAAGCATAATGTGAATCTTGGAAGTTACGGATCAGAAATTTGAGGTACGGATCATTCGGATCGAGTTACGTAGGGTTGTGGACCCTACCATTGACCTTTGACCGACGGTTGACTTTTGGTCAATGGGTTACAAATCATTCTAGAATGTCCTTGGGGATGTGTTTTATGTAAGCAAGGTTCTAAAAAATGTTAGGCATTAGTTAGGCGGCAGGCTGGCGCCTAGCACCTAGGCGGCCTAGGTGGATTTAGGTAAATTTCTTGTATGTCTTGTAAATAAGTGCATATTGACACTAAAAAAAATTATACTTTTATGAAATCCATGGATTCATAATAAAAAAATGGTAAAATGCAAAAAGAGTATCCAACAAGTCCAAAATTTAAAAAACACATTAAGCATATATGCCATATAACCATATTGAGGAATATTGTAGGATGACACATGTACAACAAATTCACAATTTTAAACCACTTAGACTTATATAGGATTTATTTTATTTTATTTTTTAATTTCATTAAAAAAAAAAAAAACCGCCTAGGCACCATTGATAACTCATATATTTCATGCATTTATACCATCCATTTTCTAGACTCTTTGTGACGTTTTTGAGTTAAACTAGTTGCATTTTACCTTATTTTGTGTTTGTTTGTAGTTACATGTACTTTATGATCAATCTGAAGGCAAAAGAAGTGAAAACATGCCATTTTTGGGGTTGATCCTTATTCAAATGTGGAAAGAAGTTTAGTAGCCTGTTTTGAAGCCCAAATAAAGGATCCAAGATGAACCTGGCTTGTTAGAAGACAAGGAGCAAAATGGGAAAGGAATTGGAATATCTAACCTGATTTGGAGAAGCTAAATAAGGAAAAACATTCAAAACTTTGGCTTAATGGTTGGGATCACCTTGCAATCAGCTACAACCCCATTTAGCCTATAAATACTAGGTTTCAGATCACTTTTTTACAAGCCCCCCTTGGGGTCGCCCAGAGCTGTCTCTCTTCTCTTTCTTTGGCCTTTCTTTTAGAAACAAAACCCTATTTCCCTTCACCATCCGCTGCCACCGAAGAAACCATGCAACCACGCTGTTCTTGGAAGATTTCAACATCATAATTGCTTCAAGGGGGCTTCTTCTATGAACTTTAGTTTCACTCATGTTGTTCTTGATATTTATATATTTTGTAATCATGTTGTGTAATCAAGTTCATAGTTCGGGATTTCGATGTAGCCTTGCAAAACTATTCTATGTTATTAAGTTAAAGTATCGATTCATTAATCTGTTTGTATGTTTCATTCACTGATTTTATAGTATAATTTGTTTGTTAATCTTAATGTTTGATCACCATTAGGGCTGCTTATGAATTATTTGATCAAGGTTATACACATCATGCTTAATCTTGGTAGACATGTGAATGAATGAAGAAACTACCATGCATACATCCTGCCATGTGATTTCTTTGGTTCTTTGAAGTTTTCTTGTTCTTAATGGATTCTTACTTGCTAATCTATGTTGAACATCACAACTAGATTGTAGATTAGGAGTACTTGATCACAACCACAAATCAAATGGATGATCATAAATAAGTGAAACGAACCCTAGTTGCAAATTGGAGAGTTGAATGCGTTTTGATTTAATTTTCATGGAATTGACTTGTAATGGTGAAATCGGTATCCCTAGTTACATTCCCATTGTTTTTTAATCATTCTATTATTCATATTTACATTTTCTTGCATTTTAAGTTACTTGACTTCTCAAATCAAAATCAAAACTCAATTTGTTAGTTTCATTTTTTAGTTAGGGTTCACATAAAGCTAGTAATTTGTAGAGGTCTAATCAGTCCCTGTGGTTCGACACCCTTACTTGTGCCAGTACACTATCCTTATTTTTGCACTTGAAAGGAACACAACAGTCGCTTAGAGCCCATCTGATTTTGCCAACCAATTTGCAAGAAAACGCCTCGACTCACCACCACCCAGAGCCTAGGCCTTTTTTTAGAACATTGTATGTAAGTTACATGTTCTATCGATAAGAATTTTGAGACGTGATTTGATATTTGTTCTAGGCGACGATCGTTCATGACCCCTCGATATTCGTGCTACGGAGTTGTAGCGTGAACTTCAGGTGAGTGGGTCTTTTCCTTTTTATAGTGTGTGTGTGTGTGTGTGTGATTGATATTTTCCATTTATGAATTTGAAAAAGAATTTCTTACGTACGCCTGGATTAGACTAAAGTTTATAAGAATTAGCGAAATGATGGAATTTATGAAATATGCTACATCCTACAAGATGCATTGGTATGCTTATAATCTTTGATGCTATAATTATACCTACGACTATGAATATTGGTATGTTGATTAGAACTATCGAATCACTGTGACGTGACTATATTTGTGTTATCTGCTCATCGTTTGCTGCGCCCGATGTTAGTGCTCGCTTAGGGTCAGGGCTAGTCTTTCACATGTATGTTCACATCCACACTACACGCTCGCCTTGGATCCAAGTAGGTGCCAGTCTTGTCATACAGGTTGCAATAGGCAACTTCGACTCGTATGTGACCGCGAATAGCACCAGTCTTAATTGATTGTAGCACTAGAGTGTATATTATGATTACACCCAGTCTTGTTCATGTCAGAATACCTCTGTATGAACTTGTGTGTCAGCATGTGTTGATCAGCACCCATTATGATATGTTACTTATGTGAGATTTTGTGATTTTGAATGTCATGCCCTTATTTACGAGATATTGTGCCGTAATGAATTCTTGAGATTTTGCAGGCTACGATAAGTATTCTCTTATTATACGTAGTATGTATATTTTGGAAACTATATTGGTTTTACAGTGAGGGGTTACTATGTTTTCGAAAAGGGTTTTACAAAGATTTGTTTCTAGGCCCACTCACCCTTGTTTTTCGCCCCTCCAGGTTTTAGCAGCTGAGTTTTCATGTTGACAAGGATTATTGGCAAATCTTGGTATTGGGATTACATTCGTGGGTATGATTCTCATCCTCCTAACTGTACTTTACTTATAATCTGACATCACGTGTGAAATGAGTTCTTTCCCGCGCACAAGTGCACTCTTAAAATTAGGCACTTTTAGGTTTAAATTTACACACATTTTCCACATCACTACACTTTATTGCTTCGTCACGTTCCAAGTGTCGACCATCATAACTCGATTCGAAGTCCAAGTGGACATTCCAGGTTGGGGTGTGTCACGAACCACAGTCCAACCTTTGCCTGAACGAGCAAATATTAATTGTCCAGACGTGAGTTTTGTAGAGCATATGTGTAAATGTGGCTATGTTAGGGATGTAAGGAAATAGGCTTTTGGATAATTGAGGTCGTTTTTGAAATTTACAAAAATGATTGTTAGAATATGAGTATGATTGTGAGTGCTAGAAGCCGGCTATAGTGTTTCAATTGGTATGGGAAGTTCTTGTTGTAGATTTTAAAGTTGTCCTAACCAGTTCACAATTGAAACTTTAATTAAATCTTGATACTTAGCACTCATAGTTGGATTGGAATTGTGTGTTTGTTTCCTATGTTGATTTTAATAGGAAAATCACGAGGATTACTTCAATATAAATAATGATCTCTGCTCTCACAAAACATATGCTTAATATTTAACTAACACCTATTTTTAGTTTGAGAACTTTTGGTTTTGCAAAAGAGGATATGGTGCATTGTTTAGAAGTATGCTTTGGCTTCTTCTTCTACTGCTTCTACTAGTTAGTTAGTTATTGTGTTTATCGAATTATGATTTAACATTGTATAAATTCGTGGTTCATGAGTGTAAACACGAAAAAAAATTCCTACAACAGGAAACAAGAATACGGTGTACAAAATATATTTTATGTTTAATGATTTTGGGGTTACAATCTCTTTGTAATTTGATCCTCTGATTCTATCTTCGTAGGGTGTAGGTTTGTGGATGAGCTGTTGATCCAAAGGGCCGTCGGGGCTTGATCTAGGGATGAACAGTTGATGAACGGATCTTCGAGGGCTTTTGGGCTTGATCTTGAAGACTGGGTGTATGGATTTCTTCAAGGGGGCCGTCGGGGCTTGATCTTGAGGGTTGATGGATGAGCGGATCTTCAAGGGCTTTTGGGCCTAATCTTGAA
This sequence comes from Pyrus communis, assembly GCF_041283825.1. Lineage (NCBI taxonomy): Eukaryota > Viridiplantae > Streptophyta > Magnoliopsida > Rosales > Rosaceae > Pyrus > Pyrus communis. The sequence continues at coordinate 13,875,718 of NC_142578.1, read as the reverse complement.
GACTGATTGGATGTGTGGATTTGTTGAGGTTGTTGATCCAAAGGGCCGTTGGGGCTTGATCTTAGGACGAACGGATGATGAACACTTTCTTCAAGGGGCCGTCGGGGCATGATCTTGAGTCGGCGGAAGTTCTTCAAGGGCCGTTGGGGCTTGACCTTGAAGGAGGGTTTGACGAAGAACGAAGAGTGTTTTCTTGATCCTTCGGGATTTTGCTTGAGAGCTTTAGAGTTTCAAGGCTTCAAGGTTTTGGTGTGATGTAAATTCCCTTCCTTCTTTCTCTTTCTCTTTTTCTCCTCTTCTTTTTCCTCCCTTGAAATGAATGCCTTGGCTTCCTATTTATAGAATTCCAAAACTTGATTTTTTGGATTTAAATAATCAGATGAAATAAATCATTTCTGCCAGATATTGACACGTGTCCTATTTGATGACCTTTCCAATTTATTTTGATTTTTCGTTGAGTCACACGCTACATGTAAAATTTATGTGACACGTGAGCGTTGAAATTTTAATTATTGGTTAACATTCATTTCACCGAAATTTCGATGTCTACAAATGCCCCCACTTCAAGGCGCGTCGTTGACATGTGCTTGTCACGTGTAGAAGATGCGTTTTGAAGTCCCTTAATGTAGATGTCAACCCAAGGGCCGTCGAGGCTTGATCTTGAATTGAGCTGGAAATTTCTTCAAGGGCCATCGAGGCTTGATCTTGAGTTCGACTGGAAGATTTTCTGGTTTCCTCCAATCGTTGATTTTCCACAAGCTTAATCTTGAACTGGGCTGGAAGATTCTTTTGGTCTCCTCCGAAGGTCTGAACTTACTCTTTTTATCTGGAGTTGAATTTGATTCAAGGGTGGTGAACACTTGATTTTGAATCGGACTTGTGATTTCTTCAAGGGCCATTGAGGCTTGATCTTGAACTGGGCTGGAGGATTCTTCTGGTCTCCTCCGCTCGTTGATTTTCCTTTGTGCTACTCTTGAACTGGGCAACAGGATTCTTTTGGTCTCCCCCCGAAGGTCTACGAGCGGTTTCAGGATATGGCAGGCAAGTACGAGGTGGAGGTGCTGACCTGTTTCTTTGTTCAATCTTTCCAATTCGTATTGAATACGAATCGGAAAGATTGAAGTTTCCTTGTCCCTTCTCTGGCAGTGTATCAACCGTTGAAGATGACTACTCGAGAGCAATACTAGGTAAGCAATCAGGAATAGATTCCAGGTAGTCGGTTCCAGATCGGAAGACTGACTCCAAGTGCCGGCTGATTGCTTCTTTCACTTTGCCATGCGAGTAAGAACAAGGACAAAGGAAAAGATAGGGAAAAAGCATGATATGAGATACCTTTGCTTTCGAAGAAGCAGCGAATGAATCAACACATATATTTGTTGTGCTTGTCTCCACATGCTTCGATGTATCATTTTCACTTGCCTTACTTGCTCCCCTTTGCAGAAGTGGTATTTCCTTATGCAGGTTTAGCATCTTTTCTTGTAGTATTTGTCCTCCGATGCAGGAGTTGAATGCAACCTTTGCATTTAAATGGTGCTTCACTTCTTGGTGGCAACTGGTTTGAGTGGAGGTTCCGACATATTGCTTTCTCTGTCCTTGTCTTGGCAGGTGAGAACAAGGGCAAAGGAAAAGATAGGGAAAAAGCATGATATGAGATACCTTTGCTTTCGCCCTTGATGATATGAGATACCTTTGCTTTTGAAGAAGCGGTGAATGAATCAGCACATGCTTCAATCTATCGTTTCCTCCTGGGTCATCTGTACTCCAGGCATCTGGTATCTTCAAAGGTTGAATAGGTTTTCTCAAAGGAAAAAAAAGAATTGTGTATTTCGAGAGGCTTTGCTGGGAGTGCGCCCTCAGAGGTGAGGAAGAGTTGGGCATTTTCTTCAGGTTTGCCTTGCCATAAGAGATGAAGGTCGACGTATATAGGGATTTCTTAATAGCAAGTGGTGGTACTGTTCTTTTACCCTTGTCGACAAACGTCTCTTCGATATCTGAACGACGCCTCTTTGATTTCTGAACGACGCCTCTTCGATTTCTGAATGAGCGCCACTTTTGACAAAGTTGCACGCGTTTTCTGAAAAGCAGAGAAAGCGTCGCCGAACTTTGCGCTTGTCGGCTAAAGACGTGTGGTTGCGATGATGGCCTCCACGTGTTTTCGACTTTGTCAGATATCTTTTGACAAAGTTGAACGCGTTTTCTGAAAAGCCGCGAACGCGTCGCCGAACTTCACGCAGGAAAATCCGGATTTTTGAATCGGTGGTCGTGTCGCTTGGCTTTTTACAGAGGTATCGATCATTCCAACATACACACTCTGAAAGTTGCCCATTCTTGAAAATCGTCTCCGGCCTTTTGAGAATTATCTCCATTCACCCCTTCTCTCTGAACACCTTTGAAAAATGACAAACCCATCGAACCTTAGCTTAGAATTGAGTCTCAGCAGTGATACGGGCGCGCCGCGTCAAGGTAACGTATGGCGCCCTTCTTTCTTATCTTCTAACGGTCCTCTTACAGGTGAAGACTCTGTGATGCAGGATGCCACAACAGCTACAATAGTAGCTAGGAACCTCCTCACTCTGAAAGATAGTAGGCTGCTGTCAGGACGGTCCGATGAGTTGGCCGTTCAAGAGTCCCTCGCTCTTAGTGTTCAGTGTGCGAGCTCTGTGTCCAACATGGGCCAACGCCTGCTTGCTCGGTCCCGTCAGGTGGAATCATTGATGGCAGAGATGGAAAATCTTAAGCAGGAGATCAAACAGCTTAAGTACGAGAATAGAAGTTTGCACGTGCTTGCAAATAACTATTCGTCGGGCATGAAGAGGAAGCTTGATGAGCTGCAAGAATCTGAAGGTCGGATTCAAAGTGACCGTCAAAGGTTTGCAGCTTATCTCCAGAGGCACCTTTTTCCTGGGTCATCCAGCGTTCCACCAAGTATTGAGGCCTGGAATGCTCTAGCTCCGATGTCTTCCGCTCCGATGCCTCCTGCTCCGATACCTTCTGCTCCAATGCCTCCCGCTCCGAGAGTTTTGCCAAGTAATGGGGCTTCACGTGAACATCCTTTGTGAAAGCTCCTTTTTTTTTTTTTTTTTTTTTTTTTTTTGTACACGCTTGTAATTTCTTGGAGATTAATGGACATGCTTTATTTTATTTAGTGTATTGTGCTAAATACAGATAAAACATATACATCACCGTCCATCATCATTCCTTTTCATTTTATTTTATTATTTATTATTATTATTTTTTTTTTACTTTCCTTTGCTTTCGGTGGCACTGATCCACCATTCATTTATATATATATATATATATATATATATATATATATATTTCAGATGGTGCCAGAAGCGCCATCATTGTTTTTTTTCTTTATTATATATATATATTTTTTTCTTTTTGCACATGGTTCCAGAAGCACCATCATTGTTTTTATTATATATATATATATATATATATATATATATATATTTTTTTTTTTTTTTTGTGCATGGTGCTGTCCAGCCAGATTCCATCATTTTTTTTTCTTTTATATGGTGATCTGCAAGGCTGAGTTTGTGGGTGAAAACCCAGGCCGAGTCCGAGAGAAGACGGAGGTGATCTTTGGGTGTGAGTTGACAAACTTTGATTTTGTCAATCACATTCAAAGGCAGCAGCAGAGGCAAGCAGACGGATGAGATCTTTGGGTGTGAGTTGACAAACTTTGATTTTGTTGATCACATTCAAAGGCAGCAGCCATGTACAGAAGCAGCCAGATCTTGAGGCAGAGTGTAAGGCGTCGAGTTTGAAGACCGGCTAGTCGTTTGACAGCGGTCAATGAAGCTCTTCGTTGATTTTGATCATGGTGGCCAGGGTGACGAGCTCGAGGTAGTTAGTGGATGCTGTTGCTGCGTTTTGGTGAGATCTCCGTTGTGTGTTTTTTTTTTTTTTTTTTTTTTTTTTTTTTTTTTTTTGTAGTGCTGCAAATGTCTCCTTCGGTGGAGATGAAGAAGGAACACTCCGCGGGAGGAGTTGACAGCGGCAAAGACAGCAAGGATGGTTGTTGCTGCAATCGGTGAAGGCGTTGACGGGCAGCCAACAAGCTACTGTTGGAGTTTGAGCTCCATTTGCTCCTCCACCACTGAAGCCTCTCTGCGTTCTCTGCCCTTTCACCCCAATAGCAACTATCACCGTAGTATGCGTCTATTTCCCACCTCTCAAGCTCATCCGTTGCGGTAGAGATAGCAAGGATAAAATTGAAAAGAATTTCTCAAGACACCCAACTCCCCGGGTCTCGCAAGTGATGATGATGATGAATCGGACGATGCCGCAACAGCAGAGCCGGCGGAGGTGAAGAAAAATATGGGTAGAGGGACGACAACTTTTGGGACCTTGATGTGTCGACTCCGAGGACCCTTAACAGAATCAGGCTCTCTGCCATTAGAAGAGAAGCATGTAGTCGTAGACAACCCAAACCTTCCTCTCTGTTTGGTGGGTCGGAGCTCGTTGGAGTCGAGCTTGGCTTAGACAGTTTTGGCGGAAGATCGATAAGACTAATGGCAGAAACCGTTTAAATTAGAAAATCTTGCTGTACTGGCTACTGAGGGAGTCCTTCAATTTCGAATAAAGACCATAGAGCGAGTACTGCCTGAGGTTTGCCACTTCATACCATGAGTTAAGAACCGAAAGGTGCTTGTCTGTGCCGGAAAATGCCAACTGGATTCTGAGGCTGCAGTCCACAGAGCCGCCATGGTTTTTTGCAGCTCGAGGTCTTGAAGGCGCAATGCTGATTGTTGAGGCAAACAAAGTCGGAGCTCACTGAACATTTAGAGCACCCATCCTTTTTCCAGTACAAGTTCTGAGCCTGGTGAGATTGTTGAAACCCAGAGAGATCGCACCGGAAAAAATGTTGGAGGCCAAGTTCAGCCGGACCAAGTCGTGCAGACTGAACACAAACTCCGGGATTTCGCCGGAGAGAGCCACGCCGGGAAGACGAAGCGCCGTGACGCGGTTGTTCTCACAGTTGACGCCTGATTTGCATCTTGCTGTCTGTAATCAAACCGATTACCAGACTCCTTATTCTCCCGAAGAGTATCCCAAGACCGTTCCTTTCCAGAGGCAGGAATTGGTGTAGAACGGCCACACCAATCCCGGCTGTCGTGCTCCGAATAACGATTTTGAGCTGGAGATGGAGTTGGAGATAGAGCTGGCGTTTCCGCACGACCCCGGCTCTGATCTTCACCACTAAAAAATTCAGCTTCAACTTCTTGTTTCACTTTTAGAATTTCATCAGGGAGCACAACAACCTCTCTAAGCTGTAGGATCTGGTCTCTGGTGTACTTCACTCGCTCACGACCCTCAAACCGTGCATCTCCAGCCTTGATAGAGAAATTGGGGGGAGCGCTGCCATGGGGACGGAGGAGAGGGAGATCAGAAGAAAAGGAACCGAAAGCCAAAGACGACGACGATGATGAAGACGACGGCCCGGAAGCGGCGGAGGAGGAGGAGTCGAAGCGAGGACCAAGGAGTCTACCGCGACCGCCACCAGGTCTCAAGCTCAACACCGGTTGATCACCCTGCTGCATACCTCGATCTAATCTCCGGAAGAATCTCAGCCGTCCGATCAAGAACAAAGACGGAGAGCAGCAACAACGAAAGACTCAGCGAAGACGGACGCTGAATCCTGTCCAATTGGATTTAAATCCCCGAACGAAAAAAAGGATTTGGATTGCGGGTATTGGTTTGTTTTTTTTTTTTTTTTTTTTTTTCTTCGGATGTTAAGAAAGAGAAAGAAAGAGAAAGGGAGAGAGCTCCTTGCACAGCAAGCTCAAAACAATTGTGTGTTTGAGAAAAGATGGGCCTGGCATTTGGGTTCCTCTTTTTGTGGGTCTCAACTTCTGTTTTCTTTGATTTGGCACAAGTCTTAAGTGTAGAAGGACTCCCTCTAACATGTATACATTATTTTTTTTTTTTTTTTTTTTTTTTTTTTGAGTAGAGAATATATATTTTTTCTAATACATAGTAACTTATGTATTTTTTTTTCTTATCTTTTGTAATAAAATTAACTTTCTTTAATGAAACATTTATTTATTTATTTTGATGTGACTGTACTTGAAGTTTTGAAGTTTCAAGTTGCCTACGTACTCTTCCAAAGAAGAGATCAAGTCATAACGTAGTTCAAATGAGTGATGGTTTTGATGATGATTTTGCCGTACACAGTTTATGCTCTTGCGGGCCAGGAGCGTTTGATGTCGTTTGCAGTTTCAACTCGTGCAGACAAGGAGCGTTTGGTGTCACCTTTTAGGCTCGTGCGAACGAGGAGCTTTTGGTTGTCACCTTTTAGGCTCGTGCGAACGAGGAGCGTGTGGTGTCTTTTGCAGTTTCAACTCGTGCAGACAAGGAGCTTTTGGTATTTGTCAAACGATCTTAGAGAGGCATTCCTTGCAATCTTTATAGCAAGGAGTCTTGACTAAGTGATTGAAGAAGTCTTTGGGGAAGAAATCGCGCATTGTGATGGCAACGGACGATCTTTGTGTCATAACTTCATCATCCTCAACACTTTCATGTAGCTTTGAAGGTTGACGGTAGCTACTTTGCCCCCTTTCCGATTGGTGAACTTGTGGAGGAGACCTATGTTTCTTGTGCATTTTCTTTGGAGTGACATGAGTCCATCTTTCAACTTCACTTGACTTGACTGACATGGTTTTGGAGCATGCCCCAGCGGTTGAGGCGAAGATTTTGAGTTCAAAGAGCCAGAAGTGACGGAGGTATAGTTTGATTTCACCACATCATTAAGATCTAGTTCGATGATCCCTTTCTGAGCCAACTTCATGATGAGATCTTTTAGCACAAAGCACTTTTCCGTCGGATGACTAATGAAGCGGTGGAATTTACAGTACCTTGGACTGTCAGTACGGTTCATATCTTCCGGCCGTTTACACTCAGGTAGGTTGATCACCTTTTTTTCCAGCAAGTCATCTAACATGGCAACCACATCAGAGTCGGGGAATGGATAAGTCTTCTCCTCAAGCTCCTTCAAAGTGCGTCTACGTATCTCTTGATCACGAAAAGCTTCGGTTTGAATCGCCTTGCCTCGTGTATGGGTTTTGACTGGAGTTGTGTTGAGCGTCATTGCTTCCTTGGTGGGTTTCCACGCAGCCTTATCCACCTTGGGCCCCAAAACTTTGTCATTCTTGTAGTCGGCGATCTGTTCTTTCTTCCCATGACGGGTGATGCTTAACTCCATATCATGGGCGCGGGTGGCTAACTCCTCAAATGTTCGTGGTTTGATGCCTTAAAGGATGTAGTGTAGTCCCCACTGCATGCCTTGAACGCACATCTCAATGGCAGAGGTTTCAGAAAGTCGATCTTTACAATCCAGACTTAAGGAGCGCCATCTATTTATGTAGTTGATGACAGGTTCATCTCTCCACTGTTTCGTGCTGGTCAGCTCTAGCATGCTTACAGTATGACGAGTGCTGTAGAAACGGTTGAGGAATTCCCTTTCTAGCTGGTCCCAACTGTTGATAGACTCGGGTTCGAGGTCGGTGTACCAGTCAAAAGCGTTACTTTTCAGCGAACGCACGAACTGTTTGACGAGGTAGTCTCCCTCTGTCCCAGCATTGTTGCAAGTTTCAACGAAATGGGCGACATGTTGCTTCGGGTTGCCTTTTCCATCGAACTGCATGAATTTTGGGGGCTGATAACCCCTTGGCATCTTCAAAGCATCAATCTTCTTGGAGTAAGGCTTTGAGTACAGTATGGAGTCATGCGAGCTTCCTTCGTACTGTGTCTTGATAGTGTTTGCGATCATCTCCTGTAGCTGCTGGATAGAGAGAGATCCCATGGATGCCATTGCTTGGTCTAGCTTCGGCTTCTCTTCAACTTTCTCCGCTGGTGGCTCCTCTTCTTCGTCGTCTTCTTTCTTTAATAGGCCAATATTTGGGTCGACTTTCACGTCGGGCAGCGCATGTAGTTGGTTGACAAGTGCGGCAATCTGCAAGTCCTTCTCTTCCACAGTCCGTGTGAGCTTTGCGATTGCTTCATTCATCTGAGCTAGCTGCTCCTCGATTGAAGTTGCTCCAGTGGTCATGACTTGCATGGTTGTACTGCCGCTTGGATCAGGGTCGGAGAGTAGGGACTCTGAGTATTTCCTCGGGCTTTCGTCTTCTTTACCTTCTTGAACCGTGATGTAGAAAACATCTTGGATCTCCTCTTCAGTACCGTTCTCTTGGGTTTGTTGGCATGAAGATTTGCCAGTGTGGACGATGATGCGCCTCCTTACCTTCAGTGGTCCTTTTGTGTCGACCTCTAGGATTGCTTGGCGCTCCATCCTTGAAGGAATCAAGCTTCGAGCGTCGTTTTTTTCTCCTAACCCATCGAGTCTTCCTTTGGTGTTGTCTTCCTCTTTCCAAAAGGCTTACCATTATCTTCAAATCTTTCTGAAGCTGATCGTCGCAGAGGAGAGATAGCTGTGTTGCTTTGTTTCTTAGGCTTTAACAACCTTTCAAAAACAGAGCTTTGGGATGTCGGCGCGTTAAGCCTCTTGAAGACAGAGGTTCGGTCTTGACCACCAATGCGATTAAGCACTGAAGTCCTGGAGCTTGAATGGCTCATCCTATCGAAGACCGACGTCCGAGGGGAGGGTTTAGGCTCTTCTTGGTCTTGTTCAATGCTCACGCTGATGTGTTGAGCGCTAGCTTTCTTCACTTTGCTTGAAATCTTCGCGGGTGCATTTGGTGTGAAGCCAAGTCCAGCCTTGTTGTTATCAACTCCATAATCATGCTCCTTCAACTTCCTTTGAGTCTCGGTGAGGTCGCGATCTTTGTCGTTGACGGTGTTTGAAACCTTCTTTCCAAGATTTGAAGAGGAAGCAAAGTCATGCCTAGCCTTTGACATGAGTTCGTAGGCATTTGGGTTGAAGCCTTCTTCGGTCCTCTTAGTTGGAAGAGAGCTTGGTTTCACTATGACACCATGTTGCGCCTCCAGACGGTTGATGAGTCCGGCGGTTTGCAAGTTTTTCTCCTCTGCAGTCTTTATCAGCCTTGCAATTGTTTCCTTCATCTGAACCAGCTGTTTTTCAATGGAGGTAGTGCCGATAGTCATGACTTGTTCTTTGTTTGAAGCCATGGACTGTGCTTGAATATCTTGAACGGAGACAGAGATGAGAGGTAGAGATGGTCCCACTGGGCGTGCCAAATTTGTAAACACGAAAAAAAATTCCTACAACAGGAAACAAGAATACGGTGTACAAAATATATTTTATGTTTAATGATTTTGGGGTTACAATCTCTTTGTAATTTGATCCTCTGATTCTATCTTCGTAGGGTGTAGGTTTGTGGATGAGCTGTTGATCCAAAGGGCCGTCGGGGCTTGATCTAGGGATGAACAGTTGATGAACGGATCTTCGAGGGCTTTTGGGCTTGATCTTGAAGACTGGGTGTATGGATTTCTTCAAGGGGGCCGTCGGGGCTTGATCTTGAGGGTTGATGGATGAGCGGATCTTCAAGGGCTTTTGGGCCTAATCTTGAAGACTGATTGGATGTGTGGATTTGTTGAGGTTGTTGATCCAAAGGGCCGTTGGGGCTTGATCTTAGGACGAACGGATGATGAACACTTTCTTCAAGGGGCCGTCGGGGCTTGATCTTGAGTCGGCGGAAGTTCTTCAAGGGCCGTTGGGGCTTGACCTTGAAGGAGGGTTTGACGAAGAACGAAGAGTGTTTTCTTGATCCTTCGGGATTTTGCTTGAGAGCTTTAGAGTTTCAAGGCTTCAAGGTTTTGGTGTGATGTAAATTCCCTTCCTTCTTTCTCTTTCTCTTTTTCTCCTCTTCTTTTTCCTCCCTTGAAATGAATGCCTTGGCCTCCTATTTATAGAATTCCAAAACTTGATTTTTTGGATTTAAATAATCAGATGAAATAAATCATTTCTGCCAGATATTGACACGTGTCCTATTTGATGACCTTTCCAATTTATTTCGATTTTTCGTTGAGTCACACGCTACATGTAAAATTTATGTGACACGTGAGCGTTGAAATTTTAATTATTGGTTAACATTCATTTCACCGAAATTTCGATGTCTACAATGAGTTTAATCTCTTAAGTTATATTTTGATAAGTTTAGTCTTACATGTGGTATCAGAGCCTTAGATTTTTTCTCTTGAATTCAAATTGAAAGTATTGAAATTAAAAATGATAAAAGACTATGATTAATTACCAGGCATCAAATTTCGTTTGTGAGGAAATCTGTAGGGTTTTATAAGGTTTTATCTCAAATCATTTTCTACAAAAACCTTTATTCTGAATTTCGATCATTTGTTATACCATGTTATTTTCTATGCAATTGAGTGTTGTGCATTGATTATATTTTGCTAGATAATATATATAAAATCAACTCCAAAAACCCAAAACAAAAAGGAAATTGCTACAAGTGTGGCAAGTATGGCCATTACGCCAATGATTGTCGTGTTAAGAAAGCAATTAGTCAATTGAAGATCTCTGAGGAAGAGAAACTTCAGTTAATCAAAGTCTTAGAACTTAAGGGCACAGAAAATAGTCAATCAGAAGATGATTTGGAATCATCTTCTTCTGATAATAGTTCTTTGACCAACCCCTCATTCCCCGACATCAAGCTAGGATGCACCGATGCTTGCTGTAATAAAATTTCAGTGCTTAATAAGCATGAAGAACAAGATCTTCTTATCAAATTAATAAGTAAAGTCGATGAGCCTGAACTCAAATCTTTCTATCTTAAGAAACTTAAGAAATTAGTTTCTTCCAATGAATCTGGCACTAGCCAACCCTCAGCCAACTCCCAAAATCTCTCTTAGCACAACCTTAGAAAGGTTTAATAAGACTAAGAAAGAAATCACAACCAAAGACCTCCAATGTGAAGTTAATAAAATCAAAGATGAAATTAGGTTTCTAAAGTTAGAAAACCTAGAAATTCGTACACATCTCAGTAGAGTCCGCACTCAAACTTTTTTCGACAATCCTAATGAAGGACAAAGTAGTTCTTCTTCTTCTGATGCTCATTCGAGCAAATCTTCTTCAAAAGATTTAATCTTAGGTCATTTAGACAAGATAAGAATCTAGAAATGGTATTCTAAAATCAAAATAATAATTGATGATTTTCATTTTGAAAATATTGCTTTGATAGATTCGGGTGCAAACTTGAATTGCATTTAAGAATGGTTAATACCTACTAAGTACTTTCATAAGTCGACAGAAATACTTAGTGCTGTAAACCAATCACCAATGCAATTAAATTTTGAAATACCAAAAGCGCATGTTTGCAATCAAAAATATTTCTGATCCAGTCATTTTAGATCTCCCTTTTATGGCACTCATATGTCCTTTTAAGGTTCATCAGAATAGGATTACCACCTGTGCCTTAGGACAGAAAGTCACGTTTGAGTTATGCAAGGAAATAGATCTCAAAAAATTAAAACATTTTCAGAAGGATAGCGTATCACGATCCCTCAATCTAATCAATCATAAAACACAACAAATTAATTTCTTAAAAGAAGAAATTAATCACAAAAGAATTGAAGAACAACTAATAAACAAGTCTTTGTTAGAAGCCATTAATAATTTTCAAATGAAACTTGTTAATGACATCTATTCCAATATTCCCAACGCCTTTTAGCACCGCAAACAACACATTGTTAAACTTCCTTACATAAAGGAGTTTAATGAATCTAAAATCCCAACCAAAGCCAGGCCAATTCAAATGAGCCAAGAAGTCTTGGAATTTTGCAAAACAGAGATACAAGAACTTCTTAATAAAGGAATTATCTGTAAAAGTAAGTCATCTTGGTCATGCCCTGCATTTTATGTTCAGAAGAATGCAGAATCAGAAAGAGGTACTCCCCGATTAGTTATTAATTATAAACCATTGAATGAAGTTTTGAAATGGATTCGGTATCCAATCCCTAACAAAAGAGATTTGATAAAGAGACTTTCTCAAGCAGTTATTTTTTCAAAATTTGATATGAAATTAGGCTTTTGGCAAAATCAAATCCATGAATATGATAAATACAAAACAACTTTTGTAACTCCTTTCGGACATTATGAATGGAATATAATGCCTTTCGGCCTTAAAAATTCTCCAAGTGAATTTCAAAATATCATGAATGAGATTTTTAATCAATATAGCCATTTTTCGATTATTTAAATTGATGCTGTTCTGATTTATTCAAAGTCAATAGATGAGCATTGGAAACATTTGCATTTGTTTGCTAGAATAATTAAGTCCAATGGATTAGTTGTCTCTACATCAAAGATTAAACTGTTTCAGACCAACATTAGATTTTTAGGATATAATATCCATAAATCTACCATTCAGCCCATTGATAGAGTCATTCAATTTGCTGATAAATTTCCAGATCAGATGACTGACAAAACGTAATTACAACGTTTTTTAGGTTCCATGAACTATGTATCTGAAATTTATCCTCATCTTCGTCGGCAGTGTAAACCATTGTTTGATTGTCTCAAAGATAATCCTCCAACATGGTCTATCATTCATACTTCCATTGTCAAACAGATTAAAACTTATGTTAAGATTTTGCCTTGTCTTGGCATGCCAACTCCCAACTCATTCAAAATAGTTGAAACCGATGCATCTGATATTGGTTATGGAAGTATCCTCAAACATTCAATTTCTTCCAGATCTCCCGAACAAATTGTTCGTTTCCATTCAGAAGTATGGAACTCTGCACAAAGTAATTATAGTACTATTAAGAAAGAAATATTATATATTGTATTATGCATTAGCAAATTTCAAGATGATTTATTAAATCAAAAATTTTTAGTCCGTGTTGATTGCAAATCTGCAAAACATGTTTTAAAAAAGATGTTCAAAACATTGCACCCAAACAGATTTTTGCACGATGGCAAGCCATATTAAGTATTTTTTATTTTGATATTGAATACATTAAAGGCGGCCACAATTGCATACCAGATTTTTTAACAAGAGAATTTCTGCAAGGGAAAAATGACAGGAAACAGCAGTAGCCAAAGAAGGCTTCTAGCCACTCTTCCACCTCCATCACCAGTAAAACAGGAATTTATTCCCGATTCATCATCGGCCTTAGCCATCACCAACAGATTCACTCCATTAAGATCCACAGTAGAAAATTTCCGACCAAACTACCAAAAGGCCTTAACCAGTTCATATGATCCATATTCATCAATGCCATCCCCATCAATACCCAAAACACCTAACTTTGCTAAAACATTCCCATATGTCAAGAAAAATCCAACGGAATACCTATTCAACATCCCTCATCATATTGACAAAAAACAAACCCCAGAAAAAATAGCCAAAACTATTTTCCCTCCAAACTTTCATCATTTACCAACTGAATCTTTCAAAACCCTTAAATATTACCAAGCCATTCTCTTTGAGACAGAAAGCATTGCTGTCAAACCCATATTCAGTACCACCCATGAAAACAAAATACTCTATCATTCTCTTCATATTGGAAGATTTCTTATCGAACAAGATTGGGGCATCCTCCTTTATCAAACCAAACCATTTCATACCCAACATGTTCTTATTCCAAATAACCATTATAATTATTTTGATTACATTCAAGCCTGGACCAATATATTTTTACATCAAACAGCTGATTTTAGCCATTCATGGTTTATTACCTTTGATGGAAATTTCAGGTTAATCTTCCCAGCATGGTTTCCCAATTGGTGGTCAACTCATGGCTTGACAACCAACTTGCTACCCGAGGATCTCATGCAAGTTTTATCATCTGGTTTCCAGAAAAGATTTGATCAAAGCCGGTTCGATGACAGAATCTCCCTTCTATTGTTGTTCATGGCTAAATACAAGGTCCCCTGGATCATGAAATGGAATTATGAAGTTGAATCAGGCTAAGTCTACAAGTCCTGATGGGTCAAATGGTGGGACAAATTTGATTGTCAAAAAATTATAAGTTTGGTCTCATCTGAGTTCCCTATTGTTCCTATTCTCATGGTATCTCCACCAGCATAGAAAGCATTGTCAGAAATCCCAGAGACTACTCAATCTTTATCGAACATTAGTCCTTCATCCTCCCTCAAAGGCAAAACTAAATCATCCAGATCATCCAAAACAATAAGCTCGAAGAAAAAAGAGAAATCCTCGCAACTCCAAAATATGGCAGATAAGCTTATGACGGAAGCAGCTTTGCTGCTCAAAGAAGAAGAAGAAACAATTTCAAACTCATCAGACGCTTCGTCTCAACCCGTCAAGTGGGCAGATTATCAAGATTTTTAAGACCCATTTGAAATCTGATATGTAATAATTTGTAATCATTTCAAGGGTTTTACCTATGTAAATTGCACAGTTCCAGCCATGTGATCATCAGTAGTAGCAATCATTCCGACAAGGAACTATTCATCAGCAGTAGCAGCAGACAAGTCACTATTCATGAATAGTAAAATCAGACACGTGAATACACAGTAAAAGGCTTCATCATTTGTCGGCCTTTCCAGCTCTCAGCGAGATTACCGACTTAATTATCTCAGCCTTAATCATTCTTCTCAACAAGATAAAAGAAAAGCTCAAACAAACTTTAGTTGCCAACAGCTAGAACTTTTGCGAATTCTCTCTGAACAGAAGTGATTTAGCTGTATTCCAATACCAAATATCAAACACTTGTATTTTAATTTTCAATCAAGGATGCCTGCATGCACACCATTTATTTTCTTATCAATCGTCAGTAGACGAAATTGTAAGTTGGTTTCCAATTTGAAATAAAACTTATTTTCAAATTATATCTTTGCATCATTAATTTCAATTCACTATTTTTGCTATGAAAAATATTTTCATCACTACTGATTTTAATTGGCATTTATGTTTATCTCCCAGTCAATTCATTGAGTATCTTAAATTCAAGGTAAACACCGATCAGACTTTCGTTCAATTCTTCCTTCATATATACAGCATTTGGTATGATATATGCAAGCCTAATAATCATAATGATTGTAGTCTTGATTGTTGTCCTCATAATTTTTATCATCGTCAATAGACGGTAAGCTTCCGCCCCCATTTGGTTTCAGAGCCAAGTGGTTGGTAATTGCATTAACATCTTTGTAATCTGTAAGTCAAGTTCATATTTCAGTCTTCCAATTTACAGTTTATCTTATCTCTCAGTCCTCTAAATTGTTTGTTTAACTCCCCATCCAAACAATAAGACGTGGTCTAAACAAAAAGTCCCAGGTAGAGGCATAAGCAGGGAAGGAGTTCAGCGAATACGTGAGGAAGGTGAATGAGTATAAATTTTCTGTATTTTGTTTGCTTGATTTGTGAACTTCATGAGTAGATTATTTAGATCTAATTCAATGGCCAATTGACTCACCCCGACCCGGAATGTCCGCTAGGACCCCGAATCGAGCCGTGTTGGCTAACACCTAGAAGGTGACGAAGCCATGAGTGTGATAGTGTAATAAATGTGAATAAATTAAAATCTAAAAGTGGTTAAGTACACGAGTGCACGGTGAGCGGCTCTGGACCCATTTCACGCGTGATGCAGAGCATAAGTATAGTACAGTAAGGTAAGCTAATTATTATACCATCAAAAGAAGACATTTGTACTGAAAAGTGCCACGAATCCTTGTCGATATGGAACTCTGCTGTTAGAACCTAGAGGGGTACAAAAATAGAAAATGTGAGTGAGTGAAACAAAACTTTTCAAACCAATTCCAATTACCAAAGGCAGTAGCCCCTCGCCGTAACACCTGTATAATTCCCATAAAATAGAATACATATCTATCTCAATCCCATACATGGCATAACAAAGTCCACATGAATATCATGCCATAGATCTCAATAAAAATATATATCTCATTGACATGTTACCTGGATTCACCTCACGTGACCTGTATGGCTAAATCAATATCTCATCAATCAATGCTAGCACATATAAGTCGGAGTCACCTATAGTGACCTGTACGACTTATTCATAGCTCATCACATATCTCATCAATCATTGCTAGCACATATAAGTCGGAGTCACCTTTAGTGACATGTACGATTTATTCATATCTCATCACATATCTCACCAATCATTGCTAGCACATATAAGTCGGAGTCACCTATATTGACCTGTACGACTTATTTATATCTCATCACATATCTCATCAATCATTGCTAGCACATATAAGTCGGAGTCACCTATCTCATCAATCATTGCTAGCACATATAAGTCGGAGTCACCTATAGTGACCTGTACGACTTATTTATATCTCATCACATATCTCATCAATCATTGCTAGCACATATAAGTCGGAGTCACCTATAGTGAGCTGTACGACTTATTCATATCTCATCACATATCTCATCAATCATTGCTAGCACATATAAGTCGGAGTCACCTATAGTGACCTATACAACTTATCCATAGCTCATCAAATATCCCTGCACACAAGTCGGAACCACCTCTAGTGGTCTGTACGACAAGACTGGGTGTAAATAAGTACACTCAAGTGCTACGATCACGTGAAGACTGTGCGAATAATCGCGGGTCACCTACGAGTCGAAACCACCTATAGTGGTTTGTACAATAGGCCTGTGCACCTACCTTGGATCCAAGGTGAGCGTAAGGTGTGGGATGTGAACTTCACATGAAGGATTATGCCCTGGCCACGGGCGGGAACACTAACACCGGGGTGCAGGTTTATGAGCTCTAAATGCATCTAATACCGCATGTATGACTCGTAGGCAACCGGTACGATAGTGTCGGAGTTGCCTATTACATAAATGTAGTCGTGCCATAACCCCATCATTTCAACTAATACTATATACTCACCTGAACTTACCTGTGCGTCCTGCGTTCACCTTTGCACTTCAGAGCGTTCACAATAATTATGTGCAAGTAATATACATATGGATATACCAGGATGTAAATCTGAAATTCAACCATATCATAATATTTCCAAATATATAAACATATATACAAATGGCATAAAGTGCATAAGCTGTAATGCCCTACTCCCGAACTATTTACCTTCAGAAATAATTATTGGTGATAAGTCTAACTAAACACTAGTTTAATTAACTATCATTACTAACTATTTTTCACTTCAATGTTACGATTCTTCACACATTGATTTATAACCAACATTTCACCACCAAAATATAAGGTTATATCTCACATTTTTCACCAATCTCCCTCACATTGCTCAAATCCCCAACAAGGCTATTGTCCCAATTATTTAGTCTCAATTATTACGTGGCTGCATCCAACGTCTTGTTAGACTGCCTACATACCCAAAGAGAACTTCTAGATCACATCACCCATAAAGAGAACTTCTAGAGTGCCTCGATTTTATCCCTTCCTTACTTCCACATTTGATCACATCACATAGAGAACTTCTAGATCACATCACCCACAAAGAGAACGTCTAGATTGCCTCGATTTTATCCCTTCCCTACTTCCACATTTGATCACATCACAAAGAGAACTTCTAGATCACATCACCCAAAGAGGTTGACTACATCCCACTTCTATCTTAGCGGTCTTCACAAGTATCTTGTTGTTGAAATTTCAACACCCATTTTAAGGAAATCACTATCTCCAATACTTTAAGTTTTAGGGCAGGAAGAATATTGTTTTCTACTTAAGTAAAACAACCACCAATCGAAATACCACATGAGCGTAACCTTGGTTCAGCACCATAATTATTGACTTTCACATTCTCTACACATACAAAATATCCCGAACTGATAGTGAATAATGATACTTCCCAACTTTCACTCATATGTTCTAAGGTAGATAAAGATTTCGGACACGTTCTCCACCGAGAAATATCATTTGATTTCTAAGCAAAAATAATAAATGTTAACTTCAAGTCATGGATAAAATAGCTCATTCCAAATGGTTCTCGCTAGCATCGATGCGAAAGTGGCGCATACACCCGCCAAATCGATCTGTCATGAATTTCTCACTAACCGAGCGTGAAACCATGTCAAAAAGGTTAAAAGAACATTCAAGAAATTAAGGGTCAAAATAGTTCATGAAATCTAGAGTACAAGATATCCGGATTAAATATACAATTTCAATGTCTAAGTGGTCCTCCTGAACAGTTTGTCCCTATCCAAATGATATGGGATATAGGCCGGTGACTCTAAATCAACCCAATTGCCTTTAATAACAGGAAGTTAAGGGTACAAACAAAGTTGATGTAGATTAATATTAAAAAGTCAAACGATTTCAAAAGTGATGAGTTATGATAAAAAAAAAACTGAACAATTCCAACGTTGTCCCAAGCCAAAAATAGAAAGGTAAAATTTAAGAATAATCTAACGATATTTCTTGATGATCGAAAAGTAATGTCACAAAATATTAAACTACTGATAGGAGCATATTTAGGCGACTTACTTAGCTTGTTTTCATGCATTTATGTTATTAATTCATAGTTGTTTTAGTCTTTTAAAGTATTTTCGTGTGTTTTTAGGTTCTAATGGCAAAGGGAGCAATAAAGTGCATTTTGAGGCTATTTGGAGCATTTTTGGGCATGGATTGGATAGCTTAACCATGGAGCAAAGAGGATGGACGAAATTGAAGACTAGAAGAGTTAGGAAAGGCTACAAATCTGGTGGAAGAAGTCCTAATACAATGAAGATAAGGAAGAAGCAAGAAACAAGGAACCTTATCCAACCTTATCTTATCCTATCCTAGAAACCTTATCCTATCCTATCTCTAACATTATCCTATTCTATCCTATCCAAATCAGGTGGGGGCTTAAACCTAGCTACTTAGGGAGAATCAATTACACATTTAAACACCTAATTCAGTTCTAGAACACTTATCCATACCAATGCCGCAAGACACCCCTCCTAGTAGGTTTACGAATTGAAAACCTTTTCCTACTCTTATATCACATATCCTAGGCCCTTTAGGATTAGGAAATCTGCCTTAAACACAGTTTCTAGAACACCTAATCCTATCCCTACATGTGTGCCGCACCTAGCCTTCTAGAATCCCTAATTCCTAGCCGAAATTCCTATTCCCAATCCCACTTGATTTCTGCCTTGAATTAACCCTTTTTCAATAGGATTAGGCAATCCTTTTCCTTCACTAAGTGTGCCAAACTAGCCTATATAAACAGCCCTTTGCCGCACCATTTAGTACACCACCCTTCACACAACAATCATTCATTCATAAACACAACCATCCTTTGCCGTGACCTTACAACCACCCATCCATCATTCCCCTACTTCCACACCTTCATCCCAACCTCCATACACCACCATAGACCCTTTGCCGTGACTTAGCAAGGAGGAGGAGAAGGAAGACCAAGCCTTGGGCTTTTGTGCATTCAAGTTGGAGTGTTGGACGTTTCTGGGTGTAATCTATCCTTTATTGTTAATGTTTAAATCTATGTTGCTTTGTTTTGTCATGAACATGAGAGGCTAAACTCGTTTTAGCCTAGGGATGCTTTGAAACCATGATTACATTTATAATGTGAGTTGATTGAGTCCAGTTGTGATTTCATAAATTGTGAACGCAATTTACTTAACCGTTTGACGGATAACTTATTCTTGTATGTTTATTAGGGAGGCCTACTTAATTTGCATGCTTGAATTTGGGGCTAGAATATTAGGGTGTTTCACATAATCGTCACAAACTAATATTCACAAGTGGTTAAGGTTGTTTTCACAATCATGTTAAGTAAATTCTTGGCATAAGTTTCATGCAATTCATAGTAACGAGTGCTTCGTCAATGCTTATGGTTTTCAAAGAACTTAATGATTCTTGCTTGTATCTCTATTATGCAATTCATGTAGGGAACTTGTGGGGAATGCTTTGAGTTGTCGTATGCAATCACCCACTTCAATAATGTGAGGAAAATCTGAGGGTTAATTAGTGCAATTCACGGTTAATTTGGGGTGTTGAGGTTCATGGTTTATCGGAAAAGCAACTGGAAATCAATTTATGTTAGAACGTATCATGTGTGGAGAAGTATCCCTTGGCTATCCCATCATCCATTAGTTTTTCTTATTTTCGTCCAAAATCTGTTTTAAAGTTTTAAGTCACTTGTTTTCTTTTAAATTCGTCCAAAATCAAAACCCCCTTTCTTATTTGTTCCAAATCTGTCCAAAAGAGTATTTTTGAGTCTTTAGAGTCAAAACCAAGTGTATTTTCGTCCAAATTAAGTCCTAGAGTCTAAATTGAGTCCTTTTGGTTGTTTTTGGTTGTTTTGAGTCTTTAAAGTTTGTTTTGAGTCATATAAGTTAGTAAGAGTCTTGTGAGTCTATTTAAAGTGTTTTAAAACATATTTTTACATCTTTGAGTCAATTTTCATTAGATTAGCAATCCCTCCTAATCCCCGGCCTAGAACGATCCCTACTTATATCTATACTACAATTGTCAAAAAGAGGGTTTAATTTGAGTGCTATCTTTTATCACATCAACTACCAGGGACCAAAAGAAATTTCCCCACCTGTTCTTCCGTCGAGTGTTACCACTTTAGCATCACATTGCCAGATGAGACATTTCCAAAGTCCTAACAAAAAGGGACTTCGCAAGATTTCTATTAAGTGATATTCTAACAATACTACCAAGAAATCAAAACTAGCTGAGATTTCCAATCTCAAAAGGATCAATTCTAACAACGGAAGAATGATAAAGGAATTAGTTGGTAAAATCTCCGGTGATACACGGTTATCAATACAGTAACTTAGGCCATCAACTTGCCTCAAATCTACACCTTTCCCCCTCAAGGGAAATCTTTGTTTTAATTTTAAGGACATTGCCAAAACGATCATCTAAAATGTTGTGAAGACAACATAACTACCCAAAACGGAAGAAAAGCTAACATATTTTTCCGTATTCAATGAGATGTCAAGATTCGAACATTAGCCACAAAAAACCAAGAATGCTCACATCACACGTGTAATGAACACAATACTGCCCAACTTATGCTCTGATACCAAATTGACACACCCCGGCCTGGAATGTCCGCTAGGACCCCGAATCGAGCCGTGTTGGCCGACACCTATAAGGTGACGAAGCCATGAGTGTGATAATGTAATAAATGTGAATAAATTAAAATCTAAAAGTGGTTAAGTACATAAGTGTGCGGTGAGCGGGTTTGGACCCATTTCACGCGTGATGCAGAGCATAAGTATAGTACAATAAGGTAAGATAATTATTATACCATCATAAGAAGACATTTGTACTGAAAAGTGCCATGAATCCTCGTCGATACTGGAGGGTACAAAAATAGAAAATTTGAGTGAATGAAACAAAACTTTTCAAACCAATTCCAATTACCAAAGACAATAACCCATTGCTGTAACACCTGTATAATTCCCATAAAATAGAATACATATCTATCTCAATCCCATACACAGCATAACAAAGTCCACATGAATATCATGCCATAGATCTCAATAAACATATATATCTCATTGACATGTTAGTTAGAGTCACCTCACGTGACCTGTACGGCTAAATCAATATCACATCAATCAATGTTAGCACATATAAGTCGGAGTCACCTATAGTGACCTGTACGACTTATTCATAGCTCATCACATATCTCATTAATCATTGCTAGCACATATAAGTGAGAGTTACCTTTAGTGACCTGTACGACTTATTCATATCTCATCACATATCTCATTAATCATTGCTAGCACATATCTCATCATATATCTCATCAATCATTGCTAGCACATATAAGTCGGAGTCACCTATAGTGACCTGTACGACTTATTCATATCTCATCACATATCTCATCAATCATTACTAGCACATATAAGTCGAAGTCACCTAAAGTGACCTATACGACTTATCCACAGCTCATCAAATATCCGTGTACACGAGTTGGAACCACCTCTATTGGTCTGTACAACAGGACTGGGTGTAAATAAGTACGCTCAAGTGTTACGATCACGTGAAGACTATGCGAATAATCGCGGGTCACCTACGAGTCAGAACCACCTATAGTGGTCTGTACGACAGGCATGTGCATCTACCTTGGATCTAAGGTGAGCGTAAGGTGCAGGAGGTGAACATCACGTGAAGGACTACGCCCTGGCCACGGGCGGGAGCACTAACACGGGGGTGCAAGTTTATGAGCTCTAAATGCATCTAATACCGCATGTATGACTCATAGGCAACCAGTACGACGGTGTCGAAGTTGCCTATTACATAAATGTAGTCATGCCATAACCCCATCATTTCAATGAATACTATATACTCACCTGAACTTACCTGTGCGTCATGCGTTCACCTTTGCACTTCAGAGTGTTCACAATAATTATGTGCAAGTAATATACATATGGATATGCCAGGATGTAAATCTGAAATTCAACCATATCATAATATTTCCAAATATATAAACATATATACAAATGGCATAAAATGCATAAGCTGTAATGCCCCACTCCCGAACTATTTACCTTCAGAAATAATTATTGGTGATAAGATACTAGTTTAATTAACTATCATTACTAACTATTTTTCACTTCAATGTTACGATTCTTCACACATTGATTTATAACCAACATTTCACCACCAAAATATAAGGTTAAATCTCACATTTTTCACCAATCTCCCTCACATTGCTCAAATCCCCAACAATGCTATTGTCCCAATTATTTAGTCTCAATTATTATATGGTTGCATCCAACGTCTCGTTAGACTGCCTACGTACCCTAAACAGGGATCAAGCCATTCGTAGTTCACATTAATTATTTATAAGTACATGCATAAATCAATTTAGAAGGAAATGACCCACTCACCTGGAGTCCACGCTATGATTCACTAGCACGCACATCGAAGTGTCCCGAACGATTGGCACCTATAACAATTATCGAATCACATCTCAAAACTCTTATCAATAGAATACATAATTCGCATAAGGCACACCCTCAAAGATATTCTAAAATAGTTCAAGACTCATTGACCACAAGTCAATCCTCGATCAAAGATTGACGGTAAGGTCCACAACCCTGTATAACTCGATCCGGAAGATCGGCATATCAAAATTCCAATCCACAGCTTCCAAAGATCCACATTATGTTTCTAGAATAACATACTAAAATTTCATTTCGATCCAACGATCGGATCTCCGCCAATTTCCAAAATTGATTAGCGGTTAACGTTTTATTTTTATTAACTTACAAATCTAATTCGGGAAGATCTCTACGTCGGATTCCCATTCTGTAAGTTCCTAAATTCTTCAATTATTACGTACTACAATGTAACAAAGATTGGTGACGACCAATGGTCGGATCATCGATTTACATAAATACCTAATAACGTATTGTAGAGAATTTTGGTTCCAACGATCAACCTACGTCATTCAAATATCAAAAATGAATTCAAGACATTCGACATAGCCTAAAAATAGCATTGACGGCCCACTAGCCACACGCTGCCGCACGTGCCGCCGTGGGTGGCGGTCGGCCATCCCGACTCGTTGGAAAATCCAACTATTTCCAAAAATTCTCAAACTTAACAGAAATGAAGATCTCAGTGAGTGGAGAAACTTTCATACCTGCCATGATGTCCAAAAGTGGACAGAAGATAGTTAATTTTTCCCACAAAGCCGGCGCGTACCTAAAGCTTCCCGACATCGATTTGTTGTCTACGGTGGTCCAACGGGGTCAAGGTTGGTTGGGATTTTCTCCTGGGATGATGGGCTATAAAGCCCAAGTGGTGGCATCGGCCATTTCTTTGCCGATTGGCCGAAAAATTGAAAAAAGTGGCCGGAGCACTGTTGATTTTCGTCGACTTTCGTGGCCTCCAACCGCCACATACCATGGTTAATCAAGGTAGTTCTTGGGTGAGTTTTGTAGAGGGGAATGAGAGCTTCAATTTGGGTGGTGGCATCGAAAAACTCCACCGGAGTTGGCCAGAATCAGCCTTGGAAAATGGGTGGTCACACAGGGTTAGGCACGGGTGCACGGGAAGCTTTTGGTTTTTTTTTTTTCTCCTTTTCTGATTGGCTCTCACTCCTCTCCCTCTAATTCCAATTGGTTCCTTGACCTTATACTTGATTGGTCCTTCTTATTTGTGCCTAAAATCTGATTGGCCACTTTGCCACAAGGTGGGAATTCAAATAATTTATAACTAAACTTTAAATAACCATTTTCAAACGTCCATAACTATACCATTATAATCCGGACTCGTAAATGGCTTTCTCCTATGCGTTCACACCAACGAGTACTACGAGGATATGTTAAAAGAATAAGTCATACGGCTCTCTAGACGATGGTCACCGGAAGTCAAAATCTTTGCATGTAGGGCATTTTCGTAAATTCACACTTTTAAAATAAAATAAAAATGTAAAATTTGGAACGGGTTGGCACACCAGCACTAGCTCTAGATCTAGTTTAGGTGCGATACTAGACATTGTTAGTGAAGAACAAAAACTTGATTTTTAAACTGATGATAATTTAGACTTTGGAGATTGGAACATCCCCAAGGTTTCAAGAAAAAATATTTACAAAAAGAAATGGTTAGTAGCCTCATTTAGAAGTGAACATCATGTTAAAACTGTTGAAAAATCATATGCTCTTAGCAAAGAACATGAAACTTGTCAATTGTTCTCTCCAAAACAAATTAAATCTCATAGGAAAGATGGTCATAACTATATCCACAGTGGCTTAGCTCAGATAGCCGTAATACCTTTAACACGTAAAGGCCTTAATACCTTTATTTTGTTGTGTCTCCAAGATGCTAGATTCACTAATTTTAGTGATAGCATACTTGGAATGATCGAGTCGAGTTTATACAATGGACCTATCCATTTTGATTGTTTTTCAGACCTTACCATAAGTCTTTCAGACCCCCATGCTGAAAGCACTCACTCTTAATATCAAAACTTCAGGATACCAAGTCCTTGAAGGAACACAGCCCTTGGCCTTAATGTACAGAGTATATTATAAAGTCACTAGCACAAATATGAATTTTCAAGCTTTAACCAAGAGTCCTAGAGACCATACTCTTTTAATTCAAACCAACCAAGAAAATGCAAACATTAAAGTTCCTAGAACCATTAGGTGGTCAGATATCAGTCTACCTTCAAATTGGTGTCTAATTAATGAAAGTAAGCCAGTAGTTATCCAAAACAGTCTAGTTAACTTAGACAATATTGAACAATATTTTGATGGAACGATTAAAATCAATTTTGATCGTCCAGCCAGAAGATCTTGTGAGTCCACTCACTCACATAAATCATTTGCTCCTAGCAAAAATTCATTTTCTAGATCCATACCAACTAATAGGATGGGTCAAGATCAAGAGTTAATCAATTCAATAGCCAATAGGAAATTAAAGGCAGTAGCCTCTAGTTCGTCTGTCACCTAGCAAGAGTTAATTAATGACTTAATTAACATCAAGCTAAAGTCAGTAGAAACAACGTCTCAGGTTACACATTTAGTCTACCAACCCCAAACCCAAGACCAAGGAGAACAAACTTCTCCAACAGAATCTGATTTTGATGCAGGACAGATTCATCATCAACTTTTAGTTTTAAACAGACCTTTTAAACCAAACAGGAAAAAGCTCAATGCTGATATTGAAGCTGAAGAGAATATTCCAAGGAGAAATATTTTTAGAAATAAATATTCTCAAGAAGAAAAATTAGAAATTCATAAAAAATGGAAAAATTTTATGGAAACCCACAGATTTGAAGTATTTTTCTTCGATTATGTTGAAAAGTATAACTAAAGAAAATTGGCTTAAAGAAGGCAACACAATTGTCTCCTCTAGTCATCCTCCACAAGAAACAATTTTAATCACGACTGCTAATAAGCAAATCCCTGCTACTCCTTTTAAACTTCCTAAGGAAGATGCAGGAGTTAAACCAATCATTGAACAAAACAATTTTATTAACCAGAGTCTCCATACCATTGGAAAACAGTTAGATAAAATTGAAACTAAAATTGATAAACTTTCCCAGCCAAAGTTGTTAATTAGGGAAAACCCCCTAGTTAATTTCCCATAATCCTCTTCAAAGGCAAAAGGCTTGAAAACAATTTCCACAAGTCAAACTTTTGACCAAATGTTATCGGAATTAAAACAAGAAAAGACAGTTCATGTCTTACAACATCCCAATGATTCTTCATCAGAAATATCTCCAACCTCCTCTGAGTCAGAAGATGATTCAGATTCCATTTGAAAAAGTTGAACAAGCTTTTCAAAATCTTGAACTCAAAAGGATTACCAATAAGCGAGTCAACCCAACATCTCTTACCAAAAATTGGTATCCCAGGCCAACACCTCCGGATATCCAGTTTGAGAAAAGAAACATTCAAAACCAATTCTCAGTCTCTTTTGATAAACTCTATGAATGGAATATAGATGGTTTGTCAGAACAAGAACTTCTCAACAAACTCCAACATATCTCTATGGTTGCTAATAGCTATATTACCAATCATAATCTCAACCAAACACAAGTTGTCGACCTTTTGGTCACTGGATTTATAGGAATGCTCCATTCCTGGTGGGAGAAACATCTCACGGAACATTCCAGAAATGAAATAAAAAACGCTATTAAAAAAGATGAAGAAGCAATACTAATCTTTGATGAGCAAATTGGACAAGGAGTCCCATATGCAGTCAATACATTGCTTTTCACAATAATAGAACATTTCATAGAAACACCTAGCAATGTTACCTCTAGGATCCATGACCAACTCAGTAGTCTGAGATGTCCTACTCTCAGCGACTTTAGATGGTACAAAGATATGTTCATGTCTAGAGTCATGCTTAGAGAAGACAGTAATCAACCATTTTGGAAAGAAAAATTTATAAATGGATTACCAAATCTTTTTGCACACAAAATTAGAAGTGTCTTAGTTAATGAAGAAGGTATCATACCATATCTCTGACTTATGGAAATATAATTAATATTATCCAAAAGGAAGGCTTCAAAATGTGTATCGATATGAAAATTTCAAAACAAGTTAACAAAGACAAATCCATAGCCAAGTATGAGCTAGGAACATTCTGTGAACAATACGGATTACCTCTTATTGCTCCTTCCAACAAAAAGAAAAAAATCTCAAGTCTATCACAAGTACTCCAATAAGTACTCAGGTAGATCTTATCCCAAGACAAATATATACAAATCCAAAAATAAACATTTTGAAACTAATAAACTTTATGAAAAACCCAAATCCAACAAGTGGAATAGGAAACCCTTTGGAAAAATCCACTCCAACGAGTGCTTCCTTATATATATAAGGAAGCACGAACCCAAATCTATTACAATATATAATGTGGATGCTAATTGCTGTGTGATTTATATATAATGGCATATATGAATCAAATCTATATGCATACAGAGATAGCATTTTTGGATTAACTGTTTTTGAATTCTCATGATTTTCCATTATGAATTCGAGGTTTTGTTTGAATAAAACACACTAATGTATACAAGAAAATATATGAATAGATGAATAAACATATATATGTGAAATATGTTTTGGCTAGAATCGATATTTTGCATATATGGCGAATACGTATACATTTGTGTAATTTGGATTTTATGTTGTAATGATCTTATTTTCATTAGTCAACCCAAATTAGATATTGTGGCGATATATGTTTCTTGCGTTTTGCTGTTTTTTATTAGGCTGGTAATGTTTTGATTCCATGCATAAAATATAAAGTATATTGTTATTTGGACTGTGCTGATATGCAAATTTCCTGAATGAGATTATGGGTTTCTTTATCATACTATCATCGTGCATATACCATTGGCACAACTTGTAAAGATATTAATTGTATGTAGAAAAACCATATAGATTCTTGTGAATTTTTATTCCATGTGAATTTATATCGTTGTAAAACATCTGACAAATAGACTTTTGTATCTATACCTAGTATGGAATGATATAGATTGTTTGGTGAACCTTTTCGGCAAAAATTCATATACGTGCCAAGCATGAGTAAGCTATAAAATCATATTTTGGTATTTGTTACCATATAAAATTTTTGAATTGATCGTTTAATTAAGGGCTCAATATCCTAGTGTTCCTTAAGGTGAAATATTGATTTTGAGGTTTCTTGGTTTGAAGATATTAATACGTTGTCTTTTCCGTCTTAAGAGATACTAATGTTCATAATTTGTTTTTCTAGGGATTTTGCATCGACAAGATACTGGTTGAGGACTCTATCAATGATTCTGGTTCCATGGGTATGTAATGATGGCGACCTGCGTCAATGATTTAGGCTCGAGGAATCTGGGTCCAATCGATGAGTACGGCTCCAACAATGCATATGGATAAACTCAATTCACTGTTTCATGCATGATTAATTGTTATGTTATATGTATGATAGTTTGATGAGTTAGAGCATGATGAATTAGGGCCCTTTTGCTATCCCGAATATGCTTGACGGTTCTAATTTATGTGTTTAAGTCTATATGCATATATATGGATGCATTGTTGTGTGTTGGTGCATGAGTGCGTAATTTCTCTGTAGGTTGTTAATTCAATCAAAGTTGTATAGATCGCAAGTATAAAAGATTCAAATGCTAGTTATGTTAATGATTTGAATTCCTAATATACATATTTACTGATTATGGTGATGGTTACTTAATGCATATATGGATGATTTCTATTTGGAACATGTCAGATCTATTCAAACTTACGAATGTACATAATGCTATTTGAATGAATTTAGCACGTGGTATTTTGCATGTGAAGGGGTTTGGCTTATTGTGTCCGCGTATATTTATGCGGGATGCTTGACTTTTTAGAGAGATAAAAAAAAAACAATTTCACTCTAATAGAATCCTGATGCTTTTATTAGCATATATCTGGTTTAATATTTTCATGATGATAAGTATATCTGTCACCTTTGATTATGTGATAGATATAATCGTGATATGTGATAGATATAATCGTGACCTCATTATTTGACCATTTGGCATTTGTGTATATATATGAGCGTTACAAACTTGTATATTGTCACGCATGTTTTAGACATCTAAAGTTAATGTCTTTTGACAAAAAAAAAAAAAAAAAAAAAAAAAAACGTTAATGTCTGTTATTGTATTGACTATTCGTAATGGTCTTAATCATTTTTGCCATGTGGTTTTTTGTTTATTCGAAAGAATGTACTCGTAATGTAATTGATTTATTATTGTCTATGATACGTTTATTGTAATGTGAAAATCATGGAGTTAAGATCTTGGTTCGTGAATTGAATTTTGTGTTTTTACCTAATTGTGTTTTTTGTTCCTCTTTTGTGTATTTGAGATTTCAATTATGATGCATGCTTCTGCTACGATGTTTTAATTAAATTAACAAATAGGGAGGAAGATAAACTTTTAGTCCTACAAGGGAAATAATTGTCTTGATTATCTTGCTTTAATCAATACATATTGTTGTGATATATATCCAGGCATTATTCTTGTTTGACGAATAATGAACCAGTTAGAGCATTCCCACCGTTGGGTTTGGCTCGGGGGACAGGCTCCAAAACAAGGGCCCGAGGGCCGGTGGGAGGGCTCCAGCGTGGGCTAGCCCGATGGAAGGGGGAGGCCCGAGCTCCGGGCCCGTGGGGGATTGCCAGCCCGAGAGCCCGAGGTGGGCGTGACGTCAGCGCAGTATTTTTTTTTTTTTTTGTGTCAGGCGCGTGCACCCCACTCGCGCGTGGGGGCGTGTCGCCTACACAAAAATCAGAAGAAAAAAAAAAAGAAGTTGTCAGTTACCGTTGGGAAGCCACGTGGCTTCCCACGGTGCGTTAGATCTCAACGGTCACTTAATTTGGACCGTTCGATCTCAACGGTAAAAAAAAAAAATTAAGTCAGATTTAATATCCACCGTTCGATCTGAGATCAACGGTGGATATTAAAATGGTTTATAAATTAAAAAATAAATGAAAAAATAGTTTTAAAAATCTGAAAAGTTACCGTTGTGACACGTGGCACAATCGGAGTGTTGGAATTCAAATTTTTTTATATCCAACGGCAGAGATTAATTAATTGAATAAAAATTTTAAAAAAAATTGTAAAAAATTCAAAAAAATATCTGAAAAATCTGAAAAAAATTGTAAAAAAATTGTTTTTACTTTTCTATAAATACCTTCTCATTATCATCTACCTTACACAACAATTTCATATTTTCTCAACTACTTTCAATCACATTCCTTTCTTTGTCTCGAAGTTTGAATCCATTTTTTTTCAACAAAATGACCACTGGTGCAGGTACGAATTGGTCGCTTATTGAAGATGTTGCGTTGTGTACTAGCTGGGTTGAAGTTACTCATAGTTCGCTTACGGGTAATGAGATGCAATTGCGAGAAATGTGGAGTCTTATTCATACCAATTTTCTTGAGAAAATTGGTGGGAAAAGAACCAAAGAATCGATTAGTACGTGGAGAGACGCCTTGGCACAAGCTAGTAGTAATATTCGAAGTGGGGAAAATTACTCGGATCAGGTAACAATATATTATTTATTTGATACCCAAATTTACATTATAATTATTTGTTTGTATTATTTATTTGTTACCTACATAATTTATTATTTATTGTTTGTATTATTTATTTGTTACGTACAAAATTTATTATTTATTGTTTGTATTATTTATTTGTTACCATCATAATTTATTATGTATTGTTTGTATTATTTATTTGTTATTTATTATTTATTATTTGTATTATTTATTTGTTACCTACATAATTTATTATTTATGGTTTGTATTATTTATTTGTTACCGACTTACATTATAATTATGTTGTTTGTATTATTTATTTGTTACTTATTTTCATTATAATTATTTATTTGTATTATTTATTTGTTACTTATTTTTATTGTGTAGGAATTTTAAGCACAAGCTTGGTACGCTGCCAAAACCAAAAGCAAAAATAAATCATTCAACCGGTGGGAATGTTGGAATATTGTCAAAGATTGTCCTAAATTTAGAGTTGTGCCAGTCGGTCCAGAAGTGCACATGAACAGCACCCCTCTACACTCTACACCCGATCATGTTCATGAAGATGATGCAGAAGAAGTGCCCGAAACGCCCCTCCCTGAACAAGCATCAGGTTCGACCCATTTTCCAATTAGGCCTCAAGGTAAGAAGGCTTCAAAGAGAAAAGGGGGTGCTTCCAAGAATGATTATGCAAAGTTCATGGAAGAACTTACTCGCCAAGGTGAATTGACTTTGGCGAGGGAAATGGCGAAAGATGAGGCTGATAAGGCTAGAGAGGCATCAAAAGCAGCAGCTGTTGAGAGAGAATTTTATGCTAATGAGAGAGAAAGAGAGCTACTTAGGCAAGAAAGGGAACATGTTAGAGAAGAAAGACGGGCTCAACAAGATCATGAGATTATGAACATGTCTTTAGAAGAGAAGTCTCCAAA
This sequence comes from Pyrus communis, assembly GCF_041283825.1. Taxonomy (NCBI): domain Eukaryota; kingdom Viridiplantae; phylum Streptophyta; class Magnoliopsida; order Rosales; family Rosaceae; genus Pyrus; species Pyrus communis. Next base: position 13,844,423 of record NC_142578.1, on the reverse strand, counting down.
TTCTAAATTTTTTTGGAAGTCAGAGAAAGCGGACGTGATGCGAATGAGGCGTGCAAGAGAAACGATAGCAAGCCAAGGTGGTTCTAGCACCGCAAGAGAAGATCATCCTAGCACCACAAATTGGTTAAGTGATGATGAATAGAGTACTTTTTGTAATCGGAGCCCATAATTTTCCAATCACTTTGGGTTGTAATTTATTATTTATTGTTTGTATTATTTATGTTGTTTCCAATTTCTTGAATATTTATTCAAATTAATTTGGTAAGTTATTTATACTAAGAATTACCCTCTGCCTCCTTGCTTTCCTCACGACATGAAAATTATTAACAAACCCTCTGCCTCCTTGGTGAGTTATTAACAAACCCTCTGCCTCCTTGTATAAAATAATTAAAAGTCCATGACCATGACCATCGTTCTAATTAAAAGTCCTTGTATAAAATAATTAAAAGTCCATCGTTCTAATTAAAAGTCCTTTACATAGATTAAAACCCACATGAAGTGTGACTCTGTTTTCTTCTTATAATACATATACTAAGAATTACATAAACATAAACATAAAAAAATTACATATACTAAGAATTACATAAACATAAACATAAAAAAATTACATAAGCATAAACATAAACATACTAAGAATTACATAAACATAAACATAAAAAAATTATATAAACATACCAAATAATAAAACACACCAAATAAAATAACATAAACATACCAAATTCAAAAAAACACACTAAATGAACTTAATTATCTTCAGCTTGTTTCAATGCCCACTGGTGCTCTATCAAGTCAATTTGTCGGGCATTGTGCATGTCTGGCATTTGAAATGCAGTATATCGTTGAATGAGCCTTTCATTGTAACGTCCATCCCTTTGTAATGGCTCATGTTGCACGGGCTCATCGGTGGCATCATGAGCACAATATATACGTGTTCTTGAATTGTTCATCGGGTCTGGCTCATATTCATCAACAGCTTCATAATCGTACTCATCTTCCACAATCATGTTGTGAAGAATGATGCATGTCATCATGATGGATCGAAGCGACTCTACATCAAACAATCTAGCAGCACCCCTGACGATCGCCCAGCGAGCTTGGAGGATACCGAAACAACGCTCCACATTCTTCCTGCACCCCTCTTGACAGCTTGCAAAGTGTTTTTCCTTTGCACTCCGCGGACGTGGCACTGTTTTGACAAATGTTGACCATCGCGGGTAAATGCCGTCAGCTAGGTAGTATGGCCCGTCATACATACGTTTGTTGACCTCATACGTAACTTTTGGTGCTTTTCCTTGCAGGACATCGTTGAACACTGGGGATTGGGCAAGGACGTTGATGTCATTTTGAGCTCCTGGGACCCCGAAAAAGGCGTGCCAAATCCATGTATCAAAAGATGCCACCCCCTCTAGAATGATACTTTTTGCTCCTTTTCTGTCCCCGTAAGCGCCTTGCCATGCACTTGGACAGTTTTTCCACGTCCAGTGCATACAATCAATGCTTCCAATCATCCCAGGAAAGCCACGCATCTCCGCCTTCTTCAACAGCCGCTCCAAGTCCATGTGTGTAGGTTTGCGGAGGTACTCAGCAGTGTAGATAGATTCGATTGCTCCGCAAAACCTCATCAGGGACTCAAGAATGGTTGATTTCCCCATCCTCGTTATCTCATCCACTTGGTCTGCAGATGCTCCATATGCAAGCATCCGCAAGGCAGCGGTAATTTTTTGCTCAGGCAGTAGACCCATAGCACCAAAAGCATCTTTCTTTTGCACAAAATAAGAATCATGGTTGCAAACAGCAATCATGATTTTGTTGAACAAATGTCGTTCCATTCTAAAACGACGTCTAAAGTACGTATCAGGGAATGCACTATTAGGAACAAAATAATCATCCAAGAGTTCCATACCTCGTCGTTGCCTGCTTCTATCAAGGTTTCCGGAACGGCTGGGCCTGCAGATCTGAGCCGCACCTTGGATGACTCGACGGGAATGTGAGGCTCTGCCCTTTCTTACTTCGTCATCTCTCCTTTGACGCTCCTCATCCTCTTCCCTCTCATTTCTTACCCCCTGGTGATTGAACATTGCTTCTGATTCGTTAAACAATTCTTCCTCTTCCTGATTGAATTCCCACATCATCCTTGAGGAAGAAGAAGAAGACATTGTAAGAAAGAAACAGAAACTATGAATAATGATACAGATTTTTGTGAATAAGGAAGCAGAAACTATGAATAATGATAGAGATCTTGAGAAAATTGGTGTGAGATTTGTGAGGATGGATGGTGGATTATATAGAGGATTCAGAAAGGATTAGGTTGTACATAATGCCACGTGGCATGCCGTCATTCGTTACAAATCTGATGGAAATCTATCCTCAAAGATTGTGAACGGATTATGACATGTGGCATGCCGTCATTCGTTAAAAATCTGATGGAAATCTATCCTCAAAGATTGTGAACGGATTATGACACGTGGCGCGACGTGATTGGTTAATAATCTTATCAGAAATCCATCACCAATAATTGTATTTTCAGATAACGACACGTGGCATAACGAGTACGATTAAAAAATTTATCAGAAATCCATCCCCAATAATTATCTTTTTGGATTTTATGACAAGTGGCATAAACGACAACGATTAAAAATCTTATCCGAAATTACAAATAAAATTATTTTGTATTATTTAATAATACTTCGAATAATGACACGTGGCGCAACGAGAACGAATAAAAATTTTATCCGATATTACAATTAAAATTATTTTGTATTATTTTATAAATAAAAAAAAATACTAATATTTTATTGCCTATTGCCAGGGCTATTGAAGTGCAACGGTGGAGATGCAAATTCTATTACTAGAGCTATTTACTGTTTATTAAGGGCAATTACTGTTCATTAGGTGGATTGAATAGTGCATTGCCAGGGGGAGGGCTCCAACGCTGGAGTTGCTCTTAGGATCAAATTGAATGCAAATATTATGTTTGCTTTTTTGTTCTTGATCATAGTAGAAACTAGTAATTTTAGGTTTACGTGAGCTAAGTTTCCCCAGATGAATGAGATTGTCTTTTGATACATAAATTGGTGCATAAGGATTTAAGCCTATTGATCAAACTAAGATTATGCATTATCAATTGAGAAATCAAGAACCAATTGGTTCATATCCCTTATTTCTTTATTAGTTGTGTAATACCTGCACCATATGCTCAAGGGGGAGAATGATATGTTCGAATGTGAGTATAGATCTAAGGGTATTTAATTCTTATGGTGCTATAAAATCGTTTCTAATTTGATAAGACAATTGGTGGAATTGTAATATTAATCATTCATGTTGTTCCTTATGGATGTTTTAAATTTTTTGATTAAGCAAGTTGTTGAACGATGCTCATGTTATTGATTATGTTTGAGTAATGAGCTGATTGAAACTAAGTATTGTGTTAATACTGAGTTTGGCATGGAAAACGTGAGCATACAATTTTGGCCTCTTGTGAAGTTATAATTTATTTTGATGCTTATAAATCGAATTGTGGTTTGATTAAGCAATTGGTTGAATTATTACTTTATTACTCATTTTGTTTGAGTACTGTGGAAGTTAGCAGAGTCTGTTGTTAACTGAATCTTAAAATTATTATTGTTACGTTTGGTCAGATGAGTGGGAGCGAATAATTTTGGCTTTCCCTATAAGCGAGTCACATTTTTATATACAGATTGGACATCAGTAATCTTGAACCAATTTTGCATTATGTAGTGATGTGTATTTAAACTAACCTAAATAATAGATTAATTTAAACTAAATTAAACTCGCAAGCACATGAATCATGATCCCACAAGGATTGCTTTAACACCAATTTAACCGATTAGTCACACTAGACTTAATTAAACAAACAAAGAAAAATTAAATAAAATAATTGATTAAGAGTAAAATTAACAAGAAAAGGAAAAGATAATTAATTAAAATAAACACACGACACAAGAAAGCCTAAGGTTATGAATCCACCAACAACAATCCTATTCACTTTTCCTATAGCCAACTACTATCCAATTACCATGCTAATGCTAAAAGTTGTTCTTGCTAAGATATAAATTAATCTATGGTCAGACATCAACTCTTGTATCTCTATATGATAGTTATACCCTATTAGTTAGGCATACAATTAAACACATAAAAACCCATTAAGCGTAGAAGAATCATGTTAACCTAGTAGGACTAGCTTGATATTGGTCATCCTCACTAGTTTGTCCACTCTTCTTAATCTTAATTCCAGTAAAACTAATTGATTGGTCATCCTCATCGATTTATATAAATATCTAGATGCAAAATTCCTAAGGGTGATCAGTCATTAGAAATCCGAATCTAGAATAAAATACACACAAAGATTAAGAATATAACATGACATATAATTGGATATCAATTAACAAAGTACTTCGCAAATATTCATGTCATGGCTTCATCATAAACCTTAGAAAATAACTTACACATAGAAATAAAAATAAAAGAAAGATAAAACCCGGAGTCCGTGGTAAAGCACGTCCCTAAGCTCTTCTTCGCGAATCATGGAGATGGTGTAGTATGGCGTGGTGGTGATGTGGGGGATGGTGTAGTCAAGGTTCTAAAAGATGCTAGGTGCTAGTCGGGCGGCGGGCTAGGGCCTAGCACCTAGGCGGGCGCTTAGGCAGACTAGGCAGATTTAAGTAAATCTATTGTATTTCATGTAAATAAGTGTCTATTTATACTTAAAAAATATATATAATTTCATCATAAACTAGAAAATAGAATGACATATATAATATGAAGTATTGGAATATAATGGAAACATGGGGAGCAAACATATATTGTGTGTTTATTTAAGTGTTCAATAAGTCTCTTACAATTTATTGGAAACAAGAAAATGCAAAAAGAAATTTATCTTTTATATCTAAGTGAGTTGCAACCTAGGCAGGTGTCTAGGCGGGTCTGGGTGGGTTAGGTGGGTGCCTAGGCAGGCGCCTCTGCAGGTCTAGGTGCCCTTTCTTAATTTTCAAACGCTTAGGCATTAATCAGGGCGTTGGCCAGCCGCCTAGCGCCTAGGTGGGGATTTTTATAACAATGGGTGTATTATGATGGTCGTCTCTTGAGATATATAAAGGCCTTATAGTTATGCTGGAAAACCCTAAAAAGTTTGGTAGAAACTCTCCTAAAATAAAACAAAATCTTAAACAATTAATGAAACAAACTAGGAAAGAATCCTTCTTGGTTTGGGAAACATGTCATCTGACTTGGACGCCAGTTTTGGGGTCGATTTAGCTTATGGAAAATTCTGTAAAAATTTGAGAAACATAGTTTTATGTCTTATCTTTCCAACCATATATCACACACCACTATGTCTTATCTTTCTAAGCATATATCGCACGCCACTAGGAAAATCGAGAAAGGGTCCAAATCATCATTCTCCCAAAGCCGTGCAGTACTGACGGAATTGCAACTCTCTCGGGATTGATTTCTAAAACTAGAATGAATGGCTCCATGGAAATTATGAAATTAGAACACAATGATCTTCAGCCTCTTAGCGTCCTTCTCCAATTGGCCTAGCATTAAAACTCCTCCAAATAGTCAAATTATCAACAAAAACGTCCTGAGTGCGTAGATTGGTTGAAACTGAGAAAAGGAAAGTAATAAGGTTCTTTTAAGACCAATTCCTTAACAAAACGTAGGGATAATTAACATGTAATAATAAGAAATAATGGACATAATCATGTAGCAGTGGAGGTTTTTGGTTCTATGTTTTGAAATGTATGGATATATTGTATATGATAGAGAACTTTTTATACAAGACTTATGTGATCACTTCTGTAATAATTTGATTAGTTGTGTTTGAAGCACATATCATACTAAAAAAAAAGAATGTTAGAATATGAGTATAATTGTGGGTGCTAGAAGCCAACTATAGTGTTTCAATTGGTATGGAAAGGTCTACTTGTATAGTTTATAGTTTTCTTAATCAGTTCAAGATCAAAACTTTAATTAAATCTTGATACTTAGTACTCGTAGTTGGATTGGAATTGTGTGTTTGTTTCCTACGTTGACATTAATAGGGAAATCACGACAATTGTTTCAATATAAATAGTGGCCTCTGCTCTCACAAAACATACGCTTGATATTTAACGAACACATATTGTTAGTTTGAGTACTTTTGGTTTTGCTAGAGAGGAGAAGGTGCATCGTTTAGAAGTCTACTTTGACTTCTTCTTCTACTACTTCTACCGTTTAGTTTGTTATTGTGTTTATCGAATTGTGATTTTAACGTTGTATGAATTTGTGGTTCATGAGCTTAATCTCTTAACTTATGTTTTGATAAGTTTAATCTTACACTTCCTACCCTCAATCTCAAGACGCAATTCAAAGCCACCATGTTCAGAACCTTGTTGATAATCACCCAACATAATCTACCACCAACATCATTGATATTGTTCAACTTAACCACCTAATGGTAGGTGTTGAATTTTATTACAAAAGGCATGGGTGATATTAGCCTATGGATAATGCTAGGGAGACCAAATTTCTATACCAAATTTGCAAACCAAATGATGTGTCACCAATAGGAAATAAGCATGTGAATCAACACTTAAGTAATAATCCAATCATCAACATCTATATCATTTGGTTTACAAAATTTGGTTTAAAAATTTGGTCTCCCCAGCATTACCCTAAGCCTATTAGAGGTGGAAACTCTCATGTATTAATTGTATATTACTTTGTCATGTGACCAATGTAGGTTCCTATTCTCCAACACTTTTATGCTACATAGAGAAATGATGAAGATGGGTGTGGATGAGAGATGATTTTTCTTGGTTGGGTGAACTTAAAATTGAGTTACAAATTGAGAAATTTAGTGAGGAACTTTTTTAGTTAGGTGAACTTAATTTGAAGTTGGGTACCTATAAAGACACCCAACTAAAATAAAGGATATTATTTGCACTAAGGGAGTGAATTTTTTGTCAAGAGATGAAGACATGAATTTTTTATAATATTATTATTTGTCGAGCTTGAACGATTGAACCGAGCTTAAGTCTACCTTGAGTTGTCTCGTAAAATTTTTGAGCTGCTCACAAGTTTTACGAGTCGAACATACAAATACTAAAGCTTAACTTGTTTATTAATCAAGTCAAACTAAGCTTGGCTTGGTTTATTGACAAGCCCAGCTTCGACGAGCCAAACACGAGCCAAACTGAGCTCAACTATTTTGAGTTGATTTACATCCCTAGTCACAGTTAGCCCTAAAATTGACAAAATCAGTCACCAGCGAAAGGGCTAAAGGGAACCGGGCTAAAAGAATCAAGTTAAGTTTATCCATAAAGCATGCAACATGTAACCCCAAGGCAAACTAAGTTTGGCCCCCAAAAGCAATAAAATAGAATATAGTCCTACATGGTTGGAGATGAAAAAATTTAGCCCTAAAGTGGTCTTTAAAATATTAATTTTAGAGGGCTAAAACACAGACAAACAGTACGTTAACCCTCTTTGACTAGAAATGACCTAGTTAAATCTCAATCAATCACTTGTGAAAAAAATGTGCAGGTGATCAAAGCTAGTCTAGTATCCAGGGGTGGGTTCAAAAAACCGAAAACCGAAAAAAAATTGAACCAAACACCGAACCGAAACCGAACTAAAAAAAAAACTGAATGGAAATGTTTTGGTTTGGTTTCCGTTTTAGTGGTTCAAAAACTGAACAAAACCAAACTGAACCGAATTAAATATAATTACCTTTATTTATGTTGGATCTTATTTTTTAAACTCAATTTCAAATCAATTATTAATATAGTTTTAGTCTCAAACACGTTGAAAACTTCAAGCCAAATAGAAATCCCTAGACCAGCTTGGTGGTTGTGGAGTCAGCACAAATAGAATCCAATCCAACGGCAGAGACAGGAGAGGAAGAAGGATTGGGAGCTGATAAACCAAATACCTCATTTTGTTGAAATATCATACATGCATGTTTCCTTGGTGGATCATCATCATCACACTCACCATCTCAATGAACACCCGCATATTCCTTCATGTGAATTTTCAGATTAAAAAAATTATTTTAAATTTTTATGAAAAATAAAACCAAACCATAATTAAACCGAATCAAAATAAATCGAAAACAAATTAAATCGAACAGAAATTTCGGTTCGGTTTCAGTTTCTGCAAAAAACTGAACCGATTAAAACCAAACACACCCCTACCAATATCCAAGCAGCTGAGCAATTGATGAATTTGAAGGGGTTCTTCTTTTCAGTTTCCAAATAATAATTGAACCTTGGAAGTTGGAGCAATACCTATTCGGTTTAATTAAATTTTCACAAGTTGAAAAGCCTGCAGTCGTGTTATTGCATCAGTTGCATTATCCTCTCCTCCTATACATAAATTGACAACACCAACAGCATATGTAATATGTTACCGATTACTAGCTAGAGCATTGTTTTGAACCATATGGCTGAAACGAGTCGTCAGAAAAAGCTTCTTTATCATGACATGGCGACGATGATTATCGTAGCGCTCCGTATGGCAGTGATGGCGATGATGACAACGAAGACATGGGATGCGACTGTGGCCTTTCACCTGAGAAGCTCAACTAAGGACCAAGAAAGATGCTTCTTGTTTTCAGTCTCTAGCCAAGAAGGATGAAAACCAAGGTAACCGTGATCCTGATAGCCGTTATGGAAACCATCTAGGCATGTATATATGAACAGTAGCAAGTGATAACCCATCATCAGAGAGTATTTAATCAATAATTGCTTATAAAGCAAGCATGTCAAGCTAAAACAAATGTTGCAAATGTCTATTAATTTTCCTACAATCTCTCACTAAAATCTCCATGTTACAACAGCAATAATAATAAAAAAAAAAAATTGATTAGTTTGATGTATGCCCTGCTGCGTCTTCCTCTAAGTACGTCTGTGGTGAAGCTTCGTCACACTGCAGCATGCATATGATACGTACCTTATTCTAAGCACCGGTTACAGATACACCAGGAACGGATAAATTAATGTCTGGGGACGGCCTGTGTTCTGACTTGAGATCTGCACCATTCCAACCGGCATTAGTGGATACAACACTGGTGCCGTGCATTTGGATCATGCTTTTATTTGCTTCTCCTCCGTGGCTATGTGCCGGTAAAGGGGATATTGCATTCAGTCTGGATTCAGTTTCAGGTTGTGCTTGAGAGACGGGAGTTGCTGCAGTGACTGTATCTGGAGCACTTGAGATTGGGGAACCTAGTGTATTCTCACGATAATGCTTCCTGACTTTATGTGCCTTGTATCCATTTGGCATGAAGCTTCCAACCACAATCTAACCATAAACAACACACACCTCTGTCAAAAATGGATTCGATTTTCGCTTTTAATTTTTTTTCACCAGAAAGAACTCAATCTAAGAAAATAACTAGAAATAACACAACCTTTCTAACAACAGTTTAAGCAGACAAATTAGTTTCGTTAAACTGGGTAGTGATAAACTATAACACAAGTCAAAAGAAATTGGCGACTGTGCCTATCCCTAGACAAATCATTTATTGGCCTGTGGGAAAGTTAAAACACATGACCGCGCGTGATTGACTTGGAATAATGCCACCTCGGTATCCCAAGTGCAGGTAACTTTCTCTCGTCCCTCCATTCATTTTACATCATTAGACTCTGAGGGTGCTCAAGTATAATGGTACAGCAAATGAGGGGATGTGAAAGGAAGGACTTTACTTGGATAGGGCTCGCAGCAGTTAGCACACCGGCAATGCCACCACCTATTACGCGACCGTCTGGGCCTGCCAACGAGACGCTCAAGCCACCAGTTCTACTCCTTACACCACCAATCTCAGTGACGGTAAATGACCCAGATAAAGACAGTAACTCAAAGCGTCCCTGAAAAAAATTTATGTTTTAGAGGATGCTAAACAAATCCAATCCCCTAATGACATACAAACTGAGCACAATAGTAGCAGGAAAAAAAAACAGCATTAAATAGCAGAAAGCAGCAAAACCGTTGTTAGTTCGTTATCAATCCCGAAAAGGTTTGAAAGATTCATTGCAATTTTAATTTGACTTTCTCAAGCACCATGAGGCTAAAACCCAAATCCAAAAGATACAAGTTTCTAAGACATATTTTTCTTTTGAGGGCAAAAGATAATTTCATTCATATAACCACGACAAACATAGACGCACACGTGAACATAACTACAGGCTCTGAAAAAACCTTAACCGGGTAAAACCCAGTGGGAAAAAGCTCGACTACGGAAAAAGACGCCTCACATGTTGGTGGGTGACAAACCAGTTACAGACTCGGCATGATTATAATCCATTAACCATAACTCCCGACATTGTAGACTAAACCGAGCTAGATGATGAGCGATACTATTTGCTTCCCATGGAACATGACCCACCAAAAAGTAAAGGGAAAAAACCCGAGTGATGTTGACAGAAAGAGAAGTGAGATGATACCTCATATGTGAGAATGCCACCAGAAGAACCCGGTTGGCGAATGGTAACATTAGAAACAGCTCCATTTGCTGAGAGAACGCAAACGCCTCGACCCTTGTGAGAAATTGAAAATATTTTGCTTGCAACATCCTGCATTTCCACAATTTTTGTGTACCCTTTTGTTAGTTTTTTCATGCAACCCCAAAATCTAACGGTTAAAAATCCCATAGTATAGGATACTCCGAAATACCAAAGAATTTTCGCAGTTGACGATCGGCGAATAGAGGAAACTTTACCTCCCCAGTGCTAACATTAACCACATGTGGTGTGAAGTCCCCACCAGCTGTGTTTGCAAACAACTCTCCTGCCAAAATCAAGTTGCAAATATTACACACCAAAATCTAAACTCCAATAAACAAAAATCCCAATAGAAAATTCAGATCTTTGACCATCCATAAGTGTGAGACTGATTTTCCTAGTACGCATATGAACTATTTAGCCAGAAAAGGACTGTTTGGTTGGTGAGAAAATGCAAGAAAACAAAAGCTGTGGACATTAACTCTGGTTATTTTTACAAATTACATATTTTAACAAGAAAAACAAAGGTTTCTTTTTCTTCTATTAGGTGGGTGAGTTGAGATTTATACATCAGAAAATGTGGAAAAAAAACATAAACACAACCGACAAGCAACCAAACCAAGTACCAACCACATAATCCTGTATTTCAGTCAAAATCTCTTTCCTGTTGCAGCATTTTCTCGGCAACCAAACAAACAAACACAGAGAAAACCCAAAAATCAAAATATTCAAACTTTTGTACTGGTAGTCCTTCCCGTTGATAAACTTACCCAAAGAAGCAAGAATCTGATAGTTGCCGGATCCAGAAGGCTTCCCCCTTCCTCTTTTGGAAGAAAATGAAAACTCAGACGATAGAGGGGATGAAAGATAAAACCCCGGCGGTGGCGGTGGGACAGCGCCACCCTTACTGCTTTTCTTATTACTATTATACCCCGGCCTCAAATTCCCATCTGCATCATACTTTCTGGGCCTCCCTCTCTTCTTCTTCCCAGACAAATCACCAGGCCCAACACTTGCTGCTGCTGCAACTTCTGCGACTTGGGTTGTTTCCGAAACAGGGGTGTTGTTGTAATTCTCCTCCGAGCTCACGGTGGCGTCCACGGCCGCCATGACTGCCATGGGCATACTCACCTTCTGAGTCACTGGGAGTGACTCGGTCTCCGAGTTGCCGGGTGACCCAGAAAAGGTGCTCTCCTTTTCCTCCATAACCAGAAACAGAGCAGGAACACAGAGTGAGGATTGAGCAGGAATTGAAGAAACTTTTGGGGGTTTGAGTCGAAACTTAATCGGAAGAAAAGGGTTGATCTGGAAATGGCGGCAGAAGTGTAGTAGAAGGTGGTGACATGAGAGAGAGAGTTTATACAAACTTCCTTCCCTCCATTAATGGAGGAGAAAAGGTTTGAAAACTGCTATTCTCAGATTTTCTTGTCTGGACTTGCACTGTCTCTCTCCTCAAACAAAATTACCATCAGGCTCTGTTTATCTATTTGAGAGTTGAGTTACGCTTTTACCCCTCTGTTTATCTTTCTTCCTTTTTGATTTTTCCATTTTATTTTCATGTTCATATTATTTTTGGTCAATATCAAAACATATTTGAACAAATATTTTCTTGGTTTGACAAATTTGATAAGGAAATATCTTAATTATTGTAATTTCTAATTTAAAGTGTTTTATTAACAATAAAAGTAATGCTAAAGAAATTATAAATTTATACCACATTGATTTACATCTGATATAGCAAGTGATGTATACAATCATTATTTAAAGAGATAAATTTATTAATTAATTTGTCACATCATATGGTACATTAATATGATACAAAAATTTAATCTCCCAAACTTTGTTCAAAAAATAAAGAGTAATGTTACATTTACCATCTAGTTGTATCATCTTTCTAATAGAGGTAGGGTATGCATGTGGATCACATATCTATTAAAGAGATTGTACAATAAATAGTAAGAATAACATTTTTGAAAAACAAGCTCAAAAAAATAAGAATAGTATTACATTTACTATTTATCTGTATCGTCTTTCTAATAGAGGTAAAGCCCAGTAACACCTGTAGGTTTCAACTCTATTAAAGAGATAGTACAAATAAATGGTAAAAATAATTTTTTTTTAAATAAATGAAATGTCAATAAATAATAAAACTAAAGGAAATATAAATACCAAAAGTAAGGTGAAAGAAACATATTGCAAATCATTTTTTATTTTTTTTATGAGGAGGCAAATCATTTGGTTTAGTGCAAGATCCTGAAAAAACGATAAAAGCCTTGCTTTCACCACAAGCTATTTTTCCCATTGATTCAAATATTGCCACTGCACGCTGCACACTTTATACTTTTTATTTTTATTGAGGAAAGAGAACTTTGACGATTTAAATAAAAACCTAAGAAAAAGGAAGGGCAATATCGGTAGCACGTTAGATGGCAATGAGGTCTTTGATGGGATAAAAATTTAAATTTGAAGGGTAATTTTGTAATTGCAAAGGACTTCTGCTGTTTTTTAAGTTTGGTGTGAAAGACCGGGAAAATTAAAACTTGTTTTGGAATTCTGAAAAAGAAGTCGCTTGGATTAAAAATGCGGTCAAACAAGCGCTGTGCTGTAAAAGCTATAACCTGCCATAAAATAGTAATATAAAAATATTTTTTAATTTATTAAGCTGCAAGAAAAGTTCAAATCCCAAGCTTACGTCTTCTAACTCTAAACCGTTTCTCCTCGGATTTCATTATTTCCAAAAACTCATGCCAATGGGCGCCTAAAGTTTTGATAAACATGGCCCTACCATGGCAATTCAAAGCTCAAACTGTTAAACTTGATAAATCGTGGATATCCGTTCGAATAGAATAAATTTAGAATGAAAATTCGTGTATGTTTTAAATATGGAGAAACATTGAGAATATTATTCGATTATAGTTTCAGGTATGGTTATAAGGGTTCCCGATCACCCGGTGGGTATAGTTATGGATAATCTTTGATGGTTAATGTCACATCCCCGCCCAGACCCCCATCACATCCTAGGCTCGACTCTACTGTAGCACGATATTGTTCGCTTTGGGCCCCGACCACGCCCTCACGATTTTGTTTCTGGGAACTCATACAAGAATTTCCCAATGCGTCACCCATCCCGAGATTGTTCTCACGCGAACTCGCTTAACTTCAGAGTTCCAATGGAACCCGAAGCCAGTGAGCTCCCAAAAGGCCTCGTGCTAGGTAGAGATGGGAATATACATATAAGGCATAGAGGATCCACTCCCCTAGGTGATGTGGGATCTTACAATCCACCCCACTTAGGGGCCCGACGTCCTCGTCGGCACACTCGCCCAGGGATTGGCTCTGATACCAAATCGACACACCCCGACCCGGAATGTCCACTAGGACTCCGAATCGACTGTGATGGTCGACACCTGGAAGGTGCCGAAGCCATAAAGTGTGATGATGTGGAAAAATGTGAATAAATTTAAACCTAATAGTGCCTAAATACCAGAGTGCGCTAGTGAGCAGGAATGAACTCACTTCACACGTGATTATAGAGTATAAGTAAAGTACAGTAAGGTAAGATAAAGCTTATACCATCTTAGGAAGCCACCCGTACAGGGATATGCCATGAATCCTCGTCGATACGGAAACTTTGCTACTAGAACCTGGAGGGGTGAAAAACAGAAAACGTGAGTAGGCGAAAACAAAGCTTTTCAGAAACCATTTCACTTACCAAAGGTAGTAACCCCTCGCTGTAAAACCCGTATAGTTTCCCAGAAAATAGAGTACATACATATATCGAAACTACATTCAAAATAGCAAAATCCACATAAATGCCATGCCAAATGTTTTATATTTAGAATATGCATTTAGTAGTTGCACATATTTATTTTTGACGCTGCGGACGCTTAGGTAAGTTCCAGGTGAGTTTATAGATTGTGGATGTGAGTTGCATGATTATGCCAAGATGTATCTATACCTTATAACCTGCACCCTGGTGTTAGTGCTCCTGCCCATGGTCAGGGCACAGTCTTTCACGTGATGTTCACATCCCGCACCATACGCTCACATTGGATCCAAGTTAGGTGCACAGTCCTGTCGTACAAACCACTATAGGTGGTTCCGACTCGTAGGTGACCCGCGATCATTCACACAATCTTCACGTGATCGTAGCACTTAAGCATATTTATTTACATCCAGTCCTGTTATACAGACCACTTTAGGTGGTTCCGACTAGTGTGCAGGCATACTTATTGAGCTATTGGTCGAGCCGTACAGGTCATATTAGGTGACTCTGGCTAGATGGATGAGCTATAGATTCAACCGTACAGGTCATATTAAGTGACTCCGGCTAACATATCATTTGCATTGATTTATATCACTTGGCTTACATATATTATGCTGAGATAAAGTGTCATATCTCGGCCTTAGCCCTCACCACAGCCCTGGCTCGACTCCACCGTAGCACGATATTGTCAGCTTTGGGCCCCAACCACGCCCTCACGCTTTTGTTTCTAGGAACTCACAAGAGAACTTCCCAATGGGTATTGCCCGGGCTGGGATGTGAAAATTTGGTATCAAAGCCAAATCCCTGGTCGAAATTGTGCCGACAAGGACGTCGGGCCCCTAAGAGGGGTGGATTGTGACATCCCACATCGCCCAGGGCAGTGACCTTATATGTATATTCCCATCTCTACCTAGCACGAGGCCTTTTGGGAGCTCACTAGCTTCGGGTTCCATCGGAACTCCGAAGTTAAGCGAGTTCGCGCGAGAGAAATCCCAGGATGGATGACCCGCTGGGAAGTTCTCATGTGACCAGAAACAAAACCGTGAGGGCGTGGTTGGGGCCCAAAATGGACAATATCGTGCTACGATGGAGTCGAGTCCGGGATGTGGTGGGGGCTCAGGTTGGGATGTGACAGTTAATTTGCAATTATGGATATGGTTAATTTTCATGGTTATAAGGCTAATTATAGTGTTTCCGTCCCCAAACCAAATTGTTGTCATCCCTACATAGCCCCATCCCCCTGTAAAATGATTTGCATGAAACGAGTTTAATGTGATGTGGCATTTTGATTTAATAACGCACTTTCATGTGCAAAGTGTTAAATCATAACGTTTTTGTAGCAGTAATTGCGTTTCATGTATGTTGACAAAAAAGAAACAATTTAGGTCAACAAAAGAAAAACATCAAGGAAAATTAAAAAAAATAAACAACTAAATTAGGTAACTTGCATATCTAGACATATCAAAGTTGGTTAGAGTAATACATTTTTTTTCATCACCTAAGTTTGAATACCTTCTATATTTTGAGTAACATTGATAGCAGTGTTGTGGATTTCTATCAATTTTCCACTTACATGAATTTCTTATATTATCATTTAGTATTACAGTTTAATAGTGTAACTATAATAGTTGTATAAAAAAATATAAAATTCTTATGTTATTGTAACTTGTGATAAAAACATGTTATTTTACTAATCTAATAATAAGGGCGCCCTAATAAAGAAGAGAAAAGAAAAGGTTTAATAAAAAATACAAAAAACAGAGGAAAGTAATCTGTGAGTAAGACCGTTGACGGTCAATGCAGTATTAAATATGTTGCAACGCTAATTCTGTGTGCCATCACTGCTGCTCCCTTTGCTCGTTAGACTTTTATGTCCGTACGTATGTAGCCATTTGATTATCATCCAATGTCAAAAATCTATCTTCTCTAGTTTTCTTGAATTAGAATGACAAATATTTTTATTTTTTATTTTTAAGAAATAATTTACACACTAGGATTTTGTTATGGTCAATCACTCCACTCCATTGTGTGTTCTTCGTTGATTAGTCTTTTATAATTTTAATTCAGGATAATTCTCACTTTACTACTCTCAAGTTTCATTAAATTTCTACTTTCATATTTAGGGGGGTGTATTCAATTAGGATTCTTAAAGAGTTTCAGGGAATTTAAATCTATAGAGTTTGAGAGGAAAAAAAAAGAAGGAATTCCAAGAGATTTTGAGTGAATTAATTATAACTTCCAGAGAATTCACATGAATTGTGAGAGAATTCTTTACATGGGGTTAGAGAATTGCAGAGAATTTGATCAACAATTTCCTTCTCATTACAAGCCAAAATTTTCATCCTACTAATACCAAATCGCAATACCAAGTTCACATGTAATGTTTTCAACTAGCTATCAAAATGAAAGAGGAACCCGATCGATTAATGTCAAATAAACTAACCATCAAAGTTTTTGTAAAAAGCCCAACAATTTTATATAAACATAACTACTCAAAGCAAAAAGATTTATCCAGCTTTCAACCATGTTGATATCCAATTGTCCTTAAAGCTTAAGTTGATTGGAAACAAATGCAACAATGCATGAAGAATAACAGACTGACAACAAGTCTCTATAGACATACAACCTTGACCCAATTTGGCACTACTTCCACATTAGCTGTCACCGTACAATGTAATTTCATACACACATTAAGCAACTTACGTCATGCGAAGTCCGAGGTTATATCGCTGCTCTCCAGGTGTTTGCTTACTTCAATCCGTAAAAACAATTAATTCTCTATTTCTCATCTTTGAATGCAATTACTCACAACATCTGTCCACATATTTGTAGCTATGCCAGCTCTCCATGCATTAGCAATCTGTCATTGTTACTCTTGAGTTTGATTACCTAGTTCATCATCATTTTCTTCATCTTCAGATTCATCATCTTCTAGTTCGATTGGAAATTCATCAAAACGACACTCCTTGCGAAGAAAGTTGCACAAGCTAACACTAACTCTGCTTGTGTTTTAATTGGAAATGGAGGTGCAGACTTAAAAATTGTGAATCGAGATTTAAATACACCAAATATCCTATCCACTACGTTTCTCAAGGAAGCATGTCGAGGATTGAACAACTCATTCGTATTTATGGGGTCACGATCATTACCAACAAAATCTTGGAGATGATATCGAACACCTTGAAACGGAGCTAAAAATTGATGACGATTTGCAAATCCACAATCCACTAGAAAAAATTTACCTAAAATTAAAACACATAAAGTTATTATTTATGGTACATCCTAGTGTAAATAAATAAATAAATGAATGAATACAAACCTTCTGGCACTTTAAGTCCGTTCCTCTTTGATACAGCATCATGTAATAGTTTGGAGTCATGAGTTGAACCCTCCCATCCGCTAAGAATATATATGAATTCCGAATCAAAGTTACAAGTAGCTAATACATTTTGTGATATTTTACCATGACGATCACGATAGCTAGCTACTTCGGGTCCCAATACCATTGTTGGTATATGTGTTCCATCAATAGCTCCAACACAATCCAAAAATAATTATAAGAGTTAATACATAGCTAAGAATATGTTTATGAAACTAGTTTAATTAGGACATGGTTAAGATAAGCACTAATTACTAACCTTAAAATAAGGGTAAAATCTTGTACTTACTCTTATTTTAGTTGGCACCATGGATCCAGGTTGGACCATCAAATCTGGTGCAATTGTGTTCAAGGCCTTCAAAACGTTGTTGAAATTTTTGCTTGTTGTAAAATGTGGCTGCCGAAATTGTCCCGAGTTTGGCAATATCGAGAATTTTGACCAATAGTGAGTAGAAATGTAGCAACCATTTCTTCAATACAAATAAATCTTGTACCCTTCAAATGCGTCTTTTCCCTAAGGACGTCACATAGCTTTAAGAAAACATCCGGATACATATAGCACTCGAAATTCTTGAGGATCCTCATTCAATGTTAAGAAGACCAATGGAAAGGGAAAATACCTTAGGCAAATAAACAAACTACTTCTTCTATCATTTAAACCAAAGTCAACGTATTATCAAACAAATTAGATATTCCAAGATCAAATTTGAAATAACCAAACCAAAGTCAACATGTTATCAAACAAAAGTAAATACTCCAAGATGTAAACAAATCTAAAACAACCGCATTCACTCCATATTGTATTTTATCCATTCTGAGCGTTCTTCTGGTGTCATTTTCAAGAACTATTTTCTCATTCCCAATTTTTGAACCAAAACAACTGCTTTGTAACGACTAGGAGCATCCAAATTTGGAGTCTCTTTGATAGCATCCCACACATTGTTGTTTTTCTCTTCTTCTTTTTTCTCCATTTCTTTTTTTACTCTATCTTTTTCTCTTTTTGCCATTATGCTATGAATTCCTTGAATTTCAGTGGCAATTGCAGCAATCGAATCCATTCCAACAGAAACTTTTTCCATAAGAAAGATATGAGAGGTAGTCCCATTTAATTTTGGTTCGAACTCAGGTTGAGATCTTTTCCTTGGAAGTAGCTTTTGTACGGTGTAGCAGCGGGAGCCTCAAAATTTGCATCTAGGAAAGATGATGCATAGGATGGCGTTTGGAATAATGGATCAAGTTGCTCGACGTTCTCATCAAAGGGAGGAAATTCGTCTACTCGGACTGGCCTACTTTCTTTAACTCTATATGTTGTGGCATCAGTATCATCGCCCAATCCAATTGAGTTATTTCCTTTAGCTGTTCCATCACCAAAAACAGTCATCAAATCTTCATAGTCTGCAAATGTCTCTTTGCGAATACCTTGACTCTTTGGGTGAGAATAGCAAAAACAAAAACATAATAAAATTGTTAAATACAAAATGTATAAACATGAAAGATCATCATGTGTAAATAATATATTCTTCAAAGAAAAAAAAAATCATCTGAAGGAATCTTTTTCATACTTCATCACTAGCTGTGAACTTCTTTGTGACATGATCCCAACTAAATCCAGAATTGTGTCTAAAAGGTGGCAAATGGATTGAAATCGACCCTTCAATGTTTTCATACGATTCTTAACATGATCTTCAGATTTTTTACACCCAAGTTTTTCATTGAGCGCGAGAACAATTTTGGCTTCTATGGTCTGCTTACTTATTATGCCATTAGCATCACGCCATCCATTGTTTATGGTCTCAACAGGTAGTTGTAACAACATGTTGTTCTCTCGCACAAACCATTGATTATAGTTTCCTTGTCTTTTCTTGTTGTGAATCTCCCATTTATAATCTTACTAGATGATGCATTATAATAAAACATTGAGACATGACAATAAAAGCATAACATGATAATAGGGATTACAAGTATAAATGACTATAAAAAGGATTGGGACAACAAATTGACATATTAATAACGCAACAAGTATAATGACTATAAAAAGGCATAACATGATAATAATAGATTGATTAATAGGGATTACAAGCATAGTATAAACAACAGATTGACATATAACAAAAAGACTGAAAGATAAACAAATCGTTGGAAAAAAAAAAAAAAAAAAAAAAAAACCCCACAGAACATATAACAATGCCAACCAAATAAACCCCTAAAAATAAACAAATCGCTGAAAAAAAAAAAAAACCCAAAAAAATAGAAACAAAACCCATAATCCTATACCACAAACAAGCACGAAAGTAATATTACACAACAAGGACACCCTAGAATCGAAGCAAACGAAGAACAACAAGAGGCTTACAATATTCGAAACAATGGGAAGAAGTTGCAGAGGAAGAAAGATTGTACCTTCGCAAAGAATTCGAAACAACGGGACGGAGACCAGAGAAGATGCTCTCTGGAGGAGAGAGCAGCATGCTCAAAATCTCTCAAAGTTTCTAGGGTTGAGGTGAGATTAGCCAAGCTCTTTGGTATTTATACATATCACCTTGAAATCCTCCAAAATCCACCAAATCACAAATCCGCCCAAATCCCATTCCTTGTTCAATACACCTAAACTTTTAGAGACTTTCAATATGTTATAATTGAATACACCTAAATTTATAGGGAATTGTAAGAAGTCTCTAAGAATCTTAATTGAATACACCAAGACTTTTATAAAATATTTTAAATTCCTAATTGAATACCCCGGGAATTATTAATTTCCTGAAACTCTCTCAAAATCCTAATTGAATACACCCCTCTTAAAGTTTAGATTTTGTGACACTTTCATACTTTCATTAGCCTTTTAGTCCTCCTCTCGATAAAGCACCGAATGTGAAATCCCGTCATGAATTTCACTATTTACATTTGTATTTCGTGGTTTTATGAGGCATTTATATTGACGGCGTATAATTTTTTTCAAAATTTGCGAAAAAGATGAAAATACCCCTGTTGGAGCTTTAAGTGGACGTACTTGATCCTTTTGTGTTTTACCATATTTCTTGGCATATTTGGATGGTACATGACGATACAAACCCATGGACGCAAGCAGAATGAAATTTGTAGCTGACGAAAATTCTATGAGCCTTGGAACGTCGAGGGTATTTTAGTAACTTCGCAATCAAAATGGACATGTGATTTTTCTAACCTAGGTGTGTGTGCCACGTGGGGCCCCTCCCCACTTTTCTATATATATATATATATATATTTTTTTTTTCCTCCTTTTGTCTCCTGTTACTCTCTCTCTCTCTCTGTCTCTCTCTCTCTCTCAAAAACTCTCTCTCACACCTCACCGAACCAACACCATCATTAACCAACAAATTTTTCCAGCGAATCTCAACTATCAATCACCACTAGGGATGGGCAAAATACCCATGGGTTTGGGTAATCATAATTACCCACCCATTTAAAGTTCACGGTTACGGTTATGAGTAACTGTTTAGATGAACAAATAGTTATGGGTATAACCATTTATCTGTGAAAGTTAAATGGGCGGTTATGGGTATTACCCGCGGTTATAGCAGTTATCCATTAGTTATAGGTATTACCCGCGGTTATAACGGGTATCCATTTACCCATTTAATTTAACATATGTAAAATTAAAATAAAAAATAAAAAAACCCTAAGTTTTTCGATTACAAATGAGTTATGAGTTTTCTTGAAGCATAAGTTAACACATCACGACCCGGAATATCCACTAGGACTCTGAGTCGAGCTGTGTTGGCCGACACCAGTAAGATGACGAAGCCATAAATTGTGATAATGGGCAAACTATGAATAAATTTAAACCTAAAAATGCCTAAATACACATGTGCGCGGTGAGCTGGTATGGGCTCATTCACACGTGATACAGAGTATAAGTAAAGCACAATAAGGTAAGATAATGATTATACCATCAAAAGAAGCCACCTGCACTGGGAAGTGCCATGATTTCTCGTCGATACGAAAACTTTGATACTAGAATATAGAGGGTTACAATAGTAGGCAGCTCCGACACTGTTGTACAGGTTGCAATAATGGGCAATTGTAGGCAACTCCGACACTATCATACAGGTTGCTTATGAATCGTTCATGCCATATTAGATGTATTTAGAGAGCTCATAAACTTGCACCCCGGTGTTAGTGCTCCTGCCCATGGTTAAGACACAGTCCTTCACGTGATGTTCACCCCCCGCACCATACTCTCACCTTGGATCCAAGTTAGGTGCACATTCCTGTCGTATAGACCACTATAGGTGGTTCCGACTTGTAGGTAAACCGCGATCATTCGTACAGTTTTCACGTGATCATAGCACTTGAGCGTATTTATTTACACTCAATTCTGTCGTACAGACCACTTTAGGTGGTTTCGACTCGTGTGCAGGCATACTTGTTGAGCTATTAAATCAGCCGTACATGTCATGTTAGGTGACTCCAGCTAACATATCATTTGCATTGATTTATATCCCCTAACTTACATATTTTATGCTGAGATATTTTACATGGCATATATGTGGATTTTGCTATTCCGAGCGTGATTTTGATATACGTATGTATTCTATTTTTTGGGAAATTATACAAGTTTTACAGCGAGGGGTTATTACCTTTGACAAGTGAAATGGTTTTGAAAAGTTTTGTTTTTCGCCCACTCACATTTTCTATTTTTGCACCCCTCCAGATTCTAGTATCAAAGTTTCTGTATCGACGAGAAATCGTGTCACTTCCCGATGCAGGTGGCTTCTTTTGACAATATAATCATTATCTTACCTTATTGTACTTATGCTCTGTATCACGTGTGAATGAGCCCATACCCACTCACCGTGCACTCGTGTATTTAGGCACTTTTAGGTTTAAATTTATTCATAGTTTGCCCATTATCACAGTTTATGGCTTCGTCACCTTACTGGTGTCGGCCAACACAGCTCGATTCGGAGTCCTAGTGGATATTTCGGGTTGGGGTGTGTTATAAGTCCAAGCCATGATGCCCTCTTTGACATACGCCCAAACCTTCATAGATTGAAACTTTCAATTTATAAACAACAGATAATGCAAAGTATCACAAAAAAAAAAAAAAAAAAAAAAAAAACATAATTTAAGAGCATAACTGTGATGCTATCAAATTGATCCAGGAAAGTTGAATGATTTTGACAATGAAATCTAATGAAAGCAAAAAAATAAAGAGTAATTTCTTACTACAATTACACAATGTTAAACAGAAGATAGTCATTCTCACCCAAAATCAACTACATATATTTGCAGAGAAAACTGAAGTCGATACCAAAATGGAGGGAGGAAACCAACGGCACAATTGGTGTCGGTGTTCCTAAATGGGATACTAATTCAATTCATACATTTCTTTTGTAGGCCTCTTTTGGTGACAACGAGTCAATGAGACTTTGTGATTGAACGTGTTAAAGCATTAGTGTTCAAAAGTGTTTAGTTTCGGAATATTTTGGAACCTTGAATCATCTAGTATTCAAGATAATGACTACTTTTTGTTTTTAGAAGATTTACTTTGTAATCATATGGATTATAATTAAAGACTTACTTGGGTATAGCAGAAAAATATCGTTCGTAGACTATTATTTCAATTATTTGGAATTATATGAGGACTTAAATGATTAAAATAGGGAAATGCATGCTAAAATGTACCTAGAACGGTGTTTAATTGTTAGAAAATGAAAATTATGACAAATTTAACAATTATAAGGGTATGAACATAAACTGTTATGGGTAAATAACCGCGGTTACCCGCCCGCCATAACCGTTGCCCATCCCTAATCACCACCATCTTCACCTTGTCCCCATGAATCCATCTGTGAATTTTGTTTCCTGGAAAACTAATCCAAAACGTAGAAACAAAGAGATGAAGTCAAGTTTTCCCAACAAGATTCAGGCCATCTCTAGCCATATTTTTTACTCCAAATAGTTTCGAACAAGGTTTGACGATGGCACTGCCAGTGACCAGAATATAGAGGGAAAGGACAGGAAATATTCTGTTAACCTTGGAATATTCTCAAACAGTGTCAAGGTATATTTCGAAATATTCCGTTAGTTTTAACAGAATATTATGTCCAAGGACTGAATATTCCCACCCTTTCCCAATCGCGAATGGGGTGGGCGTGGCAGCGGCCCGATGTCGAAAATCCAAAATGTCATCCTCATCTAATTTTGATGCTTCGAATATGTTTTTGGGCATCTGTTTAGCGAAAGATGACCATTTTAATGTAGTATAATAGTGGTCTGCCACCTAAAATTGTGTTGGTAGAGATCTGGCCGTTAGATCGTCCTGAAATTTTAGTATGTTGTTTTAGAAACATAATGAAATCTACAGGAAATTACAGATCAGAATCTGACGTGCAAATCTTCTAGATCGAGTTACGTAGAGTTTTTGACCCTATTGTCGACGGTTGACAAATGGTTGACTTTTGGTCAGCACATCCCAAATTCATCTAGAATGTCCTAAAGGATGGATACAAGTTAGAACTACGTGTTTTATCATTGTATTTCTAAGACATGACTTGTTATTTGTTCTAGACGACGAACATAAGTGGACGCCTTGTTATTTGTGCTAAGAAGTCGTAACGCAGACTCCAGGTGAGTGACTTTAATATACGTGATATTGTTGTTTACCCTGAGATACACATGTTAGTATCCTTAGTGGATATGGCGTGATTTTATAAATGTGTTTTCTACTGATAGGAGCATATTCATGCGACTTAATTAGCTTGTTCTCGTGCATTTATGTTGTGTTTCCTTAGTTATTTTAGTGTTTAAAGCCACTTTTGTGTATTTTCAGATTATAAGGCCAAAGTGTGCAAGAAGATGCAAATTGGAGCTTTTTGGAGCAAAAGAGGAATGAATGAGTTGAAGACTTGAAGAAACGATGAATTCCTACTCCAACGATGAATTCCTACCAAAACGAGGATTCCTACTCAAACAAGGATTCCTACTTGAAATAGGAAAGTTAACCCTAGGTTTCCCGTTTTGGTAACCTTTCCTAATCTAAACGTTCGTATTTTCTAGCCACTTTGAAGGCCTTGTATGCACTTTAGGACACAAAAATGAGGTCGTAGCCCAATTACATAACCTTGCCATGGGTTTTTCCCTTTTCCCCTTCCCTTGCCGTGCAAGGGAGGGCATTTTTGGTCCATTTTATTCACTTAAACCCTATTTCCCTCTCCTAACCTAACCCTAGCCACACCTTGCAGCCATCCCTTTTAATTTCTGATTTTATTTCCTAATTCTAGAAGCTTTTAACTTAATTTTAATTAACCAAAATAAATTAGGGTGGTAATTTCTGAAAACCCTAGGGTCTCCACCATTTAGCCGCACCCTAGGGGGGGTTTTCGTGGAATTTCTATTCAGCCATCATCATACACATATCCTCCCTAAGCCGCAACCATTCACTCAATTCTCTCCCTAAGCCGTCACTCCCATCAACAACAAAACCTAACAGCCGCAGCCACCCATTGATCATCTCCATTCAATCCGTGCATTCCCCTTCCATTCCAGCCACTCCCCACCATTGCCGCAGCACTACCAACCCTTCCAGCCACCTTCAACACCTCCATACACCTTCCTACCACCTTGCCGCACCACCACACTTCCCTAAACCCATTCCCAAACCAGAAAATCATCCAAAAACCACCCACACCATCTCTGCCGCAGCAAGGAGAAGAAGAAAGAGAAGCTTAGACGCGCAGAAATTCAAGTGGATTTGTTGGGCGTTTTAGGTGTAATCAATCTTTTGTTCTTTATGTTTAATTTCAATTTTGTTTCTCTTTCTGTGAACATGAGAGGCTAAACCCCCTAGTTAGCTAGGGGGTGATTCGAAACCATGATTATATATGTGAAATAAGTTGATTAATTCCAGTTATCGTTGCATAAGTCTTGAATACAATTTGCTTAACCGTTTGATTTAGAACTTATTCTTGTATGTTGATTGAGAGTGCACGCTTAATTTGCATGCTTGAATTTGGTGCTAGGATATAAGTTTGTTTCACCTAATCGTTATGAATTTATATTCACAAGTAGTGAAGGTTGCTAGTCACGATCATGTTAAGTAGATTCCTGGCAAGCGTATCATGCTTTTCATAGTTACAAATGCCTTGTCGATGCTTATGATTTCCAAAGAACGTAATGATTCTAACTTATGTCTTTATCATGCTGTTCATATAGAGAATTTGTTAGGAATAATTTGTTTGCGATGCATATTCATCCAATTCAATGATTTTAGGGAAATTTGAAGGTTAATTTAAGCAGACCTAATTAACTTGAAGTGTCGAGGTTCATAACTTATTGGATTGATAATTGGAAATTGATTTACGTTGCATATATTTCATGTCTGGAGAAGAATCCCTTAGCTATTCCATCATCCATTGATTCATCACAATTTTGTCTTACAATCTGTTTTCTTTACAATCTGCCCATTTAGTTTAAATTCGTCCAACCACAATCCCCCCATATTTTGTTGAGTCTTAGTCATTCAAATCTGTTTTGAGTCATAGTAGTCTTGTTAAGAGTCTTTAAGTTTAGTTTTCATGTTTTTAAGTCATTTCAAATTAGATTAGCACCCCTAGTTAATCCCCGGTTAGAACGATCCCTACTTACTTCATTACTACAACTGTCACAAATAGGGTTTAATTTGTGTGTCAAGTTAATTTTCACATCAAATTTTGGCGCCGTTGCCGGGGATTAGCAAAGTTGCTAATCTCTTGTCTTGAGTCTTGTTTAAATTGTTTAGTTTCTGTTTTGTTTTAATTTTTGCACCGTGTGTGTGTGTTTTGTTTTTGTGCCGTGTGTGGCACCTTATTTCCTTACTTATGCCGAGTCTATTAGATTGATTGCTAACCTTGTTTGCTCTTGTGTGCAGGTACTAGTTTATGACCCGTGGCTCACAACCTGTTCGTGAGCATATCTCCGACTTTGACGGTGATTTCGAGAGGACTTTGAGAAGGAAAAAGAAATCGCAAGCGTCTAATCTTCCTAGTCCCGAACCTGAATTAGAAGAGCAAGAAGTTGAGGTTGAAGAGGAGGCCATGGCAAGGTTTGAAGAGGAAGTACCAACCATGGCAGTGGACAATCGAACCATCAAGGAGCTTTCTGCCTCGGGTTTGGCCAATGCAGCCCCTCTTTGCATCCAATACCCTAGGGCAGCCCCTGAGAAGATCGATGAATTTGAGTTGAAGTCCAGTTTGCTACATCATATACCCAAGTTCCATGGGTTATCAATGGAGGACCCCAATAAGCATTTAAAAGAGTTCGAAGTCGTATGCTCAAGTATGACACCGGTGAACGTGGACAGCAACATATTGAAGATGAAGGCTTTTCCTTTTTCTTTGTTGGAGAAGGCCAAGGATTGGTTGTATGAGTTGGCTCCCGGAACTGTCACATTATGGGAGAGTATGAAGCGAGCCTTCTTAGAGAAGTTCTTTCCGACATCACGAGTTATTCTTCTTCGCAAGAAGATTAGTGGAATTCAGCAAAGCCAAGGTGAATCTTTTCCAACTTATTATGAACGTTTTAAAACTCTTGTTGCTTCATGTCCACAACACCAAATGAAGGAGGAGCTACTTCTTCAATATTTTTACGAAGGTCTTTTACCACTTGAACGGCAAATGTTGGATGCATCCGCGGGAGGAGCTCTAGTGGACAAGACACCTAGGGATGCCAAAACTCTCATTGCTAATCGAGCACTCAATGCACAACAATATGAAGGTGTTGGGCAGAGAAACACCCCACGGCCACAACATGTAAATGAGGTAAGTTCTATTTCTGAGTTACAATCCCAAATGGCTAACCTTACGTCTATGTTATCGTAGTTTGTTGAAGGCCCTAAAACGCAAGGAACTACAATCTGTGGTGTATGCTTCATTCAAGGACACCAATCTGATCAATGCCCTCAATTAATTGAGAATGGAGGGTGAGAATCTGCCAATGCCGTGGGCTATGGGAATCAAAACCAACCAAGGGGTGATCCTTTCTCCAGTACATACAATCAGGGATGGCGTGACCACCCCAATTTCAGATGGAGAGAAGCACCACAATATGCCAACAAAGTGGATTCCGACAACCCCCGGGTTTCTTTCCAAGGCCAATGGCACCACAACCACCTCCTCAAGCACAATCATCCCAAACCAACTCAGGTACGTCTATGAATGACGATAAAACATATCAGTTACTAACCACAATGGCGCAGGGAATGCAGAACCAAGCAAAGGAGGTTAATGAGCTAAAGAAGCAAATGGGCCAAATGGCCGAATTTTTGGGACAATTCCGTGAAAATGGTAAGTTACCAAGCACTACGGTGGTCAATCCCAAGGGTGGTTTCGAATCTGCAAAAGCTATCACACTAAGAAGTGGAAAAGAAGTGGGAAACAAGGAAGATGAGAAGATACAAATCGAAGAAGAGGAGCAAAATTACCCTACGGCAAGGGTGGCACCACCCATGCCGTAGCCATCTAAGACCTCCCATCCATCCACCTCAGGTAAGGTTGTCCCAAATGTTGTGATTTCGAACACTAATCTGCCCAATGTTCCTTTCCCTCGCAGATTTGCACAATCGAAGAAGGAAGAAAGCGAAAAGGATATTTTGGATACCTTTCGAAAAGTCCAAGTAAACATTCCTTTACTTGATGCTATTAAGCAAGTGCCCAGGTATGCAAAGTTTTTAAAAGAGTTATGCACAACTAGGAAAAGAATTTCAAACAAGGAAGTTGTGAAAGTAAGTGAAAATGTATCCGCGGTTTTGCAACGAAAGTTACCTCCAAAGTGTAAGGATCCAAGGAGCTTTACTATCCCATGCATAATTGGAAACACTAGATTTGAGCAATGCATGTTAGATTTAGGTGCTTCTATTAATGTTATGCCATATTCCATTTATGCATCTATGAACCTTGGTGAGTTAAAACAAGATGGTGTTATAATTCAATTGGCTGATCGTTCTAACGCTTATCCCAAGGGAGTCCTTGAGGATGTTTTAGTGCAGGTCAATCATCTTATCTTTCCTGCAGATTTTTATGTCTTAGAAATGGAGGATTCGAGCCATGCTCCATCATTGCCAATCTTGCTAGGCCGTCCATTCATGAAAACAGTGAGAACAAAGATAGATGTGTATACGGGAACATTAACCATGGAATTTGATAGGGACATTATTCGTTTTAATCTTTCTGAAACCATTAAATATCCAATTGAGGACCATTCTTGTTTTGCTATTGACATTGTTGATTCTTTGGCACAGGTACATTTGAATCGAAGGAACGAAGATGCACATGAAGTAGCCTTAGTGCACGGCATAGGAGCAAGAAATGAGGGTGGGGGAATCCTTGCAAGCCACGGCATGAAATCTGACCATATTGCCGTGCCCCCTTGTAGTGAAGTGTTTGAAATGGTCGCGGCCCTTGAGTCATTGCCGTCACACTCTGGTAAGTCTCCACTCTCAATTTTAGATTTGGTTTTGACTAACAAGTTACTTCCATCAATTGTGCAGCCACCTACACTTGAGTTAAAGCCATTACCTAGTCACTTGAAGTATGTTTTCTTGGGAGAAGATCAGACACTACCTGTCATCATATCTAGCTCACTCACGGCCCAAGAAGAAGACAAGTTGATAAGGGTGTTAAAGGAGCACAAATCTGCCATTGGATGGACCTTGGTGGATATCAAAGGCATTAGTCCCACCACGTGCATGCATCGCATCCTTTTGGAGGAGGGAGCGAAGCCATCTCGTGAAGCTCAACATCGCCTTAATCCACCCATGTTGGAAGTAGTAAAAAAAGAGGTTATAAAATTGCTTGATTGTGGTGTTATATATCCTATTTCTGTTAGTCGTTGGGTGTCACCCGTGCAGGTTGTTCCAAAGAAGTTCGGAGTCACGGTGGTGAAGAATGAAGAACAAGAGCTTGTACCCACTCGTGTTGTGACAGGTTGGTGTGTTTGTATTGATTACAGGAAGTTAAATGCCATGACAAGGAAGGATCACTTTCCATTGCCATTCCTGGACCAAATATTAGAAAGGTTAGCCGGTTATAAATTTTATTGCTTTCTTGATGGATATTCCGGATATAACCAAATTGTGATAGCTCCGGAGGACCAAGAAAAGACAACTTTCACGTGCCCCTTTGGCACCTTTGCATATAGGCGTATGCCATTTGGTTTGTGCAATGCCCCTACGACATTTCAACAATGCATGGTGAGTATATTTTCTGATTATGTGGAGAAGATTATTGAGATATTCATGGATGATTTTAGCGTGTTTGGTAATTCATTCGATCATTGCTTGAATAATTTGACCTTAATTTTGAAACGTTGTGTTGAAACGAATCTTGTGCTTAATTGGGAAAAATGTCACTTCATGGTTAAGCAAGGTATTGTTCCAGGACATATTATTTCTGAAAAAGGCATTGAAGTGGATAAATCTAAGGTAGACCTTGTTCGTCACTTACCCTCTCCAACTTCGGTTAGAGAGGTTCGTTCGTTTCTTGGTCACGCAGGTTTTTATAGGCGTTTCATAAAGGATTTCTCCAAGATTGCACAACCACTATGCCGATTGCTTCAAAAAGAGGTGGTTTTCGAGTTTGATGATGCATGCTCCACGGCATTCAAGCACTTAAAGGAGGCTCTCACTTCGGCTCCCATTATCACACCACCAGATTGGAGCCTTCCATTCGAGTTGATGTGCGATGCTTCGAACTATGCGATTGGTGCTGTTTTGGGGCAGCGAAAGAACAAACAACCTCATGTTATTTATTATGCATCTAGGACACTAAATGATGCTCAATTAAATTACTCAACCACTGAAAAAGAATTACTTGCTGTGGTATTTGCATTAGATAAGTTTCGGTCATACTTACTTGGTACTAAAGTTATTATTTTTACTGATCATGCAGCTCTCAAGTATTTGCTCACGAAAAAGGAGGCCAAGCCTAGACTAATTCGATGGCTGTTTGATAGGAGCATGAGTAACATGAGTAACATGATGTCATAGTTGCAAATGCTTTGTCAATGCTTATGGTTTTCATTATTCTTAATGATCTTCGATTGTATCTCTATTATGATGACATGTAGGGAACTTTTGCGAATGTTTTGGGTTGTCGAATGATGCCATCCAATCCAATAATATAAGGAAAATCTGAGGGTTAACTAGTGATGTCACGGTTAATTTGGGGCATTGTCGTTCATAATTCAATGAAGGAATAACTGGAAATTGATTCATATGCATAAATATCATGTGTAGAGAAAGAACCCTTAGCTAGCTTCCCATCCATTCATTTCCGTCAAATCCATATTTACAATTTGTTTTGTTTCCAAGTATTCATTTTAGTTTAAATTCGTCCAAATCCAATTCCCCCCTATTTCGTTGAAGTCTTAGTCTTAATCTTTCTTATTTTTAGTTTTGCTTTCTTCGAGCATTAAATAGTGTTTTATATTGTGTTTTTATGTTTTAAAGTCAATTTAGAAGGTTTTAGCAAGCCCTCCTAATCCCCGGTCTAGAACGATCCCTCACTTATCCATTCTACTACAATTGTCAAACGAGGGTTTAATTTGAGTGTCAAGTAATTCTCGCATCAAATTTTGGCGCCGTTGCCGGGGATTAGCAACTTTGCTAGTCCCTTGTCTTTATTTTTATATTTTTTTGTTTTTCGTGCATTCTTATTTCAGATTCTTAGTTTGTTTGTTTCCTTGTTTTTTTTAGGTACTGTGTATGACTCGTAGCTCTCGGCCTATTATAGAGAACATCTCCGAGAGCCACCACAACCTCCACCACAACCTGGGCTTGAAGAAGACGAAGTAGGTGTAGAAGAAAAGCCCACGGATCAGATTTTTGAAGAAGAACAAGCCATGGCAGCAGATAATAGAACCATCAAGGAGCTTTCGGCCTCGGGTTTGGATAATGCATTGCCTCTTTGTATCCAATACCCCACGGCTGCAGAGGGGAAGACTGAGGAGTTTGAACTCAAATCCAGTTTGTTACACCATATTCCGAAGTTCCATGGCTTGTCTATGGAAGACCCCAACAAACACTTGAAGGAGTTCGAGGTGGTTTGTTCGAGCATGACCCCTGTCACTGTGGATGAGAGTATATTGAAGATGAAGGCCTTTCCATTTTCACTTATGGACAAGGCCAAAGATTGGCTCTACGAACTAGCCCCGGGAACTGTGACTTCGTGGGAGAGTATGAAGCGTGCTTTCTTGGAGAAATTCTTCCCTACTTCGAGAGTGATTCTCCTACGGAAGAAAATTAGTGGTATTCAACAGAATCATGGTGAGACATTCCCGGCTTATTATGAGCGCTTCAAGGGCCTTGTAGCTTCATGTCCTCAACATCAAATGAAGGAGGAACTTCTCCTTCAATATTTCTATGAGGGCCTCCTTCCTATCGAACGTCAAATGCTTGATGCATCAGCGGGAGGAGCATTGGTGGACAAAACACCAAGGGATGCCAAGGTTCTCATAGCCAACCGAGCGCTCAACGCTCAACAATATGAAGGAGTGGGCCAAAGGGAAGCCCCACGGCAACAAAGTGTAAATGAGGTGAGTGCTATTTCTGAAATTCAATCACAACTTGCTAATCTTACTTCTCTTGTTTCTCAGGTTGTGATTGGTCCAAAAGCACAAGAACACCAAGTCTGTGGCGTGTGCTCAATTCAAGGGCATCCATCCGACAAGTGCCCTCAACTAATCGAGAATGGTGGGTGGGAATCTGCCAATGCAATTGGTTTCCAAGGACAAAATCAAAACAACCCATACTCGAACACTTACAATGCCGGATGGAGGGACCATCCAAACTTCAAATAGAGGGAGCCACAACAAGCTGCCCAACAAGGAGGATTTAGGCCAAACCCCCCTGGTTTTTATTCCAAGCCGTATGCACCCCAACAATCCCAACAACCTTCGGCATCATCTCATTCAGGTACGTCTTTGGAAAGTAATCAAGCTATGCAATTACTAACCTCTATTTCGCAGGGGTTGCAAAATCAAAACAACCGGATAGAAAATAACGAGAAGGAGATGATGGATATGAAGAAACAAATAGGGTAGATTTCTGAGTTCCTAGGACAGATTAGAGAGCAAGGAAAGCTTCCTAGCTCAACCACAGTCAATCCAAAGGGAGGATTCGAATCCGCCAAGGCCATCACCCTAAGGGGTGGAAAAGAAGTTGGGACCGAGCCAAACAATCCCAAATCTGCCCAGAAAGTAGATGAAGAGACAACACAACCTGAGGCAGATCACCCTAACTCGGCCAAATCAGGTAATTTAAGTTCAAATTCATGTACTTCACGTCCTAATCTGCCCAATGTACCTTTTCCTCGCAGGTTCATGCAAGAAAAAAGGAAGAAAGCGAGAAGGACATTCTTGAAACGTTCCGGAAGGTGCAAGTGAACATACCGCTTCTCGATGCAATCAAACAGGTTCCAAAGTATGCTAAATTCCTCAAGGACCTATGCAATACAAAGAGAAGAAGGGCAAACAAAGAGGTAGTGAAGGTAAGCGAGAATGTGTCCGCTGTTTTGCAACGTAAACTGCCTACCAAGTGCAAAGACCCCGGTAGTTTCACGATTCCTTGTGTGATTGGACATAATCGTTTTGAACATGCCATGCTTGATTTAGGTGCATCCATAAATGTCATGCCTTATTCTATTTATGCATCTATGAATTTGGGTGAATTAAAACAAGATGGTGTAATTATACAATTGGCCGATCGTTCTAACGCGTATCCAAAAGGAGTTTTGGAAGATGTGCTTGTGCAGGTGAACCATTTAATTTTTCCGGCTGATTTCTACGTCCTAGACATGGAGGATTCAGCCCATTCTACATCTTTGCCGATTCTCCTTGGTAGGCCATTCATGAAGACGGCCCGAACGAAGATTGATGTATACAAAGGCACCTTGACAATGGAATTCGATGGGGAAGTGATTGATTTTAATATTTCTGAAACTATGAGATATCCCGTTGATGACCATTCTTGTTTTTCCATTGATGTTATCGATTCTTTGGCGCAGGTATACCTTGAAGAATTGAACGAGGACGCCCTGGAAACAACCATCACTAAGGCCATAGAGCGCAAAAATGAAGGATTTGGGCCAATGCAAGGCCACGACAAGGAGGAGGAATTCTTTGCAATGGGTTCTAGTGAAGAAATAATTGAGGTTGTGGCAGCCCTTGAGTCATTGCCACAACAATATGGTAAGGTTCCACTCTCACTTTCAAATTCAGTTTCCACTAAGATGCTACCTTCTGTTGTTCAGGCACCATCGCTTGAACTTAAGCCGTTGCCGGACCATTTGAAGTATGTGTTTTTGGGAAAAGGCGAAACATTGCCCGTCATCATTTCATCAAGTCTCACGGCAATGGAGGAGGAGAAGCTTGTGAGGGTGCTGCGAGAGCACAAAACGGCCATAGGGTGGACTTTGGCCGACATTAAAGGAATAAGCCCTACCACGTGCATGCACCGTATACTTCTTGAGGAGGGGGCTAAACCAACTCGAGAGGCTCAACGCCGTCTCAATCCTCCGATGATGGAAGTGGTGAAGAAGGAAATAATCAAGCTTTTGGATTGCGGAGTGATCTACCCTATCTCCGATAGCCGTTGGGTCTCTCCAGTTCAAGTCGTTCCCAAGAAGTCCGGAGTAACTGTTATCAAGAATGATGAGAATGAGCTCGTGCCTACACGCATTCAGACTGGATGGCGAGTATGTATCGATTACCGAAAGCTAAATGCCATGACTAGGAAAGATCACTTTCCTTTGCCATTCATCGACCAGATGCTCGAAAGGTTAGCCGGTCATGCTTTTTACTGTTTTCTTGATGGATACTCTGGATATAACCAAATTGTGATAGCCCCTGATGATCAAGAGAAGACCACATTCACATGTCCCTTTGGAACATTTGCTTATCGTCGCATGCCATTTGGCTTATGCAACGTACCGGCCACTTTCCAAAGGTGTATGGTAAGTATATTTTCCGATTTTGTTGAAAAGATCATTGAGGTTTTCATGGATGATTTCAGTGTATTTGGGAGTTCATTTGATAATTGCTTGGATAATCTGACCTTAATTTTGAAACGATGTGTTGAAACTAACCTTGTCTTGAATTGGGAGAAATGTCACTTTATGGTGAAACAAGGTATAGTTTTAGGACATATTGTTTCAGAAAAAGGAATTGAAGTAGATAAATCGAAAATAGACCTTGTACGTCACTTACCCTCTCCTACTTCGGTTAGAGAGGTACGTTCGTTTCTTGGCCATGCAGGGTTCTATAGGCGTTTTATCAAGGACTTCTCCAAGATGTCCAACCCTCTTTGCCGATTGCTTCAAAAAGATGTGCCATTCAAGTTTGATGAAGAGTGTAATTCGGCATTTAACCAACTCAAGGAGAAGCTAGTCTCGGCCCCCATTATTGTACCTCCAGATTGGAGCCTTCCGTTCGAGCTCATGTGCGATGCATCCGACTATGCATTAGGAGTTGTTCTAGGACAAAGAAGAGACAAGCGGCCGCATGTCATATACTATGCCTCTCGGACTCTCAATGATGCCCAATTGAACTACTCCACGACGGAAAAAGAACTTCTTGCTGTGGTTTTTACTTTAGATAAATTCCGTTCATATTTAATTGGTACTAAAGTAATCGTTTATTCTGATCATGCAGCTTTGAGGTACTTGATCACGAAAAAGGAAGCAAAGCCGAGGCTTATCCGTTGGATTCTTCTTCTTCAAGAATTTGATATTGAAATCCGGGATAAGAAAGGAAGCGAGAATGTAGTGGCTGACCATTTAAGCCGAATGATCCACGAGGAGCATGAACATGCCGTACCTATCCCTGAAACTTTTCCCGATGAGCAGCTGCTATCCATTGAGGTAAGTGAACCATGGTATGCAGATTTAGTGAATTACTTGGTGGCTAAACAAATTCCAAATGAACTAAACAAGCACCAACGTGATAAGCTTAAAAATGATGCACGTTTCTATGTTTGGGATGACCCTTATTTGTGGAAGTATTGCTCAGATCAAATTGTACGTAGATGTGTGCATGATTCTGAATTTCACTCAATTCTAAGCTTTTGTCACACATATGCATGTGGTGGTCATTTTGGCACACAACGCACTGCCCTCAAGGTTCTAGAGTGTGGTTTTTATTGGCCGACTATATTTAGGGATGCTAGAACCTTTTGTATGTCTTGTGATCGTTGCCAACGAATGGGTAACATAGGTACCAAGGACCAAATGCCGCAAACCCCTGTCTTTAATGTTGAAATTTTTGATGTTTGGGGCATTGATTTCATGGGCCCTTTCCCTCCATCTTATGGTTTCACTTATATCTTGCTAGCCGTTGATTATGTTTCTAAATGGGTGGAAGCAAAAGCCACCCGTACTAACGATTCTAAAGTGGTTGCAGATTTCGTGAAAACTAACATTTTTGCTAGGTTTGGAATGCCGAGAGTAATCATAAGTGATGGAGGGTCTCACTTTTGCAATCGGACCATTGAGGCGTTGCTAAGAAAGTACCATGTCAACCATAAGGTCTCCACACCTTACCATCCTCAAACAAATGGCCAAGCCGAGGTGTCTAACCGAGAAATCAAACAAATTTTGGAGAAGACCGTTGGACCAACAAGGAGGGATTGGAGCTTACGTTTAGATGATGCACTGTGGGCATATCGTACGGCATACAAAACACCCATTGGGATGTCACCTTTTCGGCTCGTCTATGGTAAGCCATGTCATTTGCCCGTAGAGTTAGAGCACAAGGCACATTGGGCCGTGAAGACTTTCAACATGGACATAGATGCAGCGGGAGTTCATAGGAAGCTCCAATTGAATGAACTTGAGGAGATTCAGAATGAAGCCTATGAGAATGCCCGGATGTACAAAGCCAAGACCAAAGCATTCCATGATAAAATGATTCGAACCAAGACCTTCACAGTTGGGCAGAAAGTGTTACTTTTCAACTCTCGCCTACGTTTGTTTCCTGGTAAGTTGCGTTCTAAATGGATTGGCCCGTTTGTTGTTACTAACGTTTTACCTTATGGTGCAGTCCACATAAAAAGCTTAAGGAATGGCGTAGAATTCAAGGTGAACGGGCATCGGTTGAAGCCATATTACGAGCATGGTGTGGGGCAAGTGGTGGAAGACATTCCTTTCCATTCCGTGGGCTCAAATGAAGATTAAAAGAGGGTACTCGTCCGGCTGAAAGACGTAAAAGAAAGCGCTTCGTGGGAGGCAACCCATGCATCCGAATAGAGAAGAACTTGGAAACCCCTTTAAGAGACTTATTTTTATTCCTTTCTTTTTCTTTACTGCCTTTACTTTGCTTTCTTTCTCGTATTTGTTTATTTGCTTGCTCTGTTGTGACTTTCTGCTTAAAACATTGAGGACAAAGTTTGATCTAAGTGTGGGGGGGTAAACAATTTGTATTTGCATGAATTTCGTGGGATTTATTCACCTATCACTTAGAATGTTGTTTCTTGCTGTTTTAAACATTTTTAGAGTGTTTTAGTGTGTTTTATAGTGTCTTGGTATAAAACTCCGAAAATTTGAAAAAAAAAAAAAAAATTCTTTTGAAAAACCCAAAAATATGTGTTTTTAGAGTCATTTGAGTCATTTTGGTGTTTGTTTGTGTCTTAGCGCTACTTGGGAGGCAACCCATGAATTCAACAAAGGAAGACTTAGAAAGCACTCCAAATCCAGATTCCTAAAAAACTCTTCTCTGTGTTGCTATTTCGTTTCTGCCTTGTTAGGTTGTTTAGTTGTTATTGTTTGTTTGTTTATTAATTGTGTGAGTCTATGATTGTAACATTGAGAAAATGTTTGATTTATTGATAGGCACTGCTAAATAAAGAAAGATGGTGCTTCACAAAGGGTGTTTGCTTGAGGCCCCACTACGTGGCTTTACTCTTGAAGCGGAAGGCGTAGGAACAGAAGGCATCGGAGCGGAAGGCGTAGGAACAGAAGGCATAGGAGCAGAAGGCATCGGAGCGGGAGGCATCGAAGATAGAGCATTCCAGGCCTCAATACTTGGCCAAGCGCTGGATGAGCCAGGAAAAAGGTGCCTCTGGAGGAAAGACGAGAACCTTTGACGGTCACTGTGAATCCGACCTTCAGACTCTTGCAGCTCATCAAGCTTCCTCTTCATGCCCGTCGAATAGTTGTTTGCAAGCACGTGCAAACTTCTATTCTCATACTTCAGCTGCTGGATCTCCTGCTTGAGACTTTCCACCTCTGCCATCAATGATTCCACCTGACGGGAGCGGGCAAGCAGGCGTTGGCCCATGTTGGACACAGAACTCGCACACTGAACACTAAGTGCGAGGGACTCTTGAACGGCCAACTCATCGGACCGTCCTGACAGCAGCCTACTATCTTTCGGAGTGAGGAGGTTCCTAGCTACTATTGTAGCTGTTGTGGCGTCCTGCATCACGGAGTCTTCACCTGTGAGAGGACCGTTAGAAGAAAAGAAAGAAGGGCGCCATACGTTACCTTGACGCGGCGCGCCCGTATCACTGCTAAGGCTCAATTCCAAGCTAAGGTTCGATGAGTTTGCCATTTTTCAAAAGTGTTCAAAGAGAAGGGATGGAGTTAAATTTCAAAGGGCCGGAGTCGATTTTCAAGAATGGGAAGTCTTCAGAGTGTGTTTGTTGTGGTGATCGATAGCTCAATAAAAAAGCCAAGGCGACGCGTCCACCAATTCAAAAAGCCGGAATTTCCGGCGTAATTTAGGCGACGCTTTCTCGGCTTTTCAGAAGGCGCGTTCAACTTTGTCTAAAGATTTCTTCTTTTCAGACAACACGTGGAGACCATCATCACAACTACACATCTTTAGCCGACAAGCGCAAAGTTCGGCGACGCTTTCTCGGCTTTTCAGAATACGCGTGCAGCTTTGTCAAAAGGAGCCGCATCTGCACTACCACGTGTCGCTCAGAGACCAAAGGGGCGCCTGCTCAGAAATCGAAGAGGCGTATTCAGAAATCGAAGAGGCGCCACTATTTCAAAAAGCCAGAGTTGTGGGATCAAAACGTTTGTCGACAAAGGTAAAAAGTACCACCACTTGCTATTATCTCTATATATGTCGACCTTCGTCTTTTATGGCAGGGCAAACCTGAAGAAAATGCCCAACTCTCCCTCACCTCTGAGGGTGCACTCCCAGCCAAGCCTTTCGAAATACTCAATTCTTTCTTCTTCCCCAAAGATGATACCAGATACCTGGAGTACATATGACCCAGGAGGAAACAGCACAACAAATACATGTGCTGATTCATTCACCGCTTCTTCAAAAGCAAAGGTATCTCATATCATCAAGGTCAAAAGCAAATGTATCTCATATCATGCTCTTTCCCTGTCTTTTTCTTTGTCCTTGTTCTTACTCGCATGGCAAATTAAAACAAGCAATCAGCTGGCACTTGGAGTCAGTCTTCCGTTCTGGAGCCAACTGCCTGGAATCTATTCCTGATTGCTTACCTAGCGTTGCTCTCGAGTAGTCATCTTCAATGGTTGATACACTTCCGGAGAAGGGACCACTTCTGCAAAGGGGAGCGAGTAAGGCAAGTGAAAATGATACATTGAAGCATGTGGAGACAAACATAGGCTGAGTTATCCTCCAACCCTTTTCAATACGAATTGGAAAGATTGAACAAAGAAACAGACCAAAGGGGTAAGCTCAGACCTTCGGGGAAGACCAAAAGAATCCTCCAGCCCAGTAGCACAAAGGAAAATCAACAAGTGGAGGAGACCAAAAGATTCCTGCTGCCCAGTTCAAGAAGTAGCACAAAGGAAAATCAACGATGGGCAGAAACCAGTTCAAGAGTAAGCCTGTGGAATCACAAAGATCAAAGCCTCAATGCAATTACCAAGGAGAAGATGGAATTTACACTCTATAACCAGATTTGCGTCTCTAAACTCTTCTCTTTGTTAATTACATTATGCCATGTTTAGTATGTTTAAGTGCTTTTTGTGTATTTACTTATGCTTTGTGTGAATCTATGCTTAAAACATTGAGGACAATGTTTGATTTAAGTGTGGGGGGGTAACTAAGTATATTTGATGCAAATTCGTTGGATTTTATCACCTATCACTTCACATGTTGTTTCTCACTGTTTTAAAACTGTTTTAGTGTGTTTTGTCTTAAAAATTCGAAAATCCCATAAAAATTTGAAAAATTGTTTTGAAAAACCCAAAAAGAGTTGTTTTAAAGTTGTTTTTGTGTGTGTGTTTGTGTCTTAGGATACCTTCCAACACAATGATAAGGATTT
The DNA here is from genome assembly GCF_041283825.1 of Pyrus communis. Taxonomy (NCBI): domain Eukaryota; kingdom Viridiplantae; phylum Streptophyta; class Magnoliopsida; order Rosales; family Rosaceae; genus Pyrus; species Pyrus communis. The sequence goes on along the minus strand of NC_142578.1, from coordinate 13,804,518 downwards.
GGTTTGTAATTGCATGACTGTTAAAAAGAGTTATAAACATAGAGAAAAGTTTGATTTACTCTTGGTATATGCTTGGTTATGGTTATAATGTATGACTTCACATGCAATCATAAAAGAAAATTTAGTTTTTGTAACATGCCTGAAGGAAGGAACTCAAACAAATGCTACAACCCTGAGAGACTTGAGCCTATAACGTTCTTTGGAGAGTATAATCTGTGATTTCTTGTTTTCTAAAATCGTTGCATGATCTCATTATTCTTTGCTTGGTTACTACTTAGAAGGCGTTTCATCATATAGTTCCAAATGCTAGAACTCATGCCCATTTCATTCAAAGCATGTTATTGATTTGCATAACATATATCAAGATGAAGTTGTGTAGTTGCCACCATAGCCAAATAGCCTCGCTTCCCATATTTCGTATATGTTGTAAGTTTTACCCCCGTTGAGCCATGTTAACCCATGTTCTTTGTTAACCCACTTTATCTTCACCTAACCTAGAATATGACCGTCCTTACCCTTGTTCTTAAAAGATAGTGAGCATGACTTAATTGAATTCCTTTTGAGTTACATTATGAAAGAAAATAAGTGTGGGGGAGAGAATGTTTAAGTGTTTTTGTTTTGAGATTCAAAAGAAAAGAAAAAGAAAAGAAAAGAAAAAAAAAAAAAAAAAAAAAAAAAAAAAACACCAATTCTGGGCGTAAATTGTCTAAATTCTCCCTTTTTGTTCAAAAGTTGAGTTTTCATTCAAAAGTGAATTCTAAGTTGATTCAAATGCTTTGCTCACTATTTCTTTAAGAACCTTTGTTTTCCATATCCCTTCTTTGTTATCCACATACCCCAAGCCCTGTTACAACCCTTGACTTCTATCTTGAGTGTTGTGTATTTCAATTTGTGGAGTTTGAACTTGGTATGAGCTTATGGTGTCACTGGTTCTCGCGTCTAAGTAGTAGCATTCCATTCATGAGATCATATCTAAACTTGATTATTAACTCCAGAATTTGCGTTCTTTGTGATACATATATGTGAGTGTCGTTTTCATGTTTACATCAATCTTCTCACATATGACTAGATTAGGGTGTGTAGTTAGAAAATCTGAGTAAAAATTGAGTGCATATCTTGAAAGGAATTGAGCAAATTCTCTAAGGCATGTTACTACATTCAAAACATGGTTTTAAATGCTTAATTGTGAAATAGTATATGGTGACTATGATTAAGAATGTACTTAAGTGTGAAGATGACTAAAATCTGTGAGAATGATGATTTTTAACATGTCATGTGCATTGGAAATCCCTAAGACGGTTGTTGGAAGGTTTAGGTTGTGTTTTACGTGTTTAGTGTCGTTTTGTTTATTTGTTTTTATTCTGTTTTGCTCGAGGACTAGCAAAAGCTAAGTGTGGGGGTATTTGATAGGAGCATATTCATGCGACTTAAATGGCTTGTTCTCGTGCATTTACGTTATGTTTCTCTCGTTATTTTAGTCCTTTATGCTTCTTTTGTGTGTTTTCAGGTTCTAAGGGCCTAGGGAGCAAGAAAGTGCATTTTGAGGCCATTTGGAGCATTTTTGGGCATGGATTGGATAGCTTATCCATGGAGCCAAGAGGATGGACGAATTTGAAGGCCTTGTATGCACTTGAAGACACAAAACAATGGCTCTAGCCCAATCAAACACATTATGCCATACAAACCAACCTATTTTAGGCCCATTCTATGTACTTAAACCCTAGCCCTTTAAACTAGTTCATTTATCACTTATCAAACCATTCACTTATCACTCACCACATATCATTCACTTATCACTTAACATATCATTCATTTATTTCACTTCCATACTCCTCTTAATTCCACATGCATTCTCACACATGCACATCATTCACTCACATTTCCACCATTCATTCTTTATTCCACAAACAAGTCACATGCATTCACACATCAACAAAACAACTTCATTGCCGTGGGTTCCCATTTCCTTTCCAAACATCTCACATGCATTTCCACCTTCCTACTTCATCATTTCACCACATTCTCCCTCTTTAACTCACATGCATTCATCATAATTCACAACACAAAACAGCCAACACATGCACCAAAACCTTCAATGCCGTGAGTTCCCTTTGAAATTCCAGCATCTTCACATGCTTTTCTAGCTTTCCCTTTCATTTCCACCACTCATTCTTCATCATTTCAGCCACCTACATGCATTAATTATTAATATCTTCATCATTGCATCCAGAAAATGAGCAAGAAAGCTTCCCAAACACATGCATACACACACTATTTTCAGCACACACATGCAATTCCAACATCAATGCCGTGCACTCCATTTGCTTTCCAGATTTTCACATGTGTCCTAGCTGTTTTCTCATCATTCCTCCACACAAACACATTAAACAAACAGCCATTTACACCTCCACTCCTCCTATAAATACCCTTGCATTCATTCATTTAGGTAGGATCTCATTTTCATACACAACACACCACAAACACTTCCATCTTCTCCCTAGCCGTGAGTCTCTCCATTTTCTGCACCATTCCCTTCCCTTTCTCCTCCATTTCTTCCATTTCCATAATCCCCCAATCCATTCAACACACCAACAACATCCCTTAGTCCTTGTGCTACAACGAAGACGAAGAGAAGAGGGCCTAAACGTTCATACAATTCACGTTTGAGTTGTTGGAATGTTTATGCGTTTCTTTGATTTCAATGTTTAAATTCAATTCTCTTTGTTTTGTAATATGAGGAATGGAAGAGAAGAGTGCCTAAACGTTCATACAATTCAAGTTTGAGTTGTTGGAATGTTTAGGTGTTTCTTTGATTTCAAAGTTATGAGGAACTAAACCCTTTTTGGCTAGGGGTGATTTCAATACCATGATTATTTATGTGATATGAATTGATGAAATCCGGTTATGAACTCTTGATTCGTGAATGCAATTGGCTTAACTATTTGTTGATTAACTTATTTGTGTTTGTTGATTGAGGGTCGACACTTAATTAGCATGCATGAATATGTGGCTAAAGTTTAAGAAGGTTTCACATAATCGTTACTAACTTATACTTGAAAGTAGTGAAGGTCGCTTGTCACGATCGCGTTAAGTTTAATTCTTAGCATGAGTAACATGATGTCATAGTTGCAAATGCTTTGTCAATGCTTATGGTTTTCATTATTCTTAATGATCTTCGATTGTATCTCTATTATGATGACATGTAGGGAACTTTTGAGAATGTTTTGGGTTGTCGAATGATGCCATCCAATCCAATAATATAAGGAAAATCTGAGGGTTAACTAGTGATGTCACGGTTAATTTGGGGCATAGTCGTTCATAATTCAATGAAGGAATAACTGGAAATTGATTCATATGCATAAATATCATGTGTAGAGAAAGAACCCTTAGCTAGCTTCCCATCCATTCATTTCCGTCAAATCCATATTTACAATTTGTTTTGTTTCCAAGTATTCATTTTAGTTTAAATTCGTCCAAATCCAATTCCCCCTATTTCGTTGAAGTCTTAGTCTTAATCTTTCTTATTTTTAGTTTTGCTTTCTTCGAGCATTAAATAGTGTTTTATATTGTGTTTTTATGTTTTAAAGTCAATTTAGAAGGTTTTAGCAAGCCCTCCTAATCCCCGGTCTAGAACGATCCCTCACTTATCCATTCTACTACAATTGTCAAACGAGGGTTTAATTTGAGTGTCAAGTAATTCTCGCATCACTGTTGCTTTTACAAGAGTTTGACATTGAGATTCGGGATAAGAAAGGCGTGGAGAATGTGGTGGCTGACCACCTAAGTCGAATGGTACATGAGGAAGTATCGCCAATTTCTGAAACCTTTCCCGATGAGCAATTAATGTCTATCCAGGTAAGTGAGCCTTGGTATGCAGATTTGGTGAACTTTTTGGTGTCTAAACATACCCCTAGCACACTTAATAGGAATCAACATGATAAGCTTAAAAAGGATGCTAGGTTTTATGTTTGGGATGTATTTGAGGTTTTCCTTCTTCGTGCTAGAATATGTTTAGTATAATGGCACAAGTAAGGGTGTCGAATCCACAGGGACTAATTGGACCTATATAATCACTTGTTTTGCAAGAACTTTTTACTAGAGAAATAAAACTAATCAATGTAGGCAGATTTGTTGTTGTAACTTGAAAGCATAAGGAAATGAAGTAAACACAAATAAATGAATCAACAACTAATAAAATGAGATAGTACCAATGGAGATGAAGCTAGGGATTCGATTTTACCATTGCTAACCCAAGGCCATGTTTGTTAAATCAGTTTATACTCAGTCATCTACCTATTTCTTGAGTTTGTTTCACTTAGATATGATCAACCATATGATGTGTGGATTTGATCAAATGTCTCTAATCATGAGCCTAATTGTGATGTGCAACTTTGGTTCCTAATCAAGAATATGTAGTGCACAAGAAACTTTCACAAAACCAAAGGGAACACTCAGCAGGATGTTTGCAAAACATTCCCTTCATTCATTCACATATCCACCAAGATTATGCATGATGTGTGCTTTAATCTTGGCTAAACAACCTGTGGTTAATTCAAATGATGATCAAGCATTAAAATCAACACACTAAGTCACAATTAAATCGGAGAATGAAACAAGAAATAGATAAATTAAATGAGAATTCTGAATTAACTACATGGCAATCTTGCAAGGCTACATCGAATCCCTAGAGAGAGATTAGTTACACTTCATGTTTACAAAAGGTTTGACATAAAAATATATAACATGAGTGAACATAGGATTAAGAAGAAAGAACCCTTGAAGCAAAACTGATGTTGAAATCCCTTAAGAGTTGCCTTCGGTGTTGGTGCTCCAAGTGTGTTGTAAATGAAGGTGGAGCGGCTAAGGTTGAATGGTTTCTGCAAATGGGAGAGTGTATGGAATGGAATGAAGCCGAGAAGAGATTGTGTAGAAATGGAATGGGAGCTTGCGGCAAAGGGGAAGATTGGATGTGTTTGTGGTGTCTTGTGTATGAAAATGAGATGTGATTTTTGTGTATGAATGCATGGGTTTTTATAGGGGGAATGGGAGAATATGTGGGTGATTGTTTAAGAGTGAATGTGGTTGTTATGATTGAGAGTGCATGTGGATGAAATAATGATGGAAAAAGAGCTAGGTTGTTGGTGTGTGAATGCATGTGTTGAATTTGTGATGCAATGATGAAAGAGTAAGTGCATGTGTGTGTGAATGGTGGTGCAATGATGAAAGAGTAAGTGCATGTGTGTGTGAATGGTGGTGCAATGATGAAATGATGAAGTAGGAAGGTGGAAATGCATGTGTTGAATTGGTGGTGCAATGATGAAAGAGTAAGTGCATGTGTGTGTGAATGGTGGTGCAATGATGAAAGAGTAAGTGCATGTGTGTGTGAATGGTGATGCAATGATGAAATGATGAAGTAGGAAGGTGGAAATGCATGTGGCTAAGGGTTGTTGATTGGGCTAGAGGTTTTGCATGGCTCAAAGGATTGTTTGATTGGGCTAGGCCCTTTGTTTTATGTCCAAAGTGCATACAAGGCTTTCAAATTCGTCCAACACTTTGGCTCCAAGCATATGCTATCCATTCCAAGCCCAATTTTGCTCCAAAATGCTCCAAAATGCATCTTTTTGCTTCCTTAGCCATATGAACCTAAAAACACACGAAAATGGCTTAAACTACTAAAACAACTATGAATTAACAACATAGATGCACGAAAACAAGCTAAGTAAGTCGCCTAAATATGCTCCTATCAAATTCCCCCATACTTAGCTTTTGCTAGTCCTCGAGCAAAACAAAATAATAACAAATAAACAAAACGACACTAAACAAGTAAAACACAACCTAAACCTTCCAACAACCATCATAGGGATTTCCAATGCACATGACAAGTTAAAAATCATTATTCTCACAGATTTTAGCCATCTTTACACTTAAGTACATTCTTAATCATAGTCACCACATACTAGTTCACATTTAAGCAATTAAAACACATTTCAAATGTAGTAACATGCTTTAGAGAATTTACTCAATTCCTTACTAGAATGCACTCTATTTTCACACAGATTTTCTGACTACACACCCTACACTAGTTATATGTGAGAGATTGATGTAAACATGAAAGACTAGTATCTCACATATGTTATAACAAAGAAAGCATTTTCTGGATTTACAATAATGACATGAATATGATCTCATGAATGGAATGCTACTACTTAGAATGAGAACCAGTGATTCCATAAGCTCATATCAAATCCAAACTCCACATTATTGAACACATAACGATCAAGATAAAAGTCAAAGGGGTGTAACGGGGCTAGGGTATTGGTTAACAATGAAAGGTGAAGGATAAACAAACATTCTTAAAGCAATAGTGAGCAAAGTATTGAATTAGGCACTTAGAATTCCCTTTAGAGCGCGGAAAACAACTTTTAGACTAATAGGGGAAATTCAAACAACTCTTATTCTTCTTTTCTTTTTCATTTTCTTTTTCAATTTTTTTTTTTTTTTTTTTTTTTTTTTTTAGCCGTGCCTATGGCACAACAACTCTCATCAATAATCCTTCCCCCACACTTATTTTCTGCAACATATTAATCAAAAAGGAATTCATTTTCCGTCATGCTTACTATGCTTTAAGAACAAAGGCATGGATGGTCCTATTCTAGGCTAGGTAAGGATAACATGGGTTAACAAAGAACATAGGCTAAACAAGGCTCAAAGGGGTTAAAACTTACAACAAATACGAAATATGGGAAGTAAGGCTATTTGGCTATGGTGGCAACTACACAACTTTATCTTGATATATGTTATGCAATTCAATGCTTTGAATGAAATGGATATAAGTTCTAGCATTTAGTTCTAGCATGATACAATTGCATTCTAAGTAGCAACCAAGCAAGGAATAATGAGATCATGCAACAACTTTAGAAAACAAAGAATCACAGAAAATAACTCTCCAAAGAATGTTTAGGCTCAAGTCTCACAAGGTTGTAGCGTTTGTTTGAGTTCCTTCCTTCAAGCATGTTACAAAAACGAATTTTTCTTTTATGATTGCATGTGAAGTCATACATTATAACCATAACCAAGCATATACCAAGAGTAAATCAAACTTTCATCCATGTTTATAACTCTTTTTAACCGTCATGCAATTACAAACCAAATCCTTATCATTGTGTTGGAAGGTACCCTAAGACACAAACACACAAAAACGACTCAAAACACTCTTTTTAGGCTTTTCAAAACATTTTTTTCAAATTTTTATGTGATTTTCGGAGTTATAAAACAAAACACACTAAAACACTCTAAAACAATTTAAAAACACCTTAAAACAGCAAGGAACAACATTTGAAGTTATGGGTGATAAAATCCCACGAATTTGCATTAACAACATTAGTTACCCCCCCACACTTAAATCAAACATTGTCCTCAATGTTTTAAGCATAGATTCACACAAAACATAAGTAAACACACAAAAAGCACTTAAACATACTAAACATGGCAAAATGTAATTAACAAAGAGAAGAGTTTAGGGACGCAAATCTGATTATGGAGTGTAAATTCCCTCTTCTCCTTGGTGATTGCATTGAGGCATTGATCTTGGTGATTCCACAGGCTTTCTCTTGAACTGGTTTCCGCCCATCGTTGATTTTCCTTTGTGCTACATAATCTTGAACTGGGCAGCAGGATTCTTTTGGTCTTCCCCGAAGGTCTGAGCTTACCCCTTTTATCTGTTTCTTTGTTCAATCTTTGCAGGAGTGGTCCTTTCTCTGGAAGTGTATCAACCGTTGAAGATGACTACTCGAGAGCAATGCTAGGTAAGCAATCAGGAATAGATTCCAGGCAGTTGGCTCCAGAACAGAAGACTGACTCCAAGTGCTGGCTGATTGCTTCTTTCACTTTGCCATGCGAGTAAGAACAAGGACAAAGAAAAAGACAGGGAAAGAGCATGATATGAGATACTTTTGCTTTTGACCTTGATGATATGAGATACCTTTGCTTTTGAAGAAGCGGTGAATGAATCAGCACACTTCAATCCGCCGTTTCCTCCTGGGTCATCTGTACTCCAGGCATCCGGTATCATCTTTGGGGAAGAAGAAAGAATTGAGTATTTCGAAAGGCTTTGCTAGGAGTGCGCCCTCAGAGGTGAGGGAGAGTTGGGCATTTTCTTCAGGTTTTCCTTGCCATAAAAGATGAAGGTCGACATATATAGAGATAATAACAAGTGGTGGTACCATTCTTTTACCCTTGTCGACAGACGTTTTGATCCCACAAATCCAGCTTTTTGAAATATTGGCGCCTCTTCGATTTCTGAGCAGGCGCCCCTTCGATTTCTGAACGACGCCCCTTTGCTTTCTGAATGACACGTGGTAGTGCAGATGCGGCTCCTTTTGACAAAGCTGCACGCGTCTTCTGAAAAGCAGAGAAAGCGTCGCTGGACTTTGCGCCTGTCGGCTAAAGATGTGTAGTTGTGATGATGGCCTCCACGTGTTTTCTGAAAAGAAGAAATCTTTTGACAAAGTTGAACACGTCTTCTGAAAAGCCGAGAAAACGTCGCCAAAATTACGCCGGAAATTCCGGCTTTTTGAATCGGTGGACGCGTCGCCTTGGCTTTTTATAGAGGTATCGATCACCGCTAACAAACACACACTGAAGATTTCCCATTCTTGAAAATCGACTCCGGCCCTTTGAAATTTAACTCCATCCCTTCTCTTTGAACCCTTTTGAAAAATGGCAAACCCATCGAACCTTAGCTTGGAATTGAGCCTTAGCAGTGATACGGGCGCGCCGCGTCAAGGTAACGTATGGCGCCCTTCTTTCTTATCTTCTAACGGTCTTCTTACAGGTGAAGACTTCGTGATGCAGGACGCCACAACAGCTACAATAGTAGCTAGGAACCTCCTCACTCCAAAAGATAGTAGGCTGCTGTCAGGACGGTCCGATGAGTTGGCCGTTCAAGAGTCCCTCGCACTTAGTGTTCAGTGTGCGAGTTCTGTGTCCAACATGGGCCAACGCCTGCTTGCCCGCTCCCGTCAGGTGGAATCATTGATGGCAGAGGTGGAAAGTCTTAAACAAGAGATCCAGCAGCTTAAGTACGAGAATAGAAGTTTGCATGTGCTTGCAAATAACTATTCGTCGGGCATGAAGAGGAAGCTTGATGAGCTGCAAGAATCTGAGGGTCGAATTCACAGTGACCGTCAAAGGCTTGCGGCTTATCTCCAGAGGCACCTTTTTCCTGGGTCATCCAGCGCTTGGCCAAGTATTGAGGCCTGGAATGCTCTAGCTCCAATGCCTTCCGCTCCGATGGCTTCCGCTCCGATGCCTCCCGCTTCTATGCCTTCCGCTCCGACGCCTCGTAGTGGGGCTTCACGTAAACAACCTTTGTGAAGCTCCATCTTTCTCCATGTTTATTTTTATTTTTTTTTATTTTATTTTTTATTTTTTATTTTTTTATTTTTTTAATCAAATCAAACGGCATGGAATTGATCTTTGAATGGAGGGTGATACTTGAAATGATCCGGTAATGGTTTAAATTCTAGAGTGGATGCCTGAATCATTAACAACATATTAGTATAAAAGAAAATTGAAATTCGGGGAGGCGGCTTACCTTTGTGCTCCGACATGAACTTACAAATAAACACCCCCTCGAAAGTTATGACATGTCCCGTGTCATAAAACCCTTTTTCAAAGCAACCCAATAGTTTGTCTACAAACATAGCCCTCATATACATTCGTGTAAGCAAAAACACACTTAACCACAACTAACACAAGGCAAGTAGGCAAAGAATATGGAATGGTGACAACATAAACACAAAATGAGGAAAGAACACAAACCACACTAGGTTGCCTCCTAGTAAGCGCTTTATTTAATGTCTAGGCAAGACATGGTAGCTTGTTCACGGTGTTGTAAACTCAAGAAAATCTACAACTTGATAAACTTGCTCTTCCTCCACTTTCTCCAAATATGGTTTCAATCGCTGCCCATTGACTTTAAAAGAGGTGCCATTCTTCATGTTCTCTATCTCCACAGCTCCGTGGGGAAATGTTTGCAGCACCTTAAATGGTCCCACCCACCTAGACTTCAATTTACCTAGAAAAAGTCTCAAACGTGAGTCATACAACAGTACTTTCATACCTTGGTGAAACTCCTTCCGTAGGATGGCCTTGTCATGATAGAGCTTAGTCCGTTCCTTGTAGATTTTGGCATTCTCATATGCTTCATTTCTGAGTTCTTCCAACTCATTAAGTTGGAGCTTCCTTGCTATTCCAGCATCCTTGTAATCAAAGTTGAACTTCTTGATGGCCCAATATGCACGGTGTTCAAGCTCCATTGGCAAATGACAAGCTTTCCCAAACACAAGGCGATAAGGTCTCATGCCAATGAGGGTCTTATATGCTGTTCTATATGCCCATAGTGCATCATTCAACCTCAGTGACCAATCCTTCCTTGTAGGGCTTACGGTCTTCATCAAAATGTTCTTGATCTCCCTATTGCTAATCTCCACTTGTCCTGAGGTTTGAGGATGGTACGGGGTTGCCACTTTGTGGTTGATGTTGTACTTCTTCATCAAGGATTCAAAGGGTTTGTTGCAGAAATGGCTGCCACCATCACTAATAATAGCTCTTGGGGTTCCAAACCTACAAAAAATCACATCTTTAAGAAAATTCAAAACAACCTTATGATCATTAGTTATTGTAGCAATGGCTTCAACCCATTTGGATACATAATCTACTGCCACTAATATGTATAAGTAACCAAAAGAGGATGGAAATGGTCCCATGAAATCGATTCCCCAAACATCAAAGAGCTCCACCACCAAAATGTTGTTCAATGGCATCTCATTTCTTCGGCTAATGTTCCCCATTTTCTGGCACCTATCACACTTAGAACAAAAATCAAAAGCATCTTTGAATAAAGTAGGCCAAAAGAAACCAGATTGTAAAACCTTTAGAGATGTCTTTTTGGCACCAAAATGTCCTCCACATGCCAATGTATGGCTGAACATTAGAATGCTTTGTTGCTCACTCTCTGGGACACACCTCCTAATGATTTGGTCAGGGCAATATTTAAACAAATATGGTTCGTCCCAAACGTAGTGCTTTACCATGGCAAGGAACTTCTTTCTTTCCTGAAAAGAAAGGTCATTTCTAATTATACCACAAACAAGATAATTAACAAAATCAGCATACCATGGTTCTTTTTCTTGAATAACAAGGAGTTGTTCATCTGGAAATGATTCATTTAGAGGCAAAGGTTGTCTAACTCCATGGTTTTCATTGAGCCGTGACAAATGGTCATCCACAACATTATCACTTCCCTTCTTATCTCGAATTTCCAAGTCAAACTCTTGTAGTAAGAGTATCCATCTAATTAAGCGTGGCTTAGCATCCTTTTTTGTCATCAAGTACCTAAGGGCTGCATGATCAGAAAACACAATAACTTTAGATCCAACAAGATATGACCGAAACTTCTCTAAGGCAAAAACAATAGCAAGCAACTCCTTTTCAGTTGTGGAATAGTTAAGTTGAGCATCATTTAGAGTCCGGCTTGCATAGTAGATCACGTGTGGGAGCTTGTTCACCCTTTGCCCTAAAACTGCACCAATAGCATAGTCAGAGGCATCACACATTAGTTCAAAAGGTAAAGACCAATCTGGTGCCATAATAATAGGGGCCGAGGTTAATTCATGTTTCAAAGTATTAAATGCATCCATACAAGCTTTATCAAAATGAAATACAACATCTTTAGCTAACAGATTGCATAATGGACGAGTGATCATTGAAAAGTTCTTAATGAAACGACGATAAAAACCCGCATGTCCCAAAAAACTTCTTACTCCCTTCACGGTTGTGGGAGCTGCCATATTGGTGATTATGTCAATTTTGGCTTTGTCCACCTCCATTCCTTGGCTAGAGATTACATGCCCCAACACAATTCCTTGTTTCACCATAAATTGGCACTTTTCCCAATTGAGAACCAAATTTGTTTCCTGACATCTTTGAAGTACTAAAGAGAGATGGTTAAGACATTCATCAAAAGAGGAACCAAACACTGAAAAGTCATCCATAAATACCTCAATGAATCTTTCTACCATGTCAGAAAAGATTGCCAACATGCATCTTTGGAATGTTGCTGGAGCATTGCAAAGTCCAAAAGGCATTCTTCTATATGCAAATGTGCCAAACGGGCAAGTAAAGGTAGTTTTCTCTTGATCCTCCGGAGCAATTGCAATTTGATTGTAACCTGAGTAACCATCAAGAAAACAATAGTGTGAGTAACCTGCCAATCTCTCAAGCATTTGATCTATGAAAGGCATAGGAAAGTAATCTTTTCTAGTGCTAGAATTCAACTTCCTGTAATCGGTGCAAACACGCCAACTAGCCGTGGGTTTTGTGGGCACAAGCTCTTTGTTTTCATTCTTCATCACCGTGATTCCCACCTTCTTAGGTACCACCTGAATAGCACTCACCCATTTGCTATCAGAAATGGGATATATGATCCCCACATCTACCAACTTCAACACTTCATTCCTTACAACTTCCTTCATGTGTGGATTGAGCCTCCTTTGTGGTTCACGGGTTGACTTTGCTCCTTCTTCCAAAAGAATCCTATGCATGCACATGGTAGGGCTTATTCCCTTGATATCTGCAATAGACCAACCAATAACTGATTTGAACTCTTTTAACACCCTAATTAGTTTATCTTCTTCATTTGGGGTGAGGTCAGAAGTTATGATAACTGGAAGAGTTTCAAATTCAGCTAGATATGCATACTTTAGATGTGGTGGAAGTGGTTTAAGTTCAAGTTTTGGTGCCTTAACAGTGGAAGGGGTTAAATGTGACCTCGATGGTTCTAAAGGCTCTAAAAGAGGTAAAATATTCAAAGGATACGGTGCCAATGCTTCCAAGGCAGCTACCTCTTCCATGAGTGCATCTTCTTCATCAAACTCATCTTGAGATTGACTCAAAACAGTTTGTAATGGTTCATTAGATTGTGCCTGCAAGAACTTAGAGAAAACAAGCGAATCAAGCACATCAATGGCATAACAATCAAGAGATGAAGAAGGATGTGAAAGAGACTCAAACACTTTGAATTGAACGGTCTCTCCTAGCACTGTCATAGTGAGGAGTCCATTTTGCACATCAATGATGGTCTTGGCCGTGGCCATAAACGATCTCCCAAGCAAAATAGGCAATTCTCGGTCATGTATAGGAGCTTCTTCCATGTCCAACACTACAAAATCCGCATGCAAGATTAGTTTATCAATTTGAACTAGAATATCCTCTACTATACCTCTTGGATATTTCACGGATCTGTCCGCAAGTTGTAATGAGATGGTGGTGGCTTTCAATTCCCCCAAACCTAGTTGAAGGTATACGGAATAAGGCATTAAGTTGATGCTAGCACCTAAGTCAAGCATCGCCTTCTCTACCTTCTTGTCTCTTATGGTGATGTTGATAGAAAAACTTCCTGGATCCTTGAGCTTTGGTGGAAGTTTTCTTTGCAACACGGCACTTACATTCTCGGACACCACTACCTTCTCATGTGGTCCATACTTCATTTTGTAGTTGTTTAACTCTTTGAAGAACTTCCCATAAGCTGGCATGTTCCTAATGACATCAAGCAAAGGTAAGTTAACATTCACCTTACTTAGAATATCAAAAATCTCTTTAAATGACTTATCCTGCTTGCTCTTGGCAAGTCTTCCAGGGAATGGTATTGGTGGAGTGTAAGGTTTCTCGGCCTTGTGAAGATTTGGTGCTTCAAACGAGGGAGTAGCATGGCTTGGTTCCTCATTTGGTTTCTCATTTTCTCCTTGAGTAACCCCTGCATTCACATGATCAGATTCATTAGTAACTTCATTGCCAACTCTATTATTGATAACCTTACCACTTTTAAGTGTAGTGATTGCTTTGGCTTGCTCTTGGTTCCTTTGGAGTATCACAGGTTGGCTTGGAAACTTTCCAACCTCTCTTTGGCTCAAGGCATCTGCAATCTGCCCCAATTGTGTCTCCATTTTGGTTAGAGCCGCCGAATGTTGTTGGAGAGTGCTATTGGTGGTTTGTTGGAATTGCAAGGTATTTTGGGCTAACAATTTAACCGTATCCTCAAGAGTAGGTTTTGGTTGGAAGTTTTGGAATTGATTGTTGTTCTTCCACGAAAGATTGGGATGATCTCTCCAACTTGGGTTATATGTATTGGAATACACATCATTCCTTGGCCTTTGATTGTAAGAATTCATGAGGTTCACTTGCTCTTGGACATACTTGGGGTAAGCCTCCCTAGATGGACATTGATGAGTAAGGTGGCTTGGTATGTTGCAAATGGCACACACTTCACTTGCTTTCGGCACCATGTTGAGCACGGATTCAAGCTTTTTTTCTAGGTTAGCTACCTGCAAAGAAAGATCATGATTAGAGCTTGTTTCATATACTCCAACTCTCTTACCCCTTACATCTTTGTGTTGAGCATTAGATCCCAACATCTCATAAATGTTATATGACTCTTGAGCATTCTTTTTCTTCAAAGCTCCACCTGCTGCATTATCAACAGTTGATTGACATGTTTGGGTTAGTCCATCGTAGAAAATTTGCATTTGTAAGTGAAGAGGTAACCCATGGTGTGGACATTGCAACAAAAGGCCTTTAAAGCGCTCCCAACACTCATTGAAAGGTTCTCCATCATCTTGTTTGAAGTTGAAGATTTGTCCCCTTAATGTGGCTGTCTTTTGAGTGGAAAAGAACTTTTCCAAAAACTTCTTAGCCACGGCATCCCATGTGGTGAGTGAACCAGGTACTAGAGTCATTAACCAACCCTTGGCCCTATCTTTCAAGGTGTAAGGGAACACTCTCATCCTCAGATTTGCTTCACTTACTCCCTGTAAAGGTAAACCACTCACAACATTGTAAAATTCTTTAATATGAGCTAAAGGATCTTCATTAGGTCAGCCATAAAAAGAAGGAAACATATGGAAATGTGAAGATTTAAGATCATAGTTTCTAGCTTCTGTGGGCAGCAAGATGCATGAAGGTGAATTTGGTATGATTGGTTGAGCAAAATCCTCCAAAGCTCGAAGATCATCTTGGTCGCCCGCCATCTCTTCTTCTCTTTCCCAATTAAAGTGCTCCGATCCTTCACTTGTTGGACTAGACGGTTTCCCTTCCTCTTCTTCACGGACAATGGAGGAACTTGTTGGCACAAAGCTTTCCAAAGTGTTGCCCTTTAACCGTTCAATTCTTTGGCCTAATTCAGCAAGTCTATTTGACATATACTACCTGAAACAAGATAAAACAAGTTTGAATAAAAATCAGAAATCTACTTAAAATGAAAAGAACAAGGTTTAATATCAAAACAAGCAATTATAAGGGACTGAAATCAGTCCCCGGCAACGGCGCCATTTTATTTGAGGTTTTCCTTCTTCGTGCTAGAATATGTTTAGTATAATGGCACAAGTAAGGGTGTCGAATCCACAGGGACTAATTGGACCTATATAATCACTTGTTTTGCAAGAACTTTTTACTAGAGAAATAAAACTAATCAATGTAGGCAGATTTGTTGTTGTAACTTGAAAGCATAAGGAAATGAAGTAAACACAAATAAATGAATCAACAACTAATAAAATGAGATAGTACCAATGGAGATGAAGCTAGGGATTCGATTTTACCATTGCTAACCCAAGGCCATGTTTGTTAAATCAGTTTATACTCAGTCATCTACCTATTTCTTGAGTTTGTTTCACTTAGATATGATCAACCATATGATGTGTGGATTTGATCAAATGTCTCTAATCATGAGCCTAATTGTGATGTGCAACTTTGGTTCCTAATCAAGAATATGTAGTGCACAAGAAACTTTCACAAAACCAAAGGGAACACTCAGCAGGATGTTTGCAAAACATTCCCTTCATTCATTCACATATCCACCAAGATTATGCATGATGTGTGCTTTAATCTTGGCTAAACAACCTGTGGTTAATTCAAATGATGATCAAGCATTAAAATCAACACACTAAGTCACAATTAAATCGGAGAATGAAACAAGAAATAGATAAATTAAATGAGAATTCTGAATTAACTACATGGCAATCTTGCAAGGCTACATCGAATCCCTAGAGAGAGATTAGTTACACTTCATGTTTACAAAAGGTTTGACATAAAAATATATAACATGAGTGAACATAGGATTAAGAAGAAAGAACCCTTGAAGCAAAACTGATGTTGAAATCCCTTAAGAGTTGCCTTCGGTGTTGGTGCTCCAAGTGTGTTGTAAATGAAGGTGGAGCGGCTAAGGTTGAATGGTTTCTGCAAATGGGAGAGTGTATGGAATGGAATGAAGCCGAGAAGAGATTGTGTAGAAATGGAATGGGAGCTTGCGGCAAAGGGGAAGATTGGATGTGTTTGTGGTGTCTTGTGTATGAAAATGAGATGTGATTTTTGTGTATGAATGCATGGGTTTTTATAGGGGGAATGGGAGAATATGTGGGTGATTGTTTAAGAGTGAATGTGGTTGTTATGATTGAGAGTGCATGTGGATGAAATAATGATGGAAAAAGAGCTAGGTTGTTGGTGTGTGAATGCATGTGTTGAATTTGTGATGCAATGATGAAAGAGTAAGTGCATGTGTGTGTGAATGGTGGTGCAATGATGAAAGAGTAAGTGCATGTGTGTGTGAATGGTGGTGCAATGATGAAATGATGAAGTAGGAAGGTGGAAATGCATGTGTTGAATTGGTGGTGCAATGATGAAAGAGTAAGTGCATGTGTGTGTGAATGGTGGTGCAATGATGAAAGAGTAAGTGCATGTGTGTGTGAATGGTGATGCAATGATGAAATGATGAAGTAGGAAGGTGGAAATGCATGTGGCTAAGGGTTGTTGATTGGGCTAGAGGTTTTGCATGGCTCAAAGGATTGTTTGATTGGGCTAGGCCCTTTGTTTTATGTCCAAAGTGCATACAAGGCTTTCAAATTCGTCCAACACTTTGGCTCCAAGCATATGCTATCCATTCCAAGCCCAATTTTGCTCCAAAATGCTCCAAAATGCATCTTTTTGCTTCCTTAGCCATATGAACCTAAAAACACACGAAAATGGCTTAAACTACTAAAACAACTATGAATTAACAACATAGATGCACGAAAACAAGCTAAGTAAGTCGCCTAAATATGCTCCTATCAGGATGACCCATACCTTTGGAAATTTTGTCCTGATCAAATTGTACGACGTTGTGTGAATGAATCTGAGTTTCAATCTATTTTAACATTCTGTCATTCATATGCATGTGGGGGACATTTTGGCACCCAACGCACTGCCCTTAAAGTCTTAGAATGTGGGTTTTATTGGCCAACCATTTTCAGGGATGCTAGGACATTTTGCCTTACATGTGATCGTTGTCAACGAATGGGTAATATAAGTGTTAAGGATCAAATGCCACAAAACCCTATACTTTCTGTTGAAATATTTGATGTGTGGGGCATTGATTTTATGGGTCATTTTCCTTCCTCACATGGTTTTCTCTATATCTTGTTGGCGGTGGATTATGTTTCCAAATGGGTGGAAGCAAAAGCCACCCGTACTAACGATTCCAAAGTGGTTGCAGATTTTGTGAAGTCTAACATTTTTGCTAGGTTTGGAATGCCTCGAGTCCTTATAAGTGATGGAGGTTCACATTTTTGTAATCGCACAATCGAGGCACTGCTCAAGAAGTACAAAGTTACACATAGGGTTTCGACACCCTATCATCCTCAAACAAGCGGGCAAGCCGAGGTGTCGAATCGCGAGATAAAACAAATTCTTGAGAAGACGGTTGGCCCAACAAGAAAAGATTGGAGCTTGAGGTTAGAGGATGCATTGTGGGCTTATAGGACCGCCTACAAAACACCCATAGGAATGTCCCCATTTCGGCTTGTGTATGGCAAACCATGTCACTTACCTGTGGAATTGGAGCACAAGGCTCATTGGGCCGTGAGGAAGTTCAACATGGATGTAGATGAGGCGGGAATTCATCGTAAGCTTTAATTGAATGAACTTGAGGAAATACGGAATGAAGCTTACGAGAATGCTCGACTTTACAAGGAAAAGACAAAGGCCTTTCATGACAAGATGATTCGCACCAAGTCCTTCTCTGTTGGACAAAAAATGTTGTTGTTTAATTCTCGTCTTCGTCTATTTCCGGGTAAGTTACGTTCACGTTGGATTGGACCCTTTGTTATTACTAATGTTTTTCCTCATGGTGCATTCCAAGTTCGTAGTTTCAAAACAGGTCAAGAGTTCAAGGTGAATGGGCATCGCTTGAAGCCTTACTATGAGAGCTTTGTAGAACATGATGTGGAGGAGATAACCCACTATGCCGTGGGTTCCCATGAAGGTTGATCAATGTGGCATCGTCCGGCTGCAAGACGTAAAAGAAAGCGCTACTTGGGAGGCAACCCATGCAATCAACAAAGGAAGAACTTGGGAATCGCTCCACACTCAGATTTGCGTCCCTAAACCCTTTCCTTTGTTGCTTACTTTATGTTATGTGTAATGTGTTCAATTGTGTCTAAAACATTGAGGACAATGTTTAGTTTAAGTGTGGGGGGGTAATATTCTGTTTTGAGATATTTTTGCATGAAATTCTTAGGGTATTACCACCTAACATGTCTAAACTTGTTTCCCACTGTTTTTGAGTGTTTTTAACATGTTTTGAAGTCTTTTTATGTGTTATTTTGAAAAATCCGAAAATCAAAAATCCCATAAAAATTTGAAAAAAAAATTGTTTTGAAAAACCCAAAAAGAGTTGTTTTTTTTATGTGTTTGTTGTGTCGTAGGTTACCTTCCAACGCAATGATGAGGATTTGGTTTTTAATTGCATGATGGTTAAAGGAAGTTACAAACATGGATGGACGTTTGATATACTCTTTGGTTTATGCTTGTTTGTAGTTATAGTTTACGAATTCACATGTAATCACAAAGAAAAAAAATTAGTTTTTGTAACATGCTTGAAGGAAGGAACTTAAACAAACGCTACATCCTTGTGAGACTTGAGCCTAAACGTTATTTGGAGAGTTAAAATCTGTGCATCATTGTTTTCCAAAGTCGTTGCATGATCTCATTATTCTTTGCTTGGTTACTACTTAGAAGGCGTTTCATCACTTAGTTCCAAATGCTAGAACTCATGCCCATTTCATTCAAAGCATGTTATTGATTTGCATAACACATATTCAAGATGAAGTTGTGTAGTGACCACCACCAAAGCCAAATAGCCATGTACCCTTAACTCATTTTGTGTTTAAGTTTAACCCCATTGAGCCGTGTTAGCCCATGTTCTTTGTTAACCCATATTGTCCTCACCTAGCCTAGATTAGGACCATCCGTACCCTTGTTCTTGAAGCATAGTAAGCATGAATGAATTCCTTAATGTGTTGCAGAAAATAAGTGTGGGGGAAGGATTATTGATGTGAGTTATGTGCCATAGGCACGGCTAGGAAAAAAAAAAGAGAAAAAGAAAAAAAAAAAAAAGTGAAAAAGAGTTGAAAAGAGGTAAAAAAAAAAAGAGTTCCAAAGTATTGTTGGTTGAAGTAAGGGTCCAAAACAATGAATTAGGCCCTAAGAGTTGTTTGAATCTTCCCTTTATGTCTAAAAGTTGATTTCTGCATTCCAAGTGAATTCTAAATCTCAATTTCATTACTTTGCTCACTATTGCTTAAAGAACTTTTGTTTATCCCTATCTTTCCTTGTTAGCCAATCCCCCAAGCCCCGTTACAACCCTTGACTTCTATCTTGAGTGTTATGCATTTCAGTTGTGGAGTTTGAATTTGGTATGAGCATATGGTGTCACTGGTTCTCGCATCTAAGTAGTAGCATTCCATTCATGAGATCATATCTAAACATGTTTAATTACTCCAGAAATTGCGTTCTTTGTTATAACATATGTGAGTACTAGTCTTTCATGTTTACATCAATCTTCTCACATATAACTAGTGTAGGGTGTGTAGTCAGAAAATCTGAGTGAAAATTGAGTGCGTAACTAGTGAGGAATTGAGGGAATTCTCTAAGGCATGTTACTACATTCAAAATGTGTTTTAATTGATTAAAATGTGAACTAGTGAATGGTGACTATGATTAAGTATGTGCTCGAAGGGAAGGAAGACTAAAAGCTATGTGAGTAATGATCTTTGACATGTCATGTTTCATTGGAAATCCCTGAGGCAAACGTTGGAAGGTTTAGGTTATGTTTTGTTTGGTTTGTTTCGTCTTGTTTATTTTAGTTGTTTTGTTTTGCTCGAGGACTAGCAAAAGCTAACTGTGGGGGAATTTGATAGGAGCATATTCATGTGACTTAATTAGCTTGTTCTCGTGCATTTATGTTGTGTTTCCTTAGTTATTTTAGTGTTTAAAGCCACTTTTGTGTATTTTCAGATTATAAGGCCAAAGTGTGCAAGAAGATGCAAATTGGAGCTTTTTGGAGCAAAAGAGGAATGAATGAGTTGAAGACTTGAAGAAACGATGAATTCCTACTCCAACGATGAATTCCTACCAAAACGAGGATTCCTACTCAAACAAGGATTCCTACTTGAAATAGGAAAGTTAACCCTAGGTTTCCCGTTTTGGTAACCTTTCCTAATCTAAACGTCAGTATTTTCTAGCCACTTTGAAGGCCTTGTATGCACTTTTGGACACAAAAACGAGACCCTAGCCCAATTACATAACCTTGCCGTGGGTTTTTCCCTTTTCCCCTTCCCCTGCCGTGCAAGGGAGGGCATTTTTGACCCATTTTATTCACTTAAACCCTATTTCCCTCTCCTAACCTAACCCTAGCCGCACCTTGCAGCCATCCCTTTTAATTTCTGATTTTATTTCCTAATTCTAGAAGCTTTTAACTTAATTTTAATTAACCAAAATAAATTAGGGTGGTAATTTCTGAAAACCCTAGGGTCTCCACCATTTAGCCGCACCCTAGGGGGGGTTTTCGTGGAATTTCTATTCAGCCATCATCATACACATATCCTCCCTAAGCCGCAACCATTCACTCAATTCTCTCCCTAAGCCGTCACTCCCATCAACCACAAAACCTAACAGCCGCAGCCACCCATTGATCCTCTCCATTCAATCCGTGCATTCCCCTTCCATTCCAGCCACTCCCCACCATTGCCGCAGCACTACCAACCCTTCCAGCCACCTTCCACACCTCCATACACCTTCCTACCACCTTGCCGCACCACCACACTTCCCTAAACCCATTCCCAAACCAGAAAATCATCCAAAAACCACCCACACCATCTCTGCCGCAACAAGGAGAAGAAGAAAGAGGAGCTTAGACGCGCAGAAATTCAAGTGGATTTGTTGGGCGTTTTAGGTGTAATCAATCTTTTGTTCTTTATGTTTAATTTCAATTTTGTTTCTCTTTCTGTGAACATGAGAGGCTAAACCCCCTAGTTAGCTAGGGGGTGATTCGAAACCATGATTATATATGTGAAATAAGTTGATTAATTCCAGTTATCGTTGCATAAGTCTTGAATACAATTTGCTTAATGATAGGAGCATATTCATGCGACTTAAATGGCTTGTTCTCGTACATTTACGTTATGTTTCTTTAGTTATTTTAGTTCTTTATGCTTCTTTTGTGTGTTTTCAGGTTCTAAGGGCCTAGGGAGCAAGAAAGTGCATTTTGAGGCTATTTGGAGCATTTTTGGGCATGGATTGGATAGCTTATCCATGGAGCCAAAGTTTGGACGAATTTGAAGGCCTTATTTTCACTTTGGACATAAAACAAAGGGCCTAGCCCATTCTCTCTTAAACCAACCCCAAGGCCATGCATTTCCTTCCAAAACCCACAATCACTTCAAAGGCCATGCAAATCCATATTCAACACCTTAAACTACAACCATGCATCATTACACCACCTTCTCCATCTTTATTCCACATATAATTCACCTTAGCCATCACATTCACACACATGCCGTGCTTCCCCCTTTGTTCCCACCAAACACATGCACTCAAACAAAGCCAACCTAGCTAACCCTACATGCATTTTTTATTCACTCTTCATCATTGCATACATCACCAAACACTTCCATTCTTGCCGTGTATCCCTCCATTTTCTGCACCTTTCCTCCTTGCAATTCCACATGCTTTCATCATCATAACCCACCTACAATCCACCTAATTCACAAAGCTTTTCCCAACAAACAATTTCACCAAACACATGCACCAAAACCTCCATGCCGTGGGTTCCCTTGCCTTTCCAGCATTTCCCTTGTGCAATTCCAGCTTTCCACCCACTTTCCTAGCTGATTTTCACATGCATTGCAGCCACATTCTCACCCACTCTCTCCCTATATAAACCACACACACTTCATTCATTTGCATTGATTCATTCCCCATTCAAATCTCTCCATTTCTCACACCACAACACAAACACACACCATCTTCACATCCTGAAATTCCAAGCCTTGCCGTGGGTTTCTTTCCATTTTCTCCTCCATTTCTTCCATTTCCATAATCCCCCAAACCACTCATCCCCCAAAAACTCACCTTAGACCTTGTGCTACAACAACGAAGAAGAGAAGAGTGCCTAAACGTTCATACAATTCAAGTTTGAGTTGTTGGAATGTTTAGGTGTTTCTTTGATTTCAATGTTTAAATTCAATTTTCTTTGTTTTGTAATGGAAGAGAAGAGTGCCTAAACGTTCATACAATTCAGTTTGAGTTGTTGGAATGTTTAGGTGTTTCTTTGATTTCAAAGTTATGAGGAACTAAACCCCCTTTAGCTAGGGGGTGATTCGAAACTATGTTTATATTTGCAATTTGAATTGATTACGTTTGGTTGGAATTTCATAAGTTGTGGATTCAATTCGTTTAACTGTTTGATTGATAACTTATTTATGTATGTTCATTGAGATTGCAAGCTTAATTTTCATGCATAAATATGACGCTAGAATATAAGTGAATTTCACCTAATCGCTATGAACTTATATTCACAAGTAGTGGAGGTTGCTTATAAACAATCGCGTTAAACGAATTCTTGGCATAAGTTTCATGCGTATTCCATAGTAACGAATGCCTCGTCGATGTTTATGATTTCCGTTGAACTTAATGATCTTTGTTGAATGTCTCTATCATGCGTATTCCATAGTTAGGGACTTTGATTAAGAATAATTTGGTTGTAATGCGTATTCCATTCAATCCAACGAATTGAGGGAAATCTGAAAGTTAATCTAAGCGGATCTAATTAACTTGGAGCATTGAGTTTCACAACTTATCGAAAGACCAACTGAGAATCAATTTTGTTTGCAAGTGTAACATGTGTGGAGAAGAACCCCTTGGCTATTCCATCATCCATATTTTTATCACATTCATATTTACATTTTGCCTTTAATTATATTCTGTCTTTTTAATTTAATATCGTCCAACCACAATTCCCCCCCCCCCCTTATTTTGTTAAGTCTTAATCATTCGTATTTGTTTTATTTTTGTATCTTTAAGCTTTTGGAGTCATAAACAATTGCAAATTCGTCTAAATCAAGTTCTAGCTTCTATTTGAGTCAATTTGATTGTTTTAGACAATTTGAGTTTTTCAAAGCCATTCTGAGTCATAGTAGTCTTGTTAAGAGTATTTTAATTTAGTTTTTATGTTTTTAAGTCAATTTAGAAGGTTTTAGCAAGCCCTCCTAATCCCCGGTCTAGAACGATCCCTCACTTATCCATTCTACTACAATTGTCAAACGAGGGTTTAATTTGAGTGTCAAGTAAATCTCGCATCAAATTTTGGCGCCGTTGCCGGGGATTAGCAACTTTGCTAATCCTTTGTCTTTATTTTTATATTTTTTTTTGTTTTTCGTGCATTCTTATTTCAGATTCTTAGTTTGTTTGTTTCCTTGTTTTTTAGGTACTGTGTATGAGTCGTAGATCTCGGCCTATTATAGAGAACATCTCCGACTTTGACGGTGATTTTGAACGCACTTTGAGGAGAACGAGGAGTCAACAAGAGCCACCACAACCTCCACCACAACCTGGGCTTGAAGGAGACGAAGTAGGTGTAGAAGAAAAGCCCACGGATCAGATTTTTGAAGAAGAACAAGCCATGGCAGCAGATAATAGAACCATCAAGGAGCTTTCGGCCTCGGGTTTGGATAATGCATTGCCTCTTTGTATCCAATACCCCACTGCTGCAGAGGGGAAGACTGAGGAATTTGAACTCAAATCCAGTTTGTTACACCATATTCCGAAGTTCCATGGCTTGTCTATGGAAGACCCCAACAAACACTTGAAGGAGTTCGAGGTGGTTTGTTCGAGCATGACCCCCGTCAATGTGGATGGGAGTATATTGAAGATGAAGGCCTTTCCATTTTCACTTATGGACAAGGCCAAAGATTGGCTCTACGAACTAGCCCCGGGAACTGTGACTTCGTGGGAGAGTATGAAGCGTGCTTTCTTGGAGAAATTCTTCCCTACTTCGAGAGTGATTCTCCTACGGAAGAAAATTAGTGGTATTTAACAGAATCATGGTGAGACATTCCCGGCTTATTATGAGCGCTTCAAGGGCCTTGTAGCTTTATGTCCTCAACATCAAATGAAGGAGGAACTTCTCCTTCAATATTTCTATGAGGGCCTCCTTCCTATCGAACGTCAAATGCTTGATGCATCAGCGGGAGGAGCATTGGTGGACAAAACACCAAGGGATGCCAAGATTCTCATAGCCAACCGAGCGCTCAACGCTCAACAATATGAAGGAGTGGGTCAAAGGGAAGCCCCACGACAACAAAGTGTAAATGAGGTGAGTGCTATTTCTGAAATTCAATCACAACTTGCTAATCTTACTTCTCTTGTTTCTCAGGTTGTGATTGGTCCAAAAGCACACGAACACCAAGTTTGTGGCGTGTGCTCAATTCAAGGGCATCCATCCGACAAGTGCCCTCAACTAATCGAGAATGATGGGTGGGAATCTGCCAATGCAATTGGTTTCCAAGGACAAAATCAAAACAACCCATACTCGAACACTTACAATGCCGGATGGAGGGACCATCCAAACTTCAAATGGAGGGAGCCACAACAAGCTGCCCAACAAGGAGGATTTAGGCCAAACCCCCCTGGTTTTTATTCCAAGCCGTATGCACCCCAACAACCCCAACAACCTTCGGCATCATCTCATTCAGGTACGTCCTTGGAAAGTGATCAAGCTATGCAATTACTAACCTCTATTTCGCAGGGGTTGCAAAATCAAAACAACCGGATAGCAAATAACGAGAAGGAGATGACGGATATGAAGAAACAAATAGGGCAGATTTCTGAGTTCCTTGGACAGATTAGAGAGCAAGGAAAGCTTCCTAGCTCAACCACAGTCAATCCAAAGGGAGGATTCGAATCCGCCAAGGCCATCACCCTAAGGGGTGGAAAAGAAGTTGGGACCGAGCCAAACAATCCCAAATCTGCCCAGAAAGTAGATGAAGAGACGACACAACCTGAGGCAGATCACCCTAACTTGGCCAAATCAGGTAATTTAAGTTCAAATTCATGTACTTCACGTCCTAATCTGCCCAATGTACCTTTTCCTCGCAGGTTCATGCAAGAAAAAAAGGAAGAAAGCGAGAAGGACATTCTTGAAACGTTCCGGAAAGTGCAAGTGAACATACCGCTTCTCGATGCAATCAAACAGGTTCCAAAGTATGCTAAATTCCTCAAGGACCTATGCAATACAAAGAGAAGAAGGGCAAACAAAGAGGTAGTGAAGGTAAGCGAGAATGTGTCCGCTGTTTTGCAACGTAAACTGCCTACCAAGTGCAAAGACCCCGGTAGTTTCACGATTCCTTGTGTAATTGGACATAATCGTTTTGAACATGCCATGCTTGATTTACGTGCATCCATAAATCTCATGCCTTATTCTATTTATGCATCTATGAATTTGGGTGAATTAAAACAAGATGGTGTAATTATACAATTGGCTGATCGTTCTAACGCGTATCCAAAAGGAGTTTTGGAGGATGTGCTTGTGCAGGTGAACCATTTAATTTTTCCGGCTGATTTCTACGTCCTAGACATGGAGGATTCAGCCCATTCTACATCTTTGCCGATTCTCCTTGGTAGGCCATTCATGAAGACGGCCCGAACGAAAATTGATGTATACAAAGGCACCTTGACAATGGAATTCGATGGGGAAGTGATTGATTTTAATATTTCTGAAACTATGAGATATCCCGTTGATGACCATTCTTGTTTTTCCATTGATGTTATCGATTCTTTGGCGCAGGTATACCTTGAAGAATTGAACGAGGACGCCCTGGAAACAACCATCACTAAGGCCATAGAGCGCAAAAATGAAGGATTTGGGCCAATGCAAGGCCACGGCAAGGAGGAGGAATTCTTTGCAATGGGTTCTAGTGAAGAAATAATCGAGGTTGTGGCAGCCCTTGAGTCATTGCCACAACAATATGGTAAGGTTCCACTCTCACTTTCAAATTCCGTTTCCACTAAGATGCTACCTTCTGTTGTTCAGGCACCATCGCTTGAACTTAAGCCGTTGCCGGACCATTTGAAGTATGTGTTTTTGGGAAAAGGCGAAACATTGCCCGTCATCATTTCATCAAGTCTCACGGCAATGGAGGAGGAGAAGCTTGTGAGGGTGCTGCGAGAGCACAAAACGGCCATAGGGTGGACTTTGGCCGACATTAAAGGAATAAGCCCTACCACATGCATGCACCGTATACTTCTTGAGGAGGGGGCTAAACCAACTCGAGAGGCTCAACGCCGTCTCAACCCTCCGATGATGGAAGTGGTGAAGAAGGAAATAATCAAGCTTTTGGATTGCGGAGTGATCTACCCTATCTCCGATAGCCGTTGGGTCTCTCCAGTTCAAGTCGTTCCCAAGAAGTCCGGAGTAACTGTTATCAAGAATGATGAGAATGAGCTCGTGCCTACACGCATTCAGACTGGATGGCGAGTATGTATCGATTACCGGAAGCTAAATGCCATGACTAGGAAATATCACTTTCCTTTGCCATTCATCGACCAGATGCTCGAAAGGTTAGCCGGTCATGCTTTTTACTGTTTTCTTGATGGATACTCTGGATATAACCAAATTGTGATAGCCCCTGATGATCAAGAGAAGACCACATTCACATGTCCCTTTGGAACATTTGCTTATCGTCGCATGCCATTTGGCTTATGCAACGCACCGGCCACTTTCCAAAGGTGTATGGTAAGTATATTTTCCGATTTTGTTGAAAAGATCATTGAGGTTTTCATGGATGATTTCAGTGTATTTGGGAGTTCATTTGATAATTGCTTGGATAATCTGACCTTAATTTTGAAACGATGTGTTGAAACTAACCTTGTCTTGAATTGGGAGAAATGTCACTTTATGGTGAAACAAGGTATAGTTTTAGGACATATTGTTTCAGAAAAAGGAATTGAAGTAGATAAATCGAAAATAGACCTTGTACGTCACTTACCCTCTCCTACTTCGGTTAGAGAGGTACGTTCGTTTCTTGGCCATGCAGGGTTCTATAGGCGTTTTATCAAGGACTTCTCCAAGATGTCCAACCCTCTTTGCCGATTGCTTCAAAAAGATGTGCCATTCAAGTTTGATGAAGAGTGTAATTCGGCATTTAACCAACTCAAGGAGAAGCTAGTCTCGGCCCCCATTATTGTACCTCCAGATTGGAGCCTTCCGTTCGAGCTCATGTGCGATGCATCCGACTATGCATTAGGAGCTGTTCTAGGACAAAGAAGAGACAAGCGGCCGCATGTCATATACTATGCCTCTCGGACTCTCAATGATGCCCAATTGAACTACTCCACGACGGAAAAAGAACTTCTAGCTGTGGTTTTTGCTTTAGATAAATTCCGTTCATATTTAATTGGTACTAAAGTAATCGTTTATTCTGATCATGCAGATTTGAGGTACTTGATCACGAAAAAGGAAGCAAAGCCGAGGCTTATCCGTTGGATTCTTCTTCTTCAAGAATTTGATATTGAAATCCGGGATAAGAAAGGAAGCGAGAATGTAGTGGCTGACCATTTAAGCCGAATGATCCACGAGGAGCATGAACATGCCGTACCTATCCCTGAAACTTTTCCCGATGAGCAGCTGCTATCCATTGAGGTAAGTGAACCATGGTATGCAGATTTAGTGAATTACTTGGTGGCTAAACAATTTCCAAATGAACTAAACAAGCACCAACGTGATAAGCTTAAAAATGATGCACGTTTCTATGTTTGGGATGACCCTTATTTGTGGAAGTATTGCTCAGATCAAATTGTACGTAGATGTGTGCATGATTCTGAATTTCACTCAATTCTAAGCTTTTGTCACACATATGCATGTGGTGGTCATTTTGGCACACAACGCACTGCCCTCAAGGTTCTAGAGTGTGGTTTTTATTGGCCGACTATATTTAGGGATGCTAGAACCTTTTGTATGTCTTGTGATCGTTGCCAACGAATGGGTAACATAGGTACCAAGGACCAAATGCCGCAAACCCCTGTCTTTAATGTTGAAATTTTTGATGTTTGGGGCATTGATTTCATGGGCCCTTTCCCTCCATCTTATGGTTTCACTTATATCTTCCTAGCCGTTGATTATGTTTCTAAATGGGTGGAAGCAAAAGCCACCCGTACTAACGATTCTAAGGTGGTTGCAGATTTCGTGAAAACTAACATTTTTGCTAGGTTTGGAATACCGAGAGTAATCATAAGTGATGGAGGGTCTCACTTTTGCAATCGGACCATTGAGGCGTTGCTAAGAAAGTACCATGTCAACCATAAGGTATCCACACCTTACCATCCTCAAACAAATGGCCAAGCCGAGGTGTCTAACCGAGAAATCAAACAAATTTTGGAGAAGACCGTTGGACCAACAAGGAGGGATTGGAGCTTACGTTTAGATGATGCACTGTGGGCATATCGTACGGCATACAAAACACCCATTGGGATGTCACCTTTTCGGCTCGTCTATGGTAAGCCATGTCATTTGCCCGTAGAGTTAGAGCACAAGGCACATTGGGCCGTGAAGACTTTCAACATGGACATAGATGTAGCGGGAGTTCATAGGAAGCTCCAATTGAATGAACTTGAGGAGATTCGGAATGAAGCCTATGAGAATGCCCGGATGTACAAAGCCAAGACCAAAGCATTCCATGATAAAATGATTCGAACCAAGACCTTCACAGTTGGGCAGAAAGTGTTACTTTTCAACTCTCGCCTACGTTTGTTTCCTGGTAAGTTGCGTTCTAAATGGATTGGCCCGTTTGTTGTTACTAATGTTTTCCCTCATGGTGCAGTGCAAATCAAAAGTTCAAGGACGCAGCAAGAATTCAAAGTGAATGGGCATCGATTGAAGCCCTATTACGAGATGTTTGAGGAGCATGTCGTGGAGGAGGTACCCCTCCATGCCGTGGAACCTAGTCAAGCTTAAACGGAGGTACCGTCCGGCTGCAAGACGTAAAAGAAAGCGCTTCGTGGGAGGCAACCCATGCATCCGAATAGAGAAGAACTTGGAAACCCCTTTAAGAGACTTATTTTTATTCCTTTCTTTTTCTTTACTGCCTTTACTTTGCTTTCTTTCTCGTATTTGTTTATTTGCTTGCTCTGTTGTGACTTTCTGCTTAAAACATTGAGGACAAAGTTTGATTTAAGTGTGGGGGGGTAAACAATTTGTATTTGCATGAATTTCGTGGGATTTATTCACCTATCACTTAGAATGTTGTTTCTTGCTGTTTTAAGCGTTTTTAGAGTGTTTTAGTGTGTTTTATAGTGTCTTGGTATAAAACTCCGAAAAAAAAAAAATTAATAATAATAAAAAATAAAAAAAAATAAAATTTTTTTTTTTTTTTTTGAAAAACCCAAAAATATGTGTTTTTAGAGTCATTTGAGTCATTTTGGTGTTTGTTTGTGTCTTAGCGCTACTTGGGAGGCAACCCATGCATTCAACAAAGGAAGACTTAGAAAGCACTCCAAATCCAGATTCCTAAAAAAAAAAAAAACTCTTCTCTTTGTTGCTATTTCGTTTCTGCCTTGTTAGGTTGTTTAGTTGTTATTGTTTGTTTGTTTATTAATTGTGTGAGTCTATGATTATAACATTGAGAAAATGTTTGATTTATTGATAGGCACTGCTAAACAAAGAAAGATGGTGCTTCACAAAGGGTGTTTGCTTGAGGCCCCACTACGTGGCTTTACTCTTGAAGCGGAAGGCGTAGGAACAGAAGGCATCGGAGCGGAAGGCGTAGGAGCAGAAGGCATCGGAGCGGGAGGCATCGAAGATAGAGCATTCCAGGTCTCAATACTTGGCCAAGCGCTGGATGAGCCAGGAAAAAGGTGCCTCTGGAGGAAAGACGAGAACCTTTGACGGTCACTGTGAATCCGACCTTCAGACTCTTGCAGCTCATCAAGCTTCCTCTTCATGCCCGTCGAATAGTTGTTTGCAAGCACGTGCAAACTTCTATTCTCATACTTCAGCTGCTGGATCTCCTGCTTGAGACTTTCCACCTCTGCCATCAATGATTCCACCTGACGGGAGCGGGCAAGTAGGCGTTGGCCCATGTTGGACACAGAACTCGCACACTGAACACTAAGTGCGAGGGACTCTTGAACGGCCAACTCATCGGACCGTCCTGACAGCAGCCTACTATCTTTCGGAGTGAGGAGGTTCCTAGCTACTATTGTAGCTGTTGTGGCGTCCTGCATCACGGAGTCTTCACCTGTGAGAGGACCGTTAGAAGAAAAGAAAGAAGGGCGCCATACGTTACCTTGACGCGGCGCGCCCGTATCACTGCTAAGGCTCAATTCCAAGCTAAGGTTCGATGAGTTTGCCATTTTTCAAAAGTGTTCAAAGAGAAGGGATGGAGTTAAATTTCAAAGGGCCGGAGTCGATTTTCTAGAAGTGGGAATTCTTCAGAGTGTGTGTGTTGGGGTGATTGATAGCTCTATAAAAAGCCAAGGCGACGCGTCCACCGATTCAAAGAGCCAGATTTTCCGGCGTAATTTAGGCGACGCTTTCTCGGCTTTTCAGAAGACGCGTTCAACTTTGTCAAAAGATATCTGACAAAGCTGAAAACACGTGGAGGCCATCATCGCAACTACACCTCTTTAGCCGACAAGCGCAAAGTTCGGCGACGCTTTCTCTGCTTTTCAGAAAACGCGTGCAGCTTTGTCAAAAGGAGCCGCATCCGCACTACTACGTGTCGTTCAGAAATCGAAGGGGCGTCGTTCAGAAATCGAAGGGGCGCCTGCTCAGAAATCGAAGAGGCGCCACTATTTCAAAAAGCCAGAGTTGCGGGATCAAAACGTTTGTCGACAAAGGTAAAAAGTACCACCACTTGCTATTATCTCTATATATGTCGACCTTCGTCTTTTATGGCAGGGCAAACCTGAAGAAAATGCCCAACTCTCCCTCACCTCTGAGGGTGCACTCCCAGCCAAGCCTTTCGAAATATTCAATTCTTTCTTCTTCCCCAAAGATGATACCAGATGCCTGGAGTACATATGACCCAGGAGGAAGCAGCACAACAAATACATGTGCTGATTCATTCACCGCTTCTTCAAAAGCAAAGGTATCTCATATCATCAAGGTCAAAAGCAAAAGTATCTCATATCATGCTCTTTCCCTGTCTTTTTCTTTGTCCTTGTTCTTACTCGCATGGCAAAGTAAAAGAAGCAATCAGCCGGCACTTGGAGTCAGTCTTCCGTTCTGGAGCCAACTGCCTGGAATCTATTCCTGATTGCTTACCTAGCGTTGCTCTCGAGTAGTCATCTTCAACGGTTGATACACTTCCGGAGAAGGGACCACTTCTGCAAAGGGGAGCGAGTAAGGCAAGTGAAAATGATACATTGAAGCATGTGGAGACAAACATAGGCTGAGTTATCCTCCAACCCTTTTCAATACGAATTGGAAAGATTGAACAAAGAAACAGATAAAAGGGATAAGCTCAGACCTTCGGGGGAGACCAAATGAACCATCCTGCTGCCCAGTTCAAGAAGTAGCACAAAGGAAAATCAACGATGGGCAGAAACCAGTTCAAGAGTAAGCCTGTGGAATCACAAAGATCAAAAGCCTCAATGCAATTACCAAGGAGAAGATGGAATTTACACTCTATAACCAGATTTGCGTCTCTAAACTCTTCTCTTTGTTAATTACATTATGCCATGTTTAGTATGTTTAAAGTGCTTTTTGTGTATTTACTTATGCTTTGTGTGAATCTATGCTTAAAACATTGAGGACAATGTTTGATTTAAGTGTGGGGGGGGTAACTAAGTATATTTGATGCAAATTCGTTGGATTTTATCACCGATCACTTCACATGTTGTTTCTCACTGTTTTAAAACTGTTTTAGTGTGTTTTGTCTTAAAAATTCGAAAATCCCATAAAAATTTGAAAAATTGTTTTGAAAAACCCAAAAAGAGTTGTTTTAAAGAAGTTTTTATGTGTGTGTTTGTGTCTTAGGATACCTTCCAACACAATGATAAGGATTTGGTTTGTAATTGCATGACTGTTAAAAAGAGTTATAAACATAGAGAAAAGTTTGATTTACTCTTGGTATATGCTTGGTTATGGTTATAATGTATGACTTCACATGCAATCATAAAAGAAAAAATTCGTTTTTGTAACATGCTTGAAGGAAGGAACTCAAACAAACGCTACAACCCTGTGAGACTCGAGCCATTACCTTCTTTGGAGAGTTATTTTCTGTGATTCTTTGTTTTCTAAAGTTGTTGCATGATCTCATTATTCCTTGCTTGGTTACTACTTAGAATGCAATTGTATCATGATAGAACTAAATGCTAGAACTTATATCCGTTTCATTCAAAGCATGACATTGAATTGCATAACATATATCAAGATGAAGTTGTGTAGTTGCCACCATAACCAAATAGCCTTACTTCCCATATTTCGTATTTATTGTAAGTTTTAACCCCGTTGAGCCTCGTTTAGCCTTTATTCTTTGTTAACCCACATCACCCCTTACCTAGCCTAGAGTAGGACTTTCCTATACCCTTGTTCTTAAAGTATAGTGAGCATGACTTAAATGAATTCCTTTTGAGTTACATTATGCAAGAAAATGAGTGTGGGGGAGTAAAAGTTTGTTCTTACGTTTATATGTATGTTTTGAGATTCAAAAGAAAAAAAAAAAAAAAAAAAAAAAAAAAAAAAAAAAATGAAAGAATAAGTGATTGAAGAAAGGTTCCAAAACACCAATTCTGGGTGTAAATTGTCTAAACTCTCCCTTTTTGTTCAAAAGTTGAGTTTTCATTCAAAAGTGAATTCTAAGTTGATTCAAATGCTTTGCTCACTATTTCTTTAAAAAAACCTTTGTTTTCCATATCCCTTCTTTGTTATCCACATACCCCAAGCCCCGTTACAACCCTTGACTTCTATCTTGAGTGTTGTGTATTTCAATTTGTG
The DNA here is from genome assembly GCF_041283825.1 of Pyrus communis. Lineage (NCBI taxonomy): Eukaryota > Viridiplantae > Streptophyta > Magnoliopsida > Rosales > Rosaceae > Pyrus > Pyrus communis. Next base: position 13,771,160 of record NC_142578.1, on the reverse strand, counting down.
GAGTTTGAACTTGGTATGGGCTTATGGTGTCACTGGTTCTCGCGTCTAAGTAGTAGCATTCCATTCATGAGATCATATCTAAACATGCTTATTAACTCCAGAAAATGCTTTCCTTGTTATAACATATGTGAGTGTTCGTCTACATGTTTACATCAATCTTCTCACATATAACTAGTGTAGGGTGTGTAGTCAGAAAATCTATGAGAAAATAGAGTGCATTCTAGTAAGGAATTGAGGGAATTCTCTAAGGCATGTTACTACATTCAAAACATGGTTTTAAATGCTTAATTGTGAACTAGTATGTGGTGACTATGAGTAAGAATGTACTTAAGTGTAAGGATGGCTAAAATCTGTAAGAATGTACGAGAATGCTCGACTTTACAAGGAAAAGACAAAGGCCTTTCATGACAAGATGATTCGCACCAAGTCCTTCTCTGTTGGACAAAAAATGTTGTTGTTTAATTCTCGTCTTCGTCTATTTCCGGGTAAGTTACGTTCACGTTGGATTGGACCCTTTGTTATTACTAATGTTTTTCCTCATGGTGCATTCCAAGTTCGTAGTTTCAAAACAGGTCAAGAGTTCAAGGTGAATGGGCATCGCTTGAAGCCTTACTACGAGAGCTTTGTAGAACATGATGTGGAGGAGATAACCCACTATGCCGTGGGTTCCCATGAAGGTTGATCAATGTGGCATCGTCCGGCTGCAAGACGTAAAAGAAAGCGCTACTTGGGAGGCAACCCATGCAATCAACAAAGGAAGAACTTGGGAATCGCTCCACACTCAGATTTGCGTCCCTAAACCCTTTCCTTTGTTGCTTACTTTATGTTATGTGTAATGTGTTCAATTGTGTCTAAAACATTGAGGACAATGTTTAGTTTAAGTGTGGGGGGGTAATATTCTGTTTTGAGATATTTTTGCATGAAATTCTTAGGGTATTACCACCTAACATGTCTAAACTTGTTTCCCACTGTTTTTGAGTGTTTTTAACATGTTTTGAAGTCTTTTTATGTGTTATTTTGAAAAATCCGAAAATCAAAAATCCCATAAAAATTTGAAAAAAAAATTGTTTTGAAAAACCCAAAAAGAGTTGTTTTTTTTATGTGTTTGTTGTGTCGTAGGTTACCTTCCAACGCAATGATGAGGATTTGGTTTTTAATTGCATGATGGTTAAAGGAAGTTACAAACATGGATGGACGTTTGATATACTCTTTGGTTTATGCTTGTTTGTAGTTATAGTTTACGAATTCACATGTAATCACAAAGAAAAAAATTAGTTTTTGTAACATGCTTGAAGGAAGGAACTTAAACAAACGCTACATCCTTGTGAGACTTGAGCCTAAACGTTATTTGGAGAGTTAAAATCTGTGCATCATTGTTTTCCAAAGTCGTTGCATGATCTCATTATTCTTTGCTTGGTTACTACTTAGAAGGCGTTTCATCACTTAGTTCCAAATGCTAGAACTCATGCCCATTTCATTCAAAGCATGTTATTGATTTGCATAACACATATTCAAGATGAAGTTGTGTAGTGACCACCACCAAAGCCAAATAGCCATGTACCCTTAACTCATTTTGTGTTTAAGTTTAACCCCATTGAGCCGTGTTAGCCCATGTTCTTTGTTAACCCATATTGTCCTCACCTAGCCTAGATTAGGACCATCCGTACCCTTGTTCTTGAAGCATAGTAAGCATGAATGAATTCCTTAATGTGTTGCAGAAAATAAGTGTGGGGGAAGGATTATTGATGTGAGTTATGTGCCATAGGCACGGCTAGGAAAAAAAAAAGAGAAAAAGAAAAAAAAAAAAAAAAGTGAAAAAGAGTTGAAAAGAGGTAAAAAAAAAAAGAGTTCCAAAGTATTGTTGGTTGAAGTAAGGGTCCAAAACAATGAATTAGGCCCTAAGAGTTGTTTGAATCTTCCCTTTATGTCTAAAAGTTGATTTCTGCATTCCAAGTGAATTCTAAATCTCAATTTCATTACTTTGCTCACTATTGCTTAAAGAACTTTTGTTTATCCCTATCTTTCCTTGTTAGCCAATCCCCCAAGCCCCGTTACAACCCTTGACTTCTATCTTGAGTGTTATGCATTTCAGTTGTGGAGTTTGAATTTGGTATGAGCATATGGTGTCACTGGTTCTCGCATCTAAGTAGTAGCATTCCATTCATGAGATCATATCTAAACATGTTTAATTACTCCAGAAATTGCGTTCTTTGTTATAACATATGTGAGTACTAGTCTTTCATGTTTACATCAATCTTCTCACATATAACTAGTGTAGGGTGTGTAGTCAGAAAATCTGAGTGAAAATTGAGTGCGTAACTAGTGAGGAATTGAGGGAATTCTCTAAGGCATGTTACTACATTCAAAATGTGTTTTAATTGATTAAAATGTGAACTAGTGAATGGTGACTATGATTAAGTATGTGCTCGAGGGGAAGGAAGACTAAAAGCTATGTGAGTAATGATCTTTGACATGTCATGTTTCATTGGAAATCCCTGAGGCAAACGTTGGAAGGTTTAGGTTATGTTTTGTTTGGTTTGTTTCGTCTTGTTTATTTTAGTTGTTTTGTTTTGCTCGAGGACTAGCAAAAGCTAACTGTGGGGGAATTTGATAGGAGCATATTCATGTGACTTAATTAGCTTGTTCTCGTGCATTTATGTTGTGTTTCCTTAGTTATTTTAGTGTTTAAAGCCACTTTTGTGTATTTTCAGATTATAAGGCCAAAGTGTGCAAGAAGATGCAAATTGGAGCTTTTTGGAGCAAAAGAGGAATGAATGAGTTGAAGACTTGAAGAAACGATGAATTCCTACTCCAACGATGAATTCCTACCAAAACGAGGATTCCTACTCAAACAAGGATTCCTACTTGAAATAGGAAAGTTAACCCTAGGTTTCCCGTTTTGGTAACCTTTCCTAATCTAAACGTCAGTATTTTCTAGCCACTTTGAAGGCCTTGTATGCACTTTTGGACACAAAAACGAGACCCTAGCCCAATTACATAACCTTGCCGTGGGTTTTTCCCTTTTCCCCTTCCCTTGCCGTGCAAGGGAGGGCATTTTTGACCCATTTTATTCACTTAAACCCTATTTCCCTCTCCTAACCTAACCCTAGCCGCACCTTGCAGCCATCCCTTTTAATTTCTAATTTTATTTCCTAATTCTAGAAGCTTTTAACTTAATTTTAATTAACCAAAATAAATTAGGGTGGTAATTTCTGAAAACCCTAGGGTCTCCACCATTTAGCCGCACCCTAGGGGGGGTTTTCGTGGAATTTCTATTCAGCCATCATCATACACATATCCTCCCTAAGCCGCAACCATTCACTCAATTCTCTCCCTAAGCCGTCACTCCCATCAACCACAAAACCTAACAGCCGCAGCCACCCATTGATCCTCTCCATTCAATCCGTGCATTCCCCTTCCATTCCAGCCACTCCCCACCATTGCCGCAGCACTACCAACCCTTCCAGCCACCTTTCACACCTCCATACACCTTCCTACCACCTTGCCGCACCACCACACTTCCCTAAACCCATTCCCAAACCAGAAAATCATCCAAAAACCACCTACACCATCTCTGCCGCAACAAGGAGAAGAAGAAAGAGGAGCTTAGACGCGCAGAAATTCAAGTGGATTTGTTGGGCGTTTTAGGTGTAATCAATCTTTTGTTCTTTATGTTTAATTTCAATTTTGTTTCTCTTTCTGTGAACATGAGAGGCTAAACCCCCTAGTTAGCTAGGGGGTGATTCGAAACCATGATTATATATGTGAAATAAGTTCATTAATTCCAGTTATCGTTGCATAAGTCTTGAATACAATTTGCTTAATGATAGGAGCATATTCATGCGACTTAAATGGCTTGTTCTCGTACATTTACGTTATGTTTCTTTAGTTATTTTAGTTCTTTATGCTTCTTTTGTGTGTTTTCAGGTTCTAAGGGCCTAGGGAGCAAGAAAGTGCATTTTGAGGCTATTTGGAGCATTTTTGGGCATGGATTGGATAGCTTATCCATGGAGCCAAAGTTTGGACGAATTTGAAGGCCTTATTTTCACTTTGGACATAAAACAAAGGGCCTAGCCCATTCTCTCTTAAACCAACCCCAAGGCCATGCATTTCCTTCCAAAACCCACAATCACTTCAAAGGCCATGCAAATCCATATTCAACACCTTAAACTACAACCATGCATCATTACACCACCTTCTCCATCTTTATTCCACATATAATTCACCTTAGCCATCACATTCACACACATGCCGTGCTTCCCCCTTTGTTCCCACCAAACACATGCACTCAAACAAAGCCAACCTAGCTAACCCTACATGCATTTTTTATTCACTCTTCATCATTGCATACATCACCAAACACTTCCATTCTTGCCGTGTATCCCTCCATTTTCTGCACCTTTCCTCCTTGCAATTCCACATGCTTTCATCATCATAACCCACCTACAATCCACCTAATTCACAAAGCTTTTCCCAACAAACAATTTCACCAAACACATGCACCAAAACCTCCATGCCGTGGGTTCCCTTGCCTTTCCAGCATTTCCCTTGTGCAATTCCAGCTTTCCACCCACTTTCTTAGCTGATTTTCACATGCATTGCAGCCACATTCTCACCCACTCTCTCCCTATATAAACCACACATTCTTCATTCATTTGCATTGATTCATTCCCCATTCAAATCTCTCCATTTCTCACACCACAACACAAACACACACCATCTTCACATCCTGAAATTCCAAGCCTTGCCGTGGGTTTCTTTCCATTTTCTCCTCCATTTCTTCCATTTCCATAATCCCCCAAACCACTCATCCCCCAAAAACTCACCTTAGACCTTGTGCTACAACAACGAAGAAGAGAAGAGTGCCTAAACGTTCATACAATTCAAGTTTGAGTTGTTGGAATGTTTAGGTGTTTCTTTGATTTCAATGTTTAAATTCAATTTTCTTTGTTTTGTAATGGAAGAGAAGAGTGCCTAAACGTTCATACAATTCAGTTTGAGTTGTTGGAATGTTTAGGTGTTTCTTTGATTTCAAAGTTATGAGGAACTAAACCCCCTTTAGCTAGGGGGTGATTCGAAACTATGTTTATATTTGCAATTTGAATTGATTACGTTTGGTTGGAATTTCATAAGTTGTGGATTCAATTCGTTTAACTGTTTGATTGATAACTTATTTATGTATGTTCATTGAGATTGCAAGCTTAATTTTCATGCATAAATATGACGCTAGAATATAAGTGAATTTCACCTAATCGCTATGAACTTATATTCACAAGTAGTGGAGGTTGCTTATAAACAATCGCGTTAAACGAATTCTTGGCATAAGTTTCATGCGTATTCCATAGTAACGAATGCCTCGTCGATGTTTATGATTTCCGTTGAACTTAATGATCTTTGTTGAATGTCTCTATCATGCGTATTCCATAGTTAGGGACTTTGATTAAGAATAATTTGGTTGTAATGCGTATTCCATTCAATCCAACGAATTTAGGGAAATCTGAAAGTTAATCTAAGCGGATCTAATTAACTTGGAGCATTGAGTTTCACAACTTATCGAAAGACCAACTGAGAATCAATTTTGTTTGCAAGTGTAACATGTGTGGAGAAGAACCCCTTGGCTATTCCATCATCCATATTTTTATCACATTCATATTTACATTTTGCCTTTAATTATATTCTGTCTTTTTAATTTAATATCGTCCAACCACAATTCCCCCCCCCCTTATTTTGTTAAGTCTTAATCATTCGTATTTGTTTTATTTTTGTATCTTTAAGCTTTTGGAGTCATAAACAATTGCAAATTCGTCTAAATCAAGTTCTAGCTTCTATTTGAGTCAATTTGATTGTTTTAGACAATTTGAGTTTTTCAAAGCCATTCTGAGTCATAGTAGTCTTGTTAAGAGTATTTTAATTTAGTTTTTATGTTTTTAAGTCAATTTAGAAGGTTTTAGCAAGCCCTCCTAATCCCCGGTCTAGAACGATCCCTCACTTATCCATTCTACTACAATTGTCAAACGAGGGTTTAATTTGAGTGTCAAGTAAATCTCGCATCACTTAACCGTTTGATTTAGAACTTATTCTTGTATGTTGATTGAGAGTGCACGCTTAATTTGCATGCTTGAATTTGGTGCTAGGATATAAGTTTGTTTCACCTAATCGTTATGAACTTATATTCACAAGTAGTGAAGGTTGCTAGTCACGATCATGTTAAGTAGATTCCTGGCAAGCGTATCATGCTTTTCATAGTTACAAATGCCTTGTCGATGCTTATGATTTCCAAAGAACGTAATGATTCTAACTTATGTCTTTATCATGCTGTTCATATAGAGAATTTGTTAGGAATAATTTGTTTGCGATGCATATTCATCCAATTCAATGATTCTAGGGAAATCTGAAGGTTAATTTAAGCGGACCTAATTAACTTGAAGTGTCGAGGTTCATAACTTATTGGATTGATAATTGGAAATTGATTTACGTTGCATATATTTCATGTCTGGAGAAGAATCCCTTAGCTATTCCATCATCCATTGATTCATCACAATTTTGTCTTACAATCTGTTTTCTTTACAATCTGCCCATTTAGTTTAAATTCGTCCAACCACAATCCCCCCATATTTTGTTGAGTCTTAGTCATTCAAATCTGTTTTGAGTCATAGTAGTCTTGTTAAGAGTCTTTAAGTTTAGTTTTCGTGTTTTTAAGTCATTTCAAATTAGATTAGCACCCCTAGTTAATCCCCGGTTAGAACGATCCCTACTTACTTCATTACTAGAACTGTCACAAATAGGGTTTAATTTGTGTGTCAAGTTAATTTTCACATCATCTACTAAATGTTGCTTTTATATTTAGCCATCGATTTACTCTTATGAATGTGATTTGACTTGTATATTCGAAATGTTGAGAAAAGGGAGGACAACTAGAGCATCGATAACCCATTATGATGGGGAGTTGTCGCTTTGAAAGTGTCATCTCATTTCTTTTTCGTTTGAAACTAGGTTTCTTGAATCCTGCTCGGTTATGTTGAGTGGTCCAAAATCTATCCGTCTATCTTTATTCAGATCATGTTGAGTGGTCTGAAATCCCACCTACTCCGTGATTCCGTTGAGTGGTCCAGAACCCCTTTTTCGTTGAGTGGTCTGAAATCGCATCCCTTGTCTTCGTTGGTTTGTTGATTTCCTTGGATTCGACCTAGAATGTTAAAGCTTAGGCGATGTAGGCTTCGGCCGAACTGTGTCACTTTAGCCCTAGTTTTCAGGGCATTTGTGAACTTGAAATTTAAGAACCTTCGTGGTTGATTTAGAAAATCTGATGGATGTCTGTATGACTCCTTCGAGGTTTTTAACGAGTTTGATTACGTCGGATTACTATCACTCACACGGGCTTCGTAGCTTATTTGGGTTGTTGATTTGCCTAGTGCACCATTCTCATAATGCATAGGCTATTATGTAGGTGTTAATTGATACGAGGAGTTTAGGGGCAACAGTTTAGAGAGCTTTGAGTGATTAGGGTGCGTTTGTTGCACCGGACTGTCTCGGATTGGACTAGCTGCAGGGACTAAGCTGGACTGGCTTAGATTAGACTAAACTGGACTAGCTTAGTGAAGCGTCTGGTGCAGTGTCAGGACTAAGGAACAGACTAATAACAAATTCCAATATTATATTATTAAATTCATATTTATTAATATTTTACATTATTTAATAAATATTTAGTAATATTTTATTATTACTTCTGTCTATTTTCTCATTCTAGAAACCTCCTTCCATTCTCAATTGTGCTCCGTTTGTCCCCTCTTTCTTCCTTAATTTTCTCCACCCCTCTCCCTCTGTTTTCTTCCTAATTTTTCTTCGTCCATCTCCCTTTTTTTCTTCGTCCCTCTCCTTCTTCATCTCCATCTTCTTCTTTTGTTCTCCGTTCATCTCCCTTTTTTCTTCCTTTTATTCTTTGTTCATCTCCCTCTTTTGATGAAAGAAATTAAAATCAAAATTAAACCCAGGAGCTGTTCATCTCCCAACTTCATAATCGAGTGCAAATCTTCACAATCAAACCACAAAGCAAGAAAGAGATTGAAAATTTAGGAGTTGGGAGTGGGTTGCATGTGCGATTGGCTCGAAGGTGGGAGATGGAGACGGTTTGCAATCTGGGTGTTTCATGTTTTCTGGGTTCGATTTGCCTTTAGTCAATCCCATTGTTGATTTAAGGTTATACCCAGTGCAGATATTTTTTTTTTTTTGGGTGTGTGTTTAATAGGTTTATGGGTTCGGTTTTCTGGGTTCTATTTTGCAGGTTGGATCTGGATTTGAAAAATAGAACGACTGCATATTTTTTTTGTTTATTCATGAATAATATCCTTATTGTTCATGAACTTTTCTTTGGCTTTAAGAGTAAAAAAAAAGTCGGTTAGGTTCCATGACAATTAAATTAGACCTTGAAAAAGCATATGATATGTTAAACTGGGACTATATTAGGATGGTGCTTGGTAAGTTTGGTTTTTACCCTAGCCAGATAAACCTGATCATGGAGTGCATCACTTCTTCGTCCTTTTCAGTCCTTGTTAACGGTGAACTCATGGTTATTTTTATCCATCACAAGGAATTAGACATGGTGATCCTTTATCTCCCTACATTTTCGTTTTATGCGTAGAGCCGTTAATTAGACAACTCAATATGTTAGCTAGTAATCCTAAAAAAAAAGTTGACATTCTCTCTTCCCCCTTTGAGTTTAGAATTTCTAATCTTGTTTTTGCAGATGATTGTTTAATTTTTAGCAAAGCGTCATGTAAGGCAGCTAGGAGCATCATGAATACCCTCAGTAAGTTATCCTTGGCCTCTCACAAAGGATTAACTTCCATAAATCATCTCTCTATTTTTCTAATAATACTATTTACAATTTGAGAAGTGATATTGCTAATATCATGCAAATTTAGCATAAAACAATTATTGGTAAGCATTTAGGAATCCATAGTATAATTTATTGGAAGGACCCTACTAACGCTAAAGAGCTTATTCTCAAAGTTAAAAAGAAGCTTGCAGGTTGGAAGGCAAATACCTCTCAAGAGTTGGTAGGCTGACCCTAATTAAGTCCAACTTATCTGGTATGCCTAATCAAGCATGAAGTGTTTTAAATGTCCTAAAAAAATAACTGATGCGTTGAACAAGGAAAGTAAAACTTTTCTTTGGGCGCAAAGAAACTAAATTGACCGCTGTTGCCTTGAAGGATGTTTGTACTCCTAAGTCAATGGGGGCCTTGGGATACATAGAGCTGATCACTTTAATAATGCCTCTTTAGCAAAGCTAACAAAGTGTAAACCAAAGTATTTTAAGGCATGAAAATCTATTTATCGCGAGTATAAAGCAAGACCATTCTCTGCCTTGGAAGGGTGTGCTGAGTTCTAAAGATAATATGCTGAAAGGTATGAGATGGATAGTGGGAAATGGCAGAGACATTTAGTTTTCTTTTTTGACCAGAAATGATAGCATAGTCTTTCATTAATTAACACCAAGCAATTACAGAGTGTCATTGGATACATAATTCCAGTGACCAATAAATTGATCTGGAATGAATTTGCACAAAGTAGATAAATAACATTAAACCCTCAGTTTTGGACTCATAATTGGATTTTTTCTTTCCCTTTATTTTATCTCTTACCTGAATCTTGTACACTGAGTGTTGATTGGAATATGAAGGTTAGTGATGTTACCGAGAACAATGGTTGGAACAAAACCTTATTGATGAGTTGTTAGGATATTGGTGTTGTAAGAAAAAAATTGTAGTATTCCACTATCGCTACAGTAAAGATGGGGTCCTACTGCCAATGGCGAGTTCTTTGTTAAATCGGCCATTTGGTTGCAAATTGAGGAACAAAGAATGCATCCTTCTAAAGTGCTTTTAAATAGAATGTGGAAACTTTATATCCTTCTATTTGGACCTAAAATTATTGGGTTGGGCCGAGTATGAAATTATTCTCAGCCCAGAAGCTATGTTTGAGGATTTCTACAAACCAGCCGGTTCATGGGCTGCCTAACTAAAAGTCGGCCAAGCCTTGCTTGGAAAAGAATTTTCCAGATGAATAGGAAGTAGGTGGGCCTTATTGCGAAGCAGACGAATGAAGTAGTTAAGTCCTGATGCAGTAAGGATTCTCGGCCAGATAAGGATACCGGAAAGTGGAAGTGAATTTGGCCTAGTTAGAAGTTGAATTCAAAATCCTAATAAAGGTGGGATTGGCCGAGATAAGATGGATTGGGGTAAGGAGTCCTAGTTCGAGTATGGTTAGGATTAGGTTTTGCTGTTATAAATAGAGAAAGGAGGGTGCAATTCAGGGATCTCCAATTCAACACACAACTGCCTTGCGCAAAACCTCTCAAACATCTTGAGATTTTTTATTTTCTTTTTTCCACCGACACATCTTCAGTTTGGATAAACATCATTGTGAAGGCAACCGGCGAACACCTTCAGTTTGGATAAACAGCACTGTTGCCGTAGAATCAGCCGACCGAGGAGCACCTTTAGTTTGGATAAACAGCACTGCGTCGAGGCCGACTGGTTACCTATCCAAGTCTCGATCAAGAAGGGTTTCCGAATCCTTATTGGCAGAGGTCATCTTATTAGCCTTCTCGGTGAAGTAAGATGTTATGAGTTACGACATTTAGCGCATTGAACGTCGAGTGATTTTATGATTGGATACTTACAAGTGATCACCATTGAATACCTGTTTCCGTATAGTCTGGTGTCAATTCGACATGCTTATACTCTCACGAATATAATCACTGTGACTGAATTCGGCGCCGACGATTTGTGAACTTCGTAGAACTAACAACCTTTTCTTCAGGCTCGAGAATCCAAAGGCCGACATTTGTTCCTTCCTCGGCTGCAGTCGCAAGATAAAGAAGTCATCAATCCGCTCAACATAACATCAACAAATTTTACTCCTCGGCCGACGAGTTGGCATGCGTCGCATTCAACCGAAGGACGTAGTTATCTTATTAGTTACTTGGCCTGCACGCCACGTAGGCTTTGTAATTTTTAGGACCAACATTTTGACACACCCAGTGGGACTCAGTGCTAAAACTTCAGAGTTCATGACCATTGAGACACGGTCCGTAAAGAAGAAAACAATCATGGGAAAGTCAACAACCGACTTACCAATGCAAGGCCCTGGATAAGATTTATCTCAAGCACAAAATCCCCTAATTGTTATGCCATCCGAGGCTACAAGTGGACACATCAAGAGAAGGAAATTTGTCTCGGCAGACAGCCTCGCAACCCAGAAATTCCCAACCAAACGACAGGCATTTTCGTCGAAGGAATAGTGGAAGATTACCATGAAGATGATGGGGAGGGTTCTGATCCGCTAACTAGGTTGTTTCTTCGAAGACGACTTGATGAACAGTCTCGGCAGGTCGAGCAGTTGATTGGCCAGAAAATGAATGATTTGCTTGACGTAATATGGAGCAATAGTGATACACAGACCAGGATGTTTGAATTATTGCTTAGTAAAGCCTTCGAAGATGGCCACGTCGGCCAACCTCGACAGCCTCCCTTTAAGAATGTTCCATTACAAGCCGAGAAAGGATCCGCTCGGCTACAACCAATTGACTTGGAAGAAAGAGGCGGATCAAGCAGTAGATCTGATGGGCCTGCCCAGGGAGTAGAAGCAGCATTCGTCAATATGACCAAGGTCCAAAGAATGATCGACTCGGCCTTAAAAAAAGGGCTGAAGCTCCCAAAGTTCATCCATCCGTACATAGCTTATGTGGAAAAGTTCGAATACCCTAAAGGTTTCAAGATCCCCGACTTCAGTCTTTTCACTAGAGAATCGTCCTTATCCTCGTTAGAACATGTAGCTCGATTCACTGCGCAATGTGGAGATGTTAATAGCGACTTCCATAAACTACAACTATTCAACTTTTTACTAACAGGTTCAGCTTTTGCTTGGTACATCAATCTTCCACCGAACTCAGTCCAGAGTTAGGAGGAATTGGTCGAGAAATTCCATGAACAATTCTATCGACTAGGAATAGAAATGTCTATTTCATCGTTGGCTAGGATGGCTCAAGCTTCAGACGAATCGCCAATGGAATACTTAACAAGGTTCAAGTCAGCCAGGAATTAGTGCCTAGTACCTCTCCCTAAAGTTGAATTCGTCAGAATCACCCTAAACGGCCTGGACGTGGAATACAAAAAGAAATTCCTAGGGATAAATATTCGAGATATATACGAACTTGCTCAGCACGTTGAGCAGTATGATTATTTGCTCCGAGAGGAAAAAATATCAAAGTCCCCATCCCGGGGAACAATATACAAGAATCCCATAGTCAGCTACGCATTGGCCGAAAGCGAGGACCCCCAATACGCCAGTGTGGACGCGGCTGAAATAGTGATAGATAAACCATACGTTTGCAAGGCATTAGCTCAAATCAGTCCCAAAGATGCCAAGACACGCTCGACCTCTGAAGAGATGATTAAAACATCAAAAGTTTACACTTTTGATATCACCAAGGGCGATGCCATTTTCGACTAGTTGTTGGTAGCAAAGATCATCAAACTTCGACCAGGACACAATATCCCTAAGGCCAAAGAATTGAAAGGAAAAACATATTGCAAGTACCATAATTCAAACAAGCATGCTACCAATAATTGCGTCGTGTTTCATGATGTGATTGAAAGTTGGATTGGGAAGGGTAAGTTAAAATTTCTCTGAGAAACAGATGACGGTTGACGTCAATCCCTTACCCTCGACGACAATTGGTATGGTGGATGCTCATCTCCCTAAAAATAAAGGAAAATGGAAGGCTGAATTCGTCCTAGTACAGCATGTCTGTAAGCAGGGTGGTCATCCGAGACTTAAGATTGATTTATTTTCAAATGCATCACCCACGGAGTCTTCAAGGCCGGCCATTGTTGAACCCATATCAGGTTCTAGTTCCGAAGAAACTGATGAATCAATGGTTTTGTGCGACCACTGTAAAACACGAATTGAACCTAAAAAGAAAGCATCTACGGCACCAACTTCATGTCCGCCATCCACGGCCACAGCAAAACCGCCGAAGGAACTTGGTGCCGGCCAATGATGGTAAGTGTTTGAGAGGCTCAACCCACAGGTACAAGCAAAAGACCCAACCCCAGTCAGATGACGTCTTGACTTTGACGCACCATTCTATAATGAGGATTATTACTCGTGCAACTCCGGTAGCTCGAGTTCATCAGTAGGTCAAAAAACCTTCAAGCCACTTAAGCCACGTGATCAACATTGGTACTGTTACAATTTTCCAACTGGCCTGTATACGACGTTATCTAAGTCTCAAAAACGTCGTCGCTAACGGATAAATTGCATGGCTCGACGACAAGAAGCACAAGCTAATTCGATTACTCGGTGGCAGCCAAAAGAGGTAGTAGGAAGCGGCGACAACCGGCATACCTCGACCATTATGGCCGAATTACTTCAAGAGAAAAAGGCAGTTGGTCGCGACTTGGAAACCACCATTGAAGAGTCTAAGAAACGCATCAAGCTCTTTCTTCAGCCCGGAAAGATGAGAGCTCGTCTTGAGCATTTCAGACAAGAAGCCGAAAGTAAACTTCCCTCGTTGCCGCAGGAACCGTTAATAAAAGTATGACGCAATCTGCACCCTCCATTCCTCGGTGAATCCTTGGAGTACATGCGGGAATTTCATAAGAAATATTCTGCCAATGACTTGTACGGATTGCCCAAGGCATGTTAGAAAGCCCTCGACCTAGCATTAACTTTCCCTGATGCTGAGCAAATTATCCAGAAAACCACCGATCCGACAATGAAAGCTAGGTTCCATCATATACGTGAGGCTGGAGTCCTCGGCTTTGAGGTCCACCCATACACAGATATAGACACCGCCGAGTTACCCTTTTCACTCGAAGACCTTCAGCATCTGCGATATCATTTCGAAGTTGTCTCGGTCGTCTCTTTTCGGCCTTACGGCTGATGAGGAAAATCGTGTGGCACGTTTAGATGCATACTTGGACACAAGGAACGCCCGAATCGCCTACAAAGAACTAGCCCGTAAAGCACTACAAGAACTAAATCATTCTTCGGCAATCAACACGCTCGAGGAAGATAACCAGAATAGAATAGATTTAGTCCACGTGCCCCAGGAGCAAGTACATACGGAGGTGCTAAATAATCCAATTAAAGACACTCCAATGACGGATACTACATCTACTAATCTGGAAGTCGACGACCAAGACCCGATGAGTCATTCGGTCCTCGAGCATATGGAGATCAGTATGGTCTATGTCCTACCGACTGAATTTCAACCAAGAACCCATTAGTCAAATTTTTTGGATGGGGACGTGGTTGCCAAGGAAACAACATAAGTGGATTTCATCGCTACTGAAAAAGATGGGGAAATCAGTAAAGGCAACAAACTTAAGGCAACCCTGGCTGAATTGTTTCCCCGCTCTCCTTCTGTTAATCTCTAACATTGAAGGATATCCAATTTCCAAGGTGTTTGTCGACTATGGAGCCACAATCAACATCATGCCGATCTCTATCATGAAGGCATTATGTCGCTCCAATAAAGAGCTTATACCGTCAAGGATTACGATGAGCAGCTTCACCGGCAACAAGTCTCGAACCAAAGGAGTACTCCCGTTAGAAGTCAGCGTCGCAGGTCGCAACAACATGACTGCATTCTTTATAATTGACTCAAAGATCGATTATAATGCATTGCTCGGCCGTGATTGGATCCTTCAAACAAGTTGCATTGCTTCATCCCTGTATTAGGTTCTCATCTTTTGGGACGACAAATCGGTTGTAGTCCATCCAGCCGATAATCAGCCATTTGAAACCAACATGATTCAGGCTCGTTATTATGACGATCACGTCGGCTACATCACCTTGCAAGGTTTTAACGAGGACGGATGGCCGACTCAAATTTCAGTTCAGAAAGCCATTGAGGTAGGCACTGAGACTGTACAGCAGGATTTGGCGAAACTCGGCTTGGCTAATCTAATTACCAACGCTGATGACTGACACCACCAAATGAGAAAGGCGTCGGGCCGCAGTTTCATCCACCATGGAACGTCTGCTGGCTCATTGGTATGCCATTGCCAAGCAACCACACTCGGGCATAAACTTAATAGAATTTTTGGTTGAAGCGGATAACGGCCCCGTTTTATCATTCGACAAAGTTCAGGCCGCACTAGCTGAACTCGAAGACAATCGGGCCCAGGTCAAGGACCCATTGGAAGAAATAAATGTTGGCACAGCTGATGAGCCTCGACCGTTGTTTATCAGTGCGTTGTTACTGCCCTTCATGAAGGTCAAACTTTGTAAACTGCTCCATGAATTTTAAGATTGTTTCGTGTGAAATTATCATAAGATGCCAAGCCTTGACCGAAACCTCGTTGAACATGAGTTACGCATTAAAGAGGGGTGTAAGCCTTTTCGACAACCCCCATGTCGGTTCTCGACAGAAATACAGCTCGGCATAAAGGACGAATTAGTTCAGCTTTTGAAAGCCAGGTTTATTCGGACCGCTCGGTATGTCGAATGGTTGGCCAATATCGTCCAGGTGTTAAAGAAAAATGGAGCGTTACGCATCTGCATCGATTTCCGTAGGATGAATACACAATGCCAATCTCCGATTTACTAATTGATGCAGCAGCCAATCATGAAATGTTGTCCTTCATGGATGGCCATGCCGGTTATAACCAGATCTTTATCACAGAAGCTGACGTTCACAAGATCGCCTTCCATTGCCCAGGGGCACTCGACACCTATGAATAGGTCGTCATGCCATTCGGCCTCAAGAATGCCAGCAGCACATACCAGCAAGCTATGAATACGATATTCCATGATTTAATTAGTACAGTCGTAGAAGTTTATATCGGTAATACGGTTGTGAAATCAAAAAGCCGCCGAATGCACTTGGATGATCTTCGGCAAACATTCCTTCGTATGCGTCAACATAATCTCAAAATGAACCTGGCCAAATGCGCCTTCGGTGTATTAGTCGGTAATTTTTTAGGCTTTTTGGTGCACCATCGTGGCATCGAGGTCGACAAAAATAAAGCTCGCGCAATCATTAGCGCTTCACCCCCGATGACCAAGAAACAACTTCAATCGTTGATCAGGAAGATAAATTTTCTCCGCTGTTTCATAGCTAATTCGACAGGCAAAATGAAAGCATTCTCTACAGTTCTAAAACTTAAGGACTCTGACAAGTTTGAGTGGCGCGAAGAACATCAAACGGCTTTCACACAAATCAAGGTCTCCCCTACCACGCCACCAGTACTAGTACCGCCTCATTGCGGTAAGCCTCTCAAACTGTATATTTCGGCAACCGACGAGTCCATTGGTTGCTTCCTCGCGCAAGATAACTATGTTGGCCGTGAACAAGCTATCTTTTATCTCAGCCGAAATTTGAATCCACCTGAGATCAATTATTCACCCGTCAAGAAACTTTTCTTAGCTTTGTTTTTCGTCGCGACCAAACTTCAACATTACATGCTCCCATCAGTTACCCAAGTCATGGCCCAAACAGATGTTATTCGTTACATGCTTACTCGGCCTATCGTCAAAGGCCGAATTGGGAAATGGACCATGGCACTCTCCGAATTTAGTTTGTAGTACATCCCCCAAAAAGCCATCAAAGGTCAAGCCCTAGCCAATTTTTTGGCCCAGCACCCCTCTCCTTATGGTTTTACAGGCAGCAAAGTCGACATCAGTTTAGTCCAAACACACGACAACTACTGGACGATGCACTTTGATGGATCTAGCATTGCTACCTCAGCTGGTGTTGGTATTGTCATTCAATCCCCCGACCACTATCGATGGTATTTCTCTTTCAAGTTAGATTTCAGCTGTACGAATAATCTGGCCGAATATGAAACTTTCATCATCGGCCTTCACGTCCTCCACGACTTAAGAACAACCCGTGTCCTCGTCCTCAGTGATTCCGAACTCGTGATTAACGAATTAAACGGTATTTTTCGTTGCATGAGTTGTACTTTGGCACCCTGTCACATGGTTGCCACCTATTTGGCCAAGTCATTTGAGCGGATTACATTTGATCACATTTCGCATGTTTAAAACACTGACGCAGACGAACTCACCCAAATAACCTCCGGAGCACAACTCACAGGGGGCAAGTTAGGCCGGGTAACACCCACAGAACTACGATCTTACCCAGCCATGGTCAATCAGTAAGTCCTCCAACGCAATTACGTCATACTCATGAAAGTGATGTCTTTACCATCACTACTAGAGCGAGAAGACCTTGTAAAAATATGTGCTGTTGAGACACTACCGGACAATTGGAGAAAGGTGATTTTACGATATCTCGACAACCCCAACGATAGACACTGGATGACGAAGGTCCATGCCACGAATTACGTGTCATACCAGAATGAATTATATTGAAAGGGTGAGGATGGGTTACTATTATTGTGCCTCGGCCCACAGGATGCTGCCTTAGCAATGGCCGAGGTGCACGAGGGGATCTGTGGAGCTCACCAATCTAGGCGTAAGATGTGTTGGCTGCGTCGTCGACATGGTTATTTTTGGCCGAGTATATTGAAAGACTGCATTGAATACGCTCGATGATGTATACAGTGTCAAATTCATGGACCTACACAGAAAGTCCCAACTGAATTGCTCCATTCGGTTACCAAACCACGGCCGTTCAGAGGATGGGCAATGAACGTAATTGGCAAAATCACACCGTCTTTTGGAGCAGCAAAACATGCATGGATATTAGTGGCAACCGATTACTTCACAAAGTGGGTCAAAGCAAGATCAGACGTCGAATTAACGTCAAAAGATGTTTGCAGTTTCGTAGAAGAAAATATTGTGACTCGATTCGGCGTACCAGAAACAATCATAACTAACAACGGCACAATCTTTACGGTTGTCATGTTTAAAGAGTATACGGCGAACCTAAAAATTCGACTTGAGTAGTCTACGCCGTATTATTTGTAGGTGAATGGGCAGGCCAAAGCAAGTAATAAAGTTTTGATTTGTATTCTTGAAAAAATGGTAAAAGAAAGACCAGGGATATGACATTTGAAGCTAAATGAGGCATTATGGGCTTATCGAACTTCACTCCGATCAGCCATCGCAACAACTCCATATGCCTTAACCTATGGACATGACGCAATTTTACCAGTTGAGCTTAGTATAAATTCATTTCGAGTAATTGAACAGAGTAGTTTGATCAGTGCTGAATACAATTAGGCTGTGAGGCAGGAGTTAGAAGATTTGGAGGATGCGCGACTTGACGCTTATAACTTACTGGTGGCGCAGAAAAAGATCGCCGAGCAAGCCTATAATCAATGGGTCAGACAGAAAACATTCGACGAGGGAGAATTAGTTTGGCAAACAGTGGTGCTCGTAGGAATTAAAGACCCCAGGTTCGGCAAATGGTCGCCGAATTGGGAAGGACCATTCGTAGTCCATAAAGTCCTCGACAAATGGGCTTACCATCTTAAGGATCGAACTGGTTTAACTCATAAATTGCCAATCAATGGGAAATTTTTGAAAAAATATTATCCAGTCACATGGGACATGCGAGAATAAAGATCGGTTTATTAAATTCACAAAAGGCCATACAGGTACATTTATAAAAGCTTTTAACAATCTAAAGGGTTGAGGGGAGGAAGGTCTCGAGAACATCTTTCAACTTCAGCGACCTTACTTCGCTCAAAATGATCTTAGCCTGCCTTGTTTTCTTATTAAGTTGTAGTTGCTGGATGTGCTTTACTCCGGCAGCGAAAGTCGTCAGCTGAGCCTTATTCGCCTCGAAGTCCCTCTCAATCTTTGAAGCAGCAACTGACCTTTGTTGTTGAAGCTCAGCCATTGGACACTGAAGCTCAAAAATCTGGCGATCAAACCCGGTCAGCTGCACCTTCTTCGCTTTTATGGCCTCCATCTCTGACCGACTGGCTTCATGCGCAATCTTTGCCGTCTTCAGGTCATCCTCAGCCCGTAGAGCTTGTTCAAAAATGGTGAAGTGTTGTCGAGTCCACTCCAGAAGATCAGACAAATAGGCGATATTCTTCGTGCTCAAGAAATCGCCGTTTGCAAGGTCGTTCAGGCACTCCCCTACTGAGTCAAGACCTTTGCATTGGAGGACTTGAGAAGTAGAGAGGGACAGAAGCTCCTGTAGCCTGACAAAAGCTTAGGCCTCAGCCACGGTCTCCACTCGTTCAGCGGAGGCAGCAGAAGAACCAGCCGCGCCAGTGGTGCTCTGAAGAAGAGCGTCGAGCTCAACCTCTCACGAAGGTTGCACAGAAAAAGAAAATTTGTAAGCAGAAGGAAAAGTATATGGAATGCATAACAGAGGGAATTTGTTTCTAAACCTGCCGCAAGGAGACTTCGGCCATGTCCTCTGGTTCATTGCTCGAACCTAGAGAACTTAATGGCCGAACCTAGTGTCAAAGATTGCTTCTCAATTCACACGGCCGATAGAGTTTATCTACATTTGATGGTCACTGAGGTGGCCAGGAAATATAGATAACATCCTTCGGTGCATAGAATTGTCGGTGAAATGAACGTTCGGGCACCTGACATTTAATATTTTCTTGCGTTCAGACGCGTCATTATAAAATTAATGAAGAAAAGGGGAGCGAGCCTTACAAAAGCCGAGGTAACTTCTTGTGGAGGAATGTCGAGGTTCTCATCTTGTGGATGGAGTGGCGTTTCTGCCGTCGCCTCAGGCTCGACCAAGGATCTTTTCCCGCGATCGACCGCGGGAGGATGCTATTTAACAGTCGCCTCAACCACGGGGGAGGGATTGGCAGAATGAAGGTTGACTGGTCGAGGGCGACGCTCTAGTGGAATTTCGTCACCCTCGTCCCTTTCATCATCCTGAAATAAAAGCTGTTATGATGTGTAAATCTAATAAAATCAAGATGATCACTAGCAATAGAATCATACCCCTTCCAGAATGGTCGTCGGTTGTTTGATGGAAGATGCCTCGACGAATGTGGCCGTCTCCTCCAAAACAGGCGCAAGGGCCAGCTCCGAAGCTGCAGATGGAGCGGTAGCTGGTCCAGCCACTACCCTAGGGATCGGTGAGGCCGGGTGGTGGGATGGCATTGGCAGTTATTCCGTCAAGGCCTGGACAACCGGAACAGGAGGAGAGACACTAGGATCGATCACTCTCGTGGTCTAGCTCGAGATGACGTGAATCTCCAGTTCCCCCTTTTTTGCCAATTTCTTGATGCATTTTGGAGGTCAAGGAGCGTTATCTCCCGTCTCGGTGTCTTGACGAGGTCGTTTGATCAACGGGGTTTGCACGGCGGTTTTAGTTTTCATAGAGGAGGGGGCCAATTTTTTCTTGGCCGCAGCCGCGGTGACCATGTGTGCTCGTTTCAAAATGCGACCACCTGAGAGAGCGAAACTAAGTTAGTAAAATTGAGCAAGTAGTTGAAATATAAAGGGAGAAATGATAATACACCTTGGGTCATTTCTTTGGATTAGGCAGCATGAGCTTTTTTGGGTTAGTCGTTGAAGATTTTATTGACCACGTCTTCAGCAAAGACACCAAAGAAGTCGCGGGTATACTTTTCCCACCAATTCCCAAAGTTGTCAGTACCAAGAGATTCAGGAACGGTCGGTCGGAGTCGAAATTTTTTATACTTTTCCTAAAACTCTTTTTCTGTATCTCTACACTCCCTCTTGGAGGAACCAAAGAGGCATCCTCGACTTAAGAGAAAGCAAGAAGTAAGTAGGGGTACTGGGCAACCTTGGAGGTAGCCAAGCTGCCGAGCAACAAAGTGGGGATGATAAACCTCCCAACTGGCTCGGCGAGCGTCGCAGTCGAGGGGAAAGTTGTGTGTCAACACGAACGACCCCTAGTGTTGACGAAGATTAGCATCTTCAGTGTCATCCCATGCTGACTTCGGAAGCCTGATCGAGGCGGGGTATTCTTGACGCCGACATATTAAGAATTCGTCGTCAGAAAGGAAGTCTAGGCCGAAGAAGTGTTTAAAAACTTCAGCAGCCCGATGAGGAGGCGCCGGTCGAAAGGCCAATTGAGGGCCGAACGCTGTGGTAGATTGCAAGACAGGAACTTCTGGCCGAAGTGTGGAAAAATGAACCTGCAGCCAGATTTGGAATACCCAGAGGGGTCCGTTCTGGTGCGGGTCGATTTTGTTGATGGTTGTTTCGGCCAGACAACGAAGGAGATTGGCAAATATAGCTGGACTGAGTGCCAATGAGTGACCACTAGCCAGGTTTTGAGCCATCGACATATTTTTGACCAAGCACTTATTCGACTTGGTACAACATATAAACTTGTTGTACTAGTAAAATAGGAAGGCTTCGTGCTCTCCTTTTCGCAAACTCGCCTCCCCACGGCCAGCGAAGTGAAGGATGAGGGTGTTGTAATTGAAAATGTTCTTATGCAAATTTTGAACTTCTTCTTTTGAAGGTTCCTGACCTTCTCGGCTGAGCGTCTCAACGGCTGGGTCGTCGAATAGTGCTTTGAGGTTGAGATTCGACGGACACCAAGAAAGGGCAGCATCTATTCGGAGGCCAAATGGGGAAGTCCCAAAAATAGCTGAGATATCAAGGATGGTGGGGCCGAAAGGAGGGATCATGGTGTTGGTGGCCGAGCGCCATAAACTCAGAGTCACCATAAGTAGCTCTTTATCCATAACAATCTTTATAGTTAAGAGTTTGATGGCGTCGTAAATGCCAAGAACCTCTCATTCTTTGCCGAAGAATTTTTCCATTCGTTCGACCCAGCCTGCCCAGGTTGCAGTGGTCGAGGGCCAAGCTCCTTGGGGCCTTGCCAAGCACCACTTTGACCAATCAAACCCTGGCAGCAAGGGTGTCAGGCACTGTTCTTTGAGGAGGTTGGTGATGAACGATGGTACTGCGTCTTTAAAAAGTGGCCCCAGAATTTGATGAGTGGTGTTTAAGTCACTCTCAAAGCACAAGGTTTTGATGGCACTCCGATCAATGAAATCCTTACATTTGTTGCACTCGTCAGAGAACTTTGAGATGAAGGATGCCATCGATGAAGATTCGAAGATTCGTCTGGGTTTGAAGGAGGTTTGTGAGATGTGAGCTTGAGACTTTCTGGTTTTGAAAAAGCAGGAATGGCGAGAGGAGGTTCAAAGTTTCTAAAGGCGTAAAATGCAAATGAAGGAAATTCAGGTATTTATAGGCATTTCAGAAGGAAGATCAAACGTTTGATCTTCAAAAGCGCTATATTTTCAAATTTGAAGGAAAAATCGACCACGAAATGCCCAATCATTTCGGATATCTAGGGAATCTCCAAGGATAGGATCGAGGTTCTCGAGGTTTTAGGACGCACGGTTGTGTGCGGCAGCGGATTTAATGTATTGATAAGGAAAAGACGCTTCGGCGGGCGCACGTTTTCGAGGGCCATGATTAAGGGTTGTTAGGTTTGTTGAAGAATTGACACATGGCAGGACATCAGGAAAAACAGAAATTATGCAATCATATTTCATAAATGCGCGTGGTGATGGTTATTGAGACAGTTAAGTCTAAAGGCAAAAGACGTTTTCGCTTCTTCAAGGTCGAGATTCGATCGAGGATTGGCAGTCAACGACCTCAGAAGCGAGGGGGCAATGTTTGGACCTAAAATTATTGGGTTGGGCCGAGTATGGAATTATTCTCGGCCCAGAAGCTATGTTTGAGGATTTCTACAAACCAGCTGACTCATGGGCCGCCTAACTAAAAGTCGGCCAAGCCCTGTTTGGAAAAGAATTTTCCAGATGAATAGGAAGTAGGTGGGCCCTATTGTGAAGTAGACGAATGAAGTGGTTAAGTCCTGATGCAGTAAGGATTTTCGGCCAGACAAGGATACCGGAAAGTGGATGTGAATGTAGCCTAGTAAGAGGTTGAATTCAAAATCCTAATAGAGGTGGGATTGGCCGAGATAAGATGGATTGGGGTAAGGAGTCCTAGTTCGAGTATGGTTAGGATTGGGTTTTGTTGCTATAAATAGAGAAAAGAGGGTGCAACTCAGGGATCTCCAATTCAACACACAACTGCCCTACACAAAACCTTTCAAACATCTTGAGATTTTTTATTTTCTTTTTTCCACTGACACATCTTCAGTTTGGATAAACAGCACTGTGAAGGCAACCGGCGAACACCTTCAGTTTGGATAAACAGCACTGTTGCCGTAGAATCAGCCGACCGAGGAGCACCTTCAGTTTGGATAAATAGCACTGCGTCGAGGCCGACTGGTTACCTATCCAAGTCTCGGTCAAGAAAGGTTTCCGAATCCTTATTGGCAGAGGTCATCTTATTAGCCTTCTTAGTGAAGTAAGGTGTTATGAGTTACGACATTCGGCGCATTGAACGCCGAGTGATTTTATGATTGGATACTCACAAGTGAGTTTCAAAGTTCGGCATTCTGACGGCCGAACCACATTCACCATCAAACATACATCACCTTTGAATACTTGTGTCCGTACAGTCTGGTGTTGATTCGATGTGCTTATACTCTCACGAATATAATCACTGTGACTGAATCCGGCGCCGATGATTTGTGAACTTCGCAGAACTAACAGCCTTGTCTTCAGGCTCGAGAATCCAAAGGCTAAGATTTGTTCTTTCCTCGGCCGCAATCGCAAGATAAAGAAGTCAGCAACGCGCTTAACGCAACATCAACAAATTTTACTCCTCGGCCGACGAGTTGGCACTCCCCGCATTCAATCGAATGACGTAGTTAGCTTATTATTTACTCAGCCTGCGCACCACGTAGGCTTTGTAATTTTTAGGACCAACACCTTCACAAGACAAAAATGTTTAGTTGCTCCTCATTCGAGGCAGGTTACAGACAAGAAAACTAACCCTATTTGCCTTTTTTTGTAATAGTGATGAAGAAGATCAACAACATCACTTTGTAATTGCAACTTTTCTCAAGATATTTGGAGGATCTCCAATGGTCCAATGCCGGTGAATTTAAGTTCATTTTTTATTTATTGGCTATCCCAGCTAAATGTGAATATGAATTTGAACTTTCTGATCTAAGTAAGGCTCTTCTAATTTATTGGCAAACGTGGAATGATAGCAATAATCTTACTTTCCATGATTGCAAGGCTTATCCTGCTAAGGTCCCTATGGTTCTTGCTATAGTTGGCAGGCAATATTACCTTGCCAATAAAAATTTAAGATCAATTTGTACCTAGAATGCAACTCATGTTCGTGATTCATCTCAATTAATTTTGATGGCTCTATTGTGGGTTCTAAGGCTGCTACTAGTTTCATCATAAGAGATGCTAAACGGTTCACCTATTGTGGCTGGCGCCCGCAATCTTGATGAAAGGATAATTTATGTTGCCAAAAATCTTGCTTTTCATGATGCTTTGAGATATGCAAAAGTAAAAAATTGTAAGAAGGTGTCTATTAAAGGAATGCCACCATTTCTTTGTTTCTTTGTTTCTTCTTTGTTGTTGTTGGTCTCAATCACTGGCACCCTAACCCAACCCCACAATGAAATTCCCAATGCTCTTCCCAACCACAAAAACCAAGTCCATGTCCAACAACACCCACTCACAAATACACGTCCCTATTAATATAAAATAACACTAGCAGAGAGCACACAATTTGTGTGTGTAAACAATCACTCACCTCCTCCCACTTTCTCCTCAAGAGCAACTGTTTCAATTCATTCAAACTATCCAAAAAACATCATGATTTCACTTACCTGTATGGGAAAATGATGGTGGGACGATTTCTCTTAATAAGTGCATATTTTTATCTTATGTAAATATTTCGATATAAAATTACTATTTGCCCTTCTTATGTAAATATTGTGTGTCAAAAGTGAGGGCAAAATAGGAAAAAAGGGGAAAAAGTTCAAAAGATAGAAAATTACTATTTTGCCCTCCTCATGTCAACATTGTGTATTCAAAAGTGAGGGCAAAATTGGAAGAAAAAGGGGCAAAAAGTTGACAAACTCTCTTCTTTTAATAGAATAGAATAGAATAGATGACAAGCTCTCTTCTCTTAATAGAATAGATTAGATGCCTTAACCCACCAAAATCCTCCAAAAATATACTCACTTTTGACTTGACAATGTCACATTTATGATATAAATAACGTTCATGCCTTCTTTTTCCTCATAAAAAAATAAGAATCATTTTTGGATCATAGAATCAAATACTACACCAATTATACGTATTTTAGTGTCTTTAAGTTGTTCAACCTATATGCTTCGCTTGTTCATATTTGTGGCCACATTCAATGGTTTAAGATTACGCCTTCGAACTTTAATATAATACTTGTTTAGGAGTGCTAATGCATGCACTTTGGTTCTTCATTTAGGATACATGGCATCTCGTAATTAATAATACTCATAATCACCTAAGTTTAAAAATATATAACGAGTAAGTTTTCTCACATCAATTAAGTAAAGAATTCAAACTAAAAACCTCGTGTTCGGGACAAAAATACAATTAGATCAATAGCTAGTTAGTACATCGAGTAATTATGAGTAGAAAAAATAAATTAAATAAACATATTGGGTGAGCCTAATATAAAAAGGCCTAATTAGATTACTAGTTCACGTGGTGATAGGGTACTCGGAAGATAGCTCATGTTGTACAAACCTTAGGATTTAAGCTTCTGTGGTGAAAGTTTGTTAGGATTTAGACTCAAAATTGAAAAATTCGTCAACTCTTCGTTAATTGTTAGCACATGAGACTCACAAATGAGGCTCATGTGCTAACAATTAATAAAGAGTTATGTTTTAGCCTCATATGTGTGGCTCACTTGCTAATAATTGATGAAGAGTAGATGAAATTTTCAATTTTAAATATAAATCTTAACATATTTCACCACAAATTCTTAAATCCTAATTAGTTTTACCACAAGAGTTATTATTCGACTATCGTATCCCCACGGAAACTAACCGTCCGTTTAGGCTTTTATAATAAAGTACCAAAAATGGAAAGAATTTGCAGTATCCCCTAGCCATGTAGTATCCTGTTTTTTCACCTCGATTGGACCGATTAATACTTGTTTCGGAGTCTTTTTGCCTTGAGCTTTGTCTCCCTTGTTATCCTCCGCGTTGCGGGCGCGGCTATATGTACGCAGGTGGTGCGTACGGTAAAAACCAACCTACTCCCTCCAACTCGAACCCCCAATCGCTCAAACCCTCCTCCTCCTTCCTCTGTTTCTGTAGCTCAATCATTTCTGTTTGGTTCTGCGCTTCAGATTGACGTCAAGCTTCCACCTTGTTCGAGGTAAAGGGTGAGTTTTCCTCCTACTGTATGTATGCACAGAGTTGATACCAATGCATATGCTTGTGTTGGTGTACTGTCGTTTGAATCTGTGAGGGCTGTTTGGTTGGTGAAAAAATGTTGGGATTCTGGTGTTTGGGACCCGGGAAAATATTAATTTCGTTACTTGATTTTTGGGTATTAATTTTGCTGATATGCGGGGGGGAATTGATTTTTCAGTTACTGTTTGTTTCCCTATTTTCAATTTCTTACCGAGCAACCAAATGAAGGGTTAGAACCAGAATTGTTGTATATTAGTGTTTGGGTTCAGCATTGAGCTAAGGTGGATTTTGGGATTTAGGGTTAAATCTATGAAATTCTGTGGTTTTTTGGGTCAAGAAATTGTGATTTTGTTTTGTGTTTAACAATATAATAAAGTTCAACTTCTTGTTTTGGGACAGGAAAGAGATCTACTGAGATTTCTGTTTTGGGTTAGTTTGCACTTTGCAGTGTATGTGCTTAAATGGGGAGTGAGATCGTGTCTGAGTCCTGGTTCGGTAGTTTGAGGTTCTCATGGAGTCATGTGGCGGAGGCTGACAAGCCGGTGATTGGCATTCTGGCGTTTGAAGTTGCTGGGTTGATGTTAAAGGTGGTTGATTTATGGAATAGTGTGAGTGAGAATGAGATGCTTAGGTTGAGGGAAGAGGTTGTTAACTCGATTGGGGTCAGAAGGCTTGTGTCTGATGACGACTATTACTTGATGGAAATTGCAGTGAATGAGACAATTGAGAATTTGGGATATCTGGCAGTGTCTGTTGTCAGGCTTGGGAAGAAGTGCACCGACCCTGTGTATCACCGTTTTGAAGAATTTTTTGATGACCCTGTGGAGAATGGTTTTCAGTGGTTTGGGTGGCCATACAAGTGGAAGAAAATGGAGAGGAAAGTGAAGAAAATGAAGAGATTTGTTGAAGCAACAATGCAACTATCCCAGGAGCTGGAAGTGCTGGCAGAGCTTGAGCAAACTCTGAGCTGAGTAGAATGCGCGCTAATCCTGATGTAAATCGGGTAAAATTGCTCAAGTTTCAATAGAAGGTAATGTGGCGGCGTCAAGAAGTAAAAGGTTTACAAGAGATGTCTCCATGGAGTAGAACATATGATGACACTGTCCGACTTTTGGCAAGATCCCTTTTTACAATGTTAGATAGGATAAAGCTTGTCTTTGGATTTCATCAAATGGCTTTGGGACAGGGAATGGATAGCTCTGAAGTTATCAATTCCGTTTGTCTTTCTCGCAGTCATTCATTTTCTGCTCTTATGCACTCTTCTGTTCATCCATCTGATGGTAATCTATGTGGGTCTGGACCTCTTGGGAGGTTGCTTGCAAAGACGAGGCTTAATGCTCACAAGAATAGAACAAACAACCAGCAGCAACCTCATCACCAGTCATCCATCCAACATGGAAGTTACTCCCAATTAAAACCCAAACAGTTTGCTCATGTTGGTACGTTTGAAGGATGCATGACTGGTGGAAGTAATTCTCCTGTTTTTGAGAGCTGCAAGCCTGAAATGGGTGGTTCTATGAGGTTGAGAAGTACTGGTATCAAACATTTTGATAGCTTAAAGTACACACATATGGGATCCCAATCTTTCAGTCATGGCATCTATTCTAAACCATCCCTGTTCAGTTCAAAATGTACACTACTGAATGCTCCACCGTCTACCCTTGGCGATGCTGCTCTAGCGCTCCATTACGCACATGTGATTGTTTTGATTGAAAAGATAGCTTCATCACCTCACTTGATCAGCCTTGACGAAAGATCTAATCTTTACAATATGTTGACCAAAACTATAAGGACTGCCCTGAGAGCTAGACTGAAGTCATATGCCAAAACTATGGGCTCATCTGTCTATAATCCCGACCTTGCAGGAGGGTGGAATCTGGCGATGGAGCAGATCTTGGAATGGCTTGCTCCACTAGCCCATAACATGATACGGTGGCATTCTGACCGCAAAATTATGAAGCAGCAGGAAGTTTCCAAGACGTATGTGCTTCTGGTCCAGACCCTCTACTTTGCAAGTCAGGCTAAAACTGAAGCTGCAATTACAGAGCTTCTCATAGGTCTGAACTACATGTGCATGGTTCACGAACTTAATAGGAAGGCTTTGCGGGATGCTGGTGGCAGCCGACCATACGATGATTATATGCTCAAACGGGATGAAATTTCTCAACAAATTCTGGAGACGGCAATAGCGTTTTGAACTTGCATTATAAGATGATGATGTTCAATCAATGAAGTGATTTAGAGAAGCATGAGTTACATGACAACACTTCGAAGAGGTATTTCTAAGCGATCGGATATCGAATAACTCCACTATTGAGATGTTTAAAGCATCAAATTAACACGTTTCGCTTCTCTTTTTGTATTTTGTTTTTCTTCTTGGAACTCAAAAGAATCTTTCATTTGTTCATATGATGGATGAATCGGGGGCCAACGGTCACTTTCTTGTAAAGCCTATCTTGTAATTCGAAACTCTGCGGCATCACGGAATGGTATATTTGCACTGCTCTTTTGACATATCCATATCTGTTTTTTGGAAGTTGAAATGATTGCCGCACTCCCTTTTGCCCTCCTCGACTCCTACGCCTCATTTTGTTCCTTGATTCTCATTCGATCTATTCAATCCGATGACTACAAGAAATGTCTAAAGAGGATTGCAAGATGTGAAAAGGCAAAAATCTCTCCTCTTTCGGAAGTAGTACAGGCTCGCATTAGGCAAAAAAACCAACAAACCGGGAAACCGAAGCAGACCAAGGGAAAACAATCGAAGATAACTGAGTTGACCAAAATTGAACTCAAACCGAACTGAACCAAGCATAGGCTGTATCTTGTAACACCACTAACCAGTCTTTAACTTGGAAATATCATATTTTGCTATGGTTAGTCCTTGTGGGCAAGTTTTGACTGTTGGTTAATTATGTTCTTCGTATGTATCAACGGTCAGAAATTGTCCATGTGTTGACTGCATTGTCCGTATTGTGATTCTGATTTAACTAAGACCAATCACTTAAGGACATTAGGTAGCCGGTTGGACCCTTATCATACCAACTACAAGGCAAAATCCAGATGAGTAACTTTTTGTTATGTAATTTTTACTAATAAAAAACCATGCGTAATCACTCAATTGATCTCCTTTTCTACGCAATGATTCTTCAACAATGCCATACAACCTTCATTTTAAGACTTTTTTCACCCAACTTGTGGCTTTCACACATCTTATAATACAACGTTGTTGTAGCATATAAGTTGAGTAACAGTTTGACGTAATATTATTATTTATTAGCAATAATGTTTCAATCATCTAATCGTATAAAAATAAATAGAAGGGTTCAGTAAAAATTGTCTATTTTTTGTTACAATTGATTAACTAGACAACTTATAAAATTAGTTTTTTATAGAGATGATTTTAACAGAGTAAATTATAATATGAACAATTTTGACTAGAAATACGAATTTATCTGAATCGGTCACTAAATGAATTGAGTAAGAATTCCTCCTTAATCTTGAGGAGCCAAGCATTGTTTTTCAAAATAAATGAGCGTCAAAGTGGATTCTTATCATGGCCATTGGTAAAAGCATTAATAGAACATTGTCACGTCTTTCAGTGAATAAATTTAGTGTTGGCCACAATATTCCAATATTAAACAAGTCGATTAGAACCAAGCATTCAAGACACATGAACATCAATGGTGAAAGTCAACTATTCAAAAAGCATAACATGCACGCTATTTAGTACCATAGTCTAGTGTTATTCCTCTTTACTTGCAAGTGAGAGGTCTTCTTCACTTGTAAGTGAGAGGTCTTAGGTTTGATTATTGTCAAAGACGAATTTAAACCACATTATTGATAGCCTATTTTGAGGCTTAGCCCACTCTCCCACCCCTTAGTGTAGATAATACCCTTTGTTAAAAAAATAAAATAAAATAACATGCAAGATTGTTGTCCAGAAACAATCAGATGAGACATATCAAAAGTCTTGATCAAACCCTATAAGAAGCACTTCGTGGGCACTGCTAGCAATGGCACAGATTTTCTCATTGTTATCCCCAAATTGTCCTTCCAATCCATGGTTTCTCTAGTAACATTTGCATCCAGTGAACAATCAAATTGGTGAAGCAACGTCCCCAATGTAAGGTGCAGCATTCTATGAGCCAGAGGCACACCGGCACACATTCTTCTCCCAGCTCCAAACGGAATCAACTCATAATTCTGCCCCTTGTAATCAGTCTTTGAGCCTATGAACCTCTCGGGCTTAAACAACGTCGGCTCATCACACCACACATCTGGATCTCTTCCAATTGCATAAGCATTCACAAACACCTGTGTGTCTTTGGGTACAAAGTACCCCATGAAACTGGTGTCATGCATTGCCTTTCTTGGTACTAGGAAAGGAATTGGTGGATGCAATCTGAGTGTTTCTTTAATTATGCCCTGCAAGTATGGAAGATTGTCGATATCACTCTCTTCAATCTTTCTGCTTGGACCTATTACTCGATTGAGCTCGGCTTTCGCCTCGACAAGCGTTGCCGGGTTGCATAACAGCTCGGTCAATGCCCATTCTGTGGTGCTGCTTGTTGTTTCTGAACCAGCCATAAATATTTCCTGCACCACACCACACATTTTCAGTTTCTCACCATTCATTCCTCAAGTGAAACGTGAAGGGTAATTAATGTTCTCGTGCGAGATATATATGTTGTCAGGTTTCAATCTCGAACGCAACGTTAAGGCAATAATCAAGCTAATGATAATCCAAATTCACAATTTCTCAAGCAGTATGACAATACAACATTTCAACAAATTTGAAGGTTAATTTAGAGCTAATAAAAAACTTACCAGTATGAAAATATTGAGATCGTGATCAGAGATTTTAGCTGGCTCGTCAATTCCGTTGCCTTCAAATTCAAGCAACACATCCAAGAAGTCCTTAGTTTTCTCTCCACCCAACTCCCTCTCTTGGAAGCGTTCTTTGACAAACTTAGAGGCAATTTGTATAGCTTTTCCAAGATCCCTTTTCATCTTCCTCTTCAAGCCTTGCGGATCAAGCCACCTCAGCCATGGAAAAAAATCTACCACGTTGCCACTCCCATTCCACTCCATCAGTCCATTCATTGCTTTAAAAAACTCCATCCCTTCTTCCGAATTCGGATCCACCAAGTCCCTAGACAACATGAGGTTGCCAAGAAGGTTGAAAGTCATAAGGAACACGAAACGCGCCACATGAACCCCACGCCCTTCTTTGACTTTGGACGCTTCCTCTTCAATCCACAACTGCATGTTGTCTATGCACTTTCTTCTTATGAAAGCCGTCTCGTTGATGCGTTTGTTCACCACCATCTCCACTGTCACTAACCGCCTCATCACGCGCCAGTGTGTGCCGTACGGGGCCATTGCCAGGGAACCTTTGTGGTAGTCATGAACTCTAGCGTTTTCGTTGACTGTGCGCTCTACAAATGAGAGGTCATGGTTCTTGAAAAACTCTGCAGCTGCCTTGGCAGATTGAACTGACATAGTGTTTCTCACACCAAGTGTAAGCCAAATTACGGGGCCGAACTTGTGTCCTAGGTCAGTGAGAGTCCTGTGTGGCATTGTGCCAAGGTCGAACATGTTGCCGATTACAGGCCATCCTTTTGGTCCGGGAGGAAGCCTACGGTGACTCGAGTTTGATGAACTCCGGCGGATCAAGAAGAGCAGAACTGGTAAAAAGAAGATTATCAAGCAGACAAGAAAATTCCACTCATTGAAGTTGAAGAAATGAAGCATTGTAACGGTTTTGCTCTCTAAAATCAGTAGGATGTTGTGAGCAGACTGAGCAAAGTTTTTGTTAATCTATAACTAGATTTCATAGGAAAGTCTCAAAATATTAGCCTTTTGATTATTGTTT
Organism: Pyrus communis; assembly: GCF_041283825.1. Taxonomy (NCBI): domain Eukaryota; kingdom Viridiplantae; phylum Streptophyta; class Magnoliopsida; order Rosales; family Rosaceae; genus Pyrus; species Pyrus communis. The sequence goes on along the minus strand of NC_142578.1, from coordinate 13,739,044 downwards.
AGAAAAGGTAATAAAGAACATTATTGAATTAATTACGACCTTCGACAAAAAAAATAAATAAATAAAGAAGTTACGACCTGTTCTTCGGCAGTGATGTAAATATTTTAATCAATTTTTAGTGTTTATTTTGTTTTAAATTAGTTTATTTTTGAAACTAGAGAATCATTTTGAAGGAATCAACACAAGATTTGAAGGAATCATTTTGTCTCATATAACCATAGTAAATTGAAAGAAATTAATTGGTATATTTGTGTGACGCATCTACCCACAGAAGACCTTGAAATGGCAACGTTTGATTGGATTAATCCCTTGGACTTTCGGAGGACAAGACAACCCACCTTAATCATTTTTATATTAATACTACTCTTCGTATAACAATAAACGTGTTTGACCATAAGGTAGGAAAAATGATAACACTTTATAATATTACAGTTTACTAATATTTTTTTGCATTTTTAAATGAGATGTTTTAAGTAAGAATTTCGTGATGAATTTAATACTTTTAATTCTCTATTTTTTTAATGTAAATATATCGTCGTATAAAAAAATAAAAAATAAAAAGTTCCAGACTTACGATTTCTAATTTTGCACTGTTTTTTTATTTATTTATATTTTATTTTATTATTATCCTTAATTCTAATTGATTTATTTAATTCATTGGTGAGGAAAAAAGTGATTTGAATGCATGATTAGGGTTTTCAAGATAGTATGCATAATTCGACAACATTATCCAATAAAAATGCGATAAATGTGAGATCACTTTGAACCTTATTGATTTTTGGCAAATAAGATGGTAACTTTTCGGCCACCACCACTAAAAGAAAAATAAGCTTTGGGTACAAAATAAAGGACGCAATTGAGAATTTTGTGTCAGTTTGACCACCAAAAAGCTTAAATAGTTCCCATTCTATAGAGGGCACCATCTCTTGTGCCCAATGTTAAAAAAAGTAGACACAAAACAGTAATGGGCAAGGAAACTGTGACATCCCACATTATCCAGGGAAGTGATCCTTATATGTTTATTCCCATCCCTACCTAGCACGAGACCTTTTGGGAGCTCACTGGCTTCGGGTTCCATGGGAACTCCGAAGTTAAGCGAGTAGCGCGCAAGAGCACTTCCCAATGGGTCACCCATCCTGGGAGTGCTCTTGCACGCTACTCGCTTAACTTCGGAGTTCCCATGGAACCCGAAGCCAGTGAGCTCCCAAAATGCCTCGTGCTAGGTAGGGATGGGAATAAAAATATAAGGATCACTCCCCTGGATGATGTGGGATGTCACATATACCGTGCCGAGTAGGGTTAGATGACAACTTTTTTACTAAAGATGGGCACAAAAAACTTTTTGTGTCTATAAAATTGTTTGTCATCAACACTTTATGTGTTTTTTCATTTGTCTTGACCTCTAGCAGACCAAAAAATTAATTTTATAAAATTGTGGTAAATAATGGTATAGAGCTGTTTATTACTGTGCAGTGTTATAGCCTCAAAATATGTTAGCAATATTGTTGTTCAAAATCATTTTTGGTGACAACCGAACCTTAGATCTATCACTTACAAGTAAATAAGAATACCACTACACCGTAGTACTAAGTAATGTGTTTTAGATTTACAATGGATCATTTCCATATGCATTGAATGTTTGTTAGATTTGTATCTTTTTGAACTACTTTTTAGATTGTTAGCAGGTTTGTTTTGATACTTGGTGATATGGTTTTTGACATTATCTTAAGTGTTTTTGTTTTTTACTGTATTAAAAGTCCTTCTTGCAGTGACACATAACCAACAATTGTGCCCTTAGGGTCATTGGTATCTGCGCAAAAGTTAATCGGTCTTCAGATATACAAATGAATTAGTAATTATAAATTCCTTTTTTTTTAACACAAATCTTAGAAATTGTGTCCAGTAAATATTAATAAATAATAAATCACTGTACGTCCCATTGGGTCTTCAGATAGACAATATATCTTAGTAATTAAAAATTATTTTTTATGACACAAATGTTCGAAATTGTGTCTGATAAATATTAATAAATAATAAATCACTCTATAGCAAAAGAATATGTTGGCACAATTATGAATTTGTGCCTTTCTTCCTTGGTCGCTTTAATGTTAGCAATGAAATTTTTTTATTAATTTGCAATGACACTGTAATTGTAATTGTGTCCTACAATTTAATATATTTAAAGTAAAGGTGGATTTTTTGTGCCCTTTCTTTAAAATAATGTTTTAAACAAAACACTTTCCTCAATCTTCACGCCTCACTCTCTCCTCATTTCCTTCATTCTGCATCTCTGTGTTTCCCCATTCAAACCTAGCCTCTCCACAATTCCTCCGCCTCTCCTCTCTCTCTGGCTCTCCCTTTCCTAATCGAACCGAGCCTCTCTTCAACCCTAGGCTCTCTCTCTATATTTTCTCCAAATTTTGCTATTTCCCTTTCTCTCTGTCTCTCTCACCTTTCATCTCAATTCTCAAGTCACGCGGAAATAGAATTTGCAAATATTTCCCCTTCAAATTTCACACACACTGCGAATAGGTGGGTCTCAACTTAAGTCTTCAGTCGAGTTCACACATTCTCACAGACTTTGGAAATCATTCTCCTTCACACACAATTTGCAAATCAGTCAGCCTCAACGCTCATCTCATCCCCAGTTCCCCTTCAGTTCAGTGCCTGCATAATGTGATTCCTTCCTCTCCACTTCATTCTAGGTAAAATGGTAACAATTTAGAACTTGTATTGGTTAATTTAGTTAATAATTTGTGATTAATTTTAGGGTTAGGGTTAGGGTTCGTTTGAAACACAAGGGAACTGAGCTTTTTTCTCTTTTGGGTTATAATCAAAAGGGGATTTGATCTGGTTCAGATTCAAACAGACCCATTTTTGCTTCGAATGGAAAGTGACCTGCTGTCACTTTGAATAGGTTTAGACTAGAAGGTGATTGGCTATTTTTATGAACTAACAAATATTGAGTTGTATATGTACTAATTAATGTATTAGCCAATGGTATATTTGGCTTTGGAAAGCTGTTATTTAGTCTGAAGCTTCTATATATGACATGGTTTTTCATATTTTTTACTATGCATTTGAGGGTTTATTGTTTTTTTATGTTACTTGGTTGATATAGGTAGCACGGATGAGTACTGGAAGAGGCAAGATGCAGCACAAGTTATGGCTCTAGTTAAGTAGACAACTACCAATTTCAATCATTTAAGCAAGTCATTGATACGTCCTACTGTTGGTTTTTTTAATAAATACTTGTCCTCTCTTCATAATGTTTCTGGTTTACCCTGAGCTTAAGAAGTTTAATAGAACAAACAACTCTTGAGAATAAATTGGTGGCAATTTCTGGGCTTGCAGTTAGTTTGGGAAGGACTTGAGCTTGGAGGGGGAGCTGCTGTTAGAAACTGGAACGGGTATATTGATTTTCATGAAAAGCTCATGTCTTTGTTTGCAATTTTAACCAAAGTTTGATGCTTCTTTAACTTCATTTTCTATATTATTGGAGCTCTAAGGAGAAGGATAAGAACAAAGTTCTTCTTGGATTAGGCGGTGGACATTATGCTCCTCGGCATATGGATATTGTTCTGTAAGTTATAGTCACTTTACAGTTCATCCATTTTTTTTCAAATATATAACATTGTTTTCTTAGTGGCAATGTGGCATGGCATCCAGCTTTATTCTTTGTTTCCTTCTGTGTGCGGTTTGATGCATAACTTATTAACTGTGAACTGAACCTTGTCATTTTGATTGGTCGTGTCAAAGTAAATATGGTAAATAAGTCTGCTATAAACAAATGGGATTACCAGACTATAGATGATACTTTCTTCATCCCGTTCGGAACTTCGGGCTTGATCTGCTTCCTCTTTCCCTTTCTCTGTCTCTGCAGCTTCTGCAACACCCATAAGTCCTGCATTACCCTGCAAGCCCCTTCTTGCTTCCTCTTCCATCTCTATCAAATGAATTGGCACTGGTTGTACTTTGATATGTTATTGTCAAATTGCTCTTCTCACATCCTGACCCGGGCCCCCACCACATCCCGGGCTCGACCCCACCGTAGCACGATATTATCCGATTTGGGCCCCGATCACGCCCTCATGATTTTGTTTTTGGGAATTCACATGAGAACTTCCCAGTGAGCTCCCAAAAGGCTTTGTGCTAGGTAGAGATGAGAATATGCATATAAGGCTTACATGATCCACTCCCCCGGGCAATGTGGATGTCACAATCCACCCCCCTTAGGGGTCCGATGCCCTCGTCAGCACACACCACGGCCAAGGATTGGCTCTGATACCAAATTGTCACATCCCGATTCGGGCCCCAAAACTGACACACCCCGACTTGGAATGTCCACATTAAACTTCTAGAACATAATACTAAAGTTTCATTACGATTCAACGGTTGGATCTCCGCCAATTACCAATTCAAGTGGCGGTCAACGCTTTATTTTACGAACTTACAAACCAAGTGACGAAGCCAACACGGCTCGATTCAGGGTCCTAGTGGACATTCCGGGTCAAGGTGTGTCAGCTCTGGTACTGAAAGTGGCAAATGATTTATTTGTTCAAGTCTCTTCCAAATTTTCTCCTAATCTTCCCTTTATAGTTAATTTTATTTCCAACTAGCTTTTGTATGCTCTCGTCAAATTGCTTGATATGATGCTGTTAATTTCCAACTAGCTTTCAGCTTTGGCAAACTGTGTGTAAGCTGTAAGAAATCTAGTATTTAGCAATTGTTAAGAATCCAGCTACAATTCATTGTTGTGACTTATGAAATTCCTATTACCTTACTCTTGCTAAGAGTGTTGATATCATATCTATTCATTTGTTTCCTTAATTTGAGTTTTATTTTTAATGGGTTAAACAAATAATTATGAGAATTGAAATTTGAATTTTTAAGTAAAGTACTTATTTGGCGTGTTTGTGGTGTTATAGGAAGCAGGGTCCAAGATAAATTTGGAGAACTTTGAAAGGAAGATAGGTTAAGCGTTTATGGTTTTTGTAATTCCAAATTTCAAATTTTTTTTATTCTATTTCTGAAAATGTAGTTTTAACATTTTTGAGGGTACAATGCATGTTAATTCTAAGAAGAGGAGATTTGAATCTGTAAAGTGTAGGTCTCTAACTGCTCCACTCTCTCAGTGTAAGATCTTATACTATCTTTGTTATGTTGAGTTCCCAAATTAAAGATCTTATACTATCTTTTTGTAGCTTTCTAAAGTTTGGAATTTTCTTGATATGTGCTTACATGGTGCTTAACATGGTTTGTGCTTACTTTCCGTTTCATGGTTGTAGGCTGTTTTCATTTTATGAAAATTTAAATTTTTGCATTTCCTCAATTCAGTTTCAGTCTTTTTAATTTTGATTTTTTTATATTTAATTCTTGTTGGCACAATTATAATATTAGTGTCAATATGGCTAGAAAAGGTCTTCTGATAAAGTTGTCAGAAACAGGCACAAACAGTGGACTATTTGTGCCTGCCTCTTTGAGCACCAAACAGTGTATTGTGTGCCCTTTTAGCAAAGGTGATGCCCATAGAGGGCACAAATACAAATTTAGTTGCTGCACTGTTGCTATTGGTCTATGAGCACAATTGTTGGTGCTTTTTGGCCTCAAAGGGCACATACAATTTATTGTGCGTAGTGGCCATTTTTGTTGTAGTGCACATAATTATTTCCAAGAAACACGATTATAAGCCATCGCCAGCCACATAATTTGACCTATTGTTGAGCATTTTTTAGGCACTGCTGCTGTTATCCCTAACTTGTCCTTCTAATCAATGTTGCCTCTAGTGACGTTTCCACCAAGCTCCCAGTCAAATTGGTGCCCAAAGTAAGGTGCAACATTCTATGAGCCAGTGGGAAGCCTGCACAAACTCTTCTTCTTGCTCCATATGGAAGGAACTCAAAAGCCTGTGTGTTTTTAGGTATTTCTCAGGGTGGCATGGCAGCTTGGTCAGTGACCATTGTTTCCAAGCGGGCCAGAAATATTTCCTGCTCAACAGAAGATTATAAGTTCACAAATTCTGTGGCCACTTTTAAACAGATAGAATGTAGAAATTATAAACTTGATAATTATATTCATAGCATAAATGCTTATTTATACAAATGTGTAGACTTAGTGTACAAGTAAGGATATCTGCAAATTAGGAATACAATCAGAATTATATTAAAATATTAATTCCTAAACCTTAGGAGAAATGGTTTGCTTGTATAAGACTCATTCTCTAACATCCTGTTGGAAATGTGCCCAAAAGGCAATCATAAGATGATACTTTACAAGCATTTCATGTTAAACTAAACTAGTTTAGTGTAAAGGGAAAGATTATTGTTTAAAGCCGTCTTATTAAACGTTATACTTAAATGATAAGTTCAATTAATATGTAATAATAGAATGTGATCTAAAGAAGTTAGATTCATGAGAGTGACTGGTCAGTACATGCTATGTCTTCTTTACTAGGAGAGTGACTAGTCTTCAGTCATTGGTGTGAATGACACCAGGACAAGTATGTAGGTGCTCAATAGAGAGTGAGTCTATTGAACGCTATCAACAAGGAGTTCTCATATTCATGCGACTCGAGAACTCGTGGTTGGGATAATGCAAAATAATCATTTGACCTGAGACATCATAGTTGTCCTGTGGTTTGGTCTTAGTCTTTGACTGTGTTAAAGGCATTCTGTTTGAGGGCATCCTGGGAATAAGCTACTACTCATGTGAGCATGTGAATGTAAAACAAGGGATCTCTAACCTTTAAACCGTTGAGGGATAATACTCTATGTTATGATCAAGAATCCCTTGCCAGAGTACAAATGAGATTTAGGAAGTCGTTTCAAATCACATTCAAGGTAATCATATGGACAAGAGAATCATATTGGATAGTAGACATGAATAAGCTATCAACCAAACAATGTGATCAAGAGTATTAAATTAGAGAAAATCTGTATTGCATTGTAATCCTAAACTAAATAGGCTCTCCAACCTTTTTTGATTAGCTTATGTAGCCATGACATATTGCTAGGTGCCACTCATGGTTTGTGGAATCCTTGAAGATGTATAATCACTAAAGGAAAAGTAAGTTTCAATTCACAATTGATTAGTAAGATTTCTAATCACTCATTGCCTCACTAAAAGGAACCTAATGGATTGCACACCGTGTAAGACAATGATTGAAGGACATAATGAAGTTGAGTAAGGACAATTAAACAGTTTTATTGTATATGCAAAGATTAATTAATATGTTAATTAATCATACGAAAGGTTTGTTTAGAATTTAAGTTCGTTTCGGATTTTAGGGCCCAAATAGATTTTCATCTACAAGGCCCATTGAGTTTCAGTTGTACGACAACTAAAATTAAATGGGAATTATTTCAAAAACAACTTTATAGCTTTAACCATCCATGCTAGGGTGAGTGTGATGGTGGACTTACTACAAGTTTGCCATTCACTTGAAAAGAGGTATAAAAGCAACTTTAAAGCTTTAACCTCTTTGGGCTTTCTTTGAGGAAAGATCAGAGAACACAAGCTCTCTCTTTCTCTCTAGAGAGGCTGGCCATATGGGAGAAGGAAGCTAGCATTTCCTTCCTCCCATATAACTCATCTTTTTCCTTTCATCATCCGTGTGTTGAAACTTAGAGGCCTCCAACTTTGGTGGTTTTTGAAGAGTCTATTCTTCCATCCAAATCCAAGAAGACAAAGAACCAAGAAGCAAACTTCTTATATCCATATTCATGGAGCCAAGGAGTAAGGATGAAAAAGATTGAAGGCCTTTTCATGGGTGATTAACCTTTGTTAAGCAAAAAGGTGCTTCAAAGGTATAACAAACCTTAACTCTCCTTTTGATTTTAGTTGAGTCTTGGTTAACACAACTACTAAGCTTCAAATTTCATGTTTTAAATTTTGTTTTAGAGTGCATACAAGCATGCTTCAACCATTGTTAAATGCATGTATTATGTTGCTCAATGAACTTAGTTTATAAAAAAATTTCGTACAAGTAGTATCAAGATCCTATGTCTAGTAGTTGGTGAACCCTTTTGAGTTTTGTTGTTCATAGCTTATGATTTGAATATTGTAATAGTTACGAGCTTTATTCTTGCCTCTTGGAATGTAAATTTTGAGTGAAAATTTGTCATCTCAAAAGTTGTAGATGTAGCTCAAATGAGCATGAGTTTTGGAGCTAAAATTTAGAGCATTTTGTTGGGGGAAATTTGGCAAATTCATGGGTGGATTTTTGGGTTCATGTTTGTCTTGTTCAAAGAGTATTAAAGTGACAATAGGAACCCCTAAGTACCCAAGTATGTCAATATATTAATCGTCTTTTGTTTGAGGGAGTTTTAGGTTTCTTTGGATGAAAAATGTTCATGAAACTCTTATGTGTTTTCATGAATGTTCTTCATTGTTCTTGTTGTGTTCTTCACGTTCATAACAAGAACAAAAAGTTTGGGAGTTTTGATTCAAAATTACTTCGTGTTTAGTTTAGTTTTTGTTTGTCTTGGTTTGTGTGATTAGATTGGTAGTATTCCACTATTTTTTTGCCAAACAATAGATTTGTTAGATTAGATGTTAGATTAAGGAACTGACGGGGTTCGAACCTACACCGTGGTGCAAGGGCATCATTCCTTTCCATCACTATAGTAGAGGGCCACTTGTGGTACTTTTCCACTCATTATCTACACTAAGGGGGTGAGGGAGTAGACTAAGCCTCACAAGGCTAGCGATAGTGTGGTTCAAATTCTTCTTTGCCGAAAATCGAACCTAAAACCTCTAACTTACGAGTGAAGAGGAATACCACTAGACCGTAGTACTAAGCGACCACTTTCCTCTCACCTTTTGAATTGTGAAACTCACCAAAAGTTTTTCACACCATCTCTCTCTTCAAATCTGGCCACCCCTACAAGTGGGGTACTTTTGGGGGTTTCTTGCAATTACATAAAGTTTGATACTTTTGTGTATTTCACTTTACCCAAAAGTTTATGTTTTTACATAAAGGCCCAAAATCACTAAATGACAAACGGTTTTGCTCCATCAATGAAGTTTTTGTAATTTTTTGGTTTTGATTGTAATAGCATAAAGTTGTGAACATTTGTGCATTTACAAAGTGGCCCCAAAAGTTTGTGTTTTGCACAATGGGACAAAATATTTTCCCATCTTTAAATCTACGTGTCGCCTCCATGATTTATGGGATTATTTTTTGCTCCACAGCAGTAACACAAGGTGTCATTAATTATTAGGAAAACTAACCAAAAGGGCTTGGAAACTTTGACTTTCACCAAAAGTCATGTTAGAACTTTATTTAATAGTTAGTACAAATCCCAATACTCAATCAGGCTAACTAAAATGGCCAAACCAAAATAACATGCTGATTTGTTGATTTTACCCCTAATATTTTAGGTTAACTTACCTTAGTTTTCAGTGAGTTTAGTTATTTTGAAATAAGAAGGCTTTGTTTGTAGAATAGAGTTCTTCGATCCTTTTTCTGGAACTGGTTGACGGTTTTGAGAGTCCATTTTGAAATCTTGATCATTGTTGTTCATCGTTTTACTGGAGTTCTGTAATCTGATCGTCTTTCTTCGTAGTTTCATTAGAGTTTCATTTTTTGATTGGAGCTTATCATCATTATATTACAAGGTTGAAGACAATTTTGTTGTTTTGTTTTGCAAATAATTTGTTTAGTTTTGTATTGACTGATACTTTGTTGGTTAATTTGTGTTCAGATTACAATATTTCAGTTTCTGAATTTCTCCATTTGTAGCTATTTTGAAGAATTGCAGGTAAATTTTATTTTAAATTTTTTATGTCTTGTTTATATTGTATGTTTTGGGTAGATGTTTTAGTTTAATTTTCCATTAGTTTTCATAATTTTTTAGGAATTTTCCCTTGTTCATCACACTGGCTGTGTTTAGCATTTTAGAAATAGTGAAAGTCTTATTATAGTTTATGAAACAGTGGTTATTATAATAATTTTTAGTTTTTTATTTGTTTTTTATTGTTTTGTTTTAAAAATAGTGTTAGTTTTTTGTTCTTTTTTATTTTTTTTTTATTTTTTATGTATATGATTTCAAAAACATTTATTGTTTTGTTTGAAAAATATTGAATTCAGTTTTGCAACAAATTCATAAACAATTGTGGTTATGTTTACATTTTGTTGTTGATTATTGTTATATGTGTTATTAATATTTGTTTATTGATTTGTAATATTTTTTTTTTTAAATAGTTATAGAGAATGGTAAACTAGCTCAGTTTACATATGGTGGTTTATTCGGTGTTAGTTTTATTTGATCAACTTCTACATTCGATCAAATTTGTATTGATCTTTGTTCTAGGTTTAAGGGTTTGAGACTTGGTTGTTTTGAGTTGCGATATGCTTTGAATGAAAATCCTACTTGTCTCTTAGATTATGGTGTAGATGTTATGAATATGTTGCTGGTTCTTGATGTTGTTGGAAAATCTGTCGTATAAATATTAGTTATCGATAAATGTGCTCATTCTATAGTTTATTACCTACGGATAACGTATCTTCTTTGTGATGTACAACAGGCTCTATGATTATTGTTAGTGAAAATGATTATTTAGGAAGTATGGTGTTCTTATGGTATCCATAATTATATGTCATGTGAATGAAATAGTTACATAGAATCTGAGGGGCAAGTTTTGAAGGGAGATGGTGTTGATTTATGAGATAAGTTGAAGAAGTTTTTTGTTGAATAGGGTTTCAATTTGAAGTATTTGAAGAATGATAAGAATTGGATTAGTGCTCAGTGTTCTAGGAAGGAATCTAATGTTGTCTTTGGTGTGTGTATGCGTCTAAGTGTGATATTAATGACTTTTTCATTATTCGGAAGTTGTATAATGTGCATACATGCAAGGGTATGATTAGAAAGAAGAAAAACAAAGTTGTTAGCCATCAGTTTGTTGCTTTTCTCATCAAGGATAATGTTCAATCAAATCCTCTTATTAAACCGAAAGAGATTATTTCAAGCTTAAAACAATTTGTTGCCTTGCACATCATTGCTTTTGAGAGCTTCAGTGTCTACTTCTTGATCTGTTACTTTTGTCATTAATATAACACTTTTCTCTCGGAATGTTTCTTCCCCATCATTGTGTTCAATTGTTTGTTGTATTCCCTCATCATGGACTGTGCCTTCTTCATTTTGCTCCTTGTTTGATTCGGAAACAGCTTAGGCTTTTTCTTTTTTCTTTCTCATAGTCACTGTCGACTGTTGCAGTGTTTGAAAGGTTTTCTTCTGCCTCTTTGATCCATCTTCATTCTTTTCTTTAACTTCTATCGTATTTTTTCCTTTGTTGTGATTGTTTTTGTGCCCTTTTTTCTATGTGCTTTGCGTTGGTTTTGTAACAATGCCTTCTTCGGGAATGTTTTCAATCTGTGGATGAATAGTTTCCTTCTTTGTACGTGATATTTTTTTTCTGTAAATTATTTTTGAAACTGAAGATATTTTGCAAACTGTTTATGAAAGTGTACCAACATAAGAAATTGTTTATGAAACTGAGAAAAACACAAAGTATTTTGTAGATCCACATAAATATTTTTATTTTGTTGAAGTGAGTAAAGCACAAAGATGAAATTACAGTAGTAAGTGCAATTTAGGATGATATAAGTTTATACATTACAAGCTAAGTTAGTAAAAAGTGTTAGTTTTGTAGATCTGTGATGAAATGATGTTGGGTGAAGAGAAAAAAGTTGATTTCATTAAAATGGTGTTTAAATTCTTACGTGTCATTGTTTGTGGTTGATTCGAGTTGATCTAATTTATGCAAGTAGTGAACTAAGTATAAAATTGTTAAATTTGTGGAGGAATAGAGTAGGATTGTTACCTTGGTTTGTTCTTATATAGATTTGTGCGAAGAAGTTGTTGATGGAGTTTGACAGATTCTTCTCGATTTTTCTGTGAAGAACTTGGGTGATGGAGAATGGATGATACGGAGAACGGATGACCTTTTGCTAGGTTTTTGTTTTCTAGTTTATGGAAATGCAAGTTTGGCTGGATTCATTAATGGAAGTTTGTTTGCACGGGGATGGTGTGTGTATAGCTTGAGTAGTTGGTGAAATTTGTGGAAACTTTATTGGTCTTTATTTTTGTATTATTGTTTGGAATTTTTTTTTTTTACATTTTGTTTGTACCTTTTGGATCACTTGTTGATATCATTTAATTTTTAAAATATAAAGAATAAATATATTTTATTTTTAGTTTCATAAATAGTGTAAACTTATTTTCATAAACAGTGTTCGTTGTCAACTTTCATTTACATGTCCGTTTTTTTTTATTGTTGTGCATAAATGATTTTAATTTTAATGTTGAAATTATATATTTTTTAATGATAATTTTGGATAATAATATGGACAGTTTTTTGCAATAGACATAACTAAATTATTGTTCAAAAATGATAAGAATTTATTTTTGTAAATTTTATCAAATGCACTATATTATATAATTTGAAATTCATGATGTAATATGTAGTAGAACTATTATAATTGTCACAATTGTTTTATATCTAGTAATATAATGCGATATGAAATTACATTCATTAATTAATTCACAGGCTAATAATGTCTTCTTCATCATAACCATCTAGTATTGTTGTTTTTTTTTCCTAGAGTTGCATCTTTCTTCAAGCACCCCTTGCTGTCCATTTGAATAACTATTTGCATGATTCACCAATGTGGTTACAATTTTAGCACTTTTCTTGAATACTTCTTTCTTGTCAAAAGTGGGTTCTATCAATTTGCCCTCTTGTACTTGTTGTCGATAATGAATGACAAAGATCCCACAATCCAACCTACATTTTTTTGGTGAAAAGATAAGTATGATAGGTGAGCAGATCACTAGATAGCATTAGATGATAGATAATGATATCATTTATATTTACACTTACAGTAACTCTAGAACTTGAATGCTTATGTACTATAAAGTTTGTACGTACGAGTCTTCTTGTTGTTGTGTACTAATCTTGTAACTTTCAATATCTATTGTGATGGTGTTGTCACTCTTGAAGTCCTTGTATATTGTTTGAATCTTGTCTCACTGCAAAAAAAGAAAAAATAGAATGTTTTGTATGAAACAATTTGGTACATAGATTAGATTTTAGTTCAGGTTTTGTTCTTACCACTTGTAGAGCATGGTAAAAAAATATTGGTCTCTACCTCCTTCAAACCTTGGTAGTTTGGAATTCTAATGTGTCATTGTTCGTTTCTGAATGTCCCAAACTATCAAGGTGAAGTGGTAGTAGTGCTTCATCGGGATGAAGACTTTTCCAACATTGTCCACATTTTATTCCAATATTTTCTTCAAACGTTGGTTAGTATATTACACATCACTCTTTGGTCATTCTTTCTCCATGTCATTTTGTTTGAATAAGAAGAAATATTATATTTATCAAATGGACAATGGTCATGTGAAGTCTAGATTTATTGTTTGGCTTCCCTTGTCAAATGTTGTAAATTGTACCACATGCTCTAGTTAGTTTTAGGGTTAAAATGCTACTTTTGGGTTCATGCTGCTGAGAATATCATTTCAAGAGCTTAACTTCTCTCATCAAAGGTTTGTTCATACGTATGCATTTCATACCATTGTTTCCAATTCATTTTGTCTAGTGGTTATGTCTAGTCAAAACTTCTCGCTACTTTCACATGAATTGGGCTCACACTTTAAGACAATCCACATGGGCTTTCTGACAACTTTTTCCTCAATAGTGTTTTTCAACTCTAGATATTTCCAGATTGATTTTGCACATGAAACATGGTTTTTTTGGTCCCCTTTTTGTCTGAATATCAAGCCTTCTTTAAAAGATCAATCTAGGGTTCATTGTTTTTTGGGATTTGAGATTGGAAAAGTTTTTGAGAGCTTCATTTTCATCTCCATCTCAGATCTCCTAGGAGCATCAAGCATATTTTATGGGTAATTTTCTTCATCGAATATTTCTAAATCTATCTTTGAAATTATGTGCTTAAATTAGTTTTAATGCTCATTTGTTATGGCTAGGAGTTTTACATTTTAAAAAGCTTTGAGCTACCTCTTGTGTTTCATTGAAACTGTAGCCACAAAACCATGTTCATGCATCAAACACCCAATCACTGCATATTAGGTAGCATTGTCTTCATGGTTTTGTTTTAATTTGGTGGTTAAGTTCTTCAAGTTTTAAATCTTTAAACTGACCCTTTTTTGGATTCGCGTCAGTTCATCTTTCAAGTGTTTGAGTGATGAAACTGACTAGACATCGAATCCATATTTGCATCAACTTCATCATAACATCATTTGCATAAGTTGATTTGATTTCTATGCCACAAGGTGAAGAGCTCAGGAGGAGCTGCCACCTCATGAAAACTAAAGAAGTTTTTCTCATGCAAGGTAAGGTTGCACAAAGGTACAAGTTGCTCTGTGGATTAAGATCTAGGAACTGAGCTTGTGTGGTTACTTTGTAAGAATCTTGACTTCATTAGTAGATTGGACTCATTGGAGAGTCCCCAATTTTTTAACCCAGAGGTGGGGTTTTTTGGCCAAAAACTTCATGCGTTCTTTGTCTCTTAAGCTTGTCCACATATCTTAATTGTTTGCATATGTTTCATGCATCATATGAATTGTTATTTGATATGTGTTAGAGACTAAGTTTACACTACATATTATGAGTAATGAATTGATTTGTTGTTGACTAAGATAACTCGTAGTGAACTAAGTTTGGTTCATAGATTTGCATTTGATTAACTGAAAAATCTGTACTTAGTTGGCTGGTGAGCTTGATTAGTCAAACCACCATACTTTAATTCATAATTACTTTGTTATTACTGTTCGGTTAATGAACCGATATGTAAATGTGTTCAAGCTTAGGAATTATTGTTGTGAAACTAATCTGGGTAGACTTTGATTAGTTGAACGTATTGGTCAGTTAGGTTTTGCTCTTACAACCACACGTTATATCACTGGCTAACTTGTGACTAGTTGACTAGCTCATTTGACTAGTCTACTGTACAAAGTTAATTTTCATTTGCAGGAAGCAAACAACGTCGTGCAAGGGTGTTTTGTGCGACGAAATTAAGACATCATTGCGTAAATTCGTCGCACATTGTGCGACGCAAGGTTTTGTCGCGCAAATGGGCCTTGCACAATGAAGAAACAACTCCATCACGCAAAGTTTGGCAGAAAACCGTAGGTAAGCCCTTTATTGGCACCAAACAAATGTGCGACGAAATATTTCCCACAAAGTATTCAGCCCGATGCTTTTGAATTAGAGGAATCAATACTATATTTAGTGCAGGGTTATGTACGACGAAAGCTTCATCGCCCAAGGTCCCCAAACTTCCTTTAAATTTGTAGTTTTGCTCTCCCTGTTCTTCACAATTCATTTCAGAAATACTTTACTTTTTTCTGGATTACAATTCCAGTTGTTATTTGAATTTTAGTACAATAGCCGACTTTAGTGCTCGTTCATCATGATGTGAAAAATATGATTTTATTAAGTTCATTTGAGCAACATTTACGCATGCAATTAATAATTAAAGACAGAATCGTGCTTGTATGTACTAAAAACCAAAACTTTGCCCATTAAAATTCAAAGCCTAGTAGTTGTGAACCAAGACTAAACTCAAATCAAAGAGAAAGGAGTTGAGATTTCTTATACCTTTGTTGAATCCTCTTTGCATAAGCAAAGGTTAATCACCAAAGAGAGAGTGCCTTCTTTCCTTGCTTCTGAGCTCTATGGATTTCTTGGAGGAGGATGGAAGAATGGATTCTCCAAGTTCCCCAGAAAGGGAACCTCTAAGTTTCCACACCAAGGAGAGACTTGAAGAGAAAAGTGACTTGGGGAGGATTTGATGCTAGTGAAATCCTTCCTAAGAGCAGGCCTCCTAGAGAGAAAATGAGAGCTTTTGTTCTCTCCAATTTCCTCTATAGAAAACCCTAAATAAATTTAGCTTATAAATTTCCTTTTATAGCCTCTCACATTTGAGTGGCATAGTTGAAATTAAACTAAACCCTATGTATGGCCGGCATTGGGGTTATTATTGGGCATTTAGGCCCTTTGTATTTTAAGTTGTCATACAACCTAAGTTATTGGGCTTGACTATTCGAAGCTCATTGGGCCTTGAGGCCCAAAACTAACCCGAGGCCTAAAACGAACTTATTCGTTTGATTAATTAATTAAATTAACATATTAAATAATTCTAACCATAAACAATTAAACCATTTAATTGTCCTTACTCAACTCTATTGTTTCTTTAATCTATATCGTACACAGTGTACGATCCATTAGGTCATTCTCTAAACCAATACTCTTGATCACATTGTTTGGATGATAGTTTATTCATGTCTACTATCCAATGTGATCCTCTCGTTTATATGATTACCATGAATGTGATTTGGAACATACTTCCTAAATCGTATTCATTTGCTATGGCTATATACTCTTAATCATATCATAGAGTATTCTCCTTCAATGGTTTGAAGGTTAGAGATCCCTAGTTGCACACTCACATATGCCTCTACAATTAGGTAGCTTAACCGTAATGATGCCATGGACATTCTCAACAGAATGCCTTTAACATAATCAAAGATTAAGAACGTAACCATAAGACAACTATGGTGCCTCAGGTCAAATGACTACTTTACATTATCCCAACCACGAGTTCTTATGTGACATAAGTATGAGAACTCCTTGTTGATTGTATTCAATGGACTCATTCTCTATTAACCATCTACATACTTGTCTTGATGTCAATCACACCAATGACTCGAGACCAGTCGCTCTCTCGGAGAAAAGACATAGCATGTACTGGTCTTAACGGATCGTCAATGCCCAATTGGCAATCCTATGATCAGGAACATATAAGATATGTGCATGGAAGAGAATGGTCTCATGAATCTAACTTCTTTAGATCACATTCTCCTAATTACATATTCCTTGAACTTATTGTTTAAGCGTATAACATTTATATGAGACGGCTTCAAATAGTAATCTTTGTCCTTATATTAAGCTAGTTTAGTTTAACATGTGAAATGTCCATAAAGTATCATCATATGATTGGATTTAGGGCACATTTTCAATACATCAAAGAGAATCGAGGGCGAAGGTTCTGGAAAAGGTAATACATACTAAATTTTGTGATTTGTATAAAGTATATATTTTGCTTTACTATTTTAAATTAATATTTATTGGTAGACAAGAGAAATAAGAGAGCTGCGCCTCGGGTCTGATACACTTTAGGTGGGAGTCACTACCGAATCATGTATGAAGAATTAAAGGGATCTGGGGAGTTAGAGATGCGCTCCAAGTTTAGGTGCGACATTGGGTCATTAGTGTGACATCCCACATTGCCTAGGGGAGTGATCCTTATATGTATATTCCCATCCCTACCTAGCACGAGGCCTTTTGGGAGCTCATTGGCTTCGGGTTCCATCGGAACTCCGAAGTTAAGCAAGTAGTGCGCGAGAGCATTCCCATGATGGGTGACCCACTGGGAAGTTCTCGTTTGAGTTCCCAGAAACAAAATCGTGAGGGCATGGTCAGGGCCCAAAACGGACAATATCGTGCTACGGTGGTGGAGCGAGCTCGGGAAGTGGTCCCTCCCGGGCCAGGATGTGACAATTTGGTATCAGAGCATAACCCTGGCTGTGGTTGATAGGATTAAAAGCACACCACAAAGTAGCACACAAATGTCCTATTAATTTTCCTTATTAACAATAAGATTTGTCAATTGTAGCATATGAAAATAAGGGTCTTTCCCACAGAAGATTATTTTATCTAACTACTTAAAATGTCACAAAAGCTAGGTTGTTATCCCTACTGACCAGCCACCGAAAAATAATTAATAGACCAAATTATACTTATCTAAAGTGTATGAAACAGAACAAATTTTGGGGATTTTTGGAGTTGATTTGCTATTTAAATTAAATCGAACAAAAACAGAACAGAAACAGATTTTAAGTAGTTCACAAATTAAGAAAAACGAGTAAGGAGAATTGCTATCCACCACCAAATAATCATGCAAACATGTTATGTTTCATTCAAATTCCTTCTATTTCCGGATGAAGATGCTTAAGTTGGCTCAATGTTAGAACTCAACCTATTACTCTTTTTTATGTAGTATGTTAAGAGAATGTCGTTTTCAACTTAACATAGTCCCTAACATGCAATCTAGAATGACGTGTTCATAGATTTAACAAGTAGAAATCATTAAGAACAAAAAGAGTTTGAGTCATCACAAGGTATCGTAAGTACTGGCGTTGTCTTACTTATCCTAGAAATTGGTTCACATGTTAATCACAATTAACAAGTACTACTCTAGAACATATGTAGGTCCTTATTCGACAAGGGCTGGCACACACATATTCATAGCATTAGAATCCTAGATATGCTTACTAAGTATACATTCGTAGAAAACACATAAAGAATTCATCAATGAAACAAGTAGTGAATCAATTTTCATTCGCTCATAAAAGTAATTCAAACGAAATGTCATAACAAACTTGCAATCATATTCGGGGCTTCAAACAGCCCCTAACTACTAAAAATTTAGTTACACAATCCTTAAGTTAAAACAAAAGATAGACATGAGTTTGAGAAAATAGAACCGAAAGAAATCGACTAAGGCTCTTCCTTTTCTTTCCTTCCCTAACGCTACTTTTAAACCAATTCTTGCTGCATCATTTTCTTCTCCTTAACTCACCCACTAATAGCCATTCAGTGATGACAATAAATGAGAGGAAATGGTAAAACAATTGTAACTCCTTGGGTAGCCTTTATTCCAATTACTCCCTCTTAATCCTCATCTTTAATTCCATTTCCTCTGATATTTGAATAGATGTCAGCTGGTTTGTTCTTGATTGCATCAGTTTTGGCTGCTAGATTTATTGGATTTATTGCTTTCAATGCTTTCTTGTCAGTTACAAACTGCTTAGCCTGTTGGGAACCTTTCATTATTAAAATGGCCATAACTTCTTCTAGAAAAATGATATTAGTAATCCGGGAAATGCTCCAGAAAATAGACATCCGTAGCTTTCCAAGCATAAAGGCTCATTCTCTAATTCATTATGAGCTGTCTGCAACTTGCTTCCAAAGTCAGCTGACCTGCACAGGCAGTTTTGACGAATTTGTTACTTAAAATCCCACTTGTGCTATTTTTCTTTTCTTTGCTTGACAAATCCTACAAAACATAAAAACAAAGTAAATAACTCAAAAATATAAGGAACTAACTAAGAAAAGACAAGTGAATTTGATATAAAATATATATAAATATAAGCTTATCAAATACCCCCACACTTAGCTTTTGCTAGTCCTCGAGCAAAACAAAGAAAACATGAAAAAGTAGCAACATGAAAAACATTAGCTCCCACTATGTGACCCTCATAGAATTTCATTCAAGAAAACAAATCATCAAGAACCTTAGCTAGCACCAAACAAGCTAATCCAAGCTCATCTTCCTTATTCAAATGTTAACAGTGACCTTTTAATCATCCTTGAAGTGTAGTGTGTGTAATAGCCATGCTAATGCAATTTCAAGTTTTGTTTTAAAACACCACATGCAAACTAGTGACCTTCTCACGGGACATACACTCAATCACACATATGTTTAGTTTAACGTGTTTCGCTCAAAGAATCAAATGTGAAAGATCTACCATAAGCTTGCATAAAGATCACATCTCCACAATCATAATTGCAAAACTTAAATCAAGAGGACTTTCATTGGATATAATGAGGCTTAGGGAGAGGGTTATAGAAATGAAAGGATAGGTAAACACAATTTCCAAGCTACATTGCAAGCAATTCTCTTGTTGAGATTTATAAGAGCTCAACCTCTCCAACCACTCTACTAATACCTTCAACCACATCCCTAAACTGAAACTTTAAAGACCTTTCTTTGTATACAATTTTTCTTTTTCTTCTTCTTCTTTTTTTTTTTCTTTTTTCTTTTCTTTTCCTTCTGCTTCTTCTTCTTCTTTTTTCTTTTCTTTTTTTTTCTTTTGTTTTTTTTAAACCAATTTTGCACATAACTAAATACAAACATGAAATACCCCCACACTTATTCTTTTGCCAAACTCCTTCAAAGTACTTCACAAACATTT
Source organism: Pyrus communis (assembly GCF_041283825.1). NCBI lineage: Eukaryota > Viridiplantae > Streptophyta > Magnoliopsida > Rosales > Rosaceae > Pyrus > Pyrus communis. The sequence goes on along the minus strand of NC_142578.1, from coordinate 13,718,984 downwards.
CTCATAAGACAATCTCACATTGCTTACTAGCTAGCTTGGAAAGGGTAAGGAAAAATGTTTAAGATATAAGGGCAGACATATCTGGTGATAAGAAATAAAAGGCTCAACATATACGGCACAAATTGGCAATCTAATGAAATCGTTTTTCTTTAGGAAACATGCTTATTTGGGCCATGGTAATAAACCTAATGCCTCTATCCTTTTCAAGTTCATGCAATCAATGACAAACATTTCAAAAGATCGTTACGCAAGTTCTAGAGATGTAAGTCACATAAGTTCATCACACATGAATGAGTGTATGAAAAATGCACACACATTCAATAGGCTCAAAAACTCACATAGGCTATATATGGTCACTATATTCACATACGAAGCTTTAAGTCATGCTTTAGTTTCACATCAACAAGGCTATTTGCATTTGGTTTTTCAAAGATGATTAAACATGTAAAAGGCTAACAAGAGAATAAGGAATTTCACACAACACATGCTTACTAAGTTCTTGATCACCATGGTTCAAATTCAATCCAGTTATGTCATTTGTCACATCCCGGCTCGGGGCGGATCACTTCCCAGGCCCGCTCCACCACCATAGCAAGATATTGTCCGCTTTCGGCTTACCATTCCCTCACGGTTTTGTTTTTAGGAACTCACGAGCAACTTCCCAGTGGGTCACCCATCATGAGATTGCTCTAGCCCCCTTCTGGCTTAACTTTGGAGTTCTTATGGAACCCGAAGCCAATGAGCTCCCAAAAGGCCTCGTGCTAGGTAGGGATGGGAATATATATTTAAGGATCACTGTAAACACGAAAAATTCCTGAAACAAGAAACAAGAATACGTGTACAAAATATATTTTTGTGTTAATGATTTTGGGGTTACAATCTCTTTGTAATTTGATCCTCTGATTCTATCTTCGTAGGGTGTAGGTTTGTGGATGAGCTGTTGATCCAAAGGGCCGTCGGGGCTTGATCTAGGGATGAACAGTTGATGAACGGATCTTCGAGGGCTTTTGGGCTTGATCTTGAAGACTGGGTGTATGGATTTCTTCAAGGGCTTTTGGGCTTGATCTTGAAGGTTGATGGATGAGCGGATCTTCAAGGGCTTTTGGGCTTAATCTTGAAGAACGATTGGATGTGTGGATTTGTTGAGGTTGTTGATCCAAAGGGCCGTTAAGGCTTGATCTTAGGACGAACGGATGATGAACGCTTTCTTCAAGGGGCCGTCGGGGCTTGATCTTGAGTCGGCGGAAGTTCTTCAAGGGCCGTTGGGGCTTGACCTTGAAGGAGGGTTTGACGAAGAACGAAGAGTGTTTTCTTGATCCTTCGGGATTTGCTTGAGAGCTTTAGAGTTTCAAGGCTTCAAGGTTTTGGTGTGATGTGAATTCCCTTCTTTCTTTCTCTTCTTCCCTTCTCTTTTTCTTCTTCCTTCCTCCTCCCAAAATGAATGCCTTGGCTTCCTATTTATAGAATTCCAAAACTTGATTTTTGGATTTAAATAATCAGGTGAAATAAATCATTTCTGCCAGGTATTGACACGTGTCCTATTTGATGACTTTTCCAATTTATTTCGATTTTTCGTTGAGTCACACGCTACATGTAAAATTTATGTGACACGTGAGCGTTGAAATTTTAATTATTGGTCAACATTCATTTCACCGAAATTTTGATGTCTACAAATGCCCCCACTTCAAGGCGCGTCGTAGACATGTGCTTGTCACGTGTAGAAGATGCGTTTTGAAGTCCCTTAATGTAGATGTCAACCCAAGGGCCGTCGGGGCTTGATCTTGAATTGGGCTGGAAATTTCTTCAAGGGCCATCGAGGCTTGATCTTGAGTTCGACTGGAAGATTTTCTGGTTTCCCCCAATCGTTGATTTTCCACAGGCTTAACCTTGAACTGGGCCGGAGATTTCTGCAAGGGCCATCGAGGCTTGATCTTGAGTTCGACTGGAAGATTTTCTGGTTTCCTCCAATCGTTGATTTTCCTTTGTGCTACTCTTGAACTGGGCAGCAGGATTCTTCAAGGGCCATCGAGGCTTGATCTTGAGTTCGACTGGAAGATTTTCTGGTTTCCTCCAATCGTTGATTTTCCTTTGTGCTACTCTTGAACTGGGCAGCAGGATTCTTTTGGTCTCCCCCGAAGGTCTGAGCTTACTCCTTTTATCTGTTTCTTTGTTCAATCTCTCTAATTCGTATTGAAGAGGGTTAGAGGATAGCTCAGCATATGCAGTTGTTGCTTGTCTTCACATGCCTCAATGTATCATTTTCACTTGCCTTACTTGCTCCCATTTGCAGAAGTGGTCCCTTCTCTGGAAGTGTATCAACCGTTGAAGATGACTACTCGAGAGCAACGCTAGGTAAGCAACCAGGGAATAGATTCCAGGCAGTCGGTTCCAGATCGGAAGACTGACTCCAAGTGCCGGCTGATTGCTTCTTTCACTTTGCCATGCGAGTAAGAACAAGGACAAAGGAAAAGACAGGGAAAAAGCATGATATGAGATACCTTTGCTTTCAAAGAAGCAGCGAATGAATCAGCACATATATTTGTTGTGCTTGTCTCCACATGCTTCGATGTATCATTTTCACTTGCCTTACTTTCTCCCTTTGCAGAAGTGGTATTTCCTTATGCAGGTTTGGCATCTTCTCTTGTAGTATTTGTCCTCTGATGCAGGAGTTGAATGCAAACCTTGCATTTGAATGGACCATCACTTCTTGGTGGCAGCGCAAGTTTGAGTGGAGGTTCCGGCATATTGCTTTCTCTGTCCTTATCCTGGCAGGTGAGAACAAGGGCAAAGGAAAAGATAGGGAAAGCATGATATGAGATACCTTTGCTTTCGCCCTTGATGATATGAGATACCTTTGCTTTTGAAGAAGCGGTGAATGAATCGGCACATGTATTTGTTGTGCTTGTCTCCACATGCTTCGATCTACCGTTTCCTCCTGGCTCATCTGTACTCCAGGTATCTGGTATCTTCTTTGGGGAAGAAGAAAAAATTGAGTATTTCGAGAGGGTTTGCTGGGAGTGCGCCCTCAGAGGTGAGGAAGAGTTGGGCATTTTCTTCCGGTCTACCTTGCCATAAAAGATGAAGGTCGACATATATAGGGATTTCCCAATAGCAAGTGGTGGTACTGTTCTTTTACCCTTGTCGACAAACGTCTCTTCGATTTTTGAGCAAGCGTCTCTTCGATTTCTGAGCGAGCGCCTCTTCGAAAAAGTTGTCACGGGTGCGGCTCTGTCACCACGCTTGTTGGCAAAGGCGCGTAGTTGGGATGATAACCTTCATGTGTTTTCAACTTTGTCAGAGATCTTTTGACAAAGTTGAATGCGTTATCTGAAAAGCCGCGAAAGCGTCGCCGAACTTCACGCAGGAAAATCTGGTTTTTTGAATCGGTGGTCGTGTCGCCTTGGCTTTTTATAGAGGTATCGATCACCTCCAACATGCACACTTTGAAGATCGCCCATTTGTGAAAATCGTCTTCGGCCCTTTCTGATTTTACTCCATCCACCTTTCTCTTTGAACACTTTTGAAAAATGGCAAACCCATCGAACCTTAGCTTAGAATTGAGTCTCAGCAGTGATACGGGCGCGCCGCGTCAAGGTAACGTATGGCGCCCTTCTTTCTTATCTTCTAACGGTCCTCTTACAGGTGAAGACTCCGTGATGCAGGACGCCACAACAGCTACAATAGTAGCTAGGAACCTCCTCACTCCAAAAGATAGTAGGCTACTGTCAGGACGGTCCGATGAGTTGGCCGTTCAAGAGTCCCTTGCTCTTAGTGTTCAGTGTGCGAGCTCTGTGTCCAACATGGGCCAACGCCTGCTTGCTCGGTCCCGTCAGGTGGAATCATTGATGGCAGAGGTGGAAAATCTTAAGCAGGAGATCAAACAGCTTAAGTACGAGAATAGAAGTTTGCACGTGCTTGCAAATAACTATTCGTCGGGCATGAAGAGGAAGCTTGATGAGCTGCAAGAATCTGAAGGTCGGATTCAAAGTGACCGTCAAAAGCTTGCGGCTTATCTCCAGAGGCACCTTTTTCCTGGGTCGTCTAGCGTTCCACCCAGTATTGAGGCCTGAAATGCTCTAGCTTCAATGCCTCCCGCTCCGATGCCTTCTGCTCCGATGCCTTCCGCTTCTAGAGTTTTGCCAAGTAATGGGGCTTCACGTGAACATCCTTTGTGAAAGCTCCATCTTTTTTTTTTTTTTTTTTTTTTTTTTTTTTTTTGTACACACTTGTAATTTCTTGGAGATTAATGGACATGCTTTATTTTATTCAGTGTATTGTGCTAAATACAGATAAAACATATACATCACCGTCCATCATCATTCATTTTCATTTTATTTTATTATTTATTATTATTATTATTATTATTTTTTTACTTTTCTTTGCTTTCGGTGGCATTGATCCACCATTCATTTATATATATATATATATTTTAGATGGTGCCAGAAGCACCATCATTGTTTTTTTCTTTCTTTTTATTATATATATATATATTTTTTTTTTCTTTTTGCACATGGTTCCAGAAGCACCATCATTGTTTTTATTATATATATATATATATATTTTTTTTTTTGGATGGTGCTGTCCATCCAGATTCCATCATTTTTTTTTCCTTTATATGGTGATCTGCAAGGCTGAGTTTGTGGGTGAAAACCTAGGCCGAGTTCGAGAGAAGACGGAGGAGGAAGGGGTGTCCGTGCTGCTGAAGCTGATCGGTAGAAGGAGAGGGCTCGCAGAGGAGGACGAAGACGGAGAAAGTCTTTGGGTGTGAGTTGACAAACTTTGATTTTGTCAATCACATTCAAAGGCAGCAGCATAGGCAAGCAGATGTGAGTTGACAAACTTTGGTTTTGTTAATCACATTCACAGGTAGCGACCATGGCGGAAGTGCAGAAGCAGCCAGAGCTTGAAGTAGTGCAAAGCGTCGAGCTTCGCGATCGGCTAGTCGTTTGACAGCGGTCGTTGAAGTTCTTCTCCGATTCAAATGCAGCAGCAGAGGCAAGAAGATGGATGAGGTCTTTGGGTGTGAGTTGACAAACTTTGGTTTTGTTGATCACATTCAAAGGCAGCAGGCATGGCGGAGGTGCAGAAGCAGCCAGAGCTTGAAGATGGAGCACAGCCGTGTCTGGGTTTCTATCACTTCTACTTAAAGGATTTCCCTTTTTAGCTGTGGTCACCAAAGAAGCATCTGATGGAGGGGACCTGTTTGTGGGGACTGTTTTCTTTGGTTGATTTTGATCAAGACGGCTAGAGTGACGAGCTTGAGGTTATTAGTAGCGGCTAGGAGACAGAGGAATAAGCTATTCTTCTTGTTCTACCATGGAAGATGAACCTCTGGAATCCAAAGCTCCATCATTACCATCACTGAGCACAGCCACTAACAACAACCATTGCACATCGCCTTCTCCGTCTCCCATGATCCCGTCTAATTTAAGCAACTGGTTCATCAATTGCTCAATCAGAACAAGCACATCTTGCTCTGCAACATTTTTACCTTTACTGATAATTGATTCAAGAGCCGACACCTGGCCAACAAACCTGTCTACTTCCATGCTAATTTCGGAGATGGACTTCGAAGCCCTTTCCTTGTCTTTGAATATCAATTTCTGATCTTGATGGTGCAAACCAGTCGGTCCAACCAACATTTTCTTCAAATCCCCAAAAAAAGATTGAGCGCTGCTGTCATATTTACCCCTGTACTTGTCCGCAAAATCAAACAGCTGATAGGCGTGGCGGAGGAGTTCACGAGAGTATGCGGGCGGTTCGCAAAAGCCCGAAGAGGAATCGGGTCGCGGTCAAAGGTCTGGAGCTCTTCTCCAATGGAAGATTGGAGATGATGGTCTCCAAAAGTTCTCTCTGCTGACTCTCCGAAGCTAAACCCGACGATGTGGCGGCGGTAGTGGTGATGGCGACGCCTGAGGAAGAAGACGAAGGCTTTCGGTTCGTTCTCGAAATTCCAGGAATGTACTTCTTAGCATAATGCATCAAGCACGTCTCCACCATCTCCAAGTCGATCGGAGCGCGGAGCTCTAACGACGCCGTCTTGGACTCACTGGTTTGCGGTGCTTTGAGCTCCAGAACCACCGCGTGCGTTTCGTAGCTCCTTCCGACCGCCACAACCGCCAGTTCCGGCAACAGACTGACCTCCACATTCTTCACATTCCGGTCAGCCGAAGGGAAACGTGATTGAAGCCTGGAACTCGCATTGACAAAGAACCCCTGGAATGCAACGGCGTCGTTTTCGTCGTCGTTCTCTTCTGGTATTGGGTTGAACTGGGAACCGGAAGTCGGGGACGAAAGCGGCTCGTCGTCGTTGTAAACTCTCGGAGGTTTGGTCTTAACATCTCTGGGCTTCTTGGGCAATGAAATTGGCAGCGGTTGCTGGTGGGTTTGTGGTTTGTTGACGGAGATTAACGGCAGTTCCTTCCAGGCAGTGCTGCAGACGGGGCAGACGAGAGAGTATGTCGACGATTACCTCCGGCGGGAGTTCGGCCATGGCCATGGATGCTTGGATTTGAAGCTGCGTCATATCGAGGGTGGATTTTGGAGTCTTCATTTCTAGAATTTGCTTGCAGGGTCTAGGGTTTTTTCACTTTCACTTTCTTTCAGAGCGTTCTTTGCATTTGGGGGGACAAAAAATGGAGAAATAGGAGATTGCTTGTCTGATGAGGTTGGTGTACCATAAACGAGCCTCTTGGTAGACTCCTGAATGGTTCCCCACGCGAGCCCATCTTCGAGACCAGCAAACCCGATTGCTCAGGAGAAGGGGGTGGAACGTGGGCTGGAAGAACGGGCTGTGACCTGTGTTATGGAGAACTGCAAGTCGAAGGGACGGATGAAGGAGAACACACAGATTGGGCTTTGAGAGCCGGGCCCGGGCCAGGCGGGAGAAGAAGTAGAGCTCCTTGCACAGCAAGCTCAAAACAATTATGTGTGTAGAAGTCTTAAGTGTAGAAGGACTCCTTCTAACATGTATAATTTAAATTTTTTTTTTTTGATTGAATAGAGAATATATATATATATTTTTTAATACATAGTAACATATGTATATATATATATATTTTTTTTTTCTTTTCTTTTGTAATAAAATTGACTTTCTTTAATGAAACATTTATTTATTTATTTTGATGTGAGTGTACTTGAAGTTTTGAAGTTTCAAGTTGCCTACGTACTCTTCCAAAGAAGAGATCAAGTCATAACGTAGTTCAAATGAGTGATGGTTTTGATGATGATTTTGCCGTACACAGTTTATGCTCTTGCGGGCCAGGAGCGTGGTGCGTTTGCAGTTTCAGCTCGTGCAGGCAAGGAGCGTTTGTTGTCACCTTTTAGGCTCGTGCGAACGAGGAGCTTTGGTTGTTGATGCGAGATTTATACGCGCACAAATTAAACCCTCTTTTTGTCAAATTGTAGTATAAGTATAAGTAGGGATCGTTCTGGACCGGGGATTAGGAGGGATTGCAAATCTCTTGGAAACTGACTCAAAAACGTAAAGTAAAGTTTAAAACACTATACTAGACTCAAAGAATTCAAAAATACTTTAAAACATAAACTAAACAGATTCTAAGCACTAAAGAACAAGAAAGTAAAGGGGGGGTTTGATTTGACGAAATTAACTAAATTGCACAAATTGTAATTAAAGGCAAAACGTAAATATAAATGTGATGAAAATATGGATGATGGAATAGCCAAGGGGTTCTTCTCCACACATGTTACACTTGCATACAAGATTGATTCTCAGTTGGTCTTTCGATAAATTATGAAACTCAACGCCCCGGGTTAATTAGGTCCGCTTAAATTAACCGTCAAGTTTTCCTTAAGTTAATGAATTGGATGGGTTAGCGCAACGCAATTCACCACATTCTCCAAAAGTCCTTTACGTGAACAGCACAATAAAGATACAATCAAAGATCATTAAGCATTATGAAAACTATAAGTGTTGACGAGGCATTCGTTACTATGATTAGCATGAAACTCGTGCCAAGAATTCATTTAACGCGATTGTTTATAAGCAACCTCCACTACTTGTGAATATAAGTTCATAACGATTAGGTGAAATTCACTTATATTCTAGCGTCATATTTATGCATGAAAATTAAGCGCGCATTCTTAATAAACATTCATAAATAAGTTATCAATCAAACGGTTAAACAAATTGAATCCACAACTTATGAAATTCCAACGAAAGTTAATCAATTCATATTGCAAGTAATAAACATAGTTTCGAATCACCCCCTAGCTAAAGGGGGTTTAGTTCCTCATATCTTTGAAATCAAAGAAACGCCTAAACATTCCAACAACTCAAACTTGAATTGTATGAACGTTTAGGCACTCTTCTCTTCCATTCCTCATACGTACAAAACAAAGAGAATTAAAATTTAAACTTTGAAATCAAAGAAACACCTAAACATTCCAACAACTCACACTTGAATTGTATGAACGTTTAGGCCCTCTTATGTTCCTCGTTGTTGTAGCACAAGGTCTAAGGTGAGGTTTGGGGGATTATGGAAATGGATGAGGAGTGGTGGAAATGGAAGCAATGGAGGAGAAGTGGAAGGGGGACTCACGGCTAGGGAATAATGGAAGTGTTTGAGGGGTGTTGTGTTGTGAATGAGATGTTTTTGAATGAATGAATGCAAGGGTATTTATAGGAGTAGTGGAGGGAACATATGGCTATGTCATTTGTAGGTGAAGAAGGTGGATGTTGTAGGTGAAGTAGGTGGATGTTGTAGGTGATTATGAGTGATAAGTGATAAGTGTATGATATGTTAAGTGATAAGTGAATGATTATGATAAGTGATAAATGAATGTATGATATGATAAGTGGTGAATGATATGTGGTGAATGATAAGTGGTAGTGTTTAAGTATTTAAAATAGGGAACAAAGCCCTTCCTTGCATGGCAAGGAAGGGAGACACAAGGAAACACACGACAATGTCCTAAGGTTGCTAGGAATGTTGTTTTTGTGTTCTAAAATGCGTAGGAGTTTTCAATGATGCTCAAACATGAGGTCTTTTTAGGATTTAACTTTCCTACTTCAAGTCTTCAATTTCGTCCATCCTTTTGGCTCCAAGCATATGATATCCATTCCAATCTCTAATTTGCTCCAAAAGGCTCCAAAAGGCATCCTTTTGCATACTTTGCCCTTAGAACCTGAAAACACACAAAAGAAGCATAAAGAACTAAAATAACTAAAGAAACATAACTTAAATGTACGAGAACAAGCCATTTAAGTCGCATAAATATGCTCCTATCAAATACCCCCACACTTAGCTTTTGCTAGTCCTCGAGCAAAACAGAAAAACAAAACAAAAAGAACAAAACACAACCTACACCTTCCAACAATCGTATCAGGGACTTCCAATGCACATGACAAATTAAAAATCATTATTCTCACAGATTTGAGCCATCTTTACACTTAAGTACATTCTTACTCATAGTCACCACATACTAGTTCACAATTAAGCATTTAAAACCATGTTTTGAATGTAGTAACATGCCTTAGAGAATTCCCTCAATTTCTTACTAGATGTACTCTCGTTTTTCACACAGATTTTCTGACTACACACCCTACACTAGGTATATGTGAGAAGATTGATGTAAACATGTAGACGAACACTCACATATGTTATAATAAGGAAAGCATTTTCTGGAGTTAATAAGCATGTTTAGATATGATCTCATGAATGGAATGCTACTATTTAGACGCGAGAACCAGTGACACCATAAGCCCATACCAAGTTCAAACTCCACAAATTGAAATACACAACACTCAAGATAGAAGTCAAGGGTTGTAACGGGGCTTGGGGTATGTGGATAACAAAGAAGGGATATGGAAAACAAAGGTTTTTAAAGAAATAGTGAGCAAAGCATTTGAATCAACTTAGAATTCACTTTTGAATGAAAACTCAACTTTTGAACAAAAAGGGAGAGTTTAGACAATTTACACCCAGAATTGGTGTTTTGGAACCTTTCTTCAATCACTTATTCTTTCATTTTTTTCTTTTCTCTTTTTTTTTTTTTTTTTTTTTTTTTTTCTTTTCTTTTGAATCTCAAAACATCAACACTTAAACATTCTCTCCCCCACACTTATTTTCTTTCATAATGTAACTCAAAAGGAATTCAATTAAGTCATGCTCACTATCTTTTAAGAACAAGGGTGGGGATTGTCCTAAACTAGGCTAGGTGAGGAAAATGTGGGTAAACAAAGAATAAAGGCTAAACAAGGCTCAACGGGGTTAAAACTTACAACATATACGAAGTATGGGAAGTAAGGCTATTTGGCTATGGTGGTGGTCACTACACAACTTCTTCTTGAATATGTGTTATGCAAATCAATAACATGCTTTGAATGAAATGGGCATGAGTTCTAGCATTTGGAACTATATGATGAAACGCCTTCTAAGTAGTAACCAAGCAAAGAATAATGAGATCATGCAACGACTTTAGAAAACAAGAAATCACAGATTAAACTCTCCAAAGAACGTTATAGGCTCAAGTCTCTCAGGGTTGTAGCGTTTGTTTGAGTTCCTTCCTTCAAGCATGTTACAAAAACGAATTTTTTTTCTTTTATGATTGCATGTGAAGTCATACATTATAACCATAACCAAGCATATACCAAGAGTAAATCATACTTTTCTCTATGTTTATAACTCTTTCTAACCGTCATGCAATTATAAACCAAATCCTTATCATTGTGTTGGAAGGTACCCTAAGACACAAACACACAAAAACGACTCAAAACACTCTTTTTAGGGTTTTTAAAACAAGTTTTTCAAATTTTTATGTGATTTTCGGAGTTATAAAACAAAACACACTAAAACACTCTAAAACAACTTAAAAACACCTTAAAACAGCAAGGAACAACATTTGAAGTTATGGGTGATAAAATCCCACGAATTTGCATTAAATAAACTTAGTTACCCCCCCCACACTTAAATCAAACATTGTCCTCAATGTTTTAAGCATATGGTTCACACAAAACATAAGTAAACACACAAAAAACATTTAAACATACTAAACATGGCAGAATGTAATTAACAAAGAGAAGAGTTTAGGGACGCAAATCTGGTTATGGAGTGTAAATTCCCTCTTCTCCTTGGTGATTGCATTGAGGCTTTGATCTTTGTGATTCCACAGGCTTACTCTTGAACTGGTTTCCGCCCATCGTTGATTTTCCTTTGTGCTACTTCTTGAACTGGGCAGCATGATGGTTCATTTGGTCTCCCCCGAAGGTCTGAGCTTATCCCTTTTATCTGTTTCTTTGTTCAATCTTTCCAATTCATATTGAAAAGGGTTGGAGGATAACTCAGCCTATGTTTGTCTCCACATGCTTCAATGTATCATTTTCACTTGCCTTACTCGCTCCCCTTTGCAGAAGTGGTCCCTTCTCCGGAAGTGTATCAACCGTTGAAGATGACTACTCGAGAGCAACGCTAGGTAAGCAATCAGGAATAGGTTCCAGGCAGTTGGCTCCAGATCGGAAGATTGACTCCAAGTGCCGGCTGATTGCATCTTTTACTTTGCCATGCGAGTAAGAACAAGGACAAAGAAAAAGACAGGGAAAGAGCATGATATGAGATACTTTTGCTTTTGACCTTGATGATATGAGATACCTTTGCTTTGAAGAAGCGGTGAATGAATCAGCACATGCTTCAATCCGCCGTTTCCTCCTGGGTCATATGTACTCCAGGCATCTGGTATCATCTTTGGGGAAGAAGAAAGAATTGAGTATTTTGAAAGGCTTTGCTGGGAGTGCGCCCTCAGAGGTGAGGGAGAGTTGGGCATTTTCTTCAGGTTTGCCCTGCCATAAAAGACGAAGGTCGACATATATAGAGATAATATCAAGTGGTGGTACTTTTTACCCTTGTCGACAAACGTTTTGATCCCGCAATTCCGGCTTTTTGAAATAGTGGCGCCTCTTCGATCTCTGAATACGCCTCTTCGATTTCTGAGCAGGTGCCCCTTCGATTTCTGAACGACGCCCCTTCGCTTTCTGAACGACACGTGGTAGTGCAGATGCGGCTCCTTTTGACAAAGCTGCACGCATCTTCTGAAAAGCAGAGAAAGCGTCGCCGAACTTTGCGCTTGTCGGCTAAAGATATGTAGTTGCGGTGATGGCCTCCACGTGTTGTCTGAAAAGAAGAAATCTTTTGACAAAGTTGAACGCGTCTTCTGAAAAGCCGAGAAAGCGTCGCCAAAATTACGCCGGAAATCCCGGCTTTTTGAATCGGTGGACGCGTCGCCTTGGCTTTTTTATTGAGCTATCGATCACCACAACAAACACTCTCTGAAGATTTCCCATTCTTGAAGATCGACTCCGGCCCTTTGAAATTTAACTCCATCCCTTTTCTTTGAACACTTTTGAAAAATGGCAAACTCATCGAACCTTAGCTTGGAATTGAGCCTTAGCAGTGATACGGGCGCGCCGCGTCAAGGTAACGTATGGCGCCCTTCTTTCTTATCTTCTAACGGTCTTCTTACAGGTGAAGACTCCGTGATTCAGGACGCCACAACAGCTACAATAGTAGCTAGGAACCTCCTCACTCCAAAAGATAGTAGGCTGCTGTCAGGACGGTCCGATGAGTTGGCCGTTCAAGAGTCCCTCGCACTTAGTGTTCAGTGTGCGAGTTCTGTGTCCAACATGGGCCAACGCCTGCTTGCCCGCTCCCGTCAGGTGGAATCATTGATGGCAGAGGTAGAGAGTCTTAAGCAAGAGATCCAGCAGCTTAAGTACGAGAATAGAAGTTTGCATGTGCTTGCAAATAACTATTCGTCGGGCATGAAGAGAAAGCTTGATGAGCTGCAAGAATCTGAGGGTCGAATTCACAGTGACCGTCAAAGGCTTGCGGCTTGTCTCCAGAGGCACCTTTTTCCTGGGTTATCCAGCGCTTGGCCAAGTATTGAGGCCTGGAATGCTCTAGCTCCGATGGCTTCCGCTCCGATGCCTCCCGCTTCTGCGCCTTCCGCTCCTATGCCTTCCGCTTCTATTCCTTCTGCTTCGACGCCTCGTAGCGGGGCTTCACGTAAACATCCTCTGTGAAGGCTCCATCTTTCTCCATGTTTAGTATCTTTTTTTTTTTTTTTTTTTTTTTTTTTTTACATAAATAAAATCAAACGGCATGGAATTTATCTTTGAATGGGCGGTGATACTTGAAATGATCCGGTAATAGTTTAAATTCCAGATTGGGTGCCTGAATCATTAACCACATGTTAGTATAAAAGAAAATTGAAATTCGGGGAGGCGGCTTACCTGTGTGCTCCAAAATGAACTCCAGAATAAACACCCTTTCGAAAGTTATGACTTGTCCCGTGTCATAAAATCCAACTTCCTTGGGAATTGTGGTTTCAAATATGTCCTCTTTGATGCCTTCTACATCTTCTCCAGCCACTACCTTCTCTTGAATCATTCTTCTTGGTGTACAAAGTCCTTTGAAGAATTCAACACCATCTAAAACTTGCTGTGTTGCACCAAGAATTTGAATAGCATTTTGCACCTTTGGGAAGGCTTCCACGATATCCTTTTTACTCTCTTCTTGGTTGGGAATCAAAAACCTGCTAGGAAAAGGGACATTGGGTGGAATAACATCAGAATAACATGGAATTGGGACGTCCTTACTGGTGGTGGGTGGTTTAGAGGGCTTAGGGGGCTGCGGCAAGGGTTGTTCTACCCTTGCCGTGTGCATGTCTTATTCCTCCTCCTCAATTAGCAGCTCTTCATCCACTTCTAGGCTATGTTTGGACATTTTTAGGTCAGCTCCAACCTCCATAGCACTTCCCAAAGTGATAGCATTATGGATTTCAAAATCTTCCTTCGAGTTTTCAATAGTTGAGTTGGAGAGTTCACTTTGCTCTTGAATTTGTTTCATGAACTCCATAATCTGCCCAAATTGCTCGTCCAATTTACCCAACTTCTTGTCTTGATTTTGTTCGTCCTGCGTCAAAGAGGTTAGTAATTGAAAATTTTTATCATTATCCATGGACATACTTGAACTTGATTGGAATTGTTGTGGGGGAGGTTGTGGTGGCTGCATAGGTGTTGTATTGAACTCCTCATATGGTTGCCAATATGCTTCTTGTTGAGCCTCCTTGGCTTGATTTTGTGACCCCTGCGCCAAAGAATTTATTTCATTAAGAATTTGATTATAATCTATTGGCGAACTTGAATTTAATTGAGCAAATTGCAAATGAAGTTGTGGTGGCTGCATAGGTCTTGAATAGAACTCCTCATATGGTTGCCAATATGCTTCACGTTGAACTTGTTGATCTTCCCACCATATAGAGTTTGAATGATCCCTCCAATCTCTTTGTGGACATTGATTGGCTTGAAATCCTTGCCTATATGAAGCACCAAATGTAGGGACACTCTGCATTGTGGTCCTTTCGGCATACGGCGACAATTAGAAGTAAGATTTGCCAATTGAGCTTGAATGCTAGCAAAATCCGTATCTTACTTCTCTAGTACCTAAAATCAAAGAAAGAGAACTAAATAAAATATCAAAAGTAACAACAAACAAAGAAAACAACACTAAGTTAGAAACTAAAACGAAAACAACTAAACCAAAAAAAAGAAAAGAACCAAGGGATTAGCAAAGTTGCTAATCCCCGGCAACGGCGCCAAAATTTGATGCGAGATTTATACGCGCACAAATTAAACCCTCTTTTTGTCAAATTGTAGTATAAGTATAAGTAGGGATCGTTCTGGACCGGGGATTAGGAGGGATTGCAAATCTCTTGGAAACTGACTCAAAAACGTAAAATAAAGTTTAAAACACTATACTAGACTCAAAGAATTCAAAAATACTTTAAAACATAAACTAAACAGATTCTAAGCACTAAAGAACAAGAAAGTAAAGGGGGGGGGGTTTGATTTGACGAAATTAACTAAATTGCACAAATTGTAATTAAAGGCAAAACGTAAATATAAATGTGATGAAAATATGGATGATGGAATAGCCAAGGGGTTCTTCTCCACACATGTTACACTTGCATACAAGATTGATTCTCAGTTGGTCTTTCGATAAATTATGAAACTCAACGCCCCGGGTTAATTAGGTCCGCTTAAATTAACCGTCAAGTTTTCCTTAAGTTAATGAATTGGATGGGTTAGCGCAACGCAATTCACCACATTCTCCAAAAGTCCTTTACGTGAACAGCACAATAAAGATACAATCAAAGATCATTAAGCATTATGAAAACTATAAGTGTTGACGAGGCATTCGTTACTATGATTAGCATGAAACTCGTGCCAAGAATTCATTTAACGCGATTGTTTATAAGCAACCTCCACTACTTGTGAATATAAGTTCATAACGATTAGGTGAAATTCACTTATATTCTAGCGTCATATTTATGCATGAAAATTAAGCGCGCATTCTTAATAAACATTCATAAATAAGTTATCAATCAAACGGTTAAACAAATTGAATCCACAACTTATGAAATTCCAACGAAAGTTAATCAATTCATATTGCAAGTAATAAACATAGTTTCGAATCACCCCCTAGCTAAGGGGGTTTAGTTCCTCATATCTTTGAAATCAAAGAAACGCCTAAACATTCCAACAACTCAAACTTGAATTGTATGAACGTTTAGGCACTCTTCTCTTCCATTCCTCATACGTACAAAACAAAGAGAATTAAAATTTAAACTTTGAAATCAAAGAAACACCTAAACATTCCAACAACTCACACTTGAATTGTATGAACGTTTAGGCCCTCTTATCTTCCTCGTTGTTGTAGCACAAGGTCTAAGGTGAGGTTTGGGGGATTATGGAAATGGATGAGGAGTGGTGGAAATGGAAGCAATGGAGGAGAAGTGGAAGGGGGACTCACGGCTAGGGAATAATGGAAGTGTTTGAGGGGTGTTGTGTTGTGAATGAGATGTTTTTGAATGAATGAATGCAAGGGTATTTATAGGAGTAGTGGAGGGAACATATGGCTATGTCATTTGTAGGTGAAGTAGGTGGATGTTGTAGGTGATTATGAGTGATAAGTGATAAGTGTATGATATGTTAAGTGATAAGTGAATGATTATGATAAGTGATAAATGAATGTATGATATGATAAGTGGTGAATGATATGTGGTGAATGATAAGTGGTAGTGTTTAAGTATTTAAAATAGGGAACAAAGCCCTTCCTTGCATGGCAAGGAAGGGAGACACAAGGAAACACACGACAATGTCCTAAGGTTGCTAGGAATGTTGTTTTTGTGTTCTAAAATGCGTAGGAGTTTTCAATGATGCTCAAACATGAGGTCTTTTTAGGATTTAACTTTCCTACTTCAAGTCTTCAATTTCGTCCATCCTTTTGGCTCCAAGCATATGATATCCATTCCAATCTCTAATTTGCTCCAAAAGGCTCCAAAAGGCATCCTTTTGCATACTTTGCCCTTAGAACCTGAAAACACACAAAAGAAGCATAAAGAACTAAAATAACTAAAGAAACATAACGTAAATGTACGAGAACAAGCCATTTAAGTCGCATAAATATGCTCCTATCAGTTGTCGCCTTTTAGGCTCGTGCGAACGAGGCGCGTTTTTTTTTTTGATGATTTTGTCAAACGATCTTAGAGAGGCATTCCTTGCAATCTTCATAGTAAGGAGTCTTGACTGAGTGATTAAAGAAGTCTTTGGGGAAGAAATCGCGCATCGTGATGGCAACGGACGATCTTTGTGTCATAACTTCATCATCCTCAACACTTTCATGTAGCTTTGAAGGTTGACGGTAGTTGCTTTGCCCCCTTTCCGATTGGTGAACTTGTGGAGGAGACCTATGTTTCTTGTGCATTTTCTTTGGAGTGACATAAGTCCATCCTTCAACTTCACTTGACTTGACTGACATGCTTTTGGAGCATGCCCCCAGCGGTTGAGGTGAAGATTTTGAGTTCAAAGAGCCAGAAGTGACGGTGGTATAGTTTGACTTCACCACATCATTAAGATCTAGCTCGATGATCCCTTTCTGAGCCAACTTCATGATGAGATCTTTTAGCACAAAGCACTTTTCCGTCGGATGACTAATGAAGCGGTGGAATTTACAGTACCTTGGACTGTCAATACGGTTCATATCTTCTGGCCGTTTGCACTCAGGTAGGTCGATCACCTTTTTGTCAAGCAAGTCATCTAACATGGCAACCACGTCAGAGTCGGGGAATGGATAAGTCTTCTCCTCAAGCTCCTTCAAAGTGCGTTTACGTATCTCTTGATCACGAAAAGCTTCGGTTTGAATCGCCTTGCCTCGTGTATGGATTTTGACTGGAGTTATGTTGACCGTCATTGCTTCCTTGGTGGGTTTCCACGCAGCCTTATCCACCTTTGGCCCCAAAACTTTGTCATTCTTGTAGTCGGCGATCTGTTCTTTCTTCCCATGACAGGTGATGCTTAACTCCATATCATGGGTGCGGGTGGCTAACTCCTCAAATGTTCGTGGTTTGATGCCTTGAAGGATGTAGTGTAGTCCCCACTGCATGCCTTGAACGCACATCTCAATGGCAGAGGTTTCAGAAAGCCGATCTTTGCAATCCAGGCTTAATGAACGCCATCTATTTATGTAGTCGACGACAGGTTCATCTCTCCATTGTTTTGTACTGGTCAGCTCTAGCATGCTTACAGTACGACGAGTGCTGTAGAAACGGTTGAGGAATTCCCTTTCTAGCTGGTCCCAACTGTTGATAGACTCAGGTTCGAGGTCAGTGTACCAGTCAAAAGCGTTACTTTTCAGCGAACGCACGAACTGTTTGACGAGGTAGTCTCCCTCTGTCCCAGCATTGTTGCAAGTTTCAATGAAATGGGCGACATGTTGCTTCGGGTTGCCTTTTCCATCGAACTGCATGAATTTTGGGGGCTGATAACCCCTTGGCATCTTCAAAGCATCAATCTTCTTGGAGTAAGGCTTTGAGTACAGTACGGAGTCATGCGAGCTTCCTTAGTAATGTGTCTTGACAGTGCTTGCGATCATCTCCTGTAGCTGCTGGATAGAGAGAGATCCCATGAATGCCATTGCTTGGTCTAGCTTCGGCTTCTCTTCAACTTTCTCCGCTGATGGCTCCTCTTCTTCGTCGTCTTCTTTCTTTAATAGGCCAATATTTGGGTCGACTTTCACGTTGGGCAGCGCATCTAGTTGGTTGACAAGTGCGGCAATCTGCAAGTCCTTCTCTTCCACAGTCCGTGTGAGCTTTGTGATTGCTTCATTCATCCGAGCTAGCTGCTCCTTGATTGAAGTTGCTCCAGTGGTCATGACTTGCATGGTTGTACTGCCGCTCGGATCAGCGTTGGAGAGTAGGGACTCTGAGTATTTCCTCGGGCTTTCGTCTTCTTTACCTTCTTGAACCGTGATGTAGAAAACATCTTGGATCTCCTCTTTAGTGCCGTTCTCTTGGGTTTGTTGGCATGAAGATTTGCCAGTGTGGACGATGATGCGCCTCCTTACCTTCAGTGGTCCTTTTGTGTCGACCTCTAGGATTGCTTGGCGCTTCATCCTTGAAGGAATCAAGCTTCGAGCGTCGTCTTTTTCTCCTAACCCATCGAGCTTTTCTTCCTTTGGTGTTGTCTTCCTCTTTCCCAAAGGCTTACCATTATCTTCAAATCTTTCTGAAGCTGATCGTCGCAGAGGAGAGATAGTTATGTTGCTTTTTTTCTTAGGCTTTAACAACCTTTCAAAAACAGAGCTTTGGGATGTCGGCGCGTTAAGCCTCTTGAATACAGAGGTTCGGTCTTGACCACCAATGCGATTAAGCACTGAAGTTCTGGAGCTTGAATGGCTCATCCTATCGAAGACCGACGTCCGAGGGGAGGGTTTAGGCTCTTCTTGGTCTTGTTCAATGCTCACGCTGATGTGTTGAGCGCTAGCTTTCTTCACTTTGCTTGAAATCTTCACGGGTGCATTTGGTGTGAAGCCAAGTCCAGCCTTGTTGTTGTCAACTCCATAATCATGCTCCTTCAACTTCTTTTGAGTCTCGGTGAGGTCGCGATCTTTGTCGTTGACGGTGTTTGAAACCTTCTTTCCAAGATTTGAAGAGGAAGCAAAGTCATGCCTAGCCTTTGACATGAGTTCGTAGGCATTTGGGTTGAAGCCTTCTTCGGTCCTCTTAGTTGGAAGAGAGCTTGGTTTCACTATGACACCATGTTGCGCCTCCAGACGGTTGATGAGTCCGGGGGTTTGCAAGTTTTTCTCCTCTGCAATCTTTATCAGCCTTGCAATTGTTTCCTTCATCTGAACCAGCTGTTTTTCAATGGAGGTAGTGCCGATAATCATGACTTGTTCTTTGTTTGAAGCCATGGACTGTGCTTGAATATCTTGAACGGAGACAGAGATGAGAGGTAGAGATAGTCCCACTGGGCGTGCCAAGTTTGTAAACACGAAAAATTCCTGAAACAAGAAACAAGAATACGTGTACAAAATATATTTTTGTGTTAATGATTTTGGGGTTACAATCTCTTTGTAATTTGATCCTCTGATTCTATCTTCGTAGGGTGTAGGTTTGTGGATGAGCTGTTGATCCAAAGGGCCGTCGGGGCTTGATCTAGGGATGAACAGTTGATGAACGGATCTTCGAGGGCTTTTGGGCTTGATCTTGAAGACTGGGTGTATGGATTTCTTCAAGGGCTTTTGGGCTTGATCTTGAAGAACGATTGGATGTGTGGATTTGTTGAGGTTGTTGATCCAAAGGGCCGTTAAGGCTTGATCTTAGGACGAACGGATGATGAACGCTTTCTTCAAGGGGCCGTCGGGGCTTGATCTTGAGTCGGCGGAAGTTCTTCAAGGGCCGTTGGGGCTTGACCTTGAAGGAGGGTTTGACGAAGAACGAAGAGTGTTTTCTTGATCCTTCGGGATTTGCTTGAGAGCTTTAGAGTTTCAAGGCTTCAAGGTTTTGGTGTGATGTGAATTCCCTTCTTTCTTTCTCTTCTTCCCTTCTCTTTTTCTTCTTCCTTCCTCCTCCCAAAATGAATGCCTTAGCTTCCTATTTATAGAATTCCAAAACTTGATTTTTGGATTTAAATAATCAGGTGAAATAAATCATTTCTGCCAGGTATTGACACGTGTCCTATTTGATGACTTTTCCAATTTATTTCGATTTTTCGTTGAGTCACACGCTACATGTAAAATTTATGTGACACGTGAGCGTTGAAATTTTAATTATTGGTCAACATTCATTTCACCGAAATTTTGATGTCTACAATCACTCCCCTGGGCGATGTGGGATGTTACAATCCACCCCCCTTAGGGGCCTGACGTCCTCGTCAGCACACACGCGGCCAGGTTTAGGCTCTGATACCAATTGTCATATCCCGGGCCGGGAGGGATCACTTTCCGGGCCCGCTCCACCACCGTAGCATGATATTGTCCACTTTGGGCTTACCATTCCCTCACGGTTTTGTTTTTGGAAACTCACGAGCAACTTCCCAGTGGGTCACCCATCATGGGATTGCTCTAGCCCCCTTCTCGCTTAACTTCGGAGTTCTTACGGAACCCGAAGCCAGTGAGCTCCCAAAAGGCCCCGTTCTAGGTAGGGATGAGAATATATATTTAAGGATCACTCCCTTGGGCGATGTGGGATGTTACATCATTGGGTCGGGAAACTAACAAAAATCTAATACAAAACAATAAATAAAACAAGACAATATTATTGGATTTTCAAATCTTCCGGATTTTCTCTTTTTTGGGTTTTTTTTTTTTTTAGGGTAAACAAAACTAATTAAGAAAACAAAAAGCAACAACAAGGAAACAAATTAAACCAGTTCTTAGTCAAAGGGACGAAAATTTTCAATTTGGTCATTTTTTCAATCTTTACCCCCAAACTTGTCCCTAACGTCAGAAAACACAATAATGCATAAAATAAAAATAAAATAAAATAGTAAGAAACAAAATAAAGCATTTGGACTAAAAACTTCCCTAATTTGCAGTAAAATCAAACGATGACCCCCAAACTTCAATTTTGCAATCAACTCCAAGGGTGGACATAACCAAATGTTCTTCAAAAGAACTGAAGGCGAGAATTAAATAGAAGAACTTTTTGTCCAATGACAAGGCTCTTCCTCAAGATCATCTTGTCATGAAATGCCTTTGATTTCTTAAAGCTTTCGAAGTGTTTGTTCAAGCTCAGGATCGTAGGAAGCTAGGTCAATGCTCTTGGACCTTCGAGTATGCATATACTAGGAAGAGTACCTGAAAAAAAAAAAACAAAAACAAAAACAAAAACACTAATTAGACAAGAAGAGAAAACAATAGAAAAATAAGTAATTAGAAATAACAATCCCTGGCGACACGGCGCCAAAAATTTGATAGGATTAAAAGCACACCACAAAGTAGCACACAAATGTCCTATTAATTTTCCTTATTAACAAAAAGATTTGTCAATTGTAGCATATGAAAATAAGGGCCTTTCCTGCAGAAGATTGTTTTATCTAACTACTTAAAATGTCACAAAAACTGGGCTGTTATCCCTACTGACCAGCCAACGAAAAAATAATTAATAGACCAAATTATACTTATCTAGAGTGTACGAAATTTTATATGCAAACACTAGACACATAGAGCTACACTCACACAAATTTTGGGGATTTTTGGAGTTGATTTGCTATTTAAATTAAATCGAACAAAAACAGAACTGAAACAGATTTTAAGTAGTTCACAAATTAAGAAAAACGAGTTAGGGGAATTGCTATCCACCACCAAATAATCATGCAAACATGTTATGTTTCATTCAAATTCCTTCTATTTCCGGATGAAGATGCTCAAGTTGGTTCAATGTTAGAACTTAACCTATTACTCTTTCTTATGTACTATGTTAAGAGAATGGCGTTTTCAACTTAACATAGTCCCTAACATGCAATCTAGAATGGCGTGTTCATAGATTTAACAAGAAGAAATCATTAAGAACAAAAAGAGTTTGAGTCATCACAAGGCATCGTAAGTACTGGCGTTGCCTTACTTATCCTAGAAATTGGTTCACATGTTAATCGTAATTAACAAGTATTACTCTAGAACATATGTAGGTCCTCATTCGACAAGGGCCGGCACACACATATTCATAGCATTAGAATCCTAGATATGCTTACTAAGTATGCATCCGTAGAAAACACATAAAGAATTCATCAATGAGACAAGTAGTGAATCAATTTTCATCCGTTCATAAAAGTAATTCAAACGAAATGTCATAACAAACTTACAATCATATTCGGGGCTTCAAACAGCCCCTAACTACTAAAAATTGAGTTACACAATCCTTAAGTTAAAACAAAAGATAGACATGAGTTTGAGAAAATAAAACCGAAAGAAATCGACTAAGGCTCTTCCTTTTCCTTCCTTCCCCAACGCTACTTTTAAACCAATTCTTGCTACATCATTTTCTTCTCCTTAACTCACCCACTAATAGCCATTCAGTGATGAAAATAAATGAGAGGAAATGGTAAAACAATTGTAACTCCTTGGGTAGTCTTTATTCTAATTACTCCCTTTTAATCCTCATCTTTAATTCCATTTCCTCTGATAGTTGAATAGGTGTCAGCTGGTTTGTTCTTGATTGCATCAGTTTTGGCTGCTAGATTTATTGGATTTATTGCTTTCAATGCTTTCTTGTCAGTTACAAACTGCTCAGCCTCTTAGGAACCTTTCATTGTTAAAATGGCCATAACTTCTTCTAGAAAAATGATATTAGTAATTTGTGAAATGGCCCAGAATATAGACATCCGTAGCTTTCCAAGCATAAAGGCTCATTCTCTAATTCATTCTGAGCTGTCCGCAACTTGCTTGCAAAGTTAGCTGACCTGCACAGGCAGTTTTGGCGAATTTGTTACTTAAAATCCCACTTGTGCTATTTTTCTTTTCTTTGCTTGAAAAATCCTACAAAACACAAAAAAAAAGTAAAATATAAGGAACTAACTAAGAAAAGACAAGTGAATTTCATATAAAATATATATAAATATAAGCTTATCAGTGGTGTGCTGACGAGGACGTCGGGCCCCTAAGGGGGGTGGATTGTGACATCCCACATCGCCTTGGGGAGTGATCCTTATATGTATATTCCCATCCCTACCTAGCACGAGGCCTTTTGGGAGCTCACTGGCTTCGGGTTCCATCTGAACTTCGAAGTTAAGTGAGTAGTGCGCGAAAGCATTCCCATGATGGGTGACCTACTGGGAAGTTCTCGTGTGAGTTCCCAAAAACAAAACTGTGAGGGCGTGGTCGGGGCCCAAAACAGACAATATTGTGCTATGGTGGTGGAGCGGGCCCGGGAAGTGGTCCCCCCCGGGTCGCGATATGACAATTAGTGCGTAACAAATGTTGTGATTAAGATATTGACAAAACTAACCCAAATTTGAGAAAGTGGATCCACAACAGATCAAGTTTTCTTCTTGAGAGTGGAAGTTTGATGCTCAACGTGAAGTAGAACTGCAGCGAATACCCGAACCACCGGATGCGGAGTAGAATTGGTTTTTCTTTATTTTATTTTATTATATTTATTATTATTATTATTATTATTATTTTATGGTTAATTAAATAATGACATTTGACTTTTAAGTTTTTATTTATGAACGGTACTTTTCAAAATGCCCATGATATTTTTGTTGAATGAAATGGTATTGTGATAAATGTTTATATTAATTAAATAATTTCTTGATTGATTTGGGTATGATTTATTAATGGGTTTAAAATAAATAAATTAATGAATGAAAAATAAATATTTTTAAAATAAGAAAAATAAAATTAAATGTTGCGCGACAAATCTTCGTCTCTCAAAGTTCTTTTGTGGGATGAGTTCTTATACTTCAGGCAACGAGGGTAAATCGATCGCGTAAAATTGGTTTATGCGACAAACGTGGGATTTTGTCGCTATGACTCATGCAACGAAGCAACAAAATCGTCGCGCAAAGGTTAGCAGAAAAACACGGGAACGGAAAAATCTGGCGCCAAAGTTTTGCACGATGAAGTTGTTCGTTGCACAAGGTGTGGGAGAAAATGCGGCAAATGATCATCTATTTGGCGCCAAAATGTGGAATGCATATGTTTTGCGCGACGACTTTTTTGTCACGCAAGTTCGGGCAAAAGACGTGGTAAATGAGCACAGATTTGGCGTTAAAGTTTCAAATGCATTGCACGACGAAGGCTTCTTGCGCAAGATGACTTTTTAATTTAGCTTCTCAAACGCAGAGAGGCGGAAACTGCAAATTCAGTAGAGCTTTGCCTTTCCTCTTCCTTAACTCACTACCTCTCGTTCTTTCGCTCTTCATCACCTATATCATTTCCTCGATCGATCGTTGAATTTGGTAAGCGATTTTGTTTTGAAATTTATTTGTTTGGGAAATTTTGAAATGAGACTAACAAAACTAAATTTTTTGTGTATAGGGTTATTTTATATGACTATAGGTGAAGAACGAATTAGGATGTATATTTTCTTCAACGATTTCATTAACATTAATTGTAGTTAATTTATTTGTTTTTTAGCATTTATGTGATATAATTTATTTGTATGCAAACAAATTTTTTTGTTGTACAAAGTTAATATTACTTAAATTCATACATTTTTTTTTTCACGGAAACTTAGTTTCCCATTTGAGAACTAGGATTTCACACATGGATGAGAAAGTATGACCGCGGTCCGATTAATTCTTGAATTGCCCCATTTTTTGGATAGTTTGGGAATGCAAATTTATGTGTTGTAATTTGCGATTAACGAATTAGATTTCGATCGTGAGAAATTTGGTAGCATGTCTTTGTGTTCTTTGAGTGTTGGTTACGTATTTAATACGTATGTGTTGCACTTAAAGAAGAACAGGGATATATTGCCGAATTTTTCTGATGTTGAAATCTAATCTAATAGAGCTGTAAAATACGGCACATAGGTGTGCATTCCTGAATGGGATAGGACCCTTACTGGAGGCATAAAGTGGCATTTTATAATTGAAATGTTTGTAACCATTGTGATTTTTTTTTTTTTCCCGCAAGCGATATAGACAAACAGTGGATACAGAATCCTAATAGATGTGCAAATGAATACCTGGATGGAATAAATCAGTTTATTGATTTTGCAATGGCACACAATTGGGGTTCACCTTTAATCTGATATCATTGTAGGAAATGTAACAACTCAAAGGTTGAGTATCATAAAAATGTTTGATAGCATTTAGTAAGACATGGTATGATAGAGATGTATACTACTTGGAACCATCATGGGGAACGATTAATTCATGCTTCATCTTCACACGTGACCCCATTCGTTGAGACTATTAAATCTTATGTGGATCCCAAACGAACAAATTATGGATATCCTCGATGATGCTTTTCCAAACGCCTCGATGAATTTGCACTAGGAAGGGGGAGATGACGTTGTAGACATCAAAATTCCGGTGGAATAAATGTTGACCAATCCATTAAATTTTCAACGCTCACATGTCACATAAATTTTACAAGTAGTATGTGACTCAACGAAAAATCGAAAAAAATCAGAAAAGTCATCAAATAGGAACCTGGCAGAAATGATTTATTTCGTGTGAATATTATATTCAAATTTAGGCCTTGAAAAATTCTATAAATACAAGGCCATTTCATCCATTTCCAGGGACCAATTCACATATACATTTCTCTACTCCCAAATTGGAAGAGAATTCCCCAAATTCTTGAAGCTGTGAAACTTTAAAGCTTTCAAGCATCCAACCTCCTAAATTCTCAAGAATCTCGAAGGATCAAGAAAGCTTTCTTCGTTCTTCATCAAATCCTTGAAGAAATCCACACAACTGTTCATCAACATCAAGCCCTAAAGGCCCTTGAAGATCCGTTCATTGTTCATCAAGATTAAGCCACGAAGGCCCTTGAAGATCTGTTCATCCTCGTTCATTAAGATTAAGCCCAACGGCCCTTGAAGAAATCCACACAACTGTTCATCAAGATGAAGCCCAAAGGCCCTTAAAGATCTGTTCATCGTTCATCAAGATCAAGCTCAACAACCCTTGAAGAAATCCACACAACTGTTCATCAAGATCAAGCCTTAAAGGCCCTTGAAGATTCGCTCATCCTTGTTCATCCTAATATCAAGCCCTGACAATCCTTTGGATCAACAACATCAACAAATCCGCACCACTGTTCATCCCTATACTAAGCCTCAACTGCCTTTTAGATCAACAGCCTATCCATAGATCTACACCTTACGAAGATAGAATCAGAGGATCAAATTGTAAAAGAGATTGTGACCCCAAAATTAATATAAAATATTATTTTGTACACGTGTTCTTGTCTCATTCATTGCAGGAATATTCGTGTTTACAAATTTGGCACACCTGGTGGGACCATCTCTGCTTCTCACCTCTATCTTCAAATTCGCAAAAAAAACACAAATGGCATCAAGAAAGGATTAAGCTATTCTCGCAACCAAAGCGAAGAACAAAAACATCCTCATCGCAAGTGGTAACATTTCGGGCATGACAACCCGAAGCAAGGTAAGAGCTCTCTCTGTTGCGACTTCTACCCCTACATTAACTCTGGCGAAGGAACAAGACCACCCGAGACACGGGCCCGTGATTACCCTGGCCTCGCTAAGGACGCTAATAGAGGAAAGCCTGAGGAAGTATTTAGAATCTTTACTTTCCATTGCTGACTTGAGCAGCAGCTCAGCCATGCAAGTCATGACCACATAAATGACTTTAATCGAGGACCAGCTGGCTTAAATGAATGGAGCGATCGCAAAACTTACACGGATTATAGAGGAGAAAGACTTGCAAATCGCCGCACTCACCAACCAACTAGAGGTGCATCATGACGTGAAAATCGACCTAAAGTTTGATCCACTAAAGAAAGGAGTCGACGAAGAAGAGGAGCCTCTGGTGGAGAAAGTCGAAGAGAAGCTAGAGCCAAAGCAAGCAGCGGTGCTCATGGGATCTCTCTTTATCTAGCATCTGCAGGAGATGATCGCCAACACCATCAAGGTGTAGTACGAAGGGAGCTCACATACCTCTGTGTTGTACTTAAAGCCCTACTCCAAGAAATTGACGGCCTGAAGATGCTGAAGGGTTATTAACCACCAAAGTTCATGTAGTTTGATGGAAATGGATACCTAAAGCAGCACGTGGCCCATTTCATTGAAACTTGCAACAATACGAGGATAGAAGGAGAATACCTCACGAAGCAGTTTGTCCGTTCTCTGAAGGACGAGCCAGTTGTGGACTACATCAACTGATGGCGCACTTTAAGCCTCGATTGCAAAGACAGGCTCTCAGAGATCTCCTCGATCGAGATGTGTGTCCAAAGCATGCAATGAGGGTTACACTACATCCTTCAAGGCATCAAACGACGTACCTTTGAAGAGTTAGCCACCCACGCCCACGACATGGAGTTGAGCATCGCCCATCATGGAAAAGAGGACCCAATCTCCAACTTCAAGAAGGATAAGGTATTTGCTCCAAGGGTGGACAATCATGGGAAGAAGCCCACCAATGAAGCTTTTACTACTAACACTACCCCCTTTAAAACCTCCTATGTGCCTGTCAAAATTTCCTCCAAGAACAAAGTGAAGGAGATAAAGAAAGATGAGCCTTCTCGCACTCAAGATAGGTACAAAACACCTTAAGGGAGCTGGAGTAAAAGACGTACCCTTTTCCTGACCCAGATATGGCTGCAATGTTAGATGACTTGCTTGAAAAGAAGGTGATCGAGTTATCGGAATACAAGCGCCCCGAAGAGATGAATCACGTTAACGATCCTAGGTACTGCAAGTACTAGTGCATCGTAAGTCATCCCGTTGGCAAGTGTTTCATCCTCAAAGAGCTCATCATGAAGTTGGCACAACAAGGGCGAATCAAAGTCAACCTAAAAGACACGGTCGCAACGCACACTCCTGCGATCGTGTTTAGATCTCTTGATCCTGTTCCTCTCCAAATGATGCATGACCACTCTCGTGAATGCTTAAGCCACACGGCACCTTCTGCATAACCATCACTGGGGGCAAGTGACCAAAATGCACTTACCGACGATAAAGAATGATGGACATTAGTGACCTACAAAAAGACAAGGAAGCCAAAACCATAAGTCACACAACCAAAGGTGGAAGAAGGAGGAAATCACCGCCTTCACAACAACACAAAACCCAAAGGAAACGTAAAAGTTGCTAAAACAACATACAGTGGGGAACATATGAAGCAAGAGCCACGTATTCCCGTCTCCTTGCGTGAATATTTCCCGAAGGACTTCCTCCAATAGTGCACTACTGTCGTCTATCACATGGTTGAAGTAGAGATGGAAGAGCCCTCAAAGGGTAAAGTTATCGCTACTGAGGAAGAAAAGACCCTTACGCCCAAAGAAGGTCTGCCAACACACTTTAGCATCGAGGAAGCGCTACAATTGCCAAAGAAGATGCGAAGAGCACTAGTAGTGGTCTTGGCAAGTCCCAACAACCACGAAGTGACGACCACGAAGTGCAAGAAAGCAATGAAGAAGGTTTAAAACTTTGACCACATGAGTATGCCACGTGTTATGTTGCCCAAGATGCAGTCCACTTCATCGACGAAGACTTGCTACTAGGATCTAAGCCTCACAACCGTCATGTCTTCGTCTCTGGGTACGTAAGGGAGCACAAAGTCAACTATGTGCTTATGGATGGTGGATCGGCCATAAACATCATGCCAAAGTCAACAATGACTACAATCGGCATCAAGGTGGATGAACTATCCCTAAGCCGTCTATTAATCCAAGGTTTTAATTAAGGAGGACAAAGAGCGATGGGCATGATCCAAGTGGAGATGACCATTGGTGAAATTAAATCAGGCACAATATTCCACATGATTGATGGAAGAACTTCCTACAGCTTGCTCTTAGGAAGGTGTTGGATCCATGAAAATGGAGTAGTGCCATCTACTCTCCACCAATGCTTTAAATTATACCGAGGAGGAGTGAAGGTGATCCAAAGCGATACAAAGCCATTCACCGAAGTCGAATCACACTTCGTAGACGCCAAGTTCTACATAGAGGAAAACATGGTGCTCGAAGCTCTTCCAAAAAAGATTAAATCCATATGCAAAGCAACAACTAAAAAGTAGGAATGGCAAGCCCTGCTCAAGAAGCAAGAAGGAGAAGCCGTGTCATCTTCAAGCAAAAACAATGATAAGCCTTACTAAACTTGCAACAACCAAAGGGAGTAGGACGCCCTCAAAAGGAACGAACACACCCGTCTTCTGATACATATCGATGTTGAGAAAAAAGAATGGTCAATCCTCATTTGAAGCTGGAGCAAGCAAAGCCGACACACAATGGCACAAGGATAATGTGAAGTTGCTCAAGGTGAATGCAGTTTTGACTCTGACACAGCTAGGCGATGCTAAGGTTGCAAGACTACCACAAGGCTTCATAAAAGCTTTGCCAAAAGGGGTGGAACCAAGTTGTCTTCCAACCAAGAGGACCGAAAAAGGTTTTTATCCAAACGCTTACAAACTCATGTCTAAGGTTGGGTACGACTTCGCTCCCTCTTCCAATCCTACAAAGAAGGTCTCAAACACCATGAACGACAAAGAACGTGACCTTACCAAGACTCAAAAGAAGTTGAAAGAGCATGGTTATGGAGTTGACAACAACAAAGTTGGACTTGACTTCACACCAAATGCACCCGTGATGATTTCAAGCAAAGCGAAAAACGCCAGCACTCAACACATTAGCGTGAGCATTGAACAAGATAAAGAGGAACCTAAACCTGCTTCTTAGACATCAGTCTTTGAAAAGATGAATCGTTTAAGACCCATAATTTTGGCGCTTAATTACATTGGTGGTCAAGACCGAACTTTCGTCTTTAAGAGGTTTAACGCGCCAACATCCCAAAGTTTTGTTTTCGAAAGGTTGTCCAAACCTAAGAAACAAAGCAACACGGCTAGCTCTCTTCCATGACAGTCAGCTTTGGAAAGACTTGAAGACAATAAGAAGCCTTCCAGAAAGAGGGAGACAATGCCAAAGGAAGAAAAACTTGGTAGGCTAGCAGAAAAAGGCAACGTTCGAAGCTCGATTCCTTCAAGGATGAAGCGGCAAACAATTTTGGAGGTTGACACAAATGGACCACTGAAAGTAAGAACGCGCACCATTATCCACACTGGACAATCTTCATGCTAACAAGCTCGAGAGGACAGCATTGAAGAGAAGGTCCAAGATGTCTTCCACATCACGATCCAATAAGGCAAAGAAAACAAAATCCTCGAGGAAGATGTCACTGTTGCGCCACCATAACTCGAAGATGGGGGGAAGATCTCAAGGAACTTAACTTAGGCATAATTGAGGAACGAAAGCCTATCTTTGTAAGTGAACTACTAAGTGCGGACGAGATAGAGGAGTATTACCAGCTTCTATTAGTGTACAAAGATGTCTTTGCTTGGACCTACAAAGAAATGCCCAGCCTTGACCCTATCAACATTATGCATTATTGATAGGAGCATATTTAGGCGACTTAGTTGGCTTGTTTTTGTACATTTATGTTGTTAGTTCATAGTTATTTTAGTAGTTTAAGCCATTTTCGTGTGTTTTTAGGTTCATATGGCTAAGGAAGCAAAAATGTGCATTTTGGAGCAAAATTGGGCTTGGAATGGATAGCTTATGCTTGGAGCAAAAGGAATGGATGAAATTGAAGACCTAAAGGTGTTAGGATTCCTAATCAAAGAAGGATTCCTAGTCAAAGAAGGTTTCCTACTTGAAGTAGGAAAGTCAAGCCAAGGTTTCCTATTTTTGTTTGACCTTTCCTAATCCTAAATATCCCTAAGTTCCAGCAACTTTGAAGGTATCTTATGCATTTTAGGACACAAACCAAAGATTCCTTGCACTATCCTAGTCTATGCCACACATTTCTTACCCTTTTCTTCCAAAATCTGCCATATATCTTCTTTCCCCTTTTATTCTAGTCAATGCCGCAACTTTCCTTCCCTTTTCCATTGGGATTCTGATTTGTTACCTTTTGTCCTTGAGGATTTGGAGCTAAAAACCTTCCCAAATTAATTACTTATTGCCTTAACCTTTCTTCCTCTAATATACATAATCTGCCGCACTTATGGGAGATGGGAGACATCCATACAGATCCATACGAATTATTCCTCATTCTCCCCATTCATTCAGCCATCATCCACCCTCTACCACCATCTAACCTATCCATCCATCACCATAATTCATACCCATACACCCTTGCGCTGCAACAAAAAAGGAGAAAGAAGAGAAGAGAAGCCTTGGACGTTTTGGCCATTCAAGCTTGGATTGTTGGAGCGTTTCTAGGTGTATTCAATCTTTGTTTTCAATGTTTAATTTATATTCTCTTTGTTTTGTTGTAAACATGAGGAGCTAAACTTGTTTTAGCTAGGGGAGACTTTGAAACCATGATTATATTTGCAATATGAATTGATTAATTCCAGTTGTGACTTCATAAATTGTGAAGCAATTTACTTAACCGTTTGATGGATAAGTAAATTGCTAGAATATAAGGGAGTTTCACATAATCGTTACAAACTTATATTCACAAGTAGTTAAGGTTGTTTTCACAATCATGTTAAGTAAATTCCTAGCATGAGTATCATGATGTCATAGTTACAAGTGTTTTGTCAATGCTTATGATTTTCATTGAACGTAATGATCTTTGATTTTATCTCTATTATGATGTCATGTAGGGAACTTTTGAAGAATGCTTTGGGTTGTCATATGATGTCATCAAATCCAATAACTTAAGGGAAATCTGAGGGTTAATTAGTGATGTCACCGTTAATCTGGGGTGTTGAGGTTCATGGTTTATCGGAAAAGCAACTGGAAATCAATTTGTATGCAAGTGTGTCATGTGTGAAAAAGTATCCTCTAGCTATCTAATCATCAATCGTTTTTTCCAAATTCGTCCAAATCCTATTTAAGTCCTTTAGTTACTTGTTTTTATCTTAAATTCGTCAAAAACCCAATCCCCTTTATTTAGTTGTGTCAAATCTGTCCTAATTAGTGTTTTTGAGTGTTTTGAGTCAAAACCAATTCTATTTTCGTCCAAATTGAGTCCTAGAGTCTAGTTTGAGTCTTTTTGATTGTTTTGTGTTGTTTTGAGTCTTTTGAGTTTGTTTTGAGTCATATAAGTTTAGTTAAGAGTCTTTGAGTTTATTTAAGTGTTTTGAAGCATATTTTTGTATTTTGGAGTCAGTTTTCATTAGATTAGCAATCCCTCCTAATCCCCGGCCTAGAATGATCCCTACTTATATCTATACTACAATTGTCAAAAATAGGGTTTAATTTGTGTGCTATTATATATCACATCAAATTTTTGGTGCCGTTGCCGGGGATTAGCAACTTTGCTAATCCCCCGTTGTTTCCCTTTGTTTCTGTGTATATATTTTAGTTTTAGTTTCTGATTTGTGGTTTGTTTTGTTTTGTTGATTTTAGGTACTAGAGAAGCAAGACATGGCACTTGCTAATGCTTTTCTTTTGTCACAGCTCATGGAAAGGTCCCAAATGCAAAGAGTTGGTACATTTGATCATAATCAATCAAGGAACGACGAGTTTTCCAATACTTACAATTCAGATTGGAGTGATTATTCAAACTCTATGTGGTGGGAACCTCAACATATTCAACAAGAAGGATATTGGCAGCCATATGAGGAGTTCTATTCAAGACCTATGCAGCCACCACAACCGCACATACAATATGCCCAACCAAACTCAGGTTCGTCAATAGATTATAATCAAATTCTTAATGAATTAATTTTTTTGGTGCAGGGCTCACAAAATCAAGTCAAGGAGGCTCAACAAGGAGAATATTGGCAACCATATGATGAGTTTTATACAACACCTATGCAGCCACCACAATCTGCCCAAACAAATTCAGGTACGTCTTTGTATAATGATACGCTTATTAAGTTACTCACCAATTTGTCTCAGGGGCAAGAAAATCAAAACGAAGCAAAGCAAAATCAAGACAAAAGGTTGGACCACTTGGAAAAGCAAATTGGGCAGATTGCGGAGTTCGTAGGATAGTTTCAAAACCAAGGCAAACTCCCTAGTTCAACCATTGCAAATCCGAAGGGAGGATTTGAAACTGCCAAAGAAATCATATTAAGAAGTGGCAAGGAGGTTGGAACGGACCCTCAACCATCAAAATCAAATCACAAGGACGATGAAAGATTGCAATTTGAGGAAGAGGAATACACCCAACCCACGGCAAGGGTGGAAACACCTTTGCCGCAGACACCTATTGCTCCTACGCCATCCAATTTAGGTAAGGTTGTTCCAAATTTAATTATTTCTAACCCCATTCCACCCAATGTCCCTATTCCTTACAGGATCATGAATTCGAAGGAAGATGAAAGTGAAAAGGACATCTTGGAAGCCCTTCCAAACATGAAAAGTAGGGAATATCAAGAATTCATCAAAGAGGACGTTCTTGAGACAAACAACCCCAAAGAAGTTAAATTTTATGACACAGGACAAGGAACAATGATCACACCAAATCTGTCTAAGTGCAAAGTTCCTGAAATGTTCAAAGAAGATGTGTTTATCCTTGAGTTCTTGTTGGAGGACATAGGTAAGCCACCTTCTCCAATTTCAATTTTGTTTTATACTAACAGGTTGTTGATGATTCAGGCACCCAATCTTGAATTTAAACCATTACCGGATCATTTCAAGTATCACCTTCCATTCAAAGATCAATTCCATGCCGTGGGTTCCAATTGAGCCTAACAAGAGAGTTCATCCGGCTAGAAGACGTTAAAGCAAGCGTTTCTTGGGAGGCAACCCATGCATTCAACTAGAGAAGACTTAGGCAATTCAAACAATTCATTCCATACACTCAGATTTACGTTCCTAACTCTCTCTCTTTGTTGTTTTTTTATTTTGTCAAATTCCTTAGTTTTTGTTGTTTGTTTGAATG
This sequence comes from Pyrus communis, assembly GCF_041283825.1. Taxonomy (NCBI): domain Eukaryota; kingdom Viridiplantae; phylum Streptophyta; class Magnoliopsida; order Rosales; family Rosaceae; genus Pyrus; species Pyrus communis. The sequence continues at coordinate 13,685,150 of NC_142578.1, read as the reverse complement.
TGAGTCTTTGTTTGAAACATTGAGGACAATGTTTGATTTAAGTGTGTGGGGGGGGGGGGGGTAAACAAGCTATTTTTGCATGATTTTCGTGGGATTTTATCACCTATCACTTCTAATGTTGTTTCTCACTGTTTTTAAGTGTTTTTAGTGTGTTTTGAAGTGTTTTTATGTGGTTGGATCAGAAAATACGAAAATTTACAAAAAAGACTTGCAAAAGAGTTTTGAAAAACCCAAAAAGAGTTGTTTTAAAGTTGTTTTTGTGTGTTTGTTTATGTCCTAGGGTACCTTCCAACACAATGATGAGGATTTGGTTTTTAATTGCATGACTATTTAAAAATGTTGTAAACATGGATGGAAGTTGATTTACGCTTTGGATTATGCTGGGTTATGGTTATAGCTTATGAATTCACATGTATTCACAAAGAGAAAATTAGTTTTTGTAACATGCTTGAAGGAAGGAACTCAAACTAAAGCAACATCCTTGAGAGACTTGAGCCTAAAACGTTCTTTGGAGAGTATAATATGTGATTTCTTGTTTTCTAAGTCGTTGCATGATCTCATCCTTCTTTGCTTGGTTGCTACTTAGAATGCATCTTATCATTATAGTTCCAAATACTAGAACTCATGCCCATTTCATTCAAAGCATGATATTGATTGCATAACATACAATAAGATGAAGTTGTTAGTTAAACCAAAGCCAAAAAGCCTAACCCTTTTGAGCCTTTTCAAGCCTATTTTCTTTGTTAACCACATTATCCTCACCTAGCCTAGATTAGGACCTTCCATACCCTTGTTCTTAAAGGATAGTGAAGCATGACTTAGAATGGATTCCTTTTGATCAACATATTGCAGAAAACAAGTGTGGGGGAAGGTAATAGGGCACGACAAAGAAGAAATAAAACCAAAATTTCGTGGAAAAATAAAAAGAAAATAGAAAAGTGGTGAAAAGAAAGAAAAAGAGTTGAAAAATAAGTGAGAATGATTTCACAAGTGTTGGTTGTTGAAGAAAGGGTCCAAAAGTTTGAATTTGACCCTAAATGTTGCATGAATCTTCCCTTGTGTTTAAAAGTTAATTTCTGCCATCAAAAGTGAGTTTAAGTGTCAATTTCATTACTTTGCTTCCTATTGCTTTAAGAACCTTTGTTTTTCTTTACCTTTCTTTGTTGGCCAATACCCTTAGCCTCGTTACAACCCTCAACTTCTATCTTGATGTTATGTGTTCAATATGTGGAGTTTGAATTTGGTATGAGCATCTGGAATCACTGGTTCTCGTTCTAAGTAGTAGCATTCCATTCATGAGATCATATACATGTCATTGTCGTAAATCCAGAAAATGCTTTCTTTGATATAACATATGTGAGTGTTAGTCTTCAAGTTTAAATCAATCTTCTCACATATACTTAGTGTAGGGTGCGTAGTTAGAAAATCTGTGTGCAAATAGAGAGCATTCTAGTGAGGAATTGAGGGAATTCTCTAAGGCATGTTACTACATTCAAAATGTTGTTTTAATTGATTAAATGTGAACTAGTAAGTGGTAACTATGGTTAAGTGTTTGCTAAAGTGTAAAGAAAGCTAGAAACCGTGGGAATGATGTTCTTTGATATGTCATGTGCATTGGAAATTGATAGGAGCATATTCATGCGACTTAAATGGCTTGTTCTCGTGCATTTACGTTATGTTTCTTTAGTTATTTTAGTCCTTTAAGCTATTTTCGTGTGTTTGTAGGTCCAAAGGGCTAAAGGAGCAAAAAGATGCATTTTGGAGACTTTTGGAGCACTTTTGGGCTAAGGATGGATAGCTTATGCTTGGAGCCAAAGTGTTGGACGAAATTGAAGACCTAATTGAAGACCAAAGTATTGGAACCTTGTTCCCTTTAGTTTTAGGACATTTAAACCTTTCCTATATCCTTAGCCGTGCATAACATTCCAACATTCCACTTCTTCATTTCAGCCACACTCCCACATATCATTACATATCATATAACCACATATCATATCACTTATCACTTATCACTTATCACTTATCACTTATCATCATCACTTATCATATCACTTATCACTTAACATGCACCCATCACCTAACACAAAACCTTGCAGCCACATGCATTCCCCTTTTGCACATGCTTTCCCATTTCATTATTCATTCACCTTAATCATTCCCTCACATGTTTTCCCAACCCATTGCAGCGCATGCACATTCACCCTTCATTATTTTCAGCCACATGCATCTCCCATCTCATTTCCAGATTGTCCCCTTGCACATGCAGCCACTTATTCAAAGCACATGCATTTCCACCCTTTAATCACATGCATAAATCAGCCACATGCATCTCCCATCACCATTCCAGATTTCCACCACCCTCCTAGCTGTCATGTTCCCCCCATTTCACCTATAAATAACCCTTCATTGCAGCCACAAAGGGGGGGATCCATTCACCACAGAAATAAGGCCTTTGTGCCAGAAATTCATCCATTCCATAACGTTAGGAAGATTTGAAGGTTAATTAGTGCATCACGGTTAACTTGGGGTGTTGAGAATTCATGGTTTATTGAAATGCAATTGGAAATCATTTTATTATGCAAGTGTAACATGTGTGGAGAAGAACCTTCTAGCTAGCATTCATCCATTCATTTTCATCGCATTCATATTTACATTCTGTCTAGTTTATTAAACTTGTTTCATTATTTCAATTTTCGTCAAATTAAAATCCCCCTTTACTTTATTGTCTAATTTAGTTAGAAAGTGTCTTAGTTTGTGTTTATAAGAGTTTTGAGTCATTTTGTTACACAAATTCGTCCAGATTTGTGTTTGTGCTCAAATCTGCCCAGAAAGTGGTTTTTAGGCAGATTTGAGTGTGTTTGTGTTGTTTTGAGTCTTTTGGTTTGTTTTAGTGTTTTAAAGTTTAGTTTTGCATTCTTTGAGTCTAGTATAGTGTTTTATATTGTTATTTTACGTTTGAATCAAGCCATAATCTTAAATTCGTCCAACATTGGGTTTAAGGTCAGAAACTGCCTAGTTAGTGTTTTTAGGCAGTTTTGAGTCTTTTGAACTTGTTTTGAGTCCTTTGAGTCTTTGTGAACGTTTTTAACCTTGTTTTTATGTTTTTGAGTCAAATCCAAGTGATTAACAATCCCTCCTAATCCCCGGTCCAGAACGATCCCTACTTACATACTTACTACAATTGTCAAAAAGAGGGTTTAATTTGTGTGCGTATAAATCTCGCGTCAAATTTTGGCGCCGTTGCCGGGGATTAGAAAATTTGCTAATCCCTTGGATTGTTTTATTTTCGTTTGTTTTTATTTTATTCCAGTTTCTTAATCTTGTTTTGTTTCTTGTTCTAGGTACTAGTTTATGACTCGGAGTTCTTATCTGATTCGTGAACATATCCTGGAGTGATTGGGTTCTTCGTCCGGCTGCAAGACGTAAAAGAAAGCGCTACTTGGGAGGCAACCCAATGCACCGAATAAAACAAAGCATGTTCAAAAAAAAAAAAAAAAAAAAAAAAAAAAAAAAAAAAACATGGCAGAACGATGGAGGCTTCACAAAGGTTGTTTACTTAAAGACCCACTACGTGGCAAAACTCTTGAAGCAGAAGGCATTGGGACGGAAGGCATCGGAGCAGAAGATATAGGAGCGGAAGGCATCGGAGCTGGAGGCATCGAAGATAGAGCATTCGAGGCCTCAATACTTGGCCAAACGCTGGATGATCCAGGAAAAAGGTGCCTCTGGAGGAAAGACGAAAACCTTTGACGGCCACTTTGAATCCGACCTTCAGACTCTTACAGTTCATCAAGCTTCCTCTTCATACCCGTCGAATAGTTGTTGGCAAGGACGTGCAAACTTCTATTCTCATGCTTAAGCAGTTTGATCTCCTGCTTAAGACTTTCCACCTCTGCCATCAATGATTCCACCTGACGGGAGCGGGCAAGCAGGCGTTGGCCCATGTTGGACACAGAACTCGCACACTGAACACTAAGTGCGAGGGACTCTTGAACGGCCAACTCATCGGACCGTCCTGACAGCAGTCTACTATCTTTTGGAGTGAGGAGGTTCCTAGCTACTATTGTAGCTGTTGTGGCGTCCTGCATCACGGAGTCTTCACCTGTGAGAGGACCGTTAGAAGATAAGAAAGAAGGGCGCCATACGTTACCTTGACGCGGCGCGCCCGTATCACTGCTGAGACTCAATTCTAAGCTAAGGTTCGATGGGTTTGCCATTTTTCAAAAGTGTTCAAAGAGATGGGGTGGATGGAGTTAATTCTCAAAGGGCCGGAGTCGATTTTCAAGAATGGAAATTCTTCAGAGTGTGTTTGTTGTGGTGATCGATAGCTCTATAAAAAGCCAAGGCGACGCGTCCACCGATTCAAAAAGCCGGAATTTCCGGCGTAATTTAGGCGACGCTTTCTTGGCTTTTCAGAAGACGCGTTCAACTTTGTCAAAAGATTTCTTCTTTTCAAACAACACGTGGAGGCCATCATCGCAACTACACATCTTTAGCCGACAAGCGCAAAGTTTGGCGACGCTTTCTCTGCTTTTCAGAAAACGCGTGCAGCTTTGTCAAAAGGAGCCGCATCCGCACTACTACGTGTCGTTCAGAAAGCAAAGGGGCGTCGTTCAGAAATCGAAGGGGCGCCTGCTCAGAAATCGAAGAGGCGTCGTTCTGATATCGAAGAGACATTTGTCGACAAGGGTAAAAGAACAGTACCACCACTTGATATTATCTCTATATATGTCGACCTTCGTCTTTTATGGCAAGGCAGACCTGAAGAAAATGGCCAACTCTCCCTCACCTCTGAGGGCGCACTCCCAGCAAAGCCTTTCGAAATACTCAATTCTTTCTTCTTCCCCAAAGATGATACCAGATGCCTGGAGTACATATGACCCAGGAGGAAACGGCGGATTGAAGCATGTGCTGATTCATTCACCGCTTCTTCAAAGCAAAGGTATCTCATATCATCAAGGTCAAAAGCAAAAGTATCTCATATCATGCTCTTTCCCTGTCCTTTTCTTTGTCCTTGTTCTTACTCGCATGGCAAAGTGGAAGAAGCAATCAGTCGGCACTTGAAGTCAGTCTTCCGATCTGGTTCCGACTGCCTGGAATTTATTCCTGGTTGCTTACCTAGCGTTGCTCTCGAGTAGTCATCTTCAACGGTTGATACACTTCCAGAGAAGGGACCACTCCTGCAAAGATTGAACAAAGAAACAGATTACAGGAGGAAGCTCAGACCTTCGGGGGAGACCCTAAAGGGAATCCTGCTGCCCAGTTCAAGAGTAGCACAAAGGAAAATCAACGATAGACGGAAACCAGTTCAAGAGTAAGCCTGTGGAATCAGCAAGATCAACCCATGCAATCACCAAGGAGAAGAGGGAATTTACACTCCATAACCAGATTTGCGTCCCTAAACTCTTCTCTTTGTTAGTTACATTCTGCTATGTTTAGTATGTTTAAGTGCTTTTTGTGTGTTTACTTATGTTTTGTGTGAATCTATGCTTAAAACATTGAGGACAATGTTTGATTTAAGTGTGGGGGGGGGGTAACTAAGTATATTTAATGCAAATTCGTGGGATTTTATCACCCATTACTTCAAATGTTGTTCCTTGCTGTTTTAAGGTGTTTTTAAGTTGTTTTAGTATGTTTTGTTTTTATAACTCTGAAAATCACATAAAAATTTGAAAAACATGTTTTAAAAAGCCTAAAAAGAGTGTTTTGAGTCGTTTTTGTGTGTTTGTGTCTTAGGGTACCTTCCAACACAATGATAAGGATTTGGTTTGTAATTGCATGACGGTTAAAAAGAGTTATTAACATAGAGAAAAGTTTGATTTACTCTTGGTATATGCTTGGTTATGGTTATAATGTATGACTTCACATGCAATCATAAAAGAAAAATTCGTTTTTGTAACATGCTTGAAGGAAGAAACTCAAACAAACGCTACATCCCTGTGAGACTCAAGCCATTACTTTCTTTGGAGAGTTATTTTCTGTGATTCTTTGTTTTCTAAAGTTGTTGCATGATCTCATTATTCCTTGCTTGGTTGCTACTTAGAATGCAATTGTATCATGATAGAACTAAATGCTAGAACTTATATCCGTTTCATTCAAAGCATGACATTGAATTGCATAATATATATCAAGATGAAGTTGTGTTGTTGCCACCATAGCCAAATAGCCTTACTTCCCATATTTCGTATATATTAGTTTTAACCCCGTTGAGCCTCGTTTAGCCTATTTTCTTTGCTAACCACATCACCCCTTACCTAGCCTAGAGTAGGACTTTCCTATACCCTTGTTCTTGAAGTATAGTGAGCATGACTTAAATGAATTCCTTTTGATTAATATGTTGCAGAAAATAAGTGTGGGGGAAGGGATTTTTGTGTGTATGTATGTGCCTAAGTCTTAAAGGAGGCACGGGAAAAAGAAAAAAAAAATGTGAGAAAAAGAAGAAGAAAAGAAAGAAAAAGAGTGAAAATAAGTGAGAATGGACTCACAAGTGTGATTGTTGAAGAAAGGGCCCAAAAAGTTTGAATATGGCCCTAAGTTTTGTGTGACTTCCCCTTGGGTGTTCAAAGTTGACTTCTGCGTTCTAAAGGGAATTCTAAGTGCCTAATTCAATACTTTGCTCACTATTGCTTAAAGAACGTTTGTTTTCCCTATCCTTTCTTTGTTAGCCAAACACCTTTAGCCCCGTTTCAACCCTTATGCTTCTATCTTGATCGTTATGTGTTCAATATGTGGAGTTTGGAATTGATATGAGCTTATGGAATCACTGGTTCTCATTCTAAGTAGTAGCATTCCATTCATGAGATCATATTCATGTCATTATCGTAAATCCAGAAAATGCTTTCTTTGTTATAACATATGTGAGATACTAGTCTTTCATGTTTACATCAATCTCTCACATATAACTAGTGTAGGGTGTGTAGTCAGAAAATCTATGTGAAAATAGAGTGCATTCTAGTAAGGAATTGAGGAAATTCTCTAAGGCATGTTACTACATTCGAAATGGTTTTAAATGCTTAAATGTGAACTAGTATGTGGTGACTACGATTAAGAATGTACTTAAGTGTAAAGATGGCTAAAATCTGTGGGAATAATGATTTTTAACTTGTCATGAGCATTGGAAATCCGTCAGACGATTGTTGGAAGGTGTAGGTTGTGTTTTGTTCGTTTTGTCTAGTTTCGTGTTCTTTTGTTGTTTTGTTTTGCTCGAGGACTAGCAAAAGATAAGTGTGGGGGTATTTGATAGGAGCATATTCATGCGACTTAAATGGCTTGTTCTCATGCATTTACGTTATGTTTCTTTAGTTATTTTAGTCCTTTAAGCTATTTTCGTGTGTTTGTAGGTCCAAAGGGCTAAAGGAGTAAAAAGATGCATTTTGGAGACTTTTGGAGCACTTTTGGGCTAAGGATGGATAGCTTATGCTTGGAGCCAAAGTGTTGGACGAAATTGAAGACCTAATTGAAGACCAAAGTGTTGGAACCTTGTTCCCTTTAGTTTTAGGACATTTAAACCTTTCCTATATCCTTAGCCGTGCATAACATTCCAACATTCCACTTCTTCATTTCAGCCACACTCCCACATATCATTACATATCATATAACCACATATCATATCATAACCACATATCATATCACTTATCACTTATCACTTATCACTTATCATCATCACTTATCATAATCACTTATCACTTAACATGCACCCATCACCTAACACAAAACCTTGCAGCCACATGCATTCCCCTTTTGCACATGCTTTCCCATTTCATTATTCATTCACCTTAATCATTCCCTCACATGTTTTCCCAACCCATTGCAGCACATGCACATTCACCCTTCATTATTTTCAGCCACATGCATCTCCCATCTCATTTCCAGATTGTCCCCTTGCACATGCAGCCACTTATTCAAAGCACATGCATTTCCACCCTTTAATCACATGCATAAATCAGCCACATGCATCTCCCATCACCATTCCAGATTTCCACCACCCTCCTAGCTGTCATGTTCCCCCCATTTCACCTATAAATAACCCTTCATTGCAGCCACAAAGGGGGGGATCCATTCACCACAGAAATAAGGCCTTTGTGCCAGAAATTCATCCATTCCATAAACACTTCCATTCCATTGTACATACAACCAACACTTCCCCCTTTGTGCCATGAGTTTCCCTTACAATCCAAACACCATCCTTCCATTTTTACCACTCCCCAAACCATTCACACCATCAAACTATCCTTAGACCTTGTGCTACAACGAAGAGGAAGAGAAGAGTGCCTAAACGTTCATACAATTCAAGTTTGAGTTGTTGGAATGTTTAGGTGTTTCTTTGATTTCAATGTTAATTTCAATACTCTTTGTTTTGTACGTATGAGGAATGGAAGAGAAGAGTGCCTAAACGTTCATACAATTCAAGTTTGAGTTGTTGGAATGTTTAGGTGTTTCTTTGATTTCAAAGTTATGAGGAAATTCGAAATATATGTTTATGCTTGCATTTTGATTTGATTACTTCTAATTGCGTTTCATAAGTTGTGATTCAATTTGTTTAACCGTTTGATTGATAACTTATTTATGTATGTTTATTGAGAGTGCACGCTTAATTTTCATGCATGAATATGACGCTAGAATATAAGTGAGTTTCACCTAATAGTTACGAACTTATATTCACAAGTAGTGGAGGTTGCTTATAAACAATCGCGTTAAACGAATTCTTGGCATAAGTTTCATGCGTATTCCGTAGTAACGAATGCCTCGTCAACACTTATAATTTTCATAGAGCGTAATGATTCTTGCTTGTATCTCTATTATGCAATCATGTAGGGGACTTGTGGGGAATGTTTTGAATTGTTGTATGCGCTAACCCATCCAATTCAATAACGTTAGGAAGATTTGAAGGTTAATTAGTGCATCACGGTTAACTTGGGGTGTTGAGAATTCATGGTTTATTGAAATGCAATTGGAAATCATTTTATTATGCAAGTGTAACATGTGTGGAGAAGAACCTTCTAGCTAGCATTCATCCATTCATTTTCATCGCATTCATATTTACATTCTGTCTAGTTTATTAAACTTGTTTCGTTATTTCAATTTTCGTCAAATTAAAATCCCCCTTTACTTTATTGTCTAATTTAGTTAGAAAGTGTCTTAGTTTGTGTTTATAAGAGTTTTGAGTCATTTTGTTACACAAATTCGTCCAGATTTGTGTTTGTGCTCAAATCTGCCCAGAAAGTGGTTTTTAGGCAGATTTGAGTGTGTTTATGTTGTTTTGAGTCTTTTGGTTTGTTTTAGTGTTTTAAAGTTTAGTTTTGCATTCTTTGAGTCTAGTATAGTGTTTTATATTGTTATTTTACGTTTGAATCAAGCCATAATCTTAAATTCGTCCAACATTGGGTTTAAGGTCAGAAACTGCCTATTTAGTGTTTTTAGGCAGTTTTGAGTCTTTTGAACTTGTTTTGAGTCCTTTGAGTCATTGTGAACGTTTTTAACCTTGTTTTTATGTTTTTGAGTCAAATCCAAGTGATTAACAATCCCTCCTAATCCCCGGTCCAGAACGATCCCTACTTACATACTTACTACAATTGATAAAAAGAGGGTTTAATTTGTGTGCGTATAAATCTCGCATCAGAAATCCCTAAGGTAATTGTTGGAAGGTTTAGAGTTTGTTTTGGTTGTGTTCTTTTTGTTTCTTTTGTTTTGTTTTGCTCGAGGACTAGCAAAAGCTATGCCCAGCCTTGACCCTATCAACATTATGCATTATCTTGTAGTCAAGCCTGGAACGCGACCGATAAAGCAAACTCAAAGATGTTATCGATCTGAGGTTATCCCACAAATTGAGGCCGAGATTGACAAACTAATCGAAGCAGGCTTTAGTCGAGAGGTGCAATACCCTAAGTGGATTTCCAACATCGTCTTTGTCCTTAAGATATCTGAACAAATACGTGTTTGCATAGGCTTCCGGGACCTCAATGATGATTTCCCGAATGACGACTTCCCCTTTGTTAATCATCAAAATCATGGTGGACGCAACCACTAGCCATGAGGCACTGTCATTCATGGACGGCCCTTTTGGATACAATCAAATTCGCATGGTTTTCGAAGACAAGGAGCTAACAGCCTTTCGCAGTCTAAATGGTATCTACTGCTACAAGGTGATGCCTTTTGGTCTAAAGAACGTTGTAGTTACATATCAATGCGCAATGTAGAAAATCTTCAATGACATGCTACACAAAAACGTAGAGTGTTACGTAGACGATGTAGTGGTCAAGACAAAGAAAAAATCAGATCACTTGAAGGATTTGCAAATAGTTTTCGAAAGGTTGCAAAAAATACAACCTCAAGGTGAACCCGTTAAAGTGTGCATTTGGCATCACCTCTGGAAAGTTCTTTTGCTTCATTGTCAAGCACCGTGGCATTAAAGTGGACCAATCAAAGATCAAGGCCATTCAAAGCATGCCTGAGCCAAGAAACCTTCACAAGCTGAAAAGTCTACAAGGACAGCTAGCCTTCATTAAACGCTTCATCTCCAACCTTGCAGGGCGTTGTCAACCGTTCAGTCAACTTATGAAGAATGATGTTCCGTTCGTATAAGACGAAGCATGCCACAATGCTTTTGAAAGCATAAAAAGGTATTTATCAAGTCTACCTGTCCTGGGGGCACCTGTGCTTGGGAAGTCGCTTATATTGTACATCGCTGCTCAGGAAAGTTTAGTTAAAGCACTCTTGGCACAAGAAAATGAATCCTAAAAAGAAGCGCTTTAATACCTCAGTCGAACTCTCATTGGCGCTGAGTTAAACTACTTCCCGATAGAAAAAACGTGCCTTGCCTTGGTGTTTGCCATTCAAAAGCTCAGACATTACATGCACGCTTACCCTATCCACTTGGTTGCTAAAGCTGACCTAGTCAAATACGTCATGTCCAAACCAGTCTTGATAGGGCGACTCGCTAAATGTGTGTTGTTTCTTAATCAGTATGAGATCATCTAAGTCTTAGCTAAAGCTAGCAAAGGACAAACGCTAGCAGACTTTCTTGCCGATCACCCAATCCCAATTGATTGGAAAATCTCAGATGACTTGTCGGACGATGAGGTGTTCTATATCGACATCTTCCCGACATGGACAATGTTCTTCGACGAATCCGCACAAGCAGACGGAGTGGGGGCAGGAGTAGTATTCATGTCACCATAAAGGCAAATACTACCTTATTTCTTCCAACTAAGTGAATTGTGCTCTAACAACGTCGCTGAATACCAAACTCTGATCACAGGGGTCCCAATGGCAATCAACATGGAAATCACAGCCTTTGAGGTCTATGACGACTCCAAGCTCATAATCAATCAACTCTTAACTGAATATGAGGTGAGGAAAGACGATCTCGTCCCATACTTTCGACTAGCAAGTCAACTGCTACAAAAGTTCGAGGTCATGACACTAGAACATATGCCAAGAAAAGAAAATGAAATGACATATGCGCTTGACAACCTAGCCTCGAGTAGGAGAAGACAAAGCTGCAGACGTGCCAGTTCTTCAAAGATGGGTAATCACGCTTGTCACCGAAATGCTACTAGATGATGCAAACGTCATCTCAGTACTTCCGGTCGACGCTGAAGAGTGGAGACGGCCGTTGATCGACTACTTGAAGCATGGAAGGCTTCCAAATGATCCTAAACACCACTATGAAATACGTTGACGAGCACCTCACTTACTCTACTGCAAAAGAACACTCTCTTGACACTCATTTGAAAGAGTACTTCTGAGATGCCTAGGTGAGAAAGAAGCCAAGCAAGCCATGGAAGAAGCACAATCAGGTATATACGGGACGTATCAGTTCGGACTGAAGCTACATTTCTAGTTCAAAAGAATGGGTTACTACTGGCCAAGCATAGTGAAGGACTGCCTGGAGCATGACAAAAGGTGCCAAGCTTGCCAATTCCATGCCAACTTCATACATCAACCACCTGAACCATTACACCCTAGAGCTGCTTCATGGCGGTTCGATGCATGGGGATTGGATGTCGTATGACCAATTATGCCAAAGTCATCTACAGGAGAAGCTTACATCCTAGCTGTAACAGATTACTTCTCTAATTGGGCTGAAGCCATAACTTTAAGGGAAGTCAAGAAGGAAATTGTCATTCGATTCATCAAAGAGCATATCATCCACCGATATGGTATGCCTCGCTAGATTATCACTGACAATGGAAAATAGTTCTCCAACTGACTTGTGGAATAATGTATTATGCTTCGGCCAACGTTCTTGCAGAAGCATTCAACAAAATATTATGGAACCTCCTAAAGAAGGTGATCGGCTGAACAAAGAGAAACTGGCACGAATGAATAAGCAAAGCACTTTGGGCATATAGGACGACACATAGGACTCCTACCCAAGCTACGCCTTATTTTCGCGTATATGGTGTGGAAGCTGTTTTACGGCTCGAAAGTCAAATGCCCTCATTAAGGATGGCTATACAAGAAGGCTTGATTGATGAAGAGAATGCAAAGTTGCGCCTTTAAGAGCTGGAAACACTAAATGAGAGAAGGCTCGAAGCTCAGTAACACTTGGAGTGTTATCAAGCACGACTCTTCAATAAGAAAGTTCACCCTCGTTTTTGTCAAGTGGGAGATCTTGTCCTTGTATTGCGTAGGCCTATCATCACAACTCACAAAACAGAAAGCAAGTTCACATCAAAGTGGGATGGACCTTACGTAATACAAGAAGTCTACACTAATGGCGCATACTTAATTATAGCGGAATACAACTTGGAGATCGGCCTTATCAATGGCAGACTCTTGAAGCGTTACTACCCTTAAAACAAACGCACCACGCTCCTAACCCACAAGAGCATAAACTGTGTACGGCAAAATCATCATCAAAATCACCATTAAAATAGTCAAAAGCAATTCATAACTCATTTGATCTACGTTATGGCTTGATCTCTTCTTTGGAAGGGTATGTAGACAGCTCGAACATTCAACTTTGAGTTCAGTCACATCAAAAATAAAAAATAAATGGTTTTATTAAAGGCTCGACTCACTGACCCTCTCCTCCAGCACCAGCTTTCTCTGTCTGCTTGGCATGGCTCGTCCTTGTCCCGTAGTTCGCCTAGCGAGCTTTGGACCTCATGCCCAGCCACTTGCATCGTCTTTCAAGCCCACAAAGGAACCCAGAAGGTGCCTTTGACCCACTTGGACTTGCTGATGATCTTGAAGCTTTTGCTGAACTGAAAGAGCAAAGATTGGTGTTGTTGATGGTGACGAAGAAGCTTCGGAAAAGCTGTCAATCTGTCTCTCCCCTTGCAGTGGTGTCTTTCTCATTCGATCTGACCCGTGAAATTTCTGATGGTAGAAGACGACGGTGGATGAGGACTGATGTATATTTAAACCAACCTAAATAATAGATTAATTTAAACCAAATTAAACTCGCAAGCGCACAAATCAATTGTAGTAATATATGCAAATACAAGGTCGATCCCACATGGATTGCTTTAACACCAATTTAACCAATTAATCACGCTAGACTTAATTAAGCAAACAAATGATAGATTGAATTGAATAATTGGGTAATTGATTAAGACTAAAATTAACAAGAAAAAGAAAAGACAATTAACTAAAACAAACACACAACACAAGAAAGGCTAAGGTTATGAATCCACCAATAACAATCCTATTTACTTTTCCTAGAGCCAGTTACTATCCAATTACCATGCCAATGTTAAAGGTTGTTCTTTCTAAGGTATGAATTAATCCATGGCCAGGCATCAACTCTTGTATCTCTGCATGATAATTATATCCTATTGATTAGGCATACAATTAAACACATAAAAACCCATTAAGCGTAGAAGAATCATGTCAACCAAGTAGGACTAGCTTGATATTGGTCATCCTCACTAGTTTGTCTACACTTCTTAATCTTAGTTCCAATATACCTAATTGATATTGGTCATCCTCATAGATTTATCTAAATATCTAGATGCAAAATTCCTAAAGGTGATCAGTCATTAGAAACTTGAACCTAGAATAAAATACCCACAAAGATTAAGAATATAACATGGCATATAATCGGATAATAATCAACAAAGTACTTCGCAAATATTCATGTCATAACTTAGTTACACATAGAAGTAAAAATAAAAGAAAGATAGAACCCAGAATCCATGGCAAAGCACGTCCCTAAGCTTTTCTTCACTAATTGCGGAGATGGTGAATGGTAGTATGGTGTGGAGGTGGATGGATGGATGATGGATGGATGATTATATGGATGTTTTAGAGAGAGCTTAGGGACCTTATTTAAACTAGAAAAACCCTAAAAGGTATGGGAGAAAGTCTCCTAAAATAAAACAAACTCCTAAACAATTAATGACACAAACTAGGAAAGAATCCTTTTTGGCTTGGGAAACACGTCATCTTTCTTGCACACCAGTTTTGGGGTCGATTTATGTTTTGGAAAATTCTGTAAAAATATGGGAAACGTAGCTTTATTTCTTATCTTTCTAGGCATACGCATGCCACTAGGACAAATCGGGAAAGCCTTCAAATCTTCATTCTCCTGCAGTTGCACAATTCTGATGGAAAAATTACTTCTGCGAGATTGATTTGTGAAACTGGAATGAATGGCTCCATGGAAAATTATGAAATTCGAACATAATGATATTCAGCCTCTTAGCTTTCTCCTCTAATTGGCCTTGCATCAAAACTTCTCCGGAAAGTCGAATTATCTCCAAAAACGTCCTAAGTGCACAGAATGGTTGAAACTGAGAAAAGAAAAGTAATAAGGCTCTTTTATAATCAATTCCTTAACAAAACTTAGGGATAATTAATATGAAACTATGATAAATAATGCACCTATCAAGGACCAGATCTGTGTGATGACTGAAACTATAGTCCCGAGTCAAGGAGTTCGACAGTGGCTGAAGTTGTTTAAGATTGTGCGACTCAATCAAGTTGTTGAATGTGTTGAAATGGTCGGAGGAATGGTGTGCATGGTGTGGGCATGTTTCTTCTTTCTAAGGGCTGCAAAGGTCTACAGTGAGACTCTGTGGGTTCTCCAACTTTAGTGATCACTGTCAAACGACTAGCAGATCGTGAAAATAGACGCTTTACGCTACCTCAAGCTCGTCACGCTGGCGACCATGATCAAAGTTGACTAAGAACTTTAGTGACCGCTATCAAACGACTAGCCGGTCGTGAAGCTTGACGCTCTGCGCTACCTCAAGCTCGTCATTCTGGCCACCATGGTAGAAATCAGCAAAGAGCTTCAGTGACCGCTGTCAAACGACTAGCCGATCGTGAAGCTCGATGGTTTACACTCTGCCTCAAGCTCCAGCGACTTCTGCACTTCCGCCATGGCTGCTGTCTTTGAATGTGATTAACAAAACCAAAGTTTGTCAACTCACACCTACTTGCCTCCTTGCTCCGCGCCTAGCCTCCCGCTGCTCAAAGCTCCTCTGCATTTCTCCCTGCACCATGTGGTGGATATATAGAAAGGAAGGTGTTGGCCGACCAAAAAAAAAAAAGAAAAAGAAAAAAAGAAGAAGAAGATGCATGCTACTATTAGCAAGTCAATAAGGAAAAAAGAAAAGGGGTGGTGGCAACAGAATAACTGAAAAGTTGAAAGTAGGGGGGGAGGATGGTGCATCAGGCACCATCTAAAAATAATTTAAAGAAAAAAAGAAAAGAAAAAGAAAAAGGAGAAAGGTGATGGGAAGGTGCACGACACCATTTTAAAAATTATGATTAAAAAAAAAAGAAAAAAAAGGGAAGTAACACATCTTAGTAAGATATCTCTAAGAAATTACAAATATGTGCAACAACCAAAAAAAAAAAAAAAAAAACAGAAAGAAAGAAAGAAAGAAAAAAGAGGTCATAAAGGTTGTTCACGTAAAGCCTCAACTCCCGACAGAACCCCAGAAGAAGGATGCACTGGAGATTGATCATGTGGCGCCTCAATACTCGGTCGAACTCCGGATGGCAAAGGCAAAAAGTGCCTCTGGAATATAGCCATAAACCTCTAATGGTCGCTTTGAATCCGACCTTCGGATTCCTGCAGTTAATCAAGCTTTCTCTTTATGCTCGTTGAATAATTATTTGCAAGCATGTGCAACTCTCTATTCTCGCACTTGAGCTGTTTGATCTTTTGTCTAAGATTTGCCACCTTGGCCATCAATGATTCAACTTGGCGCGTTCAAGTAAATAGGCATTGGCCCATATTGGACACAGAGTCCGCACACCAAACAGTAAGAGCCAGGGAGTCTCGAACGGCCAACTCATCAGACCGTCTTGAAAGAAGCCTATTACCTCTAAGAGTAAGGAGGTTCCTAGGTATTACTGTAGCTGTTATTTCATCTCATCACAGAGTCACAAACTGTAAGAGGGCCACTATAAGATAAGAAGGATGGGCCCCATATATTATCCTGACGCGGCTCATCTGTATCACTCCTCAGACTCAAATCTAAGCAAATGTTAGATTGGTAAGCCATTTTTAGAAAAGATGAAAGAAAAGGGTTAGATAGAGTAAAATCTTAGAAATATAGCAGAGACAATTTTCACAAGCGGAAAATCTTCAAACTATGCATTTTGAATACAATTGATACATTTATAAGAGGAAAGGCAACATAACCACCCATTCAAAAAATCAAAGAAACACCACTCTTTGAATTTCAAAAGCCAGATTTTTCAGACTCAATCTCAGTTTTGAGGATATCATGTGCAACTTTGTCAAATATGTCTGCCAACATTGTAAACATGTGAATTTTACTATCCGAACTACAATGCTGTCACCAACAAGTGTGGGTAACAAGGCCACGTCTGCACCACTACCTGTTATTGGGAAATCTCTATATATGTTAACTTTCATCCAACATGGCAAGGCACACATCCAAAACGCCTGACTCTTCTTCCTTGCCAAGAATACATCTGCAGCCAAACCTCTCAACATACTCAATTTTCTTCCTCTTTGAAAATACCTTTTCAACCAAGTCACACCAGAGCAAAAGTATCTCATATCATCAGGGTCAAAAGAAAGAGTATCTCATAGCATGCTTTCTCCCTGTTTTTTTCTTTGTTCTTGTTCTTCCCTGCAGGACAAGGAGAAAAAGAGTAATCAACTGGCACTTAGAATCAACCTTTTGATTTGGAACTGGCTGCCTTGGAATCTCATATCATCAGGATCGAAAGCAAAGGTATCTCATATCATGCTTTTTCCCTATCATTTCCTTTACCCTTACTCTTACCTCCAATTCAGAACTAATTGTCCAGAACCTTTGCCTAGTTGCGTACCTAGCATTGCTCTTGAGCGCTCGTCTTCAATTGTTGATAGGTCTCGAATTTCCTTAGCGAATACTTCAGGACAGTTGATATGATGTTGGCTCTTTACACTGAAGCTGCCAAAGATGGATAAGTTGCTGAGAAGTGATGTTCTGAAGGACCCTTCAAATGCAAAGGTTGCGCACCACTTTTGCTATGCAAGAAATTGAAGCAGAATGATCAATGATGAGCCGGAATAGGTTACTATAACACGATGCCCTTCCCTGCAAAATCGCATAATCCAAACGGAGGAGTCTAAGTTAAATCCAAGCTCGACATAGTTGCTCTAATCGAAGTGCTCGAGAAGCTTCAACAGCCTTTCGCTGACACCGTCATCGAAGATCAAAGCCTCGCCGTGCAACGCCGTCAAATTACCATTACTTATTCAAAAGCGAAAGTATCTCATATCATCGGGGTCTAAATTGAAAGTATCTCATATCATGCTTTCTCCCTATCATTTTCTTTGTCCTTGTTCTTACCTATAAGACAATGAAAATGAGAGCAATCAGTCATAACTTGGGATCAAGCTTCCAGTCAAGAATCGACTGCCTAGAACCCCTTCCCTAATTGCTTACCTAGCATCGCTCTCGAGTAATCATCTTCAACTGCTGGTGTACTTCTAGAGAAGATACCACATTTACCTAGAGAACAGATAAGACGAGTGACAATGAAACATCAAGCTTGTGGATAATCAACAAACAACACCTGCACGTGCTGGTTCTTCCCCAACAAAGTTGAATCTCACTGGTCAGGTGAAACCGCTCGTGGTCCCGTTTAAATTCAAGATTAAGCATTGATGGTCCTTAAAGAAATCATAAGTCTGATTCAAGATCAAGTGTCCACCACCCTTCAATCAAATTCAGCTCTAGATAAAAGGAGTAAGTTTAAGCCTGTGGAAAATCAACAATTGGAGGAAACTAGAAAATCTTCCAACCGAATTCAGGATCAAGCCCTGACGGCCCTAGAAGAAATTTCCAGTCCAATTTAAGATCAAGCCTTGACGGCTCTTAGATCGGCATCTACATTAAAGGACTTCAAAACGCATCTTCTTCACGTGACAAGCACATGTATACGACACGCCTTAAAGTGGGGCCATTTGTAGACATCAAAATTTCGGTGAAATAAATGTTGACCAATGCATTAAAATTTCAATATTCACATGTCATATAAATTTTACAAGTAGCGTGTGACTCAACGAAAAATTGAAAAAGTCATCAAATAGGACACGTGTCAACACCTGGCATAAATGATTTATTTCATCTGAATATTATATTCATATTTAGGCCTTGAAAACTTCTATAAATACAAGGCCATTTCATCCATTTCAAGGGACCAATTCACATATACATTTCTCTACTCCCAAATTGGAAGAGAATTCCCCAAATCCTTGAAGCTATGAAACTTTCAAGCTTTCAAGCATCCAACCTCACAAATTCCCAAGAATCTCGAAGGATCAAGAAAACTCACATCGTTCTTCGTCAAATCCTTGAAGAAATCTACACAACTGTTCATCAAGATCAAGCCCCTAAGGCCCTTGAAGATCCGTTCATCATTGTTCATCAAGATCAACCCATGATGGCCCTTGAAGATCCGTTCATCCTCGTTCATCAAGATCAAACCCAACAGCCCTTGAAGAAATCTACATAACTATTCATCAAGATCAAGCCCAAAGGCTCTTGAAGATCTGTTCATTTTCGTTCATCAAGATCAAGCTCAAAGGCCCTTGAAGATCCGTTCATCATTCATCAAGATCAAGCCCAACGACCCTTGAAGAAATCCACACAACTGTTTATCAAGATCAAACCCTAAAGGCCCTTGAAGATTCGTTCATCCTCGTTCATCCTAAGATCAAGCCTCGACAGCCCTTTGGATCAACAATATCAACAAATCCGCACCACTGTTCATCCCTAAACCAAGGCTCGACGACCCTTTGGATGAACAGCCACCCACAGATCTACACCTTACGAAGATAGAATCGGATGATCAAATGGTAAAAGAGATTGTAACCCCAAAATTAATACAAAATATTATTTCGTACACGTGTTCTTGTCTCATTCATCACAGGAATATTCGTGTTTACAGACGTCCTTCCAATCATGGATAGTGGAGCATTTAAAATTATGAAAAACTATTAAAAAGTGCCTTATACACCGGTTGTGAGAACTTTTCGATACTTACGGCTATTGTGGAGTTCAAAATAAAGTTTCGTATGTTGAACCAGTGCTTTGATATTTTTTGGGGCTTTTCAAGTGGAGGCTTCCAAAGGACAATTGCTTGTCTAAAGATCATAAAAGTGCAAAGAAGGTGTTGAATGGTCTAGGATTTGGGCTATGCAAAAATTCACGTGTTCAAAAATTATTATATATTATTCTATAATGAGAATAAAGTGCTTGATAAATGCCCTATATACAAAGAATCGAGGCTTAAAATGACAGCTCAAAACAGAACAACGAAGATTCCATAAATAGTTATGCGTTATCTTAAACTAAAGGCCAAGCTTTAGGATTTGTATATGTTGATGCATACTGTTAGAGACATGAGATGGTATAAGGATAGATGGGTGGATGAAGACTTAATGAGGCATCTTGCTGATAAAGAGGCTTGGAAAGAGTTTGATCAGTTCTACCTTGATTTTGCGTGAGAGCCGCGAAATGTGAAATTGGGACTTACCATAGATGGATTTAATCTGTTCGGGGTTCTAAACAAAAACCACAACACTTGGCCAATCTTCGTAATTCCATAGAATTGGTTGCTGGAATTGCATGAAGAAAGAATATATAATGATGACTATGTTAATAACCGAGGATTCAGGCAAGTCTATCGATGTTTATCTGCTGCCAGTGGTCCATGAGCTAAATGATTTATGGGAAAATAGAGTTCTGACATACAATAAAGCAACTGGGCAGATGTTCACCTTGCGAGCAACAGTGATGTGGACTATAAACGATTTTTTCGTGTATGCTGTGATGTCCGAGTGGAGTACTAAGGGTTATTTGGCATGCCCAGTTTGCAAGGAGGACATAACGTCTTCATGGCACGCGGGGAAAGTTGCTTACCTAGAGAATGGTCCAGAGATAATATTTTGGCTCAGTTGAATAGTTTGGATTTTGGTCCGTTCGAAAAATCGGTAAATAAGACTAGAACAACCACCCATCTTAATTGGACACACAAGAGTATGTTGTTTGAGCTGCCGTACTGGTCGAATTTAAAACTGTGTCACAAAGTCAATGTTATGCATGTTGAGAAGAATGTGTTTAATACACTAGTCGGAACTATATTAGACGTCGAGGAAAAAACAAAGGACACGACCAAAGCTCGCATCAATTTGGACTGAATAGCCATGTTTCTGGATGATGATAGAGGGTGAGATAGCTAGAAAGGGGCTTGCATCTTTTTCATTAAAACCAGAAAAAAGGAAAGAGTTTGTACAATTTCTATCCTTTGTAAAGTTTCCATATCAGTATACTTCAAATAATAGTCGATGCGTAAACGTGGATGGCGAAAAATTTTCTAGGCTGAAGAGTCACGATTGTCATGTCATATTGCAACGTCTGCTCCTAGTTAGTATTCGACACATTTTGCCCGAAAATGTGGTGAAGCTGATTATGTTGTTGGCGAGATTTTTTTTTTTTCTTTTCTCAATTATCTTCTAGGACATTGCAAAAGTCTGATGTTCAATAATTATGTGCTAACATTATCGAAGTCCTATGCAAGTTTGAACAAATATTTCCTCCATCTTTCTTCACAAGCATGATCTATGTGATGATTCACTTACCGGATGAGGCATTACTTGTCGGACCCATCAACTATCAATGGATGTATCCAATAGAAAGGTATAACATCCTCAGTAATTTATTAATTCTTGATCAATTGACGATTTAACTTATTTGAATCATAACATCTTTATTTTTGTAGACTGCTTTGTAAGTTAAAGAAGAGTGTACAAAACAGGACGAAGCCGAATCGAATGATCAATTATGGAGGCTTGGGTCTCATTTGAGATGAATACTTTTTATGCTATGTACTTACAAGATGTTGAGACGACGTTCAATCGACCACAGTGCAATAATGACCACAACACATTTGAGATGAATACTTTCTGTTTTTGCCCAATCACACGGCTCCTTGGCGAACCAGTACGAGGCAATTCATTTACCGAAAGGGACATACAGGTAGCCCATTGGTTCATGTTTAACAATTGTGATGAGATAATGAAGTACCCGGACAAGTGTGAATAGTTGATGAAATGGGAACATCCTTCACATTGATATGTTGTGAAGCATCGTGAATTGTTTCCTCGTTGGTTTCGCGAACAAGTAAGTTGTTTGGGCTTTTTTTAGGGTTATTTCCAAAAGTATAATTTCATGTTAGTTGTGTTAAATTTTGGTAAAACCAACATGTCAAATGTTTGTTATAAATTAGGTGAAAAATTGAAAGAAACCAATTCCCTCTCGAACACTGAAGAATTATACAACTTGGCTATTGGACCCCTAAGCGCAGAATTGTACTCAGGATGTCATGTAAATGGCATAAAGTTTATAGAAGCTAATCGTAATGACAAGCTGTGTACTCAAAATAGTGGGGTACATGTCCCAAGAATGGGGGGATATTGCAGACATTGATTTCTATGGCAAACTAACAAGTGTTGTGCAATTGCTTTAGAAAAACCGTTGCCAAGTCATCCTTTTTAATTATAGTTGGTTTGATACAGACCCTTGCAAGAATGGGAGTGTTAAGCAGGATGATGGTTTAATGTCGGTGAACATTAACTAATGTTGATATAGTGAAGACCTGCACATTTTTGCAACGATGGCCAAACAAATTTTCTACATCGATGGCCCAAAGGCCAGGAGGGGATGGAAAGTTGTTCAAAGGATTGATCACAGAGGGGTGCATGATATTCTGGACCGAGGTTCTGTTGACGATAACGATGACAACAACTTTGCTGGCCAACTCCTCGAAACTTCGACATAAATTAGTGTATACACACTTTGAAATACTGATATTGTCCAAGAACCGTTTCAGGTAGCTAGAGGTCCTCAAATCAAAATTCTTATAGACTTAATTACAATTGATCTAGAGAGTCTCCTAAGATACAATCCACCTAAGGCCGCAAACGACGATGTTGATGTACTAATGGACGAGGATAAATGGGAGACCAAAAGTGATGAAAGCGAGGATAATGATATTTATTGTACCGAGGATGAGGATTAATCATAACTTTGGACTCATATGCAATGAAGGATAAATTAAACTTGTAATAAAATTTAATTTAATATTAATTTTGTAATAAAATAAAGGATAAATTCAACATATTAAATTAAATTTTGCACGACAAAACATTACAATTTGTCGCGTAAAGACCCTTTACGCGACAAACAGCGGATCTTCGTTGCACAAAACCTCTATAAGCGACAACATCCTTGTAGCGCAAAGGTTTTAATTTTGGCGGGGTGTAATTAAATTGTTGGACTTGCACGATGGAGTAATTGATCTTCGTTGCATAAGTAAATTATACGCAACGGCTTGTGTTTTATTTGTCGCGCAATCTTCCTTAAATTTAAATTGGTACAAAAAGTTGGGCGCGCTGATAAATTTCAGTTTTCGAACATGCGCAACGAAATCGTCTTAGTTTGCAAGGACTTTGTGCGATGATTTAAGATGATTTCGTCACGCAAGGGTCTTCAATAGTAAACGAAAAATTGGGCGGATTTTAAATTTTTCGACGGACACCTTCATTGTGCAAAGTGCATCGTATTAAAACTTACAGAGAGCACCTCTTCTCTCATTCTTCCTCGCGAACCCAACTACTCTTTCTCACCGTCCGTCTTCCCAAACCTCTATCTCTAATACAGGCTTTCTCTCGCCTTCTCTCTTGCCTCTGTCACCTCTCTCTCAGGCAAGTTTCTCGCCATTGCAACAACCAAAACCCTCAACCGTCATCTCTCACTTCATCGCAGGTAACCTTTCTCTTTCTCTATCACCTCTCACACTCACCATAGTTTAATTCATTGGTTAATTTCAATTTTAACTGAATGTTGTAGGATTAGGGAATTTGGGAATTTCGGATTAGGGAAATTAGGGATTGGGAGAATTAGGGAATTAGGGGTTTATGGCGGGATGGGGATTTGTGGTTCTAGGGATTTCATGGTTTAGGAATTTAGTTTAATTTTCTAATTTTGTGATTAAGATTTTAGTTCTAGGTATAATTAATTTTATAATTTTAGGGTTAATTATATGATGTTAGGATTAATGTATTAGTGTTAGGTATTATTTTATATTTTGAGGACAATATATAATATTAGGGTTGACGGTTAATTTTCTAAGTTTTGGATTAAGTATTACTTATTAGGATTAATTTGTTAAATTAGTTAAATTTGTTAACTTTTAAATCCTAGGTTTAGGATTCTAGTTTAATTTTGTAATTTTAGGATTAAGATTAAAGTTGTAGGTATAACTTTTAAATTTTAGTGTTAATTTTATAATTGTATGGTTGGTTTTATAATATAAGTTTTGACACATCCCGACCCAGAAAGTCCATTTGGACCCTGAATCGAGCTGTGCTGGCCGACACTTGGAAGGTGATGAAGCTATAAAATGTGATAGAGTATAGAAAAATGTGAATAATTTGAACCTAAAAATTTTAAATACTAGAGTGTGATGTGGGCGGGAGCGAACCCATTTCACACACGATGTCAGAGCATAAGTAAGGTACAGAAGTGTGCGTAAAAATCATACCCTCAAAAGTATCCATCAATACTAAGATTCGCCAGAGATCCTTGTTGATACAAACTCAGCAGCTAAAACCTGGAGGGCACTAAACAGAGAGTGTGAGTAAGCAATAAAACCAAGCTTCCCAAAGTTATTACCTCTCTAAAAGTAATGCCCCTCATTGTAAAACCCGTATCATTTTCCATAAGACAATACAACATATATACATATATCTAAACCATACTCAGAAATGGCCAAAACCACGGTTTTCCATGTCCATCAACTCCACCATGCATTAATAAGTAGGCCAAATGAACTTAATCAATACAAAATGATATATCAGTCGAAGTCATCTAATATGACATGTACAACTTATCCATATCTCATCAATCATGGTTAGCATATAAGTCGGAGTCACCTTTTGTGACCTGTACAACTTATCCATATCTCATCAATCATGGCTAGCATATAAGTCAGAGTCACCTATAGTGACCTATACGACTTATCCATATCTCATCAATCATGGATGGAATATAAGTCGGAGTCACCTCTTGTGACCTGTACGACTTATCCATATCTCATCAATCATGGCTAGCATATAAGTCGGAGTCACCTATAGTGACCTGTACAACTTATCCATATCTCATTAATCATGGCTAGCATATAAGTTGGAGTCACCTCTTGTGACCTGTACGACTTATCCACATCTCATCAATCATGTTAGCCAATAGCTCAATAAGTATGCCTGCACACAAGTCGAAACCACCTAAAGTGGTTTGTACGACAAGACTGGGTGTAAATAAATATGCTCAAGTGCTACGGTCACGTGAAGACTGTGCAAATAATCGCGGGTCATTTACGAGTCAGAACCACCTAAAATGGTCTGTACAACAGGAATGTACACCTACCTTGAATCCAAGGTGAGCGCAAGGTGAAAGAGGTGAACATCACGTGAAGGACTGTGCCCTGGCCACGGGCGGGAGCACTAACACCGGGGTGCAGGTTTATGAGCTATAATATATCTCAACACAAACATACTCACTACCATCACTAACATCAACATGTACTCACTTGAAGCTTACCTGGGCATCCGCGGCGTCATTTAGCACTTCAAAGCATTCACAATAGTTAGGTTCAGGTAATATCCATATGAATTTGCCATGATGCAATCTAAACCCAAACATTTCATGATATTCCCAAAATATATAATACGGCGTAACATGTACAATCAATAACACCTTACTCCCAAACTATTTACTTTTGAGAGTAATCATCAATGATAAGCCCACTTAGACCCTAGTTACATTAACTATCATTACTTATCTTTCCTTACTTCAATTTCTTGATTTTTCACGCATTGATTTATGGTCAACATTTAATCACCAAATCATAAAGCTAAATCTCACACTTTCCACCAATGTCCCTCACATTGCTCAATTCACTAAACAAGGTTATTGTCTCAATTATTTATTCTCATTTATTATATGGCTGCATCTAACATCTTGTTAGACTGCCTACGTACCCTAAACAGGGATTAAGCCATTCATAGTTCGCAATGATTAATTGTAGGTAACAAGCATAGATCACTATAGAAGTGATTGTGGAACTATCAATTATATGCCTATGAAAGAAAAAGACCCACTCACCTGGAGTCCACGCTATTATTATCTTGCACGCACATTGAGACATCACGATCTATCGTTGCCAATGACCAATTATCAAATCACGTCTCAAAGTGCTTACCGATAGAATACATAATTTACATAAAACATATCCTTAAGGACCTTCAAGAATAATTTGAGACGCATTGACCAAAAGTCAACCGTCGATCAAAGATCGACGGTAGGGTTTACAACCCTATATAACTCGATTCGGAAGATCTGCATATCAGATTTCCAATCTGTAACTTCCAAAGATCCACATTATGCTTGTAGAGTAACATATTAAAATTTTATTACGATCCAACGGTTGGATCCTCGTCAATTCCCAAAACTGATTAGCGGTTAACGTTTTATTTTATGAATTTACAAATCCAATTCGGAAAGATCTGTACGTCGGATTCCCAATCTGTAAGTTCCTACATTCTTCAAATATTATGTACTACAATGTAACAAAGTTTGGTGACGACGATTCACATAAATACCTATTAACGTATTGTAGAGAATTTAGGTTCCAACGATCAACCTACATCATTCAAATATCAAGACTAAATTCAAGACATTTGACATAGCTTAAAAATAGCATTGGCAGCGCACTGGCCATGCGGCGCAGTGGGTGGTGGTCGGCCGCCCCAACTCGCTGAAAAATCCAACTATTTCCAAAAATTCTCAACCACAAAGCCGACGGGTGCCTAAAACTTCCCAACGTCGATTCGTCGTCTACGGTGGTCCAACGGGGTCAAGGTTGGTTGGGTTTTGCTCCTGGGATGATGGGCTACAAAGCCCAAGTGGTGGCATCAGCCATCGCTTTGCCGATTTGCCGGAAAATCGAAAAGAGTGGGCGGAGCACTATTGATTTTCGTCAACTTTCGTGGCCTCCAACCGCCACATACCACGGTTAATCAAGGTGGTTCTTAGGTGAGTTTTGTAGAGGGGAATGAGAGCTTCAAGATGGTGGTGGTGACATTGAAAAACTCCATCGGAGTTAGCCAGAATTGGCCTTGGAAGATGGGTGGTCGTGGAGGTGTACGGACGGAAACCCACGGGAAAAGCTCCCAGCTTTTCCCCCTTTTTTTTTTTATTTTTTATCTTTTCTTCCTTTTTTCTGATTTCTTGTCACATCCCGGCCTGGGGCGGATCACTTCCCGGGCCCGCTCCACCACCGTAGCACGATATTGTCCGCTTTGGGCTTACCATTCCCTCACGGTTTTGTTTTTGGGAACTCACGAGCAACTTCCCAGTGGGTCACCCATCATGGGATTGCTCTAGCCCCCTTCTCGCTTAACTTCGGAGTTCCTACGGAACCCGAAGCCAGTGAGCTCCCAAAAGGCCTCGTGCTAGGTAGGGATGGGAATATACATATAAGGATCACTCCCCTGGGCGATGTGGGATGTCACAATCCACCCCCCTTAGGGGCCCGACGTCCTCGTCGGCACACACGCGACCAGGGTTAGGCTCTGATACCAAATTGTCACATCCCGGCCCGGGGCGGATCACTTCCCGGGCCCGCTCCACCACCGTAGCACGATATTGTCCGCTTTGGGCTTACCATTCCCTCACGGTTTTGTTTTTGGGAACTCACGAGCAACTTCCCAGTGGGTCACCCATCATGGGATTGCTCTAGCCCCCTTCTCGCTTAACTTCGGAGTTCCTACGGAACCCGAAGCCAGTGAGCTCCCAAAAGGCCTCGTGCTAGGTAGGGATGGGAATATACATATAAGGATCACTCCCCTGGGCGATGTGGGATGTCACATTTCTCACTGGTCCTCCATCCCTTTTAATTTGATTGGTCCCTTTTCCTCTTTACTTAAGGATGATTAGTTAGTCTTCCCACAAGGTAGGAGTTCAAATAATTTAACTACCTTTAAATAACCAACTTCAAACATCCGTAATTATACCGATAATCAAACGGCTTTCGCCTATGCGTTCGTAGTGGCAAGTACTATGAGGATATGATAAAAGAATAAGTCATATGTCACTCTAACCGATGATCAATGGAAGTCAAAGTCTTTGCCTTTAGGGCATTTTCGTAAATTCACGCTTCTAAAATTAATAAAAATGTAAAATTTGGTACAGGTTGTCACAAGTTTAGTGATAATTTTATAAATCTAGTATTAATTGTATAATTTTAGGGTTGAATTTTTAATTTACAATTTTTGGATTTTGTAATTATCATATAAATTAGGATTAATAAAATAGTTTTAAATGTTTTTCGTAAAATTGGTTTTTATAGATGTTGTAGTTGATTAGGCAACATCGGTTAGTGAGTAGGTCATCTCTGACACTTTCCTCACCTGATACTATTGTCGCCACCTCTCCTTCAGCACTGGCTCCGACGTCAGGGTCTTTGGTACCTCTGCCCCAGCCCACGATGTCTGTAATGCCTGAGTCATCGACATATTCAGTGACTCATCCGTTAATGTGAGAACTCGATAGTCTCATTGACGGCCCTGTTAGTTTTTGAACTTCCGTATCATGATAAGGATACCTAAAAACGTGGATTGAATCAATTAGAAGTCATGACCATGTCAACAAATTGTCTCCTGAAATTGAGGGATTGTGGGAGACTAATCTCCTGAAATTGAGGGAATGTGGGAGACAAGTTTCCTGCAATTAAGGGACTGTGGGAGTATTATATCTTATCCCATTTTGATGTAAAATATAATAGGTATTAACTGATCCCATGATAGCTGGGATCATGTTAGGAATATAGCCTATAAATATGAAAGTCCCTGCTCACCAGAAATGAGTTCACTCGATCACTAGACTATCGCTAGTATTGGACATAAGGACTGTGTGAGTAGAAGACTTTCTGTTAACTTCTTTTCAGTGTGTTTGCATCAATTCTCATGGCTTCTGCAGGTATGTATGTATATATATATATATACACTGATTCATTCATTCAAATCATCTTATTGTTTATTGTAATCTTAGCTTGGGACTAAATGCTTCTTCTAACAATTGGTATCAGAGCTTGTTAGTCTCACTGAGATTCAAGTTTTTGTATATATGTATCTGTACTTCATATTGCTTCTGCAGTGACTGCAAAATAAAGGAGGATCGTGAGTGGTTATGTTTTCTTTGTATAATTAATCGTATGAACTACATCAAAATGGGTTCATATTGAAATGTTAAACTAAGAAATCAGAAGTATGGGAATTCGTAGTTCATTTAATCATAACATGCATATAAGATCTTCTAAAGAAGGCAATGTATGAATGGTTCGATTAATGGAATAGGGCATAGTTTGGTGAATGGTTAACTGTGTTTCGGATTCTTGTCTAAAGACTTGAGTTTTGAAATATTTTTAACAAATAACTAAATGGATATGCATGGATTAAGTTCTTGCAGTAAATGTTCCTCACCCAAAGGTGTTGTATCTTACTGTGTTTTCCCTACTTCATTGTTTTCATAATGTCTAACCTCATGGCTTCTGCAGTGAATCCCACTTCAATGAATTTTTCCTCTATTGAGCCTTTAAGTGGAGGAAATTACAAAAAATGGAGACAGGATGTAGAGATTATTCTTGGACTAATGGACTACGATCTGGCACTGAGGGAAGATGAACCACAAGCACTGGATAACAATAGCACCGTTGAACAAAGGGTGAAATTTGAAAAATGGGAGAAAGCGAATCGCATGGCACTATTGGTGATCAAACGATCCATTAGTGAAGCTGTTAGAGGAGGCATTCCTGCAACTGACAAAGCGAAGGATTTCCTGGAGGCAATTGAGGCAAAATTTAAGGTTTCAGAGAAGGGAGAGATGGGAAACCTCATGACTACCTTGACAACTCTGAAATATCATGGGAAAGGCACTGTCAGAGAACACATTCTGAAGCTAGTGGAGGCTGCTGCGAAGCTCACAGACCTGGAGGTTCCCATTGATGATGCTTTTGTTGTTCATATGGCCCTTAATTCCCTCCCAGATGCATATGAACAACTGAAGACGTCATACAACACACAAAAGGAGAAGTGGAGTCTAAATGATCTCATTTCCATATGTGTTCAAGAAGAAAGCAGGATCAAAAGGGTGTCAAATGAAACAGTGAATTTCATAAAGGCAGAGACTACGAGGAAAACTATCTCGACATCTGGTAAGCCATATAAACCTTTTTCCTATTCTCATGCTGCTGGAAATGATACTCCATCATCCTCCAAGGGATCTCAAGGTTTTAAAGGCAACATAGAAAATATTAAATGTTATTTCTGCAAAGAATTTGGTCACTTGAAGAGGGACTGTGAAAAACGAAAGAAATGGGCACCTAAGAAAGGTAATAAAATTGAAAATGTTTTTGTCTGTGTTAATGTTAATCTTGTTGAAATCCCTCCAAATTCTTGGTGGTTTGACACTGGTTGTTCGGTGCATATTACCAATTCTTTGCAGGGATTCACAAGAAGGGAAATTTCAAGAAATGAAGTCTATGATGTCCACGTTGGGGATGGGAATAAAGTAGCTGTGGAGGCAATAGGCACCCTAAAGCTCAAGTTGTCAAGTGGTTTCGTTTTACAGTTGCAAGATGTTCTTTATGTTCCTAGGTTAACTAGAAGTTTAATTTCTGCTTCAAAGCTTGTAAAAGACGGTTATGTTTTTGTTGGGGATGATGAAAGTGTACGGATTTATAAGAAAAGTAATATGAATCTTTTGCTTGGTATTTGTTTCTTAAACAATGATCTTTGGAGGATGAATTGTCAAGTAATGTTAAATTCAAAATGTTTGACAGTGGAATCAAATTTATCTTTGAAAAGGTCTCTGACTAATGAAGGGTCTTCAATGCTTTGGCATAGAAGGCTTGGACATATTAACAAGCAAAGATTAGAAATTCTAGTTAAAGAACAAATGCTTCCAACGTTGGATTTTAATGATATGCAAAATTGTATTGACTGTTGGAAAGGGAAATTAACAAACACAAGGAAAATTGGTTCCACAAGAAGTCTTAACCTCTTAGAAGTCGTCCATTCAGATGTTTGTGGACCTTTCTCCACGCAAACAATCTGCAAAAATGCCTATTTTGTGTCTTTCATTGATGATTTTTCTCGATATGCATATGTATATCTTATATTCGAGAAAAATCAAGTGTTTGATTGTTTTAAAAATTTCAAAAATGAAGTGGAAAGACAACTAGAAAAGAAAATTAAAATCTTGAGATCGGACCGTGGAGGGGAGTATTATGGCAGGTACACAGAGAAAGGTCAACAAAAGGGTCCAATGGCCATGTTCTTAGAAGAAAACGGGATTCAAGCTCAGTATACTACTCCCGGAACACCACAGCAAAATGGTGTAGCCGAGAGAAAGAATAGGACCTTGATTGAAATGGTGAGATGCATGATGAGTAGGACAGATCTTCCTATGTTTCTATGGGGTGAGGCTCTTAAAATGGAAAATTATATATCGAATAGAGTCCCAAGTAAATCCGTGCTCAAGACTCCATTTGAACTATGGACTTCAAGAAAACCTAGTTTGAATCACCTTCATGTATGGGGATGTAAGGCAGAAGCAAAAATGTACAATCCAGAGGCAAAGAAACTTGACTCTAAGACTGTAAGCTGCAGTTTTATTGGTTTTCCCGAGAGATCAAAGGGGTACAGGTTTTATGCTCCAACCTTACATACGAGAATATTTGAAACAAATAGTGCAAGGTTTATTGAAGCGGAAGAATCAAATGGAGATAAGGCTCGTGATTTTATTTTTGAAGAAGAAGAAGAGGCTGTGACAACAATTTCCCCAATGTCATCAACCAAAATTGATTTTGCAACTCTTGACACGCAAAACCAAGTCCATGAAGATTTTTATCAAAGTGATTTTGGTGGGGCTACTGGTTTCCAGCATGCATCAAGCAGCAGCAATACACAAGTCTGCAACATGCAAAATAATGAAGGTGAAAATCATGGTACAACTACCATGCAATCAGTAATGGTTCCTGCAACAAGAAGGCAACCTCAACGTACAAGAAAGTCTCCAATTTCAGGAGATTTTCTTGTTTATGTGGGAGAAGCTAAGAAACTAGAGAAGACTGTCGATGACTCACTTGATTTTCAGCAAGCAAATGGAGATAGAACTGAACATGAGGAAGGCATAGAGATTGATCCAGTTACCTTCAAGCAAGCGATGACAAGTGAAAAGGTTGAGCATTGGAAGATAGCCATGCAAGAAGAAATGGACTCCATGTATTCGAATGGAGTGTGGGCCTTGACAGAAGCAAATGAGTCCATAAAACCCATTGGATGCAAATGGGTATACAAAACAAAGAGTGACTTAAAAGGAAAGGTTCAGAGGCATAAAGCAAGACTAGTTGCAAAGGGGTATACTCAAAGGGAAGGATTGGATTACTCTGAGACATTCTCACCTGTTTCTTCAAAGGATTCTCTCAGAATCATCCTTGCTATAGTTGCTCACTACAATCTAGAACTCCACCAAATGGACGTGAAAACTGCGTTCCTAAATGGAGTGTTAGATGAGGAGATTTACATGGTCCAGCCACCTGGTTTTGTTGAAATGGGGCAAGAACAAATGGTGTGCAAACTGAGAAAGTCGATTTATGGGCTAAAACAAGCTTCCAGGCAGTGGTTCTTAAAGTTTGATGAGAAAATAACCAGTTTTGGTTTTGTTGAAAACAAAATTGATGATTGTTTGTATCTCAAGGTATGTGGCTCGAGGTTTATCTTTCTAATTCTGTATGTTGACGACATTTTATTAGCAAGTAATGATCTTAATCTCTTGCTGGAAACAAAGAAACTACTGTCACGAACGTTTGAGATGAAAGATATGGGTGAGGCTTCCTTCGTTTTGGGTATAGAAATTATTCGTGATAGAAGAAGATGCCTTTTGGGTCTTTCACAGAAGACCTATATTGAGAAAATGCTCAAAAGGTACAACATGCAAGATTGTTCAAAGGGTGAAGCACCAGTGAGCAAAGGAGATAAATTAAACAAGTCTCAATGCCCCAGTAATGAGATTGAAATGCGAGGGATGGCTAACAGGCCATATGCGTCTATCGTTGGCAGTCTATTGTATGCTCAAGTGTGCACTAGACCGGATTTAGCCTTTGCCATAAGTATGCTTGGAAGATTTCAAGCAAATCCAGGAGAAAAGCATTGGACAGCAGCTAAAAAGGTTCTGAGATACCTGAAAAGGACAAAAGATTACATGTTGGTGTATGGGAAATCTGAGAAATTAGAATTGGTTGGCTACTGTGATTCTGATTTCGCAGGTTGTGAGGATGACAGGAGGTCCACGAGTGGGTTTATTTTCCTGTTGGCTGGTGGTGCAATATCTTGGAGAAGTGCAAAACAAAAAACCTTGGCCACTTCAACAATGCAAGCTGAGTATATTTCATGTTTTGAAGCCTCACAACAAGCTAGTTTCTTGAGGAATCTCATCACTGGAATGCAGGTTGTTGAATGCATAAGAAGACCAATTGTCATTTTCTGTGACAATAAGGCAGCCGTGTTCTTCTCCAAAAACAATAAAAAATCTTATGCAGCTAGGTTGATGGACGTGAAATATCAGTCAGTGAAAGAAAAGGTGAAGGCTGGGATAGTTTCCATTGAGCACATTAATACATCGGAAATGCTGGCAGATTCTCTCACAAAACCTCTTGGAGTTGGAGTGTTTAAAGATCAAGTTACGTACATGGGTGTTGTGGAATCTTTTGATGCTTATGTGATGCGTGAATGAAGGTTAACTTCTCTCATCATTTTCTATTTTTCATGAAAGCTTAATAAGCATGAGTTATTGTATTCATATGTTGGTTTATTTTATGACAATGAATTCAATATGATTGTTTCAACTACTGTGTATATGTACAAATATATATGTGCAGTTTTATGAAATGATGAATTACTGATCAAACCAATGTTTAATGAGCTGGTCATTATAAAAGGCTTATCGTTGGAGCTAAATAAAAGCTTGACAATGATGTTTGGCTTGATCAGTGGGAGTGTGAATGAATGACATGATGAATATGTCTGCTTGCTCTGTGAATATCATGCATGAGCAGTTTTGGGGGATGTGATCTCAGAGTGTTAGTACAAATTATAACGTACGAATTTTCTGGGGTTCAACTCTTTGAAACTCTTCATGGCAGATATGAATTGTTGTATGGTTGAAATGATTCAAGTGATCACTGAAGGGATTGGTTTGATGCGTTGGACAAGGGACATGATCAGCGGAAGTTCAAAAGTGGGAGAATGTTAGTTTTTGAACTTCCGTATCATGATAAGGATACCTAAAAACGTGGATTGAATCAATTAGAAGTCATGACCATGTCAACAAATTGTCTCCTGAAATTGAGGGATTGTGGGAGACTAATCTCCTGAAATTGAGGGAATGTGGGAGACAAGTTTCCTGCAATTAAGGGACTGTGGGAGTATTATATCTTATCCCATTTTGATGTAAAATATAATAGGTATTAACTGATCCCATGATAGCTGGGATCATGTTAGGAATATAGCCTATAAATATGAAAGTCCCTGCTCACCAGAAATGAGTTCACTCGATCACTAGACTATCGCTAGTATTGGACATAAGGACTGTGTGAGTAGAAGACTTTCTGTTAACTTCTTTTCAGTGTGTTTGCATCAATTCTCATGGCTTC
This sequence comes from Pyrus communis, assembly GCF_041283825.1. Classification (NCBI taxonomy): domain Eukaryota; kingdom Viridiplantae; phylum Streptophyta; class Magnoliopsida; order Rosales; family Rosaceae; genus Pyrus; species Pyrus communis. The sequence continues at coordinate 13,650,893 of NC_142578.1, read as the reverse complement.
TGCAGGTATGTATGTATATATATATATATACACTGATTCATTCATTCAAATCATCTTATTGTTTATTGTAATCTTAGCTTGGGACTAAATGCTTCTTCTAACAGGCCCTGGAGTAGTGAGGAGCATGAGGAGTCTGCATCGGCTTCCATAGTTGAGGGAAAATGATCCGAGACAGGTAATACATCTTTCTATGCAAATATTAGATTTAATGATTTTTTATTGGTTTGCTGTGAGAATTGTTTCCTCTATGTGTTGGTTGTGCTGTTTTATTATTTGCAAGTTTTAGGAAATTTTATACTTTTAGGGGAGGTTCTACCTAATTTTCCGTAGATTATTTACTTTGTTCTTACACTAACTTATTTCATTTTGAAGTTCGTAAAAGGACTAAGGGCCCATGCAGATTCCTGGGCATAGTACAGCTCACGCGCACCACCCAAGAGCTTATCAAGATTACGTGGGATGCTCGACATCGGGCGGCAGTAACAAAGGAGCAGCACAACCACTTGGTCCATGACGTTGGCTCTATTGTGCGTCACCACTGCCCCTGTAGTGGGAATCTTGGAGAGCTATCCCAACGGAGACCAAGGCCTCCGTTCTTCATGAGTTATCGGCTAGTATTGTCAACTTTTATGACTATTTTTTTAATAAAGAAGTGAACATTAATGAATTTTAACTTGATTAATAATTTTCCTATTTGCAGCATCAGTATGATCTCCAAGACCTCGATGCCAAGCCAACCAAGTACATACAAGAGCTTTTCACCGACCGGTTCACTTCGTGGAATAGCGACTTTCACAAGAATTTCGAGAAATATGAGGATCTGGTTGTTGCTTTAGCACATGGGTGCCCCATGGGGTTGGTAAAGCACCCTGAAGATTGGATGTGGCTCTGCACCTATGTTCAGGATGAAATATACCTCGTAAGTGAATTATATGTATATATATATGACTATATGTTAATAATATTGTATTAATATTTTAAATTTATTAATATTTTAATACGTTTATTAATTTATTGAATAATTTTTAATTAATATCGGCACTAATACGGTTTGTTTCCGTTTAACAGAAAAGAGTCAAGGCCAATGCGATATATAGGTCAAAGAAGAAACTTTTCCACCACTCCGACTCTTGACGCTTCTCATATAGGATAGAGGAGCGACGTCAGGTAAACACATTTTTAAAAAAGAAATTTATTAGTTTTACTCTCTATTACACAACTAATAAAATATTTGTTATTATTTTTTTAATTCAGGCAGGGTCGAAGTTTCTTAAGATTGACATGTTCAATAAGGTGTACGTGCGGCACAGGGATGAGTTGATGGAGGAGCTCCATGTAAGTTTTTGTAGTTCTTAGATTTATAATTATTATTCATTTTAAATAAATGTTATACAAATATTAATTAACTTTTTTTTTTATAATTACAGGCTACTATGGTGGAGAAGAGCCAGGCTATTGTTGAGGAGGTGGCTTCCCTGCTTCCCCCCGATCAAGGATGCGAAGTTTTGTATCATGACGGACACCCTCGACTAGAGACTTGGTTATAGGCCAAGGAAGGTGTATCGGTGCATGGGAAATGCTCGTCATCGTGAGATGGGAGCCTCCTATTCCATATCGGCCTTGGGACAGGTCGCATCGTTGACATAGCAAGTAGCCGAACTCCAGCGGTAGGTGGTGGCCTAAAATGCCCCATATCACCACCCAAAATGCCCATATTGCTACCTAGGAGTCTAGGATGATCCAGATCATCTCTGTGCTTCAGGTTCGATTCAACATCCCCACTGTTACACCTCCTTCTCATACACCTTCTACCTCCAAGATCCCTAACCCAACACAGCCGACTAACGGAGTTGATAGTAATGATTTCTTGTTGTAGTCTTTTTTTTTTAAACATTCGTACTTCTTAAGTTTTTTCCCGCTTGTATGTACATTTTCATATTTATTTTAAATCAATATTTTTCCTTATCAATTTATGTTCCTAAATTAATTTAACCAAACAAAATTATTTTGTCTAAAATTCATTTTATAAACAATTTTTTTTAAATTTAAAAATGGTTTGCGCGACGAAATAGTTCGTCGTCCCCATTAATACATGCAACAATAGTGATAAATCTTGTGATAAGAAATCATTTGTCCCTCTAAACTTTATGCAACAAAGAGACTCTTCGTCGCTCTGTCCTCGTAACACGAAAATTTTCGTCCTTTTAAACTTCTTGTGGCGAAAGTATGTTTGTCGCGTATGATAGTTTGTGCGACGAATGTGCTTCGCCCCTTTTAACTTAGTGCGACAAAACTTTAATTCGTCGGACAAACACTTTTGCATGACGATTGTTCTTTTCTTCATCGTGCAAGACCTTTCTTTACGAGCCTTGCTCGACAAAGTGATGGCGACGAAGTGTTCGTCGTGTATTTTTTTTTCGTGACAAAAATCTTCTTTGCACAATGGTTATTGTTTTGTCACAATAACTGTTAAATGTAGTAGTGAGTTGTTTAGCACTATTTATGAAATTGAACCACAAATGATACACTACTTATGAAATTGCAGGAATAACTAAACACTTACGAAACTACACCAATAACTGAACTTTTTTCTAAAACTGAACCAATAACTAGACACTATTTATGAAAGTGGATCAAGAATTAGACACTATTTTTTAAACTAGACCAAGAAGTAGACACTATTTCTGAAACTAGACCAATAACTAGGCACTATTTCTGAAAGTAGACTAAGAAATAGGCACTATTTTTTTATGCTGAGCATAAGTGGACACTAATTATGAAATTGGAATAAGAATGAGACATTATTTATGAAACTGAACCAATTACTATACACTATTTATGAAATTGCACAACCACATATTTGTTGAAAAAGTATTTCGGCACTTACAAAGATGAAGGAAGAAATGTAGAGATTTTGTTCCTTGCTTTCTTTTGTTTCATTTTCGGAAATGATGAAGAAAGAAGCATCAATTAAAATGGCGTCAATCACTCCATCCACAAAATATGTTATCAACTCAGTCTTTAGCACAAAAAGCTCAGTGGCCATGCTCCTTGTTTGGGTATCATCCAAAAGTAGTCCATGTGTAAGAAATAAAAAAAAAAAATATTACATACATATTTATGCAGTACATAATTTTAAATGTTACATATAAAAAATTTAGCCAATAATGTACACTTACAATTGATATTGTTTGTAAAATTCCTTAATTTTTTTTTTCTTTTGTTTCTTGTTCCACTGTATGCCCTTGTATTTGAACATCAAATATTTTTCTCCCCTCTTGTCTTCTTTTGAGTTGCTTCTTTTTTAGGCTTCTTCTTTGGTTCTTCAACTACAGTCTTCACATGGGATTCCACCTCAGTCTTGGCAGCTAATTCACCTTTTGTTTCTTCAACTTTTGCTTCTACAACTATATTCTTCAAATGGGATTCCACCTCAGTCTTGGTAGGTAATTCAACTTGTGTGGCTTCAACTTTTGTTTTTGCAACAATAGTCTTCATAGGTGATTCACCTTTAGGCATCTCCTTTTCTTTTTCAATGACGGGTTCCAAAGTTGTTTCTTATGATGGCATGATCGAAAGACTTTCACTGTCACTCACTGCAAACTTGTATTTTATTTTCTTTTTTTTAGTAGGCCATAGTCGAATCCTGGATCAAGCATATGTTTCCAATCATCCTTAGTACGTACATTCCAAATCATTGTTGTCGTCGGTACCTTTTCCTCAATGACGTATTGTTTGCCTTTATTGTCATCCTTTTTACCATATTCCGGAGTTGGTGTCTTGATCTTAACTTTCATTTAAGCCACATTTGGAATTGATGAGGGTTATTATTCAAGTCTTTTCGAAGTTATTGTCCAAAGCATTCAAATATGAAATTGGTGAGGATTCCATTTCAGCCACATTTGAATGACTTTCTTCTAAATCATTCAGATAATCATTGATTTTCAGAGAATTTACGCTGTTCTTTGTCTGCATCTTTAACATTTCAGCATTCTGTGCATTGTTATTCTTCCACTGAATTCTACTTTCTTCAGAAGCTTTTCAATTTCATTGTTAAGCATTTTATTTGTTTAACCAAATATCAAGCACTCTCTGGTTGATGTGTTATCTCCATGTGTCAACATCTCCCTAAAGGTTAGGTACCTCTTCTCAGCAATGCTCCTAGCATTCTTGAACTCATCAAATAGCTTTTCACTTATAACTGTATCCATACGGATTATGTGTTTTTGGATGGTGGCATCCAACTTGATCATTTCCTCACCAAACAGTTGGTCAAATTATGTTTGGGGTTCATTTATGTTGATTCTACAGTTCATCAGTTTGCTGCCCGTTCTTGTTCAGATTTCGTTCAACCTCTGTTATGTCTTCTTTGTTTGGTTCGTCTTGCTTTTCGGAATGATCCTCCACTTTATCAGTTTCAGCATTATTTTGTTGCCCATTATTGTACACATTTTGATCAAGTTATGTTGTGTCTCCTCTGTTTTCTTCATGTTGCTTTTCAAAATCATCTTCCAATTTACCAGTTTTAACGTTAACTTTCTTCTTTTTGTTTGCTTTTTATTTTTTTTTATTTTTTCTTATGGCCGTTTTCCGTTTGAAGATTGTTCTTGTGGTTGAACATAAGGAACTTCAGAACCAATATGCACATAGTAACATTAGACATTGTCACTTTGCATAAAAATGTCCAACACTTTTTCTGAAAGTTGACCACACCATTTATGAAACTTAACTAAATTAAGCCACATTGTTTCTGGAACTACAGTAATATAACCCACTATATTTCTGAAAAAGGATCAAAATAATGCACACTTTTTATGAAACTAGATGAAATTAACCAACACTATTTATGAGACTGAACCAAAGTTACTTAAACTATTTCTGAAATAGCCACACAATTTCTAACATTAACCAACACTATTTATGAAATAGCCACACTATTTCTAAAATTACAACAAAATTACTTAAACTATTTTTGAAACTGAAGCACAATAAGCCACAACATTTTAAGAAAGTGAACACAACACACAATTAACTGTTTATAGATGTTATTGGTCATATGTGATAGTTTTTTTTTTTGGAGATTGTTTGGTACCTCTTGTGGTATGTGTTCTTTGTTTGGTTCATCTTCCTTTTTTGATTCATCATCTTCAGTATCTGCTTGCTTCCTTTTATTGATTTTCTTTTTTATGCAGTTGATCAGAAGGAATAACATCTTTAATTTGCACACAGTCATATTAGATAGTTGGCATTTCATATGCTAAATGTCATTACTTTTGTGTTGGAAAACAGATTCAAAGTTTGATAAGTATGGACTACTTCTAGAACTGCAATATGAAACTATTTCTGGATTTCCAATATGATAATACTTCTAAAACTGTAAAGTCTAATTATTTGTGGAATGTAGAGTGAAATATATTGATTATTGGTGATTTCCTTGATTTTTTTTTCACTTGGACATCCTTGATTGCTTTATGTATCATGCTCGTGTTTCATCTTGCGATCGCTAGAATCATGTTTTCTCGTCCCTCTATGATCTTCACCAGATTTGTGTGAAGACATATCCAGTACTGTATGAATTAAGGAAGTGAAGTTAGTTTTGTCAAGTTTGTAAGAAACAATTCATGTTCTTTCATACTATTATTTTGATTACTTACCAAAACAGAAGTCCAGCCACTTGTTGTCGGTTCTTCTCCTCCCTTCTTATTTTTTGTTTGTGCTTTGTCAAGCAACTTGAATAGGTAGTCTTTTACTCTTTTGTCCAAGTTGTAATTATTTATCTCCTCCAAGTTCCCACAGATTTTCAGAAAACTCCATGTGATATAATTTCCAGAGTTTGTAAACAGAAGTGACTGAATGCAGTGTGTGCGTATGAGTGCAGTGGTATCTTTTGCACCCTCAGGTGTTCGGTCTTGGAGTGATTTCTCGTAGGCCTCTGTAAGATGTTTCTTTATTACGATCTTTGTATCTTTGAAGTATTTGGTGATGGGGTGGTTGTCCTTGCCAAATTTGGTGGATTTGTCAATATTCGGCAAATCAACTCCTTCGTTGTTCAATCCGAAGATTTGAATAACATCATCGTTGGAAATCCCCCTTGTTCATGGTGTCCAAATTTGAACTTTTGGTTTCTGGGGTTTTAGCATTAAATGATTTTGACCCAAGTCCATGTCAGACCTCTTCTTCCTTTCTAACATAATCAAGGTCTTGTCCATGTACGTCGTCAGTCCACTCCAAAATGGCATATTTGGTAGTTCGTCACTGAAATCTTGACATTTTGTAGCATAGGCTTGTATACTTCTATTAAGTACTAGGTTTATTTTTTGGCTTGCCTTGTCAAAATTTGTAAATGCTACCCAATCACTGCATATTAATGTTGCATTGTATTCATGGTTTTGCATTAAGTTCTTGGTCTAAACCTTCATTTTCATATTCTTTATAGACCAATCGTCTTGGATTCATGTTAGGTTCTTCTTCAACCGTTTGACTGGAGAACCTAACTAGTCATATGAATCCATATCTCATAAGCATATCATAACATCATATCTTTGATCGTATTGATCTAGATGCCACAAGGTGACGAGCTCAAGAGGAGCTGCCACTTCGTGAAGACCAAAGGAATCCATCTCGTGTAAGGCAAGGTTGCACAAAGGTAAAATTGCTCTATTAATAGGGATCTAGGAATTGAGCTTGTCTAGTCTTTGTCTGAACCTTTGTTTACACTAGGGGATTGGACTCAATGGAGAGTCCCTGGTTTTTTAACCCAGAGGTGGGTTTTTCCAGCCAAAAACTTCCTTATGTTCGATACCTTACAAAGCGCCCTTTATCACCTTTGTTGGAGTTAAATATTGTAGGGTTTGCTAGTATTGTCACTTTTTTAGCCAAGTGAACTTAACTCAAGTACTAAGACTAAAACTTATCTGAAGTTCACTTCGTTAACTTTTAACCTTTTAAGTTTGTTTGGTTTATATGCTTGTGGGCTTCTAACAATCTGTACTCAGTTAACTAGTACAGTTGACTAGTCACTACAGTTGGTTATTTTTTTTTTTTTTTTGTAGGGTATTCCTCCTGGTACCAATTTCAACTTACATTGCACCTGTAAACCTGGTCATGTTGTATCTATACTAGAGGTATTCCTTCTTCTTTTTATCTTCTTTTTTCTTAGTTGTACTCTTCTAAGTGTTTTTGTTTTTTGCATCTGCAACAATGAAAATTGTTAGGACATTATTTCTTGAATTGTAACAAAATAACACATGTTATTTCTGGAACTACACTAAATAAACTCACACTATTTATGAAATGAACCAAAATAACCCACAATGTGCCTGGAAGGTAAGAAAATAAACTCTATTTGTGGAATTATATCAAACTAACCAACACTATTTTTCTGAAAGTGAACCAAAGTCACTCACACTATTTTTGTAATGACTACGAAAAAACTCACAGTATTTATGAAAAGGAGCAAAATATTTAGGGAAGTGTTATTGGCACTCCAAAAATCTCATTCTACACTGCTCACAAGTGTATTTTTCTTTCCTAATATAGAAAGTTTGGAGTGTAGAATGAGAATTTTGGAGTGCTAATAACAATTCCCAATATTTAACCCACACCGTTTATGAAATATCCAACACTATTTATAAAGAAAGGGAGCAAAACCAAACCAAAACAACCCACATTATTTATGAAAGGGAGCAAAATCAACATTAGTCCGTGAACTACAACAAAATATCCCACACTTTTTATGTAATGACCCATCCCCAATTATTACGATTTTTATAATTTTTAAATGTGAATTTGTGAAAATGCCCTTTGAGGCAAAGTGTTGACTTTTGTTGACTACCGTGTCGTGTGATGTAAGCTTCAATTTCTTGGCGTATTCTCAGAGTACTCGTCGCCACGAACGCGTGGGCACAACCGGATCGTAATTTGGAATTATAACAAAGGGGATATTAATCTTTAAAGCCGGGGGCATTTTAGTAAATTTGTTATTTTTTGGAATGCTCCAGATTTCTGGAGCCAAATCAAGAAGGCCACGTTTGTGGCCCAGATTAAAAGGAAGAAAGTTGGGCGGTAGAGATGGAGGATAAAAGAGAGAAAGGAGGGAGAGGTGAGGCAAATCAGAAGAGGAGAGATGTGAAGGTGACCAATCAAGGAAGAGAGAAAGGAGAGAAAGGAAAGAAGAAAAGGAGAATGAGAACCGCCGGGTTCACCATGACCCGTACCCAACTCGGCGAAAATGCTTGAAATTCGATGCTTTCTCTGGTTAAATTCTAGTGAATTGCACCGGCCCATTACTTGGGAACTTCTCATCGATCATTCCCCTTCGATTTTCTGCACAAATTGGACAAGATTTGGTCTTGGCTTTGTGGCAAGAGCACTGGCGGCACCGTGGTGTTCTTGGTGGCAATCCGCCATTTCTGCAATGATTTCTCTCAATTGCCACCACCAATATACTTCCCTTGAGCCTAGAAACAATGCCTAATCATTAGTTGGAGCGTCGGAGTCGATTTGAGGACGAATCAAGAATCACCCTTTATAGGGTTTCTGACGGATCGAAGGGAATTTGAGGTGTTTCCCAGCCAAATTGGCGTTAGTTACATGTATGAAAGTTGCTCCACTCACTGAGATCTTCATTTCTATGAAGTTTGAAAATTTTTAGAAATAGTTGAATTTTTCGGCGAGACGGGGCGGTGGCGCGTGTGGCGACGCATGGCCAATGGGCCACCGATGCTATTTTACACTAAATTGATATCCTGATCTCAGATTTGAGTATTGTGAATCTAATTTGATTAAAGTGTGTTACTTGATTATTATAGCAATCGACGATTTGACTGTTGGATCGTCACCAAACTTTGATATGTTATAATATGTAATATTTAACGATATTAGAAACTTACGGATCGGGAATCCGACATACGGACCTTCCCAATTTGGACATGTAAGTTATATGTTCTATTGATAAGAATTCTAAGACATGATTTGATAATTGTTCTAGGCGTTGATCGTTCGTGACGCCTTGATGTTGTGCTAGGGAGTTGTAGCACGGACTTCGGGTGAGTGGGCTTTTGGTTTTCTATATATATACGTATGTATAATTTATGTTTTTCCCAGAAATTGTTTTAAATGAAATGTGATTGAAATACCATGTCATACTTGCGTTATATTTTAGTATATGCATTGGTGTAGTCATGTATAATGTTGCATAATGTTGCGGAGCCCAGGTAAGCTACATGTGAGTACATTATGATGTTAGTGGTTGTGATGTACATGGTTATGCCTGGATGCATTTGGTACTCATTTTCCTGTACCCCGGTGTTAGTTCTCCGACCGAGGTAAGGGCCAGCCTTCACGTGATCGTTCATCTCTTACACCATATGCTCACCTTGGCTCCAAGGTAGGTGCCAGTCTGTCGTATAGACCACATTAAGTGGTTCCGACTCGTAGGTGACTTGCAATACTTCACACAGCCTTCACGTGATCGTAGCACTTGAGCATATTTATTTACACCCAGCCTATCGCACAGACCAGATTAGGTGGTTCCAACTCGTGTGCAGGTTTAGAGCCATACAGGTCACGTTAGGTGACTCCGGCTGGCATATCATTTTACGTTGATTTATTTCACCTGGCTTGCTTATTTCATTGCTGAGATACTTGACATGGCATATACTTGGTTTTCACTACTCTCGAGCATGATTTCTATATACGTATGTATTATTATTTTCTGTGAAATTATACGAGTTTTATGGCAAGGGGTTATAATGTTTTCAAAAGGTTTTTATTAAAAACTTTATTTTTAGGCCTACTAACCCTTGTTTTTGCGCCCCTCCAGGTTTAGATGTTGGAAGTTCGTATCAATGAGGATTTGTGGTGAATCTCAGTAGAGGTGGTGAATCTCAGTAGAGGTGGCTACCTCTGAGGGTATGATCCTTACCCACACTACTATACTTTACTTATGCTCTGACGTTGCATGTGAAACGGGCTCATTCTCACTCGTAGTGCATTCTGGTCCTTAGGCACTTTTAGTTTTAAAGTTATTCACATTGTCCACATCATTATATTTTATGGCTTCGTCACCTTTCCAGGTGTCAGCCAGCACAGCTCGATTCGGAGTCCTAGTGGATATTCCGGGTCTGGGTGTGTCAGTTTGGTATCAGAGCATAAGTTGGGTAGTATTACGTTCACCACATGCGTGATGTAGGCATTCTTGGTTTTTGAACCTAATTTCTGAATTTTGCCACCTCGTCAAATACGAAAAATGTGTTAGCTTTTCCTAAGTTTTGGGTAGTTTTGTCGACTTGTCGACGTTTTAGAAGAGCACTTTGGTGAATACTCTTAGACTTAAAGCGAAGAAATCCCCTGCCAAGGAAAGATGTAGATTTGAGGCAAGTTGATGACCAAAAGTTGGGCTAATGTATCAGTGACTATGTATCGTCGGAGACTTTACCAACCAATTTCATCCTTATCCTTCAACCATCAGTATTAAACCCTTTCGAGATTAGAATTCGAAATAGTTTTGATTCCTTGGCAGTATCCATTAAAATACCACCTATTAAAATTCATGTGAAGTCTACTTTTGTCAAGACTCTAGAAATGTCTCATGTGACGATGGTGCTAAAGTGGTAGCACTGGACGGAATAACATCTTAGGAAAATCACTTTTGGCTCTGATAACTCTAATACTTTTGTGATGTTACTTTTCGATCATCCAGAAACCTTGTTAGCTCATTCTTAAACTTTACCTTTCTACTTTTGACCTAAGACAACCACATAATTGTTCAGTCTTTTCGGCATAATTCATCATTTTGAAATGGTCCGACTCTTTGATATTTTAGTCCGCATCAGCTCTGTTCGAACCCTTAGTTTTACCTCCTGGTATTAAGGGTATTTTAGTTGATTTTGAGTCACTTATCTATTCCCCATATCATCTCTGATGTTGATAGACTATCTAGAAGGATCACTTAGACGTTGAAACTTTCAGTTTAGACCATCAGTCCTTAAATCACCCAATCAGCATTCTATCGAGCATATTGTCACCATTCGTGATTTATTATTCCCGGAGCTATCGTTGTAACAAACTATTGTGAATTTTGAGTCAAGGGAAAATCTAAGTTTCCGTCTGTTAACCCTTATTAAACTATTGTTCAAGTTGAGTTATCTGCCACCCCTTTCGTTGCTAGTGTGTGAGTAAGTTATATATTTAAACGTGTTCAGACATCGAAGTCGTATATTCAATCCAGCGTATGCCCTTGTATTTAAACATCAAATTTTTTCTCCCCTCTTGTCTTCTTTTGAGTTGCCTTCTTTTGAGTTGCTTTCTTTTGAGGCTTCTTCTTGGGTTCTTCAACTATAGTCTTCACATGGGATTCCACCTTAGTCTTGGCAGCTAATTCACCTTTTGTTTCTTCAACTTTTGTTTCTACAACTTTATTCTACAAATGGGATTCCACCTCAGTCTTGGCAGGTAATTCAACTTGTGTGGCTTCAACTTTTGTTTCTGCAACAATAGTCTTCATAGGTGACTCACCTTTAGGCTTCTCCTTTTCTTTTTCAATGATAGGGTCCAAAGTTGTTTCTTATGATGGCATGATCGAAGGACTTTCACTGTTACTCACTGCAAACTTGTATTTTATTTTCTTTTTTTTTAGTAGGCCATAGTCGAATCCTAGATCAAGCATCTATTTCCGGTCATCCCTAGTATGTACATTCCAAATCATTGTTCTCGTCGGTACCTTTTCCTCAATGACATATTGTTTTCCTTTATTGTCATCCTTTTTATCATCCTCCGTAGTTGGTGTCTTCATCTTAACTTTAATTTCAGCCACATTTGGAATTGATGAGGGTTCTTTCTTATCATTCAAGTCTTTTGGAAGTTATTGTCAAAAGCATTCAAATATGAAATTGGTGAGGGTTCCATTTCAACCACATTTGAATGACTTTCTTCTAAATCATTCAGATAATCATTGATTTTCAAAGAATTTACGCTATTCTTTGTCTGCATCTTTAACATTTCAGCATTCTATGCATTGTTATTCTTCCACTGAATCTTTACTTTTTGTAGAAGCTTTTCAATTTCGTTGTTAAGCATTTTATTTGTTTGACCAAATATCAAGCATTCTCTGTTTGATGTGTTATCTACATGTGTCATCATCTCACAAAAGGTTAGGTACATCTTCTCAGCAATGCTCCTAGCATTCTTGAACTCATCAAATAGCTCTTCACTTATAATTGTATCCATGACGATTATGTGTTTTTGGATGGTGGCATCCATCTTGATCATTTCCTCACCGAACAGTTGGTCAAATTCTGTTTTGGCTTCATTTATGTTGATTCTAAAGATCATCAATTTGATGCCCGTTCTTGTTCAGATTTCATTCAACCTCTGTTGTGTCTTCTTTGTTTGGTTCGTCTTGCTTTTCGGAATAATCCTCCACTTATCAGTTTCAGCATTATTTTGTTGCCCATTATTATTCACATTTTGATCAAGTTATGTTGTGTCTCCTATGTTTTGTTCATGTTGCTCTTCAAAATCATCTTCCAATTTATCAGTTTTAGTGTTAGTTTTCTTCTTTTCTTTGCTTTTTTTTTTCTTTTTTGCCATTTTCCCTTTGAAGATTGTTCTTGTGGTTGAGCATAAGGAACTTCAGAACCAATCTGCACATAGTAACATTAGACATTGTCAATTTGCATAAAAATGTCCAACACTTTTTCTGAAAGTTGACCACACTATTTATGAAACTTAACTAAATTAAGCCACATTGTTTCTGGAACTACATTAATATAACCCACTCAATTTATGAAAATGGATCAAAATAATGCACACTTTTTATGAAAGTAGGTGAAATTAACCAACACGATTTATGAAATAGCAACACTATTTATGGAACTACAACAAAATTACTTAAACTATTTTTGAAACTGAAACACAATAAGCCACAACATTTTATGAAAGTGAACACAACACACAATTAATGAACAATTTTTTTTATAGAATTAGTTAACTATTTATAGATGTTATTGGTCATATGTGATAGTTTTTGGTTTGGAGATTGGTTGGTACCTCTTATGGTATGTGTACTTTGTTTGGTTCATCTTCCTTGTTTGATTCATCATCTTCAGTATCTGCCTGCATCCTTTTATTGGCTTTCTTTTTTTGTCATTGTTTCTTCAAAGTCTCTAGATGTGGTTGATCAGAAGGAATAACATCTTTAATATGCACACAGTCATATTAAATAGTTGGCATTTCATATGCTAACTGTCATTATTTTTGTGTTGGAAAATAGGTTCAAAGTTTGATAAATATGGACTACTTCTAAAACTGCAATCTAAAGCTATTTCTGGTTTTCCAGTATGATAATACTTCTAAAACTATAAAGTCTAATTAATTGTGGAATGTAGAGTGAAATATATTGATTATTGGTGTTTACCTTGATTTTTTTTTTCACTTGGACATCCTTGATTGCTTTATGTATCATCCTCGTGTTTCATCTTGTGATTGCTAGAATCATGTTTTCTCGTCCTTCTATGATCTTCACTAGATTTGTGCGAAGACATATCCAGTACTGTATGAATTAAGGAAGTGAAGTTAGTTTTGTGAAGTTTGTAAGAAACAATTCATGTTCTTTCATACTACTATTTTGATTACTTACCAAAGCAGAAGTCCAGCCACTTGTTGTCGATTCTTCTCTTCCCTTCTTCTTTTTTTGTTTGTGCTTTGTCAAGCAGCTTGAATAGATAGTCTCTTACTCCTTTTGCCAAGTTGTAATTATTTATCTCCTTCAAGTTCCCACAGATTTTCAGAAAACTCCATGTGATGTAAGTTCCATAGTTTGTAAACAGAAGTGACTGAATGCAGTGTGCGCATATGAGTGTAGTGCTATCTTTTGCACCCTCAGGTGTTCGGTCTTGGAGTGATTTCTGGTAGGCCTCTGTAAGATGTTTCTTTATTACGATCTTTGTATCTTTGAAGTATTTGGTGATGGGGTGATTGTCCTTGCCAAATTTGGGGGATTTGTTAATATTCGACAAATCAACTCCTTTGTTGTTCAATCTAAAGATTTGAACAACATCATCGCTGGAAATCCCCCTTGTTCATGATGTCCAAATTTGAACTTTTGGTTTTTGAGGTTTTAGTATTAAATGATTTTGACCAAGTCCATGTCAGACTTCTTCTTCCTTTCTGACATAATCAAGGTCTTGTCCATGTACGTCGTCAGTCCACTCCAAAATGGCGTATTTGCTAGTTCGTCACCGACATCTTGACATTTTTGTAGCATAGGCTTGTATACTTCTATTAACTACTAGGTTTATTGTTTGGCTTCCCTTGTCAAAATTTGTAAATCCTACCACACATGCTCATAATTTAGAGTTAGGGTACAATGCTGATCTAGAATTACTACTAGGATTGAACTTGTCAAAGCACTAGCCATCTTCACTACAAAAGGTTTGAATCATACATTTGCGTATGCATGTTAAGCTTATTTTTCTAGTTTGCTTTTGTTTAGTGTAGTTGTCTAGTAAAAAATTCCTTATGTTGTCCAGTTGTCTAGGCACAAATATTAAGACAGCCCACATAGGCCAATTGAATCCTTTTCTCGTGCGTGGATCTATCACCCATGATCTGGAAAGGTCTCTTTGCTTGTGACACATGTCTCCTTGTTCTCCTTGTCTGAAACATCCATCTCTCCCATTAAAAGGGTTTTCAAGGATTCATTTGTTCTTGGCTAGGTTATTCACATTTCAGAAAAAAGACTGCATTTAGTTTAGAGCTACCTTAAGCTTCCAAACCGAAACCCTAGGCACAAAGGCATCTCATGCACAAATACCCAATCACTGCATATTAGTGTTGCATTGTATTCATGGTTTTGTATTAAATTCTTGTTCTAAACCTTCTGTTTCATATCCTTCATAGATCAATCCTCTCGGATTCATGTTAGGTACCTGACTAGTCATATGAATCTAGATCTCATAAGCATATCATAACATCATATCACTGATTAGTTGATCTTAGTGCCACAAGGTGACGAGCTCAGGAAAAGCTGCCACTTTGTGAAGACCAAAGGAATCCATCTCGTGTAAGGCAAGGTTGCACAAAGGTAAAGCTGCTCCCTTGATAAAGATATAGGAATTGAGCTTGTATGGTCTTTGTATGACCCTTTGTTTATACTAGGGGATTGGACTCAATGGAGAGTCCCTGGTTTTTTAACCCAGAGGTGGGTTTTTCCAGCCAAAAACTTCCTTATGTTCAATACCTTACAAAGCTTCCTTTGTCACCTTTGTTGGAGTTAATATTGTAGGGTTTGCTAGTATTGTCAATTTTTTTAACCAAGTGAACTTAACTCAAGTACTAAGACTAAAACTTATTCGAAGTTCACTTCGTTAAGTTTTAACCTTTTAAGTTTGTTTGGCTTATATGCTTGTGGGCTTCTAACAATCTGTACTCAGATGACTAGTACGGTTGACTAGTTAGTACAGTTGGTTTTAAGCTTTTATTTATTTATTTATTTTTTTTTATTGTAAGGTATTTCACCTGGTCCCAATATTTAACCCACACTGTTTATGAAATATCCAACACTATTTATAAGGAAAGGGTTCAAAACCAAACCAAAACAACCCACATTGTTTATGAAAGGGAGCAAAATCAACATTAGTCCGTGAACTACAACAAAATATCCCACACTTTTTATGATCATGAATTAACATAATGCCCACTATTTCTCGAGTTAGAACAAAAAACCAATAGTATTTCTGGAATTACAGCATAATAACCCATATTATTTTGTGAAATTGATAAAAAAACAACATCCTAATATTTATGATAGATAACAAAATAAACATTGTTTCTGGATCTAGAACAATATAACCCACACTGTTTATGAAATATCCCACACTACTTATATGGAAAGGGAGTAAAACTGAACCAAAACAACCCACATTGTTTATAAAAGGGAGCAAACTCAACATTAGTCCATGAACAATAACAAAATATTCCATGCTTTTAATGAACATGAATTAAAATAAAGCACAATATTTCTCAATCTAGAACAAAAAACCTATTCCATGCTTTTAATATACATTTCCATATACATGTTAAGCTTATTTTTCCAGATTCCTTTTGTTTAGTGTAGTTGTCTAGTCAGAAATTCCTTATGTTGTCCAGTTGTCTAGGCACACAAATTAAGACAACCCATATATGTAAGATCCCACATCGTCCATGGGAGTGATCCTTATATGTATATTCCCATCTCTACCTAGCACGAGGCCTTTTGGGAGCTCACTGGCTTCGGGTTCCACGGGAACTCCGAAGTTAAGCGAGTAGCGCGCAAGAGCACTCCCAGGATGGGTGACCCATCAAGAAGTTCTCGTGTGAGTTCCCAAAAACAAAACTGTGAGGGCGTGGTCGGGGCCCAAAGCGGACAATATCGTGCTACGGTGGAGTCGGGCCCGGGAAGTGGTCCGTCATAGGCTGGGATATGACACTGGCTTTGGGTTCCATAGGAACTCCGAAGTTAAGCGAGAAGGGGGCTAGAGCACTCCCATGATGGGTGACCTACTGGTAAGTTGCTCGTGAGCTCCCAAAAACAAAACCGTGGGGGAATGGTAAGCCCAAAGCGGACAATATCATGCTACGGTGGTGGAGCGGGCTCGGGATGTGACAATTTGGTATCAGAGCCTAACCCTGGTTGCGTGTGTGCCGACAAGGACGTCGGGCCCCTAAGAGGGGTGGATTGTAAGATCTCACATCACTCAGGGGAGTGATCCTTATATATATATTCTCATCCCTACCTAGCACGAGGCCTTTTGGGAGCTCACTGGCTTCGGGTTCCGTAAGAACTCCGAAGTTAAGTGAGAAGGGGGCTAGAGCACTCCCATGATGGGTGACCCACTGGGAAGTTACTCGTGAGTTCCCAAACACAAAATCGTGAGGGTGTGGTCGGGGCGCAAAACGGACAATATCATGCTACGGTGATGGAGTGGGCCCGGGAAGTGGTCATCCCCGGGTCGGGATGTGACAATTTGGTATCAGAGCCTAACCTTGGTCGCGTGTGTGCCGACGAGGACGTCGGACCCCTAAGGGGGGTGGATTGTAAGATCTCACATCGCTCAGGGGAATGATCCTTATATATATATTCTCATCCCTACCTAGCACGAGGCCTTTTGGGAGCTCACTGGCTTCGGGTTCCGTAGGAACTCCAAAGTTAAGCGAGAAGGGGGCTAGAGCACTCCCATGATGGATGACACACTGGGAAGTTACTCGTGAGCTCCCAAAAACAAAACCGTGGGGGAATGGTAAGCCCAAAGCGGATAATATCGTGCTACAGTGGTGGAGCGGGCCCGGGAAGTGATCCGCCCCAGGTTAGGATGTTTCAATTTGGTATCAAAGCCTAACCCTGACCGTGATGTGCCGACAAGGACGTCGGGCCCCTAAGGGGGGTGGATTGTAAGATCCCACATTGCCCATGGGAATGATCCTTAAATGTATATTCTCATCCCTACCTAGCATAAGGCCTTTTGGGAGCTCACTGGCTTCAGGTTCCGTAGGAACTTCGAAGTTAAGCGAGTAGCGCGCAAGAGCATTCCTAAGATGGGTGACCCATCGGGAAGTTCTCGTGTGAGTTTCCAAAAACAAAACTGTGAGGGCGTGGTTGAGGCCCAAAGCGGATAATATCGTGCTACGATGGAGTCGGGCCTGGGAAGTGGTCCCACCCGGGCTGGGATGTGATAATATAGGCTAATTGAATCCTTTTCTCGTGCGTGGATCTCTCACCCTTGATCTGGAAAGGTCTCTTTACTTGTGACACGTGTCTCCTTGTTCCCCTTGTGTTAAACATCCATCTCTCCCATTAAAAGGGTTTTCAAGGATTCATTTGTTCTTGGCTAGGTTATTCACATTTCAGAAAAAAAAGTGCATTTAGTTTAGAGCTGCCTTAAGGTTCCAAACCGAAACCCTAGGCACAAAGGCATCTCATGCATAATACCCAATCAATGCATATTAGTGTTGCATTGTATTCATGGTTTTGTATTAGGTTCTTGGTCTAAACCTTCAGTTTCATATCCTTCATAGACTAATCCTTTCAGATTCATGTTAGGTTCTTCTTCAACCGTTTGACTGGAGAACTTGACTAGTCATATGAATTCATATCTCATAAGCATATCATAACATCATATCACTGATCGTGTTGATCTCGGTGCCACAAGGTGACGAGCTCAGGAGGAGTTGCCACTTTGTGAAGACCGAATGAATCCATCTCATTTAAGGCAAGGTTGCACAAAGGTAAAGCTGCTCCATTGATAGGGATCTAGGAATTGAGCTTGTGTGGTCTTTGTATGAACCTTTGTTTACACTAGGGGATTGGACTCAATGGAGAGTCCCTGGTTTTTTAACCCAAAGGTGGGTTTTTCCAGCAAAAAACTTCCTTATGTTCAATACTTTACAAAGCTTCCTTTATCACCCTTGTTGGAGTAAAATGTTTTAGGGTTTGCTAGTATTGTCACACCACCAAATAGATCGACATCATCGACATCATCGCATTACATTTGATACACACCTATTTTTGTCACACCATATTTTAATGTTCAATACATTATATACAAGCACTGCATATATTTTTGTCACACCACCAAATAGATCGACATCATCGCATTACATTTGATACACACCTACTTATTGCATTAATTATAATGCTCATGTAATAATAAACTTATTTAACAAACAAACTTATTCCAAATGACCTATTTGGCTTTCTAAATGAAAAGTGCATTAGAATCCCACATGCCCATTGTAAGGTATAGGTATAACCTTCAAAGGGACAGATTTTCTCAGTGTTATTCCCATCCTTTCAGTCATATCAATGTTCTCTGGTTTAAGCCCGCTCGGCAAAGCCCAATCAAACGAGTGTAAGAGCGACCCTAGAGCCAAAGGGAGTACCCTAGAGACTAGTGGCACTGCAGGGCATATCCGACGACCAGAACCAAACGGTATGAACTCAAAATTGTGTCCTTTATAATCGACCATGTCGGGCTTCAAGAACCTCTCCGGCTTGTAAAGCAAAGGGTCTTCCCATGTCTTTGGGTCGCGTCCAATGGCCCAAGCATTCACTAGAATTTGAGTGTCTTTCGGAATGTGGTGCCCTAGCATTTTGCAGGACTCCATGGCCATGTGTGGAACTAAGAAAGGGAGTGGTGGGTGGAGTCTTAGGGTTTCTTTGATGACTGCTTTGAGGTATGGGAGATTTTCAATGTCTTTCTCTTGAAGCTTGTTGCCTGGAGATATGGTGCTTCTTAGCTCGGCTTGAGCTTTCTT
Source organism: Pyrus communis (assembly GCF_041283825.1). Taxonomy (NCBI): domain Eukaryota; kingdom Viridiplantae; phylum Streptophyta; class Magnoliopsida; order Rosales; family Rosaceae; genus Pyrus; species Pyrus communis. The sequence continues at coordinate 13,631,600 of NC_142578.1, read as the reverse complement.
TAGGGCTTTGGGGCTGGTTAGAAGCTCAGCCATTGCCCACTCTAAGGTGCTTGTAGTTGTGTCAGTTCCAGCAGTGAACATCTCCTGAAATAATATCAAATTATTTTCACAGAAATTGAGCCTCAAAATAAGAGATTCAGAATTGGAATCATCCTTCCTCATTAATTAAAACAACTATTGTTAAGGCACATGAGCGCATACCTGTGTAGGACAAATTATAGTGCCGAAACACCGTCACGTAATGTACATAACTAATTTATTTCATACACGTAACATGCATGAACAACGTAATGTACTCTTATTTTATTTTTCTTATTAAAAAAAAAGGATAACTAGTAGCAAGCCATGGTTATCCACACCTTCCAAATTGCAATACACACATAGAAAGGGACTTACAAAGACAATGACGTTGATGGTTCTTGGAGAAGTGAACCGAGAGGCCTCATCAACTCCATCACCACGGTACTCCAAAAGCACATCCAAAAAGTCCTTCGCTTTCTCTATGCCATCACATCCACCATTCTCCGTGCTCTCCATTCTTTCTTTGATAAACTCACCTGCAATTTCAAAGGCCTTTTCCACGTGGAATTGGGTGTTTCTCCTAATGCCTTGCGGGTCAAGCCACCGCAAAATTGGAAAGAAATCTGCCATATTAGGTTTCCCAGCCAACTCCATAACTTTACCTGCATGGTAAAAAAACATAGCCCCTCGCTTCGACTTTGGGTCCAATAGATCTTTGGAAAAGATGAGGTTCCCGATCAGATTAAAGGCCATCAAGAATATGAACCTGCCCAGATCAATGCCATGAGTACTGGCACTAATTTCTGACGACGTCCTACTAGAGGCGTCCATTATGAATTGGAGCATTCCATCGATACACTTTTTACGAACACCGCGCATGGCATCGAGACGACTTGTCACGAAAAACTCTGTCGTGCACAAGCGCCTCAACATGCGCCAGTGCGGGCCATACTGGGCCGTGATCAGTGAACCCTCGTTGCCATAGTCGCCCTTCATTGCCTCGTAAATTTTTCGACCGGCTAGGGCCACATCGTGGTTCTTGAACATTTCACGGGCCACTTGGCTCGACGAGATCACCACAGTGCTCATGGATCCTAGCCAGAGTGTCATAATAGGGCCGTGGTTGCGAGCCAACACAGCTAATGACTCGTGGGGTGGACCCAGACCCAGTTGAAATATGTTGCCCACCACAGGCCACCGTCTCGGCCCAGGTGGAAGCTGTCCGGCAACATCCTCTGAACGCCACCGTCGGAGCTGGCTTATCAATAATAATATTGCAGTTGTAACCCATATCAAAACCACCCATGTGGTTAAACCCACCACCTCGATGTGCTCCATCTTTTTGTTTATCTTTTTCAATTGTTTGTTGGTCAGTGGGAGAATTTATATTTCAATTTTTTTGTTTTTCAATTTTTTTGTTTTCTTTTCTTTTCCTTGCACGTTATCCCAGTGAGACAGTGTTTCTGTTATGTAGTTTCTGCTTTGGTTACGTGACAAATCCAAGCAACCTACTAGCATATGAGAAAACTTGTCCTTTTTCATGAGAAGAATCTTAAATAATTTTCTATAAAACCTAATGTAATTGGATAATATATAATACTGTACGTATCTTGAAGTAATATCTCCATTTCACTGAACAAGTTGTTCAAAATTCATCCAATTAAAGCTAAACCGGTTAATCATATAAGCATTTTACTGCGAGCACCAACAAATTTCTTCATTAGAATATTACATTTGTTAGATTTTTGTTGTAACCTAATATCTTTTGGCAGAAACTACACAGCTAATTAAGAAGTTGATTAACATCAGAATAATGAACAAGAAAGATGCATGTGTGTTCTTGTACTCAGTGGCAAAGTCAAGACTTGTCGGGTGGAGGGCGTAAGTTTGTGAGTCTTGGAGCTTTACATTTTGAATTTTTGGGTGCGAAATGCCTCTATTGGACTAAGTGGAATCCTACATAGACATTTGAGCTCACTTCATATTTGGTCTCCTTTCTTGCCATAATCTTATAGTATTCGTCACCACAAACGTATGAGTGCAAGCAAAACATAATTTAGAGTTAAAACAAAAAATTTATGAAAAAAAATGTTAAGGAGATCAACTCGCTCAAAAAGCTAGAGAGTCCTAACGACTCACTTGGCACTTGTGTTCCTTGATTCTTAATTAACATTGTAGTTTTGGGCCCACAAAAACTATAAAATATATTAACTAATTTTATGTCTCTCCCTCCCTCATCCTCTCCACTACCAAAAGTTGAAAGAACCCAGAAGCCAAAGAAAGAACCTTTAAACCATGAGAAAATTTTAGGAATGGTCCCTCAAGTAAAATTTCATGACCAATGGTCCCTTAACTCATCAAAACGTGTAGCCATAGTCCTTTTCGTTAACTCTATCTCCATCGAAATGAGTTATGTTGAGGGAGGGACCAATGGTCATGGATTTTTAGTTGAGAGACCATAACTTCAATTGGGTTAAAGTTGAGGGATTATTGCTACAATTTCCTCTTAAACTACCATTCATAGCCTCACTTCTTACCTAGATGCTTTCTCTGTCTTGACCATCTCATTTTAATTTATTTTTTTTGTTAGAAATTCTACAATAAAAAGGGATTTTAACTGTTAAACTATAAAATGAGAGTCACATCTAGAGCAACAAGACCAGAGGAGAGGGGCAAAAACCTAAGTTGTAGGAACGATCTCCGCGAGCAGATGGCAGTCACCCTTCCTTGCCCCTCTGTGGCTTCGCCACTGCATGTACTTCTATAGAATAGTATTGGCTATGCATGTTTATATATACATATCGATTATGCGTATACATTGATTTTCAATTACAAAGTACCATTATGATCTTTTAACAAACGATATTAGGGACGGAATAATCAAACACAAGAACTCGGATATAATGATACATAATTTTCACACTTGAACTTAAAACTCTTTATGCAAATCATTATGAATTTATGATTGTATCACAACACATCAATGTCAATAGAAATTAAAATGATAGATTTCTTTGTTAATACAAGCGATATTATTTACATAATCTAAACTATATATTAATGAAACTCTTTTTGTCAACCAAAAGAAGGTGAAAAGATTTTTTTGTCTTCTACCATAACAAAAAAGTTAAGGACAATAATGTAATTTTACAAAATAAAATTTTGTTGTATTTTGTTTAAACCTCACCTACTTGTGATTGTATCCTGTCTAATTTTAAAAAATAAAAAATAAACGTCTGCCCCTCTCTCCCCACTCCCACTTCTCTCTCACTCTATTTATTTTTTTTAGCCAACTCCCACCTATTAGTGTAAATATCGTTTGCTCAAAAAAAAATGTAAAATATTTCACACATGCTTTGCGTGTGGACATGTACTAGTGTGCACTAAGGAAAGGAAAAGGGTTTAAACTTGTGACACCATGGGTAACTTTAACCACTGAGACAATTCACACATAAAAAAAATTCAACGTTAATAAAGATTGTTGTCAGTGAATAGTGATTATATGGTAATTGTGTTACGTAACTAGCATAAGTCAAACAAATTGCGAGTGGGGTTTGGGACCACTGGACAATTAATGTACTATGCTATATACAATAAAGCCTTTTCATTTTGCCAATATTGAAAAAGTGCATCGTCTTAGTTTGTAAATAAAAATAACTATTTGATTTAAGATTTTTTTTTTTTTTTGTCACTTAATATTACGATCTAGTAGTATTTATCTTTATTTATAAGCGAGGGATCTTAAGTTTGATTATTACCAAAGATAAATTTGAATCACATTCATGCTAACACATTATGAGACTAAATTCACTATTTTTCCTAAGTGCATATAATATCGTTTGTCAAAAAAATATTGCATTCTTTTGCTTAGTATAAATGAGTTGATCTTATGCTTATGTCCCTCTTCTTTTGCTTTGCCAATATTTTTTTTTCTTTTAGATATGAATTTGACAAAGCCATGAAGGAAACAGCCTTCACAGCTCAGCTGGTCCCCTCCCTTAATTCACCTAATCTTTTCTTTTTTGCTAAACTTAATTCACCTAACCTTGGCGTGTGTAATGAACCTTTTGTTTTTTCCATTAATCTTCAACCATATGCTTACTTCATTTCTTATGTATCATATTACATAGTCCAGCATAGAGAATAGCTTTATTGGATTATTGGGTTAAATTATTAGTTGTTAAGAAAAAAGGAGAAACAGAGAGGATTAAACCCACACCAGGGTGCATTATTTTACACTAATTGTTCCCCATAAATCCAGTTCAGTACATTTTTTTTATAAAAATATTTCAGTACTTTGTCCTTAAATATTACGGATGTCTTAATCATACTTAAGTCACGGATGATGATAATATTTTTCCTTTCATAAAAGTCTCCATAACACTGTCACTTAGTACTATGGTCTAGTAGTATTTCTCTTCACATGTAAGTAAGAGGTCTTAGGTTCGTTCTCGCCAAGACAAATTTAAAACGCATTATTGCTAGCCCATTGTGAGACTAAGTCCATCACCTTTTAGTGTAACGAAAATTGTTTGTTCAAAAAAAAAAAAAAAAAAAAAAGCACTATTAGAAAAACTATAATCATCCTTACTTTCACATCCACACGATACAGGCGTGAGGGGAAAACATGAATTTTAGGCTTTATCTATATTACTATGTCATCATCCTTACTTTCACATCCACACGACACACGCCTAAGAGGAAAACATGACTTTGAGGTTTATGATAAAGTATAGAATAAGAAGTGTATTAATATATATTTATCTTTCCCTACCTGCTCACGCACAAGCCATAATTATGTATATATATATATATATATATATATATATATATATATTTTTTTTTTTTAATAAACGATATTATCTATACTAAAATGGTGAGTGTCACATCCCGGCCCGGGACGGATCACTTCCCGGGCCCGCTCTACCACCGTAGCACGATATTGTCTGCTTTGGGCTTACCATTCCCTCACGGTTTTGTTTTTGGGAACTCACGAGCAACTTCCTAGTGGGTCACCTATCATGGGATTGCTCTAGCCCCTTTCTCGCTTAACTTCGAAGTTCCTACAAAACCCGAAGCCAGTGAGCTCCCAAAAGGCCTCGTGCTAAGTAGAGATGGGAATATACATATAAGGATCACTCTCCTGGGCGATGTGAGATGTCACAATCCACCCCCCCTTAGGGGCCCGACGTCCTCGTCGGCACACCACGGCCAGGGTTAGGCTCTGATACCAAATTGTCACATCCCGGCCTAGGACGGATCACTTCCCAAGCCCGCTCCATCACCGTAGCACGATATTGTCCGCTTTAGGCTTACCATTCCCTCATGGTTTTGTTTTTGGGAACTCACGAGCAACTTCTCAGTGGGTCACCCATCATGGGATTACTCTAGCCCCCTTCTCGCTTAACTTCGGAGTTCCTACGGAACCCGAAGCCAGTGAGCCCCCAAAAGGCCTCATGCTAGGTAGGGGTGGAAAAAATTCCCGAAAATCCCGAACCGAACCGAAAAAATCCCGATCCCAAACCAAAAATTTCCCAAACCGAAATTCCTGAAATTTTCGGGATGCTATCCCGAACCAATCCCAAAATTTCGGTATGGGATTCGGGATTGGCTTCTCGATATTTCGGGAATCCCATACCAAACCGAAAATATATAATATTAATTATTATATATATATATATATTTATACATATATGTATATATATATATATATTATTCTTTTATAATTGATGCTAGTAGTTTCTAATTCATGCTCAGCAACTTAGAATGCCCTACACCTTGCATATTTTTCATGTTCTGTTTGATATTCATGTGGATTTTATTATTGCTACTGCCATGGCTGATGATTTCAGAAGGCTTGATTCTTTTGTCTCTCAACAGATTGCAAAAGGAGTTTAATTAATTTGAATTTTGACTATGATAAAAAGAGTCAAGCATGCCAGTGTTCAATTAAATGGTAGTGTGAATGAAATGAAATTCCTAGTTCATGAATGTGTTCTTGAATTATATATTTGAAGAACAATTCATAATTTCATATTTCAATTTGGGATTCCCGATTTGTCCCAAAATCCCGAAAATATTTCGGGATTCCCGAAATTTGGGATTCCCGAAAATTTGGTTTGGGATTGGTCTTCAAATTCCCGTCCCGAAAAATTTCGGTTTGGGATTCGGGATACTAGTTTCGGTATGGTATCCTATACCGAACCACCCCTAATGCTAGGTAGAGATGAGAATATACATATAAGGATCACTCCCCTGGGCGATGTGGGATGTCATAGTGAGGGACTGGGTTAAGCCTCAAAATAGACTAGTAATAATGTGGTTCAAATTAGCCTTTGGTGAGAATCGAACCTAAGATCTCTCACTTACAAGTGAAGAGAAATATCAGTAGATCGTAAGACTAAGTGGCATCATTAATTAGATCTCGAATACGACAGAAGGCGTCTCCATTGCGCAATAATTTCAAGTGTGGATTTTTACCGAATTGTTTAGAAATATGACTCCTTAGAGCTGATGTGGCAATGTCTAACTTTTATTGAATTGTTTGGAAATATGACTCCTTAGAGCTGATGTGGCAATGTCAAAATAAATTTAAAAGCAGATGTGGTAATGTCAAATTTTCTTTTACTTCAACCCATATGTTTTTTCTTATTCAATTAATATTTGTAGAACCCACTCTTCAAAATAAAAACTAATTTTAATGATTTATGATTGGTGCATTATTAGGACCCACACAACGAAAAATTGAAAAAATAATTAGACATTAGATTTTTTTCATATGTTAAAATTGGCAGCGCACAATAGATATGTCAATCCACATAGGATTGGCATATCGGTTTGAGATGGTCTTAGAGGCTTTATCCAAAGGAGGACTAGTTGTGGGGCTTGTTGGACCTAAATTTGTGCACCGAAATGTGTGGATGAAGTGCTTGAACTAAACTGCCTGTAAAACAGTAAATAATCGTGAGCAAGCCTAGGACCGCGGGAGGGGGTGTGTGTCGGCCAAAGGCTCTCCGATGGTCAAGTTAGAGAATTAGACTCAAGCAGTGGATAAAAGAATTCAAGTGCTTAAATTGTGTTACCAAAGATGAACCCTAGACGGGTGTACTTTTACAGTGGGGCGATAGACCTTTTTAGGATAAAATCTTCGTTTTAAGCTAAGAGAATCCTAGATTGTAGGAATTCTAAGACTTGAAGGATATGTCTATATCTAGGTCAAATTACATGTCTTGCGAACAAGTATGGTCATCCAACAGAGTCGGTAGGACTCCATCTATTACCTCAGAATAGGATGATGGTGGCACCGGTACTTCGTCTGATCCCGCTCCGCCCAGAGCTGGTGAGTCCATGAATGGACTTCTAAGGTAACTGTACTCGGATCAACCTTACTCTGGCCCTAGAAAATCATTGTCCCATAATTACCCCCTAACTATGCACTTGAGAGGCAACTCGGTCCCCTTGAGGATGGATAGTTATCCAAAGACAATTCATTTCGGAGTAAGCTGGAATACGTACCTTTTAGTCTTCTATCTCTGTGTGTTGATCCAATTCTTGGCATTAACATAGGACAGTTGAGTCGCTTCGATTTATGTCATGCAACCTCTAACATCATGTGAAATCAATCGTAATTGATGACAGATGCCTCCATTTCATGTGCATGCTTCACAAAAATTAATCGTATGTTTCTTCAAGTGGCTTTGAATTTTGTACGCGTCAATATCAAGATAGAAAACTTTTCACTTTCAATGGCAAGATCCTCTAGTGACTTGTCTTTAAATAGCTGTTCCCATTTTGAGTTTCTATAGCCATTGTCACTTTCACAACATGGAACCTCTGCGTTCCAACAAAAGCTTTCTTTCCACACCCAGTTTCGTCTATGATCTTTCGATGTTTGGAATCCTTAAACCAAAAATATCTTTTTTTTTCCTCAACAATCTCTGCCAAATAAAGCTAAGTAATTCTCAATTTAGCCATATTTCCATGCTAATATCCCTCGATTTTTGTGATTTGTTCCATAACATTCATCCCCTTACAACACCTTCACGCAGTCCTTGCATATGGGTGGAATCTCAGCAGAGTGTTAAGATTATTTAGAGGGTTATTTGTCATCGCTTTCTTCCTCATCCTATGCTTGTGGACAACGGAAGTGACGAATCTCCATTAAGATACTCGCCATCGATGTAGTATCTTGCTCCGAACATAGCAAGATGGGCATTGTATGCAATCACTTCTATAATATATCTTTATCAGCACCAAGGATTCTTGCCAAGTAGCTTTCAAATTTTTCCTTATGTCAGGGGTGATGGCTTGTCTCCCCCAAACTATTGTACCTATCTGACACCTTTTACTGGGACTTTGATAATAAACATGTGCTTGTGTGAACTTATTACTTTGTCTTGCGTCTATTTTCCTAATTCCGATGAATCCTTCCAAATTAAACGAGCTTGTAGAAATAAAATAAGCAACAGAGCAGGATACGAGTAAGTTTCTTGGCCTGAGATGATTGATGTTTTCCTTCCTAGTGCTAAAATATGTTTAGTATAATGGCACAAGTAAGGGTGTCGAATCCACAGGGACTAATTAGACCTATACAACTACTTGTTTTGCAAGAACTCTATAAGAGAAATAAAACTAATCAATTTAGGCAGATTTGTTGTTGTAACTTGAAAGCACAAGAAAATGAAGTAGACACAAATAAATGAATCAACAACTAATAAAATGAGATAGCACAAATGGAGATGAAGCTAGGGATTCGGTTTCACCATTGCTAAGCCAAGTCCATGCTTGTTAAGTCAGATTATACTCATCCATCTACCTATTTCTTGGGTTTGTTTCACTTAGATATGATCAACCATATGATGTGTGGATTTGATCAAATGTTCCTAATTATGAACCTAAGTGTGATGTGCAACTTTGGTCCCTAATCAAGAACATGACACGCACAAGAAACTTTCATAAAACCAAAGGAAACACTCGGCAGGTTGTTTGCAAAGCATTCCCTTCATTCATTCACATTTCCACCAAGAGTATGCATGATGTGTGCTTTACTCTTGGCTAAACAACCTGTGGTTAAATCAAATGGTGATCAAACATTAAAATCAACACACAAAGTCACAATTAAATCAGAGAATGAAACAAGAAATAGATGGATCAACTGAGCATTCTAAAATAACTACATGGCAATCTTGCAAGGCTACATCGAATCCCTAGAAAGAGATTAGTTACACTTCATGTTTACAGAATGTTTGATATAAAAATATACAACATGAATGAACATAGAATTAAGGAGAAAGAACCCTTGAAGCAAAACTGATGTCGAAATCCCTCAAGAGTTGCCTTCGGTGTGGTGCTCCAAGTGTGTTGTAAATGAAGGTGGAGCGGCTAAGGTTGAATGGTTTCTGCGAATGGGAGAGTGTATGAAATGAAGCCGAGAAGAAGTTGTGTAGAAATGGAAGGGGATTTGCGGCAAAAGGGGAAGTGTTTGTGTTGTGTGTTGTGTTGTGAATGGAATTTCTGTGGTGAATGGAATAGTGTGTTTTTGTGTATGAATGCATGGGTTTTTATAGGGGGAATGGGAGAATATGTGGATGATTGTTTAAGAGTGAATGTGGCTGTTATGATTGAGATTGCATGTGGATGAAATCATGATGGAAAAACAACTAGGAAAATAGGGAATGCATGTGGAAGTGTGGCTGCAAAGATGAAGAAAAGCTGGAAATGTTAGGGGGGGAACTCACGGCATTGATGGTGTTTGATTGAATGTGCATGTGAATTAGGTTGTGAAAGCATGTGGATTAAAGGGGTGTGAATGCATGTGCAATGAGTAATGAAATGGGAAAGCAGGGTTGAATGATTAAATGGCTGAATTGGATTAAAGAATGGGAGTGATGCACGGCAAAGGGTGAATGGGTGATGTGTGAATGTGGTTGATTTGTGGTGCAATGATGAAAGGCAAAGTGCATGTGCAATGTTGGAGAATGAATGTGTTTGCATGTGAATTAAAACTAGAGTGAATGATGATGAATGCATGTGGATTAAAGAGGGAGAATGTGGTGTAATGATGAAGTGGAATGCTAGAAATGCAATGGGAAGGTACGGTTAAGGGTTGTGGTTTGTGTGAAGTGTGTATGGATGGTGGTTTTGCATGGCTTTGATGGATTGTTTGATTGGGCTAGAGGTTTTGCATGGCTCAAAGGATTGTTTGATTGGGCTAGGCCCTTTGTTTTATGTCCAAAGTGCATACAAGGCCTTCAAATTCGTCCAACACTTTGGCTCCAAGCATATGCTATCCATTCCAAGCCCAATTTTGCTCCAAAATGCTCCAAAATGCATCTTTTTGCTTCCTTAGCCATATGAACCTAAAAACACACGAAAATGGCTTAAACTACTAAAACAACTAGGAATTAACAATATAAATGCACGAAAACAAGCTAAGTAAGTCGCCTAAATATGCTCCTATCAGATTCCCCCACACTTAGCTTTTGCTAGTCCTCGAGCAAAACAAAACAAAAGAAACCAAAAACAAAACAAAACGAACAAAACACAACCTACACCTTCCAACAATCGTCTCAGGGATTTCCAATGCACATGACAAGTTAAAAATCATTATTCCCACAGGTTTTAGCCATCTTTACACTTAAGTACATTCTTAATCATAGTCACCACATACTAGTTCACAATTAAGCATTTAAAACACATTTCGAATGTAGTAACATGCCTTAGAGAATTTCCTCAATTCCTGACTAGAATGCACTCTATTTTCACACAGATTTTCTGACTACACACCCTACACTAGGTACATGTGAGAAGATTGATGTAAACATGTAGACGAACACTCACATAGGTTATAACAAGGAAAGCATTTTCTGGATTTAATGACATGTATATATATATGATCTCATGAATGGAATGATACTACTTAGAACGAGAACCAGTGATTCCATAAGCTCATATCAATTCCAAACTCCACATTATTGAACACATAACGATCAAGATAGAAGCATAAGGGTTGAAACGGGGCTAAAGGTGTTTGGCTAACAAAGAAGGGATATGGAAAACAAAGGTTCTTAAAGAAATAGCGAGCAAAGCATTTGGATTAACGTAGAATTCACTTTTGAATGAAAACTCAATCTTTTGAACAACAAGGGGGAACAAGCTCTTTTTCCTTTCTTTCTTTTCTTTTCTGTTTTTCTTTTTCATATGTTTTTCACAAATTTTTTTTTTTTTCCTTTTCTTTTGACTCTCAAAACATACATAAACACTTAAGAACAAAACATTCTCTCCCCCACACTCATTTTCTTTCATAATGTAACTCAAAAGGAATTCATTTAAGTCATGCTCACTATCATTTAAGAACAAGGGTGTGGATTGTCCTAAACTAGGCTACGTAAGGATAATGTGGGTTAACAAAGAATAAAGGCTAAACGAGGCTCAACGGGGTTAAAACTTACAACAAATACGAAATATGGGAAGTAAGGCTATTTGGCTATGGCGGCAACTACACAACTTCATCTTGATATATGTTATGCAATTCAATGTCATGCTTTGAATGAAACGGATATAAGTTCTAGCATTTAGTTCTATCATGATACAATTGCATTCTAAGTAGCAACCAAGCAAGAAATAATGAGATCATGCAACAACTTTAGAAAACAAAGAATCACAGAATATAACTCTCCAAAGAAGGTAATGGCTCGAGTCTCACAGGGTCGTAGCGTTTGTTTGAGTTCCTTCCTTCAAGCATGTTACAAAAACGAATTTTTCTTTTATGATTGCATGTGAAGTCATACATTATAACCATAACCAAGCATATACCAAGAGTAAATCAAACTTTCATCCATGTTTATAACTCTTTTTAACAGTCATGCAATTACAAACCAAATCCTCGTCATTGTGTTGGAAGGTATCCTAAGACACAAACACACAAAAACGACTCAAAACACTCTTTTTAGGCTTTTCAAAACATGTTTTTCAAATTTTATGTGATTTTCGGAGTTTATAAAACTAAAAATACTAAAACACTCTAAAACAATTTAAAAAAAAACACCTTAAAACAGCAAGGAACAACATTTGAAGTTATGGGTGATAAAATCCCACGAATTTGCATCAAATATACTTAGTTACCCCCCCACACTTAAATCAAACATTGTCCTCAATGTTTTAAGCATAGATTCACACAAAACATAAGTAAACACACAAAAAGCAACTAAACATACTAAACATGGCAGAATGTAATTAACAAAGAGAAGAGTTTAGGGACGCAAATCTGGTTATGGAGTGTAAATTCCCTCTTCTCCTTGGTGATTGCATTGAGGCTTGATCTTGGTGATTCCACATGCTTACTCTTGAACTGGTTTTCGCCCATCGTTGATTTTCCTTTGTGCTACTCTTGAACTGGGCAGCAGGATTCTTTTGTTCTCCCCCGAAGGTCTGAGCTTATCCCTTTTATCTGTTTCTTTGTTCAATCTTTGCAGGAGTGGTCCCTTCTCTGGAAGTGTATCAACCGTTGAAGATGACTACTTGAGAGCAACGCTAGGTAAGCAATCAGGAATAGATTCCAGGCAGTTGGCTCCAGATCGGAAGACTGACTCCAAGTGCTGGCTGATTGTTTCTCTTACTTTGCCATGCGAGTAAGAACAAGGACAAAGAAAAAGACAGGGAAAGAGCATGATATGAGATACTTTTGCTTTTGACCTTGATGATATGAGATACCTTTGCTTTTGAAGAAGCGGTGAATGAATCAGCATATTTCAATCCGCCGTTTCCTCCTGGGTCATCTGTACTCCAGGCATCTGGTATCATCTTTGGGGAAGAAGAAAGAATTGAGTATTTCGAAAGGCTTTGCTGGGAGTGCGCCCTCAGAGGTGAGGGAGAGTTGGGCATTTTCTTTAGGTTTGCCTTGCCATAAAAGACGAAGGTCGACATATATAGAGATAATATCAAGTGGTGGTACTGTTCTTTTACCCTTGTCGACAAACGTTTTGATCCCGCAAATCCGGCTTTTTGAAATAGTGAGCGCCTCTTCGATTTCCGAGCAGGCGCCCCTTCGCTTTCTGAACGACGCCCCTTCGCTTTCTGAACGACACGTAGTAGTGCGGATGCGGCTCCTTTTGACAAAGCTGCACGCGTTTTCTGAAAAGCAGAGAAAGCGTCGCCGAACTTTGCGCTTGTCGGCTAAAGATGTGTAGTTGCGATGATGGCCTCCACGTGTTTTCTGAAAAGAAGAAATCTTTTGACAAAGTTTAACGCGTCTTCAGAAAAGCCGAGAAAGCGTCGCCTAACTTACGCCGGAAATTCCGGCTTTTTGAATCGATGGACGCGTCGCCTTGGCTTTTTATAGAGGTATCAATCACCCCAACATACATACTCTGAAGATTTCCCATTCTTGAAAATCGACTCCGGCCCTTTGAGATTTAACTCCATCCACCCCTTCTCATTGAACACCTTTGAAAAATGACTAACTCATCGAACCTTAGCTTAGATTTGAGTCTCAGCAGCGATCCGGTTGCGCCCCGTCAAGGTAATGTATGGCGCCCTTCTTTTTTATCTTCTAATGGTCCTCTTTCAGGTGAAGACTCCATGATGACAGATGCAACAACAGCTACGATAGTAGCTAGGAACCTCCTTACTCCTAAGGACAGTAGGCTGCTTTCAGGACGGTCCGATGAGTTGGCCGTTCAAGAGTCCCTCGCTCTCAGCGTTCAATGTGCAGGCTCTGTGTCCAACATGGGCCAACGCCTGCTTGCTCGGTCCCGCCAAGTGGAATCGTTGATGGCAGAGGTGGAAAGTCTTAAGCAGGAGATCAAACAGCTTAAGTACGAGAATAGAAGTTTGCATATGCTTGCAAATAACTATTCGTCGGGCATGAAGAGGAAGCTTAATGAGCTGCAAGAATCTGAGGGTTGAATTCACAGTGACCGTCAAAGGCTTACGGCTTATCTCCAGAGGCACCTTTTTCCTGGGTCATCCAGCGTTTGGCCAAGTATTGAGGCCTGGAATGCTCTAGCTCTGATGCCTCCCGCTCCGATGCCTTCTGCTCCGACGCCTTCTGCTCCGACGCCTCATAGTGGGGCTTCACGTAAACATCCTTTGTGAAGGCTCCATCTTTCTGCCATGTTTATTTTTATTCTTTTTTTTTTTTTTTTTTTTTTTTTAATCAAATCAAACGGCATGGAATTGATCTTTGAATGGAGGGTGATACTTGAAATGATCCGGTAATGGTTTAAATTCTAGAGTGGATGCCTGAATCATTAACAACATATTAGTATAAAAGAAAATTGAAATTCGGGGAGGCGGCTTACCTTTGTGCTCCAACATGAACTTAAAAATAAACACCCCTTCGAAAGTTATGACATGTCCCGTGTCATAAAACCCTTTTTCATAGCAACCCAATAGTTTGTCTACAAACATAGCCCTCATATACATTCGTATTAGTAAGCAAAAACACACTTAACCACAACTAACACAACTTAACACAAAAAAAAAAAAAAAAAAAAAAAAAAAAAAAAAAAAACACAAACCTTCCATCCCACACCCAAACCTAACCAAAGCATTGTCCTCGATGCTTAAATTGTATGTAATGCAAGTAGGCAAAGAATATGGAATGGTGACAACATAAACACAAAATGAGGAAAGAACACAAACCACACTAGGTTGCCTCCTAGTAAGCGCTTTATGTAATGTCTAGGCAAGACATGGTAGCTTGTTCACGGTGTTGTAAACTCAAGAAAATCTACAACTTGATAAAATTGCTCTTCCTCCACTTTCTCCAAATATGGTTTCAATCGCTGCCCATTGACTTTAAAAGAGGTGCCATTCTTCATGTTCTCTATCTCCACAGCTCCGTGGGGAAATGTTTGCAACACCTTAAATGGTCCCACCCACCTAGACTTCAATTTACCTGGAAAAAGTCTCAAACGTGAGTCATACAACAGTACTTTCATACCTTGGTGAAACTCCTTCCGTAGGATGGCCTTGTCATGATAGAGCTTAGTCCGTTCCTTGTAGATTTTGGCATTCTCATATGCTTCATTTCTGAGTTCTTCCAACTCATTAAGTTGGAGCTTCCTTGCTATTCCAGCATCCTTGTAATCAAAGTTGAACTTCTTGATGGCCCAATATGCACGGTGTTCAAGCTCCATTGGCAAATGACAAGCTTTCCCAAACACAAAGCGATAAGGACTCATGCTAATGGGGGTCTTATATGCTGTTCTATATGCCCATAGTGCATCATTCAACCTCAGTGACCAATCCTTCCTTGTAGGGCTTACGGTCTTCATCAAAATGTTCTTGATCTCCCTATTGCTAATCTCCACTTGTCCTGAGGTTTGAGGATGGTACGGGGTTGCCACTTTGTGGTTGATGTTGTACTTCTTCATCAAGGATTCAAAGGGTTTGTTGCAGAAATGGCTGCCACCATCACTAATAATAGCTCTTGGGGTTCCAAACCTACAAAAAATCACATCTTTAAGAAAATTCAAAACAACCTTATGATCATTAGTTATTGTAGCAATGGCTTCAACCCATTTGGATACATAATCTACTGCCACTAATATGTATAAGTAACCAAAAGAGGATGGAAATGGTCCCATGAAATCGATTCCCCAAACATCAAAGAGCTCCACCACCAAAATGTTGTTCAATGGCATCTCATTTCTTCGGCTAATGTTCCCCATTTTCTGGCACCTATCACACTTAGAACAAAAATCAAAAGCATCTTTGAATAAAGTAGGCCAAAAGAAACCAGATTGTAAAACCTTTAGAGATGTCTTTTTGGCACCAAAATGTCCTCCACATGCCAATGTATGGCTGAACGTTAGAATGCTTTGTTGCTCACTCTCTGGGACACACCTCCTAATGATTTGGTCAGGGCAATATTTAAACAAATATGGTTCGTCCCAAACGTAGTGCTTTACCATGGCAAGGAACTTCTTTCTTTCCTGAAAAGAAAGGTCATTTCTAATTATACCACAAACAAGATAATTAACAAAATCAGCATACCATGGTTCTTTTTCTTGAATAACAAGGAGTTGTTCATCTGGAAATGATTCATTTAGAGGCAAAGGTTGTCCAACTCCATGGTTTTCATTGAGCCGTGACAAATGGTCAGCCACAACATTATCACTTCCCTTCTTATCTCGAATTTCCATGTCAAACTCTTGTAGTAAGAGTATCCATCTAATTAAGCGTGGCTTAGCATCCTTTTTTGTCATCAAGTACCTAAGGGCTGCATGATCAGAAAACACAATAACTTTAGATCCAACAAGATATGATTGAAACTTCTCTAAGGCAAAAACAATAGCAAGCAACTCCTTTTCAGTTGTGGAATAGTTAAGTTAAGCATCATTTAGAATCCGGCTTGCATAGTAGATCACGTGTGGGAGCTTGTTCACCCTTTGCCCTAAAACTGCACCAATAGCATAGTCAGAGGCATCACACATTAATTCAAAAGGTAAAGACCAATCTGGTGCCATAATAATAGGGGCCGAGGTTAATTCATGTTTCAAAGTATTGAATGCATCCATACAAGCTTTATCAAAATGAAATACAACATCTTTAGCTAACAGATTGCATAATGGACGAGTGATCATTGAAAAGTTCTTAATGAAATGACGATAAAAAGCCGCATGTCCCAAAAAACTTCTTACTCCCTTAACGGTTGTGGGAGCTGCCATATTGGTGATGATGTCAATTTTGGCTTTGTCCACCTCCATTCCTTGGCTAGAGATTACATGCCCCAACACAATTCCTTGTTTCACCATAAATTGGCACTTTTCCCAATTGAGAACCAAATTTGTTTCTTGACATCTTTGAAGTACTAAAGAGAGATGGTTAAGACATTCATCAAAAGAGGAACCAAACACTGAAAAGTCATCCATAAATACCTCAATGAATCTTTCTACCATGTCAGAAAAGATTGCCAACATGCATCTTTGGAATGTTGTTGGAGCATTGCAAAGTCCAAAAGGCATTCTCCTATATGCAAATGTGCCAAAAGGGCAAGTAAAGGTAGTTTTCTCTTGATCCTCCGGAGCAATTGCAATTTGATTGTAACATGAGTAACCATCAAGAAAACAATAGTGTGAGTAACCTGCCAATCTCTCAAGCATTTGATCTATGAAAGGCATAGGAAAGTAATCTTTTCTAGTGCTAGAATTCAACTTCCTGTAATCGGTGCAAACACGCCAACTAGCCGTGGGCTTTGTGGGCACAAGTTCTTTGTTTTCATTCTTCATCACCGTGATTCCCACCTTCTTAGGTACCACCTGAATAGCACTCACCCATTTGCTATCAGAAATGGGATATATGATCCCCACATCTAACAACTTCAACACTTCATTCCTCACAACTTCTTTCATGTGTGGATTGAGCCTCCTTTGTGGTTCACGGGTTGACTTTGCTCCTTCCTCCAAAAGAATCCTATGCATGCACATGGTAGGGCTTATTCCCTTGATATCTGCAATAGACCAACCAATAACTGATTTGAACTCTTTTAACACCCTAATTAGTTTATCTTCTTCATTTGGGGTGAGGTCAGAAATTATGATAACTGGAAGAGTTTCAAATTCAGCTAGATATGCATACTTTAGATGTGGTGGAAGTGGTTTAAGTTCAAGTTTTGGTGCCTTAACAGTGGAAGGGGTTAGATGTGACCTCGATGGTTCTAAAGGCTCTAAAAGAGGTGAAACATTCAAAGGATACGGTGCCAATGCTTCCAAGGCAGCTACCTCTTCCATCAGTGCATCTTCTTCATCAAACTCATCTTGAGATTAACTCAAAACAGTTTGTAATGGTTCATTAGATTGTGCCTGCAAGAACTTAGAGAAAACAAGCGAATCAAGCACATCAATGGCATAACAATCAAGAGATGAAGAAGGATGAGAAAGAGACTCAAACACTTTGAATTGAATGGTCTCTCCTAGCACTGTCATAGTGAGGAGTCCATTTTGCACATCAATGATGGTCTTGGCCGTGGCCATAAACGGTCTCCCAAGCAAAATAGGTAACTCTCGGTCATGTATAGGTGCTTCCTCCATGTCCAACACTACAAAATCCGCAGGCAAGATTAGTTTATCAATTTGAACTAGAATATCCTCTACTATACCTCTTGGATATTTCACGGATCTGTCCGCAAGTTGTAATGAGATGGTGGTGGCCTTCAATTCCCCCAAACCTAGTTGAAGGTACACGGAATAAGGCATTAAGTTGATGCTAGCACCCAAGTCAAGCATCGCCTTCTCTACCTTATTGTCCCCTATGGTGATGTTGATAGAAAAACTTCCTGGATCCTTGAGTTTTGGTGGAAGTTTTCTTTGTAACACGGCACTTACATTCTCGGACACCACTACTTTCTCATGTGGTCCATACTTCCTTTTGTAGTTGTTTAACTCTTTGAAGAACTTCCCATAAGCTGGCATGTTCCTAATGACATCAAGCAAAGGTAAGTTAACATTCACCTTACTTAGAATATCAAAAATCTCCTTAAATGACTTATCCTGCTTGCTCTTGGCAAGTTTTCCAGGGAATGGTATTGGTGGAGTGTAAGGTTTCTCGGCCTTGTGAAGATTTGGTGCTTCAAACGAGGGAGTAGCATGGCTTGGTTCCTCATTTGGTTTCTCATTTTCTCCTTGAGTAACCCCTGCATTCACATGATCAGATTCATTAGTAACTTCATTGCCAACTCTATTATTGATAACCTTACCACTTTTAAGTGTAGTGATTGCTTTGGCTTGCTCTTGGTTTGATGCGAGATTTATACGCACACAAATTAAACCCTCTTTTCGTCAAATTGTAGTAAGTATGTAAGTAGGGATCGTTCTAGACCGGCGATTAGGAGGGATTGTTAATCACTTGGATTTGACTCAAAAACGTAAAAACACAATATAAAACACTATACTAGACTCAAAGAATGCAAAACTAAACTTTAAAACACTCAAACAAACTAAAAGACTCAAACATCACCCAAAACACTCAAAACTGCCTTAAAATCACTTTCTGGGCAGTTTTGAGCACTTTGGTGAATTTGGACGAAATTGGGAAATAAATTTAATCAAAACTCTTAAAAACACAAACTAAGACACTTTCTAACTAAATTAGAAAATAAAGTAAAGGGGGATTGAGTTTTGACGAAATTAAAACTAATGCACAGATTCTAATTAAAACAGAATGTAAATATGAAAATGATAAAATGGAATGAATGGATGATAGAATAGCTAAGGGGTTCATCTCCACACATGTTACACTTGCATAATAAAATGATTTCCAATTGCATTTCAATAAACCATGAATTCTCATCACCCCGGGTTAATTAGGTCCGCTTAAATTAACCGTCAAGTTTTCCTTAAGTTAATGAATTGGATTATTGCATACGACAACCCAAAGCATTCCCCACAAGTTCCCTACATGAATTGCATAATAGAGATACAAGCAAGAATCATTAAGTTCTTTGAAAACTATAAGTGTTGACGAAGCATTCGTTACTATGATTGCATGAAACTTATGCCAAGAATTTATTTAACGCGATTGTTTATAAGCAACCTCCACTACTTGTGAATATAAGTTCATAACTATTAGGTGAAACTCACTTATATTCTAGCGTCATATTCATGCATGAAAATTAAGCGTGCACTCTCAATAAACATACATAAATAGGTTATCAATAAAACAGTTAAACAAATTGAATTCACAACTTATGAAACGTAATTAGAAGTAATCAAATCAAAATGCAAGCATAAACATATATTTCGAATTACCCCCTAGCCAAGGGGGTTTTAGTTCCTCATGGTACAAAACAAAGAGAATCAAAGAAACACCTAAACATTCCAACAACTCAAACTTGAATTGTATGAACGTTTAGGCCCTCTTATCTTCCATTCCTCATTCGTACAAAACAAAGAGTATTGAAATTAAACATTGAAATCAAAGAAACACCTAAACATTCCAACAACTCAAACTTGAATTGTATGAACGTTTAGGCACTCTTCTCTTCCTCTTCGTTGTCGCACAAGGTCTAAGGATAGTTTGATGGTGTGAATGGTTTGGGGAGTGGTGGAGGAATGGAAGAGGAGTGGTGGAAATGGAAGGATGGTGTTTGGATTAATAGGGAAACTCACGGCACAAAGGGGGAAGTGTTTGTGGTATGTACAATGGATGAATTTCTGAAATGGAAGTGTGGGATGAATTGAGGTGTGAATGAGTATGAATTAATGTTGTGTGAAGTGTGTATGGTTTTTATAGGGAGATGAATGGATGGGAGAGGGAACATGACAGCTAGGTTAAGTGAATGCATGTGGAGTGCATGTGCAATGTTTTAAAGGATGGAATGCATGTGAATATGCTAGAAATCTGATGGGAATGAATGATTAAATGTGAATGGCTGATTAGAATCTAGGGTGCATGTGGGTTAGAAATGTATGTGGGTGAATGTTTGAATGATTAAAGGGGAAACATGACAGCTAGGTTGGTTGGTGGCTGCCATGGAGGTGTGGAATGATGGAATTGCACAAGGGGAATGCATGTGCACGGTTTTGGTGTGGAGAAATGATTATGGATGCATGTGTTGAATGATTTCTTGGTGAGGGATGTGGAGTGGCTGGAATGATGAAAGAATAAAGGGTGCATGTGGGTAAATTAATTAAAGGGAGTGCATGTGCAATGTTGTTGTTGGTGCAATGATGGAGGAACAAGTGCATGTGGCTGAAATGTGGAAGGTGTGTGGCTACTTCAAGTAGGAATCCTTGTGACATCAACTCTTCAATTTCGTCCATTCCTTTTGCTCCAAGTATAAGTTATCCCTTCCAAGTCCAATTTTGCTCCAAAATGCTCCAAAATGCATCTTTTTGCTTCCTTAGCCACATGAACCTAAAAACACACGAAAATGGCTTAAACGCCAAAAACAACTATGAATTAACAATATAAATGCACGAAAACAAGCTAAGTAAGTCGCCTAAATATGCTCCTATCATGGTTCCTTTGGAGTATCACGGGTTGGCTTGGAAACTTTCCAACCTCTCTTTGGCTCAAGGCATCTGCAATCTGCCCCAATTGTGTCTCCATTTTGGTTAGAGCCGCCGAATGTTGTTGGAGAGTGCTATTGGTGGTTTGTTGGAATTGCAAGGTATTTTGGGCTAACAATTTAACCGTATCCTCAAGTGTAGGTTTTGGTTGGAAGTTTTGGAATTGATTGTTGTTCTTCCACGAAAGATTGGGATGATCTCTCCAACCTGGGTTATATGTATTGGAATACACATCATTCCTTGGCCTTTTTTTGTAAGAATTCATGAGGTTCACTTGCTCTTGGACATACTCGGGGTAAGCCTCCCTAGATGGACATTGATGAGTAAGGTGGCTTGGTATGTTGCAAATGGCACACACTTCACTTGCTTTTGGCACCATGTTGAGCACGGATTCAAGCTTCTTTTCTAGGTTAGCTACCTGCAAAGAAAGATCATGATTAGAGCTTGTTTCATATACTCCAACTCTCTTACCCTTTACATCTTTGTGTTGAGCATTAGATCCCAACATCTCATAAATGTTATATGACTCTTGAGCATTCTTTTTCTTCAAAGCTCCACCTGCTGCATTATCAACAGTTGATTGACATGTTTGGGTTAGTCCATCATAGAAAATTTGCATTTGTAAGTGAAGAGGTAACCCATGGTGTGGACATTGCAACAAAAGGCCTTTAAAGCGCTCCCAACACTCATTGAAAGGTTCTCCATCATCTTGTTTGAAGTTGAAGATTTGTCCCCTTAATGTGGCTGTCTTTTGAGTGGAAAAGAACTTTTCCAAAAACTTCTTAGCCACGGCATCCCATGTGGTGAGTGAACCAGGTACTAGAGTCATTAACCAACCCTTGGCCCTATCTTTCAAGGTGTAAGGGAACACTCTCATCCTCAGATTTGCTTCACTTACTCCCTGTAAAGGTAAACCACTCACAACATTGTAAAATTCTTTAATATGAGCTAAAGGATCTTCATTAGGTAAGCCATAAAAAGAAGGAAACATATGGAAATGTGAAGATTTAAGATCATAGTTTCTAGCTTCTGTGGGCAGCAAGATGCATGAAGGTGAATTTGGTATGATTGGTTGAGCAAAATCCTCCAAAGCTCGAAGATCATCTTGGTTGCCCGCCATCTCTTCTTCTCTTTCCCAATTAAAGTGCTCAGATCCTTCACTTGTTGGACTAGACGGTTTCCCTTCCTCTTCTTCACGGACAATGGAGGAACTTGTTGGCACAAAGCTTTCCAAAGTGTTGCCCTTTAACCGTTCAATTCTTTGGCCTAATTCAGCAAGTCTATTTGACATATACTACCTGAAACAAGATAAAACAAGTTTGAATAAAAATCAGAAATTTACTTAAAATGAAAAGAACAAGGTTTAATATCAAAACAAGCAATTATAAGGGACTGAAATCAGTCCCCGGCAACGGCGCCATTTTGATTGATGTGTTCCTTCCTAGTGCTAAAATATGTTTAGTATAATGGCACAAGTAAGGGTGTCGAATCCACAGGGACTAATTAGACCTATACAACTACTTGTTTTGCAAGAACTCTATAAGAGAAATAAAACTAATCGATTTAGGCAGATTTGTTGTTGTAACTTGAAAGCACAAGAAAATGAAGTAGACACAAATAAATGAATCAACAACTAATAAAATGAGATAGCACAAATGGAGATGAAGCTAGGGATTCGGTTTCACCATTGCTAAGCCAAGTCCATGCTTGTTAAGTCAGATTATACTCATCCATCTACCTATTTCTTGGGTTTGTTTCACTTAGATATGATCAACCATATGATGTGTGGATTTGATCAAATGTTCCTAATTATGAACCTAAGTGTGATGTGCAACTTTGGTCCCTAATCAAGAACATGACACGCACAAGAAACTTTCATAAAACCAAAGGAAACACTCGGCAGGTTGTTTGCAAAGCATTCCCTTCATTCATTCACATTTCCACCAAGAGTATGCATGATGTGTGCTTTACTCTTGGCTAAACAACCTGTGGTTAAATCAAATGGTGATCAAACATTAAAATCAACACACAAAGTCACAATTAAATCAGAGAATGAAACAAGAAATAGATGGATCAACTGAGCATTCTAAAATAACTACATGGCAATCTTGCAAGGCTACATCGAATCCCTAGAAAGAGATTAGTGACACTTCATGTTTACAGAATGTTTGATATAAAAATATACAACATGAATGAACATAGAATTAAGGAGAAAGAACCCTTGAAGCAAAACTGATGTCGAAATCCCTCAAGAGTTGCCTTCGGTGTGGTGCTCCAAGTGTGTTGTAAATGAAGGTGGAGCGGCTAAGGTTGAATGGTTTCTGCGAATGGGAGAGTGTATGGAATGAAGCCGAGAAGAAGTTGTGTAGAAATGGAAGGGGATTTGCGGCAAAAGGGGAAGTGTTTGTGTTGTGTGTTGTGTTGTGAATGGAATTTCTGTGGTGAATGGAATAGTGTGTTTTTGTGTATGAATGCATGGGTTTTTATAGGGGGAATGGGAGAATATGTGGATGATTGTTTAAGAGTGAATGTGGCTGTTGTGATTGAGATTGCATGTGGATGAAATAATGATGGAAAAACAACTAGGAAAATAGGGAATGCATGTGGAAGTGTGGCTGCAAAGATGAAGAAAAGCTGGAAATGTTAGGGGGGGAACTCACGGCATTGATGGTGTTTGATTGAATGTGCATGTGAATTAGGTTGTGAAAGCATGTGGATTAAAGGGGTGTGAATGCATGTGCAATGAGTAATGAAATGGGAAAGCATGGTTGAATGATTAAATGGCTGAATTGGATTAAAGAATGGGAGTGATGCACGACAAACGGTGAATGGGTGATGTGTGAATGTGGTTGATTTGTGGTGCAATGAAGAAAGGCAAAGTGCATGTGCAATGTTGGAGAATGAATGTGTTTGCATGTGAATTAAAACTAGAGTGAATGATGATGAATGCATGTGGATTAAAGAGGGAGAATGTGGTGTAATGATGAAGTGGAATGCTGGAAATGCAATGGGAAGGTACGGTTAAGGGTTGTGGTTTGTGTGAAGTGTGTATGGATGGTGGTTTTGCATGGCTTTGATGGATTGTTTGATTGGGCTAGAGGTTTTGCATGGCTCAAAGGATTGTTTGATTGGGCTAGGCCCTTTGTTTTATGCCCAAAGTGCATACAAGGCCTTCAAATTCGTCCAACACTTTGGCTCCAAGCATATGCTATCCATTCCAAGCCTAATTTTGCTCCAAAATGCTCCAAAATGCATCTTTTTGCTTCCTTAGCCATATGAACCTAAAAACACACGAAAATGGCTTAAACTACTAAAACAACTAGGAATTAACAATATAAATGCACGAAAACAAGCTAAGTAAGTCGCCTAAATATGCTCCTATCATGAGACAGAG
The DNA here is from genome assembly GCF_041283825.1 of Pyrus communis. Classification (NCBI taxonomy): domain Eukaryota; kingdom Viridiplantae; phylum Streptophyta; class Magnoliopsida; order Rosales; family Rosaceae; genus Pyrus; species Pyrus communis. Next base: position 13,607,171 of record NC_142578.1, on the reverse strand, counting down.
CTCAAAAGCTTCCTCGGTAACGTTGATTCAGAGAAACATTACCTCCCAAACTTAGCATCCATAAAGTATTCTCATCACAATATCTAGTACACCACCTTACTCTAGTACGAGGAATTCAACATTAAACTGATGAAGAATCTTTCACTCCGTGCTTATCTATGCATATATCGAACTTAAGAATTACAAACCATATCTAGAACAACCTGCAAGAAACAAATCAATAACAACTTTTTACCTTGCCCCAGTTTTAGATCAAGGATTTCAATACTTGCATTTCTGCTCATCCGAGTCTTCTCGAATCAGAGTTGCACTCAACGTGTAGTTCGATACTTCTAGGTACAGACATAGATCTTCTCCGTTGATTGGCTTAGATAGCAACGGGGGTTTAGAGATGTATTCTTTGAGCTTCGCATTTGTCAGTTCAGAGCAAGCCTTTACTTTTCTTTATCGCAGTGAAAAATGGTTACACTTGTTAGTGTACCACGAAAGAAACCTGTTGAGGGTCGATGCTCTTCCTGTTAAGCTCTGTATTTCTTTCATGGTTCTGGTCGACTTCGTTTCCATGATTGCCTTAATTTGATTGGAATTGGCCTCGATTCCTCGCTTGGTGACCAGGTACCCTAAGAATTTGCCTGATACTACTCCGAAAGTACATTTTTCCATATTCAACTTCATGTTATATTTTCAGAGTAAATCGAATGACACTTGGAAGTGACTATGTGACCCTTCTTTTCTCTGCTCTTGACAGCCATTCATCTACATAGACTTCTATAGTGTCTCCGATCTTTTCGTTGAAGGTTCGATTGACAAGCCTTTGATATGTTGCCCATGAATTCTTAAGTTCGAAAGGCATGCCTTTGTAATAGTACATGCCTTGATCAACGACGAATGATGTCGCTTCCATATATGGTTTATCTATTTTTATATGGTTGTATCTGAAGGAAGCATCCATGGTGCTTAGCAGTTCATGCCCCGTGGTTGAGTCCACCAACAAGTTGATCCGTGGAAATGGATACAGATCATTTGGGCAAGCTTTGTTTAAGTCTATGACATCCACGCACATTCTCCACTTACCATTCTTTTTCTGTACCAGTACCACGTTCGTTAGCCAGTCTGGGTGGTCCACTTCGATGATGAACATGGAATCCTTAAGTTTGTCGATCTCTGCTTATATCATCTTACTTCCCTCTATTTCATGATTTCGCTTACATTAGATAACTGGTCTGGTAGTTAAGTCCATATGGAGCTGGTGGCAAATCACCGAGGGGTCAATCCCTGGCATGCCTTCAGCCGACCAAGGGAATATATCTTTGTTGGCCTGCAAGAAGTTAGTAAACAACTTTTTCTCGTGATCAGTTAGCTTTGATCTGATCCTGGTTTTTTGCTATGGTCTGTCGTGATTGAGACTGATGTATACGGTGTCTTCATCCACCTTCGAGTCTGGGGTACTGTTGTCTTGGGGGTTAAGATCTAGGTCAAATTCCTTGTAGCTCATTTGTTGACCCCCTGACTTTGATTGATATGATGGTTCTCCCATGGAGGTGTTAGAACTTCGCTTCCCTTTTCAAATCATATTTATGCTTTTGATGGCATAGTAGCATGTTGCCGATTAATCTCCTTTTATTTCTTTTACCCCACTCGGAGTAGGGTAACAGAGTAGCTGATGTAGCTGGATAAGACATCTTTCATCCTATGTAACTGATTATGGTGGAGGATGGTGTTGTTAGAAGTTGGGCATTTTATCACGTGGAAGGTAACGAAGTAATTGTAGGGCTCGGCTCTGCCTGGATTGCCTATTTTACTATTCCCAAGGATTTGATCAATGCCCCATTGAAGGTATGGATGGTCGTATTTCCCTAATTAATGTTATCAAGAATCCCCACCTTTTCATCAACATCCTTGAAGAAAATGCTAACTCCTCACTCGTTGTCGACCAGAACCCAGCTTATTAGAGAGTTAGAGATTTTCACTTTGACAACAAGGGCATCATCATGGGGCAAGGATGTTGGAATCGATGGTTAGTAGTTTATTGATAGAGGCCACCATTCTTGGTTTCTTGCAAGCCCCATTTCTTTCTTTTTAGGTGTTCCCCGGATATTTTGCTCACCATATATGTAGTTCACTCTTGTAAAATGCTTCTTTTCCTAAGCATTGGGCAGGGTAGAGACTTTGAAGTCTTCTGGACTTCATATGATGCTTCTCAAGGGTAGGGCGCTGAGGCAATTATTCAGAGGTCAAATCGATTATTTTTATCATTTAGATTGCCAATTCTCCGAAGCAGGAAACGACTTCTTTCATGTCGGCAAGTCTTCCAAGTTATCTGACCAACGGGCTTTGCTGGACACTTTTTAGAGATAGACAGATTTCCATGACGTCTTCCTAAATCTCATCAATGACGGTGGTCTCGTCATATCTTTAGTTTGTGTCATCTTGGAGGGTGATGAAGCTGTCGTCGTTAACCGAGTTTTCAGACATGTGAGTTGGTATAATGGTTTGGCCGAGAGGAATAAAAGTTCACTCTCAATGAAAGCACCAATTTTTGGAACCAAATCCACTCACTGTCATCTGTGGTGGAAGTGCTCGAACTCAACTACCTACAAAATAATAAACAATCGTGAGCAAGCCTAGAACCCCGGGAGGGGGATTGAACCAGGTAAAGGCTTTTCGACCGTCAAATAAATGAATAATATAGACTCAAGCGGTGGGCAAGAGAATCCAAGTGTTTAGATTGCATTACTAGAGATGAACCCTAGACAGGTGTATTTATACTCTAGGAGAGAGACCTTTTTGGGATAGAATCCTCGTTCTAAGCCAGGAGAATCCTAAAAGGTATCTAGAAGTAGATATTGCATCCTTTAAGGAGTTATGATTACTTGCAGCACACGCCAATTCCTAGATCAGATTATGTGTGTTACAGAACAAGCATGGTTATCCAATGGAGTCGTTAGGACTCCATTTATTGCCTCGGAATAGAGTAATGGTGGCACCCGCTACATGATCTGATTTAGATATGAACACAATCAGATCTTTAAGTCTTGGAGTTTGGATCAATCTTATTCCAAGCTGGTGAGTCCATGACCGGATCAATCTTATTCTGACCCTCAAAAATCATGGTCTCATAAGGCTCATTATACATCGAACTTCTACAATTCGAACCATTTATTTTTTTTAAGTCTTCATTCATAGATCATCTTTGCAAAAAAATGAATTCAAAAGAAACCATTTACTCATTTTGTTGTAATAATGAAATTTCAATGTTTCTTAGAACATAGTGTTTGTCAATTTCTTTGAACTCAACTAGATGCCTCAAACATTTTTTATTTGGCTAATATTTTGGAACGATGATCTATGAAATGCAACTTGAATAATAGATGGTTGAGATCATTGAAGTTTGATGTCGGGTGGGCCCCACAACTAATCCCTAAAAATGGGGATCTCTCTAGATAAAGGGCTTCTAACTCCTTACACTGATGTGTGAAAATAGTACAATATATTTAGGGTTGTACCAATCCCTATTTAAGTAGGAATTCTAAACTAATACAATTAAAAATTACATTCCTATAATACATATGATAACTACTGAGATGATTTTGGATATATTACCAGGCGTGTCAGGTGTTACAATGGCGACATTTGCTTGTACCACAAACTACCTTTGTGGTAGAAAAGTTGACTTGCATTATGGAACCCTTTATTCAAAGATATAAGATTGTCCCTCTCCCCCGACCCGACAACGACACACCGCAAATAACACCAGTGTTCAATTTAGTCTCGAGTATGATACTTCAAGTGATGACTTTAAAGTTAACGTTTTTGTTGAACATGTTAATCCTCTGGATAGGCCAGATAAGGATGCCATTATTGACACTAAATATTTTGAATAACCTATCAGTTTTTGTATGCGAGTTGAGGTTGCAAGTTTTATTGATTTAATTGCTCCAGACCCTTAATTATAATATAAAGTTTGGGTTAGTGGCTTGTTTAAGACTATTTAGCTAGTTATAATTTTGAAACCCACCATTGCAACTATTGCAATCAAGGTCCTAAAAGACGCTAGGCCTTAGTCGAGCGGTGGGCTAGGGCCTAGCGCCTAGGTAACTACGTGGATTGCCGCACCCTAACCTAGATATCTAAATGATACATGGATGGCACATGCTGGCCGACACTCAAGAGTGACGAAAGCTATGAATATACCAATTTGCGAAGACATGAGGGGACAAGTAATCCAAAAGTCATGCAACAAACAATAATCACAAGGAATATACAAACACTAAGAGGCAATAATAATAATCCAAATTAAACATGAACAAAACAGAAGGTCCAATGGCCACAAATTCGAAATAAAAGATGTAAGAATATGTCCAGAGCATACCACTAAATGGAAGTAGTAGTGAAAGGTAAGACATTAAGTTACAATTATTCATAAAGAAGCCATACGCAAGTGGAAGAACGCAAGATCACTTGTAAGGAAAAGCCTCGAAGCTTAAGTCATAATCCTCGTCACTAGGTCCTGAGGGGGCGCAAAAACAAAAGGTGAGTGGACCAGAATTTATACTAATACTAATAATAATAAAACCAATTTCTTTCTGAACATACTAACCCTCTGTTTTGAAAACGTATATAATACTATATAATAGGTTTTTCTAAAAATTCTACATGCTATAAAAACTTTCATACGATAAAATCATCTCTAAAAGTGATAATGAAACGCTCGAAGGCAAAGCCAATAAGTCTCAAAAATTAACACGACGATGTACTCAACTAGGGGTATCATAGTCGCCCAAAGGCATAACCATCACCCGAAGGCGAAGCTGTACGACATTGGGTTACGCTAGTGAAGAAATATGGTAGGTCCTACCACCTGAAGGTGAAGCTGTATGACTCTGGGTTACACCAGATAAGGAACACACACACACACACACACACACATAACACACCGACACTAGCCGTGGCTAGTGAAGCTGTCCGACACTAGTTTCACCAATGAAGCTGGGAGTATGTCATAAATATCCTCAACTATGTCCTATGGCCATAGATGTCTATGTGTTGTATGATTACCCACTAGATATGCACAAGCCATGAACAAGCCATGCACACCATGCACAAAACTAAAATGACGAAAATACCCACATATAAATTGTAAAAACTCACAGTGACGACGTCATTTTTTTGGGTTGGAAAAGAAGGATGTCGAGAGAAAGGTCTGAACTATAGGTTTTTTGGTTGAGCTCAAATGTGTGAACCTTGATTTCGAAGAGAGGGAAGTGCATAGAGAGGTTAAAAGAGTGAGCTGGGTGCTGGGTTGAACCCATACCTCTGGTTTTGAACACAAGGATGTCAAGAGAAAGGTGAGAAGAGTGAGGTTGGGTTTTTGGGGTTTAAGCTCATATTTGTGAGCTATGTGTGTTATTCTTCCATAACCAAACACAACAAATTGTTCCATCCTTAAAGATAGGAGGTTTGTACCATATTTTCTGTTTTGGCTGGAAAGTTTCATTTTTTCCTGCGACTGAAGCTTCTGTAGGCATATTAAGTTAGGGTGTTTAGTTCCAAGTTTCTACATCAATGATTTATGGAAAAAATGGGTTGTTTGTAATGCGAATCAATACTTATAAGCTAGGGTTTGTGTTTCAATTTGGGGCCTATGGGTTGTGGAATGAACTTTACTTTTTGACATGCTACAAAACTGGGATGGAACACCTTATGGTTCAAGTGTTGAATTGCAAAAAATTCTGAAATTTTTTTAGTAATTTGCATGTGGTGTGCATATGGTGTGCATGGTTATTAACGACAACGAGTATTATGTTTTCCACGTGCACGGTTAAGCAGTAGTTGATATACGTAACAAGACTTTAAAAATTGTCACTGTAACCTTATGTACGTAATAGTTATATTTTAGTTGTATCACTATACCAATAGGTTGCCGTTAAAGTTTCTTATTAATGCAAAAAATTGGCCATTGCTCGATCACCGGTTATGTGCATACCATGTGCATGAAATGAATATATGATGTGTATTATGTGTGCATATCGTGTATATGATGCTTATTTACATATTTGATACTCTTCACATTAACATAGTTTAGGACATAATAGGTTTTGAAGATAACAAGGATACATAGATCTATATTTTTCGACGACTTCTTCGAGTCAACAGAGCTAAACAATGACGTAGGATTTGCCTTGGGTGACCCCGAAAATAAGGAGGTTCCATGTTGTACCACCCATGGAACTCAGTGGTTAAAACCCTTAGTTTCATGTCTGAACTTGGACATATTGGTGTTGTGAATTGTTTTAGCTATCTGAGAATTGTAATGGCTTTTTTGGTATAGAGATAATGGTTATGGAAAACAAGTGTGAGAAGCCTATTTATACAAGTGTATCATTGATGTGGAAGAAAACCGATTGGGTAAAAAAGGGATTGTGTTGAAAGTGTTAGTGTGGTGAGGATTTGTTGCACGTGACCTACAAAAGTTATAGGAATCCCAGCACTCCTTTTTTGTCCCTTCTACTACTTGATTTCAACATATGGGTTAGTGTTTTGTCAAATCTCACACCCCCTCCTTCATTTCCAACATATAGCTATTAACTCCTACTACTTCATTTTCAACATTTATGGCGCGTTTACGTAACTGTAATCAAACTAGAGGAATTGGATTGAGGAAGAATTGAATTGAGGAGGAGTTAGAATCGAATTCCTGTTAAAGCTGTTTACTTAAATGTTCTGGAATTAGAGTAAAAATGAAACAAAATTCATATAAGTTGTTTACTAGTTCACCTGAATCGGAATGAAAATTAATATGATTACTAAAATACCCTTAATCTAAATAATAGAAAAATTCATAAGTTTTTAATACAATTTCACACTCACACACACACACACACACACACACATATATATATATATATATATATGTATAGTTTTATTAAAATATTAACCATTCTCGTTGGAAAATATTGGAATATATTGGTTGGCACACCATCGGAGTACATCATCATTTTTTTTTTAGTCCCTTTTCGCTTCATTCTCTCTATCCGTTCTCTTTAGCTCTCTCTCTCTCAATCTCTCTAGCTATTTCTCATTCTCCATCTAAGCAGCAAACCTTCCATAAACACAGCAGCATACCCAGAAGCATACCCAGCTTCCTGCAATTCGAAAGATCTGAGGGGCGGCTGCTGCTCCTTGTTCCTCTGTAGCTTCGCCAGTGGGTGATAGGTCTTGGTAGTCTGGGAGGTAGTGCGGTAGTCTGCGTTGGTTAAGGGTGGGATAGGTGTGTGCTTTGGGTGGTTGAATCGTGGGAGGCAGATGGAAGGGGAGGGCAATTTTGGTAGAGAAGTTTGATTCCAGATGCTGGCTTTCTTCCGGAATTCAATTACCACCTTCAAGTCAGTATCTGGATTCTGGGAATATCAGGAATCCGATTACTGATTTTGGGTGGAGCCCACTAATTTTTTCATTCCCAAAATTTGGTAAACGCCGGAATCGCTTGGATAGGAATTCAATTCCCTTTCTTCTACCTCCATTCTGGTTTGGTAAACACACCATTAATGTAATAATATAGGTTAGGGAAATTGACCAGTGGCAAAGCCACTTCGATGGTAGGGTTGGTCGGTCCATCCTACAATTTTTGTAATATATATTAATTGTGTGCAATTATAAACAATAGTAAGTGTCATGTTAGTTGGTGAGTATATTTTTGTAGTTTCAACAAGGCAAGGATTCAAAACTTGATGGTTTTTACATCTTTTTTGTCTTTTCCTAAACCCAACCTTATGTTTTACCATATAAATTTCAATTCCTTTTTGGTTCTATACAATTTAGAGGAAGATGTAATGGATCCGTAGATCTAACTGTGTTCAAAGAAAATGTCATAGTTATATAGTTTTGAGTCATGATTTTAATTTTTTTTATATTTATTTAATACAATAATTTTTTTTGTTAGAGCTAGTAAATAAGTTTTGAGTCATGACTTTAATTTCATATATACTTTAAAGCTCCATCTCTCCTATTTCAGTAAAATTGACCATACTAATGTGTCTTAGAAATCCCATAAGCAGCTCCCTAGCCAAGGAGGCTTTTACATATCATGTGCATATAGTGTGCATATCATGTGCATATAGTATGCATATAATGTGCATATCATGTACATATAATTGATGTATTTGTGTTGGACTATGATTATGATAACATGGTTTTGTATGTATAACTAACATGGATTTGTATATATACCTAACAATGGGCCATTATTCTAGAATTACTGACCTTATAATTCATGTATTTGTGTTTGAATAAGATTATGAAAACATGGTTTTCATAATATGTGTAATCATGTGTGAAGATACACCGTAACTTTGCTGTATTAGTAGACATAATATTGTAGTGAAATAGATTAATTAATCAATAAAGAAAAAAAAACTTTTTATTTTATAAATAAATAAATTAATTGTAAAGGATATGATTGTTGGGTATTTGATGGGTTAGTTAATTAACTTGACCGACAAAGTAAAATTTCCTTTTCTTTTTCAACTAGTGCTTCATACTTACGCTTTCGGCTATGTATTAGGTATTTGTGCTTTGCTGATTTGCACAACACCTCGTTCAGCTATTGTTGTAATGCAACCAATGTGGACTCCTTTCTGAGACACTTTTGATGCCACACATTAATAAAGCATGAGTTGGCAGAAAATTTCGTCTTTGATTAAGCAATTTGATTGGTCGGATCATCGGAATCACCGTCACTCCCCAAAAGAGCCATGACATGTGTGCCTAAACCATGGCTACAAAATTGTTCTTACTTGCATTTATAGATAATCGATTTAGATGTCATTAAATGGCATAGCAGGCCATAAAGGGATGGAAACAGATTGTCTGTTTACAACTAGTTTGTCTGCAATACTCCTTCCAATTGCTTACCTTTATTTTTTGTATAACTACATTAAGAATGTATCGTGGACAAACCAAGTGTTGTCTAATGACTTGTTCTTGCTTTCCATTTATAGATGATCAATTTAGATGTCATTGAATGTGAGACCAACAAATATTGGATGAAATTGATTGATTCATGACTGCCTATTGTAGGTATATGATGGCTTGTGAGCAGTGGTGTTCAGCTATCAAGAACTAAGTTTCCAACTTCTTGTTCATAAAAAATCCTTCCAAATCCCAAACATTTTACTGTAACAACATTAAGAATGTGTCGTAATGGCAACAAAATGTTTAGTTCGTATACTTTCACATTTAATAGGGCAAAAAAATTGACAGTTTTGTATACTTGTGTGTTTATGAGCACTTATGAAGACCATTGTCTACCCTCACGCAGTCTTGTCACTTTGGTCCTTCAAGTAGCAAAAAATAACTTTTCAAACACATAAATGAGACAAAAAATTAGTACTACACAGAAATATGTAACCACTCCCACATCCAATGTTCAAGAAAGTGTACAAACATTTATGTTCCAAAAAAACATGTACTCATCCCACTCCCACATCCATTATTGAAGACATACTACAAACATTTGTGTTCCAAAAAACGTGTAATCATCCCACTCCCACTCCCACATCCAATTTGGAAGACATTCTACAAACATTTGTGTTCCAAAAAACATGTACTCATCCCATTCCTACATCTAATTATGAAGACATTGTACAAACATTTATGTTCCAAAAAAACATGTACTCATCACAGTCCCATGAACTTCAATAGGTGTTTAGGAATCCCGAGAATGCCCGAGGTCATACAGTCTGAACTAACTCTGTTGTTTAGTGAAGCTGTTAAAAACCACTTCTTTGTCGACAATTTTGGCAATGGTTGGTTTGAGTTAGAGTTCATCGACGAGGATGAACTGGAAAACATGGTGGAGGGATGTCCATGGTTTGTGAGGGGCCAAATCTTCCACTTAAAAAGGTGGACATAAGACTTTAGGGAATCAGACTCTATATCTTACTTGAGGGTATAAGTTAAAATCCCTTAAATGCAATATAGGGAGCTGAATATCTTAAAGACTATCACTAAACTCATCGGGGACCTTATTAGGCTTAATGACCCTTGTATTAATTCCCTGAATTGAATGGCCATAAGGGTGTTAATGAAAGTGGTTGTTCATCTCCCTTTCAAGTGGGTCGTGGTGGTGAACGAGGACAAAGACTTGCCAACTTTCCACAGTTATGAGGTTTGTTTGAGGTTTGCTCATACTATGGATGAGAACAGTACTCAAATGCGATTGTGAAGTTAATGTGTTGGATGCCAGTTGATTTATGGTTAACAAGGTGTTTGGAGACGAGCCAAACATGCTGCCTTCAAGGAACAAAAAAAAAAAAAAAAAAAAAAAAAAAAAGGAGAATGAAGGTGACGGTGAAGATGAAAGTGAGAGTAAAGGTGAGGCTGCAGGTCCAAGTGCATGTGGTGGTGATGGCATGGGTACAAATAATTGATGACGCTGGATGAAGTGATCAAGTGGTCAAGTAGGTTTAAGTAGTTTAGATTTAATTTTACCATATTTTAATTAATGTTTTAGTTTTAGTGTGTTATATTGAACGTTTTTTTATGTATTATTGTGTTATGTCAAACGATTAAATTTCATTTTAGCATGTTTTAATTTATGTTTTTGTTTAAGCAGGTTGGTTTTAGGTTTGTAATGTTTATGTTTAAGAAGGTTAGTTTTAGTGTGTTATGTGGGATGTTTCCATCGCTGTGTACTTCACAATTTATTTTGACAGTTTCAGTTTCATTGTCTCGTATTATTTGTGCATGACCATTTCCTACTACTCCATCACAAAAATTCATAACAGATAAGGATAGTTTCATCGACTGTCACCTAGTTTCATAACACATAAATAGTGGTTTTAAAAATTGTCTTTCAAATTCATTCAACTTGACTTATCCATAACAACAAATCATCTGGAAGGATATAATGAAAGCATCACCATACCAATTACATTCTTCCACACCAAGTACAAAATTGGACAAATAATTGAAATTTATTTCAAATTTACTTTGTCTGAATCTGTTTCACTGTCTAACTTATTTGAGGAAGACCCTTTCATGGTACACCAACTTGCTCTAGGTACACATTATGGTTCACAAATATTCATATCGCATAATGAAGGTTTGATAAATTGTCACACACTTTCACAACACATAAGGGATGGTTTGAAAAAGTGACTTTCAAATTCATTCCACTTAACTGACCCATAACAACAAATAATCTAGAATGAGATAATCAAAGCATCCCCAAACCCATTAAATTCATCCACACCAAGTAAATAAATGGACAAATAATGTAACATCATCCACAATGAAAGACTTGCACCTCAATTAATATTCATCCCAACTAATGGAACTTGTCTTAACAAAATAAAAATATATACATCACCACATATTCACAATATAATACTTGTTTTATTGGCTACAAGATTACATCGACAACCATTGAGTCATCCAGCACCACCTAGACATTATGCACCTCATGCAACATGTAACTGCCTTCCTCAATCGGAATGCAGGGACATTTTGCGGTTTAATAACATCGAGAGGAAGACCAGTAAACAAGAACTCTATCACTTTTAAAGTGAAAATCCCACAGTCTCCCCATGCCATCAACAAGTTTCAGAAATAATTTACACACAATTCAATCATTTAACTTAACTAACAATTCAATAAATTTTTAACTGACTCATTGTTTTGTTGTGGACCTCTTCGACTTATAACAATAGGGCCAAAGTCCCTCCTTCACCTCCATCGACACGCTTCGAAGGACATCAGGTAACACATAAGAAATTGGAGCCAATTTCATCGTCGCTTTCTCGGAGTGCGTTGTTGATCTCAAGAAGTCATGCACAATGATTCTTAAAGCTTTCAAGTTCATCTTGATAGCAACCATGGTTATCAATGTTGAGGGGCATGACATGATTCGACCAACAAAGATGTAGATAATAGCTTCTCATCCCCCTTCACAGTTTTCAAAATGACAAGTAAGAATGGAGTGCACGATTCGCGCTAACAGTATATCTGTAAACAGTCAAAGTATAAAGTAAAAGACATGTACAACACTTTTACTGCCCAAAATCATACTCAACATCATAATTGCACATATTTACATAATTAGCATAGATTATCTTGGATAGTTTACTAGAAACCAATCGTTTGTGTTGGTGCTCAACATTGTCCCTACCCTCCGAACCTCTTCGCCATGCTTCTGGAGAAGATACAATTGAAAATGATTGAGCTAAAATGCACAATTTTTACTTAAACTTTCACACCAACACAATCCCAACAGTATGGAAACACACCATCAAGAACAGGGTTTATGGACTTACATCGATTGACAACCACCGTTCCTTGTCAATGAGCAGTCTCCAAAAGTTTGTCTCCTACCGTCATATTCTCAAACGGGCAATCAGAGTAACAATGTAACAAAAAAACATTGATCGTCATCATTATAGTCGTTTACTGAATATAAATTCTAATGCACCAAAAGCAGAACACAATGATCACTTACTTGTTCCCAGCATTCTTCAAACTATGGAATTGATAGAAATACTAAAGTGCCTCAACCACATAGCCTGAGTCTATTGCTTTAAATGCCGCTCCCCTTTGCAAAACATGTTCCCTCAACTCACCGTCTTGGATTTTTTTTGCACTTTGTCACGTCAAATATCAATGTTGTGTAATGCACCACTTTGGTCTTCTTCTTGGCTCCTCCTTTGGTGACCCAATCTTTGCCGCCGCCCCAGTGTAGTGAACTTTCCTCTTCGTTCCAATGTGCTCACCCTCAAGTGTGTAAATAACAACATCATCATCGAAACTCTAAACTTTTGCGTGCTTGTGCGTTATCCTTTCTCCGACCAGTGCAAGCACCATATGGCACACATCTGCGAGACTTTCCAAATGAGCAATCCTTACAAGTTCCTGGAAACCTACTTCCTCCACACATTTCCTTCCCTCTTGATCCCTCGGTTTCCTCCTATTTGCCTTTTTCACCCCCGTTTTGACCACCCTTTAATTCTTCTTTGGTTTCCTGGAGACCATTTCATGCACTGCCGCAACTTTCACCACCATTTTCTTCTTCTTTTTCCTATTTTTTACCTACTTTTTTCCCCTCTTCTTCTTCTTCTTCTTCTTCTTCTACTACTTCCTATTCCTCCTAAACTTCCCTCATCAATGCTTTCACCTCCTCCATCAACTCTTCCACCTTCTTCAACACATTCCTCTGAAAAATATCCTTTCGTGGGCCAAATGCCCCACAACCATCTTCAACTTCTTTTTCTTCCTCCATCAAATCTTCCACCTTCTTCAACACATTCCTCTGAAAAATATCCTTTCATGGGCCAAACACCCCACAACCACCTTCTTCTTCTTCTTCTTCTTCCCCACCGCTTGTCATTTATCGCCAGTCATCACAATTACATTTCTCAAAACAAGCATTCATAAACATTCAAAAACATTCTCCAAAATTCACATAGATATTCAAATATTTTCACAATCCTTCATAAAAGTTCATAACTTTTGAAATAAGGCCATACCTCTCAACTCTTAGTTATGTACATCTAGACCTGTTCATTAATCAGCTACTTATTCTTTGTTGACCACCGAGGAATTCTTGGGATGGCTGCAGGATCAGTCATCTTGCAATAACGAAGTGGCTTCTCCAGTTGCGCAATTATTTTGTATGCCTACATTTGCACGTACACTGAATTAGTGCTTATCACAATCACAACAACTTGACCCTTATTAGTACTCAATCAAACCAACAAATTGTACCTAAAAGGAATAACTAAACTCTTAGTAGCACCATTTGAATCTTTGCCTCCTTTTACTTCCCCTCGGTTGTTCCTCTTCATCCTCCTCATCTCATTCAACATCACCATCCCATCTTCATCTCCCTCTCCTAACAGCAGCAAAACAGAGGCTGTCATGTAGTTATTCGAATGATACCTCACCCCATGTATAAGTGTTGAACCTATCTATGTCCTTCACGAGGTCCAAGTACTCTAGGTTCACACCCACATTACTCTTCATCCCTCTCAAGACACCTTAGGTGAAGCAAACCAGCCTCATCTTCAACACATCATCCTCATTCTTTAAACACCATTTCAAGCTTGGCACATGTCACTAAAACCTTTTTGGTAGCTTTCTTGGGGGCAGTTTTCACTTCACCTTTGCCCTTCACACCCTTACCCTTACCCTTGCTACTATCTCCAACAAAACCAAACTTTTGAGGAAAATACTTAGGCAACAGCCTAATGTTGGAAGGCTTAACCTATAAGGTTCGTCACAATGGAGCCCTGTAATGAGGCAAAAGTCCTTCTTTGTGAACCGGGTGACCTCATAGCCTATTAAATATGTGAGTCCCTCTAGGTCTTTCACCCCCTAATTTGCCACTCTACGGATCCACAATTCATGCACCAGCTACCCACTAAAGGTTAATCTATCGACACTCTCCAAGTGTCCAAAGTATAAAGACCTAAAATCAGCAAGATGTGCATCATTAAACTTGTGACACAAGACTCCTAGGACATGACTAGCTTAAGAAAGGTTGTTAACCCTTCCCCTATAAGATTATTTCTCTTTTGTTGCGAGTTCAACCACCTGATTTGCCATCTCCTGTACACATAATAATACAAGCATTCATGACAACCAAATTGAACAACATATACCCTGAGAACAACCAAATACGACAATGTTTATCATTGACACAACAAGTTCTCATAGCTATACATCTACTATGAACATACTTTCATGAGTTAAGAAATACCAAATCAATTCATAAAATTAACAAAGATTCATCGACAAAAATCATTCACAACTCAACAATATAAATTCAACAAAACAAATTGAAGCACATATATCGTGTACACAACCTGTCAACCACAGTTCATAAACCTACATCTCACCAAATATATACTTCCACATCAACTAATTTCATCAACCCACTTGCATAATTAACCATAAACACTAAAAAAAGTACATAATTTTACATATATAATGAAATTATTTTCTAGGGTTCCAAATTTCAAATTTAGTTTCCGGAATCAAGTTTGTCATCGACTTTTGCGGAAACAATGACTCTAAACCCACTCCAATCAAGGAACCACCGAAATTTTTTCCATGTGAGCAACTGCTAACCCTTAAACCAAAGATGTTTGAATGTCGAAGTGCATTGAGCCTGGAGACAAGAATCACAACAATACTCCAACTGGGTTTCAAACGACAACGAACTTTTCGAACACTACCAAGGTTTTGAATGAGCACGATGTTGGGATGAGAAGGAGATTTTTGCAAGGAGAAGAAAATTTTAAGGTTTCAACTGTTGCTTCTGGTTTCAACTGTTGTTGTCGTGGGGAGGGAGGGGGAGAGTTTAGTTCCCTAATTTTTTGAATTCTTGCAGATACCGTTTTCATTAACTCACATATCTTTTTTAACTCGGTTTTACACTAAGCCCTTTCTGATGGATTCATTTTCAACCGTTCAAATTTAATCGTACAGTCCACATTCTATCCGCACGCACTGTCCGCAGAAATCGCGTTCTTAACAATGTAGTGGTGTAAGGCTAGCTTTGTGCAGAAGATTTTATACGGGCCCAATCACAAAGTGCTGCCCCAAAACGAAAAACTTCTGGGTCTGGCCCACGAACCAAGTCCGTATGTACTCTGCAATTCTGCTCAGTGAAAGAAAATTACAGAAGAGAAATGGCGGCAACGAAGAGCAAGGCAGTCTACAATGTTTATAGAGCGCTGACCCGTGGTCTATCACCATTGCTGTACCTTCACCTCCACTGGCGGAAACTCCGAGGCCTCGAGCACCCACTCCGATGGCGTGAGCGTCTGGGCCGACCTTCCCTCCCTCGCCCCGAAGGCCCACTCATCTGGTTCCACGCCGTCTCATTAGGTTTCCTCCCATCCTATCCAATCCAATCTATGTCATTCCTTCAGCTAATTTCATCTCCGTTCCCCCTGTTTGGTTACCGGGAAAGTGGAGGGAAAATAATATAGAGATATTGAGCTTAATCAATCTTTAATTGTGATTAATTATTGTGGCGTAATTAAAAACTGGACCCAGGTGAAGGAATGGCTGCGATTCCGGTGATCAAGCAATGCATTCAGCGGAGGCCTGATTTAACTATTCTGATGACCACTACGACGTCATCTGCGTTGTAAGAACAAAACTCATCTCCCCATTTAACGTGTAATTCTGAATTTATTTATAATTTTTCATTTCGCTACATTTTCAGTGGAGTAATAGAGAAACGTCTTCCAATTGGTGTCTTACATCAGGTACTCTTTTAATAAATATATGTTTGTATTTTGCGAAATTCGTGACTTTCGCAGCATTCAAAAATTCGATAGATTTTTCTGATCAATTCAATCATTAGATGTAACGCTATATTCGGGGTCATAATGCCTAATTTCTACCTACAATTTTAATACAATGCAGCTGGAATTGTTAACAAATTGAATACATTTATATGTTGTATAGAGATAGATATGTTACTAGCTTATGTAATAGATGGGAATTTGGAAACAATGCTTGGTTTCATCTATCGGTGTCCTTATGGTGACGATGAATATTACTATTGTTCTCTATGTCTTAACTGAAAGTACCGATAGCATATTTCTGATTGTGACACACTCAACTTTCAATTGATCAAGTTTGCGCCGGTCGATACACCTTCTGCTGTGGACTCATTCCTTGGTTACTGGAAGCCAAATGCGATCGTGCTTATGGAGAGTGAACTATGGCCAAATTTAATTATGGCTGCTTCAGAAAAGGGTGTAAGTTATCTTATCCTGTTGTGAATACACTAAATTATGTGAGTGTATTTTTTGAATGATAATGATGGTAATAACACCCAATTAGTACTTAGAAGTGTAGCTCAGTTATTTTTTTAGGTTTACTCTAAATGAGAAAATATTTTCCATCGTTTAATTTTATTTGCATCCAAATTATTGCTTAGCTTGGCTACCTATAACTTGAATACGTAAAGTGCAGTTGGTTTTTGATCATTTATATGATTCATATTTTTTCAGATCATGCTGGCATTGTTAAATGCTCGAGTATCTACTAAATCCTTTAAACGTTGGTCAGGACCAGCGCTTCTTCCTCTTATTTCATTGATGCTATCAAAGTTTTCATTGATCTCCCCATTGGTAAGTGCCGCTACAGATTGCATTGAGTAATCTGTGTCTTCAATTGTCTTCTCACTCTTTTTCTTGCACGCCATAGAGCAATATGCAGGCCATCCACTTTCAGCTGCTGCATGCCCCGCCTTTTGTGATCAACTTTTCTGGTGACTTGAAGTATGGTATGTCTCACAATGAAAACTTGTATATATCCTTTTGGAAGTCAATTGGAAAGTCTAAATGTTGTGTTTTGAATCTGGTATCGTTTCATAACTATAAATTATAGAAACTCTTGAAGAAGGTGATAATCTATCGTAATCCTAGAATTTATTTATTTTTTCTTGTAATGTTCAGTGGTTGGAGAATTTGACATTTCTGAGGGAGAGATCAAAAGCATGGAAGATTTAAAAGTACACTGTGCCCACAGGAAGGTTTGGATGGCTTCTTCCATACATAAGGGGGAAGAAGAAGGTTACTTCTTGCTACTTACTTATCCTTAAGTTCTGGACTGCATATATTGTGTCATGTACATGTAGAGTTTCATTAGAGACCTGACCTGAATCATACAATGTCATGCTGCCTCATTACTGGCAGTCGTTGGTTTCTGAAAGTTTCATACAAGTGCTCGATGATTTTATTACGTGAATGCTAGTGCTATACTGGTGTTTCATCCTAGTTTGGTGCTTCTTTGGCTTGCAATGTCATTTTCAACCAGAAACTAGTGTTTTTTTATTTTCTTTTTGTTTTGCTTTGTTCATTTCACCCTCCATTTCTTAACCCATTATTTTTTCTTAAAGTAGCGACATTCATCTAAAGAATTGTCAAAAATGTTTTTGCATTCATTTATCAGAATATTCTTTTGCTAGATTATTTCTGTCTGTTGAAAAGCTCACAAATACTATATGCAGTAATACTTGGCATTCACAAAGTGCTGCGACAAGAGTACCCTGACTTGTTAACTATTATTGTGCCTCGACATCCACATCATGGAAAAGAGATTGCTCAAGTATGCCATGCATTCAATTTTATTGTTGTTTAACAGAAAAAAATGGTATCTATATGATTGATTTTTCTAAAGGCACAAAACTATATTGAGATTTACTACCTGAAAAAAGAGAATGATTGAACATTACATTTATTAGTTTCATTTCATGACATTGCCTTAAATAGTGCAGAAATTGTGGAAAGAAGGGCATGGTGTAGGGTTGAGGTCTCAACGTGATAAACTCTTAGGAGACACAAGTATATATGTGGTGGACACATTAGGTTAGCATATTTTGAAATCTTTTCCCTACATGATTCTTAGACAAATCTTGCGCAGAAATCATACTCTCATAGTTTACCCCTTGTACAGTGGCTCCACAAAAGCATTCTCCCTAACTTCATTATATGTTTTTTCTCTTTGCTTGATTTATAGGTGAATTGAAACACCTTTATAAGTTATCCCCTGTAGCTGTAATTGGAGGTTCCTTCTTTCCTAGCCTTTCTGGCCATAACATATCAGAAGCTGCTGCAGCAGGCTGTGCAACTTTGACTGGTGAGTAGCTGCTACCAGATCAGAGTTTATTGGTTCTTAACATACCATTGATAGCTGCTTTTTTATTTTCATTTCTCAGGTCCTTACATCGGGCATTTTTCAATCATGGTACTGGAAATGCAACGGTTAAATCCTCTGTCAGTTCTGCAGGTGTGAAGAACCTCTATCCCATGTCCTTCAAAGTATCACATGTTGAGACTCTTCATACCTCCAAATTATGTTGGTTTTTCAGAAATTTGACTCAATATATAGTGATTTATATAGGGTGGTGCTATCCACACACCTATTCTTACCTCTCACACACCCCTCCTCAATTTCCGGCCGTTGGATCGAATGAACTAAAGAAGATCAATGGACCAAAATTAACAAGATGTGAGAAGTAAAAAGGGGTGTGTGATTTGTGAATAGCATTACTCTTTATTTATCCTTTTCTGGTTTTAATTTTCTTTTACATCAGAAATCTACTTTTTTATTCAGTAGACTTGAATTGAAATATCGGATCTAGATAGGAAATTCATTAAATGTTACGTGTAACCTGTACTCTCTGTTCAGCTGTTTGGGCGAAGCTTTTAGGCAGACATGTCGAATAGGTGATCTTGTACTGCGTGGGTAGAATGGGCTTCGTTCAGTTTAATCATATGTACACGTGTTAGCTTCATTTGTTGCTTTAGTTGCTACTTTTAGTCTCTGTAAATAAGTCATAACATCTGCACCGAGCCTGCTTTTGGGTGGGAAGACGGCCTTTGCACGGTAGTACTGGCTGTCTGGATTGTGGATAATTTCTACTTAGGAATAACTACCTGAACCTGTGATTTCATTAATATTTGTTCTGTCTGCTTATAAGAAAATAAAAAATAAAAATCTGTGTAATTTCTGCAGCTTTTTATGTTAATGGTCTTGCAGGTTGGGGGAAAATTAGAACTTGAAGAAGCTCTTAGAAAGCTGTTTGGTGATGTCAAAGTTCTAGAAGCACATTGTGCTGCAGCAAAACAAGTGTATCATACCCTATCAAGTGGTGTGGTTCAAAACGTTTGGAATCTATTAGATATTCAGATTCTCCAACGAGCTTTGAGCTAAAAAGTAAAAGATCATCATACAACAACAGAAATGTAGGGTAAAGTTACCACTCCCCTTAGCATCAGAGTATTTTATGCTTATAGTCAATTAGCATGTCCTAGATTAGTAATTTAGTTAACCTGGGTTTGAGCGTCCTGTTGTTTGTAAAATGTATTCTTCCAAATGACAGCTGATTTTGAGCGTCGTGTTGTTTGTAATTACTATCATCGGGTATAGTAGTTAAAATAACTTTTACCCTTCGAGAAAGGTGAAAAAGCGCTTTGGCAACAATATGTTTTCTTTTATTAAATCCTATGATGTGCCTTGATGTCTAATTTCTGTACAAGATACAGATACTTTGCAAGGATAAATGTTAAACCTCATACTGCTTATTCCCTATACACAAGAGATTGCATCTTCACCTGTAAATAAATGAAAACACCAGTATAATGTATATATTTTCAGCAAGAGTCTTTTAAAATGCTTAATGTACTTCTTTGATTCAGCACCTTTGTGTCTACTGCTAGCTTGACATAATGGTATTTCTAGGAAAATAGAAATAATAGCAATCGCAGATAACTGTTGCTGCTGCTTCCACCACTGCTACAATAATCTCTATGCAGCGTGATGAACTTCTCAGAAAGCCATGAAGGGGGCAAGAGAATTGATGGCTGCTCGTTCCAACTCCAAGAGAGTGAAGTTTATTTTCAAACAGAAACTCGTCACATGGCATAGCTGAAGGGCCAAGCTACCATGACCGTACTCTTCGTATTCTTGGTCTAGCAGCTGCTGTAGAACCGGGTGATTCAGGAAATCTACTCTTTCGACAAACCTTCATCTAGCTTCCCCTACTACTACAGCCAAGTGACCAGGAGGGGCATCCCAGGGTGGCTTCTTTTCACCAACTCCGGCAAGCCTCAGCTTCACATGCAACCATTCTTTTTCAGCTTCCAATGTTGCAGATCATGCCTTGTCTAGAATATTGCTACATGGGAGGACCCATATCATTGTGAAGTGACAACTCAGACATTCTTGATAAGGGTTGTTCAAGGTGGACATGGGTATTTATTCTTGGGGCTCCCCGGTTTTCGCTTCAACAATTTATTCATTTACCGTGCAAAGGCCTAAGGGAAAACACAATAAGGTAAAGTATCTTATAACTGCTAATTGCATGATATAAAGATAATATCGAGTGAAACATGTCGAGTGATTTGGGTTTTCTGTTGTTAGATTTCCTGCATTACCACCTTTGCTTAGTTTTTTACTGGGATAAAAGTGAAACCCTAATAACTTGATATGATTGACGTTATCACATCCTAACTTCTTTGTCCATAACACTTTTTGCTAATATGGCAAGAAGTTGGCAGAATTGTAGTACTTCTTTACCTTTTTTTGGTGACTCAATTGTAAAGAACTTGAAATGCAAGGGATCTCTGCATTTGGATGAAATTGAATCCTTAAGATAGGACAGAATTCTGGCTAGCATGTGTCGGTTGGGGAGTCCTTGGGACCATGATCTTATTTTCATGGGCTCTCACAGAGGAGGATTCTCTCCTCTCCTATTCCCATGCACGCATCACATGCATTGGTGGGCGGACATATTCTTCATACCACATACGTATGTAGGAGTCTCTGTTGTATTGTCAAATTTTTCATGCTTTTGCGTATGTGACATGTCCTCTTTTGGGGTGGCAACCCGGGGGTTTGGGTGCCGGTGTTTTATAGTAGAACAATGTATGACAAGTTGTAAAGAATTTAAAGAGTTACATATTTTCCTTTCATGAATTCATGCTGTTTGCTCTAGGTTATTTAGGCTTTGTTATGGTTATTTAGAAACAAACTAGCAAAACCTAAGAGTGTTTAGTCTAATGGTCAGGCCCTTGGTTTGCTACCAAGAGGTCTGGGGTTCGACACCTCTCAAGGTACCCACCTAGCAATTGCTAGAGTTTCTAGCTCCCTAAATGTTGTGGGGTCAGGCAGGGGGCCTAGTGATTAGTCGGGTCAAAGATCCGGAGACACTAGTTTCAAAAAAAAAAAAAAAAAAAAAAAAAAAAAAAAAAAAAAAAAAAAAAAAAAAAAAAAAAAAAGAAACAAACTAGCAAAGGGGATATTCTCTAAACCCTATGTTTGGACGAGGAACTTTCAAGGTCTCAAGAAACTTTAAACTCAATTGTTAAAAATGCATTAGGTGAACAATACCAGTGAACTATTCAAACCCTACAATGTTATTACTAAAACACTATAAATGCACTACAAAACACTAAACAAGTACTTTTAAATGACACATTGCACTCAAATGTGTCACAGTTAGTTATTTTCGAATTCTCTATCTAATTTCTGTGGTGCATTCCGAATAAAGTTGGGCTAAGTTCCATGGATTTTAAAGTCCCGCGTTCAAACACACCATAACGGCAACGTTGGTGTTTAGGATTGGATTTAATAGCTCACTAGATTCAAAATATGTTGGAAATAAGAAATGAAAGTCAACTTCTACATTATGTCTAGTTAAAGAAGCTAGATGGATTAATCACTGTATCACCATCTTATAACTAATACATAGTCTCCCTTCAATTTGGACAAATTTAGAGTAGGCCTTCATTTCTTACTTCAACATACTTTGAATTTGGCATGTTATCCAATCAATTCTAGGAACTGAAGGTGGCCTAAATTTGATGCTCTTGAACAATTATTTTTTTTGCTTCCATGTTACGTGACAGGTTGAGAGATAAGTAACATTCATTTAAAAATTTGTGTTGCATACAAAATTCTAGTTATAACTAAAAGATTGTCGTACATGATATGTTTTAACTGAACAACGGTTCTCATACTCAACTTACTACTTGGCAGGAAAGTCTTAACAAATTTCTTTTCCTTCCATTAGAGATCCAAACATGTGCAAAGCATAAATAGTTTGGAAAGTTAAAAGGTGGATATAATAAGTACTAATTTATTTTTTATCAAATGATAGATTTTGTCAGATTAGATATTAGATTAGCCACTGATAGGGTTCAATCCATACCGTCATGCAAGGGCTCAACTCCTATTTACCACTGTGGTAAATGGCCACTTGTAATATAATGAGTACTTGATTTCATGGATCAACAACTTGTAGGCAGCTTTTCATCAAGAAGAACCTGAAAGAATTACAGATTAGTCCTTAATTTAGTACCTTTATCTAATCTGCTTTTTGATTACCATATCCAGGTTAGTCTAAATTTAATTTGTTGGTTTGGTCCAAACTCTTAATGCTTCAAAACTAAGGGAAATAAACAAGCAAGCAACAATTAAACTGATAATGTCCCTACCAACCCTGAGACAGTTGACAAAGAACACATTCTGTATTTTGGAAGAGCAACTTGTATGCTACAGGTACATCGTCATGGTCGCGTCTTGTGTCAATGATACAAGAATACATGAAGAAAAATTAATACATAACATTGTATTATTAGCATGGGACGCTATTGTGACGGTATATCATTGCCATATAAATCCTTGTCCTTATTTGTACCAAATAGAAAGGAATATGGTCATTATGCAAACTTACAGAGAGTAATGTCTTTTCTTTGTTCCCTCTAGTTTTCCATCAATTGGGACATGGAAGCTTGACTTCTCTAGTTTTCCATCAATAGGTCATTTGGAATAAGATAAAGTAATATTTTAACATAAAAGATGAAATTTGAAGAGTTGGTTGAAGAGTGGATTGAAATGACAAATTTTAAAGGGACAATACTTGGTAATCACCAAGGAGTACCCAATATACTAACTTTGTTATGTGGAACAATTATAAAATGACATGTGTCCTTTTAACTCACAAACAACTTAACTTAAACTAGTTGTCAAAGATTCACTACTCTAATATATATCCAAACACCCTTCCTCTCCCTCATTGCCCAACCTTCCATCTCTAGCGAACTACACTCACTATTCTAATATCCAAACACCATTCACTATTGGATACTCGAAGAGTGAAGGTTTGGCTACCAATTTTAGGGCTAGTTTGATATTGTGGGAACATGATTTTCTAGGCCTGTGCACGGGGAAAGAATGATCGGAATGCCCGAAGCCCATGGAATGTAGTCTCGTGGGATAAGCTTAGGCCTACTAAAGATATTATTTGTCTTCCAAGTAAGAAAACCCTAATTAAAGTCAAATTAGGATATCTTTGAGATTAGACAATGTAATCATAATTCTAGGAAGATTGGGTATCTTATCCTAGATTTCCTCCTAGATAGTCTCCCAATTTGATAAAGATCACTTTTCCTACAAGAACTCTCAAGATCCCTATAAATATACTAGCCTGAGTATTTATTAGGAGGACATCGACATCCATCTCTATCTCTAGGGCCAATCAATCTATCTCTTTCCTTTTTTCTGACTTATCTCTAAGTCTATTATTCTCTACAAGACACATATTCTCTTTGTGCTTAACAAAGGCCCTTACACCACCATCAATGCGTAGACACATCCATAGAGAACTCATCTCCCTAACGCCCCATCATAGGCTATTCGTCAAGGATGGTTCATACCATTCTTTCTTAGAACTACACCCGTGGTTTGATTTTCAAAAGAAGGCACAGCCCGCAACTTTCCTAGATTGACGTTTTTTTACGTTTTGGATATTTTGAAGGTCAAGATGGCATATTTCAAGCGAACCAACACGAAAGCAAAGGCAGGTTTTGTTCCATGCGCATCAGGAAGTAAAGGCAGGTTTGGTTTCGTGCGGACCAACACCTCTTCATAAGTTTGACTCATAATCTTCTCATCTAAAGTCTACATGTAACTCAGTTCGAGTCCATCAGCACTCATACTGGGGCAAGTCATCACGCAAAACTCTAGACGCAATGTAATCGTGCCTAAAGCCCAATTTGCACACTTAAATGATTTTCAACGAAAAATTGACTTATTAGATGAATTTTGATACAAGTTAAGTTAGATATGAAAGCTAAGATGCCTAAGATCACTGTACCAAAATTTTTGCAAATCCAATATTTTCATTTTTGCGTACGAAGATACTCGAAGCTTCATTCCCGTCAGAACTGAGCAGCTATGGGAAAATGAAGATTTCAAGGCCTTACCAATTTTTCCAAGTCACATGTCATATATTCCTGGAAGTATAGGAAGCGGAGCTACAATGTTCTTATTTTTCTCAAATTTTTCCAGAAGAAAGAATGATCTCAAATCTAGCACACAAAAAGCTGAATAGAAAGCTAGCACAAGCAATGTGTCTCAGCAGCACAAGCAACTTCCCAGATTAATATGTACTTGTTCGGAGCAAACTGGGTTTCGTGCCATACATCATGGCAAAGATACGGAAGTTAGCTTTTTGAAGAATTTTGTGAAACTAAATCTTGTATTATGTGGAAGACATTATTCCCGTTTTACCACTCATAGCACAGGCTTGACTTTTCTTTGAATTTTGAAGTTCTTCCCATGAACTCATATAAAATGACATACAACATGCCGCAATGACCAGGGACTTCAGGATGCAAACAGTCATGATCAAGTCAACAGTTAACCTAAGGGTTTCAACAAGTTCAGGATGCAAACAGTCATGATCAAGTCCGCTCTGATGAGCTAAAACCAAAGATCACCAGCAAAGCATTGTGTGACAACTCCACACTTGTCCTCCTCCACCACTAGCTTGTATTGAAGGCCCATCCGACGGGTGAACGATCTTGGTCCAAACCATGGTTGCGCTCCAAGATATAAGTACTTTTGTTTCTGCAACTATATTCTTCAAATGGGATTCCACCTCAGTCTTGGCAAGTAATTCAGCTTGTGTGGCTTCAACTTTTGTTTCTGTAATAATAGCATTCATAGGTGATTCACCTTTAGGCTTCTCCTTTTCTTTTTCAATGACGGGGTCCAAAGTTGTTTCTTATGATGGCATGATCGAAGGACTTTCACTATCACTCACTACAAACTTGTATTTTATTTTCTTTTTTTTAGTAGGCCATAGTCGAATCCTGGATCAAGCATCTGTTTCCAGTCATCCCTTGCATGTACATTTCAAATGATTGTTCTCGTCGGTACCTTTTCCTCAATGACATATTGTTTTCCTTTATTGTCATCCTTTTTATCATCCTCCGCAGTTGCTGTCTTCATCTTAACTTTCATTTCAACCACATTTGGAATTGATGAGGGTTCTTTCCTATCATTCAAGTCTTTTGGAAGTTATTGCCAAAAGCATTCAAATATGAAATTGGTGAGGGTTCCATTTTAGCCACATTTGAATGACTTTATTCTAAATCATTCAGATAATCATTGGTTTTTAGAGAATTTACGCTGTTCTTTGTTTGCATCTTTAACATTTCAACATTCTGTGCATTGTTATCCTTCCACTGAATCTCTACTTTTTGTAGAAGCTTTTCAATTTCATTGTTAAGCATTTTATTTGTTTGACCAAATATCAAGCACTCTCTGTTTAATGTGTTATCATCTCACTGAAGGTTAGGTACCTCTTCTTAGCAATGCTCCTAGCATTCTTGAACTCATCAAATAGCTCTTCACTTATAATTGTATCCATGCTGATTATGTGTTTTTGGATGGTGGCATCCAGCTTGATCATTTCCTCACTGAACAGTTGGTCAAATCCTGTTTGGGCTTCATTTATGTTGATTCTAAAGTTCATCAATTTGCTGCCCGTTCTTGTTCAGATTTCGTTCAACCTCTGTTGTGTCTTCTTAGTTTGGTTCGTCTTGCTTTTCGAAATAATCCTCCACTTATCAGTTTCAGCATTATTTGGTTGCCCATTATTATTCACATTTTGATCAATTTCTGTTGTGTCTCCTCTGTTTTGTTCATGTTGCTCTTCAAAATCATCTTCCAATTTATCAGTTTTAGTGTTAGTTTTCTTCTTTTTGTTTGCATTTTTTTTTTTTTGCCATCTTCCCTTTGATGATTGTTCTTGTTGCTGAGCATAAGGAACTTCAGAACCAATCTGCACATAGTAACATTAGACATTGTCAATTTGCATAAAAATGTCCAACACTTTTTCTGAAAGTTGACCACACTATTTATGAAACTTAACTAAATTAAGCCACATTGTTTCTGGAACTACATTAATATAACCCACTCTATTTCTGAAAATGGATCAAAATAATGCACACTTTTTATGAAACTAGATGAAATTAACCAACACTATTTATGAGACTGAACCAAAATTACTTAAACTATTTCTGAAATAGCCACACAATTTATGACATTAACCAACACTATTTATGAAATAGCCACACTATTTCTGAAACTACAACAAAATTACTTAAACTATTTTTGAAACTGAAACACAATAAGCCCCAACATTTTATGAAAGTGAACACAACACACAATTAATGAACAATTTTTTTTTATAGAATTAGTTAACTGTTTATAGATGTTATTGGTCATATGTGATAGTTTTTTGTTTGGAAATTGTTTGGTACCTCTTGTGGTATGTGTTCTTTGTTTGGTTCATCTTCCTTGTTTGATTCATCATCTTCAGTATCTGCTTGCTTCCTTTTATTGGCTTTATTTTTTTGTCATTGGTTCTTCAAAGGCTCTAGATGCGGTTGATCAGAAGGAATAACATCTTTAATATGGACACAGTCATATTAGATAGTTGGCATTTCATATGCTAAATGTCATTATTTTTGTGTTGGAAAATAGGTTCAAAGTTTGATAAATATGGACTACTTCTAGAACTGCAATTTGAAACTATTTCTGGATTTCCAGTACGATAATACTTCTAAAACTGTAAAGTCTAATTATTGTGCAATGTAGAGTGAAATATATTGATTATTGGTGATTACCTTAATTTTTTTTTTCACTTGGACATCCTTGATTGCTTTATATATCATCCTCGTGTTTCAGCTTGTGATTGCTAGAATCATGTTTTCTCGTCCTTCTATTATCTTCACTAGATTTGGGCGAAGTCATATCCAGTACAGTATGAATTAAGGAAGTGAAGTTAGTTTTGTGAAGTTTGTAAGAAACAATTCATGTTCTTTCATACTACTATTTTGATTACTTACCAAAACAGAAGTCCAGCCACTTATTGTCGGTTCTTCTCCTCCCTTCTTCTTTTTTTGTTTGTGCTTTGTCAAGCAGCTTGAATAGATAGTCTCTTACTCCTTTTGCCAAGTTGTAATTATTTATCTCCTCCATGTTCCCACAGATTTTCAAAAAACTCCATGTGATGTCAGTTCCAGAGTTTGTAAATAGGAGTGACTGAATACAGTGTGCGCATATAAGTGCAGTGGTATCTTTTGCACCCTTAGGTGTTCGGTCTTGGAGTGATTTCTCGTAGGCCTCCGTAAGATGTTTCTTTATTACGATCTTTGTATCTTTGAAGTATTTGGTGATGGGGTGGTTGTCCTTGCCAAATTTGGTGGATTTGTCAATATTCGGCAAATCAACTTCTTCGTTGTTCGATCTGAAGATTTGAACAACATCATCGCTGGAAATCCCCCTTGTTCATGATGTCCAAATTTGAACTTTGGGTTTTTGGGGTTTTAGCATTAAATGATTTTGACCAAGTCCATGTCAGACTTCTTCTTCCTTTCTGACGTAATCAAGGTCATGTCCATGTACGTCGTCAGTCCACTCCAAAATGGTGTCTTTGCTAGTTCGTCACCAACATCTTGACGTTTTTGTAGCATAGGCTTGTATACTTCTATTAAGTACTAGGTTTATTGTTTGGCTTCCCTTGTCAAAATTTGTAAATGCTACCACACATGCTCATAATTTAGAGTTAAGGTACAATGCTGATCTAGAATTACTACTGGGATTGAACTTGTCAAAGAATCAGCCATCTTCACTACAAAAGGTTTGAATTATACATTTGCATATACATGTTAAGCTTATTTTTCCAGATTCCTTTTGTTTAGTGTAGTTGTCTAGTTAGAAATTCCTTATGTTGTCTAGTTGTGTAGGCAAACAAATCAAGACAGCCCATATAGGCCAATTGAATCCTTTTCTCGTGCGTGGATCTCTCACCCTTGATTTGGAAAGGTCTCTTTGCTTGTGACATGTGTCTCCTTGTTCCCCTTGTTTGAAACATCCATCTCTCCCATTAAAAGGGTTTTCAAGGATTCATTTGTTCTTGGCTAGGTTATTCACATTTCAGAAAAAAAAAGTGCATTTAGTTTAGAGCTACCCAATCACTGCATATTAGTGTTGCATTGTATTCATGGTTTTGTATTAAGTTCTTGGTCTAAACCTTTAGTTTCATATCCTTCATAGACCAATCCTCTCGGATTCATGTTAGGTTCTTCTTCAACCATTTGACTGGAGTACTTGACTAGTCATATGAATCCAGATCTCATAAGCATATCATAACATCATATTACTGATCATGTTGATCTCGGTGTCACAAGGTGACGAGCTCAGGAGGAGTTGCCACTTTGTGAAGAACGAATGAATCCATCTTGTGTAAGGCAAGGTTGCACAAAGGTAAAGCTGCTCCATTGATAGGGATCTAGGAATTGAGCTTGTGTGGTCTTTGTATGAACCTTTGTTTACACTCAGGGATTGGACTAAATGGGAGTCCCTGGTTTTTTAACCCAAATGTGGGTTTTTCCAGCAAAAAACTTCCTTATGTTCAATACTTTACAAAGCTCCCTTTATCACCTTTGTTGGAGTTAAATATTTTAGGGTTTTCTATTATTGTCACTTTTTTAACCAAGTGAATTTAACTCAAGTACTAAGACTAAAACTTATCTGAAGTTCACGTCGTTAAGTTTTAACCTTTTAAGTTTGTTTGGTTTATATACTTGTGGGCTTCTAACAATTTATACTCAGTTGACTAGTATGGTTGACTAGTCAATACAGTTGGTTTTAAGTTTTTTTTTTTTTTTTTTTAAGAGGGTATTCCACCTAGTACCAATTTCAACTTACATTGCACCTGCAAACCCGATCATGTTGCATCTATACTAGAGGTATTCCTTCTTCTTTTTAACTTCTTTTTTCTTAGTTGTACTCTTCTAAGTGTTTTTGTTTTTTCCATCTACAACAATGAAAATTTGTTAGGACACTATTTCTTGAACTGTAACAAAATAACACATGTTATTTCTGGAACTACGCTAAATAAACTCACACTATTTATGAAATGAACCAAAATAACCCACAATGTGCCTGGAATGTAAGAAAATAAACTCTATTTGTCGAATTATATCAAACTAACCAACAATATTTTTCTGAAAGTGAAACAAAGTCACTCACACTATTTTAGTAACGACTACAAAAAAACTCACAGTATTTATGAAAGGGAGCAAAATATTTAGGGAAGTGTTATTGGCACTCCAAAAATCTCATTCTACACTCCTCAAAAGTGTATTTTTCTTTCCTAATATAGAAAGTTTGGAGTGTAGAATGAGATTTTTGAAGTGCTAATAACAATTCTCAATATTTAACCCACACTGTTTATGAAATATCCAACACTATTTATAAGGAAAGGGAGCAAAACCAAACCAAAACAACCCACATTGTTTATGAAGGGGAGCAAAATCAACATTAGTCTGTGAACTACAACAAAATATCCCACACTTTTTATGATCATGAATTAACATAATGCCCACTATTTCTCGAGCTAGAACAAAAAACCAATAGTATTTATGGAATTACAGCATAATAACCCGTATTATTTTGTGAACTTTATAAAAAACAACATCCTAATATTTATGATACATAACAAAATAAACATTGTTTCTATATCTAGAACAATATAACCCACACTTATTATGAAATATCCCACACTACTTATATGGAAAGGGAGTAAAACTGAACCAAAACAACCCACATTGTTTATAAAAGGGAGCTAACTCAACATTAGTCCATGAACAATAACAAAATATTCCACGCTTTTAATGAACATGAATTAACATAAAGCACACTATTTCTCGATCTAGAACATAAAACCTATATTTCTAGAATTACAACATGATAACCCGTACTATTTTGTGAAAAATAACACCTAATATTTTTTATAGCTAACAAAATAAAGACTGTTTCTAGATCTAGAACAATATAAACCACACTATTCATGAAATATCCCACACTATTTATATGGAAAGGGAGAAAAATCGAACAATATTTATGGAATAAAGCATAATAACTCGCACTATTTTGTGAAATTGATAAAAATAAAAAAATAAAAAAATAACCCCCAATGTTTATGAGATGCAACAAAATAAACACTTATCGATCTAGAACAATGTAACCGACACTAATTGTGGATTTGAACCAAAAATAAAACACAATATTGCTTGAACGATCCCAAAGTTATAAATGAAACTTAAGAAAAGTAGGAAACATACAGAATTTCAGTTTCGAAAAAAAATTAGTTATCAAACTGTAGTAAAAAGAAAATTTATCGTTTTGTAGTGTTTTCCAAGGAAGAATTGAAAGGTTTATGGAATCACGAACATGCAATTACTGTATTTTCAAAGTGAGAATTTAACAAGGATGTGAGTTTAGTACCTGTTGTTCGTCTAGAATTTGTTATTTTTCTAAGATTTTGATTGCAGATTCTTCTGCCATTGTGCGTAGATTCTTGTTTGAAAATTTGAATCGAAGTTGAAATTGGATTTAGTTAGATTAGGTTTGGCGGAATGGATTTGTGGTTTTGGAATTCGAATTTTCTACTTGCTGCTTGTAGAAAATGGTTGGTGTTCTATCATTAATGGCGGTGGAGCGGCTAATTGAATTTTGTAATTGTCATTCTGGCTAACGGGCTTGGGTTAGCTTTGTTAGGGCAATTTTGGAATAACAATTTTTATGCGTGTTGGGCTTTTTATTGAACCCCGTGTTTTTAGGTTTTGTAGGGTCCAACATATTGATAATGTGTCCTTATGATTAAAACTTAATCCCTTTTACTAAATAGAAGTTTCTGGTGGTTTTTTGTTAAATGAAAGTTAGTTTAAGCCTTTTTCATTAAAGCTCTCTTAGTAATTTGGAAGACTGACTCTTTGGCAGCAACTAAGAGATCGTTATCGCTAATGCAGGAGCAATAAGGTGCGGTGTAAATTTCTGTTTTTGACATTCTGGTTTTGGGGTACGGAATAAACCGATAGGTATTTTTGGGTCCTTTGTTAGGCAGCGGCCGTATCAAATGAGCGTACAGAGTTGGAAAATCAAAGGCTGAGATGAGATGTGTTGGAATATGCATGAAAATCCACAAACGCTTTATCATTTGTGATCATTCAGACTAAGTAACAACTTAGAAAGAAAAATCGCCATCACATTATATACAAGCACTGCATACATTTTTGTCACACTACCAAATAGATCGACATCATCGCATTACATTTGATACACACCTACTTATTGCATTAATTATAATGCTCATGTAATAATAAACTTATTTAACAAACAAACTTATTCCAAATGACCTATTTGGCTTTCTAAATGAAAAGTGCATTAGAATCCCACATGCCCATTGTAAGGTATAGGTATAACCTTCAAGGGGACAGATTTTCTCAGTGTTATTCCCATCCTTTCAGTCATATCAATGTTCTCTGGTTTAAGCCCGCTCGGCAAAACCCAATCAAACGAGTGTAAGAGCGACCCTAGAGCCAAAGGGAGTACCCTAGAGACTAGTGGCACGGCAGGGCATATCCGACGACCAGAACCAAACGGTATGAACTCAAAATTGTGTCCTTTATAATCGACCATGTCGGGCTTCAAGAACCTCTCCGGCTTGTAAAGCAAAGGGTCTTCCCATGTCTTTGGGTCACGTCCAATGGCCCAAGCATTCACTAGAATTTGAGTGTCTTTCGGAATGTGGTGCCCTAGCATTTTGCAGGACTCCATGGCCATGTGTGGAACTAAGAAAGGGAGAGGTGGGTGGAGTCTTAGGGTTTCTTTGATGACTGCTTTGAGGTATGGGAGATTTTCAATGTCTTTCTCTTGAAGCTTGTTGCCTGGAGATATGGTGCTTCTTAGCTCGGCTTGAGCTTTCTTTAGGGCTTTGGGGCTGGTTAGAAGCTCAGCCATTGCCCACTCTAAGGTGCTTGTAGTTGTGTCAGTTCCAGCAGTGAACATCTCCTGAAATAATATCAAATTATTTTCACTGAAATTGAGCCTCAAAATAAGAGATTCAGAATTGGAATCATCCTTCCTCATTAATTAAAACAACTATTGTTAAGGCACATGAGCACATACCTGTGTAGGACAAATTATAGTGCCGAAACACCGTCACGCAATGTACATAACTAATTTATTTCATACACGTAACATGCATGAACAACGTAATGTACTCTTATTTTATTTTTTTTATTAAAAAAAAAGATAACTAGTAGCAAGCCATGGTTATCCACACCTTCCAAATTGCAATACACACATAGAAAGGGACTTACAAAGACAATGACGTTGATGGTTCTTGGAGAAGTGAACCCAGAGGCCTCATCAACTCCATCACCACGGTACTCCAAAAGCACATCCAAAAAGTCCTTCGCTTTCTCTATGCCATCACATCCACCATTCTCCGTGCTCTCCATTCTTTCTTTGATAAACTCACCTGCAATTTCAAAGGCCTTTTCCACGTGGAATTGGGTGTTTCTCCTAATGCCTTGCGGGTCAAGCCACCGCAAAATTGGAAAGAAATCTGCCATATTAGGTTTCCCAGCCAACTCCATAACTTTACCTGCATGGTAAAAAAACATAGCCCCTCTCTCCGACTTTGGGTCCAATAGATCTTTGGAAAAGATGAGGTTCCCGATCAGATTAAAGGCCATCAAGAATATGAACCTGCCCAGATCAATGCCATGAGTACTGGCACTAATTTCTGACGACGTCCTACTAGAGGCGTCCATTATGAATTGGAGCATTCCATCGATACACTTTTTACGAACACCGCGCATGGCATCGAGACGACTTGTCACGAAAAACTCTGTCGTGCACAAGCGCCTCAACATGCGCCAGTGCGGGCCATACTGGGCCGTGATCAGTGAACCCTCGTTGCCATAGTCGCCCTTCATTGCCTCGTAAATTTTTCGACCGGCTAGGGCCACATCGTGGTTCTTGAACATTTCACGGGCCACTTGGCTCGATGAGATCACCACAGTGCTCATGGATCCTAGCCAGAGTGTCATAATAGGGCCGTGGTTGCGAGCCAACACAGCTAATGACTCGTGGGGTGGACCCAGACCCAGTTGAAATATGTTGCCCACCACAGGCCACCGTCTCGGCCCAGGTGGAAGCTGTCCGGCAACATCCTCTGAACGCCACCGTCGGATCTGGTTTACCAATAATAATATTGCAGTTGTAACCCATATCAAAACCACCCATGTGGTTAAACCCACCACCTCGATGTGCTCCATCTTTTTGTTTATCTTTTTCAATTGTGTGTTGGTCAGTGGGAGAATTTATATTTCAATTTTTTTGTTTTCTTTTCTTTTCCTTGCACGTTATCCCAGTGAGACAGTGTTTCTGTTATGTAGTTTCTGCTTTGGTTACGTGACAAATCCAAGCAACCTACTAGCATATGAGAAAACTTGTCCTTTTTCATGAGAAGAATCTTAAATAATTTTCTATAAAACCTAATGTAATTGGATAATATATAATACTGTACGTATCTTGAAGTAATATCTCCATTTCACTGAACAAGTTGTTCAAAATTCATCCAATTAAAGCTAAACCGGTTAATCATATAAGCATTTTACTGCGAGCACCAACAAATTTCTTCATTAGAATATTACATTTGTTAGATTTTTGTTGTAACCTAATATCTTTTGGCAGAAACTACACAGCTAATTAAGAAGTTGATTAACATCAGAATAATGAACAAGAAAGATGCATGTGTGTTCTTGTACTCAGTGGCAAAGTCAAGACTTGTCGGGTGGAGGGGCGTAAGTTTGTGAGTCTTGGAGCTTTACATTTTGAATTTTTGGGTGCGAAATGCCTCTATTGGACTAAGTGGAATCCTACGTAGACATTTGAGCTCACTTCATATTTGGTCTCCTTTCTTGCCAAAATCTTATAGTATTCATCACCACAAATGTATGAGTGCAAGCAAAACATAATTTAGAGTTAAAACAAAAAATTTATGAAAAAGAATGTTAAGGAGATCAACTCGCTCAAAAAGCTAGAGAGTCCTAACTACTCACTTGGCACTTGTGTTCCTTGATTCTTAATTAACATTGTAGTTTTGGGCCCACAAAAACTATAAAATATATTAACTATTTTTATGTGTCTCCCTCCCTCATCCTCTCCGCTACCAAAAGTTGAAAGAACCCAGAAGCCAAAGAAATAACCTTTAAACCATGAGAAAATTTTAGCAATGGTCCATCAACTAAAATTTCATGACCAATGGTCCATTAACTCATCAAAACGTGTAGATATGGTCCTTTTCGTTAACTCTATTTCCATCAAAATGAGTTATGTTGAGGGAGGGACCAATGGTCATAGATTTTTAGTTGAGAGACCATTACTTCAATTGGGTTAAAGTTGAGGGATTATTGCTACAATTTCCTCTTAAACTACCATTCATAGCCTCACTTATTACCTAGATGCTTTATCTTTCTTGACCATCTCATTTTAATTTTTTTCTTTTTTAGAAATTCTACAATAAAAAGGGATTTTAACTGTTAAATTATAAAATGAGAGTCGCATAAACAAAATTTGCAGAAGTTGGTCCTCCCATGGCATTCCATTCCCCATTCGATATCTCCTTAATCAAGGGGGTGGATTCAATTCGTCTAGTTGTGTGTATACTGGGGGATGAGTCTTCCCCTGCTATTTAGCTTTTTAATTTATTCTCTTTGAAATAAAACAACTCCGTTTACCTGTTTCATTTAAATTTTCCTTTTTCCCCATCTAAACAATGTCGTTTGGCTTGGGCTTAAAAAATAAAAAAAACGCAGTAGTGTCGCTGCAGAAAGCCAATGCAACACCAAAGCAACAAGACTAGAGGAGAGGGGCAAAAACCTAAGTTGTAGGAATGATCTCCGCGAGCGGAGGGCAGTCACCCTTCCTTGCCCCTCTGTGGCTTCGCCATTGCATGTACTTCTATAAAATGGTATTGACTATGCATGTTTATATATACATATAGATTATGCGTATACACTAATTTTCAATTACAAAGTAACATTATGATCTTTTAACAAACGATATTAGGGATGGAATAATCAAACACAAGAACTCGGATATAATGATACATCATTTTTACACTTGAACTTAAAACTCTTAATGCAAATCATTATGAATTTATGATTGTATCACAGCACATCAATGTCAATAGAAATTAAAATGATAGATTTCTTTGTTAATACAAGCGATATTATTTTCATAATCTAAACTATATATTAATGAAACTCTTTTTGTCTATTAAAAGAGGAAGAAAAGATTTTTTTGTCTTCTACCATAACAAAAAAGGTAAGGATAATAATGTAATTTTACAAAATAAAATTTTGTTGTATTTTTTTTAAACCTCACTTACATGTGATTATATCCTGTCTAATTTTAAAAAATAAAAAATAAACGTTTGCCCCTCTCTCCCCACTCCCACTTCTCTCTCACTCTATTTATTTTTTTTAGCCAATTCCCACCTATTAGTGTAAATATCGTTTGTTAAAAAAAAAATGTAAAATATTTCACACATGCTTTGTGTGTGGACATGTACTAATGTACACTAAGGAAAGGAAAAGGGTTTAAACTTGTGACACAATGAATAACTTTAACCATTGAGACAATTCACACATAAAAAAAATTCAACGTTAATAAAGATTGTTGTCATTAAATAGTGATTATATGGTAATTGTGTTACGTAACTAGCATAAGTCAAACAAATTGCGAGTGGGGTTTGGGACCACTGGACAATTAATGTACTATGCTATATACAATAAAGCCTTTTCATTTTGCCAATATTGAAAAAGAGTGCATCGTCTTAGTTTGTAAATAAAAATAACTATTTGATTTAAGATCGTTTTTTTTTTCTTTTTTTGTCACTTAATATTACGGTCTAGTAGTATTCATCTTTATTTGTAAGTGAGGGATATTAAGTTTGATTATTGCCAAAGACGAATTTGAATCACATTAATGCTAACGCATTATGAGGTTAAATTCACTGTTTTTCCTAAGTGCAGATAATATCGTTTGTCAAAAAAATATCTCATTCTTTTGCTTAGTATAAATGAATTGATCTTATGCTTGTGTCCCTCTTCTTTTGCTTTGCCAATATTTTTTTTTCTTTTAGATATGAATTTGACAAAGCCATGAAGGAAACGGCCTTCACAGCTCAGCTGGTCCCCTCCCTTAATTCACCTAATCTTTTCTTTTTTGCTAAACTTAATTCACCTAACCTTGGCGTGTGTAATGAACCTTTTGTTTTTTTCCATTAATCTTCAACCATATGCTTACTTCATTTCTTATGTATCATATTACATAGTCCAGCATAGAGAATAGCATTATTGGATTATTGGGTTAAATTATTAGTTGTTAAGAAAAAAGGAGAATGAGAGAGGATTAAACCCACACCAGGGTGCATTATTTTACACTAATTGTTCCCCATAAATCCATTTCAGTACTTTTTTTATATAAAAATATTTCAGTACTTTGTCCTTAAATATTACGGATGTCTTAATCATACTTAAGTCACGGACGATGATAATATTTTTCCTTTCATAAAAGTCTCCATAACAATGTACTTAGTATTATGGTCTAGTAGTATTTCTCTTCACATGTAAGTAAGAGGTCTTAGGTTCGTTCTCACCAAGAAAAATTTAAACCACATTATTGCTAGCTCATTGTGAGACTAAGTCCATCACCTTTTAGTGTAACGAAAATCGTTTGTTCAAAAAAAAAAAAAAAAAAAAAAAAAAAAAAAAAAAAAAAAAAAAAAAAAAGAGAAAAAAAAAAGCACTATTAGAAAAACTATAATCATCCTTACTTTCACATCCACACGATATACGCGTGAGGAGAAAACATGAGTTTTAGGCTTTATCTATATTACTGTGTCATCATCCTTACTTTCACATCCACACGGCACACGCCTGAGAGGAAAACATGACTTTGAGGTTTATGATAAAGTATAGAATAAGAAGTGTATTAATATATATTTATCTTTCCCTACCTGCTCACGCACAAGCTTTAATTAGAATTTTTTTTTTTTAATAAACAATATTATCTATACTAAAACGGTGAGGGACTGGGTTAAGCCTCAAAATATACTAGTAATAATGTGGTTCAAATTTAGCTTTGGCGAGAATCAAACCTAAGACCTCTCACTTACAAGTGAAGAAAAATATCAGTAGATCATAAGATTAAGTGGCATCATTAATTAGATTTCAAATAGGACAGAAGGCGTCTCCATCGCGCAATAATTTCAAGTGTGGATTTTTATTGAATTGTTTAGAAATATGACTCCTTAGAGCTGATGTGGCAATGTCAAATTTTTTTTTACTTCAACCCATATGTTTTTTCTTATTCAATTAATATTTGTAGAGCGCACTCTTCAAAACAAATAAATAAAAACTAATTTTAATGATTTATGATTGGTGCATTATTAGGACCCACACAACAAAACACTGAAAAAATAATAGGACATCAGATTTTTTTTCATATTTTAAAATTGGCAACACACAATAGATATGTCAATCCACATAGGATTGGCATATCGGTTGGAGATGGTCTTAGAGGCTTTATCTAATGGAGGACTAGTTGTGGGGCTTGTTGGACCCAAATTTGTGCACCGACATGTGAGGATGAAGTGCTTGAACTAAACTGCCTGTAAAACAGTAAACAATCGTGAGCAAGCCTAGGATCCCCCCGGGGGGGAGGGGGGGTGGTGTGTGTGCCGGCCAAAGGCTCTCCGACGGTCAAGTTAGTGAATTAGACTCAAGAAGTGGATAAAAGAATTCAAGTGTTTAAATTGTGTTACCAAAGATGAACCCTGGACGGGTGTATTTATACAGTGGGGAGATAGACCTTTTTAGGATAGAATCCTCGTTTTAAGCTGAGAGAATCCTAGATTGTAGGAATTCCAAGACTTAAAGGATGTGTCTATATCTAGGTCAAATCACATGTCTTGCGAACAAGAAAGGTCATCCAGCAGAGTCAGTAGGACTCCACCAATTACCTCAGAATATGATGATGGTGGCAGCGGTACTTCATCTGATTCAGCTCCGCCCAGAGCTAGTGAGTTCATGAATGGATTTCTAAGGTAACTATATTCAGATCAACCTTACTCCGACCCTAGAAAATCATTGTCCCATAATTACCCCCTAACTATGCATCTGAGAGGCAACCCGTTCCCCTTGAGGATGGATAGTTATCCAAAGACAATTCATTTCAGAGTAAGCTGGAATACGTACCTTTTAGTCTTCTATCTCTGTGTGTTGATCCAATTCTTGGCATTAACATAGGACAGTTGAGTCGCTTCGATTTCTGTCATCAACCTCTAACATCATGCGAAATCAACCATAATTGATTACAGATGCCTCCATTTCGTGTGCATGCTTCACAAAAATTAATTGTATGTTTCTTCAAGTGGCTTTGATCCTTGTACGCGTCAATATCACGATAGAAACCTTTTCACTTTCAACGGCAAGATCCTCTAGTGACTTGCCTTTAAATAGTTGTTCCCACTTTGAGATTTCTATGGCCATTGTCACTTTCACATCTTGGAACCTCTGCGTTCCAACAAAAGCTTTCTTTCCACACCCAGTTTCGTCTGTGATCTTTCGATGTTTGGAATCCTTAAACCAAAAATATCTTTTTTTTTCCTCAATAATCTCTGCCAAACAAAGCTAAGTAATTCTCAATTTAGCCATAATTCCATGCTAATATCCATTGCTTTTTGTGATTTGTTCCATAACATTCATCCCCTTACAACACCTTCACGCAATCCTTGCATATAGGTGGAATCTCAGCAGAGTGTTAAGATTATTTAGAGGGTTCTTTGTCATCACTTTCTTACTCATCCTTCGCTTGTGGATAACGGAAGTGACGAATCTCCATCAAGATACTCGCCATCGATGTAGTATCTTGCTCCGAACATAGCAAGATGGGCATTGTACGCAATCACTCCTATAATAATATCTCTATCAGCACCAAGGATTCTTACCAAGTAGCTTTCAAAATTTTCCTTTTTTCAGGCGTGATGGCTTGTCTCTCCCAAACTATTGTACCTATTTGACACCTTTTACTGGGACTTTGATAATAAACATGTGCTTGTGTGAACTTATTACTTTGTCTTGCATCTTTTTTCCTAAGTCCGATGAATCCTTCCAAATTAAACGAACTTGTAGAAATAAAATAAGCAATGGAGCAGGATACGAGTAAGTTTCTTGGCCTGAGACAGAGCTCAAAAGCCTCATCGGTAACGTTGATTCAGAGAAACCTTACCTCCCAAACTTAGCATCCATAAAGTATTCTCATCACAATATCTAGTACACCACCTTACTCTAGTACGAGGAATTCAACATTAAACCAATCAAGAATCTTTCGCTCCGTGCTTATCTATGCATCTATCGGACTTAAGAATTACAAACCATATCTCGAACAACCAGCAAGAAACAAATCAATAACAACTTTTTACGTTGCCCCAATTTTAGATCAAGGATTTCAATACTTGCATTTCTGCTCATCTGAGTCTTCTCGAATCAGAGCTGCACTCAACGTGTAGTTCGACACTTCTAGGTACATATATAGATCTTCTCCGTCGATTGGCTTGGATAGCAACGGGGGTTTAGAGATGTATTCTTTGAGCTTCGCATTTGTCAATCCAGAGCAAGCCTTTACTTTTCTTTATCGCAGTGAAAAATGGTTACACTTGTTAGTGGACCACGAAATAAACCTGCTGATGGCCAATGCTCTTCCTGTTAAGCTCTGTATTTCTTTCATTGTTCTGGTCGACTTCATTTCTATGATTACCTTAATTTGATTGGGATTGGCCTCGATTCCTCGCTTGGTGACCGGGTACCCCAAGAATTTGCTTGATGCTACTCCGAAAGTACATTTTTCCAGATTCAACTCCATGTTATATTTTCAGAGTAAATTGAATGACTCTTGGAAGTGACTATGTAATCCTTCTTTTCTCTACTCTTGACAACCATTCATATACATAGACTTTTATAGTGTCTCCGATCTTTTCGTTGAAGGTTCGATTGATAAGCCTTTGATATGTTGCCCCTACATTCTTAAGTTCAAAAGGCATGACTTTGTAATAGTACATGCCTTGATCAATGACGAATGATGTCACTCCCATATATGGCTCATACATTTTTATACGGTTGTATTCGAAGTAAAGCATCCATGGTACTTAGCAGTTTATGCCCAGTGGTTGAGTCCACCAACAAGTCGATCCGTGGAAATGGATACAAATCATTTGGGCAAGCTTTGTTTAAGTCCATGAAATCCACGCACATTCTCCACTTACCATTGTTTTTTTTGTACCAGTACCACGTTTGTTAGCTAGTCTGGGTGGTCCACTTCAATGATGAACATGGAATCCTTGAGTTTGTCGATCTTTGCTTATATGATCTTACTCCGCTCTGTTTCGTGATTTCGCTTACATTAGATAACTGGTCTGGCAGTTAAGTCCATATAGAGCCGATGGCAAATCACCAAGGGGATATATCTTTATTAGCCTGCAAAAAGTTAGTAAACAACTCTTTCTCATGATCAGTTAACTTTGATCTTATCCTAGTTTTTCGCTCTGGTCTATCGAGGTTAAGACTGATGTATACAGCATCTTCATCCACCTTCGAGTCTAGGGTACTGTCGTCTTGGGGATTAAGATCTAGGTCGAATTCCTTGTAGCTCGTTTGTTGACCCCCTGACTTTGATTGATATGTTGGTTCTCCCATAAAGGTGCTAGAACTTCACTTCCCTTTTCAGATCATATTTATGCTTTCGAAGGCACAGCAGCATGTTGCCGATTAATCTCCTTTTATTTCTTTTACCCCACTCGGAGTGGGGTAACAGAGTAGCTGATGTAGCTGGATAAGACATCTTTCATCCTAAGTAACTGATTATAGTGCAGGATGGCGTTGTGAAGAGTTGGGCAATTTATCACTTGGAAGGTAACCAAGTAGTTGTAAGGTTCTGCCTGGACTGCCTATTTTACTATTCCTAAGGATTTGATCGATGCCCCGTTGAAGGTATGAAGGGTCGTATTTCCCTAATTAATGTTATCAAGAATCCCCATCTTTTCATCAACATCCTTGAAGAGAACGCTAACTCCTCATTCGTTGTCGACCAAAATCTAGCTTACTAGAGAGTTAAAGAGTTTCACTTTGACAACAAGGGCATCATCGTGGGGCGAGTGAACATCTTCTAGATCTCAATTGGAGAATATAAGGATGTTGGAATCGATGGTTAGTAGTTTATTGATAGAGGCCACCATTCTTGGTTTCTTGCAAGCCCTACTTCTTTCTTTTTAGGTGTTCCCCAGATATATTTGCTCACCATATATGTAGTTCACTCTTGTAGAATGCTTCTTTTCCTAAGCATTGGACAGGGTAAAGACTCTGAAGTCTTCTGGACTTCCTATGATACTTTTCAGGGGTAAGGCATTGAGGCAATTCTTCGAAGGTCAAATCGATTACTTCTATCATTTAGATTGCCAATTCTTCGAAGTGAGAAACGACTTCTTTCATGTCGGCAAGTCTTGCAAGTTATTTGACCAACGGGCTTTGTTGGACACTTTTTAGAGATAGACAGATTTCCATGACGTCTTCCTATATCTCATCAATGACGGTGGTCCCGTCATATCTTTAGTTTGTGTCATCTTAGAGGGTGATGAAGCTGTCGTCGTTAACCGAGCTTTCAGACATGCTAGTTGGTATAATGGTTTGGCCGAGAGGAATAAAAGTTCACTCTCAATAAAAGCACCAATTTTCGAAACCAAAACTCACTGTCTTATGTGGTGGAAGTGCTCAAACTTGACTACCTACAAAATAATAAACAACTGTAAGCAAACCTAGAACCCCGGGAAGGGGATTAAGCTAGCTAAAGGGTTTTCGACAATCAAATTAGTGAATAATTTAGGCTCAAGCGGTGGGCAAGAGAATCCAAGTGTTTAGATTATGTTACCAGAGATGAACCCTAGACAGGTGTATTTATACTCTAGAAGAGACCTTTTTAGGATAGAATCCTCATTCTAAGCCAGGAGAATCCTAAAAGGTATCTAGAAGTAGATATTGCATTTTCTAAGGAGTTATGATTGCCTGCAGCACATGCCAATTCCTAGATCAGATCATGTGTGTTACAGAACAAGCATGGTTATCCAATGAAGTCGTTAGGACTCCAATTATTGCCCCAGAATAGGGTAATAGTGGCACCCGCTACATGATCTGATTTAGATATGAACACAATCAGATCTTTAAGTCTTGGAGTTCGGATCAATCTTATTCTGAGCTGGTGAGTCCATGACCGGATCAGTCTTATTCCGACCCTCAAAAATCATGGTTTCATAAGGCTCATTATACATCGAACTTCAACAATCCAAACCATTTATTATTATTTTTAAGTCTTCATTCATAGATCATCTTTGCAAAAATAAAAAAATAAATTCAAAAGAAACCATTTACTCATTTTGTTGGAATAATGAAATTTCAATGTTTCTTAGAACAAAGTGTTTGTCAATTTCTTTGAACTCAATTAGATGCCTCAAACATTTTTTATTTGGCTAATATTTTGCAAGGATGATCTACGAAGTGCAACTTGAAAAATAGACGGTTCAGATCATTGAATTTCGATGTCAGGTAGGCCCCACAACTAGTCCCTAAAAATGGGGATCCCTCTAGATAAGGGCCTCTGACTCCTTACACTGATGTGTGAAAATATTACAATATATTTAGGGTTGTACCAATCCCTATTTAAGTAGGAATTCTAAACTAATACAATTAAAAAATTACATTCTTATAATACATGTGATAACTATTGAGATGATTTTAGATTAATTACCCCTCCCCCCAGCGCAAATTGGACAACAAATTGGAAAAATTTGGAGTAAAGCAGCTTATGACGAGGTCAATGAAGAGCTTTGGAGAAGATGAGCATATTGATATGCGTATTAGATGGGCACACAATCGGATGCGCCAAGCGCAAGGCTGGATAGTGACACATCCAAAAATTCCTCTAGCATTGGTAGTCTTCCACTATTTTCATTACTTCTTCCTCAGCCTGATCAAAAGGAAGATACGGTCACTCCATCGCTTATAAATCAACTGTGTATTTCAAAACAATCTTTTGCTTCTGCCAGAGATATATTTATTCGATTAACTAACACAGCAGGGTCTGGTGATTTAGAGCTACTGTTTGAATATTATGAATCAGAACAACCTCAAGTTAAACAACATTTATATGACAAGTAAGTATCCTTTTATATTTTTTACTGAAGTTGTCATTTAAAACGATGTAGTATTTACTTTGTAGGTCGTCAAAGATCCTAAGGAACTTTATGTATTTGTTGAAGATCTTATATCTGTTGCCCTTCATTTCAGGATAAAAGAGATGGTACGAGGTGATGGACTGTCACATTCTAAAGCCTATGGAGATCCAACAAAAAACTCTATAAATCTAAATGTTCTGCATCCCAGATCCTAGTTAGTAATAAAATTGGCTTCAATCTCTTTAAAATGTAAACTATGTGTTTGTAATCGACCATTGTTAGTTTCATCAAACGAAGCAAAATTATTAGTAATACAACTGATGCCAAGCGAATTCTAACTGGCACATAACTTTCAAGTGCCATCTGAATTTTCAAGTACTCAGTGGCATGGTATCCAATTTACCAGATACCTGATGGTGAC
The DNA here is from genome assembly GCF_041283825.1 of Pyrus communis. Taxonomy (NCBI): domain Eukaryota; kingdom Viridiplantae; phylum Streptophyta; class Magnoliopsida; order Rosales; family Rosaceae; genus Pyrus; species Pyrus communis. The sequence goes on along the minus strand of NC_142578.1, from coordinate 13,562,733 downwards.
TTACGTGCAGCATTTCTGACTTACCATTCACTCAGTCATGTAGTCCATAGAAGTACCAAATTTGAGTCTCATAACTTGGATACTTGTATTGTATCTCCAGTTGTGGGTCTGCAAAGCTACAATGCTCAAGTAGTCATGGCTAATAGTGTATAGATGCACAATTATTACACAGCTGTGGCATATAGTTAAGGCATATTGTAAAAGTTGTTGCACTTATTAATTAATATATATTGTGTCGCGAGTGCACAGGCTGAATGCTAGTTCAAGTTAAGGCCCTCAGCACAGAGGCAGACAACAGTAATACCACGAGGCTTAAACGCTTATGAAGTACTAGAGGAGCGTTTAAGGACACTTGAGGAGACAGCATCACTTATGGCAAGAGCTGTTGTGAGCAAAGGAACATATGTAAACAGGCATCCGGACTATGAGTTCTTCCTCTCTCGACGATGTTGGAGGACTTTGTAAAGTCTTAACTAATTCATTTTAACAACTGGTACAACTTGTTGAGTAGTTTTCCAAATTAAGCATATTTAACATTAGATAGGGAGAAAGAGTTACCTTACCAACCTTTTCTTGACCTTGTGTTTTTTGCTTACACTGGTTTGACCCCCCATAAATATGTATTGTGTATATATAGCTTTCCTCTCTGTTTTTTTGTTTCAGGTTACGCAAATGTGTGTATATAATTTTCCTCGTAGCATTAATCTGTAAGTAGTGCTGAGTTTGAAGATTGGATGCAATTACTAATACAACGATTCTTTGATGTAACCTTTCATTTCATGATGCTTATATATTTGAGCGGTTCACCTATAATTGGGCTATAGATTTGTATTATATTTGAGTATGTACATATATACATACGCCTTTCTACAAGAGGTTGGGGGGTAGAAAGAGAGAGTGTTGGAGAAAAGCCCTCAGCCGAGCAGAAGATCCGAGCAACCACCAGACTCGAGGATCCGTGCCTCGAGATGATGACTGACGCCTAAAGACAACACCCACAAATCCAGGGCACCTCTATTAAAATTGACCATGAAAACACAAATTTATACAACTTGCCGACTTGATCACGATTGATAACCCCTTAGATTCTCAGATCCTTCCTATATTCTGCTCTGTCCAAAGTTGCAAACTAGAATATATAGCTGGGATAATGAGAACCGACTACCAAAAACAAAACTCATAACTTGGTAGTTTCAGTTGTCGAATCCAACATCTGCTCGGCGCATACCAACCATGCTCCTCTCCCATCGCCATTTTTGACAATGTCTATCAAATATAAGGCGGAGCAAAATGATTAAGCCTAGGGTGAAGTGGCTGGTTTGTTGATGATTTAATATTATATTATATATTTTACCCTATTCTTAGTATAATTTGGTAATTATTTTAATACTTTGCTTTATATTTTCAATATAGGACATTTCAATTCCTCTGGAGCAAAATGTGATCAAACAGATGAATTTTGGAGTAATTAAAATTGGGGGACATTCGTGTATCTTTGGGTTTGTTCATATCAAAATTTGGGATTTTTCTACCAAGAGGTTATTTTCTGGCGATTTATTAAGGAAGCAGTGCGTGTTGCTAGAAAGTGACGTTTCTAGGCTTAAACTGCGTTTTTGGAGCCCACAATGACCTCGGATGGGTTCGTGGCCTTTTATAGAAGTGTTCAGAATAGTCCAAACTTAAAATCTAGCTATTTTGAGCTAGTTTTGTAGCTGATTTGGGTCCAAAACGTGGCTGTGCAGAATTTTGGACGAATTTACCAAGTCAATTTAGAATTATGTTTCCTATTTTATTTCAATTTATCAGGTTTCCTAGTCTTAGCCTTAGTTTGATACTGAGGTAATTCTGAAAAAAAGTGGCTATCAAAAAAAGTTGGGAGCTTTTTTATGTTTGGTAAACATTCAACTTTAGCTTTTTTTTCACAGTTTTGGGTGAAAAAAAGCCAAAAACACAAAGCTGCAAAACCCAGCTTTGAAAAACCAGCTTTTTTTCACATCTGTTTTACATAAAAGTTTATCAAATACTATAATAATGCTTTTTTTTTTTTTTTTTTTTTCAAAAGCACTTTTACAAAAAAGTTTACCAAACACTCTGCTGCTTTATTTCACAGCTGCGTATTCTCACTGCAGAAGCAGTTTTTTTCAAAGCACAACAATTCCAAACCAACCCTTATTCTAAGACCTTTTACTAGGAAGATTTTAATTAGAGTAGTATAAATAAGCCTTTGGGCAGACCTAGGGTTTCTCTCGTATGTATGCAATTTTTGGGAGAAGACTTTGGGCAAAGCTTAGAGATTTCAAGACTTATACTTTCAAGGTGTTTTCATTCTTTTTCTAGTTTAATAAAACTCTTTTGATTTTAATTATTAATATGCGTAACTAATTTTCTTTTGCTAGGGCGATGCCTTGAGTCTTAGCATGAATATTTAGTTTTTATTTAATTGCTTATGATATTATTCATGCATGCTTTGAATTATTAATCACTATACTTTAAACTGTTTTTGTGTCTTAATGATTCACGACCATTAGGATGTTTAGATAAGTAATTGGATGCAATTCGGTCAGAATGCCACCGGAGAATTGAGTATTGTTTCCTGTGATTGATAGTTATAATTTCACCTAGGGCGTATGCCACATCTTAGGGGTTGCATGGTTTTTCAAGGGGTTTTCACAAAGCATAATGAGTCATGCATGTTTATATTTGATCTTAATGTCACGGACAGATTGCATGTTCGATATACGTTCTAGCTTTAATGCCACAAGTAGAATATATTTTAGAAAAACCTAACATTCAAAGTTGCATGGATAATTCATAAGTAATTAGTAAATCTATATAGGATTGTTAAGGGGATGGTGGAACCCTAGTGCTTTTCCAAATTTGTTTCTCAAAACCTTTTCTCTTTGATTTGTTTCCTTTCTAATTGGTTATTAGTAGTTTTTTCCTAAATTACTTTTATTAAAATTCGTTTTTATTACTTTTAAATTCAAAATCAACCTTTTCCAATATTTATTTTCAAATAATTAACTTAGATTAGGGTTTTTCATTAATTGTTTTAAATAATCTCTGCGAAAAACGACCTTACTTAAGCTGTTTATACTACAACTACCTTGTTCTCTTGCAAGTATTTCGTGTGATTTTAACCTCTTTACGCAGGTAACTAAAAATCCCATCAAGAAATTGGCGCCGTCGCCGAGGATTGTTTTTAAACAATTTGTGTTAATCATAATTCTTCGTTAATTATTATTGTAAATAATTATATATTAAAAATTTATTAATTTAAATTTCGGTTTTTTACATATCACACAATCTGGGCAGATCTGGTACATGGTATGCAACAGATCTCAAAATCAGCAGCTAGTAGAATTCAATCCAGAACTGGAATGCACTTTATGACAAAGGTGCAAGGAGTAGTTTTTAGTGTGGGAACCCTCATTGGAGGGAACTTTTATGAAAAATCTGTTTTCTGGGGTTTTGGACAGCAAGGATACCATGACTTTCGCCATACCAACTGCTGCATGACCATTGAGGGATACATTAGCAACCCGTGCTAATGAATTACAAAGTTGCATTGTATATCCAGACGAGGAAGGCGACGTGTTCGAAATAAGACATCACATGTTGGAGACTTTGCCTACTTTTCATGGATTAGCTCATAAGGACCTTAATATGCATATCACAGAGTTTAATGGTGTGCATAAATATTATAGTGAAGGGGTTTACTGAAGAGTCAATCAAACTTCGTCTTTTTCTTTATTCTTTGAAGGACAAGGCAAGAACATGGTTGCTTACCCTACCATCTGCTAGTATCACTTCTTGGGCACAAATGAGTGACAAATTTCTTAACAAATATTATCTTGCTTCTAAAACTCTTGATATGAGGACTCAAATTTTATCTTTTGCACAAAAGCCTAATGAAGAGTTTCACGAGGCATGGAAGCGTTTTAAGGAGTTATTCAGAAAGTGTCCCCACGCAGGCATTGATGGAGACACACGGATGGGCATATTTTTTAGAGGATTAAATTCAAACACCAAGAATCATGTTCATGCTTCTTCAGGAGGTTCTTATTCAACTAAATATGCCCAGGAGGCTTATCAATTGTTTGACAACATGGCATTTGAATCTCAACAATAGGCAGGGGAACAACCACAAAATAGGGGCATTTTTTAAATGTCCATAGGTCTCCACATGTATTTGCTCAAATTGAAAAGATTGAGAAAAAAATAGAAATTTTTGATGCAAAATTTAACATGATCCTATAGAAAATTGCAGCACCAGTTCAACAGGTTGCTATCTAGCAACCTACAGCAGCATGTTGTGCAATTTGCAACCAACCCACACATGATTTATAGGCTGTCCACAAAAAAATGCATAACCAGATTTTGTGGCAGAGCAAGTTAATGCATTCAACAATTATCCAAGGCAAATAAATGATGTTTATTCAAATTTTTATAATTCGGGTTGGAGAGAACACCCAAATTTAAAATGGGGTGGTGAGCAGCAAGTTAAACCACCATTCCCACCACTAGTTCAACAACTTGCCACACTAGCCAAAGCTTTGTGGGAAATTGCAATTGACAAGTTAGCAGATGCCACTCGCATCAGTTTTGAGCAAAGCAACCAGAACCTGCAAAAGATATAGCAGACAATGAATCAAAACATGTAGAATATGCAAGCTTCCATAACTAATTTGGAGAGACAATTTGGGCAGCTAGCAGGTAATATTACAGAAAGGGGAAAAGGGAAGTTTCCTAGTCAAACAGTGCCTAATCCAAGGGGTACAGCATGCAGTGAGAACTTTACACAGTGGAAAAAGTTACGACAATCGTGACAAAGGAAAATTTGAAAACAGGGACAAAGCTACAGAAATTGCAGAAAAAGATGCAGAAACTGTCTCTGGACAGATTTCAAACAACTCAGAATCTGCCTTTGCCCAAAAATCAGACGTGTTTATGATCCTCCTCTTCCCTATCCCGAAAGGTTACAACCAAAGCTCAAAGATCAACAATTAAGAGATTTCATGCAAACATTAGCCAATGTTCAGATTAATTTACCATTGTTGGATGCTATTAAGAAGATTCCATCTTATGCCAAATTTTTGAAAGACTTATGCACACACAAGAAAAAGCTCGTGGACTTCGAAAAAGTGATTCTCACTGAACAATGTAGTGCTGCTTTACTGCACAAACTGCCCCCTAAAAAGAAAGATCCAGGGAGTTTCATTATTTCTTGCACTATTGGAAATTCTGATTTTAAGCGTGCTTTAATTGATTTAGGTGCTAGTGTTAATTTAATGCCCTATTCTGTTTTTCAGCAACTAGGTCAAGGAGAGCTAAATCCTACTTCAATTATCCTACAATTAGCTAACCGATCAGTTGCATATCCAAGGGGTATCATTGAAGATTTGATCATCAAAGTTGACAATCTCTATTTGCCAGTAGATTTTGTTGTTTTGGACATGGATAAAGATTTACAAACGCCTGTTAATTTGGGCAAACCGTTTATGGCAACAATAAGAACATTAATTGATGTGGAAGTGGGGACTTTAACACTAAGGGTCCAAGATCAATCAGTGGTTTTTAATTTGTTTGAAGTAGCCAAACAGCCAGCAGAAAAGCTTGACTGTATGCGTGTTTATGTGTTGGATGGGTTTGTTCATGCAAATTATGTGGTTTATTCAATACAGGAACCTTTGCATCATGTTTTATACAGTGAAGATTGTGAGATCATTTCTTGGGCATGCATGTTTTTATTGACGGTTCATCAAGGATTTCTCCAAGATTAGCCAACCTTTGTGTAATTTATTGGCTAAGGATGTAATTTTTAATTTTAACGCATATTGTTTGGAGGCATTTAACAAGTTAAAGACACTCCTAACTTCAGCCCCTATTATTGCAGCCCCGGATTTGAGCTTACTATTTCAGTTGATGTGTGATGCTTCAGATTATGTAATTGGGGCAGTTTTAGGGCTGCGTAAGGAAAAGTTTCCCCATGTCATTTATTATGCAAGTTGTACTCTAAATGATGCACAGCTCAACTGTGCAACCACAGAGAAGGAATTACTGGCAGTAGTATTTGCTTTAGAGAAGTTTTGGTCTTATTTGGTTGAAGCTAAGGTCATTGTTTATATTGATCATGTTGCCCTTAAATATTTGTTGTCTAAGAAAGATACTAAGCAAAGATTAATTCGTTAGGTTCTTTTGCTTCAAGAATTTGATTTGGAGATTAAAGATAAAAAGGGTAGTGAAAATGTGATGGCTGACCATTTATCCAGATTAATTCTTCCAACTACTGCTGAAGAAGATTCTCTCCCACTGAGTGAAAGCTTCCCAAATGAACAACTTTACGCTGTCCACAACAATACCTCGTAGTTTGTTGATTTTGTGAATTATTTGGCAAAATGAGTGTTACTTCTTGATTTTTCTTTTCAGCAGAAAAAGAAGTATTTAGCGGATGTTAAACATTATTTTTGGGATGAGCCATATTTATACAAATATTGTCCATATCAGATTATAAGGCGTTGTATTCCTGAAAGTGAGTAGGAAAGTGTGTTGAAGTTCGCCCATCACTATGCATATGCTGGACACTTTGGACCCAAACGGACCGCAGAAAAAATATTGCACAGTGGGTTGTTTTGGCCATCAATTTTCAAAGATGCAAACAATTGGTGCAAGGCTTGTGATAAGTGTCAACGAGTGGTAAATCAGTCTAAGAGGAATGAAATGCCACAACAGGGTATTTTGGTTGTTGAATTATTCGATGTTTGGGGCATTGATTTTATGGGACCATTCCCATCATCACTTGGCAATCAATATATTTTAGTGGCTGTTGAGTATGTTTCTAAGTGGGTCAAGGCAATTTCCAACGCCAACAAATCAAGGATCAATGGTTCTAAAATTCCTCCAAGGGGTTATTTTTCCACGGTTTGGAATCCCTCGAGTTATACTTGGTGATGGGGGAAAGCATTTTATTAATAAACAGTTTGCTGCGTTGCTTGCAAAATATGGGATAACTCATCATGTTGCCACTCCTTATCATCCACAAACATCAGGGCAGGTTGAAGTTTCAAATAGGGAAATAAAGCGTATTTTGGAGAAAACAGTTGGCTCCACTCACAAAGACTGGAGTTTGAAATTAAATGATGCACTTTGGGCCTACGGAACAAAGTTTAAAACACCGATTGGGATGTCCCCGTTTCGGCTCGTGTATGGCAAGGCTTGTCATTTACCTATGTAGCTAGAACATAAGGCATTTTGGGCTATTAAAGAGTTGAATTTTGCTTATGATTCAGCAGCGGAAAAACGTAAGCTGCAGTTCAATGAGCTTGAGGAGCTTATGACAATGCACACATATACAAAGACGTACAAAATCAAAGCATTTCATGATAGTCAAATTCTCAAAAAATAGTTTCTGCCAGGGCAGAAAATGTTATTATTTAATTCCAGGCTATGGTTATTTCTAGGAAAACTTAAGTCTCGTTGGAACTAGCCATATCGGGTTTCAAAGATCTATCCTTATGGAGCTGTTGACATTACTAATGAGCACAGTGGTAACACATTCAAAGTTAATGGTCATAGGTTGAAACCATATTTGGAATCACCCTATGATATCGCATGCGAGTTGATGACTTTGAAGGATCTAGCAACTTAATCACTGGGCTTCTGTTCTGTCTAGCTACAGATGTTATATAAAGCGCTTATTAGGAGGCAACCCAATTTTCTAACTTTTTCATTACTTTCTATCTCTTTTATTTCATCATTTTCAGTCTAGATGCATTTAAATTCCTAGGCTGTCTTTTAGGGTCAACAATAATAATCTTAAAAAAAATATATATACAAATACAAATACACTATAAAAAAAATAAAAAAATAAAAAAATAAGGTTTTTACTTGTTTAATTTTTAGTTTACAGTTAGTATTTTCTATATTCTATCTTTAATTTCATAACGTGGGTTTTTGCATACAGCAAACAAAGCAAACAAGAATTTATGCACAGAGAGATTATTTTAGGTTGGAATCATGCACCCAGTAGCAAGTCTACATTACCATCAACCACATTCCTACATAATGCCGAAATTACATAACTTTTGCAGAATCATGTATCTAGCCACAAAAGTGTACATCTGACCATATGTTTTCTGGGATTCAGTTCTATGATATGTGGATGCAGAATAATGAGAACTCACAGATCCACATATCACAGCACTGAACTCCATCATAGTAGCAGATCTACATTTTTGTAACCCAATCTTTGATCCAGATTTGGGGGATAGAATGTATACCTCTTTATTTTGCTAAGCGGCCAATTGTTTTGTCCATCAAGCTGCCCTTGATGATCTGGGGTATTTTGCTGCAACAGAACAATTAGGTGTATGAGTTACAGTGGAAATGGTTCGTATATCAACCATTTTTTTGGGATTTATTTCTTTTACATTCAAGGATGCCATTACTTAAGTTTGGGGGTAGTTCTTTCTCTGTCCTCAGTACGGTTCAAGTCCAAATGGCCCATACATATGTTCAGGGGTGATCCAGGTTATCATTAACTTTTATTATTGGGACAAGTCATGTTCAAGGTCCATCTTCTTCATCAACATCCCAAATCCAAGTTTTATTTATTTTTCTTAGCATTTACCCGGTCTTCGTTATCCGTTTTGGGTACTATCACAGCATATCACAAGAAAAATGTGTACATACATGCTAAGTAAAATAAGAACGGAGGGATCAGTTTTATACCTGTTGCAGTTACAGGAGCTTGACTGTTAATTTTTCCCTTGTGACTCGCTGGATTTGCAGCTTGAGTGTTCATTTCTCTCGGTTATCAACTCCATCCGAGCTGCCTACACAGAGAGAGCCATACAGTGAGATTTAAACTGACATTGCACAACCACTACTATTATTGAAAAATGAAAAAAAAATCGAAAAAAAGAAAAAAAAGTCTTATTTAAATGTAGTATGTGTGAAATAAAAGGACGAGGAGTAAGGGTCTTTAGTCGAGTCTCCTTAGTTGTGTTGGTTCACTTTACACCAAAGGAAGTTTGTGAATTCTTTTCTAATTGATTATAAATGGCTTAGACTCTGTAGTGGGATGAGCTGGAACTTTTGAAAAGATGTTCTGATTTTTAACGTATTTTATGAATTGCAACTTTGAAGGTGAAATTTTTTGTCATTTAGTTTTAGTTAAGTTTATAGTTTGTTAGCTTTTATTTTTGTTTTGCTTAAGGACAAGCAAAAAGCTAAGTTTGGGGGTATTTTGACGAGTCAATATTATATTATATATTTTGCCCTATTCTTAGTATAATTTGGTAATTATTTTGGTAGAATTTTCATACTTTGCTTTATATTCTCAATAGGGAAGTGTTATTGGCACTCCAAAAATCTCATTCTACACTCCTCACAAGTGTATTTTTCTTTCCAAATATAGAAAGTTTGGAGTGTAGAACGAGATTTTTGGAGTGCTAATAACAATTCCCTTTCAATATAGGACATTCGACTTCCTCTGGAGCAAAATGTAATCAAACGGACGAAATTTGGAGTGATTCAAATTGGAAGACATCCGTGTGTCTCTAGGTTTGTTCGTGTCAAAATTTGGGATTTTTTTACCAAGCGGTTATTTTCTGATGATTTATTAAATAAGCAGTGCACGTTTATGGAAAGGGATGTTTCTGGGCTTAAATTGCGTTTTTGGAGCCCAAGATCTTGGATAGGTTCGTGGCCTTCTGGAGAAGTGTTCAGAATAGTCCAAGCTTTAAATCTAGCTATTTTGGGCTAGTTTTGGAGCTCATTTGGGTCCAAAACGTGGCTGTGCAGAATTTTGGATGAATTTACCAAGTCAATTTAGGATTATGTTTCCTATTTTATTTCAATTTATTAGGTTTCCTAGTCTTATTCTAAGACCTTTTACTAGGAGGATTTTAATTAGAGTAGTATAAGTAAGCCTTTGGGCAGACCTAGGGTTTCTCTCGTACGTATGCAATTTTTGGGAGAAGACTTTGGGCAAAGCTTAGAGATTTCAAGACTTATACTTTCAAGGTGTTTTCATTATTTTTTTAGTTTAATAAAACTCTTTTGATTTTAATTATGAATATGCGTAACTAATTTTCTTTTGCTAAGGCGAGGCCTTGAGCCTTAGCATAAATTTGTAGTTTTTATTTAATTGCTTATGATATTATTCATGCATGCTTTGAATTAGTAATCACTGTGCTTTAAATTGTCTTTGTGTCTTAAAATTCGCGACCATTAGGATGTTTAGATAAGTAAGTGGATGCAATTCGATCGGAATGCCACCGGAGAATTGAGTATTGCTTTTTGTGATTGATACTTGTAATTTCACCTAGGGCGAATGCCACGTCTTAGGGGTTGCATGGTTTTTCAAGGGGCTTTCACAAAGCATAATGAGTCATGCATTTTTATATTTAATCTGAATGCCACAGACGAATTGCATGTTTGATATACGTTCTAGCTTGAATGCCATAAGTAGAATATATTTTAGGAAAACCTAACCTTCAAAGTTGCATGGATAATTCATATGTAATTAGTAAGGGGATGGAAAAACCCTAGTGCTTTTCCAAATTTGTTTCTCAAAACCTTTTCTCTTTGTTTTGTTTCCTTTCTAATTGGTTATTAGTTGTTTTTCCTAAATTACTTTTATTAAAATTCGTTTGGCTTTTTAGCAAAAATAGTCCCTGCATGAGATTTGCATAACTCCTCACCGTGGTCCCTAAGATTTCAAATCAATAGAAGTGGTCCTTGAGATTGTCCACCATCCACCACTTTGGTCATTCCGTTAAAAACTCCGTTGGCCAGAAGTTTGGGCAATTTTCAAAGCTTCGTAACTCAATCGTTTCTTAACCAACTTCGACCCATAATATATCAAAATGAAGATAGAAAAGTGTAGAATAAGATTATATCTATTTGGAAGCCCAATGGTTGCTGGAGATGTTCGGAAAATAGCCTCAAAGTTGACAGGTCCGAGGGAAAACTGGAAAACTCGCGGGAAACTGGGCAAACTTTAAATATTCATAACTTCTTCAATACGCAACAAATTACGTGATTCAAAAACGAAAATCATACTTCTAGACGAGACGGAGAGAATGGTACCTTTTTCTGGGGCTAACTCGTCGTAGTTTGGCCAGAAAACGGCTCGAAAGTAGACCAAGATAACTACTTTCGAGCCGTTTTTTGGCCAAACCAAGGAGAGTTAGCCATTGAAAAAGATACCATTCTCTTTGTCTCGTCAAGAAGTATGATTTTCGTTTTTGAATCACTGATTATGTTGAGTATTGAAGAAGTTATGAACGTTTAAAGTTTGCCCAGTTTCCGGTGAGTTGTCCTGTTTTCCCTCGGAGCAGTCAACTTTGAGGCTATTTTCCGACCATCTCTAGAAACCATTGGGTTTCCAAATAGGTATAATCTTATTCTACACTTTCCTATCTTCATTTTGATATATTATGGGTCGAATTTGGTTAAGAAACGATTGAGTTACAAAGCTTTGAAAATTGCCCAAACTTCTGGCCAAGAGCTCCGGGACACTTAACGGAGTTTTTAACAAAAGGACCAAAATGATGGATGGTGGACAATCTCAGGGACCACTTCTATTGATTTGAAATCTCAAGGACCAAAGTGAGGAGTTATGCAAATCTCAGGGACCATTTTGGCTAAAAAGTCAATTCATTTTTATTACTTTTAAATTCAAAATCAACCTTTTCCAATCTTTATTTCCAAATAATTAACTAGGATTAGGGTTTTTCATTAATTGTTTTAAATAATCCCTGGAGAAAATGACATTGCTTGAGCCGTTTATACTACAACTACCTTGTTCTCTTGCAAGTATTTTGTGTGATTTTAACCTCTCTGCACAAGTACCTAAATATCCCATCATGTGTTACAACTGAACCACCTAAAATGTTCGCCTAGCTTGAGCTCGAAAAATGATCGAGGTCGACCTCATCATGGATGGCCTCGTTTTGGTTGACATGGTAGTATGAATATCCAAGTTCAAGTGTATTTGTAAATTACTTGGTCCGCTTCAATTTCATGTAATTGGTTAATAGACTTTGTTATTAGCTAGGAGGCACATTTGACTTATTCTGCTATTCTACTTGAACCTAAAGAGAAAAAACTTGTTCTTAGCTAGGAGAAACTTCTTCTATGCATGAACAAGGAGAGTAGTGGCGTGACCCGGTCCATTATTTTAAGGGAAAATTGGAGAATAAGAGCCCCAAGTCTCAATGGTGGTGTCTCTGGTCTGAGCTGAGATGGTTAGTAGCCGGCCACATTAATAGTGCTGCATGCTTCGTCGTCCTCCTTTTTGTATTTTCTGATCAGACCCAAATGAGTGGATCAGACGACATACTAATAAGGTGGTGATGGTGGGAATTGGTAGTATAAATGCTGACCCAAAGAGAAATTTAGGTGCCCTGATCAATTTTGGAGCGAGGTAGTTTGGAGGAACGCATTTGCTTGTTTGAAGTGGGTTGAAGAAGCAGATTGTTTGTTGTTTTGGACGAATCGAGCAGATCATTTTGTTTGAGGTGTCGAATGATTTTATCATGATCTCTGCGTTACAATAAGTTTAAACTCTCTTTTGTATTTGATGGTTGGTAGGAAGAGCAGATGTGGTTTGACAGAGCATAAATTTTCTAGGCCCGGCAGATTTAGTTTTCGATAAGACTTGTGGCTGCAACTTTTGGTGGTCGGGTTCGGCTCCGATATGCTGCTGGAACCAATTTTTTCTTCTCTTTTGGTTGATACGGTGTTCTTATGGCAATAAGGTTAGGTTCGCTCTTTTGTTGCCTTTTTGCTCTTATCGAAGGTGGTCATGATAATTTTGTTGAATCGAATGATATATTATATTTATTTATGTTCATTTTTCGATTGTTCAAACTGCAAGTGAGAGCTCGACCCACAAAAAAAAACAACCTTCCAAGTAAGAGATTTAGGGATAAATAACACATATCACTGTTGTATTAAAATTATGCTCAAAACATCCCTCAGAGTCGGAAGGAGACTGGCTGTATAGGAAGATTGGTACATCATTACATAAGCAAATCAAACCATGATCTTTTTATTTATTTAATATTAGATTTCATATAATTTGTGAGTCGATTTGATTAACTGTTATTGTACCAAAACTGTTTCTGAAGATAATCAACCACATTATCGTCCACCTGGAATGCCTTGGCCAAAACATCAGGGTTGATGGGAGGGTTGGATCCGAAGACTGCATTCGCAATGGTGATCACTCCTGGGTTCTGGCTGCTGAGACCGGCTATGGCCAAAGCATTGGTTTTTCCGACATTAAGTTGGAAGTGAATGAGACCGATTGGGAATACAAACACATCTCCCTTGTACAACACTTTGGTGAACAGCCGATTGCCGTCGCCATTGGATGTGACAAATCCGACGTAGAGTGAGCCTTCCACGACTATGAGGATCTCCGTGGCACGAGGGTGAGTGTGAGGAGGATTGAGGCCATTTGGTGCAAAGTCTACGCGAGCAAAGGATATGCCGAGAGTGTTGAGTCCGGGTATATTATCCACGTTCGCTGCCGTAACAATTGAACCGACCGGATTCATTGTGTTTCCGGGGTACCGGAGCTTGTCAGAGAAGAAATCGTTTGCTGATGCAAGTTTTGGGTCCTTGCAGAACTTCCCGTTCACAAACACTGCTCGCAATGATACACACAAGCAAATTAAATCTTTTTTATGTACGTAGGTGTTGTACATGCATGGATGATGAGCCATCAGCCATGCAAAATCATATAGTTAGGGTTTAGGCCTTGCTATTTCCTAAGTACTCTCTGTACTGAATGGAATCTTAATTAAGGATATTGTTTTTACATAATTAAAACATATAAGTATACGTACCAGCAGAATCGGTGTTATTAATTGCTACACAAAAGTCCTGAAGAGGATCGGGATCAGAGGCAGAGGCAAGGAGGGTGGCGAATGCTAATACTGACAGGGCAGCAGCAGTTACAGGGAAATGAACTCCTTTCATCGCTAGCTATAGTCTATAGGGGATTAGCAAGGACGTGGAACTTGTATTTAACTAGATGATCTGATGATGAGTTGGTTCGAGATGGATGAAAATTATGCATGGGGACACTTCTGTATTTATAGATTTGCAAGAGAGTCTGATGATGAACTGGTCTTGGATTTTCCCTGTGGGTAATCGAAGCAGGTAAAGACTTGGATTAATTTGTAGAAGCAGGTAAAGACTTGGATACTTTTAGAAGCAGCTAGCGACTTGGTTGTAGTTACTCCTTATTGAATTGGTCTTGGATTAAATTTAATATTAATTTGTACCAATTCCTTTCGCAATAAGCCACTGACCATATATACCACATTTTTGCAGGTGATCCATTATCGTAATAATAAAATCTGCGTTACACTTAGGTTCGAACTCTCCATCCTCTTAGTGTAATTTAAATATTATTTTAAAATTGAAAATTTGTATAGCATTTCTTTTGTTCGTTAGAAATTTTGATGAAAATTAAATTTGTTACACTAAAACATGCATGCATGTAGTGTTTTCAGTAACTAATTAAATCGATCTCAAGAGCCGGAAATTATATATATACTAAAAGAGAAAAAAAGCCTAAAACACTATTCCTTCGCCAGTGTTATGCCTTTTTTGCCCTCGAGTTGCTCTATAAATTTAGGTTTTTGTGTGTTTTATACAGCGAAATGGCATTTTTGACCCTGGGTGTTCAATAGAAGTCTCCTGACTTCTTCCTCAGAAATCGCAGAGATCAAAAAGGAAAAAATTGTGCTTTGCAAATATATACAAACAAAGTATCATGTGGTAGAGAGTGAGGCTAAGGAGTATGTAAAATACCCAATACTTGGCCTCGATAGAGATCCAACATGCCTAGGATGCCGATTGGGGGAGGGGAATTGAGGGAGGGTAGTAGATTTGGCATCCAATTCTGATCAGAGCCCGTCTATCCGAGTGCCTGGTGGAATGGGGATGGAGTATCACAGCTAAGAGGAGGGAGGAAGGAAAATTAAAAGACAAAAAGCAATAAAAGTAGGTAAAACACACCAGATAAGGGGCATGAAGCCCATATTTGATACAAACTCAGGGGATAGGATACAAACTCAGGGGATAGTTAAGACTCGACTTAGGAAAATTGTGATAAACTCAAGGAGAATCAGGAATAAACGAAAAGAGCCTGAGAAGGGGAGAGGAAAAAGGGGGAGGGGGATGGGGCATAGGAAGTAAGAGAGGAGGAAGAAGATGGAAAAGGCAAAGGAGGGCAGGAGTAGCGGGCTGTCGCCTACCCCAAGCAAGAGCAAGTGGCGGCGGCTGAAACTTGAAGCTGGAGATGAGGCTGTGGATTTGGGCTTTCTAGAGAGAGAGAGAAAATGTCCTTTTTCTTACTTTTCTTATTTGCATTTTTTCCAACTTGCAAATAATGTATCTTCGTTGTAGAAATTTCATAATCAGAGCTGTCCAATATCTTAATCTTCATTTGAAGATCATCTTTACAAAAAAACATTCGAATTCGAATTGTTTAGTTGTCCTAATATATCAAATAGTTGGACGATTTAATATTACGAATATGCTGCTTAGTACCTACACTATGAACTTATTTGGTACATCAAGACAACTAAATGATTTTGAATATGAATGATTTTTTGCATAGTTATCTTCAAGTAAAGATCAAGATATTAGACGGTTTTGGTTACAAACTTTTTACGACGATGATACATTATTTGCAAGTAAAAAGATGAGTTCATTCCTCCAAATAGGAATGCAAGTATTGAAATAGGTATCGGTAGCTAAGCCAATTGAAGCATTCCAACGTAATCCTCTCTCTCTACGGAGAGTGGAATTGGTTTTCTCAAACACACTAATTAATATTCATGTTGACAACGGAAGGGAACTCTCGTTGACAATACATAATTATATATAAACATTCCGCAAATTTTGATCTTGTCAAATTTCCACTTGCACCGTAGAAACAAAGTTTTTTTTTTTTTTTTTTTTTTTTTTGTGTTTTTGTCAACCGATATATTTGTTAGATTAGATAATATTATGAAACTGACAGGGTTCGAATCCACGCAGTGGTGCAAATGCATTACAAAAGCAAAGCTCATTTGGTTAAATCTCAATTGCTTACTCATGAAAAACAATGTGTAAAGGAGAATTTCCCTTGTAGTATTCTTGTAGTTGGAGTTACTTATTTTTCATTAATTGGGCAACGAATATGGTTGTCGTTAAACGTGGTAGAATACTTTATGAAATGAGCGGAGTAGTAGAAAATATAGCTAGACAGAAGTTTGGCCCAAATCTAAGCGGGTATAGGCCCAAATAAGTGTCCAATGCCGATGAGATTTATCATGTAAGTCCAAGTAAATCACAAGTGAACACTAAGAAAGTTCTTGCTACAATTTATTCTTAATAGTGCTGCATGCTTCGTCGTCCTTCTTTTTGTATTTTCTGATCAGACCCAAATGAATGGCTCAGACGACATACTAATAAGGTGGTGGTGGTGGGTATTGGTAGTATGCTGACCCAAAGGGAAATTTAGGTGCCCTGATCAATTTTGGGGCGACGTGGTTTGGAGGAACACATTTGCTTGCTTGAAGTGGATTGGAGAAGCAGATTGTTTGTTGTTTTGGACGAGTCGGGCAGATCATTTTGGGGTGTGGAATGATTTTATCATGATATCGTTGTTACAATAAGTTTAAAATCTCTTTTGTATTTGGTGGTTGGTAGGAAGAGCAGAATAGCAGATGTGGTTTGACAAAGCATACATTTTCTAGGCCGAGCAGATCTACTGATTTAGTTTTCGATAAGACTTGTGGCTGCTACTCTTGTTGGTCGGGTTCGGCTCGGATAGGCTGCTGGAACCCATTTTTTCTTCTCTTTTGGTTGATACGGTGTTCTTATGGCAATAAGGTGAGGTTCGTTCTTTTGTTGCCCTTTTCCTCTTATCGAAGGTGGTTATGATAATTTTGTTGAATCGAATGATAAATTATATTTATTTATGTTCATTCTTCGATTGTTCAAACTGCAAGTGAGAGCTCGACCCACGAAAAAAAAACCTTCCAAGTAAGAGATTTAGGGATAAATAACACATATCACTGTTGTATTAAAATTATGCTCAAAACATCCCTCGGGGTCGGAAGGAGACTGGCTGTATAGGAAGATTGGTACATCATTACATAAGCAAATCAAACCATGATCTTCTTATTTATTTAATATTAGACTTCACATAATTTGTGGGTCGTTTTGATTAACTGTTATTGTACCAAAACTGTTTCTGAAGATAAGCAACCACATTATCGTCCACCTGGAATGCCTTGGCCAAAACATCAGGGTTGATGGGAGGGTTGGATCCGAAGACTGCGTTCGCAATGGTGATCACTCCTGGGTTCTGGCTGCTGAGACCGGCGATGGCCAAAGCGTTGGTTTTTCCGACATTAAGTTGGAAGTGAATGAGACCGATTGGGAATACAAACACATCTCCCTTGTACAAAACTTTAGTGAACAGCCGATTGCCGTCGCCATTGGATGTGACAAATCCGACGTAGAGTGAACCTTCCAAGACTATGAGGATCTCCGTGGCTCGAGGGTGAGTGTGAGGAGGGTTGAGGCCATTTGGTGCAAAGTCTACGCGAGCAAAGGATATGCCGAGAGTGTTGAGTCCAGGTATGTCATCCACGTTTGCCGCCGTGACAATTGAACCGACCGGATTCGATGTGTTTCCGGGGTACCGGAGCTTGTCAGAGAAGAAATCGTTTGCTGATGCAAGTTTTGGGTTCTTGCAGAACTTCCCGTTCACGAACACTGCTCGCAATGGAACACACAAACAAATTAATTAATCTTTTTATGTACGTCCGCGTTGTACATGCATGGATGATGAACCATCAGCCATGCAAAATCATATAGTTAGGCTTCTAGCTATTACCTACGTACTCTCTGTATTTACTGAATGAAATTTTACTTTGACACAAAATAACTTATAATTAATTTATACAACAGAAGAACAATCTTAATTAATGAATTGTATTTACATAATTGAAACATAAAATTATACGTACCAGCAGAATCGGTGTTATTAATTGCTACGCAAAAGTCCTGAAGAGGACTGGGATCAGAGGCGGAGGCAAGGAGGGTGGCGAATGCTAATACTAAAAGGGCAACAGCAGTTACAGGGAAATGAACTCCTTTCATCGCTAGCTATGTATAGTCTATAGGGGATTATCGTCTAGATTAGCAAGGACTTGGAACTTGTACTTAACTAGATGATCAGTTGCTTTGAGAAGGATGAAAATTATGTATGGGGACACTTATCTATTTATAGATTAGCAAGAGAGACTGATGATGAACTGGTCTTGGATTTTCCCTGTAGACAATTGAAGCACGTAAAGGCTTGGATTAATTTTTAGAAGCAGGTAAAGACTTGGATCATTTTAGAAGCAGCTAAAGACTTGGTTGTAATTACAACTTAATTGAACTGGTCCTGCCGTCTTGGATTAAAATTTAATATTAATTTGTACCACTTCTTTTCGCAATAAGCCACTGACCATATCGCATTTTTTTCATATGGTCGATTATCCTAATATTGCATTTTTTGCATTTCTTTTGTTCGTTAGAAATTTTGATAAAAATTAAGCTTGTACACTAACACATGCACGAGGATGGGGGCCTAGTTGCAGTGGCACTAGAGCCAAAGAAACTCCCACCTCACCCAAGTTCGATTCCCCCCACCCCCACGCTTGTCTAATGACAAAAAAAAAAAAAAAAAAAATGCATGCACGTATAGGTGTTTCCTAATTATAGTAACACTCGGCAGATTTATTGTGTTTTCATAAAATTTTCTTACGTTTGAAATACTACACTAATACTCCCTTAAGTTTTGATTTAGTTTCACATAACCCCTTTTGGTCAAAAAATCATCTTAGTAGGACAAATCTACCCTTATAATTACTTACAAACAAAATGAAAATAAAAAACCTTTATAAATAAAAAGAAAAGGAAATCAAATTAAAAATTAATAAAACATTAAAACAAACTAATTTTTTTGACAGAATCTCACATCTTCTCCTCCCTTGAATCCAAACATCTAACTTCCCTTAGTTTTTTTCACTGCGGACCCACAGACAATCACCATCTACCCTTTCCCCAACTCATTCCCAGCAACAACCTTGGTTCGCATGTTCTAATTTAGGGTTTTGGAATGCTTCGTAAATATATGATACAAGGAAAGAATAAAACTAATAACCCCTATCCTGATTACAGGAGATAAGAAAGGTGTCAAATCCTACTATAATGAGGAGTCAACTGACGCCAACCTCAAGGAGTTTTGTAAAAACACTGTAAAACTTAAAGATGTTTATGCAATTAACCCAAACAGTAACTAAGTAAATCGATCCTAACTAAGATAGCCGGAAATAAAAACTACAAAACAAGAATAAAAAAAGGCCGATCGACCATGCATTTAACGGTTGAAATTAGAAGCTACTTATGTTAGAATTTTCAAGCACATAAATAATTTGACTGAGTTCCATTATTTGGTGTTTCAATATACAATATATAATTTTACTTGAAAAAGAAGAAGCGAAGAATATCCGGTTAAGGGTACCTTTAATAAGGAAGCCCTTAAGGGTAGGGATCTTTATATTTATATAAAAATAGGAATTAGTTATGGGGTCCACACCACATTGAACTTTAACTATCTAAACCGTTTATTTTTCAAGTTGCATCTCATAGATCATCCTTACAAAATATTAGCCGAATTGGAAATATTTAAGACATCTAATTGGGATCAAAAGAATTAACGAATACTTTGTTATATAAGAAACAATGAAATTTTATCTTGATAATTAAATACGCAAATGATTTTGGATTGAATTGAATTTTTGCAGAGCAAATCTATGAATCGAGACTTACAAAATAAACGGTTCGGATTATTGAAGTTCGATATTGAGTGAGCCATGCACCTAATCCTCATTTTTTTTTTTTTAAATGGAGATTCCTTTGCATTAGGGGTCGGCCTTTAGTAAAGGTCTATCTATTAGGTATATAGAATATACTTATTTATAAAACGAGGAAGATGTAGAGGAAATGAGTTAAACTAGTACCAAAAAGAACAAGAGTTGTTAGGAGGAGGGAAAATCTGGTCAAACGACGTACACAATATTAAAAGAATAATATTTGTCTTTTTTTTCAACTTGCAAATAATGTATTTTTGTTGTAGATATTTTATAATCCTTTTTTTCTAATCCATCAAATTAAGAAATTCGTGCTATTAAAATTGAATCTAACGGCTACAAACAGGGGTTTATTTTAAAAGTTATAATAACTTTAGTCGTTGGATCAATTTTCAATAGCACGGATTCCTTGATTTTGTGGATTAGGAGGAAGTGATTTGGAGAGGATCCCTTTCCTTTATTGAGTACAGCTTGTGTCTGTTTGTTTTAATGTTTATCCATTTATATAATGATATATGTCATGTATATCGTGTTTCAGACATATTGAAAAATTTTACAACAAACGAGTGAGGCAAATTGGAACGCCAATCACGCCCTCAGTATCTCCTTTTTTTTTTTTTTTTTTTTCTCTCTCTCTCTTTATGCATGTTTCATAATTAAAAGAACGAACAGCAAGAAAAGTAAAAAATAAGAGAGAGACAGAGGGTGCATGGTATAGCCTGTGAGCATTTCCTTCACCATTTGAGACAGCATTACACTATACTAAAGATGCATGATTGTTGACAACTGGGAAACTGGGTAACCATGCGCCACCGCCCTAAAGAGACTCATGCCATACTCTTAAAGTTTTGATAAAGAGTAATATTATTTATACCATGTTTTGTACCACATTTCTATACCATTTTAGGTGGCATCTGATGTGGACAGCCACATCATTTGAAAATTTTGCAAAACCTAAGGAAATGGAGGAGAAAGACTCCTCATACCACAATCATCATTTAATTAACTAGTTTTTCTTAATTATTAGTTTATTAAATAATAAACTAAATTTAAAAATCTAATTAATTCAAATGATGTGGCTGTCCACATCAAATGCCACCTAAGATAATATGATAATGTGGTACAAAAACATAGTATGAATAACATTACTCTTCGATAAAACCTCGAATGAAAAAATTTTATTTAGTTTTACAACTTTACGTAAATTTCTTTACCAACTTTGAGGCCACGGTGTTAGCTGAAATGTCTGATAATTACTTCATTCTTGGGGTAGTGTTATACATGTCAAACTCGTTACTCATTTTGCTAGCGGATTGTATGCAGTATCCCTCAGCATTCGGCACTCCTATACTTGTATGCATGCAGGTTCTACAAAGAAATTGATTGATCACTTCAATAACCTGATTATATATATGACAGCAATCTGGTCATGTTTGTGTTTTAGGTGTGCTTTTTGTGATGGTAAATTTAGGGTTTGGTAGGTAGAGCAACTTTGCTTTCTTAAGACTCAAACTCGTACTGAGCTTTTGCTTTGTGACATGGAAAAATGAATACATGAGACTATCATCTATATATGAGACTATCAGCAACAACAGGCAGAACTGAGTTTGGACATTCTTCTTTATATAAAAGCCTCAAAAGGTAGTCCAAGGTCAAGAGATGATTATAAATCATGCATGCATGTTTAATGTTTTGTGTTCAATATAATTGCTTAGAGCCAAACATGGGTTAATTAGTTAAAGAAAGTTGAGGTTCCATTGTATATAAAATTAATTGGTAATATGAGGAGTAACACAACTTACTTATAAACTCATTCAAGATTCCTCATTCCATCAATGTGAGACTCATTTTCAACACGCCTCCTCACGTGTGACGAATTTTCATGCCTAATATGTGGACAACACAACAGGATGACGTGGAGCATGAAGAAAGTTGAGATTCCACCATAAAATCAATTGGCAATATGGGGAATAGTCCAATTTACTTATAATTAAGCTCATGTCATATCCCTTCTTCCATTAATGTGGGACTCATTCTCAACATTAGTTGTACATAGTGCAAATATCAAATGCTTAATGCTTACTTATAAAGGGTCTGTTTGATAAGCAATTAATTGTTAGTTTTCATTTTGTGTGCATTTCTTCCATCTTCACCACCATCCTTCATCTATCTTCTTCATAGATATTTTTTTCCATGCTAAGTCACCTCTATCACTAGCACAAAAAATAAAACAAAAAACAAAGAACAAAATAATTATCAAATATTTTTAAACAAATCATTTTGTATATTTAAAGGGTAAAATTTTATAATATAAAAGTGATGTCAGTAATATCCCCTCTCCCATTTAGGGGTGGGTTCAAAAAACCGAAAACCGAAAAAAACCGAAAACCGAACCGGACCGAGACCGAAAAAAACCGAACCGAAAAAAAAACCGAACCGAAATTGTCAAACCGAACCGAACCGAATCTGACCGGTTCGGTTTCGGTTTTTGAGGCTCGGAAACCGAACCGAACCGATATATATATATATATAATTTTTTTGAATATTTATAAATAGTTTAGTCATACAATCATAACAAAATAGAACATGTTGCCAAGTTGGTTTCAGTGAAACTTTACAAGCATGGAGGCATGGGTTCGAACCCTCATGCCTCCAGGATTTGTGAGATTTTTTTTAATTTTTTAATCTTTTTAACAAAACAACCCTAACCCTCCTCCTCCTTATTTTTCATTCCGCCTAGCCTATTAATATGAATGTGAACTTTTATATTTCCTTTTTTTTTTTTAATAATTTTGGAGGGAGAAAGAAAAAAAAAAAAAAAAAAAAAAAAAAAAAAAAAAAACCGAAAAAAACCGAAACCGAACCGAAAAAAACCGAACCGAAAAAAAACCGAACCGAAAAAAACCGAAAAAAATTTGAACCGAACCGAACCGAACCGAAATTTCGGTTCGGTTTCGGTTTTGAGAAAAAACCGAACCGAAAAAAACCGAACCCAGCCCTACTCCCATTCTCGCTCGCTATCACCCCACTTATAGAGAGAGAAAATGATAGAAACTGAGAAGGGAATGTACATCTCCTGGCCATTAGCCATTCCATTAAAGTTCTACTTTGACATCACTGAGATGAGATTTTTGTATTAAAAAATTAATAACATAAAAAAATAAAATTTCTCACCACTTATATAATAACACGTGATGTATTAGTAATGTTACGAACACAAGAAAAAAATCTCCACAAAGAGAAGTAGACATTTGAGAGAGAAAAAAAACTTGAGGCAGAAGATATTCTCCATTTATAGATGGCTTAAGCCAAGATTTTTTATGCTCTGGAATATGGGATATTTTTGAGTTTTTTAATTGTTAGAACGATTTAACAATTTGAATGTCCGGAATATTCTGTGCTCCTAAAGCACCACGGAAGGTTTAGACTCAACTAACTTAAAAGTTCTGACAGAGTTCGGTCGAAGGTTTGACATGATAATTAGATTGATGCAACATATATATATATATATATATTAGTCAATCTAACTAGCTATTTGAAAGTAAATTGCGATGTCGCGTGGTGTGGGAAGAGGAAGAAGGGGGCTGGAGGTTTGGTAGTTCTCAATTTTGGTTGCAGTTGGGGTGGGTGGGGGCGATCGGGGATTTTCAGGTAGCTAATGCCATGATGGCAGAATTCGAGAAGCGATGGAGGCGTGCGGACGAGAGGGACTACGAAATATCATTATCGAGTCCGACGCTTGCGGGGTAATTAGGATGCTACGAAAGAAGATCAGTGTGGATGCGAAGTTGGAAAGTATAGTTCATGATCTTTGGCTATTGCTAAGGATGTGGGAATTGTTTCGTTCGAATTTGTTTGTCATGAAGGCAATCGAGCGGCACATTTCGTTGTGATTTTAATTCAGAAAATGGAGGGTCGTATTAATAAAACTCATTTAGTAGAAAAGGATAAAACTTAGTGTGTTGAATTGTTGAGATATTTTTTGTCCTTTCTGTTTTGGTTGTTATAGCTTGTTAAAGTGTGGAGTCCACACATGTGCAGTGATCAAAGCTTGTATATAAATATTCTTGTAATCTTATCATTTGAGTTAATGAAAATACTACTCTTTTATGGTATCCTTTGCGTCTGTCTACCGACTTAACCCATCCTAATCCTCGCTTCTTTCCTTTGTGATTTCTTACCCAAACCCTAATTCGTTAATCATGGTGACCTCTGATTCTCCCTTAGATTCTTCCTCGCAGCTTGATCCTCCTGCTTCATCAGCTGCAAATCATTCTCCCATCTCTTTGATCACAATCCAAAACATCGGATCCATGGTTCCTATCAAGCTCACCACCACAAATTATCTCACCTGGAGTGCTTTTTCGCTCTGATTTTTCGAAGATATAATCTCACTAGAATTGTTGATGGCTTCATGGTGGCTTCACCCAAATTTCTCTGTGATTCTGTTGAAAATCGCACCGCCACACTTAATCCTGAGTATGTAGCCTGGTTTGAGAATGATCTCAACATTTTGATCTGGATTAATTCTACTCTCTCTGATTCCTTGATTCCTTACATCGTCAGTGTAAATTCTTCTCGTGAGTTTTGGTCAAAACATGAATCGCACCTTGCAGCGGCATCTCAATCGCACATTCATGAACTCCGATCGCGTCTCCGTTAAATTACAAAAGGTGACTCCACTGCTGCTATTTATCTTCAACAAATTGAAGAAATTGCTGACGTTCTTACCAGCGCTGGTGCTCCAATTGAGGATTCTGAATTGATCTCAGTCACACGTCATGGCCTTCCACCAAAATATGAATCGTTTGTGGATACGATTCAATTTCGCCTTGGATCTACTACAATTGATGAGCTTCATGGTCTCCTTCTCAGCAAGGAACTTTAGTTGACTAACAGGAAGAAGTTGTCATCCTCTTTAACATTTCAAGCCTATAATTCATCAATTTGATCATCTGCTTCTGGTTTACTACCTACTTCAAGTGCAAACCTTAATTCTCAGGCCTCGTTGCTCAGAATTCCTTAAATTTCAACTCCTCCCAAGGTCGCGGTCAAGATCGTTTTTCCTCAAATTCTAAGGGTTCACAAGGTCGAAATCACTCCAATTATCGTTCTAATAATCAGCACCAGAACTTTAATCGCCAGAATAATCAACGATTCAATCGAGGAGGATGATCTGGCTATAATTTTGGCTACAATTCTGGTCATCATCTCTCTTGCCAGATCTATTGCCAATTTGATCATGAAGTTGTGGATTGTCCACACCGTCTGAATCCATCATATGGCAACAAGTCCACTCCAACTGCAATGTGTGTTAACACCTCCTCTACTCCACAGTCTTGGATTCTTGACTCTGGCGCCACATCTTACATGACCAATTCTCTAGCACAATTACAAAATCCAGAAGCATATCATGGACCTGAACAAGTCTAAATTGGATATGGCAAAGGTTTGCAAATTCATGAACTCCGATCGCATCTCCGTTAAATTACAAAAGGTGACTCCACTGCTGCTATTTATCTTCAACAAATTGAAGAAATTGCTGACGTTCTTACTAGTGCTGGTGCTCCAATTGAGGATTCTGAATTGATCTTAGTCACACTTCATGGCCTTCCGCCAAAATATGAATCGTTTGTGGATACGATTCAATTTTGCCTTGGATCTACTACAATTGATGAGCTTCATGGTCTCCTTCTCAGCAAGGAACTTCAGTTGACTAACAGGAAGAAGTTGTCATCCTCTTCAACATTTCAAGCCTATAATTCCTCAATTGGATCATCTGCTTCTGGTTTACTACTTACTTCAGGCACAAACCTTAATTCTCAGGCCTTTGTTGCTCAGAATTCCTTAAATTTCAACTCCTCCCAAGGTCGCGGTCAAGATCGTTTTTCCTCAAATTCTAGGGGTTCACACAGGGTCGAAATCACTCCAATTATCGTTCTAATAATCAGCACCAGAACTTCAATCGGCAGAATAATCAACAATTGAATCGAGGAGGACACTCTGGCTATAATTTTGGTTACAATTCTGGTCGTCATCTCTCTTGTCAGATCTGTCGCCAATTTGATCATGAAGTTGTGGATTGTCCACACCGTCTGAATCCATCATATGGCAACAAGTCTACTCCAACTGCAATATGTGCTAACACCTCCTCTACTCCACAGTCTTGGATTCTTGACTCTGGCCCCACATCTTACATGACAAATTCTCTAGCACAATTACAAAATCCAGAAGCATATCATGGACCTGAACAAGTCTAAATTGGAGACGGCAAAGGTTTGCAAATTCTACACTCTGGTTCCTCTAGAGTTTTTGTTCCCAATCATAATTTTTCCCTAAAGAATGTTCTTTATGTGCCTGATTTTCAAGAAAATTTGCTATCTGCAAATCAATTCATACTTGATAATTGGTGTTCTGTTCATCTATATCCGTTTCACTTTATTGTGAATGATCTTTCTTCGGAAATGACGCTTTTTAAAGGTCCAATAAGGAATGGGTTTTATCCCTTTCATGCCTATCCTTCTGCTAGCAGTCATCTGTTTGCTGCAGCAAATAAAGTCTCTCATGAAGTTTGGCATCAAAGGCTGGGTCATCTTTCATTCAAAGTTCATAATATAGTCTCTAAGTCTTGTAATTATGTTGCTTCTAGTACAAATAAGTGTTTTTGTTCAAACTGTGCTTTAGGAAAATGTTCTAAGCTTTCCTTTATATCGTCTCATAGCACTACATGTAAACCAGTAGAACTTCTACATACTAATGTTTGGGGGCCAGCATTAGTATCTTCTGTAAGTGGCTATAGGCACTATGTCATCTTTGTTGATGACTATACCAAGTACACTTGGTTCTATCCTCTCAAATACAAGTCTGAGGTGTTTTCAACATTTTTTAAGTTCAAGAATCTTGTTGAAAATATGTTGAGTTCAAGAATTATAGCTCTTAGATCAGATTCTGGAGGAGAATTCCTAAATTATGCATTTTCTCAGTATTTACAAGTTCAGAGAATTCAACATCAGTTAAGTTCATGGAATTGTATTGGTCCAGAATTTCTTTTTAATATTTGTATTGGCTTAGAATTTCTTTTTAATATTTTGGCTGAAGATGTAAACATTTCAATTAGAATTTAATAGAGTCTATCTTCTGGAAGGAAAGACTGGAAGGAAAGAAAAAATAAATAAATAAAAATAAAACACACCTAGCAACTATTCGTCTCTTGCTCAACCCCTAAATGGCAGCTCATTTGGTGAACTAAATGGAATTGGGCCTTAGAGATTGACAGAGATTTGTAAAATGAGATTTGAAACCTATGATTGGGCCTTAGAGATTGACAGAGATTTGTAAAATGAGATTTGAAACCTATGTATTAGAATAGGTTAAATAACTCATTATATTGTAAATTTATCATCATGCCTAGCCTTGTCCATTTCACATTTTTGACACAACAAATAATAGATGACAACATATTCCAATCAACCCACCAAACAGACTCTCAAAGACTTTAATGGCACGTTTACATACCCGTAATCGGAATCAATTTACGGAATTGGATTCCAATTACGGCATACACTTTTGTTTACGTAATCTTGGGGATCAAAATACATGTGGGGTCCACACGCATTAAGGAATCCAACTCCTAATTTTGGAGGAATTGGACTCCCTACATAAGGGAGGTATTTCAATTCCTTGTGACTTGAGGAATCCGGAATGGATTTTATTTACCAATTATGCCCTCACTTGTTTTTTATTATCCCAACATTGCCCTTCATTTGACACTCATTGTCACATCCCGGCTCAGGCCCCTACCACATCCCGGACCCGACTCCACCGTAGCACGATATTGTCCGCTTTAGGCCCCGACTACGCCCTCACGGTTTTGTTTTTGGGAACTCACACGAGAACTCCCATGATGGGTCTCTAATACCAAAACTGACACACCCCGACCTAGATCGAGGCATGCTGGTCGTCACATGAGAGTGACGTAACCATGTGCACAGTGTGGAAGCAATATTGATATAAAGAAATATGAATAAATAAAAACCAAGTTACCAGCAATACTAGCTAAGAAAAGGTGCTAGTGCGAGATTAAGCGTGAAATACACAACCAGAGCATAAGTAGCCTAAGTGCAGTCCGACAGGACAAGTACTAATTATACAATACCCAAAGCTGATCCTACATTTTTGAAATATGTCAGAACCTCCGGCAATCCTCATAAGCCACCAACGATAACTCCTACCTAGAACCTGGAATGGCGCAAAACAGAAAGTGTGAGTGGGCAAAAACAAAGCTTTTCAAAACCATTTCATTTCTCAAATGTTCTAACCCCTCGTCATAAAACCTATATAATTTCCCAAAAAATAGAATATATTCGTATTTCAAAACCATGCTCAACAAGCTTTAATCATAAATATGTCATGCATATTGATTTATACGTAAATCATTGAATTAATATAGTATGCATAAATGTGATTTGATGCTATGGACGCTCAGGTATGTACCAGGTGAGTTGTAGATTGTTTATGTAAATTGATGATTATGTGAGATGTGTTGGGAGTTTATAAACCTGCACCCCGGTGTTAGTGCTCCTGCCATGGTTAGGGCACAGTCCTTCACGTGATGTTTACCTCCCGCACCATACGCTTACCTTGGATCCAAGTTAGGTGCACATGCTTGTTGTACAGACCACTATAGGTGGTTCCGACTCGTAGGTGACCCGCGACTATTCGTACAGTCTTCACGTGATCGTAGCACTAGAACGTATTTATTTACACTCAGTCCTGTCATACAGACCACTATAGGTGGTTCCGACTCGTGTGCAGGCATGATTTATGAGCTAGGAGTTCAATCGTACAGGCCACTTTAGGTGGATCCAGCATCCCAGGCTCGACTCCACTGTAGCACGATATTATCTGCTTTGGGCCCCGACCACGCCCTCACAGTTTTGTTTCTGGGAACTCACACAAGAACTCCCATGATGGGTTAATTCAATTAATTAGTATGAAAATAATTTATTTATGTAAGGGAAATTTAGTAATCAACCTAGTTTTTCGATTGAAGTAAATTAGTAAACAATATATATGGATTCAACATCATTCATGCCATCTTTTAATAAATAAATAAAACCTATTTATATATTTTTATATAGATGAATTTTATTATAAGAATTTAATTAAATTAATTAGTGT
Organism: Pyrus communis; assembly: GCF_041283825.1. NCBI lineage: Eukaryota > Viridiplantae > Streptophyta > Magnoliopsida > Rosales > Rosaceae > Pyrus > Pyrus communis. The sequence goes on along the minus strand of NC_142578.1, from coordinate 13,533,610 downwards.
GAAAATAATTTATTTATGTAAGGGCAATATAGTAATCAACCGAGTTTTCATTCCGATTGAAGTGAATTAGTAAACAACTTATATGGACTCAACATCATTCCTACTCCGATTCCAGACAGTTTTAGTAAACAACTTCAACAGGAATCTGATTTTAATTCCACCTCATTTCAATTCCTCCTCAATTCAATTCATCTTCAATTCAATTCCTCTCAATTTAATTACGGATTAGTAAACGATCTATAAATGGCACGTAGTAAATGAGTGTTGCCTGCTTCTTTGTGTACAAAAAATAACTTAGGATGCATAGAAATATTCTCCATACTTGTCAAATTGATATTCACCTAAATGAATGTCAGATATTATCTCCTAATAAATTTGGTTGATTTGCCGAGCCATGCCATGCCCATGGCGGTGCTTTTGAGTCCTCCTCATTCAACTTTGGTCTATTTGGTCTAGAAAAAGTGAAAAAGAAAAAGCCACCCTGCTTTCAAAACCCTTTACTCATTCCATATGGAAGGAGTGGGGAACAGCAATCATTCGTACAACCACGCCCCTTCTCTCTTTGCCCTCTTTAATCATACTACTCCTATTCCCATCTCTCTCTCTCTCTCTCTCTCTCTCTCTCTCTCTCTCAAGAAAGAACCCATTTTCCCTAATCATATCACTCCCAATTATCAAATAACCAAAGTAACAAAATAAAAAAGAAAACAAGTTCATATCTTTTCCCCACCCCACTTAATCTCTCTAGATCTCCATGTCTCTATTCAAATTTGAGGAGTCACTCAATATTATGATCTAGTGGTATTCTTCTTCACTTATAAATAAGAAGTCTTAAGTTCGATCATTGTAAAAAACGAATTTGTTTACTAGCCTATGGTGAGATTAAGTTCACCTCCTTTCCCTTAATGTAGATAATATGGTTGTTCAAAAAAAAAAGTCATAGAAAGTGGAGGGTCTCAATCTCACTCTCTTAAGTCTTTAGGCATACTTTATTTTTTTCAAAAATACAAAATAAACTTCTTATTGTATGCCTGCCTACTCTTCCCGCCTAAGCAAAAACTCATGAAGAAGAACGAGGCGCTGCCTTTCCTCACTCTCTCTCTTCTTCTCTTCGCCTCCAGCCACCCGTCACTCTCTTTTCCGCCACCTAATGACACCTGGGCCCTCACCCAATTCCGCCTACAGACCGACACCCACGCCTACCTCCGCTCAAACTGGACCGGCTTCGATGCATGCACCCTCTGCTGGACCGGAGTCCGATGCTCCACCAACAAAGCCCGCGTCGTCGCTCTCTCCCTCCCCTCCCTCAACCTCCGGGGCCCACTTGATTCCCTCGCTTCCCTTGACCAGCTCCGCCTCCTCGACCTCCACAACAACCGCCTCAACGGCACCGTTTCTCCTCTCGTCAACTGCACCAAGCTCAAGCTCCTCTACCTCGCCGGCAACGACCTCTCTGGCGAAATTCCATCGGAGATATCCTCCCTCCGGCAACTCCTCCGTCTCGACCTCGCCGACAACAACCTCCGGGGACCGTTTCCGGACAATCTCACCCGCCTCACCCGGCTCCTCACGCTCAGGCTCCAGAACAACGCCATCTCCGGTGTAGTCCCCGACCTCTCCGCCTCCCTTGCCGACCTCAAGGAGCTCAATTTCACTAACAACGAATTGTACGGACGGCTGCCGGAGGGTCTGTTGAAGAAGTTCGGCGACAAAAGCTTTTCCGGGAACGAAGGGCTGTGCGGACTGAGCCCCTTGCCGGCTTGTTCTTTCACCGGCACTAGCGATCCGCCCTCGGCGGCTTCATCCGAAACGGTGCCGTCTAATCCCAGCCAATTGCCTCAGACGACGAGCCCAAACGAGCCGAACAAAAAGCAACCGAGGAAGGGGCTGAGCGCCGGCGTGATCATCGCGATCGTGATCGTGATTTGCGTGGCGATGCTGGTGGTTGTGTCGTTCCTTGTGGCCCACTACTGCGCGAGAGACCGCTGCGGCTCTAGCTCGATGGCGGGGAGCGAGAGCGGGAAGAGAAGGAGCGGAAGCAGCTACGGAGCCGATCAGAAGAGGGTGTACGCCAACAGTGGGGGCGGCGGGGACAGCGACGGGCCAAACGCGACCGACAGAAGCAAACTGGTGTTTTTTGACCCGAGGAAGCAGTTTGAGCTGGAGGATTTGCTGCGGGCGTCGGCGGAGATGTTGGGCAAAGGAAGCCTGGGGACGGTGTACAAGGCAGTGCTGGACGACGGGAGCACCATGGCGGTGAAGCGGCTCAAGGACGCGAACCCGTGCGAGAGAAAGGAGTTTGAGCAGTACATGGATGTGATTGGGAAGGTGAAGCATCCCAATGTGGTGAGGCTGAGTGCTTATTACTATACCAAGGAGGAGAAGCTTCTGGTCTATGATTATCTCCCTAATGGAAGCTTGCACTCACTTCTGCATGGTAATATTATTATTGCTTTTTTCATATTTTCAATACTTTGTTGCATTTTTAGGGCTTAATTTAGTACAAAATTCTGAAAAAAAGACTATTTCGGAAATTGCTACAATTTTCATAAATCAAATATTAATTGATAAACTAATCAAGATTAAATATCGACCACGACATAACGATCCTAGATTGATGACATAGCGATCATATATTAACATCATACTTAAAAACTAATAATCTTAATTGAGATTTAAAAAAGGAAAACCTTGGTTCTGGTTCCTGGTTGACAAAAATTTTTTACTGAAACTTTATTAATTTGAATACTTTGATTGTAGGACGAAATGTTAAATTTTAGTATTAATTAAAAATTTTAATGGTAAAATGAATAATTTCTCTTTAAAATCATGCAAAGAGTATTACAAAATAGGGATTTTAATTTTTTTTTTTCTCAAATTTAACGAAACTTGCCACTTAGTACTACTAGTGGTATTCCTTTTCACTTATAACTGAGATGTTTTAGGTTTGATTCTTGCCAAAGGTGAATTTGAACCACATTGTTGCTAGTCCATTGTGAAGCTTAGCCCACTCCCCCACCCCCTTAGTGTAGATAATATCGTTTATTAAAAAAACTAAACTTTATTAGTTTGACTACTTTGGTCAGATTTTTTATTTTTTATTTTTTAATAAAATGTTTTGTTCTTATTTTTAAATATGGATGTATTGTAAATTAAGAAAGAGTACATTTTATTACAAACCGTAGGTACATTATAGAGAATAAAAGTGAATGGATTTTACACTAGAAAATGGCGTACATTTTACAGACAAAAAAAGGGTACATTTAACCTATAGCAATGTGGTACATTTGAAAAATGTACATTATGAATATATGAATGGGTACAAATAAAAGATTAAAAAAATTATGGATACAAATAAAAGTTAAAAAGGAAATTGGTATAGACTAACAAATATAGTTACAAATTAAACAAGATGGTTACAAATGAAAAAATGGGTACAAAATAATTAAATATACTAAATATAACGTTTTAAACACTAAATAGATATAATGAAAAAGGTTAAATAATTTTTAATTATATAATTTTAAAATGTTACATGTAAATATTTATCATTGAAATAATGACGTGGAAAACCCAAATAACTTTGATCAAAAATTGAAAAAGAACAATCAATAACATAAAAAAGTTAGAGAGAAGAACCTAATTTTTCTTTAAAAGTGATCATATTGTCAAATTCCTCAAACTATTTTGAATATAATTTGCAGACATTAAAACCGTTCATAAACTTTCAACTAATAGTAGAACTTGATGCCAACTAAACAGAAAATAAAATGAGTACTAAATCGTGGTATGTGTATATATAACTTATTGTTTGTTTAATATTCCGTAGTTTAATGTCTTACTAGAAGTTCACAACCAGTTTTATTTGTGCATATTTATTTATTTTATTTAAACACACTAAATCCTCTTTACATCCCTAAATATTGATTCTCGACCACTGCGCAAATTCCACTTGAGAATGACTTACATAAGACGAATACGTCATCATGATGGCATTCTATGTCAAATGAAATAAAGACGTGTGTAAATTTTTATCCACATGTCATTATTTCATACACATGACGTCATAAAAAAGGGCATCTGTGTTTGATTGTTGATGATTTTATTTTTTTGGATGTAATTTAGGGAATCGGGGTCCGGGTAGAATTCCATTGGATTGGACTACAAGGATCAGCTTGGTGTTGGGTGCGGCTCGTGGGCTTGCCAGGATTCATGAGGTGTTCAGCTCCGCAAAAGTACCCCATGGCAATGTCAAATCTTCCAACGTCCTTCTGGACAAGAATGGCGTCGCTTGCATTTCTGACTTCGGCCTGTCTCTGCTTCTCAACCCGGTTCACGCCATCGCAAAATTGGGAGGATACCGAGCTCCCGAGCAGGCGGAGGTCAAGAGACTATCTCAGATGGCGGACGTGTACAGCTTTGGAGTCTTGCTGCTGGAGGTTCTAACGGGGAGAGCTCCATCCCAGTACCCTTCTCCCGCCCGTCCCCGTGTGGAAGAGGAGGAGGAGGCGGTGGACCTTCCGAAATGGGTGAGGTCAGTGGTGAAGGAGGAGTGGACTGGGGAGGTGTTTGATCAAGAACTTCTGAGGTACAAGAACATTGAGGAGGAGCTTGTGTCAATGCTCCATGTGGGATTGGCTTGTGCGGTGCCTCAGCCTGAAAAGAGGCCTACAATGGTTGAAGTAACTAAGATGATTGAGGACATCCGAGTCGAGAGATCTCCTCTCGGAGAAGACTACGATGATTCCCGCAATTCACTTTCGCCTTCTCTCGCCACCACTGAAGACGGGCTGGTCTGATTGACAACACCGTTCCCTTGTTTCTGCATCATCATCATCCTCGATTTTCATGTGCATTATCTCGCTGCAAATCTCTGCTGCTACTTTGCTTATTCTCAACCCTTATTTTTGTGTAGTTATGGTCTCGGGAATGCTTTCGATCTGTAGACGTGCACCTGTGCCTTGGGACGTGAATGATCGATCACATTAACTAGCATTACTCAATTTTAACTCTACAAGTGAACACAGAATCTCACAACTAAGATTTTCATGCATTCAAAAGTTGATAGAATGTGATTATTTAGCAATATAAAGCAAATGCAGGAAGTTCCGAGATGCATTCAAAAGATTCAATACGACTTTTGACAGAAATGCAACAACAATTTCAGTCTGTCGTGACTCCAAACCATATTTTTCTATTCACACCTCTATTAATAAAAACTAACCAGTAAAAATGTTAACAGTCGTCTGCATCAACAATCTTCGTCCAAGTAATGATACCATTTACAAAACAACACAAAAGACACTGGCACCGCCATTAACATGCATAACTTAGACACGACAGTTATAATCTTTACTCTACCTTCTCATGAATCAGGGTGGCAAATGATATATGCGTGGATATGCAGCCAAGTCTCAGCCATCAGAGCTGTAAAAGCCACCGATTTTTCTAAATGGGGTCTGTTGAAATTAACTTGACAGTTATCTGAGGTAAGTAGACCTAGTAATACAACAGCTCAGAGTTCTGTAAATATTAGCTAATCCTTCCAGTTTGATCTATCAGGGTACCAACTTGTTCTCCGCATAGCGCTTTCGATATATTTCCAGGCTCTAACAGATTAAAGACCACAACTGCACATAAAAATGCAAATTGATTACTATTAAAGTTCAATCCCATGTACAGAATAGAAGGCACCATCCAATTCATTTGATGAGACAGATTCCGAGAACAAGTTTTGTTACATGTTGACCAAAATATAATGACTCAATTTCCCGACTATTGTTCACAACCTAACAGAAATGCAAGAACACCAAAATACACTTACCAGGAAACCTGTGTTCTTCGCAGAAGTTCAGGGCCATCGAGTCCATGGAGGTGGCGCCTCTTGTGACCAACTCCCTAAAAGAGATGTGCTCAAATGTAAAATTATTGTCTTGAGAGTTGCAATCATAGACACCATCTACATTGGTACCCTTGAGTACTGCCTCTGCATTAACTGAGAACTTACGAGTGTCACAAAATTTTGTATAAAGTCCAAAAGATGCAGGTGGAGACCATGAATGTATTGTGTGTGTGTGTGAGCAAAAGTAGAACAGTTCTGGGTGATTTCACAGAATGTAAAACGTTTAAAGGAAGTGTGAATTATCACAGAACCATAACCATACTCTCCAAAGCTTGTAATGCTGCAGCTGTGTCAGTGGAAAAGATGGGATTTCCCGTGCCAGCACCAATCCCAGCAAAAATTACAACTCTGCCTTTTTCAAGATGCCGGATGGCCCGCTGCCTGTTGTATGGTTCAGCAACCTCATGCATTGAAAATGCAGTTTGAACACGCGTCTGGACTCCCATCTTCTCCAATGCTGACTGGAGCAATACGGAATTCATTACAGTGGCCATCATTCTGGTAAACATCACAGTCACCTCGTATGAGTATTGTAAATACATTATCGGATTAGCCAGCAATTTATAATTAACAAAACTATCAGAAAGTGGAGATAGAGCAGAGAGGCCCAAGCTTCACCGTTCACATAATACAGTTGAGATTAATGGGTCTTCACTAAGAGGTCACTCATCTTATTCATTATAACAATGAATTGGGCTCTAAACTAAAACAAAAAAATGGTCATTTGATATTGCATTTTCAGTTGCTTCTTATCTTATGGATCAAAAGATTTATTCTAGTCCTTTATGAACAAGAAAACGAGGAAGCAGATCCCATCAAACAATTTCAGGAAATTTAGTACTGTTTCAAAGGATCGCTATTTTGTTCATCTAGTTTACAGCCCCGAACAAGGCCGACAAACAAAAAAAAAAAATATCAGAATATAATAAACATAAGATGAGGGCCAATCTATGTTGGACATGCTTCCACCGGAAATGCAATGATCACGTCAGTATTCAAGGCATATTTACCCAGTTTGTAGTTGTATCTGGTAGTTCTATTTAAGCTGTTGCAGATACCACAAATCCTATGTAAAAGGCGGTATGATTCAGGAATGCAAAGATGAGGTTATATAGCAAGATCGGCAATGATATTTACCCAATCTGGTACGCAGTACTTCTATCTAACCCTGTCGCCGTCACCCATGCATCTCCACAAAAGAAGTTGCGACCTCCAACAACAATTGCCAACTTTTACACCCAGCAAGAAACAAAACCAAACATTGCAGATTAAACTAAAACCGACAGCTAAAAACACATTACTACAGTCAACAGACGACCATATAAATATCAATGCATACCTCCACGCCATTGCGACAAGCCAACGCAACCTCCCTCGCAATCAGCATTGCCAGCTGCCCAACCACAAAACACGCAATGAAACTTGCTCGCAAGAAGCAAACACATTCAGACAAATACTATTCACAGGCTAAGATGATCAGAAATTGAATGATATAAATCAATGGATTTGCATAGATGGCCGAACCTTTGAGTCGACATTGTTTGGAGCAGCACCAGCAAGAGCAGCACCACTGATTTTGAAGACCACTCTCCGCCATTTGATAGTCGGAGCTGACTTCACCTTGTTCATCTGACCTACAGGACTCGACACCACCATTCCATATCTGCTCAAAAACAACACAACACTAGCAATTGAGCAACCAATTGCAGCAATAATCTAACAAAAATGCAGCAAATGAATCCAAACCTCTTCGATTGCCGTGGTGTGTTACCCGAAGAAGAAACACCTTTATCGTCATCGGAGGTGGCCTTTGCCGCCACTGAATTGCCGACGATCAGCTCCATCTTCTGGAACCAAGGCCAGTGACTCGCCGAAACGCCGCCGCTGCTCATCCTGTGCCTCTCAAGCTTGTACCTCTTCTTCAAGTTATCGACCTTGTTCTTGCACTGCTCGATGCTCTTTCTCTGCCTCTCACACTTCTCGCTCACGATCGCCGCCACGTCCTCCCAATCTCTGCCTCTCAGATTTCCCCGATTCAGCTGCGTGAGCTTGTCCAGGTAGGCGTCCAGAAGGCACAATATCGCCGTGTCGCTCCACTCCTCTCGGTCCTTCCTGTAATCTCCGCTCGCAGACGCCAAGGCTTTCGATTTCTTGTAACTGTACGGAGCTCCTCCCCCGCCGCCGCCGTCTCTGTGCTCATCGGAGTGGTCCTTTCTCTTCTCGCCCGCGCCGGTGACGATGTCGGTCTGATCAGTGCCTCTATCGAAGGGATTCGAGCAGAACGCGGTAGCGGCTGCATTTTCGTAGTCATCTCCGTCGTCCGCATGGTCTTCTCCGTCGTTGACCTTATCCTTGAGTGTAGGCTGCGATGGTGGCGCGTGGACTGGGGGAGTTCGCGTCGGGAAGCGGTGAGGAGGCTCGTAGGGCTGGTGGATGTGGTGGGAGGTTGGCGCGTGAGGGAGGTGATGATTAGGGTTAGAGTCGTCACCGAGGAGAGAGAAGTCGTCGTCACAGGAGGCCATTAGAGGAGCGACGTTAGGGTTAGAGGGGTTGGCGGAACGACGACGTTAGAGAAGGCGGGGTGGGACGTTGGGGCAGAGTGAGGGAGAAACACAAGGTTGCTTAACGGAACGGCTGAGCCGTGATGAGTTGTAGGATGGGGCCGTGACGGCTTTGTGACGGTCCCGTTAAATCATAAGGGCTAAATAGTTCGTCGATTTGAATTGGAACGTGGGTGGGACCCGGACTGATGTGGATGGCTAATTGGCTATTGGTTCGTTTCATCTTTTGCTTTTGCGTTTCGCAAATGGCTCGTCACGGTTTTGGACGGTCACGAACGTCAGCTGGAAGTATTGAGAAGCCGCTACTTTTTATGCTACAGTCTTTCCGCACGCGTTAATGCGCATAATGCTTATTTTAATACAAATATTACGTGAGTGCGTGTAAAGAGGTTAATTTTTTTAATTTTTCTTAAGTTTTATAACTGCAATTCTGCATAACTTCGGGCTGGTTTAGTTGCTTTGAAAAAAAAATTGTTTCTACTGTGTTGTGAGAATAAGCAATTGTGAAATAAAACAACAGAGTGTTTGGTAAACTTTTTTGTAAAAGTGCTTTTGAAAAAAAAAAAAACAGTATTATAGTGTTTGATAAACTTTTATATAAAACATATGTGAAAAAAAATTGGTTTTTCAAAGCTGGGTTTTGCAGCTTTGTGTTTTTGGCTTTTTTCACCCAAAACTGTGAAAAAAAAACTGAAGCTGAATGTTTACCAAACATAAAAAGCTCCTAGATTTTTTTATAGCCATTTTTTTCAGAATCAGTAGCAAACTAGGAATTCACCACGCCTCCTTATTTTCTTTTTCTTTATTAGTTTATTTTGTTTTCCAACCCTTTTTTTTTTTTTTGTTAATACTTTTTTACGAGTTTGTCCTCCTTTTTTGAATTTTTTGGGTTTTGATTGTGAAAAAACAAGGGACATTTTTGGCATCTCCGAAAGCTTCACTTATGAAATTACCAGTTTAACCCTCTAATTAAAATAAAACATGAATAAGAGATATGGGGCAAAAATGTAATTTCATACAACCAAATTTTGTTGTTTTTTTTTTTTCAAAGCCTCACCTACATGTGATCCTAACATATCTCTAATTATAAAAATAAAAAATAAAACTTCCCACTCTCACATTCTCTATCACTCCTTTCCTCTCACCTTCTATTTCAAAAACAAAAATAAAAAAAATTTCTCACACACTTTGTGTGTGCCCATATGCTAGTCTACTAATTAATAAAAAACTCATTGTCAACCAAAACCCTATGAAATTACCAATTTAACCCTCTAATCAAAACAGAACATGAATAAGAAATATGAGGCAGAAATGTAATTTCACACAACCAAATTTTACTTTTTTTTTTCAAAGCTTCACTTACATGTAATATCTCTAATTAAAATAAAAAGAAAAAATTAAAAAAATAATAAAAAAAATTTCCCAGTCCCACATTCTCACACTCTCTTCCTCTCCTTCCATTTCAAAAATAAAAATAAAAAAATTTCCCACACACTTTGTGTGTGCCCATATGTTAGTATAGATAATGAAAATGGTAAAGTGCCGATTTAGTCCATGAACTATAATCTAAGTGAAAATTTGATCCCTGAATTGTTTTTTGGGTAAAATAGTCCCTCAATTCATTAAAAATTGCTAATTTCACTCATACTATTATATTTAAAGTTATTTTATCTAATTTTTCGTCAACTTAAATCACTTGACACACTTTAAAGTGTAATGCCATCATTTTCTCGCCTATAAGCCCTTAACATTTCATATAGGTTGTAAATTTAACATCTAATTTACCCTCCAAAATTAACTCGATACACTATTTCTTTATGAAAAATTACCAATTTACCATCTAATGTGTATCACATGCAACGTGAGTTATGTGGATGCAAATTTCTTCCTCCTTATTCTTGGACAAAATTGCACCTACAAAACAAATAATACCTTAAGTCAAAGCCAAGAGCCTCACGCACCCACGATGAATGGGGGGGCTTTGGCCGAAGAACCTCCAATGCCAAAGTTAGAATTTAGAGAGAAAAGTGTTTGGAGAGTTTTTGGAAGTTTTGCAAGAGTGTGGAACTAGGTTTTTAGAGAAAAATGGGGTTCAATATTTAGAGCATGGCCGGTCCCCTTTAGAGAAAAGGTGGCTAGCCCTTTGGGGTATTTTTGGTGTGTAATGGGTGATTAATTGGTATAATGGGTGATTAATTGGGTGATTAATGGATTAATTAGGAATTAATCCATTAATTAGCCTAATTAATTTAATTTATATGGAATGTTTTGAAGGTTATGGAATGATTTCCTTGTAGAGGATATGGAGTAAAGATGGATGAGATGAATTTGAACTTGTTACCTATTTTGGGCACTCTTGACTCGGTTGATCGATGATTCTCCACTGCTTGCATGTAGGAAACCAGGTGTGTCTCGAGGGTAATTTTGTCCCCTTCACCTAAAAATCCACGTGTTGCCTCTTGATTATTTTTGGCTCCACAAATGCCCCCACACTTGTTGGGCTGCTCGTATAAAAGGGTAACAGGTGCAGAGATTTTCTTGCTTTTAGGAAACTTTGAATTGCTTCCTTCTAGGAAAGGGAAATAAATTTCTCTCAAAGCCTATTTAAGTTCACCTTAATCGGTTATTAAGAGCTTAGAGGATATTTGGAGAGCGATTTATTCTACCCTACAAGAGAGAGAGAGAGAGAGCTTAGAGGATATTTGTTCCCCCTTCTCTAGCAATCTTCTACATCTTGCCTGTCGAGAGCTATGTCCGGTTCTCCTTCGAAAATGCTTGCTATTATGAAGAGCAACAAGGTGGACTTTGCTGCTAAAGTGGCGCTAAGGCCCACTCCCTCTACTGCTGAGACTGATTCGCCTACTGGGAAAAAGGAGACTGCTCGCATGGGCAACTGTGAGAAATCCACTAAGCCTGCTTTTGGGGAGGTTGTTGAGATCTGTGTGCTCTTGAAACCAAATCTGCTTGAAGACATGAACGTTTGTGCCAAGTTTGTTGATAGCGTTAGAAAGGTTTATTTGCCCAAGTTCCTTTGTGAAGCATACGACCTAATATAGAAGGACTGCTCTGCTTGCTATGAAGCATATGTAGCAAGGTTGCCAAGGAGGTGGTGAAGATTATGGCAGCTGAAGCTTATTCCTTGGCTGAGGAGATCAAGAGGTTAGATTCTAAGCTCGTCTTTAAAGGGGTCTTAATATTTCTATCCCCACTTCTCTCTCGTTGGCTTAAAGACTAGGCTTGACGCAATCCAAGTACGGTATGAAAGTGCAAAGAAAGAGATTGGATGTTACACACTTCAAATTCAAGATCTTAAGTTTGCAGTTTCTGAGTTTCATTTCGATGTTTATGCAAAGGATGTAGAGTTAATTGCTGCTTATAATCAAGTGATCCACTTCAAAAGATTTGTCAATAGGCTTGAACCCCAAGTGTTGGAACTTCAAGGTGTACTAAAGATCAACGAAAGTCTGAAGAATGAAGTGGATGAGCTGCAGTGCATCCATGTTGGTTTGCTTGAGGAGAATGAGCAATTGAAGGGTAAGAATGATGGGCTTGAGGTTTCGAAACCTTCTCTATTTCTTCGGAAGACTCGCTTACTTTTACTTTTGAGGCTTCCAATGGTGAAGTAGTTGAAGAAGTTGGTGCTTAGGCTAGGGCAGCTTGGGGTGAAGTGCCGGATGATACCGCTGCTAAGAGCGTCGCGATTACATAAAGTGTGGCGACCGAGTAGTCGTGGGATGTCTAACCTGTTAAAGTGTAGTCTTTTAGGTAGCCTTTAGGATCTTCTTTATTTTTCCTTGTAACTCTTGTTTTTCTTGAACTTCTTCGGCCTTTGCTAGTTGTTTATAAACATGTTTCCTTCGCTTTTCTTCATCTTCACTTCTTTTGTTCATGCCTTAACCTTTAAACTTTATAAACCAGTGGCAAACGTGCTACTTTTCTATAAGCAGACAGGCTCGCGTAACCTATGCATCCGTAGGTGTTGGTGTAGAACTTTGCAAAGTTGTTGGCCATAGGGTTGGCAGCCAGATGGCTTACTTACAGAAGTAGACAAGTTCGCGTAACCACTAGGCTGTTAACCTTGGCTTTCTCTAATTTCGTAGGTTGCGTAGCAAGTATCACAATACTTTAGGACTTGGCGTAAGTTGTTCTACGCTTGACAGAGGTGAAGCTTATCGACTACGTAGCATGTCGGCAGTGGATAAAGCTTCGTATGTGCACACTAACTTGTTTAACCTTTCACAAGAATGTGCGTTTGTATAAGTCTAGCGTGGTTTTACTGCTTGAAGGGCAAGCCGTAGGGAGTCTTCTAGAAACCGTAGCCTACCTTAATGCACTCGATAGCAGTTTTAAGGTTCTAAGACAGCCGTCCATCGGATGTACTGCGTAATGTGCCCCCTCCATCTCTAGGGCCCGATTCCCCACAGATTAGGCCAAGAGACCCAAAATCTTTCAGTTAGCTAAGCCTTGAAAAAGACCATTATGGCTACTTCTAGGAATCCCGGCGCAAGCCATCGTGCATTTAGTTATACTAGGGTAGCCAGGCTCATCCATGTCTGGATATTCGGAGTGTAGAGTTGATCCTCCCGTCTTGGAGAGCTGACCCATGTGGGTGTCAGGGAATTGGTTTACCCTTTTGTACTGGAGAGCATAGTTGGTCCCTTGAGGGGCATAATTCTTGTGATAAATCCCTAAGAAGGGCGCGGTCTTCTTTTGAAGTGCAAAAGTGATCAGTTGTTGTAAGCATAATCGAGCCAAGTTGTGATTACTTTTGAATTCCTCATTGAAAAATGAGTGAAACGAACGAGAACTTAGCTGTAAGGTAGGAACTGCATAACAACTGGATAGTCCTCAGCTTGTAAGGTGGTCCTCGTCGAGCTACTTGAGTCTTCGGGCTTTGATGTAATAGGAGGTCACATATGGTACTTCCTCAGATTGTAGGCGCTCTACTGCTTTTCAATATTTTTGTCATTTCATGGTAGCGAGGGTGTAATTACTCTTGCCGCCTACTATGATGATCTTGTACGGACCTTCCCAGATGGGATCCATCTTTTTGGAGCCTTCTCTGTGGGCAATGATGAAAGCTTTTCTTAGGACTAGATCTTCGAGATGGAATTACCGGATCTTGGCCCTTTTGTTGTAGCTGGAAAGGAGCTGCTGCTGGTAGGCTGCAATGCGGGTGATGGTCTACTCGCGCTTCTCCTCTGCCAAATCTAAGCTTGTGGTCATCTCCTTGTTGTTCTGCTCAATGCTCGGTTGTAGAGCGGTATTACTTGACTTGATGACATTGGAATGAATGATTACTTCTGAGCTAAATGCCAAAAATAAAGGAGTCTCACCGGTTGCTCGTCTTTTGGTGGTGCGATATACTCATAGACATCCGGGGAGTTCGTCTGGCCATTTTCCCTTCTTGTTGGTGAAGGATTTTTTGAGGCAGTCGAAGATCATCTTGTTGGATGCTTCGCCCCGCTTATTGCCATGAGGATATCTCGGTATGGACATGTGCTGCTTGATGTCATACTTTTGGAAGAACTTCGCCATACTTTTGCCCACAAAATGCAGGCCGTTGTCAGTGACGATGGACTGTAGGATGCCAAACCGGCAAATGATGTTTCTCCATATGAAGTGTTCTATGTCTGTTTGAGTTGTGGATGTCTTGGGCTCTGCTTTTACCCATTTGGTGAAGTAGTCAATTGCCACGATCATTATGCATTTGCCTCCAGTAGCAAACGGCATAAGTCCTACCAGGTCGATTGCCCACTGCATGAATAGCTAAAGACTCGTATGCGGGTGTAGCTCGCTGGCAGGCAGTGCTGATATTGGCTTGTAGTGCTGGCAGTGGTCGCACTTTTGTACTAACTTCTTAGCATCTTGGTGCATGGTAGAGAGTCGTAGAGCTGGGGCCATGTTACACGTAGTAGGAGATGCTCAACTGCTAGTATTAGACTATTCTAGAACTAAATTATAGAGCAAGGGTCGGCTAAGGTCGTGTAACGCGTAGCAGGAGGTAGTGCTTAACTGCCGGTACATGTTACTCCTATGTAAAATCTTTTGGGGCGACGAGGACAAAACTTACTTCCGAGTATGTCCTTCCAGTGTTTGTCTACCCTTGGCCTGTCTTTTAGGTCGAGTTGCTGCGTTCATCAGAAAACTTTACATCCGTCAGGGTCTACGCTTTTATCGTCGCGAGTTTGGATTGGGCGGAATAATGCGTCATGAGGATAACTACGTGTGTTTGAAGGTAAAACTTAAGCTTTCGAGTTGCAACAACTATCGCCAAAGTTAGCTTTTGAATTTCTGATAGCATCGATGAGAGCTTTTGAACTGTGGAATACAGGTAGTCGGGCCCCCAACTCTTCTCGTATGATGGTAGAGCTTATTGTTGCTTCAGATACTATCAAACATGTGAATCAGTCCTCCTCTGCTTCCTGTTTGGATAGTATGGAGGTGATGTCTTGTACTTCTTCAAGTCCTCGAATGTGCATTGGCGTGCCACATCCCAAAATGCATGCTTCTCAGCCAAAGCGAAAGAGTATACTAGAGTTAAATCTTCCTTTATGATCAATTTTTTGAATAGCGGATAGTCTGTTAGAAGTCATTTCTAGAAGGTTGCTCCAACTATCAAGTCCTTGCATCCGACTATCCTTGCCTTCTCTGCTTTGAACCTCTTCACATAGTCACGAAGCGACTCTTTTGGGTTCTTCTTAACGTTGAAGAAATGGTCGGACTTCTTTTTGATCGAGCGATAAAATGAATATTATTTGGTAAAAACCAAAGAAAGTTCGTCGAAACTTCAGATAGATTGTGGTGGCAGGGTGTAGAACCAATCATGCGCCTCGCCTTATAGAGTAGTGGCGAATATCTTGCACATAAGACCATCGTTGTTTCAATAGAGGATCATTACACTTCGATAGTGCTTTAAATGTCTCTCCGGGTCTTCATCCCCTTTGAAAAATGTGAAATGTGGCATGTTGAACTAGCATGGAGGCTCTACCTGCTTGATCTCGTCCGTGAAGGGTGACTTGCTTATGTTGGTCATGTTTCGTCGTAATGCCTTGTCGGTGACCTCATTGCGTTGGAAATCACACAATCACTTGGTCAAGAGTCTCTCTACTTCTTCCTGAATTTGTCTTTGTTGGGGTAGCAAAGCTCTCGACTGCCCCCCAGTCGTGACTTTCTGTTCTAGGCTGCTCTTCCATGTGTTTAGCTCGTCTATTCAGCAGATGCGATGCGTGTAGTGCGTTCCTAGCAAGCGAGCGAGTTTTTCGCAGGCTACCGATTTAACTTGAGCCGAATTAAGTGACTGCTTCTCTCCATCTATCGTGCTGCCTACTCTGATGTGAGGTGGAGGATGCTCATTGCAGGCTTAGCAGCGAATGAACATTTCGCTTGAAAGGTTGCTCATGTTGACTATCGAAGTGTGACCTCAATCGTGAATGTATGCTCGTCCGTTGGCCTAATCGAGAGTGCATGCTCCTTCTGGCGCTAAAATGGGAGTATACGTTATCTCGTGGGCCTAATCGGGAGTGTACACTGCCCAAACGCTCAGTTCATGCCTGGTCGAGTAGCTGCTTGTTAGGACGCTGCTGGAGAGGTTCTTCATTTGCCCTTGTCCTTCTTCGGGACACCTTGTTTGGAACACGTTGCATCTTGGTGCGCTGCAAGAGCTGGTTCACTAAGGTCGTTTACTGTGCTAAAGACTCTCGTCAACTCTATGACTTGTCGAGACAAGTGTTGTTTGCCATTTGGATTAGAAGAGCTCGGAAAAAATGTTTCTCCTTGAGCAGTGGAAGTGTGGTAGACTCCGGGTGCGAGATTTGAGTTGGGAAATGTCAAATTCGCAGAAAAATATGGTGAAAATGCTCTCGGTTTGATCATCGGTCCGGAAATTTAGAGCGGGGACGATTGAACTGGCCTTGGACCGATTTGGGCTGTTTGGAAGGCCACGGGAGCAAGCTGGGCCACGAGAGCAGATTGCTCGATGGAAGCAGGCTGGGCCACGAGAACAGGTTACTCGGTGAGATCAGGTTGGGCCACGGGAGTGGGCTGCGAGGCTAGGGCTCGGCTTGGCAACGCTTTGGGCTCGCGTTGGGCTTAGAGTGACATGGGTTGGGTCATGGCCTTGGTGCCATGAGCCTTGGATGACATGGCTTGAGCTTGCTTTGGTGGCACGGCTAGGGCCGTGGTAGTGGTGTCATGGACCTCGCCGCGAGTGGCCACCGCGGTGGTTCCCATGGTGGAACATTGTGGTGGTGGGCTCCCTCTAGGATCACATTTAGTCTCGTGGATCACCACGGTCCCATTTCTTGAATATTGGAATTTTCACTCATGGAGTTTTCTAAATTTCTAGCCATCGTATTTCTTTTTTTCGTTTTATCAAATAATTTTTGCAAATAAAAAATTCTAATAATAAGAACGTACGAAAAATACAAGTGGACTAGAAAATAGAGAAAAAAAACCTTTTTATGCGAGAGTCTTCTACGAGTGTGAATTTCGACTCTTAATGAAAGCACCAATTTGTGGATGCAAATTTTTTCCTCCTTGTTCTTGGACAAAATTGCACCTACAAAACAAATAACACCTTAGGTCAAGGCCAAGAGCCTCATGCGCCCACGATGAATGGGGGGGCTTTGCCCGAAGAACCTCTAATGCCAAAGTTAGAATTTAGAGAGAAAAGTGTTTGGAGAGTTTTGCAAGAGTGTGGAACTAGGTTTTTAGAGAAAAATAGGGTTCAATATATAGAGCATGGCCGGTCCCCTTTGGAGAAAAGGTGGCCGGCCCTTTGGGGTATTTTTGGTGTGCAATGGTTGATAATTTGTGTAATGGGTGATTAATTGGTATATTGGGTGATTAATTGGGTGATTAATGGATTAATTTGAAATTAATCCATTAATTAGCCTAATTAATTTAATTTATATGAAAGGTTTTGAAGGTTATGAAATGATTTCGTTGTAGAGAATATGGAGTAAAGATGAATGAGATAAATTTGAACTTGTTACCTATTTTGGGCACTCTTTATTGGAAATGTGCCCTAAAACCAATCATATGATGATACTTTACGGACATTTCACAAAGTTAAACTAATGTAGTTTAAATGTAAAGGGCAAAGATTATTGTTTGAGCCGTCTCATATAAATGTTATATGCTTAAACGATAAGTCCAAGGAATATGTGATTGGAAGAATGCGATCTAAAGAAGTTAGATTCATGAGACCATTCTTTCGTTGACACATCCTAAACGTTCCTGATCATAGGATTGTCAATTGGGCATTGACAGTCCGTTAAGATCAGTACGTGCTATGTCTTATCTCAGGGAGAGTGACTAGTCTCGAGTCATTGGTGTGTGTGACATCAAGACAAGTACGTAGGTGCTCAATAGAGAATGAGTTCACTGAACACGATCAACGAAGAGTTCTCATATTCATGTCACATGAGAACTCATGGTTGGGATAATGCAAATTAGTCTTTTGACCTGAGGCATCACAGTTGTCTTGTGGTTAGGTCCTTAATCTTTGATTATGTCAAAGTCACTCCATCAGGAGGGTGTCCACGGCATCGTTGGGGTTAAGCCACTTAGCCATGGAGGCAAGTGAATGCGCAACAAGGGATCTCTAACCTTCAAACTGTTTGAGGGAGAATACTCTATGATATGATTAAGAATCTTTGGCCAAAGTATGAATGAGATTTAGGAATGTGTTCCAAATCACATTCAAGGTAATCATATAAGCACAAGACTCACATTGGATAGTAGACATGAATAAACTATCAAACCAAACAATGTGGTCAAGAGTATTGTATTAGAGAAAGACCGTATTGCATTTGTAATCCTAAAACTGAATAGGTTCTCCACCTCTTCTGATTAGCTTGGGTAACCATGACATGCTGCTAGGCGTCAACCATGGTTTGTGGAAGCCCTAAAAGTGTATTATCACTAACGGGAGAATTGAAAGTAAGTTTCAATTCACAATCGATTAGAAAGAGTTTTAATCGCCCACTGCCTCGTTAAAAGGAACCTAATGGATCGTTCACCGAGTAAGGTAGAGTTTGAAGAAACAACGGAGATGAGTAAGAATAATTAAATGGTTTAATTATTTATCTAAGGCTAGGATTAATTAATATGTTAATTAATCAAACGAATAAGTTCATTAAAGACCTCGGGTTAGTTTTGGGCCGCAAGGCCCAATGGGATTTGAATGTCAAGCCCATTAACTCAAGTTGTATGACAACTTGAATAAACAAAGGGCTTGAAAGCCCAATAAACCCTATAGGCCGGCCATGTTAGAAGAATAGGGCTTTTGGTCCATTAGGTCACTTATTTGAAGGGACTATATAAAGGACTTTATAGACTAAAATTCATTAAGGGTTGTTTTTGGGGAAAGGATGAGAACACAAGCTCTCATTTCTCTCTAAAATTTCGGCCACCTTGGAGGGATCATCTAGCAATCAAACTCCTCCAAGGTCACTCATTTCTTCTTCATTATGCCTTGGTGATGAATCATTAGAGGTTCTCAATTTTGGGAACTTTGGAGAAACTTTTTTCATCCATCCAAATCCATAGATCTAAGATGCAAGGAATGAAGGCCCTCTCTTTGGGTGATTAGCCTTTGTTTAAATACAAAGAGGAATCTACAAAGGTATATATTTCAACTCACTTTGTTTTGAGTTGATTATTGGTTCACCATTTTACTAGGCTTTGAACATTCATGGGTAATGTTTTGTTTTTAAGTGCATGCTAGCATGATTCCGCCTTTAATTTGTTAATTGCATGCTAATGATGTTGCTTAAATGAACATGTCATCTTCCAAAATAATCCTTCACTCTTGACTAGGTTAATGGATGATTCTCTACTGCTTGCGTGTAGGAAACCCGGTGTGTCTCAAGAGTAATTTTGTCCTCTTCACCTAAAAATCTACGTGTCACCTCTTGATTATTTTTGGCTCCACAAGTTAAATTGACAGAAAAAGTAGTTTCGAATATAATATTAGGGATGTAATAATTCAATGATTGATTTTTCTAAAAAAAAAAAAAAAACATTTTAGAGACCTAATTTTTATTCAGGGACTAAATTGGCAGTTCACACTAATGGATAACAAAACAAATATTATTTTGTATCTTGCACTTATATTATGACATGTGAAGTACCGACTTAAAACTTAAATACCAATCGTGTGTTTACTTGGTTTGGTAGAAATAAGATGATTTTTCATTGGACCAATTTTGTAAGTTATTATGTAATCAGGTGATCAAAGGTTCAATAATTACAAGGGTATCAAATTAGGTGTGGCACAGTTTGGTTTGACCCATTCATTCGTAAAATTGTGAGCCAAACCGAGTAGGTTCAATTTGATTCTAAAACAAAAATTTTAAGAGAAAATCAATCCAAACTAGACCTACTCGATTTTGAGCTGGCTCCATCTTTTAACTGAAGGATAAAATTGGCTAAACTAAGATCAACTGAGCAACATACATTGAGCAATTAATAGTTAAAAGATGGAATATGCATCTCCAAGTTCTCAAAATAGGGAACCTCTAATTTCTCGACACCAACGAGAGATGTGAAAAGGAGATGAGTGACCAAAGAAGAGGAAGATGCTAGAATCCTTCCTTGGTGGCCGGTATCTTAGAAAGATCAAACATAGTTCTATTTCTTTCATTTTCCCTCATAAAACCCTATAAAGAGCCTAAGCTATAACTTCCCTTTATATTCCCTTGTATTGACCTAACAAAAAGGAAAATCCTAAGGCTCTCTTTCTCTCTCTCTTTCTCTCTCTCTAGCAGGCCATGTAGAGTTATTGGGCCTTTGGGCCCTTTAAGTTTTAATTTATCATACAACTCAACTTAATGAGCTTAACATATCAAAGCATATTGAGCCTTGAAGCCCAAAACTAACTCAATGTCTTATACGAACTTATTTGTTTGGTTAATTAACTTATTAGTTAATCCTAGCCATAAAAAATTAAACCATTTACTTGTACACACTCAACTATGTTGTATTCTTCAATCTCTACCTTACATGGTGTACGATCTATTAGGTTCTAATTAGCAAACCAGTGGTTAATTAGAACTCTTACTAATTAATTGTGAATTGAAACTTTCTTTCAATTTTCTCTGTAATGAAGCTTAGTTATTACTAACCATCGAAGCTTCTACAGGTCATGAGTGACCCCTAGCAGTTTGTCATCCACAAGTCATGAGTGGTACCGAGCAGTATGTCATTGCTACCCAATAAGGTATAGTACTTGTTGGAAACAAATAGGTCTTTAAGAGGAAGATAGACTTTGATGGGAACATGGAAGGCTAGATTAATAGCCAAGGGTTATAGACAACGAAAAAGGATTGACCATGAAGAAACCTTCTATCCTGGAGCCATGATTAAGTTTATTCGGATTTTGCTTGCAATAGCTGTATACCATGATTATGAGATATGGCAGATAAACATGAAGACAACCTTTATGAATGGCTACTTAGAGGAAGAACACTAAGCATCTATCAAGACTATCTTTAAGTACTTAAGAAAAGCTAAGGACATGTTCCTCATTTATGGAGGATTATCATATTTGAAAGTGGTATATAGACACATATTTCCAATCTGACGTTGACGATCAAAGTTCCAACTCCAGATATGTGTTCACTTTGAATGATGGGGCTATTAGTTAGAAGAGCAAGAAACAAGATGTAATTGATGATTCCACGATAGAGGCATAATAAGTCGCTGCTACTAAAACAGGCAAAAAGACATTTTGGATGAAAAAGCTCATTACTGAACTTGGAATGGTACCAACCATTACATCACTAGTAACTTTGTAGTACAATAACAGTGAAGCAATAACTCAAGCCAGAGAACTCATAGCTCGTCAAAAGAACAAACATTTCGACAAACGCTTCACTATCATTAGAATATATGTTATCAAGGGAAAGTAACATCCTTAAGGTTGCCTCAATAGATAATGTAACAGATCCATTGACAAATCCAATGTCTCAAGTCCAGCCTAACCTCTATATGGAAAATATGGGTATTAAATACATGGGAATGTGACTTTGAGTGCAAGTGAGAGATTGTTGGAACTATGTACATAAATCCACTCTAGTAGCTTTTGGAATACTTATTATGTTAAACTCTTATTTGTTTGATGGAAAAGTAAATCTTATTGTTAATCACTCGTTATTGTATCATGTGTTTAAGTAATAACACTTAGATTGTACTCAACACTAAGAGAGGGCTGATCTAAGTAAGTTAGATCAACGAGACCTTTCTCTTATGTTCATTCCTAAAACATTCACAACCAAAGGATTATCGATCAGACATTGACAATCCTCTAAGGTTAGTATGTGTTATGTTAACTCAAATGAGAGTATGACGAGTCTCAAGTCATTAAGTGTTAGACAATAAGACACACACATAGGTTCTCTAAAGGGTATTGAGTACACCAAACAATGATCAACAGAGAATTCTAACATACATGTCATGTAAGAACTAATAAGTTGTAATCATGTAAAGTAGTCTTTTGACTTGAGACACCACAGTTGTATAGTGGTTAGGTTATTGATCTTTGACTATGTTAAAGGCATTCCGTTAAGAATGTCCATGACATTGTTGGGGTTAAGCTACCTAATCATGTAGGCATATGAATGTACAACAAGGGATCTCTACCCTTCCATGGTGGAACGAGAACGTGAGTATTTGGCCAAGGCATATGAATAAGATTTAAGAAGATGTTTTTCCTACTATTATGCCAAATTATGAATTTAAATATAGAGTGGTTCATATTCTTCCTATTTTTCATGGTTTGGAGAATGGAGATCCTTATATGCATCTTAGGGAATACGAATATGCTATTAGAACTTTTTATAATACTAAACTTGATTGATTAGATCACGTGAGATTAAAAAATTTTTTCTCGTCTCTTTGAAAGACAAAGTAGAAAGTTGGTTTTATGCATTAAAGACTAGGTTTATTCATTCATGGTTTGAAATGACTATGAATTTTTTCATAACTTTTTTCTGGATAATAAGAGCCTCTCCAAAGGAGATGTCAAATTTTAAACATCAAAATGATAGTTGATAGCTTATGTGGCAATTTGACATTTTGTACAATATTTTGCTCCACCCAATATGTTAAATAATGGTGTCATTTAATAAATTTTTAATGTTTTTGTGGAGTCCAATGATTAAGGCAACCAATCAAATATTTCAAAAATATAACAACATTTATTATATAGTTACAATGTTGGATTGCCAAGTGTCAGAAAGACTAAAAAAGGTATGTATTCCTAATGCTTATAAAGGTGCAGTCTTTGATAACTATCCATCCTCAAAGGGAACATCCATTTCATATGCATAGTTAAGGCAATTGTGGGACCATGATTTTTCTAGGCTGGAGTAAGTTGGATAGGAATATGGATACCTCAAAAGTCCGGTCACATACCCAACATCTTCCACAACAAAGTTGCACAAACGGGGCAACGATGCCACCGTTATCTTGTTCTAGAGCACAAGGTGAAGTCCAACGACTTCGTTGAGATTGATCATGCTTGTTCCGCAAAATACGGAAACCTGATCTAGTAAGGAATCAACCAGGTTTCCTATATTCTTGGAGTTCCGACAATCTAGGAATTGGTGTGCCCCGTATGTCGTAGATATGTTCTAGGATTCTCTTGGTTTAATAGGGATTTATATCCTAAAAGGTCTCTATCTTGGCTAGTATAAATATATCATTCTAGGGTTCATCTCTGTTAACACATTTATTGCACATTTATTCTCTTGCCTACTACTTGAGTCTCATATATTTTCTTACTAACTTGACCGTCAAAGTGCCTTTGGCGGATACCTTTGGTCATTGGTTGCTTACGATTGTTTATTGTTTTATAGGTAAACGAGTTTGTACATCTTCACTCTCAACAGTTGTGTGTGAATTTGATTCCAACACTATTTTTAATACCCTTGACTTTTCTACTTGCTATGGGAAGTGGAGTTTGGAGAGATCATAGTCAGTAGCTCAAGTTTTCAAATAAGTTGAAATGTGGGCCTCGCTAATTTAATAAGGGTAGTCTCGTTAGCTGTAAAAGTCCAAGTGTTAACTCTAAAACTTTTCAAATTATATTTTCCTACACAAAGCACACGTTAAGTGATTCTTGCAAAAAATACTTCAAAACACTTTTTTTTTTTTTTGCCAAACAAAATCTAAATTCTAAAGCGAGTTTGTTGTCCTAAAAATGCTTTTAGCTATTTTAATAGCACTTTTATAAAAAGTTTATAATATAGTATTCGTCTAATAAATATTTGTCACTTGGTGTAGGAAATTGTGGGAGAACTTTCATCTAGACATGGCATTCTTGTTGTGTTTTCTATGTTCGTATCATTTTCATGACACACTTGATATCTTAACAGGTCGTTTTGTGTAACACCTATTAAAATAAACATGTAATATGACCCGACCTGAAATCGACATGTTAATATTAACGGGTAATATGACTCGATCCGTTACCTGTTAAAGAAAATATATGTTAAATCAATCAAAATCAAATGAAAAACATAATGCTAAATTAGTATGTACATACCAATGCTTGTAATGACAATTATTGTAGAAGTTTGAAAAATATATAAAAAAGATCCTATGGCTATTATTGTAGTAAGGTTTTTTTCATAGTTTTGTAATTAATGTGGAAGCGTGAAAAATATATAATAAAAAAAAATACACATTCGTAATGACAAGTTCTACAACTTTTGTGAAGAGATCAACCATGAAATTCGCCATTGTAATCCCATAAACCATAGATTTAAATTTAACCATTGATTGTCATTTACGTTTACGCTCCATTCTTCTCATCAAATTTCCTTTTTTTCAAATTTTCTTTTTTGAAAACATGATCTTTGGTGTATGCAGAAAGATGAGCGGTACGGATCATTGATATCACGTTTAGATTTTCATTGTAGTGAAAATATTGTTCAGAGTTTATAAAGTCTTTAGAAAGTGAAACTATATAACATTGACTCATATTTCAATTAATCGAACTATTCATTTTTCTGTATCTGCCAAAAGATCATGTTTTCAAAAAAGAAAATTTGAAAAATGAAATCTGGTGAGAAGAATAGAGGGTGAACGACAATCGATAGTTAAATATAAATCTAGGGGTGTATGGATTATGGTTGTCAGATTTCCGAGTTGAGCCATTTATGAAAGTTGTAAAACTTGTCATTACGAGTGATTGTATTCTTTTTACATTTTTAACACTTCTAC
The DNA here is from genome assembly GCF_041283825.1 of Pyrus communis. Taxonomy (NCBI): domain Eukaryota; kingdom Viridiplantae; phylum Streptophyta; class Magnoliopsida; order Rosales; family Rosaceae; genus Pyrus; species Pyrus communis. The sequence goes on along the minus strand of NC_142578.1, from coordinate 13,508,914 downwards.
ATTAATTATTATGAATTTGTATTACTTTTGCAATCAAACAAAAAACTATTCATGAGAGTTTGAAGGGTTTTAAAAATGTAAACGACGATGTAACCATTGTCTAAGCGTAGAAGATGAATCATAAGCGTTTATATTTTCTTTCACATATTTCAACTTGTTCATTAATTATTATAAATTTTTATTTATTCTGAACTCCCCTAAAAACACTATTTGTGAGGGTTAGTATGGTTTTAAAAATTCAAACGACGGTAACCATTATCAACATAGAGGATGCGATCACGAGAGTTTACATAATTTTTTTTCACATTTTTTACACTTATAAATGATTGTTTTTTAATACGCTTTGGTATTTTTAAATTGCTTTGTATTTTTAATGTGCTTTGGAAATATTTAATACAATGGCTATCACAAGTGTTTACATATTTTTCCACATTTTTTACACTTATAAATGAATTATTATGAATTTTTAAATACGCTTTGGTGTTTTTTAAATTGCTATGTAGTTTTAATGTGCTTTGGAAATTTTTAATACTATGGCTATTGTAGTAATCAGTAAGTGTTTTTAGTAATTTAAAATGATCAAACTAAATTTTTTTTAATGGGTTGAAATGGATTATTTCCATGTAAATTCTTTAAAGTTTATTAACCAATGACTCGATAAATAGTTATGATATTAACCTAAAATCTGTTATTTTTGTATATAAAAATACAAAAAATTGGTAGGTCTACTTTCCTCCAAATGCTATGCCGGAAGTCAAAAGCTTCGACGACCGCACGCAACAGCACATAAGAAGACAGCCCCTAGTATTTGACCCATCGACCCCATAAAATATTTAAAAAAAGCACAAGCAGATAAAACATGGCGCGAGGCCCATGGTTTATAAGTTACGAAGTTTTAACGAAAACTTCGTGATATGGGGTCAAATAAAATTTATTAAATAAAAATATATAGTTGTATTTGTTTTGTATTTAAATAGGGCAACATACCAAAGCGAAGTGCGAAAGCAAGGATTCCATATTTCATTGTCATCGCTGGGAATTAAGGGGAGGATTTTAAAAATGATAGATTTTATAAAATTTAAGATGATTAAAAACTCCTACAAAATAGATTGTGGTGAAAGGATTTGAAATTCTAAAAGGTGAGATTGGATTCTTTTTAGTTTGGTTATAGTTCTTAAATCTCATAAAATCCACAACTTATTGAAATACTCCAAAATCTTAATTTTTTAAATACATTTAGATTTAAATAGATTTTAAAATCCTTTAAAATCTTCTAATTGGATTCTAAAATCTTTTAAAATATTTTAATTAACTACACCTAAATTTAAATAAATTCTTTAAAATCTCTTAATTTACTACACTAAAATTTTAAATTCTTTTAGACCAACTCCAATGGTGGGCTAAAAGCCAAATTACTCTCTAAAATTTCCCCCCAAACCCACTCCAACCTAAGGGGAAATTTTGGGCTAAATGCTAAATGCTAAACCAATGCCAAATTCCCCCCAAAATTTAGCCCAGAAATCGAAGTGAACTTCACTCAATATTTATCAGAATTTAAATTTTTTTAGGTTAAAATGTTCATAAAATTAATTTACGATAGTCTACATATTTAAAAAAAATAATAATTTAACAAAAAAAATAGCTTAAGTTCATTATTTAATAATCCCGGGTTAAAATTTTAGGCTAGAAAGATTAGAGCAGAAAAGTTATTTCTAGATTAAAAGCTAAGTTTTTTGGGCTAAAAAATCTGTCTTTTAGCCGATCATTGAAAATGGTCTTAAAATTCTCCCGTATCCGAGTTTGAGTAAACCCCTGAAAACAAGCACTCAGAAAAAAGGCTTATTCTTCCAGAGAGTCAAGTTTCGGCGCCTCCCGTTTCGTTTCGTTCGTTTCGCTTCTTCTTCATCGTCTTCTCCACGCAAAAAAGCAGAGAGCAATCAGCAGAAGCAGCACCAAGAAGCAGCGAAGATGCATTCGAATCACCTTCTTCTGGAAGAGCCAATCCGGATGGCTTCGATTCTCGAGCCGTCCAAGGCTGTATGCAAACTCAAATCCCTAATCTCTTTTTTTTTCTTTTTGGTTCAGATTTGATTTCTGAATCGCTTTTTTTTTTTGTTTGTTAATGTAATAGTTTGGGTAATTTTTTGCAGACTTTTTTCCCCGCAATGACGAAGATTGTGGGTACGCTCGGCCCCAAATCGCGATCCGTGGAGGTTATCGCTTCCTGCCTCAATGCTGGAATGTCTGGTACGCGATTCTAAACTTTTGAATAGATTTTTTTGTCTTTTTGTTGGGTTTTGTTTGATGGATTTGAATGGGTTGGGTTGGCAGTGGCCCGATTCGACTTCTCGTGGGGCAACCGGGAATATCACCAGGAGACTCTGGAGAATCTCAAGGCCGCTGTTAAGAGTACTAAGAAGCTTTGCGCTGTATGTTTGTCTAATTTTTAAAGGAATTTTGATTTGTTGAATTCTTTTGCTTGTCTGTTTGTATGCTAATTGGCCTGCATGCATGCCTTTGATTTTCAGTTGTAAACAGTTTAATAAATGAAATCTGAGAGTCAAGGCATTCATTTTTTGTCTATGTATCTTTGTTTTCCACCGAAACCCAATTTCGGGTAATCTTTTGCTTGTTTAGTTTTTGATTTTTGGACTATTTGAGTGTTCCTCAAGTGTATTTTGGACATCATTTTTTGAAACAAATGGAAAAATTGCGTGTGAAATGCTAGCGGGACAAATCTTCGTTGTTTAACGTGTGAGTTTGCCATTAAAATGTTTTTTTGGACAGCATTTTTTGAAACAAATGGAAAAATTGCATATCAAATGCTAGCGGGAGAAATCTTCGCTGTTTAACGTGTGAGTTTGCCATTAAAATGTTTTTTTGGACAGCATTTTCTGAAACAAATGGAAAAATTGCATATCAAATGCTAGCGGGACAAATCTTCGTTGTTTAACATCCGAGATTGCCATCAAAATATTTACTAACTGTATTTTTAACAACTATGATTTTCTCCTTTTTGTGGCATGAGTTAAAGAAAAATAAGGAAGTGACTGCATGCTAATGTTTGGCTATTTTTCAGGTTATGTTGGACACTGTGGGTCCTGAGTTGCAAGTCGCCAACAAAACTGGGAATCCTATTGCACTCCTCGGAGATGGACTCGTTGTTCTGACGCCAGATCGCGGACAAGAACCATCCTCAGAGCTGTTGCCCATCAACTTCGATGGATTGGCAAAGGTTTGCCAGCACCTATCGTTTTATCATGGCATGCATGACTGGTTGAATATATAGACAAAATTGATGGATAGGTTGAAAACCTAGTCAATGTTAGGTTTAGGTCGTTTACTACTTATAATGCTGAAATCCTGTGGAGACATCTATAACTTTAGACATTGCGTTTCACCAATAATGTGAGCTTGTAGTAACAATGACTAAAATTGATGAACTTAAACCTTGATTATGGGCTCAATGATGGCCCATGGTTTGGAGAACATTTCCCACTACCGTTTTCTCTTTCTTGTACATTCCCAGTAGATTTCTATGGGCTCAATAATGCTTGAAATTATGGATCTCCTACGACAAAAAGTAATTTGAGTGGCACCATCACAGTTTGAATTACGTGTTCATCATATGTGGAAAACGGAACCACTGACCTACTTGTGCTCATGGTGACAGTAGAGATATGAAGCTGCAACTTGTCCAGTTATGTTTATGACCTGTTGATGTGTATTATCTCTAAATGTCTCCCTTTAAGATATTAGAAACTTTGCCCTTTTTGTCTTAATGAGTTGAATACTGCAAGTTTATGTTATTATTTTGTTTTAGCTTATGTTATTTATTCATGTTTTAGTAGTAGTCCAGACTGAGATAAAATCTCCATAATATCACAAATCAATCTTTAAATTGTTTTTGCAGGCGGTGAAGACGGGAGATACCATTTTTGTTGGTCAGTACCTGTTCACGGGAAGTGAAACGACTTCTGTATGGTTGGAGGTAAAACAAATATAATTGGAGAACTTCCCTGAAGTTCCTCCACCCCTTAAACTGAAAGTTTCCACCGAAGAAAATTTTCACTATGGTCCAATTTTTTGAGTAAATTAGTATATGGAGAAAACAAAAAGAACTTTACATAATCATGAAGGGAAGTTCAGAGGTCATGCATGGCTGATAGGTTTTATTTTCAATTGATCAGGTTTCTGAAATAAAAGGAGAAGATGTTGTTTGTTCCGTAAAGAATTCTGCAACATTGGCAGGTTCATTGTTCACTTTGCATGCATCTCAAATTCACATTGACTTGCCTACTCTCTCTGATCAAGATACTGAGGTAAGTTATTTGAACTTGCTACCCTGACTACTTTTATATAGAATGAATCAAGTCTCTTTTAGTTCATTTTGGATGCCTTTACCGATTTATTGAGTGCTTGAATTCAATGCTTAATTCAGGTTATAAGTAGTTGGGGGCTTCAAAACAAAATCGACTTCCTCTCATTGTCATATACGAGGCATGCAGAAGATGTCCGCCATGTAAGTGTTATTCTAAGTTCCTTGTCCTTGTATCAAGTCTCAACATCCGAATACTTTTATATTATTTCGTCATTTTTGAAGTTGGTTGTGTGAATAACTTGAGTATTGTTAATGGTGTAATGCAGGCTCGTAAGTTCCTTAATAAGTTGGGCGACCTTGGTCAGACACAAATTTTTGCTAAGATTGAGAATATGGAGGTGAGATTCATCTATTTTCAGTTCAGAATCTCAACTTTCTATGACGGTGCTGAGTAATGAATATTTATGCTTTTTTGTTTGTTTGTATGCATTAGGGTTTAACCCATTTTGATGAGATTCTGCAAGAAGCTGATGGCATCATCCTATCCCGTGGGAACCTGGGCATTGATCTCCCACCAGAGAAGGTCGTTTTTCTTAACTTTGAAGTTAGAAAATGTCACATTATTTATTTGTTTTAGAAGAGGTGAATAAACTTTTTTTTTCTTCCACAGGTCTTTTTATTTCAAAAGGCTGCCCTTTACAAGTGTAACATGGCTGGAAAGCCTGCTGTGGTTACTCGTGTTGTGGATAGTATGACTGACAACTTGAGGCCAACCCGTGCTGAAGCAACAGATGTTGCAAATGCTGTATTGGATGGTGCGTCCCTTTTTGACTCAACGCGTGCTTTAGAGACTACTTGTTAAGGCCCATTGAATGGGTTACCTTATTATCTGGTTGCATCTTCTATTTTCCTTGATGTTCTCTTGTATTGTTTGTTACTGTTTGCCATTGTTTGCAAGTGTTCTGTTGACTGGAAAAATTTGTTCTTTGTTTCCCAACTTAATTGTCTTGTGGGTGCAGGAAGTGATGCAATTCTTCTGGGTGCCGAGACTCTTCGTGGTTTGTACCCTGTTGATACAATCTCCACTGTTGGTAGAATTTGTGCTGAGGTAATCTTTCACTTGTAATTTTATTCATTCTTTGTTTAGTAACTTTTTATATCAATGCTTATCATTTTAGTATTGAGGGCGATTACCTGCTGGACATGTCATTAAATTGGCTTATCGCAAATGCTCTAAGTATCAAAACCACATTTTATGTTTCGTTTGCTTTAGAAGGAGTCTTTCCTAATTTTAATCCCTGCAGGCAGAGAAGGTTTTCAACCAAGACTTGTATTTTAAGAGGACTGTCAAATATGTTGGAGAGCCAATGACACACTTGGAATCTATTGCATCCTCCGCGGTATGATGTTAATATGTTGCTATTTTACGTTGCTTCCTATTTGTAGTTAGCATTCTGGTTGACATTATTGCACGATTTTGTTTGGTACTTGAATTGCCAATGTCATCACTGTCCAGGTACGAGCAGCGATTAAGGTGAAGGCATCTGTTATTATTTGCTTCACTTCTTCAGGAAGGGCTGCGAGGTGTGTATTTGGTATCCTTAGAAATGCAAAGTTATCTGTTTGTAATTAATTTATTGTGATGGGCCCATTTGGCATCAATAAGATGATCAATTTATGCTTCTTTTTGCGGGCGAATGTCCTCAATTTTTACAAGTCATTCATATTCTGCAGATTGATTGCAAAGTATCGACCCACAATGCCAGTTCTTTCAGTTGTCATTCCCCGGCTCAAGACAAATCAGCTGAAGTGGAGCTTTACTGGAGCCTTCGAGGTGTGTCCTTGACTCCGAGTCGTTGATTAACTTCTAGCTCAATAACTGTTGTGAAGTTTATAACAATTCATGCTAATTTCTGGTTCTTTTTCCTAAACTTATTTGGAAGTGCATTTACATATGCAAAGTTTGATGGATAGAAGATTGTTATCCGTTCTTGTGAGATTGAAATGTCTTGATGCTATGCAAAAGTTAAAGAAAAATGAGGATGTGTACCAGTTTAATCACAACGTTGCTAAACTTGAGTCATAAAAAGCTTTTAGATCTAATACAGAATTTAAACTTCATGTCAAAATCCAGGTCTAGACTTCAGTTATCTCGTTGTGAATTAACTCTATTATGCTTTATGGGAACGCCATTGTTAAGAATTCAATAAATTGTAGCTGTAATATGGCTAATTAATATCGCGCATGATCAGATTTAGTCCTAATGCGGGGTATGCTCAATTTAAAGCTCGTTAAGAAGTCTGCATCTTAAAAGATGCATATTGCTTTTACTTGTTCTTGTATTGTTTGTTCTCTTATCGTTTTAATCTGTGACGTATTTTTCTGACTTCTTTTTATCAACAACATACCAATTTGCAGGCAAGGCAATCGCTTTTAGTCAGGGGTCTTTACCCTATGCTTGCTGATCCTCGACATCCTGTAAGTATCTTATTCCAGTAAATTGTGGAGGTCGAATGTAAATTTGAGGTGCACGTAAGCTTCGAACGATTGTCTTTCACTGAATATGTTGTCCCATCTATGATTTTGCAGGCCGAGTCTACCAGTGCAACAAACGAGTCAGTTCTGAAGGTTGCCCTTGATCATGGAAAGGCATCCGGGGTGGTGAAGTCACACGATCGAGTAGTCGTTTGCCAGAAAGTTGGTGATACCTCTGTGGTCAAGATTATAGAGCTTGAAGATTAGAATTCTTGTTTAACCCTCATTTTGAAGCATAATTTCCTCGTTTTTCTTTTCTTGTCGGGAAATGGACGAATCCCATATCGCCGGCGAGGTTTATATCCTGCCGGTTTTGGTTTTGACTTTGTACGTCTCCAATAAAGATGGTTTTTTGTTTGTGATATTTATTTCGTTAATTTCAGCTGAGAGATTGCTTAAATTGAATGTTTCAACCGTAACATGACACGGATAAAAAAGTAAGACTGATCTTTGGCACGGTTAGTGGTCAAGGTTCTAAAAGACGTTAGCAGCTAAGAAGGAGGGGTCTATGGACTAATCAAGGCAGTAGTCAGTGCTTTGACGAAATTTTGCCGCATCCTTTCCTTTGGCTGCGTATCGAAATTGTCTGAGCCGTGGGAGATTTTTGTCTACTCGTACATATCGAAATTGTCTGAGCCGTCAGCGTATATAATATATGTATCAGAGCACACATGCCCTTTGCTACAAGTAAATCGCCCTGTATCCAAAACATACGGGAAACACTTGAAAATACAAGTGGGAATCTCATCTTTCTCATCTCAATCTACATACATGTATCTTACAACTATCCCGTCAGCGAAGATGGATCGCTTCTCTTGTTTGAAGAATTCTGCTGCTGCTGCTGCTGGTGATGAAGCTCCAGCTCCTTGCGGCGCACGAGCAAGAGCATCCTCTCGTTCTCCAGCCGCCTTCTCTCGTTCTCAAGCTTGGCTCTCTCCATATCCCTTTCCTTCTTCCCACTGTACTTGATCCACTTTAGCCTCTGCTTCTCGAGCTCGAAAGCTTGGTATTGGTAGCTCACTTGCTGTTCCTCCAATTGTATCAGCCTCGTTTTCAACCACTGCTGCTTCTCCCACGGGGTCTTTGTCACATCTTGCATCACAACCCTCATCTCGCAGCTCAGTTGCTGCATTAATTGGCTTGATGAGGCGGACCCCGCACGGCACCCTTCCTTTCTTGCCATTTTCCGCGGCGCTCTTTCATCATTGTTGTCATCGTCATCTTCGTGATTTCCATGCCCAATTTGACCTCTACAACCACCTCCAACCACCTCGTCCTCCTCTTCATCATCTTCGTCCACAGAATCATCATCCTCGTCGTCTTCATCTTCGTCCTCGCCGCCACTTCCTCCTACTACCATTTTGGATCCCTCAGTCTCTGACCTTCCTGAATTGGCAACCGCTTGGGCATTTTCTGATGAATGAAAGCACCTCTGCTGCTGCTGCTGCGGTGGAATCTCAGACGGCTCTGTGGCCGCCTCCGGCGGTGAGTTATGCGCACCATTCGACGCGCCACCAACAGTTCCATGACCGCAACTGTTATGATAAGCACACATTTCTCTGAAAAACAGGTGCTTCGAATTCAACAATTTACGAACTTCTTCCTTCATCTTCGGTGCCAAATCCATCTTTTCCAACAAGCCCTGATTCTCCACAACCCGGCAGGCCGTCCCCTTTCCAAGAATATCATTGACCCTCTTATACCTCTTGTTCAAGTCATTGAACTTATCCTCACACTGCTGAGGAGACACATAGAAACCCTTCTCCATCATAGCCCGGGACACCGATTTCCACTTCCCCTTCTTCTGCAGCAATCCACCAGTAGGCTTCTTCTTGCCCGTAGGATCAGGGCCATCGGACGCCTCATCACCAATGTAAAACACAGCCATGATCAGAAGCCTCACCATGGTGTCGGTCCACTTCATTCTCTGCCACGGCGATATCTTCCTCTTGTCATCAGCACCGAAACCGGGTTCGTCATCGTCACTCAGGGCAATCTGCTTGGATTTGGGGGCAAATGGGTAGCCCTGTTTCACAGATTGGTGAGGGTTTTGGTGGGGGTCAGGGTCATGGTGGGGGGCATAGGGAACCATTTGGGGTTGGTGCATAGGGTTGTGAGGGTTTTGGGGATTTGGGGGGTTTTGGGGATTTTGGTGCAAGGGCATTTCTAGGCCAAGCATTCCAGAAAACAGCCCATTTGCTTCCATTCCAAAATCTAATAAACTGCTCTTATTCTACCAATTTCACAAAAGATTTAAAACTTTGAGACGAAAACCAAGAACCCAGTTGAAACAAATGTTCTAATCTAATTTCCCCACTAAATATATCTTTCAATCCAATCGATTTTATAAGGAGAAAACTCATGCGCTGAACAAAACCCAGAACAAAAAAAAAGAAGAAAAAAAAAAAGAAAAGAAAAATACCCAGTTATTGAAACCAAATTTGGACCAAAACCCAGATAAGAAAACTGCCAAAAAGAACCAGAATCTGAGAGATTGGAACCGACTTGTTACATCAACATGTCCAGGGGCACATCCACGGATGGAAGGGAATGAGAGCAATTGGTCAGCTTTTGCAGAAATATGTGGCAGAAGCAGAAAATAACGTAGAGAGAGAAGTGATAGGAGAGAGAGAGGTTTGGTGGTGGTGGTGGTGGTGGTGGAATAGATTGTGTGACATATTCAATGGAGAAGCGGTATGAGCTATATACAGAGAGCGGAGCAGCCGGTTTTAGTTTGGCAGGTTTTGTATGTGCGGAAGACAGCAGAAAACTGCCCATGGTTTTGCCTGCCTCTGCTTTGGAATGGAAAACCCACAGGTTTCTTTTCTTTTATCAATCTTATTAAAGACCGGAGAGAGATAGAGAGAGTGAGTGAATTACGTTTGTGCTATGTATGGGTTAATTTGATATGGGCATGCCACGTACATTCGGTTGGTATTTTACTTTATTTTGATGTCGCAATAAATTAATATCCTAGTTAGAGCAACTCCACCGTAGGTGGATGCTCAGGGGACAGGTCAGAGAAAAGGGCCCGAGACCCTGTGGACCGGCTCCAATGTGAAGGAGCCCGAGTGGAGGTGGAGGCCCAAGCTTCGGGCTTCTGAAAAATTGCCAGCTCGAGAGCCCGAGTGGATGTGATATCAGACCTTTTTTTATTTTTTTTCTGTCAGGCGCGTACACCCTAGTCGCGCGTGGGGGCGCGTTGTCGACACAGTTTCAGAAAAATCTACTCCCTTTTCAGATTCAAAAGTTACCGTTGGGAAGCCACGTGGCTTCCCATGGTCCGTTCGATCTCAACGGCTCTTTAACTTGGACCGTTCGATCTCAACGGTAAAAAAAATAAAAAAAGTCTTATTTAATATCCACTGTTCGATCTGAGATCAACGGTCGATATTAATATTCTTTATAAATAAATAAATAAAAGAAAAAATAGTTTTAAAATTAAGAAAAGTTACCGTTGTGACACGTGGCACAATCTGGAGTGTTGGAATTCAAATTTTTTTATATCCAACGACAGAAATTAATTAGTTGAATAAAATTTTAAAAAAATTGTAAAAAATTCGAAAAAAAATCTGAATTTTTTTTAAAGAAAATTGTTTTTACTTTTCTATAAATACCTTCTTATTATCATCTATTTTACACCACAATTTTATACTTTCTCAACTACTTTCAATCACTTTCCTTTCTTTCTCTCAAAGTTTCAATCCATTTTTTTCAACAAAATGACTACTGATGCAGGTACGAATTGGTCGCTTCTTGAAGATGTTGTGTTGTGTACTAGCTGGGTTGAAGTTACTCATAGTTCGCTTACAGGTAATGAGATGCAGTTGCGAGAAATGTGGAGTCTTATTCATACCAATTATCTTGAGAAAATTGGTGGAAAAAGAACCAAAGAATCGATGTCCAGTCGTTGAAAATTACTTAGCCAATCGTTTAGTACGTGGAGAGACGCCTTGGCACAAGTTAGTAGTAATATTCGAAATGGGGAAAATTACTCGGATCAGGTAACAATATATTATTTATTTGTTTGTACTATACCCAAATTTACATTATAATTATTTGTTTGTATTATTTATTTGTAACCTACTTACATTATAATTATTTGTTTGTATTATTTATTTGTTACCTACTTACATTATAATTATTTGTTTGTATTATTTATTTGTTACCTATTTTCATTATAATTATTTCTTCTCCCGCATTGTGTAGGAACTTCAAGCACAAGCTTGGTACGGTGCCAAAACCAAAAGCAAAAATAAATCATTCAACCGGTGGGAATGTTGGAATATTGTCAAAGATTGTCCTAAATTTAGAGTTGTGCCTGTCGGTCCAGAAGTTTTCATGAACAGCACCCCTCTACACTCTACACCCGATCATGTCTCGCATGTTCATGAAGATGATGTAGAAAAAGTGCCCGAAACGCCCCTCCCTGAACAAGCGTCGGGTTCGACCCGTTATCCAATTAGGGCTCAAGGTAAGAAGGCTTCAAAGAGAAAAAGGAGTGCTTCCAAGAATGATTATGCAAAGTTCATGGAAGAACTTACTCGCGAAGGTGAATTGACTTTGGCGAGGGAAATGGCGAAATATGAGGTTGATAAGGCTAGAGAGGACGTAAAAGCTGTAGCTATTGAGAGAGAATTTCAGGCTAACGAGAGAGAAAGAGAGCTACTTAGGCAAGAAAGGGAACATGTTAGAGAAGAAAGACAGGCTCAACGAGATCGTGAGATTATGAACGCGCCTTTAGAAGGGAAGTCTCCAAATTCTAAATTTTTTTGGAAGTTAGAGAAAGCGGACGTGGTGCGAATGAGGCATGCAAGAGAAGCGAGAGCAAGCCAAGATGGTCCTAGCACCATAAGAGAAGATCATCCTAGCACCACAAATTGGTTAAGTGATGATGAATAGAGTAGTTTTTGTAATCGAAGCCCATAATTTTCCAATCACTTTGGGTTGTAATTTATTATTTATTGAATATAGTAATTGAGGTTTTCCTTCTTCGTGCTAGAATATGTTTAGTATAATGGCACAAGTAAGGGTGTCGAATCCACAGGGAATAATTGGACCTATATAATCACTTGTTTTGCAAGAACTTTTTACTAGAGAAATAAAACTAATCAATGTAGGCAGATTTGTTGTTGTAACTTGAAAGCATAAGGAAATGAAGTAAACACAAATAAATGAATCAACAACTAATAAAATGAGATAGTACCAATGGAGATGAAGCTAGGGATTCGATTTTACCATTGCTAACCCAAGGCCATGTTTGTTAAATCAGTTTATACTCAGTCATCTACCTATTTCTTGAGTTTGTTTCACTTAGATATGATCAACCATATGATGTGTGGATTTGATCAAATGTCTCTAATCATGAGCCTAATTGTGATGTGCAACTTTGGTTCCTAATCAAGAATATGTAGTGCACAAGAAACCTTCACAAAACTAAAGGGAACACTCAGCAGGATGTTTGCAAAACATTCCCTTCATTCATTCACATATCTATCCACCAAGATTATGCATGATGTGTGCTTTAATCTTGGTGGTGCGAGATTTACTTGACACTCAAATTAAACCCTCGTTTGACAATTGTAGTAGAATGGATAAGTGACGGATCGTTCTAGACCGGGGATTAGGAGGGCTTGCTAAAACCTTCTAAATTGACTTAAAAACATAAAAACTAACTTTTAAAACACTAAGACAAACTAAAAGAATCAAAACAAGTTTAAAAGACTCCAAATACTAAAAAACATAAAATAAGACAAATCAAATGAATAAGACTTAACAAAATAAGGGGGGTGATTGTGGTTGGACGAGATTAAATTAAATGGTCAAATTGTAATTAAAGGCAAAACGTAAATATGAATGTGATGAAAATATGGATGATGGAATAGCTAAGGGGTTCTTCTCCACACATGTTACACTTGCATACAAAATTGATTCTCAGTTGGTCTTTTGATAAATTATGAAACTCAATGCTCCAAGTTAATTAGGTCCGCAAATTAACTTTCAGATTTCCCTAGATTCGTTGGATTGAATGGAATACGCATTACAACCAAATTATTCTTAATCAAAGTCCCTAACTATGGAATACGCATGATAGAGACATTCGACAAAGATCATTAAGTTCAACGGAAATCATAAACATCGACGAGGCATTCGTTACTATGGAATACGCATGAAACTTATGCCAAGAATTCGTTTAACGCGATTGTTTATAAGTAACCTCCACTACTAGTGAATATAAGTTCATAACGATTAGGTGAAATTCACTTATATTCTAGCGTCATATTTATGCATGAAAATTAAGCTTGCAATCTCAATGAACATACATAAATAAGTTATCAATCAAACAGTTAAACGAATTGAATCCACAACTTATGAAATTCCAACCAAACGTAATCAATTCAAATTGCAAATATAAACATAGTTTCGAATCACCCCCTAGCTAAAGGGGGTTTAGTTCCTCATAACTTTGAAATCAAAGAAACCCCTAAACATTCCAACAACTCAAACTTGAATTGTATGAACGTTTAGGCACTCTTCTCTTCCATTCTCATACGTACAAAACAAAGAGAATTAAATTTAAACTTTGAAATCAAAGAAACACCTAAAAATTCCAACAACTCAAACTTGAATTGTATGAACTTTTAGGCACTCTTTTCTTCCTCGTTGTTGTAGCACAAGGTCTAAGTGAGCTTTGGGGATTATGTGAAGTGTTTTGGAGGGATGGGAAGTGGTTGGATAGTGGCTGCAATGGAGGAGAAAAACTGCACAGAAATGGAAGGGGATTTGCGGCACAAGGGTTGTGTTTGTGTTGTGTGAAGTGTATGAAATGAGATATCCATTCAATGGGGAGTGAATGAATGCTAGGGTATTTATAGAGGTAGTGGAGGGAACATATGGCTGTTTGTTTAAGCATTTGTGTGGAGGAATGATGGAAAAACATGGTGGAAAGCTGGAATGTGGAATGGTGCCCACGACAAAGTGTTTAAGGGATGGTTCTTTGTGGTTGTGATGCATGTGATTGCATGTGTTGATTGCTAAGGTGTGTGATGATGAGTGTGAGTGGAATAAAGAATGAATGAAGGCATGTGAATTAGGTGGAATGCTGGAATGATGAAGGAATAATCTGAAAATGCATGTGAATGCATGCTGGAAATGGGAGTGAATGCCACGGGTTAGGGTTGTTTGTTTGATGATAATGCATGTGATGGGTGGGAACAAAGGGGGAAACATGGCACAAGGGTGCTTGAGTGAATGATTGAATGTGCATGTGGAATTAGAGAATGAGTGGTGTGTAATGATGAAGTGAATGCATGTGGAAATGCAAGGTGGAAAGCTGGAAATGTGAGTGAAGGCCACGGCAAGGGGGGATTGTGCTGTTTTGTGTGTGAATGATTGTTGTTTTGCATGTGACATTGTTTGTGGAATGTAAGATGGATAGGGTGAATGATTATGTGTGAATGCATGTGACTTGTGGCTGCAAAGAGAAGGAGAAAAGCTGGAATGTGTTGGATGTGTATTGCACGGCAAAGGGGGGGGTGATAAATGATGGCATGAAAGTGAAGGGATTAGTGGTGCATGTGCATGTGTTTTAGGTTGTTGTTGTGATAAGTGATAAATGAATGATATGTTAAGTGATAAATGAATGATATGTTAAGTGATAAATGAATGATATGTGGTGAGTGATAAGTGAATGGAAGTGATAAGTGATTGGTTTGATAAGTGAATGATATGATAAGTGAATGCTTTAAGTGTTTAAAATAGGGAACAAAGCCCTTCCTTGCATGGCAAGGAAGGGAGACACAAGGAAACACACGACAATGTCCTAAGGTTGCAAGGAATGTTGTTTTTGTGTTCTAAAATGCGTAGGAGTCTTCAATGATGCTTAAACATGAGGTCTTTTAGGATTTAACTTTCCTACTTCAAGTCTTTAATTTCGTCCATCCTCTTGGCTCCAAGCATATGATATCCATTCCAATCTCTAATTTGCTCCAAAAGGCTCCAAAAGGCATCCTTTTGCATACCTTGCCCTTAGAACCTGAAAACACAAAAAAGAAGCATAAAGGACTAAAATAACTAGAGAAACATAACGTAAATGCACGAGAACAAGCCATTTAAGTCGCATGAATATGCTCCTATCAAATACCCCCACACTTATCTTTTGCTAGTCCTCGAGCAAAACAGAAAGAAAAACAAAACAAAACAAAACGAAACAAAACAAGTAAAACACAACCTAAACCTTCCAACAACCGTCTTAGGGATTTCCAATGCACATGACACGTTAAAAATCATCATTCCCACAGATTTTAGTCACCTTCACACTTAAGTACATTCTTAATCATAGTCACCATATACTAGTTCACAATTAAGCATTTAAAACCATGTTTTGAATGTAGTAACATGCCATAGAGAATTTGCTCAAATCCTTACAAGATATGCACTCGGTTTTCACTCAGATTTTCTGACTACACACCCTAAACTAGTTATATGTGAGAAGATTGATGTAAACATAAAAACGAACACTCACATATATGTATTTCAAAGGAAGCAATTTCTGGAGTTAATAAGCATGTTTAGATATGATCTCATGAATGGAATGCTACTACTTAGATGCGAGAACCAGTGACACCATAAGCTCATACCAAGTTCAAACTCCACAAATTGAAATACAAAACACTCAAGATAGAAGGCAAGGGTTGTAACGGGGCTTGGGGTATGTGGATAACAAAGAAGGGATATGGAAAACAAGGGTTCTTAAAGAAATAGTGAGCAAAGCATTTGAATCGACTTAGAATTCACTTTTGAATGAAAACTCAACTTTTGAACAAAAAGGGAGAATTTAGACAATTTACGCCCAGAATTGGTGTTTTGGAACCTTTCTTCAATCACTTATTCTTTCATTTTTTTTTTTTTTTTTTTTTTTTGAATCTCAAAACATAAACACTTAAACATTCTCTCCCCCACACTTATTTTCTTTCATAATGTAACTCAAAAGGAATTCAATTAAGTCATGCTCACTATCTTTTAAGAACAAGGGTGGGGATTGTCCTAAACTAGGCTAGGTGAGGAAAATGTGGGTAAACAAAGAATAAAGGCTAAACAAGGCTCAACGGGGTTAAAACTTACAACATATACGAAGTATGGGAAGTAAGGCTATTTGGCTATGGTGGTGGTCACTACACAACTTCTTCTTGAATATGTGTTATGCAAATCAATAACATGCTTTGAATGAAATGGGCATGAGTTCTAGCATTTGGAACTATATGATGAAACGCCTTCTAAGTAGTAACCAAGCAAAGAATAATGAGATCATGCAACGACTTTAGAAAACAAGAAATCACAGATTATACTCTCCAAAGAACGTTATAGGCTCAAGTCTCTCAGGGTTGTAGCGTTTGTTTGAGTTCCTTCCTTCAAGCATGTTACAAAAACGAAATTTTTTCTTTTATGATTGCATGTGAAGTCATACATTATAACCATAACCAAGCATATACCAAGAGTAAATCAAACTTTTCTCTATGTTATAACTCTTTCTAACCGTCATGCAATTATAAACCAAATCCTTATCATTGTGTTGGAAGGTACCCTAAGACACAAACTCACAAAAACGACTCAAAACACTCTTTTTAGGTTTTTCAAAACAATTTTTCAAATTTTTATGTGCTTTTCGGAGTTATAAAAACAAAACATACTAAAACACTCTAAAACAACTTAAAAACACCTTAAAACAGCAAGGAACAACATTTGAAGTTATGGGTGATAAAATCCCACGAATTTGCATTAACAACATTAGTTACCCCCCCCACACTTAAATCAAACATTGTCCTCAATGTTTTAAGCATAGCTTCACACAAAACATAAGTAAACACACAAACAACAACTAAACATACTAAACATGGCAGAATGTAATTAACAAAGAGAAGAGTTTAGGGACGCAAATCTGGTTATGGAGTGTAAATTCCCTCTTCTCTTTGTTGATTGCATTGAGGCTTGATCTTGATGATTCCACAGGCTTACTCTCGAACTGGTTTCCACCCATCGTTGATTTTCCTTTGTGCTACTTCTTGAACTGGGCAGCAGGATGGTTCTTTTGGTCTCCCCCGAAGGTCTGAGCTTATCCCTTTTATCTGTTTCTTTGTTCAATCTTTCCAATTCGTATTGAAAAGGGTTGGAGGATAACTCAGCCTATGTTTGTCTCCACATGCTTCAATGTATCATTTTCACTTGCCTTACTCGCTCCCCTTTGCAGAAGTGGTCTCTTCTCCGGAAGTGTATCAACCGTTGAAGATGACTACTCGAGAGCAACGCTAGGTAAGCAATCAGGAATAGATCCCAGGCAGTTGGCTCCAGATCGGAAGACTGACTCCAAGTGCCGGCTGATTGCTTCTTTTACTTTGCCATGCGAGTAAGAACAAGGACAAAGAAAAAGACAGGGAAAGAGCATGATATGAGATACTTTTGCTTTTGACCTTGATGATATGAGATACCTTTGCTTTTGAAGAAGCGGTGAATGAATCAACACATGTATTTGTTGTGCTGTTTCCTCCTGGGTCATATGTACTCCAGGCATCTGGTATCATCTTTGGGGAAGAAGAAAGAATTGAGTATTTCGAAAGGCTTTGCTGGGAGTGCACCCTCAGAGGTGAGGGAGAGTTGGGCATTCTCTTCAGGTTTGCCTTGCCATAAAAGACGAAGGTCGACATATATAGAGAAAATATCAAGTGGTGGTACTGTGTTTTTACCCTTGTCGACAAATGTCTCTTCGATATCTGAACGACGCCTCTTCGATTTCTAAGCAGGCACCCCTTCGATTTCTGAACGATGCCCCTTTGCTTTCTGAACGACACGTAGTAGTGCGGATGCGGCTCCTTTTGACAAAGCTGCACGCGTTTTCTGAAAAGCAGAGAAAGCGTCGCCGAACTTTGCGCTTGTCGGCTAAAGAGGTGTAGTTGCGATGATGGTCTCCACGTGTTTCTGAAAAGCCGAGAAAACGTCGCCTAAATTACGCCGGAAAATCTGGCTCTTTGAATCGGGGGACGCGTCGCCTTGGCTTTTTATAGAGCTATCAATCACCACAACAAACACACTCTGAAGATTTCCCATTCTTGAAAATCGACTCCGGCCCTTTGAAATTTAACTCCATCCCTTCTCCTTGAACACTTTTGAAAAATGGCAAACTCATCGAACCTTAGCTTGGAATTGAGCCTTAGCAGTGATGCGGGCGCGCCGCGTCAAGGTAACGTATGGCGCCCTTCTTTCTTTTCTTCTAACGGTCCTCTCACAGGTGAAGACTCCGTGATGCAGGACGCCACAACAGCTACAATAGTAGCTAGGAACCTCCTCACTCCGAAAGATAGTAGGCTGCTGTCAGGACGGTCCGATGAGTTGGCCGTTCAAGAGTCCCTCGCACTTAGTGTTCAGTGTGCGAGTTCTGTGTCCAACATGGGCCAACGCCTGCTTGCCCGCTCCCGTCAGGTGGAATCATTGATGGCAGAGGTGGAAAGTCTCAAGCAGGAGATCCAGCAGCTGAAGTATGAGAATAGAAGTTTGCACGTGCTTGCAAACAACTATTCGACGGGCATGAAGAGGAAGCTTGATGAGCTGCAAGAGTCTGAAGGTCGGATTCACAGTGACCGTCAAAGGTTTTCGTCTTTCCTCCAGAGGCACCTTTTTCCTGGCTCATCCAGCGCTTGGCCAAGTATTGAGGCCTGGAATGCTCTATCTTCGATGCCTCCCGCTCCGATGCCTTCTGCTCCGATGCCTCCCGCTTCTATGCCTCCCGCTTCTGCGCCTTCCGCTTCTGCGCTTCGTAGTGGGGCTTCACGTAAACAACCTTGGTGAAGCTCCACCTTTCTCCATGTTTAGTATCTTTTTTTTTTTTTTATTAACATAAATAAAATCAAACGGCATGGAATTGGTCCTTGAATGGAAGGTGATACTTGAAGTGAACCGGCATTGGTTTGAATTCTAGTGTAGGTGCCTGATTCAAAAAAAATAGCAAGTTAGTATAAAATCTAATGGAATTTGGAAAAAAATACTTACTTGTTTTGTCCGACAAGAACTCAATGACAAATACCACTTCTTTGAAAGTTTCAGGGATATTGGACTTGGCTAGATTGCAAGTGATGGTTATTACTTGTCCAATGTCATCAAATTTAACTTCTTTGGATTTTGTGGTTTCAAGAACGTCCTCTTTGATGAATTCATGACATTCCCTACTTGTCACCTTTGGAAGGGCTTCCAAGATGTCTTTTTCACCTTCTTCTTCCTTGGAAGTCATGAATCTGCAAGGAATAGGGATATTTGATGGAACGGGGTTAAAAATAATGAAATTTGGAACAACCATACCTGTATAAGATGGCCTAGGAGCAATAGGTGCCTCCGGTAAAGGTGTTTCCACCCTTTCCGTGGTTGAGGGTGATTTTGATGGTTGAGGGTCTGTTCCAACCTCCTTGTCACTTCTCAACATGATAGCATTGGTGGTTTCAAATTCTCCCTTCTGATTTGCAATGGTTGAACTAGGGAGTTCGCCTTGGTCGCAAAATTGTCCTTCGAACTCCGCTATCTGCCCAATTTGCTTTTCCAGAGTAGTAAGTAATTGAAAAATCGTATCATTATCATTTGAATTACCTACATTACTTTGGGCAGGTTGTGGTGGCTGCATAGGCGTTGAATAGAACTCCTCATACGGCTGCCAATATCCTTCTTGTTGAGCCTCATTGTCTTGATTTTGTAAGCCCTGCACCAAACAAATTAATTCATCAAGCTTTTGATTATAATTTATTGACGAACTTAAATTTGGTTGGGCATATTGAATATGAGGTTGTGGTGGCTGCCAATATCCTCCTTGTTGAGCATTTTGAGGTTCCCACCACATAGAGTTTGAATGATCACTCCAATCCGAATTGTAAGTATTGGAAAACACGTTATTCCTTGATTGAAGATTAAATATATCAACTCTTTGCATTTGGGACCTTTCCATGAGTTGTGACAAAAGAGAAGCATTATCAAGTGCCATCTTGTTCTTAACAAACAAAACACAAATAAAAAAAACTAAATCTAAAAGACAATACAGAAACAAACAATCCAAGGGATTAGCAAATTTTCTAATCCCCGGCAACGGCGCCAAAATTTGGTGCGAGATTTACTTGACACTCAAATTAAACCCTCGTTTGACAATTGTAGTAGAATGGATAAGTGAGGGATCGTTCTAGACCGGGGATTAGGAGGGCTTGCTAAAACCTTCTAAATTGACTTAAAAACATAAAAACTAACTTTTAAAACACTAAGACAAACTAAAAGAATCAAAACAAGTTTAAAAGACTCCAAATACTAAAAAACATAAAATAAGACAAATCAAATGAATAAGACTTAACCAAATAAGGGGGGTGATTGTGGTTGGACGAGATTAAATTAAATGGTCAAATTGTAATTAAAGGCAAAACGTAAATATGAATGTGATGAAAATATGGATGATGGAATAGCTAAGGGGTTCTTCTCCACACATGTTACACTTGCATACAAAATTGATTCTCAGTTGGTCTTTCGATAAATTATGAAACTCAATGCTCCAAGTTAATTAGGTCCGCAAATTAACTTTCAGATTTCCCTAGATTCGTTGGATTGAATGGAATACGCATTACAACCAAATTATTCTTAATCAAAGTCCCTAACTATGGAATACGCATGATAGAGACATTCGACAAAGATCATTAAGTTCAACGGAAATCATAAACATCGACGAGGCATTCGTTACTATGGAATACGCATGAAACTTATGCCAAGAATTCGTTTAACGCGATTGTTTATAAGCAACCTCCACTACTAGTGAATATAAGTTCATAACGATTAGGTGAAATTCACTTATATTCTAGCGTCATATTTATGCATGAAAATTAAGCTTGCAATCTCAATGAACATACATAAATAAGTTATCAATCAAACAGTTAAACGAATTGAATCCACAACTTATGAAATTCCAACCAAACGTAATCAATTCAAATTGCAAATATAAACATAGTTTCGAATCACCCCCTAGCTAAAGGGGGTTTAGTTCCTCATAACTTTGAAATCAAAGAAACCCCTAAACATTCCAACAACTCAAACTTGAATTGTATGAACGTTTAGGCACTCTTCTCTTCCATTCTCATAAGTACAAAACAAAGAGAATTAAATTTAAACTTTGAAATCAAAGAAACACCTAAAAATTCCAACAACTCAAACTTGAATTGTATGAACTTTTAGGCACTCTTTTCTTCCTCGTTGTTGTAGCACAAGGTCTAAGTGAGCTTTGGGGATTATGTGAAGTGTTTTGGAGGGATGGGAAGTGGTTGGATAGTGGCTGCAATGGAGGAGAAAAACTGCACAGAAATGGAAGGGGATTTGCGGCACAAGGGTTGTGTTTGTGTTGTGTGAAGTGTATGAAATGAGATATCCATTCAATGGGGAGTGAATGAATGCTAGGGTATTTATAGGGGTAGTGGAGGGAACATATGGCTGTTTGTTTAAGCATTTGTGTGGAGGAATGATGGAAAAACATGGTGGAAAGCTGGAATGTGGAATGGTGCCCACGGCAAAGTGTTTAAGGGATGGTTCTTTGTGGTTGTGATGCATGTGATTGCATGTGTTGATTGCCAAGGTGTGTGATGATGAGTGTCAGTGGAATAAAGAATGAATGAAGGCATGTGAATTAGGTGGAATGCTGGAATGATGAAGGAATAATCTGAAAATGCATGTGAATGCATGCTGGAAATGGGAGTGAATGCCACGGGTTAGGGTTGTTTGTTTGATGATAATGCATGTGATGGGTGGGAACAAAGGGGGAAACATGGCACAAGGGTGCTTGAGTGAATGATTGAATGTGCATGTGGAATTAGAGAATGAGTGGTGTGTAATGATGAAGTGAATGCATGTGGAAATGCAAGGTGGAAAGCTGGAAATGTGAGTGAAGGCCACGGCAAGGGGGGATGGTGCTGTTTTGTGTGTGAATGATTGTTGTTTTGCATGTGACATTGTTTGTGGAATATAAGATGGATAGGGTGAATGATTATGTGTGAATGCATGTGACTTGTGGCTGCAAAGAAAAGGAGAAAAGCTGGAATGTGTTGGATGTGTATTGCACGGCAAAGGGGGGGTGAGAAATGATGGCATGAAAGTGAAGGGATTAGTGGTGCATGTGCATGTGTTTTAGGTTGTTGTTGTGATAAGTGATAAATGAATGATATGTTAAGTGATAAATGAATGATATGTGGTGAGTGATAAGTGAATGGAAGTGATAAGTGATTGGTTTGATAAGTGAATGATATGATAAGTGAATGCTTTAAGTGTTTAAAATAGGGAACAAAGCCCTTCCTTGCATGGCAAGGAAGGGAGACACAAGGAAACACACGACAATGTCCTAAGGTTGCAAGGAATGTTGTTTTTGTGTTCTAAAATGCGTAGGAGTCTTCAATGATGCTTAAACATGAGGTCTTTTAGGATTTAACTTTCCTACTTCAAGTCTTTAATTTCGTCCATCCTCTTGGCTCCAAGCATATGATATCCATTCCAATCTCTAATTTGCTCCAAAAGGCTCCAAAAGGCATCCTTTTGCATACCTTGCCCTTAGAACCTGAAAACACACAAAAGAAGCATAAAGGACTAAAATAACTAGAGAAACATAACGTAAATGCACGAGAACAAGCCATTTAAGTCGCATGAATATGCTCCTATCACTTGGCTAAACAACCTGTGGTTAATTCAAATGATGATTAAGCATTAAAATCAACACACTAAGTCACAATTAAATCGGAGAATGAAACAAGAAATAGATAAATTAAATGAGAATTCTGAATTAACTACATGGCAATCTTGCAAGGCTACATCGAATCCCTAGAGAGAGATTAGTTACACTTCATGTTTTCAAAAGGTTTGACATAAAAATATATAACATGAGTGAACATAGGATTAAGAAGAAAGAACCCTTGAAGCAAAACTGATGTTGAAATCCCTTAGGAGTTGCCTTCGGTGTTGGTGCTTTAAGTGTGTTGTAAATGAAGGTGGAGCGGCTAAGGTTGAATGGTTTCTGCAAATGGGAGAGTGTATGGAATGGAATGAAGCCGAGAAGAGATTGTGTAGAAATGGAATGGGAGCTTGCGGCAAAGGGGAAGATTGGATGTGTTTGTGGTGTCTTGTGTATGAAAAATGAGATGTGATTTTTGTGTATGAATGCATGGGTTTTTATAGGGGGAATGGGAGAATATGTGGGTGATTGTTTAAGAGTGAATGTGGTTGTTATGATTGAGAGTGCATGTGGATGAAATAATGATGGAAAAAGAGCTAGGTTGTTGGTGTGTGAATGCATGTGTTGAATTTGTGGTGCAATGATGAAAGAGTAAGTGCATGTGTGTGTGAATGGTGGTGCAATGATGAAAGAGTAAGTGCATGTGTGTGTGAATGGTGATGCAATGATGAAATGATGAAGTAGGAAGGTGGAAATGCATGTGGCTAAGGGTTGTTGATTGGGCTAGAGGTTTTGCATGGCTCAAAGGATTGTTTGATTGGGCTAGGCCCTTTGTTTTATGTCCAAAGTGCATACAAGGCTTTCAAATTCGTCCAACACTTTGGCTCCAAGCATATGCTATCCATTCCAAGCCCAATTTTGCTCCAAAATGCTCCAAAATGCATCTTTTTGCTTCCTTAGCCATATGAACCTAAAAACACATGAAAATGGCTTAAACTACTAAAACAACTATGAATTAACAACATAGATGCACGAAAACAAGCTAAGTAAGTCGCCTAAATATGCTCCTATCAAATTCCCCCATACTTAGCTTTTGCTAGTCCTCGAGCAAAACAAAATAATAACAAATAAACAAAACGACACTAAACAAGTAAAACACAACCTAAACCTTCCAACAACCGTCTTAGGGATTTCCAATGCACATGACAAGTTAAAAATCATTATTCTCACAGATTTTAGCCATCTTTACACTTAAGTACATTCTTAATCATAGTCACCACATACTAGTTCACATTTAAGCAATTAAAACACATTTCAAATGTAGTAACATGCTTTAGAGAATTTACTCAATTCCTTACTAGAATGCACTCTATTTTCACACAGATTTTCTGACTACACACCCTACACTAGTTATATGTGAGAGATTGATGTAAACATGAAAGACTAGTATCTCACATATGTTATAACAAAGAAAGCATTTTCTGGATTTACAATAATGACATGAATATGATCTCATGAATGGAATGCTACTACTTAGAATGAGAACCAGTGATTCCATAAGCTCATATCAAATCCAAACTCCACATTATTGAACACATAACGATCAAGATAGAAGTCAAAGGGGTGTAACGGGGCTAGGGTATTGGTTAACAATGAAAGGTGAAGGATAAACAAACATTCTTAAAGCAATAGTGAGCAAAGTATTGAATTAGGCACTTAGAATTCCCTTTAGAGCGCGGAAAACAACTTTTAGACTAATAGGGGAAATTCAAACAACTCTTATTTTTCTTTTCTTTTTCATTTTTTTTTTCATTTTTTTTTTTTGTTTTTTTGTTTTTTTTTAGCCGTGCCTATGGCACAACAACTCTCATCAATAATCCTTCCCCCATACTTATTTTCTGCAACATATTAATCAAAAAGGAATTCATTTTCTGTCATGCTTACTATGCTTTAAGAACAAAGGCATGGATGGTCCTATTCTAGGCTAGGTAAGGATAACATGGGTTAACAAAGAACATAGGCTAAATAAGGCTCAAAGGGGTTAAAACTTACAACAAATACGAAATATGGGAAGTAAGGCTATTTGGCTATGGTGGCAACTACACAACTTTATCTTGATATATGTTATGCAATTCAATGCTTTGAATGAAATGGATATAAGTTCTAGCATTTAGTTCTAGCATGATACAATTGCATTCTAAGTAGCAACCAAGCAAGGAATAATGAGATCATGCAACAACTTTAGAAAACAAAGAATCACAGAAAATAACTCTCCAAAGAATGTTTAGGCTCAAGTCTCACAAGGTTGTAGCGTTTGTTTGAGTTCCTTCCTTCAAGCATGTTACAAAAACGAATTTTTCTTTTATGATTGCATGTGAAGTCATACATTATAACCATAACCAAGCATATACCAAGAGTAAATCAAACTTTCATCCATGTTTATAACTCTTTTTAACCGTCATGCAATTACAAACCAAATCCTTATCATTGTGTTGGAAGGTACCCTAAGACACAAACACACAAAAACGACTCAAAACACTCTTTTTAGGCTTTTCAAAACATTTTTTTTCAAATTTTTATGTGATTTTCGGAGTTATAAAACAAAACACACTAAAACACTCTAAAACAATTTAAAAACACCTTAAAACAGCAAGGAACAACATTTGAAGTTATGGGTGATAAAATCCCACGAATTTGCATTAACAACATTAGTTACCCCCCCACACTTAAATCAAACATTGTCCTCAATGTTTTAAGCATAGATTCACACAAAACATAAGTAAACACACAAAAAGCACTTAAACATACTAAACATGGCAAAATGTAATTAACAAAGAGAAGAGTTTAGGGACGCAAATCTGGTTATGGAGTGTAAATTCCCTCTTCTCTTTGGTGATTACATTGAGGCATTGATCTTGGTGATTCCACAGGCTTTCTCTTGAACTGGTTTCCGCCCATCGTTGATTTTCCTTTGTGCTACATAATCTTGAACTGGGCAGCAGGATTCTTTTGGTCTTCCCCGAAGGTCTGAGCTTACCCCTTTTATCTGTTTCTTTGTTCAATCTTTGCAGGAGTGGTCCCTTCTCTGGAAGTGTATCAACCGTTGAAGATGACTACTCGAGAGCAATGCTAGGTAAGCAATCAGGAATAGATTCCAGGCAGTTGGCTCCAGAACAGAAGACTGACTCCAAGTGCTGGCTGATTGCTTCTTTCACTTTGCTATGTGAGTAAGAACAAGGACAAAGAAAAAGACAGGGAAAGAGCATGATATGAGATACTTTTTCTTTTGACCTTGATGATATGAGATACCTTTGCTTTTGAAGAAGCGGTGAATGAATCAGCACACTTCAATCCGCCGTTTCCTCCTGGGTCATCTGTACTCCAGGCATCCGGTATCATCTTTGGGGAAGAAGAAAGAATTGAGTATTTCGAAAGGCTTTGCTGGGAGTGCGCCCTCAGAGGTGAAGGAGAGTTGGGCATTTTCTTCAGGTTTTCCTTGCCATAAAAGATGAAGGTCGACATATATAGAGATAATAACAAGTGGTGGTACCATTCTTTTACCCTTGTCGACAGACGTTTTGATCCCGCAAATCCGGCTTTTTGAAATATTGGCGCCTCTTCGATTTCTGAGCAGGCGCCCCTTCGATTTCTGAACGACGCCCCTTCGCTTTCTGAATGACACGTGGTAGTGCAGATGCGGCTCCTTTTGACAAAGCTGCACGCGTCTTCTGAAAAGCAGAGAAAGCGTCGCCGGACTTTGCGCCTGTCGGCTAAAGATGTGTAGTTGTGATGATGGCCTCCACGTGTTTTCTGAAAAGAAGAAATCTTTTGACAAAGTTGAACACGTCTTCTGAAAAGCCGAGAAAACGTCGCCAAAATTACGCCGGAAATTCCGGCTTTTTGAATCGGTGGACGCGTCGCCTTGGCTTTTTATAGAGGTATCGATCACCGCCAACAAACACACACTGAAGATTTCCCATTCTTGAAAATCGACTCCGGCCCTTTGAAATTTAACTCCATCCCTTCTCTTTGAACACTTTTGAAAAATGGCAAACCCATCGAACCTTAGCTTGGAATTGAGCCTTAGCAGTGATACGGGCGCGCCGCGTCAAGGTAACGTATGACGCCCTTCTTTCTTATCTTCTAACGGTCTTCTTACAGGTGAAGACTCCGTGATGCAGGACGCCACAACAGCTACAATAGTAGCTAGGAACCTCCTCACTCCAAAAGATAGTAGGCTGCTGTCAGGACGGTCCGATGAGTTGGCCGTTCAAGAGTCCCTCGCACTTAGTGTTCAGTGTGCGAGTTCTGTGTCCAACATGGGCCAACGCCTGCTTGCCCGCTCCCGTCAGGTGGAATCATTGATGGCAGAGGTGGAAAGTCTTAAACAAGAGATCCAGCAGCTTAAGTACGAAAATAGAAGTTTGCATGTGCTTGCAAATAACTATTCGTCGGGCATGAAAAGGAAGCTTGATGAGCTGCAAGAATCTGAGGGTCGAATTCACAGTGACCATCAAAGGCTTGCGGCTTATCTCCAGAGGCACCTTTTTCCTGGGTCATCCAGCGCTTGGCCAAGTATTGAGGCCTGGAATGCTCTAGCTCCGATGCCTTCCGCTCCGATGGCTTCCGCTCCGATGCCTCCCGCTTCTATGCCTCCCGCTTCTATGCCTTCCGCTCCGACGCCTCGTAGTGGGGCTTCACGTAAACAACCTTTGTGAAGCTCCATCTTTCTCCATGTTTATTTTTATTCTTTTTTTTTTTTTTTTTTTTTTTTTTTTTAATCAAATCAAACGGCATGGAATTGATCTTTGAATGGAGGGTGATACTTGAAATGATCTGGTAATGGTTTAAATTCTAGAGTGGATGCCTGAATCATTAACAACATATTAGTATAAAAGAAAATTGAAATTCGGGGAGGCGGCTTACCTTTGTGCTCCGACATGAACTTACAAATAAACACTCCCTCGAAAGTTATGACATGTCCCGTGTCATAAAACCCTTTTTCAAAGCAACCCAATAGTTTGTCTACAAACATAGCCCTCAGATACATTCGTGTAAGCAAAAACACACTTAACCACAACTAACACAAGGCAAGTAGGCAAAGAATATGGAATGGTGACAACATAAACACAAAATGAGGAAAGAACACAAACCACACTAGGTTGCCTCCTAGTAAGCGCTTTATTTAATGTCTAGGCAAGACATGGTAGCTTGTTCACGGTGTTGTAAACTCAAGAAAATCTACAACTTGATAAACTTGCTCTTCCTCCACTTTCTCCAAATATGGTTTCAATCGCTGCCCATTGACTTTAAAAGAGGTGCCATTCTTCATGTTCTCTATCTCCACAGCTCCGTGGGGAAATGTTTGCAGCACCTTAAATGGTCCCACCCACCTAGACTTCAATTTACCTGGAAAAAGTCTCAAACGTGAGTCATACAACAGTACTTTCATACCTTGGTGAAACTCCTTCCGTAGGATGGCCTTGTCATGATAGAGCTTAGTCCGTTCCTTGTAGATTTTGGCATTCTCATATGCTTCATTTCTGAGTTCTTCCAACTCATTAAGTTGGAGCTTCCTTGCTATTCCAGCATCCTTGTAATCAAAGTTGAACTTCTTGATGGCCCAATATGCACGGTGTTCAAGCTCCATTGGCAAATGACAAGCTTTCCCAAACACAAGGCGATAAGGACTCATGCCAATGAGGGTCTTATATGCTGTTCTATATGCCCATAGTGCATCATTCAACCTCAGTGACCAATCCTTCCTTGTAGGGCTTACGGTCTTCATCAAAATGTTCTTGATCTCCCTATTGCTAATCTCCACTTGTCCTGAGGTTTGAGGATGGTACGGGGTTGCCACTTTGTGGTTGATGTTGTACTTCTTCATCAAGGATTCAAAGGGTTTGTTGCAGAAATGGCTGCCACCATCACTAATAATAGCTCTTGGGGTTCCAAACCTACAAAAAATCACATCTTTAAGAAAATTCAAAACAACCTTATGATCATTAGTTATTGTAGCAATGGCTTCAACCCATTTGGATACATAATCTACTGCCACTAATATGTATAAGTAACCAAAAGAGGATGGAAATGGTCCCATGAAATCGATTCCCCAAACATCAAAGGGCTCCACCACCAAAATGTTGTTCAATGGCATCTCATTTCTTCGGCTAATGTTCCCCATTTTCTGGCACCTATCACACTTAGAACAAAAATCAAAAGCATCTTTGAATAAAGTAGGCCAAAAGAAACCAGATTGTAAAACCTTTAGAGATGTCTTTTTGGCACCAAAATGTCCTCCACATGCCAATGTATGGCTGAACATTAGAATGCTTTGTTGCTCACTCTCTGGGACACACCTCCTAATGATTTGGTCAGGGCAATATTTAAACAAATATGGTTCGTCCCAAACGTAGTGCTTTACCATGGCAAGGAACTTCTTTCTTTCCTGAGAAGAAAGGTCATTTCTAATTATACCACAAACAAGATAATTAACAAAATCAGCATACCATGGTTCTTTTTCTTGAATAACAAGGAGTTGTTCATCTGGAAATGATTCATTTAGAGGCAAAGGTTGTCCAACTCCATGGTTTTCATTGAGCCGTGACAAATGGTCAGCCACAACATTATCACTTCCCTTCTTATCTCGAATTTCCAAGTCAAACTCTTGTAGTAAGAGTATCCATCTAATTAAGCGTGGCTTAGCATCCTTTTTTGTCATCAAGTACCTAAGGGCTGCATGATCAGAAAACACAATAACTTTAGATCCAACAAGACTTGACCGAAACTTCTCTAAGGCAAAAACAATAGCAAGCAACTCCTTTTCAGTTGTGGAATAGTTAAGTTGAGCATCATTTAGAGTCCGGCTTGCATAGTAGATCACGTGTGGGAGCTTGTTCACCCTTTGCCCTAAAACTGCACCAATAGCATAGTCAGAGGCATCACACATTAGTTCAAAAGGTAAAGACCAATCTGGTGCCATAATAATAGGGGCCGAGGTTAATTCATGTTTCAAAGTATTGAATGCATCCATACAAGCTTTATCAAAATGAAATACAACATCTTTAGCTAACAGATTGCATAATGGACGAGTGATCATTGAAAAGTTCTTAATGAAACGACGATAAAAACCCGCATGTCCCAAAAAACTTCTTACTCCCTTCACGGTTGTGGGAGCTGCCATATTGGTGATGATGTCAATTTTGGCTTTGTCCACCTCCATTCCTTGGCTAGAGATTACATGCCCCAACACAATTCCTTGTTTCACCATAAATTGGCACTTTTCCCAATTAAGAACCAAATTTGTTTCCTGACATCTTTGAAGTACTAAAGAGAGATGGTTAAGACATTCAATCAAAAGAGGAACCAAACACTGAAAAGTCATCCATAAATACCTCAATGAATCTTTCTACCATGTCAGAAAAGATTGCCAACATGCATCTTTGGAATGTTGCTGGAGCATTGCAAAGTCCAGAAGGCATTCTTCTATATGCAAATGTGCCAAACGGGCAAGTAAAGGTAGTTTTCTCTTGATCCTCCGGAGCAATTGCAATTTGATTGTAACCTGAGTAACCACCAAGAAAACAATAGTGTGAGTAACCTGCCAATCTCTCAAGCATTTGATCTATGAAAGGCATAGGAAAGTAATCTTTTCTAGTGCTAGAATTCAACTTCCTGTAATCGGTGCAAACACACCAACTAGCCGTGGGTTTTATGGGCACAAGCTCTTTGTTTTCATTCTTCATCACCGTGATTCCCACCTTCTTAGGTACCACCTGAATAGCACTCACCCATTTGCTATCAGAAATGGGATATATGATCCCCACATCTAACAACTTCAACACTTCATTCCTCACAACTTCCTTCATGTGTGGATTGAGCCTCCTTTGTGGTTCACGGGTTGACTTTGCTCCTTCTTCCAAAAGAATCCTATGCATGCACATGGTAGGGCTTATTCCTTTGATATCTGCAATAGACCAACCAATAACTGATTTGAACTCTTTTAACACCCTAATTAGTTTATCTTCTTCATTTGGGGTGAGGTCAGAAGTTATGATAACTGGAAGAGTTTCAAATTCAGCTAGATATGCATACTTTAGATGTGGTGGAAGTGGTTTAAGTTCAAGTTTTGGTGCCTTAACAGTGGAAGGGGTTAAATGTGACCTCGATGGTTCTAAAGGCTCTAAAAGAGGTAAAATATTCAAAGGATACGGTGCCAATGCTTCCAAGGCAGCTACCTCTTCCATGAGTGCATCTTCTTCATCAAACTCATCTTGAGATTGACTCAAAACAGTTTGTAATGGTTCATTAGATTGTGCCTGCAAGAACTTAGAGAAAACAAGCGAATCAAGCACATCAATGGCATAACAATCAAGAGATGAAGAAGGATGTGAAAGAGACTCAAACACTTTGAATTGAACGGTCTCTCCTAGCACTGTCATAGTGAGGAGTCCATTTTGCACATCAATGATGGTCTTGGCCGTGGCCATAAACGGTCTCCCAAGCAAAATAGGCAATTCTCGGTCATGTATAGGAGCTTCTTCCATGTCCAACACTACAAAATCCGCAGGCAAGATTAGTTTATCAATTTGAACTAGAATATCCTCTACTATACCTCTTGGATATTTCACGGATCTGTCCGCAAGTTGTAATGAGATGGTGGTGGCTTTCAATTCCCCCAAACCTAGTTGAAGGTATACGGAATAAGGCATTAAGTTGATGCTAGCACCTAAGTCAAGCATCGCCTTCTCTACCTTCTTGTCTCCTATGGTGATGTTGATAGAAAAACTTCCTGGATCCTTGAGCTTTGGTGGAAGTTTTCTTTGCAACACGGCACTTACATTCTCGGACACCACTACCTTCTCATGTGGTCCATACTTCCTTTTGTAGTTGTTTAACTCTTTGAAGAACTTCCCATAAGCTGGCATGTTCCTAATGACATCAAGCAAAGGTAAGTTAACATTCACCTTACTTAGAATATCAAAAATCTCTTTAAATGACTTATCCTGCTTGCTCTTGGCAAGTCTTCCAGGGAATGGTATTGGTGGAGTGTAAGGTTTCTCGGCCTTGTGAAGATTTGGTGCTTCAAACGAGGGAGTAGCATGGCTTGGTTCCTCATTTGGTTTCTCATTTTCTCCTTGAGTAACCCCTGCATTCACATGATCAGATTCATTAGTAACTTCATTGCCAACTCTATTATTGATAACCTTACCACTTTTAAGTGTAGTGATTGCTTTGGCTTGCTGTTGGTTCCTTTGGAGTATCACGGGTTGGCTTGGAAACTTTCCAACCTCTCTTTGGCTCAAGGCATCTGCAATCTGCCCCAATTGTGTCTCCATTTTGGTTAGAGCCGCCGAATGTTGTTGGAGAGTGCTATTGGTGGTTTGTTGGAATTGCAAGGTATTTTGGGCTAACAATTTAACCGTATCCTCAAGAGTAGGTTTTGGTTGGAAGTTTTGGAATTGATTGTTGTTCTTCCACGAAAGATTGGGATGATCTCTCCAACTTGGGTTATATGTATTGGAATACACATCATTCCTTGGCCTTTGATTGTAAGAATTCATGAGGTTCACTTGCTCTTGGACATACTCGGGGTAAGCCTCCCTAGATGGACATTGATGAGTAAGGTGGCTTGGTATGTTGCAAATGGCACACACTTCACTTGCTTTTGGCACCATGTTGAGCACGGATTCAAGCTTCTTTTCTAGGTTAGCTACCTGCAAAGAAAGATCATGATTAGAGCTTGTTTCATATACTCCAACTCTCTTACCCCTTACATCTTTGTGTTGAGCATTAGATCCCAACATCTCATAAATGTTATATGACTCTTGAGCATTCTTTTTCTTCAAAGCTCCACCTGCTGCATTATCAACAGTTGATTGACATGTTTGGGTTAGTCCATCATAGAAAATTTGCATTTGTAAGTGAAGAGGTAACCCATGGTGTGGACATTGCAACAAAAGGCCTTTAAAGCGCTCCCAACACTCATTGAAAGGTTCTCCATCATCTTGTTTGAAGTTGAAGATTTGTCCCCTTAATGTGGCTGTCTTTTGAGTGGAAAAGAACTTTTCCAAAAACTTCTTAGCCACGGCATCCCATGTGGTGAGTGAACCAGGTACTAGAGTCATTAACCAACCCTTGGCCCTATCTTTCAAGGTGTAAGGGAACACTCTCATCCTCAGATTTGCTTCACTTACTCCCTGTAAAGGTAAACCACTCACAACATTGTAAAATTCTTTAATATGAGCTAAAGGATCTTCATTAGGTAAGCCATAAAAAGAAGGAAACATATGGAAATGTGAAGATTTAAGATCATAGTTTCTAGCTTCTGTGGGCAGCAAGATGCATGAAGGTGAATTTGGTATGATTGGTTGAGCAAAATCCTCCAAAGCTCGAAGATCATCTTGGTCGCCCGCCATCTCTTCTTCTCTTTCTCAATTAAAGTGCTCCGATCCTTCACTTGTTGGACTAGACGGTTTCCCTTCCTCTTTTTCACGGACAATGGAGGAACTTGTTGGCACAAAGCTTTCCAAAGTGTTGCCCTTTAACCGTTCAATTCTTTGGCCTAATTCAGCAAGTCTATTTGACATATACTACCTGAAACAAGATAAAACAAGTTTGAATAAAAATCAGAAATCTACTTAAAATGAAAAGAACAAGGTTTAATATCAAAACAAGCAATTATAAGGGATTGAAATCAGTCCCCGGCAACGGCGCCATTTTAATTGAGGTTTTCCTTCTTCGTGCTAGAATATGTTTAGTATAATGGCACAAGTAAGGGTGTCGAATCCACAGGGACTAATTGGACCTATATAATCACTTGTTTTGCAAGAACTTTTTACTAGAGAAATAAAACTAATCAATGTAGGCAGATTTGTTGTTGTAACTTGAAAGCATAAGGAAATGAAGTAAACACAAATAAATGAATCAACAACTAATAAAATGAGATAGTACCAATGGAGATGAAGCTAGGGATTCGATTTTACCATTGCTAACCCAAGGCCATGTTTGTTAAATCAGTTTATACTCAGTCATCTACCTATTTCTTGAGTTTGTTTCACTTAGATATGATCAACCATATGATGTGTGGATTTGATCAAATGTCTCTAATCATGAGCCTAATTGTGATGTGCAACTTTGGTTCCTAATCAAGAATATGTAGTGCACAAGAAACTTTCACAAAACCAAAGGGAACACTCAGCAGGATGTTTGCAAAACATTCCCTTCATTCATTCACATATCCACCAAGATTATGCATGATGTGTGCTTTAATCTTGGCTAAACAACCTGTGGTTAATTCAAATGATGATCAAGCATTAAAATCAACACACTAAGTCACAATTAAATCGGAGAATGAAACAAGAAATAGATAAATTAAATGAGAATTCTGAATGAACTACATGGCAATCTTGCAAGGCTACATCGAATCCCTAGAGAGAGATTAGTTACACTTCATGTTTACAAAAGGTTTGACATAAAAATATATAACATGAGTGAACATAGGATTAAGAAGAAAGAACCCTTGAAGCAAAACTGATGTTGAAATCCCTTAAGAGTTGCCTTCGGTGTTGGTGCTCCAAGTGTGTTGTAAATGAAGGTGGAGCGGCTAAGGTTGAATGGTTTCTGCAAATGGGAGAGTGTATGGAATGGAATGAAGCCGAGAAGAGATTGTGTAGAAATGGAATGGGAGCTTGCGGCAAAGGGGAAGATTGGATGTGTTTGTGGTGTCTTGTGTATGAAAAATGAGATGTGATTTTTGTGTATGAATGCATGGGTTTTTATAGGGGGAATGGGAGAATATGTGGGTGATTGTTTAAGAGTGAATGTGGTTGTTATGATTGAGAGTGCATGTGGATGAAATAATGATGGAAAAAGAGCTAGGTTGTTGGTGTGTGAATGCATGTGTTGAATTTGTGATGCAATGATGAAAGAGTAAGTGCATGTGTGTGTGAATGGTGGTGCAATGATGAAAGAGTAAGTGCATGTGTGTGTGAATGGTGATGCAATGATGAAATGATGAAGTAGGAAGGTGGAAATGCATGTGGCTAAGGGTTGTTGATTGGGCTAGAGGTTTTGCATGGCTCAAAGGATTGTTTGATTGGGCTAGGCCCTTTTTTTTATGTCCAAAATGCATACAAGGCTTTCAAATTCGTCCAACACTTTGGCTCCAAGCATATGCTATCCATTCCAAGCCCAATTTTGCTCCAAAATGCTCCAAAATGCATCTTTTTGCTTCCTTAGCCATATGAACCTAAAAACACACGAAAATGGCTTAAACTACTAAAACAACTATGAATTAACAACATAGATGCACGAAAACAAGCTAAGTAAGTCGCCTAAATATGCTCCTATCATATAGTACTTTATGTTGTTTTCAATTTATTGAATATTTATTCAAATGAATTTGGTAAGTTATTTATACTAAGAGAATATTTATTCAAATGACAAAAACACACCAAATAAAATTACATAAGCATACCGAATAATAAAAAAACTCACTAAAGCTGAACTAAAAAAATTACATAAACATACCAAATAATAAAAAACACCAAATAAAATTACATAACCATACCAAATAATAAAACACACCAAATAAAATAACATAAACATACCAAATTAAAAAAAACACACTAAATGAACTTAATTATCTTCAGCTTGTTTCAATGCCCACTGGTGCTCTATTAAGTCAATTTGCCGGGCATTGTGCATGTCTGGCATTTGAAATGCAATATATCGTTCAATGAGCCTTTCATTGTAACGTCCATCCCTTTGTAATGGCTCATGTTGCACGGGCTCATTGGTGGCTTCACGGGCACAATATATACGTGTTCTTGAATTGTTCATCCTGTCTGGCTCATATTTATTAACGACTTCATAATCGTACTCATCTTCCACAATCATGTTGTGAAGAATGATGCACGTCATCATGATGGATCGAAGCAACTCTACATCAAACAATCTGGCAGCACCCCTGACGATCACCCAGCGAGCTTGGAGGATACTGAAACAACGTTCCACATCCTTCCTGCACCTCTCTTGATAGCTTGAAAAATGTTTTTCCTTTGCACTTCGCGGACGTGGCACTGTTTTGACAAATGTTGACCACCTTTGGTAAATGCCGTCAGCTAGGTAGTATAGCCCGTCGTACATACGTCCGTTGACCTCATACGTGACTTTTGGTGCCTTTCCTTGCAGGACATCGTTGAACACTGGGGATTGGACAAGGACGATGTCATTTTGAGCTCCCAGAACCCCGAAAAAGGCGTGCCAAATCCATGAATCAAAAGATGCCACCGCCTCTAAAATGATACTTTTTGCTCATTTTCTGTCCCCATAAGCGTCTTGCCATGCACTTAGACAGTTTTTCCATGTCCAGTGCATACAATCAATGCTTCCAATCATCCCAGGAAAACCATGCATCTTAGCCTTCTTCAGAAGCCGTTCCAAGTCCATGTTTGTAGGTTTTTGGAGGTATTATATGGTGTAGATAGATTTGATTGCTCTGCAAAACCTCATCAGGGACTCAAAAATGGTTGATTTCCCCATCCTCGTTATCTCATCCACTTGGTCTGCAGATGCTCCATATGCAAGCATCCGTAAAGCAGCAGTAATTTTTTGCTAAGGAAGGAGACCCATAGCACCAAAAGCATCATTCTTTTGCACAAAGTAAGAATCATGGTTGCAAACAGCAATCATGCTTTTGTTGAACAAATGTCGTTCTATTCTAAAACGACGTCTAAAGTACATATCAGAGAATGCACTATTATGGACAAAATAATCGTCCAAGAGTTCCATACTTCGTCGTTGCCTGCTTCTATCAAGGTTTCCGGAACGGCTGGGCCTGCATATCTAAGCCACAACTTGGATGACTCGACGGGAATGTGAGACTCTGCCCATTCTTACTTCGTCATCTTTCCTTCTACGCTACTCATCCTCTTCCCTCTTATTTTTTGCCACCTGGAGATTGAACATTTCTTCTGATTAGTTAAACAATTCTTCCACTTCCTGATCGAGTTCCCACATCATCCTTGAGGAAGAAGAAGACATTGTAAGAAAAAAGCAAAAACTATGTATAATGATACAAATTTTTGTGAAGAAGGTAGCAGAAGCTATGAATAATGATAGAAATCTTGAGAAAATTGGTGTGAGATTTGTGAGGATGGATGGTGGATTATATGGAGGATTCAGAAAGGATTAGGTTGTAGATAATGCCACGTGGCATGCCGTCATTCGTTAAAAATCTGATGGAAATCTATCCTCAAAGATTGTAAACAGATTATGACACGTGACACGACGTGATTGGTTACTAATCTTATCAGAAATCCATCACCAATAATTGTATTTTCGGATAATGACATATGGCATGCCGTCATTCGTTAAAAATCTAATGGAAATCTATCCTCAAAGATTGTAAACAGATTATGACACGTGACGTGACGTGATTAGTTAATAATCTTATCAGAAATTCATCACTAATAATTGTATTTTCGGATAATGACACGTGGCGCAACGAGTACGATTAAAAATCTTATCGGAAATCCATCCCCAATAATTGTCTTTTTGGATTTTATGACAAGTGGCGCAACGAGAACGATTAAAAATATTATCCGAAATTACAAATAAAATTATTTTGTATTATTTAATAATACTTCGGATAATGACACGTGGTGAAACGAGAATGATTAAAAATCTTATCCGAAATTACAATTAAAATTATTTTATAAATAAAAAAAATACTAATATTTTATTGCCTATTGCCAGGGCTATTGAAGTATAATGGTGGAGATGCAAAATGCGATTACCGTTCATTAAGGGCAGTTACTGTTCACCAGGTGGATTGAATAGTGAATAGCCTGGGGGCAGGGCTCCAACGCTGAAGTTGCTTAGTGAATATGCTTGTCTTGTGCAACTTTTAAAAGGTGCTAGGTGGTAGTAGAAACGGAAGGAGTTTAGCGCTTAAGCGGCGTTTAGACAGTCTAGTAGGAGTTTAGGCGGATTTTTAATTTTAATTAAATTTATTATATAACATATAAATAAGTGTCTATTTATCTTCAAAGAATATATAATTGTATTGAGATATATAAATTGTAAAATAAAATGACATATAAATTATAAACTATTATAACATATTGAAAACATAAGTACCAAACATATAATGAGTGTTCATTTAAGTATTCAACAAGTCTCTTACAATTTATTGTAAAAATAAAATGAAAGATAAAAATTTGTTTTTTGTTTAAGTGGAAGTTGCGACCTAGGCGAGTACTTAGGCAGGTTAGCCGGGTTTAGACTGACACACCCCGACCCGGAATGTCCACTAGAACTCCGAATCGAGCTATGCTGCCGACACCGGAAAGGTGACGAAGCCGTAGAATGTGATAATGTGTAAAATGTGAATAAATTTAAAACTAAAAATGCCTATAGACACAAGTGCGCGGTGAGCGGGTATGGACCCATTTCACACGTGATACATAGCATAAGAAAAGTACAGTGAGGTAAGATAATGATTATACCAACATAAGGAGCCACCTGAACTGGGAGTGCCACAAGTCCTTGTCGATACGGAACTTTGATACTAGAACCTGGAGGGGTGCAAATAGAAAGTGTGAGTGGGCAAACAAAGATTTTCAAAATCATTTCAATTATCAAATGTAGTAACCCCTCGCCGTAAAACCTATATAGTTTCCAAAAAATCATATTACATAGGAGTATGAAATCAAATGTATACTAACAGTAAATCCAGAAGTATACCACTACTCAACATCTCATTAGCAATATAAATAATCATGTGCTTAATAACCCATACTAGCACTCAAGCTGGAATCACCTATGGTGACCTGTACGACTGCACCCATATCTCATCAACCAATGCTAGCACATAAGTTGGAGTCACCTATAGTGACCTATACGACTTATCTATATCTCATCAATCAATGCTAGCATATAAATCGGAGCACAGCTCGATTCGGAGTTCTAGTGGACATTCCGAGTCGAGGTGTGTCATAGACGCCCTTTTGTAATTTTCAAATGCCTAGGGATTAATCGGGGCGGTGGTGAGTCGCCTAGCGCTATGTGAGGATTTTCAGGATAGTGGCAATGTGGCAATCTAAATAAATAGTACCAAAACATAATACAATTGCCAAATTTCCAATATTATCTTTTAATTTGTCAAATAATATAGTCTAACGGTGGTTTATTAAAAAGAAGTTTATCTTGTAACTGAATGTATATTCTTTTGACATTTTTTCTTACACGTATTTTCACGTAATAAGAAAGTCACAAAAAATATTCAATCAAAATAGGTAAAAGTCTCTCTTTATAAGGGACCAAATAAATCCTGTTTTGGTCAATACACAGCCAACATTGGTTCTCGCTCTATTTGTCACTTTCGATTCGGTGTTTGAAGCTCCAAGGGCATGGAAGCTATTAGATAGTGTCCGCCACTACAAAGCTATGCGTCTCTTTGAGATGCCAATAGGATGTCGAGTCATGGCACAATTTTGTCATTTCAGTTTGATGGTATATTGTAATGTCTGAAAATTTACTAGGAGTTTGCTTGTTTGATTTCTTTTTCTTTAGGGAATTTTGTGCAAGTACCATCTGAACTTAAAAGCATGTGCGCCAATACCACCTAAACTTTTAATTGTAGTATTTTACCACCTGAACTCTCTTGGTTGTTGGAATCTACCACCTACCTTTACTTTCCATCCATCTTGACATTGAAGCATGTCACTTGAGAGGGTATTTTTGTCAATTAACTTCATAGGGCTGGTTAGAATAAAATAGCTCCTAAATAAAACTGTCCATGTCAATATGACACCAAAATTAGACGCATAAATACATATTGCAATTACAAATTGCAAAGCTACAAAAAGGTGTAGACATCGAAGTTTCGATAAAATAAATGTTGACCAATGCATTAAAATTACAACCTCCATTCATTTCCAATCGCCCAAATTCCCAAGAATCCCGAAGGATCAAGAAAGGTTTCTTCATTCTTCGTCAAATCCTTGAAGAAACCCACACAACTATTCATCAAAATCAAACCTTGAATGCCCTTCAAACTCCGTTCATCATTCATCAAGATCAAGCCCCAAAGGCACTTGAAGATCCGTTCATCGTTCATCAAGATCGCCCTTCCGTTCATCGTTCATCAAGATCAAGCCCCAAAGGCCCTTGAAGATTTAGGGCCCTTGAAGAACCGTTCATCGTTCATAAAGATCGCCCTTCCGTTCATCGTTCATCAAGATCAAGCCCTAAAGGCCCTTGAAGATCTGTTCATCCTCGTTCATCAAGATCAAGCCCAGCGGCCCTTAAAGAAATCCACATAACTATTCATCAAGATCAAGCCCTGAAGGCCCTTGAAGATCTGTTCATCCTAAGATCAAGCCTCGACGACCTTTTGGATCAATAGCCCATCCACAAATCTACACCTTACAAAGATAGAATCAGAGGATCAAACTATAAAAGAGTTTGTAACCCCAAAATTAATACAAAATATTATTTTGTACACGTGTTCTTGTCTCATTCATCGCAGGAATATCCGTGTTTACAAATTTGGCACGCCCAGTGAGACCATCTCTACCTCTCATCTCTATCAGCAAAAAAAAAAAAAAAAAAAAAAAAAAAAAAATCACAAATGGCATCAAGAAAGGATCAAGCTGTTCCCATCTCAGTTTC
This sequence comes from Pyrus communis, assembly GCF_041283825.1. Lineage (NCBI taxonomy): Eukaryota > Viridiplantae > Streptophyta > Magnoliopsida > Rosales > Rosaceae > Pyrus > Pyrus communis. The sequence goes on along the minus strand of NC_142578.1, from coordinate 13,468,661 downwards.
ACCTCCTGGTACTAAAAGATATCTTAGTTAATCTCAGGTTGCCCTATTACTCTTCGTATCACTTCTGAAGTAGACAGACTATCTAGGAGGACCACTCATCATTCTATTGAGCGAATCTACACTATTGGTGATTTAATATTCTTAAAGCTACAATTGTAAAGAATTGTGTGCATTTTTGAGCTATGGAAAAAGCTAAATTTTCGTTCATCAGTTTTCACTAAATGATTGTTCAACCTCGCAAACTTCTTGGTTATATTTTCACTTGAAATGAGCTAAGTTCTTTGGTGGTAGTGATTAATAAAGTAAATCAATGTCTACGACTGCACCATCGCGTACCACCCTGATAGTGCAAACATGGTTGCTAAGTATTTGCATGCATTCAAGCAGCAAAGTTGCACATTTAATCCATATATCTTGTATTCTAGATTTAATGGACTTGTTTTGACTCTCAAATTCTTGAGTGTTCTTTTAGCCTTCTCGACATGATTTCTCGGTTAATCCGTAAAGAATTCATGATGGATCGGCTTGGTTGAAATGTGCACTCAGTTTCATATCAATTCTAACCGGGACATTAGGAGCATAACCTTTTCACAATCTTATCAGACTTAACAGGAAGAATTCTAAGTAGTCTTGAGGATTGAGCTGTCTTTTAGTAAAGAATTGGTGAAGGTAGAACAGCAGGTTCTGAGTATGGTGATCATATGACTGGTTTCTGTGAATGGTTGAAGTGGCAACCGTTATTCGAAGGATGTGGTCCGAGTGATAGTTCATCTATTATAGATTTTGAATTGTGTACCCCTTGATTAGGAGAACGACGATAGTGGTGAGTCACGAAAGAAATGCTTTACGACATCTGTTCGCCTCTACGTATTTTTGGACTATTTCACTCCAGGACTCATGGTTCGTGTGTACGTGGATGCCAAAGCACTTCTAGCAGCTCTGATTGGTACACTTAGGAGTAGTGCGGGACGACGATTAAGGCGTAAATCAGACGATTCATGCACCTTCTCACTGAGGAGCAAAATGGTAATTGTGGCACCCTCGGGAACTCTTCATTTGCTTACCGAGACAGTGATGAGTTATCGACATTACAAGCTGCAGACTATAGTATTGATGGCTTGATTGTTGGGTTTGCTAAGAAAGTGGGCAAGTCGGCCCGTCCACCGCATGAGTTATCAATGAGCTATGATTTGGACTCGACTCAAGACACCCTAATTCTCAAGAGTACGTGACATGACTGATGTTTGGGCAAGGTCCATTTTCATTTTCGGTTCTAATTTTTAGTGCAAATATTTTTTAAACTACATTATTTTATTTATATATGTATTTTTCCTATTTCAAAATTTGGGTGAGTTATTTTCAGTTTTGATTTTAAACTCAGTACAAGTATTTGAATTGTACGTTTATATATATATATCTATTTTTGATGTTATCATATCAGACACATATATTTTTGACCTTATGACCTTATGTTATTACATAATTATATGTATTTTCAACTTTATAGTTTTATACGAGTATTATACAATAATATATTATTGAGGAAGGAAGAAAGTATACGGTTCTAACTTGATTTCTTCCTTGTATATATATACATATTTTCTCACTATTTTTGAGTATTTTACTTATAACAAGTTATTTCAAGTTTCGGGGACGAAATTTTCTTAAAGGGGGGTAGATTGTAATGACCCGTCCCCAGTTATCATGGTTTTTATAATTTTAAAACATGAATTTACGAAAATGCTTTTCGAGGAAAAAACGTTGACTTTTGCTGACCGCCTTGTCGTGTCACATAAGATCAGTTTTCTTAGCATATACTTGTAGTACTCGTTGTTATGAGCATGTGGGCGCAAATGGAATTGGATTTCGAGTTACGTTGAACATTTTATGGAACTACGAAGTTAGGGGCAAAATAGTCATTCCACTATTCATGATATTAGGGGTTAGATATTTTATTATTTAATTAATATCTATCACGTGGGCCCCCACACCCCACTTCTCCTTTTGCCATGTGTCCCCTTTCCCTAATCTTTTGGAACTTTCTCCCTCTTTTTTCTCTCCCGAATCGGATTTGACCTGACCTAAGCCTGAAACCTAAATCCTATGGTCGGTGCATAGGATTGCGTAGATGGCTGTGGGCTCACACGCGTGGGTCAGCGCTTGGACAGCCCTCCACGTGCGTCCACGCGCTGACCATGGGATTTGGATTTCAGGCTTGGGTCGAGTCGGATTTGATTCGGATATGGGCTTGGGCTTAGTTCAGTTAGGTTGGATTGGGTTAGAGTTATTGGGCCAATGGTTTTAGGCTAGGTTACCAAACTGGGGTTGGGCCTGATTTGGATTGGGCTTGCTTTTTTAATTAGGCCATGGGTTGGGTCGACCCAATTAGGCTTGCGAGTGACCGAACCTAATGAAGGAGAAAACCGAAATTTAGAGATTTTGGTCGGGAAACTTCCCCGGCTCTGATTTGGGGTCAAATCTACACTAAAACTCGCCAAATAAAAACCAACTTAAAGCTGAGGAACTAAGGATTTGAGCCATACCAATAATGGATCAAGTAGTGGCCGGAAATGGTCGGAAACACATCTATAGCTCACGAATGGCTCGCCAAAAACTGGAAAATTCTTCCCGAGCCGATTTCGTGTTAATCCTTCACAACAACGAATCAACCACTGAGTAATCAAACTTGCACATCACATTAAGACAAAGAAGAGTGACTAGGCTTACCTAATCGGAGATGGTGGAACTCGCCAGATTTGTTGACAAAGTGTAATGGTGGTGGTGGTCTCGACCTTTGCATTTGCAGAGGGAGAAGGAGAACGAGAAATGCGAGAGAGTCCAAGAGGGATAGGGGAGAACAGAGAGATAAGGTTGGTGTTTTTTGGTGCTCGTTGGAGAGGATGACGAGGGTGGGTGGTGGGGCGTTCGGAGAGAATGAGAGAACGGTGAGAAAGAGGGAGAATCACGGGAGAGAGTTCCAAAAGATTAAGGAGAGGGGACACGTGGTAGAAGGAGAAGTGGGGTATGGGGTCCCATGTGACAGAAATTAATTAAATAATAAAATATCTAAACCCTAATATCTAGAATTGTGGAATGACTATTTTGCCCCTCGACTTCGTAGTTCCGTAAAACGTTCATCGTAACTCCAAATCCAATTTTGCTTGCACCCATATGTTCGTAGCGACGAGCACTATAAGGATATGCTAAGAAAACAAATCTTACATGAAATGAAAAGGTGGTCAATAAAAGTCAACGTTTTTGCCTCGAAAGGCATTTTCATAAATTCATGTTTTAAAATTATAAAAATCATGATAACTGGGTATGGGTCATTACATTGTATTATCCCAACTATGAGTTCTCATGTGACATGAGTATGAGAACTTCTCATTGATTGCATTCATTGGATTCATTCTCTATTGAGCAGCTAAATACTTGTCTTAGTGTCAATCACATCGATGACTTGGGACTAGTTATTTTCTCCGAGAGAAGGCAAAGCATGTACTAATTTTAACAGATTGTCAATGCCTAATTGGCAATCCTATGATCAGGAACATTTATCATATCTATATGTAATCCACAGAAGCAACCTTGAGATTAATGATGTCACCATTATATAGGATTATTAATCATGTGGTTAAGTCTCTTAAATGTGTTCGATTCTTGATGAGACCTTGATTCCTTGGCTTGAACTATCACCCTATTAGTGTCATAGTGGTGTGCACTGGTGACACTTTCTAGTTGGAACCAAATTAAGAGTTCATAAATTAACTTTTCCATTCGAACAACATTGTTGTAAGCTTCTATAGGGTGATATATTTTGCATTTATGATAGAACACACTACAGTAATTACTTTTAGTGTTTCCATCCACTTATGTTTTTAGTCTTAATAAAAAGATATCCAATTATCGATGTCATATTAGATTCATAGTTTAATACTTTTACGCTTCCATTTGTTACTCTAAACTTCCTCATTCTTGAGGAACCTATCCTTTTGTATTTCTCAAATACTTAAGGACCTACTTGATAGTTGCCATGGTTCTGATCCTGGAAGAACATTGCTAGCATTTTGTTCTTACATGGTCACTCATCTTCTTCCTCAACCATCCTTGGTGTCAGAACTTAGAGGTCTCCCACTTTGGGAACTTTTGGAGAACCCATTCCTCCATCCATATCCAAGAAGTCATGGAGCCAAGAAGCAAAGTTCCTTCATCCACATCCATAGAGCTAAGGAGCAAGGAGACAAAGGCCGTCACATGAGTGAATATCCTTTGCTAAGCAAATAGGTGCTTCAAAGGTATAAAAGTTTCTCAACTCACTTTGTTTTTTAGTTGAGTCTTGGTTCACTACCACTACTAGGCTTTGAAGTTCAAGGTTTAAGCTTTGTTTTAAAGTTCATACAAGCATGCTTCCGCCATTTAATTGTTAAATGCATGCATTATGTTGCTTAATGCACTTAGTTTTCCAAAAATTCTCCTTCAACCAATTCCTAAGGGTGGGGTTCCTTCCTAGATTCTTGGGCTTTCTATAAACGGGGGTCCAAATGACCTTTGTCTCTGTCTTTGTTTGCTTATTTCACTTTCGTTATAACTCCGATTCGCGAATTGTTTTCGCCTACGTGTTCTTGGAATCGGGCTTTACTCGAATATATTAATATTGACCTTGAAAGATCTAAAAAAAATTTAATGACTATTTACGAAAAAATAGACTTTGTAAGTAGTAAACTAAAATTCTCAAATAAAAAAAATTTGCATAAATACAAAATATTGTGTCACATCCCGACCCGGGGTCCACTACACCCTGGGCTCGACTCCACCGTAGCACGATATTGTTCGCTTTAGGCCCCGGCCACGCCCTCACGGTTCGGCGGTTTAGCTCGCACAGGTTTTTATTTAAAGAAAAAGCCTACTTTTTTTTTTTCTTTTTTTTGTCCTTTCTTTCACAATATCTATTCACAATATATATGAAAAATAATGCGAAAACAATTTATGTAGGATATGCAATTTGGAACGCATAAAAGTTGGGTTCATGCATCATGGTGAATGTTTCATGCAATCAAGGCTGAAAACACTGACAACTAAGACTATGTTTTTGACACACCCCAATCTTAATAACAAGTTACGAGGATGTGATGTGCTGACCGTTACTAAATTTACCATATGACCCCATCGAAAGATGACATCACAAGCCAACTTAAGAACGTAAGCCATAGTACGACAAATACGATATGAGTGAATTTGAACCAAAACATTCTTTATTAATAAAAGAAAAGTTGCTACAAAGTTCTCTAACCAACCTCCCCACTTGGGGACACAAGTACAGGGATAAGATCCCATTATTATCACATCACCTCAGAGTGGCTAGAAGTTTCACACAACAGTAAACACATAAAAGTGCAGTGCTATGCATAATCGAAAGTATGATTATGCAATTATTACAACTACGATAACTGCAGTAAAGGAATCATCACCTAAAGTCCAAAGGATGGATGCCTCACTGCCAAGCCCACTTGTCACCTCTGGGGTTCTCCTTATCTTGTTAAAATCATTTGAAACTAATAACCCCCGTTTTGAAATCACATATATAGTAAAAACTACATACATATGATACTACAATAATAGTATTCAAGTTCAAATCACATCGCTCTTCATATCAAAGAAAGTAGTACCAATCACATAATCAAAGTAAATCAAATGTATATCTAGCAAGTGAAGTGACGTCTACCTGATTGATAAATAGCTTTTCTAACCTTTACTAATAGCCTACGACCGTAATTAGCTATACCATATTATGATGACCATGTGGTGAAAACAAATCACCAATAGACTCAAGATATCAATATAATTTAACTAGATATAAGTCTCCTCAAAGACTAATAATAATATTCATATGCATCAACATATAATAATAACTTGAAAACATGTAGTTTCGAAGGGATCCACTCACATGTATAGGGGTGGGCATAAAAACCGCCAAACCACAAAACCGCATCGAACCGTAAGAAAAAAAACCGAAAAAAACCGTGTTGACCGGAAAAGTCAACTTTGAGTGAAAAACCGAACCGAACCGTTCAAACCGGTTCCGGTTCCGGTTTCGAATGATCAAGAACCGATCGAACCGAACCGAACCGTTTTATTAATAATAAATAAATAAATTATATACACACACACATGTCGTGCTATAATAAGTTGAAAAAAATTGGTTTCACTAAATTGCAAAGCAGAGGATCCTATCCCAATTAGGGTTCATTTTCACTTACACACACGGAGACACCTTCTGAGTTCTGACCTTCACCACGCCGCTCATTTCAGATTTCCCCCATTCCTATTCCTAAATCCTGATTCCCCCATTTCAGATTTCACACAGATGAGACCGAGTCTGCCAAAGCCCCCCGTGGTGTCCGTGCCAGTGCCGGTGTCGTTGCCGCAGCAACCGCATACACTGAAGCCTGGGTAAGTTTGTAGGCTTGTAGTTTTTCAAAGGGATAGGCATATAAGTTTAATTTGTTTGGAATTGGAAAATTCTGCTGCTTGTTAATTTTATGGTTCTGTGGTGGATTCGTAGTTCAATTTTGGTTGAGATTCTTGAGAAGCTTCTTACGCTACAGGAACGAAAGGGCTTGAGCTTCCCCACAAAGGCTTCAGCGTTCCCCTGCCCGGTCTCGTCCTCGTTCCTTGCCGCTCCGGCGACGGCGGTGTCCAGGTACCTCGATTTCGATTGCTTGATTGGTTGATTGAATGGTTTTGGAAGAGTCGTAATTTTGCAGTGTTGGGTGAAAATTTGAAGAGTGTTCTGTTTCAATTGCTTGGTTTCTGTGACTTTATTCTTTGACTGTGAGTTGCTTTGCTGCCATTGTTTAGTAAGATGTGGGAAATTTTGTAATGTGAGTTGCTTTGCTGCCATTCTTTGACTGTGAGTTGCTTTGTTGCCATTCATACATATAGAAGCTTCACTAACAAAACCTAGCCTCTCTGCAGATGCAGATTAAAGCCTCTACAAGATAATATTGCCAGGTTTCTCATTGAGGCATACACATAGTACCCAATACTGGACAAAATAACCAAAAGATTAAAGTGACAAGCAAAGAGAGATAAAGTGATAAGTTTTCATTAGATTGTTAAAACTTAAATATAAAATCTTAACTCCATTCAAGAAGTTTTCAAGACCAAATGCACATTATTCTATCACTAACCAGATAAGAATGTAAACCGTAACCCAACCCCTTTCTCCTTTTGAAACCAAATCAAATATCATTTACTGGATTCTACTAACCCAACATCGATCGTTAATACAGATCATATGCATTTGTCTTACAATGGAAGATAAACACCCTAGCTTAAAACTTGAATACATTTGTCTTCCAATTCATATGCAGCTTATACAGATCATATAACCATGACCCTCACAAAAATTTAAAATTTAGTTCACCTCTAACAGGCTAGTAGCAAGTTCGCAACCCACCTCTTCATCTTCCATGAATATGGAGGATGATACATCACTTTTTGACATTTTCTACTGCCCTTGCTGCAAACCAGGTAACATGTCTGCAGATCATCATTTAGAACAACAAACAAAAACCGTGTCACTGCTCCCATGTTAAAGGATAAAACGTTCGACTAGCAACATGTGGAAAAGGATTTAGAAAGTTACGGTGTGACAAGATAATAGGTTTGTTCTTCTTTTTTATGTCATCACAATACTCTCTTGCAAGTACATTGACTTTACGTTGATCCATTCCCAACTGGCAGATGTCCGCCTGTTATAGAAAAAATTATTATACGCTTGAATTGTCCTAACAGTATGAGAGGTCAACTGCACTCCCTATCCTGATTGAACTAAGTTTATTAAACCAAAACCTACTAACAATTTCCAAAATATTAACGCATTATTCTACTCCATAACCAAAAAGAAGCAATAAATCAATCGTATTGACTCCTCTAATGGTAGAGAGGTTAATTTGTACTCAAAATTGGTTGATGTCAGATAACATCTCAATTTTAGACGATGAGACAATCTTGGAAGATATAGAGTTTTATGAAGCACTTGAAACAGGTATGAATATTTATTTTTCATTACTTTGTTTTTGTTTTTTCTCTTGTTTTATTGCATGCTTACTTTCTTATTTGCTAATGAGTTCTTAATTTTTATATGTTCTAGAAAAAA